>NW_026555309.1:27466250-28805000 GCF_021234165.1 Pteronotus mesoamericanus | reverse complement strand
TGGCAGGGGAGCTTCCCTAGGTCCTGTGGTAGAGGCTTAGCTTAAAATGAGGTTTTAAAACGGTGTGAGACACCTTGAAGTATAAAGATCCACCTTTGGGGATGAATGAAGGTAGGAGGAAAGTCATTAGCTGACGACCAAAAAGAAAATCCCTAGCAAGTCTCAGCGTTCAGACAGGTAGAGTGTCACATGCACAGACAAGGGGAGGTGGTGGGTGGGATGTACAATTCATTCCTAAACAGGAAGGCAAGGGACAGTCAGGATCATTGGAAGGAGAGCTGTCCTCCAGGAGAAAAGAAACCCCCGGCTCTATTCCACAACTTAGCCTGCACCCTGCTGCTACCCATTAATTGCTGCAAAGAATACTCAGGGGTGTATATGACTCATGCCATCATTTTTGAACAATCACCTCCCCATACTCATGGCAGCTTGAATAGGCGAGATGGATGTCGTTTCCAGCGAAGCTCGTTTCAAACCCTGGGTGTCTGTGTGTCAGGGGTGTACGGTGGGGGCGGGGGCGTGTTGGCCCAGGCGCGCCCGGGCTGTCAACACAAACTGGACGCTTCTTCCTTTGTGAAGGGGTGCCTCTCTGAACCGCAATCGGCCCGCGTCTCTATGAAACAGTTTATTGTCCAGCTTGCAGCTGGCTGTCCCCCCACAGAAGGCAGCCCATTTGCATTCAGTGGAAATGATAATTCATGTTTTGGGTGGAGGGAGCTGGAGGAGTTACCTCTCCCTCTAGTAGGACCAATGATGGGTAGCATGTTTCGAATTTTAATTCACATGCCTAAATGCCAAGAAGTCGCCCCTGGACTCTTTGGTAGTAACAGCTCTGTAATCTAAACCTGCTCTTTCAAGCTTGATTTTTTTTTTTTTCTTTCTTTCTCCTTTCCTCCCCTTCCCTGGAACCTCAGCGCAGCTCTAAGCCAAACCGCTTGTTCTAAGCTGCATAAGTGCACTGACTAGTGCACAAAACGCGTCTCAGGTTGCTTACAAGGGGTGTCATCGCCGGCTCCGCTCTCGGTGCGAGGAGCCTCTCATTCTGCGTAGTTCGTCTGCCACTGGGAGTCTTTGGGTAATGGATGGCCCTGGGGCTGCCTGCTAGACGCGCGCGCTCGGCGTGGGGGAGGCGCAGGGAGCCAAGAACAGGAAAAATGTTGGGGTGGTTCCTGCTAGAGGATGACCGGGGTTAAGAACGAGTTTTTATGTGATACCTGTTGAGCCAAAACACATTCGGGGGGCATGTGAGGGGAGGGAGTCTCCGAAGCAGAGTGAGCACGCCAGCTTGACAAACACCGGTCCACGCCGCCTGCGATTCCAACCCTGCTGCCCGCACCTACCGTATTTTCCGAATAAGATGCGCCTAGAGAAAGGAATGGCGCCTTAATTGGCTTTAAATGGCACCGGAAACAGGACCCCTCTATTCACAGCTCCTGGACTTTGCACTAAGATAATCGGTCCTCACTGAGTGTTTACCAGGTTGGGGGACATTGGGAGAAAGAGGACTGTCGCACTCTGCTTTGGACCCGTCCAAAACCAATTTTCTACGGACCGTTTAAAAAATGTTTTTAATGGTAGTAAAGTTCTTTGTTGTCACCTATCTACCGCTTTGAAGGCATTTCCTCTGTATTACAACTTGGAACACTGTCCTCAAATTCTGAGAAACAAACTTAGGCTGTGTGATTCAGACCGGCTCCCTCTCGTCGCGGGCGGAGCAAATTTGACAATTGCTTCTTCCTTCTCCTTCCCCTTTTCCTTAATTTTTTTTGTCGCCTTCGTCTGAAGGATTTCCTAGAACTGGCATTGCTGAAATGTCATAAATGTCATTTCCCTAACGTCTACGCCCGCTTCTGTCTTCCACACGGTTTCTTCTGGACACGCAGGCCCACGGGAAAGCTCACTTTGGGGAGTTGCTGGAAGGGCTTTCTTTGCAGGCACTAACTCAGGCTTAACTCCGGGACTCAGGAAGTCGAGGTCGGGGCGGGGGAGCGGGGGGAGCGCGATTTTCCCAGTGAGCAGCTCGGCTGAGAGATACCCACCTTGGGTCCACACTTTGCATCCCTCCACTACTCACCTCTTCCTGAGACAACAATGACAAAGAGGCTCAACGGGAGGAAACGCCTCAGAGTAGAAGACAAAGTAGCTTTTGGTAGTAGGCCCGAATCTCCCTAGAGGGGTTGCAGAGCGAGTCAGCCTTCTCTGGGCATTGCATTTCCACTGTCACCATCTAAAATAAAAGGCGATGGAGGTCTGCAAATTCGGGGTGGGGGGTAGGGGGAGGCGAGGCAGGGGCTGCTTAGACCTGATGCTGGCCTGTTTCAAACTAAACCTCTCTCTCACGCACACAGAGGTTTCTGAAACGCAGCCTGCAATTGCAGCGTGTCTGTTTAGGTCTCACCCAGATAGAAACTGTGAAGCTCCAAGTCGTGCTTAAACATCCCGCCCACATAAACAGACACTGTGGGGTGCTTGCCCATACTCCTCCTCCCGGGATGGGGTTGGTTTAGAAGGGGGGAGAGCACACGACGGGGGCAGGGAGGGTACAGAGTGATCTGACCTCGGTCAACAGCAGGTGGGAGCCAGTGTGCTGGTCCTGAACCCTGCGTCAGGGTGCTTCTGCGGTTTCTCTTAGGATCCGGACTTCCAGAAGGATCCATGTTTCCATGTGCTCTGGAACTCCAAGGGGGGTTTTCTTACTCCCTCCCACCTCTTCTGAAAGACTGGGGGGCTCACCCCGCTTTCCCCGGTTAATTACTACTAGAAAGGGTCTTGTCTCAGGTGTGCACGTGGCGGGAGAGCGGCACTACCTTGCACCGACCCGAGGGTGACCACACCCCAGGTCTCAGTCCGGCACCTGTCCAGGACTGATACCCTCACTCCCCGCCCTCAAAGCAGACAGTCTGGCCTGACAGGTCAGGAAAATAATTGTCCTACCCTGGAGGAGCTTTTCAAAGAGAGGCGGGGTGGGTTAATGGCTTTACCAAACAATAACTGCTAACAAAAAAGCCACCCACCGCCATCATCATCAAAATCCTTCCCTTGAGGTTTGAAAGACTGAGATCCCTGCTGGGAGGCGACCTTTGTGTTTGAGTCCCGGGGTTCTGTCGGGCCATCTATTTCCTCTGGGAATATTCATTAACATCTTTTGGAAGGCCACGCTCCCTGAAATTCCGAGGACCGCCGCGGAGGTTGAAACTGAGTGCCTGACTTGGACCACAGAGCTTGTGTGCGTGCGTGCGTTCATGTGTGTGTGTGCGTTCGTGTGTGTGTGCGCGCGCGCGTTCGTGTGTGTGTCAGTGTGTTCGTGTGTGTGTGTGTGTGTGTGTGTGTGTGTGTCAGGAGGCCCACATGGATTGATACAGAGGGGCCTTTAGAATGCCTTGAGAGTTGCGAGAGGGGTTCGGAGGAGGAAACGGGTGGCTGGGAACAGTAAGTTTATGTTCCCCGGTGGGACCATGATGGTCGGTGAGCTGTGGCCACTGCTGTCGCGCAATCTGGCCGAGGCGCTGAGAAAGCGCCCCTTTCGCAAGTTGACCTTAGCGCTGCCCTCTCTCAAGCAACTTCAACTCTAACAGGCTCTGGGGAGTTGGAAAACCTCATGGAGAACAAGTAATGGGATTGTTGCTCCTCTGTGGTCACCCGCATCCCCACCCCAGCTCTGTCTCCAAAGGACAAGCAGGGGGCCAGTCGCGGGATTCTAGCGCTGCGGTGGTTTAGGTAGACCCCAGAGGTGAGGGCAGAAGAAATGAAAAGGCGCAGGGTCATCCCGATCGCCCCGCCTGGCTGGAGGGCCGGCCGAGGGCTGAGAGCCGGGCGCGCACGGGGATGAAAGCGCATTGCAGAATGGTAATGAAGCAGGACGCTCAAAGAAAGATCCACTCAGGCTTCAGGCGGAGTCCCTTCTCCCCGAACACTGCGCCTTTAGGGAGGCTTTGCACCGCTGAGTTGCTAAGTCTACCTGATTCACTGCCCTGAAAAGGCTTGAACAGCACCCAGAGTTCTGACCTGAACTTGCCCTGGACAGTTATCTTGGCGAAATCGTTCTGAAATGTCATTTTGATGCACCGCGTTTTCTGGATCTTTTGGTGTCGAACGGTTGGGGAGGGAGAGGATGCATTAAGCCAGTGTAGAAAAAGTGTGTGAGTAGAAATAATTAAGGAACAGGTTTCAGTCTCTTAAAAACCTGATTCCAACTTCTTTGACATCCTTCAAGGGAAAAGGAGGGAAAATTAGTCAATATATTAAGTACTCGAGGAGCATCAACTTAATAGCAGTAGTTATTACTGTTCATAAAATTAATTAGCGTTATTATTTGTGAGGTAACTGATTATTTGGGGCGGGAGGGGGGTATACATGCCTTTTCCCTGGACACACAATTTGGGGGTCTACAAAAACAGTGAAATAGCCAATGGCATCTTTACATATTTATAATAAAGTGAGATCTGAGAAAATAAAAAGTGACTTAACAATGCCCTTGTACTTATGTGGAAACCAACTCTGATGTTAAACGCTTGTCTAAGATCTTGAAAACCAGTAAGTAAAAGGGACTAAACAACACCTTCCTAGGCTCCAAGTGTACATTTCCCTGTGTCCCAAGAGTTGACTTTTTTCTTTTTATTCATCAGGGTCTCTAGAAAGCGCTTCAGAATATCAAATACTTTCAATGTTTTGTTCAGTTTGTAAAATAACTGTGAAGCACCTAACAACATGTCTAGCAAGGAACCTATTTAGGCAACATGACTCTGAGAAAATATGCTGTCTTGTATTTTGAATTCCAGTGTTTGAGAGATTAGAAGTAAAATGCTTGCAAATGAAGAGATTAGGGGAAAATATGTGAGATACAAATAAAACTTAAGACCATTTTATTTTATCTATACATACATTAAAACATAACTTCTCAATTTCTTTATTCCATTGCCTTTACTCATAATCCAAAGGGGTATATGTTTTAGGGGTACAGTGGCAGGTCTGACTTGGATTTTGGATGAGGTCCTGTAAGAATGATAGACCTATCTGTACTGAATTCATCTGTTTTCTCAGAATGATCAGATAGGTGGGTGATTCATGATATTTGCCAGGGAGATCAGTCTCCATGTCTGCAAGATTTTCTCAGAGCTAGGCCCCTTGTGAGGCTCTTATTCTCATCAGGAATATCACTTTACCAAAGACTGAGAAAAATCAATTTGTTGAATACCTTTCATTATTCATGGTCTCAGTGTTGATAGGTGTCTTCCTCTCAAGCCTCTCATCTTGCAGCCATCCCATGTGTGTGTTAGGCCATTGTCAGGCTATTTCTTGGTCCTGATTGAGAATTCATAAGGGTTGATATTTTCTGTATAATGATGGCTTGTTGCCCACAATCCCATTTAAAATCTCCTCTTAAAAAAGTCAAATTTTACAACATTACCATCTATATATCACACCCCTTATAATGGGATAACAGGAATATAAATGATCATCATGTGGCGTTAGATATCACAATATTTTTCCATTGGCTCTTCAGTGTTTTCACTACAGTGATTTTCAAAGTATTCCTGAAAAAGTGGCATCAGCATCCTGTGAAAATATGAATTCTCTGATCTCCACCCCAGGCCTGTTGAGTAAGATGCCCGGGTAGTTGGGCACTAACATTGGTAACAAGTCATCCAAGTAATTCTGATGCAGATTTTAATTCTAAAATCTGAGAACCAATGGAGTAAAGTGGAAAGAACAAGGGCTCTGGAGCCACAAAGACCTGATGTCAATTAATGAATCTACTAGCTACTCAGCTTTCCAAAGCTTCAGTTTCATTATCTTTTTTTTTAAGTTTAGAATATCAGTAGGCCTATAGAGAGGTTAGAGACGTAACATATGCAGTGCTGGACAGTGGCAGCTATCATCACAATACATTTCCATGTGCAAAGCCAGTATGAACTCTCACACACTTTATCCCTTACAAAACCAGTCCTAGTTTTTCCATAGGAGTAAATAAAAAATGTAGCATCTTCTCACTAGCTATTATTTTACTTTGGCTAAGTTCCCAGGCTATTATCCATTTGAGAAACACTCTGAAATTTCTACTTATCACCCTTACTCAGTTATTTCAGGTTCTGGCTCCATGAATCAGGGCCAGACTCATAGCTTTAAAATGTTACCCCTGCTCCTAGGTTTATTTCATCTGTTGCAGTTCAAAATTGATTTATTTTAACATTGATTGAATAATGTAATTACATAAATCTGTGTATTCATCTTGTCACAAATCATGGTGTTTATAAGACTAGAAGGATTCCTAAATGTCAGCTGTTCAATGCTAAATTTTAATACAATAAGTGCACATACCTAGGAGGGATAAGTGGTTTTTACTAGGTTATAAACCTCATTTGCTCCAGGATTGAGACTAGGTCATTGAAGCTCAAGTTCATGTTTAACTATCTTTGTACTATGACTTAACAATTCTACCACAGAGCTTGCTCAGATGGCACCAATGAAGACAAGCACCAATGTTAATACTTAAGTACCATATATAAATTAGTACCATATAAGCATATTAGTAATACTTAAGTACCATATATAAATTAGTACCATATAAGTATATTAGTAATTATATTTTGTGGTAAAATTTAAAAAATATTAACCATTTGTTTTATAGAAAACAAAGAGAAATAATTATGTAATTAAAACAGTTTCTAAAATATGTAATGTGCATCAAATAAATAAGTAATCAAATTTTTAATAAAATCTATTTCTTGAAAATATAAGTCTATAAAAATAAAATTAGTATATTAACAGCTTTTCATATCTCAAAGGTAGTTTTGAGGGATAGTACTTAATGTCAAATTCTTTCTTACTTTCCCTTATAATCTGGACAAAATTTCTTGTTTAAAGGCTTTTAAATCTAGAAAAGTTGGTCTTAATTTATTTTCTTCTCTTTTTACTATATTCAAGTCATATTGACATATGAGTTATGCATTCTCTGTCACCTGAACTTTCATCTTCATGTTTCTCTTGCACAATTTATATAAGACAATGGTGTCATTTAAAACTCTCTCATTGGAATAATAGTACATTTTACAAATATTAAGAGTATAAGGACAATCAATAATGTTAAGGAGTTATCTTCAATATTATTAATATGTGAAATATTTTTAAAATTTCTTTAAGATATGGGAATGAAATATTCAAAATAATGAATGCTAGTAAATTTGAGGAGTTTATATGTTCAGAAAGTGGTTGAGATATATAAAAATAATGAGTGAGCCTTTTAAAAGCTGAGTTTGTAATGTTCACGATCATAAAGGCCTTCTCTTTGCTTTATCTTAGCCAATTCTAAAAGAATAACTATGATTATATATTTTACAGTGATTGTGAGAATTTTTAAAAATATTAAATTTAAAAATATGGTTGGATATCACTTTGAACAGAAATTTATAAGTGGAAATAGACTCTGCAGAAGTGGATTTATTAAATTTTAATAAATTTGCAAAAGCAAGGGTTTCTGCCATAGTTTTTCCATTTACAACTAGTCCATCTGGTTGACTCCAGAATGTTCAGGAATATTTCATAACAGGACATTGTTATGTTTTGGGAAATAATATTGGGATAGAATTATTTGTTATGTATTTTTTTATGAGGGAAGCTCTGTGTTAAGCTATTTATATTTTGTGTCATTTATATCTTAAATAGTGATATCTCCCTCACTTCTCTGCTTAGAATTCTATCAAGTATCTTGTGAGGTAGCTGTTACCTCCTATGTATAGATTATTATCTCCATTCACAAATTATCCACATTTCTTGAGGCCAGAGAAGATGAAGACTTCCCAGGATTATATGGTTAGCTAGTTGTGGAGTGAAACCTGAAATAATATTAGATTCATAAATTCATGGGCTTACCAAAAGCTAAAACTGTAAATGACTAAGTTTCTAATTAAAACTTTTCATTTTTAAGAGAAAAACTAAGACTTTGAGAAATTCATTTTTAAAAAGCCTATAATTAATATTTATGTTATTTATATATTTCACAGTTTCAATAAGATATATCTTCTCAGTTTTAAAATTTTCAATATCTTTTACTTGTCTTGCTTTATTCTCTAAAAGATTCTATAAGATAAATGTGAAAGGTATTTTCCACTTTTATACACAAGAGTAAGTGAAGTAAATGCACAATAATATGTAAATTAACTATGTTGATAAAACACATAAAACTGTTTAGTGCATTATGTGCAAAAAAAGAAAAGAATTAATCTATAATCCTTAGATTCTAACCCAGTGGTCTTCAGTAAAATTTAAAATTTATGAATGCAGATGAACTTATGGACTTCAGATATGAAATAATATGTGGACATAAAAATTGTTTACCAACTGTACAGTAAGCATTGGAAAATAAATTGGTTCCTTTTGGTAACTTAATCTTCCACTTGATTCTAAAGAATGTTAAGGCTGGGGAAGCTCTTATAACCTATTTTTACTTTCTAGCCTAGTGTCAACTATTGGAGGAATGTACATTAGATTTATTTATATGGGCAAGGAAAGGTACTTTTTAAAAAATATTCTTACACAAACTCCATCAACAGAGACTACTTCATTCCATAAGTGCACCCTGCTAACATGTACAGGTATACCTGCGTATCTTCACATAAAGAAGAGACAGTCCAGAGAAATAAAGCGACTTGCCAAGCTAGTGTAAATTCCCTGTCTACTGCACATTTCTCATTATTGGATACTGCCTTATGAGCCTCCTTATGTAGTCCTAATTAGATTATGGGAGTAAAGCTTCTTGAGATGAAAGAGCACTGTCCCTACCCCCAAAATCATAACCAGACTCAAGATAGTACTTCTGGAAGCAATTGTGTAAGGAGGCACAGATTCTTGCATGTAATAATATTAGTAAATGAGAAACTTAATATGCAATCTAAAGGTTAACCTAAAAATAAAATGGGGGCTTTGAAATGTACATTATCAGCTAAAAAGAAAAATACATATATAAGTAGCATTACAATTTCTTATGAATGTGATAAAATGTATTTTCATATTAACAAAAATACTATCCCTTAGAGATGATCACAGGCTATCTTGGATTCATTGGCTCTGTGCTCTGACTAAACTATGTAGTCTAGACAAAACATTTACTCGGTATCCACATACATAGAGAAGCCCTGAGTTAAGATTTTTTGGCTAATGTCTAAATCAAAACAGCTGAACTGATTCAAATTTTTGTGTAAACAAATTTGCATCCAGGCAGCTAATTTGTGTGCCAACTTCTAGTTTCATAACTTTGAAAGAGATAATAAACTATCTTAAGTGAAGTTTACAATGGAAATGCTGACAGGCCCACAATTGCACAATTGCTTGTATTGAATTCATGTTCAATGCTCTTTTCATGGCTTAAAAAAATTTTTCCATCTATAAATCCTACTAGTACTTTAGTGCTCTTTTATCTGTTAAATCTTTTTAAAAGAGGTCAAATAGTAACTCTTAAAATCAATTTTCTAGCAAAGTGCTAATAAATCTTTAATATCCATGTTAGCTTGGCAGTATTCATTAACATATTAATAGATGAAAATTAGGAATGATATTTTGAACTTAGTTTTTAAATATTACCAATGTGTAAGTACTTAGAAATTAGCCATTTTCCCATAATTTGAAGATTGCTACTTATTTTTACCTGTCATTGCATAGATTATTGGAACCATGCTATTTTAGAAAAACTGTTTTCTAATTGTGCAATTCTTTCAAAAGCAAAATGCTCAAAGATCTAAAAAGAAATTGGAAGATGTTAGAGATCCAACGTTTTCCAATGTTACATCTTGTGCTAGTTTATGCAAGTATTATCTTAATTGTTTCTATTGTTTTCTTTTGGTTAAAAGTCAAGTTTGATGTATTATGTCTCTTATTTAGAACAGTGTTATCTTGAATTAAATATTGTAGCTTGGACACAGTTTAAGTCGGGGGTTATGAAAGATACCTTGGTAGGTAGATTTTAGGTCCATAAAAAGAACCAGTGGCTTATTTTATCAGTTCTGGGATGCATCAACATATTCCTTCAGACATCAATTATTTATTAAGGAAGAGTCTGTATGTAAAGCCCTTGCCTGCAGTTTGAGAATATAGAGATGACTACCTAGTCATCACTCTAAGAGAAAATACAGTCTTTATTTTGAAGCAGGCTCCTGTAAACATAAAACCACACCAGTCTGGTTATTGTGAAATTGTTTAGTTCTTCAATGGGAATTTTTTTCATGATATATCAGTGATGTACAACCTTTATTTACATAGCTTGGATATTAAGTCTTTACCCTATCACAGGTAAGTTTTAACATCCTACAGACATTGTTTGAAACTTTCCAATTAAATGCATCATTTTGTGATTTAATCTAATGTAATTTCCTTACTAATTTTCAATTAAAATGTTTATTGACTTCCATCTGTTCAGCCTACTGATATTAACTAGTTTATCCAGTATTAATGATGATTCCACATGTATTTCTGTAACAGCGTTTGTACAGTTACATAATCGTTTGTGATGAGCAAATTGTGCTTCATAACCATTTTTCCATTAGTCGTTTGTTGCTGCTTTAGAACTCCTCAAAGACTTGCTAATACTTTCAAATTGAAATTTAAATTTAAGCCCCTTCATTTAGTGACTCATGAAATGAGCCTTGAGCTAGTTACTGAGGTCAACTGATGCAAAGGGCCAAACAAATAACTAAATATAAAATATAATAGTTTCTGTTACAGTTTTCTATTCCTTATTTTTGTGTTTATTGGAAACCTAAATAAGTAGATTATGTTTACCTTTGCTTTTTGAAAAATCTGTAAATAGAAAGCAATGCAAGGATTTATGAATGGTTATGGGATAAAATAGTGGCATTGAATTAATACCAGTTTTGACTACATAGGAGTCAAGTAGAATGATCTCTCATTACAAGGTTAGGACATTCACCAATTTGATCTAGTATTTGATATTTATTTCATTTCCTACTGTATGGCCATAAAAAAGAAAGAAATCTTACAATTTGCAACAGCATGGATGGAACTAGAGAGCATTATGCTCAGTGAAATAAGCCAGTCAGAGAAAGACAAGCACCATATGATCTCACTCAGATGTGAAATTTAATGAACAAAATGAACTAACAAGCAAAGTAGAGATAAATTCATAGATGGAGAGCAGATGACAGCCTTGGGGATAAGGAGGGGGTTGAGGGACTGAGAGAGGGCAGAGGGATTAAATGAAAAAGAAAAAACTCAAAAAATAATATAAAATACATTTATTTCATTCCCCCCCCATTGATTGCTTTGATGATTCATGCTATTTTAATATTTGTACCAACATCCTACCTCACAATTTCCATCTCCCTACCCCCTCTCACAATCCATAAAGCTCACTCTTCATTATCTAATGATAACTAAATGTGTAAAAAAAATTTTAATGTTTATTAGCGCAATAAATATTGAGAGGTTTTTCAATTTCTAAGTCTCAAAATCTGAACTATTAATGTAAAATAAAAACCAAACATTTCTTTTGTTTTTGTGTATTACTACCTTCTCTGCTTTGATTCCTTCAGCAAGGGGGAAAAGTAAATTCAGAAGCTTGAGATAAAAACTTTGGATTGTTTTACTTACCTTGGTACAAATAAAAAGAAGAAACTTCCATATACGCCATGGTGAATTTCCAACATTTTCCACAACACATAGGGTTTGCTCCATTCACTGAAACCACAAACTAATGAATGGGAGATAATCTGCTGGGTATTTGACTGGGTTCTGTCAACATTTCAAAACCAATGTCTAAGTTCTTTGCCATAACAAAGAAAGCAGGCCCTTCACCTTTCACAAAGCTCTATCACAAGAACAAATAACCAACCCTGCACTGCCTTTCCACTCATTCTGTCTTTTCTTCTCAACTTCCACCTCCTTTTCATTCGAAGTATTACTGACAATTTCTATGTAATGGCAGTATTATAACGAGGGCTGCTTGTTTAAAATGAAGTGGAGAGATTCTCAAGCTGATTTGTTTGTTGTAAATACATAAAAGAATCCCAGTGAAGTCACCTATAAGATATATAGCCAGCCTTTATGAAAATGAGAGGAGGTTTTAGATTGGTGACCTTTGCCTCCTCAGTTAGTTCTAAGAAGGACATTTGGATAAAAGAGGCATCTCTGTTAGACGCTCTTCAAGTACTTCTTAAATTCCAAAAGTAAATGCAGTCAACAAAATCTGTTGACAGTGAGTACACACAGTGCCAAATAAATAAACAGATGCATTCTTTTTAAAATATTATTTAAGTTTTGTTCTTGTTTATTCTATTACACTTGTCCCAATGTTTCCCCCTTTGCCCTCCTCCATCCAGTCCCCCGCCCCAGCCAATCCCAACACTGTTGTCCACATCCATAGGTGATTAAACATATTCTTTGACTAAGCTCTTCCGCTTCTTTCCACAATTTCTCCCACTCCTTTTCCTCTGGCAGCTGCCAGTCTGTTCCCTGTTTCCATGTCTCTGGTTCTGTTTTGCTCATTAGTTTATTTTGTTCATTAGATTCCTCTTATAAGTGAGATCATATGGTACTTGTCTTTCACTGACTGGCTTATTTCACTTAGTTTTAAAATAGTCTCTAGTTCCATCCATGCTGTCACAAATGGTAGGAATTCTTCCTTCTTTCTTTCTGCTGCATAACATTCCATTGTGTAAATGTATTTTTAATCCTTTCATCCACTGATGGGCACTTAGGCTGTTTCCAGCACTTGGCTATTGTAAGTAGTGCTGCTATGAACATCAAAGTGCATAAATTCTTTTGAACTGGTGTTTTGGGATTCTTAAGGTATATTCCTAGTATATTCCCAGCAGTGGAATTGCTGGGTCAAAGGTATATGCATTCTTATTAATTGTATATTTAAGCACAGATATTCACATTTTATGACTTCTATCTCCTATATTTTTACTTCAATTTTTATAATAGTTCATTTTTCCTAAGTACTTGTGAAAACATTTTTCTCCATAAGATAAGGCATAAGTATTTCTACTTCTTCAGAATCTTTATGTATTTTCCCATCTTCAGGGCAGGAAGAGAAACTGATTTTCCCTGACCACTGCCGTGTCCTGTGAGTGCCTCTCATTTAGGCTTCTCAACTTTGTGTGGTGGATTTAGCTCCTTTTTAAATTTGAGGAAACAGTTTAGGAAGGGGAAATTAGCTAGCACGTAGAGAGAACAGCTCAATCCAGCTTGCCCAGCTCAAAACCTTTGTTGTTTTTTTTTTATCACATTCAAGAGTATTTCATTGACTTTGAGGGGAAAAACATGTCAGAGATCGAGATGAATTTGAAATTTGTTCACATGTATAAGGTTCTTTGTTTTTTGCAGTGAGTATTTCTGAACATAGGACAATTTATTTTATATGCTGCAAGATGAAGGGAAGGCTATAGAAACAGGAGAACTCAGAAAAGTCAGATTGGTTAGGGTTATGTTGCCAGAGGGATGGGCCTCATGTTAGTGTTTGGACATGCTTTGTTGAATCCCTTATTAAATTACAGTTTGCTGTTAGTGTGTGTGTGTATACACACACACACGCACATATATATGTATACACAAACACACGCACATTAACATTATATATGTATAATCACCTGTGTTTTTTACATATACATACATATATATTAGGTGTTATAATGTTAGGCATTTATTTAATGCTATCTGATAATTGTATTTCTTTTCTCTTTACAAATTAAAATAGAAAGAAAGGGAGCCATAATTTTTATGTACATATAAGGTCTCATTACATATTTACTTATATTCTTTCTTATTTTCAATAGCCCAGCCTTCATGGAAAACTTTCATTGAATTTATTCCTTAGAAATGTAAAATAAATAAAACATGGTTCCTTAATCATAACTCTACTGAGTAAAAAATAGTTTGTCAAAGATATTAAATCACCTAGCATGGGATCCCTATACATAACTTAGATCCTTATAAACAGAGTAAGCACTAATTAAATATTAAGATAATTTAATTGGATTATAATCCAATCAATTTAGTTTAAATCCAACCTGCATTCAATATATATTGAATCAATACATATTGCCCAAAGCTTTTGGTTGTTATACACTTCAAATATTTCTAACTCCATTAATAGTGGCTACTGGTATCTATTTGGATCCAACATTTTCTAGGAAATAAAAGAACACAAATTTTTTTTGTATATCTATTAAGTATGTAAAAGCATGAATCATCTTTGCTAATTTATCTCTTGAATATATGATAGGGAAAATTAAGTTGGAAACATTTATTATGATTATCATCAACCTCTAACCTGACAGAATAGAATATGGATTCTAATGCCAATTACATTCTGTTGGGCAGATGACCCTCAGTACCTTCTTATAGGCTTAGCTTCCTCATCTCTTACATTCTCTGTAAAGTTCACATAATCCTGAAACTACACTAATCAGTATGAGAAGAATACATTGCCACTAATAATGATTATTGCAATTTAATTACTGTACTATTTACTTGAAAATAAGCATACTTCAATTTATTCAATAATGTATTAACATAATAAAAAGAATGAGATGCATTTCTTGAACATTTAATGAGATAATTCAGTTTTAAATCATCCTTTCTGTACATTAGAATAACATGCTAATGTTATTTAAGATAAGCCTTGAGGTAGGTGTTCTTTTCTGTAAAGCAGCAGGTTCCTTTTAATTAATGAGTAATCACACCTTAAGCCCAAGTAATTGTTTTGTAAATCAGCACTAGCTATATTGGGCATTGCTTAAATGTAGTCTTTGCAATGAAGAAGTTAAAAATGATCTCTGTACTTTTCTAAAGTTTTAATTAAAGAAATAAATATTCAACTTTATTGATTATTTTCTGGGATATATGTTCTTAATTATATATTTTTAAACTAATTTTCTCTGTTAAAATGATTAAATATACGAACCCATTCCCCTGGGTGGTGACGAGCCTTGCAATCTTGGGAAAAACCCTGCATAACTCTAGTCAGCAGTTTGTGTGATTGTTTTCTATCTTGTCAATATTTGGTTCATTTTCTCTCTGGATTTATCAATAAACATTTTTCTTTGTTTTTAGAAATTTGGAATATGAAATGAATATTTCTTTATACTATTTTCTTACATATTCTCTGTTTTTCTTCCCCCGTAATCATATTTTGCACCAGTTTGGGCATTTTATAATACTATTTATATTTATTTCTGTGAATAATATTTCTCCAAATGATTTGATCATGTTCACACCAGTTAACATTATACTATTATTTATATTCCTGATTTTATATTCTATATTACTTTTATTATAGGTTGAACCTATAGTTTAAGATTTTTGCTAATATTTTAAAGAACATAATTGTAAACATAAATACTATGATTTTTCCCAACATTATTTCTATTTTTAGTTTTATCACTTGCATTTTTGTTTCTCTGGCTTCAGAACTTTTAGGAAGAGACATTTTATTATGTTTCTATGTCTTACTATGGCATATAAAATATTTTTTCAGGGTACTCCTTTGAAAACATACTCTTCATGTATGTTGAAAGACTGTTTTTTAAAGTTTTAATTTTTCTCATTAAATTAATTTCTCTCCTTTCTCATTTAGTCAGTATATATGAAAATTTATATTGTTTTATAGTTATATACTTTTGGTTATTTGTAATTTAAAAAACACATTGGTTTAAGTTTGGCATGTGATGTATAATAAGGGTATTTTAATTACTCTGTATATCTACACCAGTCAGTATATAGACAATTTTTTGAAGACATTTATGTGAATTTAAGCTCAATTTTAATACAGGCTCTTTTGTTGCCTAACTCTCCTTTAGGATGTCATTATTCCTTTTTCTACTACACATATTATTTATATTTCTGATTTTAAAACTATAACATTATCTGAGGTTTCCAATTTATACTACATTTCTTAATCACTACTCTATTATTATATTTTAAAGCATTTCCTTAGGATGTTACCTGAGTAATAAAAATATGAACTTTAAGTTTTATGGGCACTCTTTGATATTTTCGCTTTAGTAAGCTTTTATTGAGTTTCTATTTTCTAGTCAGAATGGTGGATTTGAAAGAGTAAGAAAGAGTTGAATAATGGATTCTCCATACCATCAAAATATTCATACTTTATTCTAATGGGAAAGAAAAGCTCATAAATAACTAATTCTAGCATGTGTTAGTAAACACTATTTAAAGGGAGGTGAAAACATTATGGGAGTCAGAGGACAGAATGGTGAACTAGCCTAAGAAAGAAAACGTAAGTTTTATAGCAGATCCATGATTGAGTGTTGTGCCGGTGTTTTGCAACCTGGGGGCATAAGACACAGTGGCTCTCTTGACTCAAGAACTGTAATGTGCCCCATCTTTTTATGTTACCCTCTCTAAATCGGCTCCCATCACCAAGTGGAAATTTTTATGCAAGGGTGTCCCTTAACAAATCACCAAAGGATATTGCTAGTGAATGTCTTATGCCTCTGTATAGTAAATGTTTAAAATGTATTTCTTTGGCTTTTGCAATGAAGCATACTTCCATTTGACTACATGACCAGAGTATTTTTTAATTTTGCTTGCACGTAAGATTTTAGATTGTCGTTTATTCTTTAATAAGTTCCCCCTTATTCTCAGTTTTATTTTCTGAGGTTTCCAAGGACGGTGGTCCAAAAATATTAGATGCAAAATTCCAGAAATAACAATGTATAAGTTTTAAGTTGCGTGCCTTTCCAGTAGTGTGATGAAATCTGCCATCCTGCTCCATTTTAGCTGGGGTGTGAGTAATTCTTTTGGCCAGCATATCCATGTCACTTGGGAGCTGTCTAAACCTGGGATGTCAGGCAGACTCGTGTGCTAAAATCTTTATTTTACTTCACAATGGCCCCAAAGCACAAGAGTAATGATGCTGGCAATTTGGATATGCCCATAAGAAGCTGTAAAGTGCTTATTGCATATGTCAGAATGTCAATAGGAAGCTAACGCTCTGCCAGAATGCCTGTGTCATCCACCTGACTTCCTCTCATCACATAGGCATTGTATCACCTCACGTCATCACAAGCAGATGGGTATGTATAGTACAATTAGATATTTTGAGACAGAGAGAGAGAGAGAGAGAGAGAGAGAGAGAGAGATCACTCACATTGACATAACTTTTCTCAAAATAGAGCAAACCCTCGAATAAACACTCTTTCCTTCAACATCTTTCAGATACAAGGTTGATGAAAGAAAAAAAGATTCCCAGCCACTGCTACTCCGTGTGGAGTTTGCACTTTCACGTTTGCCACACGTCTGTGTGGTTTTTCACTGGGTACTTAGTTTCCTCCCCTATCCTAAGATGTGTACCTGAGGTGAGTGGTGTGTCTACAGTTTTTCCAGTCTGTGCAAGGAGCCCTGAGGTGGAAGGGCCTCCTGTCCAGAATGAGAACCTGCCTGAATCTCTGAGCTGCCAGGACAGGCTTTGGCCACTCATGACCTTGAACTTAAATAAGTGGATTGGAAAATCATCATATGACTTGGTTTTATTCATCTTTCTTAAATGTATTGTTCACATTTATTTCAATGTTTAATGTTCAACATATTTTAAGTCTTTATTTAGGAGTATGGTGATGCTTTTGTGACCAGACCTATACCATAGGAACTGAACTCCTGTCTCTATCTATTAGCCTATGGTAAGATTGGCTTAAAGTCACAATTTTTTTTTTTTTACTTAAAGTCACAATTTCCAAGAACCACATGATAACATTAAGTGCACAATACTATATAGGGTTATAATTGTTTTATTTTAGTGTGTGTTGTTTTTAATATCTTACTGTGCCTAATTTATAAATTAAATTTTATCTTAGGTATGTATATACAGGAAAAACATAGCACATACAGAGTTTGTACTACCTACAGTTTCAGGCATCCACTGGGGGTCTTGGAACATATAGACCTCAGATAATGGGGGACTACGTATGAGGGAATTATATTTTACCTCCCTAACAACCCAATATTTTTCAAGGTGGCCCCAAATATCAGCAGACACAGTAATTATATTGTTAAGGTGATTCTCTGTAATTCTCCAATTACTTGCTTTTGGCCATATTTCTCTAAGAAAGCTTTTCCTCTGTTGAAAAGTTTCATGATGTTTTAATTTAGATTATTGACATTCTTCTTTGACCATTGATAGATTTCTGCTTTCAGTTTAATTTCCTGATATTGTTCTTGAAACAAATCTAAATCTGTTAATAACCTGTTGAGGCTGACAATTATTCCATAGAAAACTTTTCTATAATGTGATCCTAGACTTCTTAATGGTTTAGAAGTATGGGAAGCATATGGAGGAACCAGCCATTAAAAAAGAGAATAAAATTCAACCAATTTACACTTAACAGCCAAACAGAATTTAATGTTCTTCACCTACTATAGATGACCATAGTTCTTCATTATAGTTGTTTTTTGTATGTGTATTTATTTCACTTTCTCATTCTATAAATGTTATTTCTGGAGTGGATTTTAAATTATTTTGTTTTAAACAAAACAAACCTGTTCCCTGGTTTAAAAAATATATTCTACAGTATTGAAATATCATCTCTAGGAACTCTCTAATTGAAATTAAACACTTTTTTTTCAATCAACCCTAAATCTTATTTGTATCAGAATTATAGGCATTATAACAGTCAACCTTGTATTTAGTAATTTATGAATATTTTATCTCCCTCATGTAACAGGGAAATATGAGAAGTCAATGGCTGCATATTTAGCAATCTTATACCTCCAAGGAATCTTGCACAGTGCTCTAGAGATAGAAACTTAATAAATATTGGTTGCTTTAAATTATTCTGAAATACGGTAGAATATTAACTGACCTACCACTTTCTGACATTTTAACTATTACTTTGTATATCACTGTAGTTTTATTAATTAATAATTAATGCATTAATATTTATCTTTTTTCTACCTCCTCTAATCTAACCTAATAGGTTAGGTTTTAGTCTTCCATGATTTTCTATAATTTACGATTACTTAAATTTATGCTATTTAACCTGCCCTGTGTTAATGTATTAATTTTTTGCTTGTCTTTTTTACATATTTCAGAATTTGAAATGCTTCTTGAATCATTATATTTCTTGAAATTTCTGGACACATTGTTTCAGGTTTTTTATTTTATATGTAAAAAAATTAAGACAGCCAATCACTTGGGTTGTATCTATTTCTCTTAGATATCCCCACGTCTTCAAGGTGTGTTACCCCAGCTCATTAATAAAATCCTATCTTTATGAGATTTCTTTTTTCTTGAGGTATGAAATAATGATAGTGTTCAGGATCTTTGAAGTTTGCTTTCAAAACGTGCTCTTCCCTACTATCTATTGACATTATCTTTCAGATTATAAATGCTACTTTCCAACCATTATTTCCTCATTGTTTTCATTCTTACCTATGTCTTCATTGTATTATATTTAAATTGTGGTTGTTGGATAGGTATTTAAAATCTCATGTATTTTGAAAACTTTGCACTTTTATGTTACTGTTTGACTCATCAAAATGTTCCTTTCTTTTATTGTTATGATTTTTACTTTGCCAGTTATTTCCCTCAATTTTAAACATTTAAACATGCTTCTATATCCCTTGTTTGAATTTTTTATTGGACATGAGAATTTTTTGGAGGAATGAAAATGGTGTTGACAGGCTTTGCTCTGAGAGGTACCATTGCTTGTTACTATATCAACTTAAAGTTGCTTTACAAATAACTTTTTTTTAAATTTCCTTTTTGCCTCTAGCTTGCCAGTTCTATTTCTGTAATTATCAAAGGTGTTTTGTGTTAGCCTGTTGTACCTATATTTCTAAAGAGCCAATTGTTTTTAGAAAAACGTCTTGTTGCTTTCTTGACAGTAGATATGCAGTAGACATCAATTTTTACCCATTTGATATTTAACATCATTTTATGATGAGAGCATATTATTTCAGAATTATTTAACCTGACTCATTTTGCTTCAAAAATATATTTAGTTAAAATAATATGACCACTACCAGGTGACTGGTTAACAATAGGACAATCACACAGTTGAAAAGTGAATAGATACTTAGCTGGGGGCTTTGCCCTCAATGTTCTGTTTTTAACTTACTTTTGGCTTAGTGGGAAAGAGGCAGAAAGTGAAGAAAGTGGTATACTTCTGCAACTTTATTCTACTCCTGCTGTTTCAAATGCACAGGGGAGTTTAGGATTCTAAAAGTACCTTTCAGTGTTTGGATGAATGTACTAGGTGAGTGATTATTTGCAAAGCAGACATAGTTTATAGACACAAAATTATAATAGTTTTTCACAGCATGAATCAATCTGGCATTTGTTTTAGAGATGCAATAATTTCCAATGCCAAGTCTTTGACTTTAAAAATTTAATAGATTATATAGGACTACCTAGTGAAAACTGCTGTTATAATGCAATGATATCGACAAGCAGGATAAAATAGCTGTAAAAAAATCTGACATGTAGGTAGCAAAAGTCTATATGCTTTTGTAGCACAACTAATACCAACAAAATTTAAACAGAGTATTTTCAGATAGTAGGCTTGACATTGGATATTTTTTCCAGTTTTTAAATTTGATCATTACTTTGCTTCATCCACTGAAAATTAATCGTGATGATTCATTTGAACCATAAAAAAGTAAAATACTCTGATGAGCTAATTTATGTATCACACTTAACATTCTAGTACAACAAAAACGATGAAAACTTTTGTAAGTTAAAATGACATGAAGGCAAAAAATACCATTAATTTACATGGAAACATTTTTTAATGTCAGATCATTCCAAATCTCTCTCTCTCCCTCCCTCCCTCTCTCTCTCTCTCTCTCTCACACACACACACACACACGCACACACAACACTAGCACATAATAAAAGCAGGAATGATGCAAAAAAACACACAACTAGTAAATGGTGGAAGCAGGATTTCACCCATACATTTTGACTCCTAAAAGTCATAGTCTTAACTATTATGTTGAAGATAAGAAAAATTTTGCAGTAGTAGAATTTTAAAAAGATTTTTTCATCATAAAACTGACGCAATTCAAGGAAAAGACCTCTTTCTGAAGCTGTCACTACCATACACGTGTGGCTGAAGAGGGATTAGTTCAACAGCTCAATTTACATTTAAAATAATGTGATTACTTTGGAAATACAGGTTCTTATTTCTTTTTGTCTAGAGTGCTGTAAAGTCTATAAGCACAGTGAATGAATAATTAGTTTTAGGTTTTTACATATTAAAGAAGCATTGTGTCCTCATTTTGAGAAAAGCTTGCTCCGTTGATTCAATCTCACAAACCAAACAATTTACTAAAGTTTGTGGCTTTAAAATTAAAATTCATTAATAACCCAGAATTCATACATGCAGTGATATATATACTTTATTTATTGAGTCCAAGAAACACAATTTTTTTTTAACGAGGATATTTTATTTTGAAAGAAGACAATCCAGTTATTTGAGCTGGGACACAGGTCAGAAAATAATAAGCAGCACAGAGAACCTGGTGTTGCCTCTCAGGTCCTAACTTCACAGGCGCCTAACTAAAGTGACTTTGGCCTCCACGTCTCCGATCAGTTAGGCTTTTTATTAAGATATCGGTTGACTTCAGGTGTGTGGAGGGGCAGCCACGAAGCATGGTCCCATGCTTGACGATCAGCAATCCCAAAGGCTAAAATGATTTTTTTCTGACACAATTTCCTGTAATGAAATATCTGTACACATCACTATGCCATTTTGAGAGACTGACAAATGGTTCACTGCCCCCTTTGGAGCCTTTTTTTTTATTTTATATACTCAAAATCTTCTTTCCCATAAAACAGTTCTAAAAACTGTAAGATAATAGGTGCAAATCTGATTCTGCCTGAACTAGCTGTGTGAACATGAGCAGACCACTTACTCTCACATCCTTAAGCTCTTGGGCCTTCCTTTGCCTCCCCTACAAATGAAGAGGTTAGACTGGATTGTTATATATGTAATTAAGCATATTTTACACATTGACTTCATAAAACCCTATACTCTCCATAGATTGAAACTTTCAGGGAGGAAGAGATTTGCATACGGAAAATTAAGATAAAAGGATAATAATAACGAACAGAATAATGAGAATAAGAAGCTAGTTATTGAGGAGAGGGATACTAGATTTTAAAAGACTGGGTTTGAGATATTAGTAACACACTTTTTATTGAGATCCAGTAAATGATAGAAAAGGTGTGTTCAGATTTTCAGGAAGATATAATAATAGATATTGTCTATTGAATGTGCATTATATGCTTCAAAGCTCTTTAAATATATTAGTTCACTTAATACTCAGAACAATCTGGCATTTGGGAGACTTTTTGTGTGGTGATTATTTAGAATGCACCTGAATTGAGGAGTATAAGACACTAAAAACAAACGAATAAAATGTCAATGATAGCACCTTGGAGACCACTCATTTCTAAATGTAGAAAGTAGGTAACGATTTAATGAAAGAGACAGAACAACAACTGATGGAATTTGGAAGAGAACCATGAGAGTTCCCTGGTAGGAAATATAAGGGTATTCAAGCAGGAGGGGAAGAGGTACAACACTGAAGGCATTAAGATTAAAGAAAAACAACTTCGAAAAGTTAATTGGATTTGGTCATTGATAAATAACCTTTTAATGAGTTGTCTCAGTAGAGTGGTAGAGGCATAAATCAATTTGCAAAGAATTAAGACGATAGTAGGTGATGAGAAAATATAGACACACATACACAGTTTTCCTAATGAACCTATGATATGGGTTATTGGAGGGGTGAGTAGGATAGGATTTCCTGAAGCCCTGGTAATTAGAATTTAAATACATAATACCTAGTGCAGAATAGAACACAACAGCCAACAATAACAAGTCCTCCAGTATCAGTGTCTGTACTTGTGTGTGAGAGTTTACTTGCCATGCATTGAATATGGAGACTATATCAGCATCTGTGATGATGAATATAGGCAATGAGTAAGTAAAGAAGAGAAAAATAGTTATTTGTCTATGTAAAAAAATGAAACAATAAGGTAATTTTAATTAGAAGACCTGGATGTGTTTTCCCAGAGATAAGGAGGGCTGTATTTGGCCCTCTTCTTTCAGGTTAGAGATTTTCTTTCTTTAGTATGCAAAGGGGATCAATTGGTTTTAAGTAACTAAAAGTTACTGGAATTGACTGACAAAAGAATCCCAATCTATTCATTCCCACTGAGAATGGGGAGTCAGGAGGATAGAATACCTGCTATATCTGTGATCATCTCTTGATATATAAGTATATGTGTGTGCATATATATATATATATATATATATATATATATATGTGTGTGTGTGTGTGTGTGTGTGTGTGTATTTTTTCATCATTATTTGCCAGGAGCTGTGCTAGGTATAAATATATAATGCTGACCACGGCATACTCTTGAGGCATACGGTGCCTCTCTCTTTCTCTCTCTCTCTCTCTCTCTCTCTCTCTGCAGTCAAGCTTCATGACAAACCAATACAATGGAAATAGAGAGGGACTAAAGAAATTTAGATAAGTTAACACAATGTCTCATTTGGGGATGTTGTTCAGCAATAATTCACTGTTGGTTCTGCACTCAGAAATATTTGAAATTTTGTTGCAAATATTCTTTCTAAATCATGTGGAAATGTGTCCATGCTTCTCTGCCCCTTCATTTAATAATAATTTATTATTATCGTTGTTATTATTTCGATATCTTTATTTTCTCTTTATATAAGAGCTCCCTTGTTGATACAAAAATTATAGAATATAGCTCCCCTTGTTTATAACTGTATCTATATTGCCTAATCGAAAGAATGCTTGACTCTCCTCTTTTATTTTATTATTTTAACCTTCTAACTCTATGGGGTTAGTCAACTTCCATAATTGAATGTTGGTAGCTTCATTTCTTTAATTTCAAGTTCATGAGGAAGGTCTTATTGTAACCTTCAACTACTGAAAACAATTTCCTGTTTGTGGATTGTTTTTGATTTAGGTTTAATTATTTGTAACTATAATATTGTAAGAATGGTGCACATAGGATCACAGAAAAATGTTCATGGATAATTATGATAAAGCTTACAATCTTCAGTGTTAAAATAACTGTCAACGAACCTCTTATGTTTATTTATTTCAATTTTTTATTTTTCCCCTTTCTTTTCCCATTCCCACTTCTATCTTCCTTATTAGAGTTATCTTTTTACTTTTTTTAAGTTTTTGATTCCATTTTATCTTATTCTGATTTAATCTCTTTAAATGTTTCCCTTTCACATTTGGTTCCCTTATGCAGCTCTCCCCACACCCCCCGCAATCAGATGTTGCCCGTGTCCATGAGCCCTTTTCCCTTATTGTTCAACCCCTCATTTGTTGTTTAAATTGAGATGTACACTATGCAGGACTCTTTTCTTTCAGTAGATTATAAGAGATTTAAAAAAATGACTCTGTTGCATAATCCTTATTTTATTCAAGAAAACTAGATCCTATATATATCTATGGGAGATATATATATAAGTATCTCCCAAGTACCTTGACTAAACACATGTAGCTTAGTATTATACTACCATCTACATTGCCTGACCCAGGTTTATTGGTTTGTCCACTACGTCATGTTTTATAATACTTGTTCTTAGTAAATTATCATTGGCACCTGCTTAGTTTTCAAAAGCACAGAAATATTTATGATTCTTTCTATAAAATTTCTACTTACCTGTTTAATATTCATATTAAAATTATTTCCTATATAAATACTATCATCATTTTCTCAGATAAAGTTAATGTTATATTTACATGCTTCATAGCATTTGTATGCAAATCTATCACAGAGTTAATCACATGGCTGCTTTTCCATGATCCTGGTATGCCAAGAGTATATATTTTATGTTATATTAATCTCTAAATATCAGAATTGAGCACAGCTCTTTAAAACAGAAAATATCTAATAGATATTTGCAAACTAGAATTAATATTTCTGTTCTAGATTTGTGCCTCTGTTGTGTGCTAGGCTCTCTTTCTTATATTTCTGAAATCTGCTTTATTCCTTACTTTGAAGTTTGACAATTTTACTATATACAGCTTCTGACACTGCTGCTCATTCTTGTGATTTATTAGGTGGTGACAATGGTTGTAAGATCATATCTGCAAGTTGTTATATTATCCAAGGACATAATTCCACATAACCCTTTTAAATCAGCTTGATATGCTCTAAATAATCCTCTCATGCTGACCTTCAAGTTGCTCTTAATTATGATTCTACTATACTCTCCCTAAGAAAAAGAAAAAGCATGCATTTGTTTTATACATTATGATCTGGATCATAAGGCGATACTTGCCCACCCTCATCCATCAATTTTGAAGATAACCTTTTAAAAGTTTTGTTACCGCTGTTGGCCTTGTGCTTAGAATGCTTACAATCCTTAAATAATCCTCAATTGTCATCTACCTGACATTGATCATACAGGTTGTGCCACCTTCATTTGTCTTTAACCTTGGACTGTTTTTACCCTCCCCTCCTCAGCAACCCTCCCACCTCCTTGTGCACATAACTTTTTATGTGAAGCTTCCTCTAAAATTGACTTAGTTTTCTTTTTCTAATTGTTATAATGACTTTTTATTATAATTTCCAGATATTTAAAAATTTTTATTGGATTCACTCTCCTAATTTCATCTTTTCAATTAATAAAAACAGTACACATCATTTTGCAGTTTATGAGTACTTTCATACACAATTTAGGCTGATAGAAATTATAATTCATATTTTATTCATGAAAAAATAAGACATGGGACTGTGTTAAGAAGAAGAAAAGAAATACAGAGACAGGGGAACATAGGTGTGAAGAATAAAATGGCAATAAGTAAGTACCTATCAATAATAACTTTAAATGTAAATGGATTAAATGTTCCAATCAAAAGAAATGAGGTAGCAAAGTGGATAAGATAAAGAAGACCTGTATAATATATGCTGTCAAAAGAGACCCACCTCAGAACATAAATGTCCACAGATTGAAAGTGAAAAGATGAAAAGAAATTCCATTCAAATAGAAGTGGAAAAAAAGAAAAAAAAGTTGGGTACTAATAACTAGATCAGACAAAATAGACTTCAAAACAAAGGCTAGTGTAAGAGACAAAGAAGTACACTGCATAATGATAAAGAGAGCACTTCAACAAGAGGCTATAACCCTTGTAAACATTTATGCACTCAACATAGTAGCACTTAAATATATAAAACAAATCCTGATGGACATAAAGGGAGAGATCAACAGAAACCCAGTCATAGTGGGTGACTTTAACTCTGCATTGACATCAATAGATAGATCTTCTAGACAGAAAATCAACAAGGACACAACAGCTTTAAATGAGACACTAGATCAGATGGATTTAATTGATATCTTCAGACTATTTCACCCCAAAGTAGCAGAATATTTATTCTTTACAAGTGTATGTGGAACACTTTCTAAAATAGACCTCATATTAGGGCACAAAACAAGTCTCTACAAATTTAAGAAGACTGAAATCATATCAAGCATCTTCTCTGACCACAATGCTATGAAACTAGAAATCAATCACAAGAAAAAAACAGAAACACTCAAATACATAGAAGCTAAATAACATGTTCTTAAACAAAGAATGGGTTAACAATGAGATCAAGGAAGAGGTAAAAAGCTATCCAAAAACAAATGATAATAAACACACAACCACTCAAAATATATGGGACACAACAAAAGCCGTGCTAAGAGGGAAATCCATATAAATACAGGCCTATCTCAAGAAGGAAAAAAAAATTCCAATAAACAACTAAACCCTACACCTAAAAGAACTACAAAAAAGAGCAACAAACAAAGCCCAGAATAAGTAGGAGGAAAGAAATAATAAAGATCAGAGCAAAAATGAATGACATAGAGACTAAAGAAAAGAATATAAATATAAAAGATCAACAAGACCAAGAGCTAGTTCTTTGAAAAGATGAATAAGATTAACAAAACTTTAAGCAGCTAAAAAAGAAAAAAAAGAGAGACTACCCAAATGTAAAAATGGGAAATGAAAGAGAAGTAACAGCTGACACCACAGAAATACAAAGGACTGTAAAAAAAATATTATAAAAACTATACAGAAAAAAATTGGACAACCTGGGTGAAAAGCATAAATTCCTAGAAGCATACAGTCTTCCAAACTGAACCAGGAAGAATGAGATAATCAGCATAGACAAATTGCAACTAATGAAGTCAAAGTAGTAATAAAAAATTTCTCAACAAATGAAGGTCCTGGATCGGATGGTTTCAGAGGTGAATTTTATCAAACACTCCAAGAACTAACACCTATTCTTCTCCAACTATTTCAAAAAATTCAAGAGGAGGGAAGACTTCCAAGCTTTTTCTACAAGGCCAGTACTATCCTGATTCCAAAACCAGGTAAAGACATTACAAAGAAAGTAAATTATAGGCCAATATTCCTGATGAACAACATATGTGCTAAAAATGTCAAAAAAAATTTGGCCAGCTGGATCTAGCAATACATGAAAAGCTCATGCATCATTATCAAGTGGGATTTATTCCAGAGATGCAAGGTTGGTACAATAGTGGCAAATCAATAAACATGATATATCATATAAACAAAATAGAGAAAAAAATCACATGAGCATATCAATAGATTTAAAAAAAGAATTTGATAAAATTCAGCATCCATTTATGACAAAAATCCTCATAAAAGTGGAAATTGAGGGACCCTATCTCAACATAATAGAGGCCATATATGAGAAACCCATAGCCAACATCACACTCAATAGGCAAAAACTAAAAGTTTTCCCTTAAGATCGGAAGTAGATGGGGACACCCACTTTTACCTCTCTTATTCAACATAGTACTAAAAGTTCTACCCACAGCAATCAGGCAAGAAGAAGAAATAAAAGGCACCCAAATTAGATAAGAGGAATTAAAATTATCATTATTCATAGATGACATGATACTGTACATAGAAAACCCTAAAGACTCCACAAAAAATCTATTAAAACTGATCAATGAATTTGGTCGAGTAGCAGGATACTAAGTTAACATTCAGATATCAGTGGTATTTTTATACACCAATAATGAAGTATCAAAAAAAGAAATTAAGCAAACAATTTCAGCAATAAAAAAAAACCCTAAGAATAAATTTAACCAAGGAGGTAAAGGACCTGTACTTGGAAGATTATAGGATACTGAAGGAGGAACTTGAAAGAGACCCAAATAAATAGAGGATATACCATGTTCATGGATAGGAAAAATTAACATGATTAAAATGTCAATACTACCCAAAGCAATCTATAGATTCAACACAATTCCTATCGAAATACCAACAGCATATTTTACAGATCTAGAAAAAGTATTCCAAAAATTTATATGCAACCAAAAAAGACCCCAAATAGCCTCAGCAATCTTGAGAAAGAAGAACAAAGTTGGAGGTATCACACTACCTATTATCAAACTATCCTTTATGGCCATTGTAATGAAAACAGCCTGGTACTGACATTAAGAACAGGCATTTGGATCAGTGAAACAGAACAGAGTGCCCAGAAATGAACCCACAACTGTATGGTCAATTAATATTTGACAAAGGTGACAAGAACATATGAGCGAGTAAAGACAGTCTCTTCAATAAATGGTGATGGAAAATTTGAACAAGTACATTAAAAAAATTGAAACCAGACTACCAACTATCACTGTAAACAAAGTCAAAATGGTTAAGACTTAAATATAAGCCATGAAACTATAAAAATCCTACAAGGAAACATAAGCAGTAAAATCTTGGACATCTCGTGTTACTAATATTTTCTCTGACATATTTCCTTGAGCAAGGGAAAGGAAGTAAAAAAAAACTAAACAAATGGAACTACATCAAACTAAACAGCTTCTGCACAGCAAAAGAAACCATCAAAACATGATGAGGCAACACACTGCATAGGAGTACATATTTTCTAACAATACATTTGATAAGAGGTTAAAATTTCCAAAATATATTAAAAAACATATACTACTCAACACCAAGACAAACAACTCAATTAAAAACTGGGCATAAGACCTGAATAGACAGTTTTCTGGAAAGGACACATAGATAGCCAACAGACATATGAAAAAATGCTCAATGTCTTTAATTAGAAGAAAGATGAAAAGTAAAACAACGAGATACTATCTCATACCTGTCACAATGGCTATCACCAATAAATCAATAAACAAGTGTTGGCAAGGGTGTGGAGAAAAGGGAATCCTTTTGCACTGTTGGTAGGGATTCCCACTGCAGTTACTGTGGAAAACAGTATGGAGCTTCCTCAAAAAAATTAAAAATAAAACTGTCTTTTGACCCAGTGATCCTACTTTTAGCAATATAGCCAAAGAAACCCAAAACACTAATTTGAAAGAATATATGCACCCATGTTCATTGCAACAACAGCCAAGATCTGGAAACAGCCCAAGTGCCCATCAGTAGATGAGTAGATAAAAAGTTGTGGCACATTTACACAACGGGATGCTACTGGGTCATAAAGAAAGAAGTAAATCTTACCTTTTGTGACAGCATGGATTGATTGGAAGTTACTATGCTAAGTGAAATAAATCAGTCAGAGAAAGACAAATACCATATGATATCATATGTGGAAATTAATTAACAAAATAATTTAACAAACAAAATGGAAACAGGAGCATCGATGCATAGAGCATACTGATAGCTGTCATAGAGGAAGAAGGGTGGGAGACTAGGCGACAAAATGTGCAGGGATTAAACAAACAAACAACTGTGTGTGTGTGTGTGTGTGTGTGTGTACATATACATCACATAGACATGACAACAGTATGATGACAGCCAAAGGGAAAGGGGTTTGGGCAAAGGGTATGACTTTGGATAGTGAGCACATAATTCAGTATGCAGATGGTATTTTGTTGAGTAGTACACTTGAAACCTGTATTGTTTTGTTAACCAGTGTCACCCTAATAAATTCAATAAACAAAGAGAAAAGAAGATATATGGAGAAATTTGCCCAAATACCTCTCTCTCAAATGACTGAAATTAATTTATTTTTGACATCTCATATGGAAACTTGGGAGTTTCCTAATGGGTAATGCCAACTCTTCTTCCAGGTTTTGGAAACATATCATCTTTTAGCATTAATTTTAGCAAAATAATTTTTCTAATACTAAGGATATTTGTATATATTTGTGTGTATATGTATATATCCATATCAATCTTTATGCTACTGGAGATATGTATGAAAGTTACAGTAACAATCTTCATTCATTTCATGATGGTCAGGATTAAATTCAAAGGAATCTTCTTTTTACTGATTTATGAGATTGCTAAAGGAGTACCTTTGCAATAATGTATTACGTGATATTCATGGACTCCAACTGAAAATCTAGACAATTTATGTTCACCTTTAGCAATACACACTTCATTAGGGGAGACATTTGTTTTATTTAATGTTTTATATAAGGATCTAAGACCATGTCTGACACCTAGCACACTCATAACACCCATATATATTTTTATGTAACATATAAAAATTATATAAATTATATAAAACTGACATTTTATATAATTTATACATATATAAATTTTTAAGGGAAAAATGGTTGCCCATTGGTTAATTTGTTTTTTAATCTGCAGTAGGAATATACATTCCTAATTCTGGCAACCAGTGCCATTTTTGTATTTGTCTTTCTTTTCCCAAAATAGTTATGCTATGTTTGTTGAACAAATGAGTGAATGAAGAAATATTCTATTTAGACAGATATCAGGATATCATTTTAGAATTATAATATAGTTGTTTCCCTTTTATAATATGTAATTTCTCAATTTATAACAAAAGCCAAGTATTGAGAACTTGCCAAATCCCAGTCACTTATTTAGCTTCTAGATAGAAAAAAAAGATGTAGCCTTCCTGCAAGGTATTTAAAGCTAAATTCTCTTTGTGATTCAGTGAAACTTCTATACTTTCTCAATATGAATAAACATGTTTATTCATTTTTTTAAGTTTGTGTTTATAAACATGTTTATTTATTGCATGTTTATTAAGATGTTTTAAATGACATTAAGCATGACTGTTATCAATCGTCGCTGTATATCAAGTCATGGTAATAACAACACATGTTGTATCATATTATGTATTCTATTTATTATAAATAAATTACATGCATTGACACTTATGTTATTCATAGAGCATATGAAAATATGGCCATAGATTTTAAAATACAGAGCATATTTTTAACTTATTTTTTTTTCAAATTTTAGAAGAAATGTGTTGTATGATTCATTTTAGAAATTCTACAGAACACATTTGTAATTAATTATTAAAATGTAACATTTCAAGAAAGTAGTTATTACTGTTTCAGTTCTATATTATTATTTCATTAAGTCGGCTTTGGGAATACTTTTGGTGGTTGAATTTTTCCAGTCTCTTTTGCTTGAAACGAAAACTTTGCATGTGCCTAGATCATAAGTCATACTTTGTCATGCATGAAACTCCAGCAACCACAGCGGTAACTGCTCTGGTTCAGTTTTCAAGTAGGGGCCAGTGGAATTCTTTCTATCATTCAGGGATGGAAAAGCTCTCTATTTTCAACCAAACACAAATGTTTGTAGTGGGAAAATATGGCTTGATTGGTGAGATGACACTTTTATCATAATTTCAAAAGAAATATTTACTTTTACATTTGCCATGGGTGAATTTAGAATAGCTGCTCTGGGTTTTTCATAAGAAATTTTCATAGTATTAATGCAAAAATTGCTTTTCCCTTTAGAATTTCATAATTGTAGGAAGCAATCATGTTTTATTATTGCTTTTTTCCTTTTTATGTTCTGTGAAAAGAAGAAGAGAGAAGAATGGGAAGTTTCCAAACCTCAGCCTGGTGCTTTTGCCAGATTTTCTGTTTCCCTTTTTTCCCTGGATTCTTTATTTCTTTGAAATATTTTTTTTAGACTAGAGGCTCTTTTTAATTAGATCCAAAAATACATCCATAGATGGTGCCATAGAAACAGAAAGTAAATATAATTTAAAATATTAGATTCTGCATTAAAAACCCTTGTTTTTTACATGAGTGTTCTATGTTATTCTAGTGATATTATCTTTTCAAGAACACTTTCAGAAATAGAGCTGTCAGAATTAGTCTCTGGTTGTTTAATTATCAGCGTATTTTTAATACAAACAGTTTTTCATTAGTTAAAAAATTTTAAAACATGATGAATTCTAGCAAAAAATTCAATGCTAAAATGGACACAGCTGTGAGTTTATTAAGTCCAATTCATTCCTAATTTAGTAAGAACTCCCACTGATTCTAAAGATAGTTTTGCCTGAGTAAGGACTGAAAATTGGTCTTTATATTCAGAGAGTGCAATTGTATTTAATGCTTGTATGGTTATTCTATTCTTTCTTTATGTCAATAGTGCACCTGGTTTATAACTTAATGTTCAGAACCAAAACATGTTCCCTGAAAAAGTATAAGCTATAAAAAATGAATCAGCTATTTAAAGACATACTTTACTACAGCATACTGTTGTTATTTTATAACAAATCATTTACTAGTAGAATAAATTGTTTAACTCTTTGTACTAATATCTCAGAGTTCCTCTTTATATTTAGTTACTTATATTTTAATATCAGTAATGGCTGTGTTTATTTAAAAGCTGTCATATCGTTTTAGAGTTAAAGTTAAACAAAAATTCTAGTTTTGAAGAATCCTATCAAATTTCCTTTAGGCATCAATATCAAAGAGAATGAAGAAGATGATTATAACAGTGAATAAGATTGGGTCAGATGTTTTATCTTGTATTAACATATTTCCTCACTAGATTATTAAATTCTGGGACAGTATAGCCTCCCCATTTAACTTGCAATATTTGTAGAAGGTACAGATATTCTTTTGAGTAGTTTTGAGAAACTCCTCCAGGTACTTAAACCCTGGCCATACAGCAATCTGTTTTAAAGAAAATAGAAAAACAGTAAGTTTATGTGTGTATATATGTATGTATTAAATTTATTTAAACTTAGAATATAATATTGATATTTTGGCCAGGAATTCTAGTTGCTTTCATAATTTTTCTCCCAGTTCCCAAGAATGTCAAATGCAAATTATCACCTTACTATGATGGCTAATTTTACCATGATGTGCTAACTTAAGTGATAAGAACTAATAACAGTCATGAAGAAAAATGTGATATCAGAAACTTCAGGTAAAACTGGTTGCCTCTTAAAAGACGTTATGAAATGACAATCAAATCTATGAAGAGCTATCTGCCTAGAGCAAAGATGGTCATCTTTTCTAATGATCTGCATCGGGCTGCGGAGTCACATCCTGCCTTTATTTCTTTTTAATTTACTTTTATTATTTATGCTATTACAGTTGTTACCTCTCTTTACCTCCACCCAGCCCCACCATCTCTCCTCCTTAAGTCAGTCCCCAGATTGGTGTCCGTGTCCAGAAGTTGTGCATAAATGTTCTTCGGATAATCCCTCCGCTGTCTTTCATCCTGTGCCTCTGCCCCTCCTTTCCAGCAGCTGTTAGTCTGTTTCATACATTAAAGCTTCCGTTACTGTTTTGTTCTCAGCTGATTTCTCAACAGACATTTTGCCTTTAAAGATATTTACATACATATATATATATATATTTCCATAATGCTTTTGTTAACTTTAACCAAATTAAAAAAAATCTATTTAAAGCATTTTAATTCCTTCTATCTTTTTTAAAATCTTTGTACTCATTTGAAAGTAAGGATTATTTGAGGAACTCAGTTGCCTTTTATGTGCTTCCTTTATATGCTGTATGAAGTATCTTATATCTTCCATTTCTTGCTACTGATATTTAGTTCCAAACACATTTAAGAAAAAAAAATAGTGCTTTCTTTTCCCTTTCACTGACCCCTTGCTCTTGATTTCAAAAAGTATTAGGTACTTGAGAAAGCCAGTTTTATCACTGTATCCCTGACTTCTCCGTCTCCAGGAGAGTGTCCACGTAATCCAGGCATTCACAACTGTCTACGAAGCCCTGAAATTCCACTTTCATGATCTCTTTCCACTCCTCCAAATGGAAACTCCCTTTCAGAAATAGTGGGCAGCTCACCTTCTAAAATTAACTATGCACTTTGCTTTGTTCACTTAGCTCGCCCTGGAATTCTTTTCTTCTTGCTTACCTATTCATATTTATTCCATTTTCTGGTTGTTGCACATATTCTAGTTTCTTGGATGATGACTTCTAAAATTGACCTCTTTCTACTGAAACAAATATCAGAAAACCCAATTGTTGTGTAAGCCCTGTCATAGGTGTTTAAACAACTTCAGCAAAATAATGATTTTCCATCTATAAAATATGTTTTGAATAAGCAGCCACCCATTGAGTTTCTTTTAGCTTAAATTTCACCATGCCAGGATACTAAATGTCCCTCCATAGGGTCTTGGAAACGTAGACCTATAACACTGAGTGGGCAGTGGGAAAGGCTCAAACAACATTCCCTCTTTTTTCCTATTTCCTAAATATTATATGAAATATGAATAAACATAATTCATTGAAATACCACTAATGGCTACCATTCTTGATACTTTCTATGTGTCAGGCACTGGATGAGGAACTTTACATTCATTTTTTCCTAAGCCCCACCTCAATTTTGAAAATATTAGGAACTTTTTAATAAATAGCAAAGAAACTTAGAGAGGTTACATCACATGCTAAGTATCCCAGGTAATTCATTTTGGAGTCTGATTACAAATCAAGTTCTGTGGATTTCAAATATATGTTCTTTTCTGAATGTTATTGCACAATCAAGTTCTCTATATTGTGTATTTTGTGACAACTACCTCAAGCTACAAATCAGAACTGACTCTGAATCCCTACAATATGTAGGTGTCATGCTAAATGCTCCTATGAAATAGATTCTATTATTATTTTTCCTTCTTTACTTGACAAAATTGAGAATTAGAGAACTTAATTTTTCCAGGTGCTGTCGGCGCACAACAAAAACATTTTGAAACTCAGATCTCAACTCTTGCTTTTAGCCTGTATATTATAGTACTTCTATTTTACCCCATAAGTTATTATTTACCTTAATCTAGGACTCACGTACCAAGCATTTTACTTTTTGTTTCTACTGGAAGTGGAAAAGCTATTATTAGTGTGCTTGTGAATTAGAAGATTTAGGGACAAAACAAAAAAAATAATTTTTCTAAGTGGGTGCAAATGTTTTCTCTGCTGTGTATTTTGTAGCTGATTTCCTAACCTCCCTGAAAGCCAATTTCCACAAGTTTTAACAATATGATCATGGTTTCTGGGGAGTATTCTATGAGAAGATACAAGTGCAAAAATTTCACCAAATGAGATACTGGGTTGGCCAAAAAGTTTGTTTGTTTTTTTTTTTGTAAGATGTCCCTTGTAGAATTTAGTTGTCTTTAACTTAATCCAAAACAATTTTGTAAGATTCTATTGTGACAGCTGTCATATCAGCATGCATTTAAAAAAAAAGCTGGTAAATTTTTTTGTGGTCATTATAATATTGAAGGTGGAGGAAAATATGCAACATTTTTGGCATGTTATGCTTTATTATTCCCAGAAATGTAAAAAAAAGCAACAGAAACACATAAAATGATTTGTGCAGTGCATGGAGAAGGTGCTGTGACTGATCAAACATGTCACAAGTGGTTTGCGAAGTTTTGTGCTGGAGATCTCTTGCTGGCCGATGCTCCATGGCCAGGTAGATCAGTTGAAGTTGATAGCGATCAAATCAAGACATTAACTGAGAACAATGTTATACCCCGCGAGAGATAGACAACATGCTCAAATTATCCAAATCAATGAAGTTATTGGTGAAAAAGATAAATGTGTCTTTTACAGAGAAAAACTAAACTGAGTTTTTGGCCAACCTCATACGATATAAATTTTTAATTTTTCTTTCTTGACAAATGGTTTTCTGGATTGTGTACTGCAAACTGGCAAGATTTCTAGGTCAATTGCTTTTACTGAATTATTCACCATATGAGAATGAGCCAAGTTTATTTCCAATCTTTACCTTTGCAAATCTCTCCCTTGTCTATTTATGTCATTTTTTGCTTGTTTGTTTATTTTGGTTTTACGTTGGTGTGTGAGTGTGTGCATATGCATGCGTGTGTGTGTAGCTTTCTATCAAAATTTGGGGCACTGGAGCATTGTTCCTGCAACAATTCCTCTTAGAAGGGTACACCACCCTCACCTTGATAACTGCACAGTGTCTTGCTCAGTCATTTTGCCTATAAGTTATATGGTGAATATCTTCCCTTTAGGGAATGTTTCCTGGGCCTTTTTTTAATTTTAATTTTCTTTCCTCAAAATTTGCCTTGGAAAAAACTAAATGCTAGAACATGTTTACTATTGCCAGCAAGCTATCTGGGGCAAAATCATCTACAGATTGTAGATTCTATACATTCCAAATGTACTTTAAAACTGAAAAAAAAAAACCCTTTCTTTATAAGATAAAGTATACAACACTGAAGAATATGTTATTTCATTTGATATTACAAATGCGGGTCTGGGGGTCTGCTTCATTTTTCAGATAGATGCAAAGATAAAGGATTCCCCCAAATTAAATGTTTATGGTGGGTGATTTTTATAAAAAATAAAATTGAGGAGCAGAATTGAAAAATAAAATTGACCTTGAGAGTATCTCCAAACATGAGTTTTTTTCCATTGTCCATGTGTATGAAAGCTAATGCAAATCAATTTAACAGGTTTTGTTATTTATTGTAATATATTCATGCTTTCAAGTTGTGTTTGTTATCCTTGGAGCTAAAGGAAACTGTACCAACTGTGAAACGGTCCTACAGCTGTCTCTTTTCCCTTCATGAATAACTTAACAAAAATTGGTAATCTATAATTAGCATTATATGCCCACTCTAACCTTGGGAAGCTTGCATTTTCATTTCTTCTCCATATATGAAGTAGATACAGTAGGCACCTTATAGTAGGCACCTTATCATGAAACATATTTATCACACCTTCCCTTGCTTCATCTTGCTTTTCAGGTTTCATACCTGTCACTATAAATGATATGAATTTGCTTTAAATTAAAGTTTATTTGTTTTCATATGAGTGTTCTTTTTTATGTCTTATGCATATACATTTATGACTTTTTTAATTCAAAATTCTATGATCTTCCAAGATTTCTTGAGTGTTGTGCAGTGAAAAGGGAGATCAAAATGTCCTGTCTACTAAGCTTTCAAAAAGCGGCTTAACTAATATCTCAAATTATCAGCAATATTTATCAAACACAAATGCCAATTAGATTCTGTAGTATACAGAAATAAAGTATAAGGTATAAGTTGTTCTCAAGGTATAGAGAGGTAAGATGCATACTTTCAAAGCATGCCTGTAGGGTGCATGATAACATTATACATTTTTACACCAAAGTTAAATGTACAACAAATTAGAAAATATAGCATGATAATATATATAAAAATTAGGGCAAAGAAGAGAGACAAGAATGCAATGGAAAGACTAGAAAGTTATCATCAATTTTTTAAAGTTAAATTTATTAGATTGACATTTGTTAATAAAATTATATAAGTTTCAAGGGTACACTTCTATAATACATTATCTGGCATATTGCATTGTGTGTTTGCCATACATTTGACCTCCTTTACCCTTTACTACCTCACCTACCCCCTCTTTGTCTCTGATAACCATCAATGTTGTCTGTGTCTATGATTTTTTGTTAGTCTTGTTTTGTTCATTTGTTGCTTTCAGTTTTATGTACCATATGAGTGAAATTATATAGTTCTTGATTTTTTTTCTGTCAGAATTATTTTGCTTACTACCTTAACATAATATTCTCAAGATCCATCCATGTTGTCACAAAAGACAGTATTTCATCATTTCTTATGGCTGAGAAGTATTTTGTAAAGATATATGTACCACTATGTTCATTGCAGCACTGTTCATGGTTGTCAAGATATGGAAACAACCGAAATGTCCTTCACTAGGTGTTTGAATAAATAGTATGTGGTACATATATACACCATCAGTTCCTGAACCCCCAAAATAACCTTCTTTCTAAGTTGCTCTCTTCTTGCTGGTGATTTATAGATTTCTTGTGAGGATCATCTGAGATAATATATGTGAAAGTGTTCCCTAACCTATTCTACAAACATGTACAATATTAGTATCATCACCTGTAAGTCCAGAAACATTTCCTGAATACTTGTTGACAAGTAAATTATTAAAGTGATAAGATTCTGACTTACTTTACATGCATTTTTTAATAATTCAGAATCTAGTGATACCACATTATTCTAGATATCAGTAAATTATTCAGGTTAATCATGTAGCATCCATGCCAGATTTCCATCTGTTCTACTTTTGACTTTGGTTATTTAATATCTCTGCACATTTCCTTGTCTATATAGTGAAGATAATAGTATGGTCTATCATTAAGGTTTTGCTAAGATTAACTAAGTTAATATAAATAGTGTTAAGATTGTTCCTGTCGTGTGTATTACACTAAAATCCATTAGCTACTGTTACTGCTACGATCTTCCAAGTTAGATGCTATTTTAACACCCTAAAACTGACTGACAAAGGAAGCAAACCTCCAAGTCACACAGTCACACAGTAGAAATACTATGGGTCCTGGTATCAGAGCAAAGTGTGTCTAAATTGTAGTCCCTTTTCTATAACTTACCTAGGACACTTTAATTCTCTCTATTCCTCCCTCTTGCCCGCACTCTCCTGTCAACTTCTGAGCAGCAGAGGGACAGTGTATCAGCACTCATTGTTGATTTGGTATAAGAAACATTTACTTCTTTTATTATCTAATTCTGCATTACATAGGGTCAATATTCTCTACTTCAACTGTAATCGAGACCAACCAACATGCAGACAAAAATTTCTTTGTACTTTAAACACTAATTAAAATTTGTTGGTTTTAGAGTGACTTCCAGTGTGAGTTGTGTTGTCTCTGTCAATGTTAGGTGTGTGGCACTTCTCTGCTCTTTTCTCCTGTATTGTTAGTGGTTATGATAGAAGAGTGTTTAGATTTGATGTGGAACTTTCCTTTAGAACATGTTTCTAAACTTTTCGTTAGAACAAACTTTCATATCATAAAACTTCAGATTTAATCAAGAGATCTATTTACCAATTCAAAGATCCCTCAAACTAGTTATAACTTCCCATAATTTCTTAATGACATGCATTGTCACAGTTATGACATTGCTTTTCTAACATAAATAAATTACTCCTAAAGCCAGGGAACTCTTTGAGGATTTTATGCAAAGTCTGATGAACGAACTAATTATCCCATGTTACTACCATGGGAAACCAAGAGGAGCATTCATATATCTATTTGATTTGTTTTCTAATTATTACAATGTTTCATTATAACAAGTCAATCTGAAGAACATTTGGAATATTTGAACAGTTAAAATATGCATATATCACGCCTATATTTAGCAGCTTTATCTATAACAAATTTTTCTTCAATTTATTATGGATCTCCTCCTTAATAGTTTATTAATATCTCCAGATATTTCTGTTGAATATAAATATATATCTCTAAATTCATCTATATAATTTTAATGGGATGTCTAAGAGTTTGCCAGCATTTCTTTGCAAGTATTCTTTGCATCCATTTGCAGTTCCTATTTCTCTACTTCATAAAGCTTGTCAACTTCAGAAAGAACTAGGTAACTTCCCAGTTCTGTTGCCAATGTGAAAAATCTTTCCCTGTCTCATAATATGAAGTTCCTTTATAAATATTATATTGCCATCATAAGACTGATTTCTTTTAAGATTTCAATGCTTTCAGGTGTATGAATAAATCCCAGAGATGTTTCACAATATAATTTTAAAAATAAAAGTATTTTTTAAAAATATATGTGGTTTGTCTAGAAAGTATCCATCAATGTACTATGAAAAATAGAGACATTTGTTGAAGATACAAGAAACATTGTCCACAGGACAATAACAGCTCTGTCTACTTCGAAGGAGACATCACACACCTTGGGACCTCACAGTTTTCCAAATCACCATCAGCTGCCCCAACATAGTTTCCTGAATCTCTGCTATGGTTTGAAATCTCTTCCCTTTCAAAGGTAATTTTAGTTTTGGGAAAAGCCAGAAGTCACAGGGCACAAAATCTGGGCTGTGAGGGGCGCTGAGTCACTGGGGAGATTTGGTGTTTCATGCAAAAATTCTGTACGAGGTATGATGCCTGAGTGGGTGTGTTGCCCGGTTAAGTTGCCAGTCACCAGTTGCCCATAGCTGAGGCCTTCTGAATCATCAAAATAGTTCCCATGGAGGAACGTTCAAGCTAAACACACAATTTGATATAGATTCATTGGTGTACTCACTCAGTCATTTTGAATGTGATGGCCACACAGTACACATGCTCACTCAATGAAGCCTACTACCCCAACTGTCTAGTACAGTGAAGTCGTCATTATTCACACATATGCATTCCAGTCCACTCTCCTTAGCTGCCAGGTTACATGGATGTCAGGCAAACAATTCTCATTATATTAACAGTGGCTGGACTTTTTTTGGACAGACCTTCATATATAACAACCAAAGGATAATGCCTATTTGAATACATCATCCAAATCTTATTTAGTCATTTATTTATTAAGAATTGTGAACTCCTTTAAGTGACAGATCCTTGGTGGAACCCAACTCTACATATAAAAGACATTAAGTTAAGTCACTTTATCCATTAATTTTACTGATCTTTAAAGGAGTATTATTACTATTTTCTATAATTACAAAATACCATGTGAAACTCTGAGGAGCTTCACCATATGACAATGGAAGGAACTAAGTAACTAAATTACTAAGTTTAAAATGTGAAAAGCTTTTTAATGAAGATAAATGGTTCATTAATAGTATTCTGGAAATTAATTAGAAATATTCCACAAAGGAAATGACATTTTTTCCCTGGGTCCTAAAGTATGAGGATGATCATCACAATTAAGAAGTTGGGAGAGAAAATTAGGTGGAAAGGAAAGAGTGTGAATGGATGAAATACTTTCTTAAAATCATTTTGGCATTCTTGTGTTGGGTTGTAAGTGTAGAGGCAGTGATGGATTTGAAAGGTAAGCCAGGTGTAAGAAACCCAGAGGACAGACATAAGTGAGCTTTGATCAGAGATCTATTATTGGCAAGGTATTTTACAATAATTATTTTACCTAATGTTTACAAAGATTCAATGAGGTATATATCATGGTCCACCATTTAGAAATAAAAAATCTAAAATGTAGAGAGGTTTAGAATTTCCCAAAACCACACAGGTCAGAGATTGTAAACTAAAGCCTAGAATCATATCTGCCCAGTTCACTATACAGTGTAAAGAATGGATTGCAAAGAATATAATGTTAAATAGTAGATATTTTATTAAATAGAAAATGTGGAGTTACCACATATTTTTAATATGAGAGCAGCATCATCAGTGTAGGTTTTATAAGACAACTCTGGCAGCTATATGGACAACAGAATAGAACAGGGAATTTAAGACAAGGAAGATAGAGGAGAAAACAATAGCTGTAATAAAAAGTGAACAGTTATTGAACATTAATTACTAGTCAATTATTCTAATACACTACCGATTATCAATACTCAACAAAATTCTTAAAGCTGGGCATTTTACTGTTGTTATTTTTCAAATATGAAAGGGTGATCAATTATTCAAAGTCTATATCAATTTTAGCCTTAAAACTCCTGTGTTTTAGGGAGTCCTAAGTCTAGGGCAAACTGCGATTGCTGGTCCCATAGGTCTTGAATTGACTAAGTAATTCACCCAGATCAAACAATAAGTATATAGTTGATGACAGAATTTAATTTTAGACAATCATAATTTGGAAACGTCTATCTTTGAGCAAGTTACTTAATCTTTTTATGATTTAGTTTCTCAAGGGCAGAATAAAGATAGTATCAATTTCTACCTCATGGAGTGTTTTAATGATGACAATAAAAAGACATAATCCATACAAGTGTTCAAGCCAATGTGTGGCATGTTAAAACTGTTCAATACATTAGCCATTTTATTCATTATTGCACAGATTTTATATGAATATTTTGTGGGAAATATAAGGGAATAAACTGATGATAGAGAGCAGATAGAGGTCCAGGTTTGTTTGGTTTTTTTTGTGGGGGGGATGATTTTGTTGTTACTGTTGTTGCTGATTTTAGTTTTACAGGCTGAATAGATAATAACTCCATTATTTAGGAAGAACTTGAAGAGGCATAGATTTACTTATTAAAAAATAATAAAACTTGTGCTTAAAATAATAAATTTAAGTATAAACAGCCATTCATTTTGTCCTAAATATGTATTCTTAGTCCATTTCTGCCTATTAATAATAGGAATTAGCCACAGATGGGCAGGTAAACCAGAGTAACACAAATTTCACATTAATTCCACTGGACTCTTTCTATTTCATTAACAAGTGTGATGTGGTAACTTGTCATTTTACATCTTGATTTGTTTTCCTAAATGTCACTCAGTAATGAGGCAGAGGAAAAAAAAGAGAATAGGGAAAGGAATAACTTCTGTCCTCAAAGACAGCTGAAACGCCAAAAATTCAATCCCTCATGTACTCATGCTATAATTGTTCCCATGGAGCTTTTGAGCTCATGATAAACAGGTATCTTGTTTGATTACCAAATATGTCTCAGGAGCTAATATCTATGTGCTGAAAATATCTCTGAAATGGAACTCAATAAGCAAAAATTGTGAAAGGAGCATTTCAGATGGCTGAAGATGCGTTTTCTGAAAGGAATGCACGCTGATAAATTCAGAACTTTAGCAACCACAATCATGTAAATGTTTCTCTTTGGATTGAATTTCCTTAGTGAAAATTTTGTAAATTTGGAAGTCAGCTTTAAAGGCCATAGTACCTGCATTCAATTTAATACAACCACCACATTGGGTACCTATTATGTGCAGATGTTGGTTTAAGTGCTGTGAATTAATTTTTTTTTAAATTAGAATGTCAGCTTCCTACTCAAACTCATTCATGTGACTCAGGAAAGGCACCAGATAACTACAATTAGATAGGAAAGCTTGCATATAGATAGTTGGAAAGTACAAAAGCAAATTAATCGTCTTTGATTCAAAATGGTTTTCTTGTGGGATGGTACCACAATTTATTCATTCACTCATCCAAACCAAAAACCTGGTGTCTCTCCCTTACCCTCCACCTTAAATTCATTAAAGCCCTCTATCTCTACGACATCCCAGTGGCATTTTTCACTTCATGCTGGTCTCACTGTCCATGAGAACAACTATGTTTGCCTCTGGTTCATCTCAATATTGCACATAAAATGTAAATATGATTATGGGATGTTCCCTGCTTAAAACTGTATATTTTCATTCTGCATCATCTATGCTCCTTAGCATAGCATATAAAGATAATCAAACATTGGTTCCATTAAAATATGAATGAATGAATAAATTATTGAATGACTGAACCTATTAGCTACTGACTTATCCAGATTCATCTTTGACCTTCACCCTAATACCAGGTTCTGGCTATAGGAACATGTCATGCTCCGGTTCCTCTATGTGCTACTGCTCCTCTTCTGTTTTCTCTTTCTATCATAGTCACATTACAAGATCCTCTTCACCTTCCCTTACATATTTCATCTTCTCTAACAACCCTCAAGAAGATTTAAAATCCCCCCTCTCTGTTTTACATGCACTATGTCTAATCACCTTTGATTATAGCTATGCTGTTAGTCTTTGGAACTTCTTAACTGATCATGAACAACTTGTGGGCATAAATTTTATCTTATCTTCTTAATGCTTTGAAACATAGTAGGTTAGTTTTGCCTCATATAGTCTTTGAAACATAGTAGGTTACTAAAATATCTGTTGATTATTTGAGGTATGTATAGAGTGGACAAGCAATGTAGAAATACTTCTGTATTCCCAAAAGAATAACAGTTATTTCTAAGTCCATCGCATTTTACAGTTCATGGACTTTTACAGACATTATCTAAGTTCAGTCTCATTGATGTGAGGTCAGTTATTATAAAAGTCAAATGTAACTATGCCTAAATGAGAAAATAAATTGTCTGCATTTTTTCTAACAGCTGGATCTTGAAAAACTAAAGCAGCAAGTATCTGTCCAATTAATGAATGAAAAATAGCTTGAATTTGCTATCCAAGCTGATATATATCCTAGGGCAGGGGAAACAAAGGAAAAATAAACAAGTCTGGCTACAACAAACTAAAAAGCTTCTGCACAGCAAAAGAACCATCAACAAAATGAAAAGGGTACCCACTGAATGTGAGAGCATATTTGTCAATGATATATCTGATAAGGGATTGGCTTCCAAAATATTAAAGAATTTATACAATTCAACATACTTCATTTGTTTTGGCTCTTCTTTAAGAGCCAACAGAATGGTTCTCTGATGTAAAGGATCATTTTCAATTCAAAATATTCTTTGATTTTCTGGATCAAGAAGATAATTTTTCCAAGGTTTAATTACAATAAAAGATCTGAAATATTTAATAATTTATGTATTCTATAGATTTATTTATTAAGAGCCATGAAGCTCTTTTTCTTCGTTTCCCTTTCTTACTGATTTTGGATCATATTTTTTTCTCCATAAAGATTTTCTAATTTAGCATGCTTGTGAAGCATTTGAAGTAGCAGTGTGAAATGCAATTTCTGGGCTTAATTTCCATAGACTGTTTTTCAGTTAGATTGAGATAGGGTCAGTAATCTTATTTAATAAGCATTGCAGTTTATTCTAATCTGGTGGTCTGTGGTTCACACTTCAAAAAAGATTGGTGAATGTACTAATATAACTATGATCATCACTGATTGACGATTTGTTGTTTTGAGAGTCAAAATATTATTATCTTTAAACCTTAGTTTTCTTAAATGTAAAACATCGAGCTTTTATACAGGCAATGCACATATTGAGAGAGACATCTCAATAGTATGTGCTGACTGTTAGTCAAAAGGAGTACAGAGATGAATAAATATAAATAGTATTATTTATTAGATGTTTCTAATGTGTAAGCACTGATTTAAATTGTCTTCATGTAGCAATTCAATTAACACTTACAGTTAACTTACTTAGTAATAAAACATTCTCATTTTACAAAAGAGGAAAATGAGTCAGAGCAGGTGCATAATTTGCTCAGAAGCTTATGCTTGTAATTGGTGAAAATAACATTGAAATCCAAGAATGTGCTTTATAGACATTGACTGCTCATCCTTACCAACTATGTTTGGATTCTGCCTACAAAAATAGAAAAGGCAGAAGAAGGAAGAGGATAAGAGAATTCTGGCACAATTTCTGCTGCATTTCCATATATTTGGGCTTTTCCAAAACATTTTGTATTTTTGGCACGTTTCTTAAACTGCAACTAAGATTCAAGGCTGTTTCATAGGAGCAGTTAGAATGATGTCATTAAAGATTTTCTATCTGATGATATAACTTTATATTTAAAGGTTCATAAAAATGTCTAAAAGAAAATCATGAAAGCTCCAAAATAAAACCATAATAGAAATAAATAGATAATCATCATATTGCCAAAAATAAATGAGCACTAAATACATATTACCAAAAATGAATGACCATTAAATACAAGAAAACCAGTCAATTGGATTTTAATAAAAATGCAAATTCCAACAACAATATAATAGTAGGACCCATCTTACCTGAATTGCATCTTTTCGTGTTTTCCAATCTCTTTTTTTTTCTCTCCCCATATCCTGCCATAAACTTTAAATATTCATGTTTCCCAAGAAAAATCTTGGGTACTTTATCATTTTCTACAGTTTCTTTGGGATATTTGATCCTCTCTCCTGGTTTGAAGTAAATATTAAAGAATCCACAAATTCTTATTTGAGGTTCAAACTCATATTTAACACTTGAGTTCCTCCAACAAAAGTCAAGGCCAAAAGATGTTAGGCAAAGCCATTATGTAAAGTCAGCACAAGGTTTACTGACCACCCCTTCTTGATACTGTACTCTTGGTCAATCCTCAAGCCATCCAGGAAGCATCCATAAATTCAATGAGCTCACTGAGTTTTCTTTATTTTATATATTATGCCGTTACAGCTGGGCATAAGCAAGATCTGTCCTTAGTTCCTTAATGTTTTAGGACATGGGTAAGTCTACTTTTATTATTCATTTTCTGAATGGGTATAATTTCCTTTTTTCCCCCCATAATCCTTACATATTAGGATTCTATAATAAATTATTAAGGCCAATTTGGTATATGGATATGCTGGTACTAAACTATTCTCTAAACTCCAAAATTACCCATCTGCTTTGAGTATAAGATAAAATATAGACTCTGTTTTGGGTACTGGGGCTGGGATTAGATAAACTCAACTTATCCCCTTGGCAACCCAGCTGGTGAGAAATACTAGGTCCTACAAATAACGATATTAGAGAGCAAATGAAAAGATGGGGGAGGAGAAGGTATTTGCACCTTTTTGTTCTCTTGCTTTTCCAGGTAGTGATGCTCTATTGTGGACTTCCACCTCCACACTTACACTTCCTTCTATCCCCAGAATCTTTTCGCACTTATCAAAGAGACCTCATTATGCCTTCTCACATGTTCAGCAACCAGCAGAGTAATGCCCTCTCTTCTGAGTTCTGATTTACAAATCTTTGAAATCCCTTCAGTGAGCTTCTGTATTCTGATAAGCCCAAACCCTTCCCTTTTTTTCTCCAGCTCAAAGGATGCAATCTGCTGTTACTTCCTATTTGATGATTCAGTTTCATTTTTTCTGTCTTCAACATCTGTTTAGCCAATGTTCTGTATGTTCTCTCTGTTGAAACACCTAGCATGTTTTTCGTGTTTCTCACTGGATCCTCCTAGATGAACCGTACTCATAGACTCCCATCCAAAACCTCAGAAATGAATAGTGTACTCTTTCAGAGGAAACAATTCATTTATAAAACATATTTTGAGCACTTCCAAATGTTAGATTCAGAGTTAAGTGCAAGGGATACTTAAGTGCTATGATAAATACAAATATTTTCTCCAGAATAGTACAGCCTAGTAGAAGAGAAAGAGAAATCAATAATTAGAACAGAATATGACCCTAGATTCATATTTTTGTTTTAAGGAATGGATAAAGCATCAGGACATACCCCTAAATATGGTGGGAGTTTGGGTTAAGAAATGAGTGTTGAAGGGGAAAGTCAAGGAACATATAGCAAGGATTCATGGACAAAACCAAAGGGGAAGAGCTGAGGGAGGGAAGGTGGGAGGGGGCAAGGGAAAGAGGTGGGGGGGAGGCAGAGACAAATGTATTTTAAAAGTAAATAAATTTTTAAAAAAAGAAAAAAAAAGAAATGAGTGTTGAGAACTAAGATGTAATACACATTGTAAATGTTTGTAGTCCAGGTAGTTTTCTAAAGACTATAAGAAATAATAAGATGGTGAATCACTCACATGCATTAGAAAGTCCTTTTGGCAGGAGTTGGAGAATGGTTAGAAAGGGGGCAAGATGGAAACCAGAGCGATGGTGTAGGTTATTGGTCAGACAAAAGGAGCACCCGAATGAAGGGAGTGATGGCAGAATTGGGAGGAGTTAGCGCCCAATATAAGACAAGGCTGATCAGCCAGTGAGAAACCTCCCATGTGACCCAAATAATATAGATGTCTGGAAACTCTCCCAACTATAATAAATAATTTAAAAGTCAGTTACCAAATGTCAATTAAAAAAATAACATAAAATCTCTATTTACTAGATACTATTACCTGATGATCTGCAGACACCTGAAAATCAATGTGATCAAAATGAAACTCATTCTGTCTCTCCACAATTTGTATTTCTCTCAGAGTCCTCATCTTGTTGAGTTGTGCTGTCATTCCTAAAGGCCAGGTGTCTCCTTGCCTCATTCCACTTACTCAGTTCCTCAGTTGTCTCTTTCCAATGTGTGTCTCCTCATTTCCAGTTCCCTGGGGAGTCCTGTGTCAGGCCCTCCCTCAGCTGTAGAACGGCCCATTTTAGTAGAAATGGAACTGTTCTTGTGTTTTTGTTGACTCTTCCCATAGATCCTTGAGATTTTTGTCTTCCTACAGCACCAATTTGAACAAGTGATTACTTTGATTAAAAATGTCTGTCATTCAACTTAAACCCTTTCTATCTTGCCACTTTCTTGCCCGAACTCTCCCGATTTCTCTGTTTTTGTCAATAGGCAGCTACTTTCATTTCTTAGGACTTATATTCTCTCTTTTGGCCCTCTGTGCCTGTCTCAGTGCTAATCCTTTTCTTTGAAGTGGCTGTTCCCATACCTTCTCTCTCAAGATTCATCTCAATACCACATCTTTTGTGAAATACTGTGTTTAGATGTGCCTAATAAATATTTGCTGAATAGAATTACTAGATTCATGAGACTCATTATATTGAATCACAAGATTTCCCCTTTTATTATTATTGTCCAATTCTAATGTTCAGTCATAATTCTTCTACATTTCAGTATGTAACACTAATGTCCAGGAGAAAATTCACCAAGTAAAAATAACTTACTATGCTATGATCCACTCAACTAATTTTTAATAAAAAATTAAAAAAAAAATAAAGGGAAACACTAACTTCCCTCCAAAATGGTGAAGAATTTAAATCGACAAGTCACTAAAGAAATGTAAAAAGCTAGCAGTCATAAAAAGTGACTCACTATCTATTTGAATTAAATAAACATTAGGTGAAGCAAAACTTAAATACTTTTTGACTATCAAGTTTTAATTATTTATAAGCCACAAAAAACAATGATAATGAAGCTGGTGTGAAATTAAAATTGTCTTAATTTTAAATTCCTATACATTTAAATTGGTAAAATATTTCTTGAAATAATATGTAAAAAAATATAATTAAAAATCATATTTTGCACAACCAATCCCACATATAGAACTCTAGGCAGATATACAATCTAAGTGTTAGTTATGGTAATATTTATAAGAGTAAAAATTGAAAACACAACTTTCCCAGCAATAGGGGGATATTTAAGCACATTTTGTTCCAGTTAACTATAATTTGATATTTAAAATATAAAAAGATATTCAAAATATATAATTTTGAATTACAATAATAAGACATAAAATTATGAATACATGATATTGTCATAAGCATACCGCAATTACCTATTTGTGAATGGGCAAAAATAAAATAGTAAAATAGTAAAAAAACTTCAAAATAGTAGCAAAGGTATTGTGGGACCATGCTTGTATATTTTTTTAAATTTTTCAGAAATAGCCTGTTTTATAAATTTGTATCTTACTTTCTTTAGCAAAGTGGCCATTTGGTTATAAAATTAATGCAGAGCGTATGCTACAATAGGACATGCGCTCTTCTTATCCCTCCCTGTGTTCCTCAGAAACTGCCATGTGAGGGAGTCTTAGGTCTCTTCAATGTTTGTTTAATAAATGAGTAAATAACTGGACAGTACTTAAAATTTCCCTTCTTCATTAGAGATGGGTTTATTTTAATGAAACTTGAGCTTCCCAGTCCTGAGTTTACTCAAGCTTCTCAAAAACCCAGCAAAGAACTTAGTATTTTTCTTTTTGTAATTTTGCATTCTATCTCTTAAAGTGAGATTCCCTGATATATAACATTTCAGGCCTTAAAAGCCTTGATCTGTCTATGCCCCTTGAATGTTCTTTATTTTCATAAATTTTTCTTTTACATGTTAATGTTTGATGCTGTACAACCTTCTGTATTTCCAAACTATGCTTTAGAAATTGATTTTTCCACTTACACCCTATTCTATGAAAACAATTTAATTGTGCTCCCCTTCCCACCAGCATCTAGGAAGCCATTTTAGCTTACCTGTAGTGATAAATTCTTATCAGTTGTGCCAAAAAGAGAGAAAATCTCCTAAAATAAGTTGACAACTTTATTGAAGAAAAACATCTATTTTTGAAGTCAAGAAATATTGTGCAAACTTGGCATTTATACATGGAGATAAAATTTGGATCTATTCCTCACTGAAAGAGCTGACTGTTTGGAAAAGGCCTAAGGGAAGAAGTGAGGAGCAATCTTCTGGGATTTGCCTTTTTCTTTTCTTTCTTTCCTTCTTTCTTTCCTTCTTTCTTTCCTTCCTTCTTTCTTTCTTTCTTTCTTTCTTTCTTTCTTTCTTTCTTTCTTTCTTTCTTTCTTTCTTTCTTTCTTTCTTTCTTTCTTTCTTTCTTTTTCTTTTTGACTTACTTGTTTTACTGCAAACTGTAGGATTTCAAGACACTGTATTTTGATTTCATCACACATTTTGCAAAGAATTTTGTCTTTGAGTATCACACATCAAAGACATGAGAATATAAAGTATTCCTTGGGCAAGATGGAAGTTTTGTTTGGTGACTTATTTATAAGTTAAAAGTAATTAATTTACATATTGATTGTTTGATTCACAGAATACAGAACTAGTTCAAAATCATTTTGTTTTATAATGAAAGGTTATTTTGGGGGCACTTTGTTTTTGAGATTGAATTTGTTAGTTAATTGTGGTTGATATTCACTGCCAGGCTCTTGGGAACTGGCCTCAATTACTCTCTCAGCAAGTTGTAGGAATACTAGACCTGGATTAAAATCCATTTCCATAAAAGGCATTTATAGTGGTACCTCTTTTCTAATTATTTCTCTTCTTTCTAAATTAATAAAAAAGGAACAGATAAGCTTTTTCTTGTGCAAATATTCCAATAATATAGGGTGGGGAAGAGGAGCTTCACAGTTGTTCATATGAAAATAGTACAATAACTAATAAATAATAATACAATAATGAACTCTGTGCTTCACATACTCATAACTGTAAACCTACTTTTTTCCCACCTTGCACATTCTGTAAAATATAGTTCAGAGCTAGGATAGGCTTTTCAGCTATATTTTACTCATGCCCTAGTTTGAGGATTTTAAGGAAGTAATGGCAAATAATTTGAAATGAACTAGAAAAGCAAATGTCCTGTTAAATTAAAATATAATAAAATAAATATGCAGAAATATAATTTTCCAAGAGAATGTGAAATTACAACTCTTAAAAATATCAAAATGTACAAATGTTAACATTTTTACTTCACCCCCTAATCACTGAAGGAACCAGATAGCTATTATAAGTGGTTAAAAAGTGAATCAGAATCATTCAAAGAATAGACACATTTTTAGAACAGGAACATTGAAATGAATATGCAAATTGAGGCAAACTAGGAAGTCAATTGAACATCCACTGGAAAGGGCCAAATTTGCACGGCTATCAGTTTTCTACAATTTGCATAGTTGTAAAATAGCTTCCAAGGAACAAGAATCAGATAAATTGAAGGGGTAAATAAATGATGCATAGTTTACTGATGCACAAAATTTTCCTACACATACAAAAGCATTGAAGTATAAAGTCATTATTTTCTGTTTTGTAGCTCTAAGATAACCTTTGTTCAAACATAATAAAATACACAAAGTTATATTATGAATAACTCTAAATCAAACTGTTACTAAATTACAGAGGGGGTGGAGCATTTGGAGATACAGAATTCCTTGCAGCTCTCTCATAACCACATCATTTCTATTGCATCTTGATTACTGAAACCAAACCTACTTAGGTGCTAAAGACAAAAACTGGGGAAGTACACCTGACCAGGTCTTCTTCCTTATGTTACACGCACACTAACCTATCACAGAGTTCTCATCTTCCATTGCTTGCCTTACATCCAAACAATTCACTGCATTTTTATTGCCTCCTTCCTAGACGAAGCTGGTATCTTTTGCACTCTTCCTGGATGTTGTTATCACTTCCTTACTGGCACGCCTGTGTCTTCTCTCATGCTATTCTATGACCCACAAAATACTCAGAATTGTGTGTATGTGTGTGTTTATCATTCACTGAAAACATTTTACTACTAAAAGAGTATATGCAGATTGTTTTTTTTCATTTTAGGCAAAGAAAAGATATTAGCATGTTCTGTTTACCTAAAGGGTTTTTATTTATTATATTAATAATTTACATTCTCCCCTTATGACTATACTCAAGTGTTCCTTCTGTGAAAGAGAGAAAGAGAAATGGGGGATGGTTATACAGAGAAAGAGAGAGAGAGAAAGATATCTTTTTTAACTGGCCCAGCGTTTCCCAGATTTTTAAACATAAATGAAATGTTATCTTATGCATTTAATGAAATAGAAAAGGCGTAGTATAGATTTTGGAAACAATATGTCATTCTAGGTAAATTCTAAGTTCTTTCTAAGTTTTATTATGCTATTTATAGTAAGATGAAAATAAAATTAAATGGAAAAACATTGGAAGAAGGTAGGTATAATATCAATATTTTAAAAGAGGGACAAAAATGAAAAACTGATATGATATTTATAAAATAAGAGACAACAGCCAAATACTTTATTTTATACTACATGAATAAAAATAGTTTTCCAAATAAATAAACAGAGACAAATATTTTATTTTTTCCAGAGCAGCTCAGAGTTCAGATTTGTAGCAGGTGTTATGTTTGTAGATACAGAACATAGGAATACCATCTGTGTGTGTCCAAGAGTAGCCGAAATCTTTTCTTTCACTGTTATTGAAAGATTAGGGGATTTGATTCTACTTCAGAGTGGCTGTTGGAACTAGTAGCTAATATTGATGAAGATCAAGTAAAAATGCTAATTTTAAACAGTCAAAAATTCTATTATCAGAAAAATTTTACAACATAATACTTCTCTATATGTTTTAATTTTTACAAGTTTGGCATAAATATACATCTCCCATGTTTTTATGGTGTGGGCATGGGGGTCAGGGAAGACAAAGCAGCCAGATTTCTTACAATTCTGTGCCAAAATCTAAGGGTTTCTGTAATTCTGGGAATAAGATCAGGACTCCCCCTACTGGTTATATGCTTGCTTCCTTTGCATTAAACTCAGTTTTTAAGTCACTCATGAAAAACTAAAAAAGTAGCAGTTTAATGAATTAGGATCATACAACCAGGCTTCTCGTGTTTTATATTAGGAGGCTGAGGCTCAAGATATTAACAGATTAATTCTTGTATTCATTCCCTGTAGATGCAAACATCTAAACTACCTGTAGCCAACCTAAACAAAGTTTACCAAATTAATATGCTAGCCATAGTAAGAGAACAAAAGATACTAACTATAGATTTTCATGCTACTGTGAACGTATTAAAAATAATGTTGTTATGGTACTTCATAGAATTTTAAAATTACAAGATACTTTGAATAATAAGCCTATTCTCTTACATAGAAAATCATTTTTCTTCCCAAATACTTACAATACCAGGAAAAACTATCATTGGCCTTGTAGAGTCCAATTATAGATCCTGAGTGAACAAGGATTTAATGGATTTAATAGTATTGACCTCACCTTAACTTTATTTACCTAGTATGGATCTATAGACTGTAACAAGCATGGAAATCTAAAATTCTTTTCGGTGCTTTCAAATTCAACTTGCTGTAATTCTCATTGAACTACTCCCATATGAACACTTTTCACTAAAAAGTGTTGGGTTTTTTTGCTTTTTACTTCATAAGCTAATAAACACAATTCATTCAACCATTTCTCATAGAGCCTATTTCAGAATCTTTTAATATTTTTGTTGATCTCTTTGGAATCTCTTAACTGTGTTTATTTCCCTTTCCAAATTGAGTAGCTGACTCTATTCTTCCTTGCTTAAAGATTTACTTCACAATTCATAGGCGTAATTAATCTGCAACTCTATCTACACCTCACTATTGTTTGTTTTGATCACATTCCAATATCATCAATTCACTTTAAGCTCATGAACACTGTTGCTGAGTTTCAGGGCCACCATCATCCAAACAATGCAAAACAAATAATAAAAATTAGAAACTTAATTTACATAAAATATAAATTTAAGAAAACAAAAGAATCTAATAATTCTGCCTCTGGTCTACAGCAAATACTGCTGACATATATATTTAATAGTTATATTTTATAACTTACAACACTTGTAACAAAAATTAAAGGATGAAGTATATATTGTCAGTATTCCATATAATTCATTCAGATTTTATCTGTTTCTTGATATTTGAAAAAGTGTTTTTAAAAATAATTATATAATAGAACATTGTCTTTATCCTCAAAAAGGGTATAGTTAAGAAATATGTTTAAGAAAACAACTATCTAACTATAGTAGCCACATTTTATATCAACTTAAAAATTATCTGAATTGTGAAATAACATGAATTTTGTAAAGATTATGTTTACAATTACAGACTTCAAATATACACAAAAGTAGAGAGTATAGTATAATTAACCTCCATGTACCCATAACCCAGGCTAGACAATTATAATCTGGTGGCCAAGCTGAAGTTTTTTTCAACTTTTTGAGTTGTAATTGACATATAACACTGTATTAATTTCAACATACATAATACAACATAAGTATGTATTTACCACAATAGCTTTAGTTAACATCCACTACATCACATAGTTATACATTTTTATGATGAGAACTTTTAAGATCTATACTCTTAAGTTGCAAATGTATAATACAGTATAATTAATTATAATCACTAGGCTATGAATTAAATTCCCAAAACTTATTTATCTTATAATTGGAAATTTGTACCTTTTGGTCTCTTTCATCTATTTTTCCCTCCCTTCCCTGCCTTTGGCAGCCAACATTATGTTCTCTATTTCTATAATTCAGTTTTTCTGGATTTCTATAATTTAGTTTTTCTGGATATAAGTGAGATCATGTAGTATTTGTCTTCCTCTGACTTATTTAGCATAATGTCCTCAAGGTCCATCCATTTTCTGATAAATGGCAGAATTTCCTATGTTTATGGCTGAATAATATTCCATTGTATGGATATTCCACATTTTCTTTATCCATTCATCCACCAACAGGTACAAGTTGTTTCCATGTTTTGGCTTGTGTAAATAATGGTGAAATGGACATAGGAGTGCAGATATCTCTTTGAGACAGTGATTTCAGGTTCTTTGGATCAACACCCAAAAGTGGAATTGCAGGATTTATTTTTAAGTTTTTGAGGAAACTTCATTCTGTTTTCCATAGTGGCTGAGGAAATTTTTATTCTCATCGATAGTACAAGGGTTCGTTTTTCTCCACCTCTTTGCCAATACTTGCTATCTCTTAATTATATGATAATAGTCTTTCTAACAGTTGTGAGTTGATATCTCATTGTGTCTTTGATTTGCATTTCCCTGATAATTAGCAACATTTAGCACCTTTTCATGTACCTGTTGGCCATGTTTATGTTCTCTCTAGGGAAAAAAATAAATTACATGTCTACATGCCCATAGTTTATTTGAATTGTCTGTTTTTTTATTTTTGTTTTTGTTTTTGCTATTGCGCTTTATGAGTTTTTAATATATTTTAGATTTCAATCCTTTATCAGATATATAGTTTGCAAATATCTTCTCCCATTCCATAGATTGCCTTTTCATTTTGTTGATGGTTTCTCTTGCTGTGCAGAAGCCTTTTAGTTTGATGTAGTCTCACATGTTTATTTTATCTTTCGTTGTCTTTGTCCTTTGTGTCAAATCCAAGAACAATCATAGCCAAAACCAATTTCAAGGGACCAAGCTGTTTATTTATTTTAGTAATTAATGTTTCCTATTCACTTGTTCATTGGAGGCACAGCCCAGGAATAAAGATAATCTATTATTAATCATACAATAACTTTATGTTACCTGACTTCAAGATAAAACCAAGCCCCTTAAAGCTGGAGACATTTGGGAAAAAAAATCATTTTTATGGGAGAATTAGAATAGAACTCATGGGCAAAGATCAGGAAACAGTTCAGAGAATGAGAAAGTTCAACTGGGATGTAAGTTAGAGAAGAGACTTTTTGTGAAAACATAGTAAAATCGCTATAAAATGAAGGTATATATTATGTTTAGGAGAGGACTAAAAGCCTGAAAGAGAGTGGGGAATACATTTTGAAATGTTGGACAAAATCATTTACTAATGTCTCTGGAAGCCATAACTGGGGTTTTAACTTAGTTCTTGTAGGAAAAGAAATATCACATTATTGAGAAAATTTATACATGCATTTAATAAATGATGTAAAATTATCTTTCAGAATATTCACTTTTTAAGCTTTAGTAACAATTCATTGATTCTAGAGTTGTCTGTAAATTAACATCAAACACCTAAGGACAACTTGACAAGGTCCTTTATACCCTAGCTTTTGAAGTAAATGCTGGTAAGTAAAATACTGTGTTCCAGTCATGTTCAAATACTTGCCACTCTAGTTTATTATACTATGTTACAATGGAAAACACTTTTCTCTCGGCTGGGAATGTCTTTTTCCTCCTGGCAGCAATTCATTTATATCTTTACCAGAGAGAAACTTTCTTTCTCAAAGCAACCAACACATAAACATTAGAATTCATCAGAGAATCTGACTCCCAAAACTCCATCTTACTCTTCAAAACCCTAGTCACATCGCATTACCAGCACACAGATTCTCTGAAACTGCTATACATTGCTTAATTAAAATAAAGGTAAAATTATTTTCTGTCTGAAAACATGATGATAAATGGGCAAAGATGGACTGTAATATTAACACTGATGCTGATACCAAGAATAAAAAATAATTAATATTCTCCTTTCATTTGTCTCATTTGTCACCATTGAGCATATTAAGGTCTATTTTTGGATTTTTTGGTGGGACATTTTCCATGAAATTATACTATGCTGGTTGTATCGGTCCTGAATGATTAATTGTTTTGGACAGCAAAACCACCCACCATTCCTCGATGACTCTCTGTAGGTGATTCCCAGGATGCTCCACAAGTCCCAGGAATTTCGGTGTCCATTTCCCCACCACGTGTTGCCTGGAGAAAACCTCAGATAAGCAAATATTAAAGGAGACTCAAAACAGGACTTGATGTTATCTAGATATGATGTGCACTGACAGAAAAATTTTAAACATAAAAGTAAATATCAATCAATTATTAGGTCATAGAATCAGGTCTTCATGATACGGTTTCAAAGGTTCAAGGTATTTACAATATGTGGTAAGGTCATATTTTCTTTTCTTTTTTAAAAAATAATTTATTTATTTTTAGAGAGAGGGTAAGGGAGGGAGAAAGAAACGGAGAGAAACACTAGTTAGTTGCCTTTTGTATGTGCCTTGATCAAGGGCCAAACCCACAATCCAGGCACGTGCTTTGGCCTGAATCAAACCAGCAACCTTTTGCTTTTTGGGAGCAAGCCCGACCAACTGAGCCCCACCAGTCAGGGGTCAACATGTTTTTTGTCAAGATTACTCTTCCTCAGCCTTATGATGACAGATTAAAGAGTTTGAAATGCTGAAAATTTGGATTTTTTAAAAAATTTTGACACTTAGGCAAATATTATAATATATGAAAATAAGACACCAAGAGCTTTCTATCAAAGAACTTATCTATTCACAACCCACTGGAGAACTTACTGTAAAGGAAACTGCAGGTATATAGAAGACATGCAGAAATGCAGACATACACATGGTAAAAAATATATATAATATACATACATACATATATATACACACACACACACACATACATATATATAATTTAATCTTGCTAAGTGTGACACTTTTGAGTTTAAGGCCAGGACTAAGCCTAGCTATCCAAGCTTATTCAAAATGAGATCTAGTGTATCTGTTCTGTTCTTATAAATGAAAATCTGCTTTGGAACTCCAGATATTTTCCCTGAGGTTATCTCATCGGTGAATCAAACAACTGCAATCAAACTGGGGAATTTGAAATTGATATCAGTCTAAAAAAGGGAAATGTTTTAGAAATTTGGTAATCTGGCAGTTGGTCAAGTTATGCTCTTTGGGGACAAAATTATTTGGGAAAAAAAAATTCCATACAACTTGTTTTTCCAAAGAGGACAAATAGGCAGTATGATTAATAATTTAATTCTTTTTAAAACAAACATGCACCACCTAATATTGCCCAGTAGTATCAAACAGCAGGTAGTAACAGATACTCAGCGCCAATGGTGCACGCATTTCATTGGTGAAAGCGGACAATAAATATGTAAAAGGGTAAAAAATAATTTAGATTGCAACTACCATGAACAAAATACATAGGCTTCAATTATATGAATAAAAAGGGGCTATGATAGAGAGCAAACGGTGAAGTGGTAAAGATCACTTTAGGTGTGGTGGCCAGAGAAAGCATTTCTATGGGACTGTGTTTTGAATTGAGACTTACGAGGAGGAGGCAGTCATGCAATGGTCAGGAAAACAGCATTCTAGGCCTAAGAAATTACAAGTGCAGAAGTCCTGCATGGAAAGACCTTGGATTGCTTGAGAAGTATAAAGGAGGCCAAACACAAGGAGAGCAAGGGAGTTCATAGGGTGTAAACTGAAGTTACAACAAGAAGTAGGAACTAGATTGTGGAATGCTTTATAAGCCATGATGGAGAGTTTGGATTTTATTTTAATTTCAATAACGGAGGTGTAAAATCTTGGGGAATCATAATTGTGTTTTAAGTTATAATAGGTCAATTTATGTGCAAGGCTTTATAAAGCAATTGCTGGTGAGAATGTAAACAAAGAAATCTACAAGTTATAAATAAAATGTTAGAAGACAAAGTAGATGTTGCAAAATTATGATAAGGATTCATAGTGTGTTCTACATAATTGTCTGAAAATCTTTATAAAGAACTTAAAAGTTTACAAAAACAATATATTATACCAGGGCTTGTGTTGAATAAAAAAAAAAATAACTACCAAAAACCACAGATACGCATTGTTGTTTCTAAGGGGATCTATGTCTTGGTGACTTGATAGCACAGATAACTTATTTTATAAAATTATTATCTGATTAGTAGACATTCATTCAATTTATAGAAACACTAACTAGACTCATTCTTCTCTGGAAGTAAATTGCTAGTCTGATAGAAATGTCAATCACACAATAATCTTGAATATTTTAGCTTCAGCCAGGAAAGTGCTCATTCTAACATATTTCAAAAGCTATATTTGAAACCTTAGCTTCAAGGATATAACTTAATTTTAATAAGTAAAGTTTTGATGTGTATTTAAATACTTTGGAGATAAGAGAAACTTTCTGCTTTAACACCAATGATTTACATAACACTGATTCTATTTAGTATCATTTTGTAAGCAAAATTCTTCATGCTTAAACACATCATCCAAAGACATTACCTATTAAAATATAGTAGATGATGTTTAAAGAGTATTTACAAAGCCTCTAGCTTTATGTCTATATTATATAGCTTGTAAATCAGCAGACAAATTTTGTCAAGTGTAAACACATATATTAGACACTCAAAATTATAGTTTCCTCAAGAAGTCATTTTGGAGAAGAAGATACATTTAAATATGCATATAAATTGTTGGCTATTTTCAATTCTGAGCTGAGCCAAAAAGGACAAATAAACTTGCATGTTAAATTATTCAGGAGATTGGGAACCACCACTGATTATCACTATTGCTCATTATAGACCAAGACAGTTTTATAAAACAGTATTTTAAGCCAACTATAATTCTTAGTAAGGGACTTTTTTGTATTTTGCCTGTAGTATCTTAAGGTTTTTTTTTAATAAATAGGGAAATTTAAGGTGTGTTGCTTGAGGTGTTTTATAGGAAAAAACTATGTTTTAGCAAGTGGTGTCTTGCTTTCAAACCTACCATGTCTTCCAAGAATACCTCTGAAAATAATCTGCTAGACAGCTCTTGGTGAGTTCTGAAAAGTAAGTAGAAGCTACACAAAGAAATTCTGACACCTTCAAAAATAGAAGCAAACAATACAAAACAAAATAAAAGCTAGGGCAACTGATTTATTAATGCCAGTGGGCAGGACATCATTTTCTGGGGTGCTGATATGTTTCAGTATCAAATAGTGAAGTATTCTTTCTTTTGTATTTTGGAAGAAATTATAGATATAGTCTTAGGAATAGTTGGTATGATAAATATACCAATTGTATGTGGATAAAATTGTTCCTGGCTTAACATTTGAAAAGCCTATTAGCTAAATTGGAAACATTACACATTCTAAGAAATATATGTGTAATATGGTGTCTTTGAGCTCTTTTTCAGCCAATGTTAAAAAGCCAACATAACAAAAATAAAAGTGGTATGTATTAAAATTACAGTTTATATGAAGTGATGGAATTATGTTCCTGAGACTATGAACTGAAGACTATATAATAAAAACATTCTCATTTTTTTATTGATAAATTTTACCTATAGCGTCATTCTGGGGTATATGTGCATCAGTGGTAAAGGCACATAGAAAATTCATGTTCAAGTGTGACTTTCACTCACTGGCAGTGAACATTATTTTCTATATAAAGTTATCATAATGGAAACATCTCTACCAAGCACTATAGTTTATAAATACCGAATATGAAAATATTCATTAAAGTTTCATTTTAAAATACAACAGAATATTTTTGTGTTACTAAATGTCAACATATTAGTTTTAGTTCTATGAGTTTCTCAAAAACATTCTCACTGAAGTTACGTGGATATGTGTAAAATTGAAAATTCAATGTAAATTTTTATCTCTAAAGGATTACATGTTTCTTCTTTTGACTAATTTGCAAATTCAATTTCTTTAATAACAACTTAAATTTACTGTTACTCCTAAATTATGAAAATGTACTATTTTAGATATGTGCTTTGTGACTCATGTTAACAGTAAATTTCTCAAAATCTAATGATAGTCTGACAGTTTTGAATTCTTAACAGCCGCTTAATTTTCAACTCTTGTGGCTGACTCTTTCATGTTAAAGTGAGTTATCTAAAATTTCCTTCTGCTTAAATTTACTCTAATTATTGTGAAAAGTCATAAACCCTTGCTCATTTTTCTTAAGAAAAGCTCCTCAGGCCCATGCCTTAGGCAGTTTTATAGTTCAACATTTCATATAAATACATAATACAGAACACTGGTCTCATGAGAGACATAGAGATGTTTCATGAAAAATTGTTCCAAAGCCAGTCACTATCAGAATTATGATTTGCCATCAATTCCCAATTTAAAATGCACATAACAAGGTAACCAATTACAGGATTTAAGAAACTTGTAGTAAGGAAAACTGTCCTCTTTTCCCTTGCCCCCGCCCCTTCTTCTTCTTCTCAACAATATCTGACCTCCAAAGGATTTTTCATTACATGCTGTGGCATATGTTTAAGGTGATGAATTTTTTTCAGAATATTGTTTTTGTACAGAACAGAGGCCACAAGTCACAAACAAAGCCATTCACTGTACTTTTTTCCTTTCCTGTATTTCTCAGATATGTATGTATTTTGGACAACTTAGAACAGCAAGGGAAAACTATTTGAAAATTTTAATTGTTGAGCAAAATCTTCAGATAGCACTGCTATTGTTGATTCTTTTGGGCCCTGCAGGTCATTTCCTTCCTTTATGCATTCATCATGAAAATTTCTTCTATGAATATTCTGTCAGAAGGCAAGAACTTGTTGGACTTGAAATACATGTTTTGGTAAAATATATTTATTGAAGATGTATTATAGGTTTCTCAAGAATTAATTTTGGAAAAAAGGAATACACATTCAGAAATATTTGTTTCTTTAGAGTATTCCATTTGAAGGCAATGTCTTAAGAGAATATAAATGTAAAGGCAAGCAGTATGGTGATAAGGTATCCTCAAGTAGACATAGGTTGATAATATTTCCATTTATATTCATGTCCCCATGCTTCATTCATAGCCTGCATTAGCTCTTTTTAAAAACCAACTCTAATAAAAATATGCAAACTAAAACTTAGAGAACACCTATTCTAAAACTACATATGAATGTTGTAAAAATATGTGTTATGTGTCCACATCCCCCCCCAAAAAAAGAACCTAGATACAGCTCTTCTATTTTTCACAAAAATTAGTTCAGTGAGTGATTTTAGTAAGATGGTGGAATAGGAGTCTCCTACTCTGTGCCCTCACAGAAATACTTACTTAACATCCATTCACAGATTAAAATAATTTTATGAGAGTTTTTTGTGTACCAGTGGAACACAGAAATGGGAAAAGGTTTTATTGAAAAGGGTAAGAAGAACAGTTTCACTTTACCCAGACCTCTCATTCCCTAAAACTACACAGTACAGCACTGAGAGGGATCCCCTTGGCCTGTGAGTTTTCTTGTAGGAAAAAAAAAAGGCAAAGTGATTACTCATCTTTGCTAGCTTCTCGGGGCAGTAGGTGAAAGGCCTACTTCCGTTGTACCTCATCAGAATACTGAGGGAATAACAGCTGGGTCATGTCGGGGTAGCTAAGAACAAAACAAAGGAAAGGGGGCTCTCAACAACAAATGCACAGTTACACTGGGCCCGACTGTGTCCCCTGTTGCTGGGACCATCCCCCTACGAATTCTGCAACCAGCCATAATCTCTGGCTAGGGTCACTGGTGAAAGGCTAGTTTTGCTGAAGTCAGTCTGTAAAGACTGGAAAATGTTACTGCTCCTTCATATGAGCAAACACCAACATAAGGCTACCTGAAACACAAAGAATCAGGAAAACAAAACACTACTAAAGAAACAAAATAAAGTTTCAGTAACCAACCCTAAAGAAATGGAGGTCAAACACTATCTGGGGAAGAATTCAAAATAACTGTCTTTAAAGAGCTCAGTGAGCTACAAGAGAACACAAATATTCAAGTAAATGAAATCATAAAACAAAGAAATAGAAACCATAAAAAAGAAGCAAAGAGAAATTCTGGAGCCAAAGAATACAATGACTGAACTGACAACTCCGTAGAGAGCCTCAATAACATCCTTGCTTGAATAGAATTGGCAAACTCACAGCAAGGTCCCTTGGAATTATGCAATCAATGAAAGAATAAGAAAAAACAATAAAAAAGAGTGAAGAAAGCATACAAAATAATCATAATAATAATAACAATAATAATAATAAAAGCTGGAAGAAAACAACAGTAATGGATATGTTTAAGGAAATAATCAACACAATGAAAAGGCAACCTTTTAAAAATATTTTATTGATAGTGCTTTACAGTTGCCCCATTTTTCTCTCTTTTCCCCTTACACCCAGCCCCCCATCACTCCCCTCAGGTAATCCCCCCAACGTTTTTCATGTGCATGGGCCATGTGTATAAATTCTTTGGCTAATCCACTACCTATGTTGTGCTTTACATCCTCGTGGCTATTCTGTGACTACCAATTTATACTTCATAACCCCTTCCCGTCTTCATCCTTTCCTCCAAACCCTTCTCCCATCTGCTAACCATCAAAATGCTCTCCATATCCACAATTCTGTCTCCATTCTTCTCCTTTGTTTAGTCTGTTTTTCAGATTCAATTGTTGATAGGTATGTGTTTATTGCTATTTTATTATTCATAGTTTTGATCTGTTTCTTTATCTTAAATAAGTCCTCTAACATTTCATCTAATAATGGTTTGGTGATGATGAACTCCTTTAGTTTTTTCTCGTCTAGTAAGCTCTTTATCTGCCCTTAGAATCTAAATGATTTCTTTGTTGCATAGAGAAATCTTGGCTGTAGGTTTCTGCTTTTCATGACTTCTGCCAAACTTATGATGTAAATATTCGTTTGGTTGAAGTCATCTCAGGGGTTCTTTACACTGTCCTCACTTTTTTTGCATTCTTTTTTCTTCTTGTTGCTCTGCTTGGTTGTTTGGTTTCCTTATGTTCCAAATCATTGATCTGATTCTCAGCTTCCTCCACTCTACTGTTGATTCCCTGTAAATTGTTCATTTCTATTAGTATATCCTTCATTACTGCCTGGATCTTTTTTTTATGCTATTAAAGTACTCACTGAGTTCCTTGAGCATCCTTATAACCAGTGTTTTGAATTCTGCATCTAATAGATTGCTCATCTCCATTTTCCTTAGGGTTTTTCCTTTTTTTTCTTGGAGTCTTGATCTGTTCTGTTTTTTGGGCCATACTTCTGTGTCTCCTCATTTGGGCAGCCTCCCTGTGCTTGTTTCTGTGTATTAGATAGAGCTGCTATGACTCCTTAGCTTAGTACTGTGGCTTGTAGGCTCAGATGCACAGCCTAGAAGGCTATCAACATTTTTCTAGACCATGAAAACTTTTTTCAAAAAATAATATGGAGGATTTTAAAATCTGTTAATATTAGTTAATGTATGATTTACCAAACATTTTATTTTTAATAAAAATTTTAAAAATAATAAAAAAACACCTAAATGGTACTTAAGTTGTGCCCTCTGTGTGGGTTGAGTATACCTTCCTTTGTAGTTGAGACTTGATTGCTATTGGCAGGTCAATGGGAGGTATTTATCCAGGCCAGTCAGCTGCAAGCAGTGGCTTGATCACTGACCACCAACCTCTGCCTTCCGTGTAGGGTCAACTACACGGGCAGGGTGTCAGGGCAGGGTGGTGCTGCTCTGCCATGGTCTGTAGCTCTCCCCTGGGTCTGCAGACTCTGGGGTTTCACATTCAGTGCAGGTCAGGGTCAGCCAAAACCTGTGTTCTGCCTGGGGCAACCCTGCACGATCTACAAAACAATCTGCAGATGGTTGCTACTTTTGCTGGGCTTGGAGATTCCTAGGCAGAACCAAACTGTGATCCAAAGCTGGCTGATGCTAGTGCCAGGCATGGGGCCACCTAGACATAGGTACAGGGCTAGGGGTGGGCCCATAAGTTGGGTGGGACAGAGTTTCACATAAATGCCAGGGCAGGGCAAACAGCGTAAAGCAGTTTGACGGAGTCTAGGATATGGCTCCTGCTTTTGGTTCTATGGCTCTGTTTGGGGGAAGGGATCAAAAAAGGCACAATAGCCTCTGCCCACCTTTCTGTCTGAGAGAGAGCTGTCCCCCAGCTTTTACTCTGCTGCCAGACACTTCACTTCTTCCTGGTATGCCACTTGTGCCTTTCAAGCTGTTACCCCAGAGATGCTGGAGCAGAGGGAGTTTGTCCAAGTAAGATCAGCACGGGCCCCTGAAGACTGGGGTTATGTGTGTTTGTGTGTGTGTGTGTGCGTTTTAACTGACTCCTATCCTGCTGGGTTTTATAGCAAAAAGTTATGAGCACTCTTCCTTCTGGCACTGGTACCTTTGACTGGGGGCCTGGTGCCATGTTGGGACCCATCACTCCCAAGCTATCCCTCACAAATTTTTCTCTACCACCTGTGGGTTTGGGGCCCACCCTTTCTGTGTCTCTGTGGGGAGTTAGAGAGAACAGTGGGATGTATCTTCACCCCTGCACCTGCACTTTTTGAATACTTAATTTTGGCAGATGTAAGGATATAGTAATCATTCTGCAGAATGCATTTGAAATATACCTGCCACAAGGAACTGCCTTGGCCAGTGAAATGTCTGGAAGTTGACATTTCTCAAATGAGATATATTTAAGGCAATCCAGCATCTATATTTTATAGAACTCTGGTAAATGAGTCCATCCTTCAAGCCATATATATGTTATCATGAAAAATGATCCACCTAAATAAAAGTCCTTCTATGCTGACATAATTATATAGGGAGAGGGATGGATATGGTGTAAGGTGCTGGAGACACTGTCTTAATTAAGACGGCTATTTTCTAGCCAAGATCATTAGAAATTATGGCAGGGGGTTCCTTGAAATGAGGGGAGATTCTCCTTTCCTTCTAACTGTAAGACTGGGTAGGAAGTCTTTGCTGCTCAGGTTAATATTTTCCTTTTTTTGAGGTGGAGGGGTGGTAGTCAATGGTGGAAGGGCCAGGCTATGTCTCTGAGACTTATTCTGAATGTGGTGAGGAACCAGTGAGAGATGTTATTTAGAGCATGCTGCACTCTCATTGACATTCTGTGAAGATATTTCCGGAGTCAGAGAGGAGTTTAGGGTAGTAATGCACGCAAGGGCTCATGCCGGCTTGGACTGAGGTAGTAGCAGTGACTGTAAAAAGGGAAAGAAGAGGAGAGAAATACTAAATAAAAATCATTTTCTAAAGGAACTTGTTTATGTTTTAAAAATCACCAGCCTTATCTTTTGTTGTTGTTGTGAATGACCATCACTGGAAATGTGATAGGGTATAAGGTGATCTAGAATAAGTTTAATATCCGTAAGAGATTTATTGTTCTACTCTGGCTGTTCGTTTCATGAAGTTCTTTTGCCTCTGACTATTCTGTTGCTTTTTACTGCCTATTTTTGCATTTATTCATATAACAAAGTTTTGTCTTTTTATTTCAAACAACTATATGCCACAAAAAGCAAATACTAACCGTTCTTTATTTTGAATTTTAGAAGGGAGAGAATAAAAAGTGGTAGTCTCTGTCTTCTAATTTCACCACAATCGCCACTTTAATATCCCACTGTTGCGTAAGAGTCAATTAACACTCGTAATTTTTCACTTCATATTTCCTCTTGCATATGGCTAAGTACATCTATACTACAAAATATCTCCCTTTTTATCATTTTCATTGTTGATATTATTGTTATATAAGTATAAGATTGAGCATTGCAAAATTGACTACAAATAGCTTTTTTTCCTTTAATAGTCTCCTGATCAAATATGTTTATTTCTTCATTTTAAAGTGATGCATATTGTTTTCCACTACATAATCATGTTATAATTCAATAGTCTTTCTCTTCATGGTCATATAAGTTGCTTTAAAATTATTGCTGTTATAAATAATGATGGAAAATATTCCTGTATACAGTTGTGTTGTAACCATGACAGATTCTTAGACATGGAATTTCACAGGGAATACGAACTTCTGATCATTGTCATCACTTTATCATTCCCAAATATTTACTGAATACATCAATGATTTTTTATTTTACATGTTTATTTTAAATATTTATTGGTTATATTGTGGGATAATGTGTATTATCATAGCTTTAATAGCATTATATGTTTAGACTCTATAAACATGGTCTGTCTGGAAAAAGTCCCGCCATTGTTATGTAATGAGAATGGTTTGTGCAACATTGACATAGCCTGGCAGCCAAGGCGAGTGGACTACAACGCAAGCATGTGAACAATGATGGCTTCGTTGCACTAGTCAGTGGGGGCAGTTAGACGCCGTTGGGTGAGCATGTCTGCTGTGTGGCTGTCACATTCAAAATGACTCAGTAGAGCTACGAATCTGTGTCAAATTTTGCATTAAGCTTGAACATTCCTCCACAGAAACTATACAGATGATTCAGAAGTCCACAGCTATGGGCAGCTGGTGATGAGAGGCTTCATCAGGACAATGCACCTGCTCACGTATCATGTCTCGTGCAAAATTTTTGGCAAAACATCAAATCACCCAAGTGACTCCTCCCCTCTACCAGATTTGGCGCCTTGTGACTCCTGGCTTTTCCCAAAACTCAAGTCACTTTTGAAAGGGAAGAGATTTCAGACCCTCAATAAGATTCAAGAAAATACAATGGGGCAGCTGATGGCGACTGGGAGAACTGTGTGAGGTCCCAAGGTGCCTACTTTGGAGGGGACTGAGGTGTCATTGACCTATCTGCAATGATTTTTGTATCTTGTATCTTCTTCAATAATTGCTTTTATTTTTCACAGTATATGGTTGAATAGTTTCTGGACAGACTTACCTGGTATTAAAAATTCTCTCATTTTATTTTGCATTTTCTTAAAAAGTAATGCAATCATCTGTCTCTTCCAATGTTTAGCTTCAATTTGTATTCTTGATATAATTTTAAGATTTTTATACTTGTGCTGATTTTGCTTCTTATCAATTTATAAGGTTTTATTTACATCACAGGTTATTGTGTTTGAAATATACATTACGAATATCCTCTTTCTATGATTTTCTTTCATTTGTATTATATGTTGCTAGTAGAAAAGTTAAAATGTTGCATGGTAATATTTCTCCCATGTTTTATAGATTTTCTGAATTAAAATGAACATAAAGCTGTAAGTATAAAACTAAGTAAATTTATTATATTTTTCATACTTACTTTGTACACATGGAATTGTTTCTTTTATCCAAGACTCCAACTCCTTCATAAAGGCAAAGGCCATGATTTAAGGGAAAAAAATGACTTTTTATCAAATAATAGTACATAAGACTCATTTTTAAACTATAGAAAGTGGGGGTGCCCTGACCGGCATAGCTCAGTTGGTTGAACGTTGTCCTGCAAAACAAATCGCTGCTGGTTTGATCCCATCAGGGCGCATGCTTGGGCTGGGCCCCGTCCCAGTTTGGGCATATGTAAGAGGCAATTGATTGATGTTTCTCTCACGCATCAATGACTGTTGTTTCTCTCACACATGGATGTTTCTTTACCTCCCTCCCTCCCTTCCCTTCTATCTAAAAATAAAATAAATAAAACCTTTAAAAAAATAAAATAAAACTATGCTGGGTGGGGAAAATGTAGGTTTACAGTTGTTTGTATAGAAGATAATGCAATAACTAATACATAATAATACAAGAATAAACTCTGTATTTTGCATCCTCACAACAGTAAAACTACTTTTGTCCCTCCCTGTATTTTATTAAATTATATTTACATTAAGAGAAGAAAAATAAAAATACTTAGGAAGAAAAAAAATGTCTGCAATGGCTTTGTCAAATAATGGAACAACAAAACAAGTAAAAACAATATGATGTGAATTGTTCATTTTTTTATTAAAGTACACAATATGCTCTGATATTTAATATCTAAATATATTAGAGCACCGAGAGTAAATCTTTTGCTTCTATCTCACTTCACCTTCACTAAATTATCATGTAATCCTCACAGTGAGCATGTGAGTAGTTATATTAATAACCACAATTCCTAGGCAGGAACTCATAATAACTCAGCATAGATGTGCTGAATGGCATGGCAAACTTCAGACTAAGGCACTCGGAACGCACTGTGTTTTGGGTTTCCTGACAGGACGGATGGTCCTTCCACTCCCAAATGATAAAGAAGAAATCTCTCGTATGTGTTTTCCAATAATTTTAAACTTATTTTTGCATTTACACATACAAGTTAATTATGAATTTAAATATGCATTTTAACATTTCCTACGAATTACTCGTTCATTTAGATACGTATTTTAAATATGCAAAAAAAGCCATTCTGTTGTAAAATCGTTCACACCTCAGAATACCTTATAAATTAATAGAAAATAAATTAGCAGAAATGATCTGTAATAAAGATGGTGGAAATAAGTCAATATTCTGACTAGGGAGCATTATCAAAGAAGAAAGAATTCAACATCTCCTTCTCCTTGGTGTTAGAATTCAGTTACCACCATCCAAACTTCAGTTTTCCTGGCGTGCGGCAAATGCTGCATTTAAAATTGGTGGCAGACAGAAATAGAGCAACTAACTCCCAGGGGAAGGTGGGGACGAATGAGCTGTTGTACACGTCCGGTTTCCCCTTCAGAGCACACCAGTCAGGCTGTCACGCCCCTCCTTGGAAGTAGAGAGGGGGGCGTTGAGGAGGGGTCCGGTGTGCTGCACTAATGAGCAAACAGATGCCACACGGAACAAAATCTCAAGCGTTCAGAAGAGGTGCCTCCCACGACACTTTGAAAAATGCTCTGAAAATGGTGAAAATACTGGGTGAAGAGAGAGCTGTTTTGTGTACCTATGCAATTTGCCACAGGCTAAAATATTCTCATTAAAATATTAAGTGATACTACTTTTACACTGTCATAGCCTTGTTACCCACACAAAACCCGCCATGGTGATTTTCTGATCATGGGGAAACCGTTCTCAACTTTTATGCTGATTAAGTTCTTTCAAAAAAGTGTACTAGAGCCCTGGTTGGGTTGCTCAGTTTGTTAGAGCATAGTCCAGATACATCAGTGTGGTGGGTTCAGTCCCGGTCAGGGCACATACAAGGATCAATCAATGAATGCATAAATAGGTGGAACAATAAATCGATGTTTCTCTCTCTCCTTTCCTCTTTCTCTCTAAAATCAACAAATAAAAATAATTAAAAAATAAAAAGTGTACTAGGAAGTATCATTTGAAGATCAAACATAATATACTTTGGATCACGGAGGTTATCTAATAAGAAATATTTTCAATTTTCCCTCTTGGCTCTTCTCTGTGGCACATATAACTAAATAAATACTTCCATTGCTACAGCTATTAAATGATATTTTCCTTTGTGATTTATATGGATGTCAAATTTGTGAGCTGTTTTTGTTTATCTTTGTACACCGCAAACCTGGAGGAGTACCTCGCCCATTGTTTTTGCTCAGTAATTGTATTTAAATCAAAATATTTGATCAACTGGACTTTTATGTTCAAGTTCAGTTTAAAACCTCAAATGCATCCTTTTCAATTTTAAGCTACAAATGCTGTTTTCCTGGATTCTTTGCAGATATGCAAACTTTTTTAGATAACTTACTTGTACAGATTTTTGGCTGATAAGAGCTTAGGGATAGACAGTGTCCGGCACAAATAACGCCCTTGTTTTATTACAAAACCTTTTATTACAGAATCATAAGCATGTAATTCTGTAATATAACAATATCATACTTGAGCACACTCTATGACATTTTAGGTGAAATGTTCAAATTAAAACTGTAAATTATTACACCCATATTATTACCCTACCAAATACACTAAAGCAGGTGTTACTTCTGCTGAACCCTGTATTTTTAAAAGTCTATTTCAATTTCTACTTGAGATCAGTCTCTAGTTCTTAATATACATGTTTATGTTAAATGAGAAATAACACTGAGGATAGCTTAAATTGATCAAGGAAGCATTATGATTAGTTTATATTACTGCTATATTTCCTGTTGCTAATGAACTAGTGATATTGTTTTCTGCTCATATGATTATGATATTATAAATTATGCTTCATAGCTTGTACATGAATATAGTTCCTATAAATGTCATGAATGTTTAGTTACTTAAAATTACAATTTCACATGAATAAATTTTAAATGACCTATTATTCTACTAAGACTTTATTAGTTTTGAGTCATTCTCTAAAGCCAGATAATATAATGAAATTAGATTGTCTCATCTAATTTACATGACAACTTATTAAAAATATGATATTTCAGTGAGGTGAGCTTTATATAGCTTAATATTTTTATTTCTGCATAAGAACAACTGATTATTCAAATATAAATGAAGATATTTAATAAACATTGTAAGAAAATATACTTATTAAGTATTTAGGGATATTTATTCATCATAAGGTCTTCTTTCACTGACATAATTAATTCTACTGCTTTATTGCTTAGAGACAAATGGCGCCATGGGTTCAGAATGCAGGTTTATGTCATGGTGCAAGCCTTATTTCATTAGTCTTTTTGTCTATTAATTTATGATCACTCAATCTGAAATACAGAACTGTAACATTTTTAGTGAAGAGAGAAGTAACGATATGCAGAGTGATTGTTGTGGGGCGGGGAATCAGCTCAGAAGGGACACCATCACAATGAGTTTGTAGTGAAATCAAAAGCCAGCAGGTGGCACTTTTCAGTTCCTGTTACACAATCTGTAGTTAATACTGTTGTCTAAAACATTGGAAATTTAGAAATTCCATAAATGTTCATGTTTAAAATAAAACAATTCATTCATTACTTGTAAAAAATAGATTACTTTCAATGAAATAATATTTAAATACCCATATTGATTTATTATACATGTTTTAGCTTCTGGGAGTCCATCAAGCATCACATCACCAGTTGGTTTATACAAGGAAATTTTATTGGGACTGAAGTGACTTATCAGTGCTTTCATATTTGCTTAATAAATGTTTGTATTGTAGTCAATTTCTATGTGCCCCAGGGTTTATTGATATATTACCTCAAGCACAAAATGCAGACAGTATTCCACTATGTTGTCATAACTGAAATAAATCAATGTCAACAGGCACGGGTGCAAATTTCTTGATATGTCCTAATTTATCTACAAATCATTTTGACATAAATACTATTATTATACCACTGTTTTTATATTTGATAAAACATGGAATTCCAGAGGCTAAGGAACAAGCTCAATATCATATAGCTGCAAGGGTCTGATGTGGATTGTTAACCCTGGTCGGACTGAAGCCAGAGCGGGTCCTCTTAGTCCTGATGTGAGACCTGCTTGCATAACGTTTTTTAAAAAAAATAATCTTTTTGTATTTTTTCCCTATTACCATTTAGTCCCCTCACACCCCCTTCCCCCAGCAATCACCACACTGTTGTCCATGCGTTGTTTTTCCTCTTTGCTCAATCCCTCCACCCTCTGATCCTACTGCATAACTTTTTAACTGCCTCTTTTCCACCATCATCACTACTATTCTGGAGTCCCCAGAGATGCAGCTTCAGAAGCCTTATGCGTTGTAAAAGTAAAACGTTTAAAATATACATCATATTTGTAAAAAGAAATAAATAAATGTACAAGTTCAGTCCTACCAATACATCAGTTATGTTCAATGAAAAAAAAAGTACATTTCTTTGGTTTTAAGCTTAAATCTATTGATGCACATTAAATAAAATTAAAGAATGCATTTCCTCCTTTACCCTGGCTGCAAGTCAAATGCTGAGTGAAAGCAAGGGGCTGCCGGCTTCCATATTGGCCAGCTGGGGTCCAGAGCAGGCCCGGGTCACAGTGCAGCTCTGCCACTTGCTCAATGTGATGGGGGGAAATTGATTTTCTAAGTTCCAATTTCTGCATCGGGAAGCAAGGGTGAAAACACAACTGGCTCACAAAATTTTTGAAAAGGCTAAGCAGTATCACCCAGTAAGTGCTTATGATAGGTTTTGACACATGATTTGCATTAGGCATTATTAAAGAAACGTTTCATTATTTAATAAGTACTAGTAATAACTGACATAAGATACCCTACTAATATGCATTTAGGATTGATATAAGTATGACATGGCTTTTTGACTTTTTGAGTTTAGGATGCATCCATTGAGACATTTTCCCATGCATTCACACATATATATATGTGTGTATATAGAATAACATACATATCTGTGCAAATATATATATTTTTTCTTTTTCAGGAATTTTAAAAAGTTTGTTTTTATATCAGTTTGGTCTACATTCCTACTTACCTATGTTTATTAATAATGTCCAGGGACTTAAAAAATTAACAACAGTAGAGCCAACTTTATAACATATTTTATTGCAAAAAAATTATTTTTTTATGTTGTAGATCCTAGATATTACTTCAAGAAATGTATAGGTAATTTTTTTTGTTTCTTTTCACAATGCTTATGGAAATAAATATTAATATCATTTAGGTAACTCTAGTGTAGATATGATTAACTTTTCCTTCATATGAAGAAGTTCAGACTTAGAAGTATTCTACATTCTAATATATTACCTGTGATTCTATTAACTATGCTAATAGAGTCAAACTTAGTACTCTTTACATAAAAGATTTACTTTGGCTTTCATCTCTTTCTTTTTTTTGACATTCTTAGTGAGAATGTGTCATCTCTAGTCTATTCATTGATTTAGGCATTCATTTTTCCCATTTATTCGATACATTTTTATTGAGTGTTTACTTCCACTCAAGAAATATTTATAGGAGGAAGACTGAGAAAAATGAGTATCACTGTACTCTTTCTGTCTTTATCTTCAAAGTTGGGTATCTTTCTTGATTTTTTTTTAGATTCACATCTCAAAAATATATACATATATTTATGTACACACATTTTTAGAAATCTAGATGGAGCTCTACGGAATTATCAAGTGATTATAATAGTTTGGTATGTTACACATATATCTAAAACTACAGCACATAACAATATATTAATTTTGACATACTGTTTTTCTCATGTAATCTAATATTTCATAAAATCTGTTAAGTTTTGATTTGTGCAACTCTAATAACAGTATTGCTGTATACTGAGGTGGAGAGGATTTGGGAGGACACCTATGTAGTACTGGGGGAGTAAATTGAGGAATGTCAACATTTTACACTGGCAAATAACCCTCCTCCATCCCTCAAAAATAAACAGACCCTTTTTTAAACACCTATGATTAACAGGATCAACCAGTATCATTCATCAATCTCTGTAAGCCTTTCATAATTTAGTTCTATTCTTAGTCTGTATTACTTTTTCCAGGAATTAATTCTCTGACTTGTCAGGCATTCTTCCTTTAAACTTCAAGAAGAGTCACTTAGATAGAGTAAATAAATATTTGCTGAAACTCTTTCCTCTAAGTAACGTAAAAAAAAACAAAAAATGTATAGACTTCATTCAGGCATTCAAATTCAGGAGTGCAAAACTGTTTAGTAATTTTGAAAAGTGCCCAACTGAAATTATTTTATGCTCCAGGAATGAGAGCATTGTGTAAAAAGTGGAAGTCAAGGAGAACTCAAACTCTCTTGGACAGTGTGTCCTGATTTTACCTGGCATGTGCTTTCCTATACACACAGTGGTCTTTCATTAACTGAAACAGGTGACTCACACATGTGCAAAGACAATTTAAGGATAGCTGTAACACTGTATTTCTTTGTTAGAAATAACAACAAACTGGAATGGCTGCTACAAGGAAAGCAGATAATATGAGAAAGCTAGGAGACAAGAGAAACAAGTTAGTGGAGAGTTTTAGAAAGGAAAGTAGGCCACCGAGACAAGCGGAAAAAATATGTACTATCTTTTAAAAATGAAGTAATTCTTAAAAGGTATACTCCAGCCAGTGATTTTTTTTTAATAGACTAGCTTGACTCAAAATAGCAGAATACTATTTATAGAGAGAACCATTACATGATTCAGGGGGAAAACGTCCTCTCTAGTAAGTGTGAAAAACTGATAAGAAAACTTGTCGAAAGCGTGAATTCACTTTAACAGAACCCTTATAAGGTCATTGTGTAGAATTGGTGAGAAAAGCAAAAATATTTCCAGGAATAAAGTAGAAAAAGTTTGAATAAGCTCCCTTTGAATAAAATAATGTCAAATTTAAAACAAATCTAAAAATGCCTTGATGCAAAAAATAGTCTTAAAACAGGCACACAGTAAAAGAATGGATGATTAACAAATTTGAGGCAAAGGAATAATTTAGTGTTTCAGTGTTGTATATAATTACTGCTCTTTATAGTCTAAGGGATACAAACAGAGCTCAATGGCAAATTTGGCTTGTTAGAAGAGCGTTTAGAACAAAAGTTCTTTTTCTACCCTTCTCCCTACAGCCTCTTGTTTCCCACATTCATATGAATTTTTAAAAAATTAGTAGGCCACCATATGCACATATGTGCATATATATATATATGAATCTCTTCCTCTGAGGAGCAGCTCCTAATTCTCTCCACCTCTCCAAGTTACTGGCTTTTGTCGCCCTCTCATGTCCTCTGCTATCTTACTGCAGAGATTTGCTGTTTCACTTTCCTTCCCCCCTTTATGTCTATCAGCACATGGAGTAGGACATCCACAAAATTCCTAAAAGACATCTCAACTATCATCGCCACTACTGGCTAACCCACCCTGCCTCTCCTAGATAATTGCCAAAGCTTATTTCCCCATCTCCTTCTGTCCACCGTGTTAGCTTCTGCCTTGTTCTCCGCACGTCAGTATTTGATTTTGACACTTTAAAATAATTTGGGGTCACACATTCTTCGGCTTGTATCCCGTTTACACTTCCACACAAAATACAAAATCATTGTATGGCTTTCCATTGAACTGAAAATGCAACGTAAATTCCTTAATAAGCTGTACAAATGCCCACATGATTGGGCTTCTTTTTACATCCCCAAAACCCACCTGATTCCCTATCTATTGCACTTTGAGCACATTGGTCTCTGGTTCAGCCTGCAAACTCTTAAATTCTTTCCAGTCTTTGTATTGTCTCTTCCTTCTAGTCATCTTATTGTCTGTTCATTGCTGTTTGAAATACTCCCAGTATAATCTTAAATGCCATTGCCCCAAGAGGGCCTTTGCTAACTACTGCATGTAAACAACTAAGCAATTCATGAGCTGTTCTTGCCCTAGGCATGCCACTGCCCTTGGCAGATATGCAGAATGCCAAATAGGCGCTCTATTACTTTCCTAGGGCTGTCGCAACAACTGCAATGCACTTGATGGTTTAAAACAATAGAAATCCATTCTCTCACGTTTTGGAGACTGGAAGTCTGGAATGGAGGTATTGCCAGGACTGTGCTGCCTTTAAAGGCTCTAGGAGAGAATCCCGCCTTGCCTCTACCACTTCAGGGATGCAATGCATTGTTTTATTTGTGATGGCACAGCTCTCATCTCTCACTCCATCTCCACTTGGCCTTCTCTGTGTCCCCATGGGTCTTCTATTCTCTCTTGTAAGGGTTCCTGTCATTGGATTTAGGGTCCTTCCTCTACAGGATGAACTCATCTTACTACCCTTATATTAATGATATCTGCAAATATGCTAATTCCAAATAATGCCACATTCTGAGGGTGGAAATATCTTTTTTGAAGGGCTACTATTCAACCTTCTACACAGGTGCTTTTGTATGGTAGTTTAATGGCAAGTAAACCATAAACAACGTTAGAAGCATTTGTTATTTCTCAGAAGTGTGACTTTTGATGTGGCAGACATTAATGGAAGCGAGAGACCAAGTATAGCTATGGTGTTAGCAGGGTTAGTGTTTCTTTCATAAATAAAAATTATGAAGTAATTGAAGAAGAATGGTAATTTTTCTTTTTAATGAAATTTTTGGATGCAGGAAATTCCCCTGCTTCATTCTGACTTCCATTCTCACTGATGACAAGAAAGCAACAGTTTAAACCATAAGTCTGGCAATAGCTCTGCCATTTATTAACAGTGTCAAATGGACAGATTTAATTTTCACATTTAAAAGGAGGATGCTAATCCTTGTCACATAGGTTTTTCTAAGAATTAAACTTGATAAAGCCTGCAAAGCACTTAGTACAATGCCTAAAGTTTACGGACCACTCAACAATTGGATTCAATATTCTCTCATTTTAATGGTCAATAAATTTAATTCTGTGATTAAAGATATTGCTTAATTTAAATACATCATTCTAATTCCACTCAACGTAACTATGTTATCTCTGTTTTTCCCAAATCATTTTTAAATCTACCATGATCAAATAATAAATAATTTAATTTTTTCAACAAATGCAATATAAGATAAAAGATCACTTTCTGGTTCTACCATTAATTTTTTTCATTATTTCCTAGTGTCTTTGAATAAGTATAAAATTATTTTTATTCTTTTTATAGACAAATATATAAAATAAATGTATTTTATATTTATATTTATTTTACAGGTGACCTTTAGACTACTTCCATTGTATATATATGCAATCTCTTCCCACTTTCCCCTAGATACATTCAGTTAATTCATCTGGGTTTCCGTCTATTTTTATAGGAACTATTTTTACAAGCTGTTATGTAGAAATTATCAAAATAATATTTGCAAAACTATTCTAACTTTATAATATACTTTCATGTTATCCATTTCATTTATTATTCACTTACTCATTTATTAAGCGCTGCATTTGCTAGCATTCTTGGCACTAAGCTAGGTCTGGGAAAAAGAACTAAAAGCCATGGGCCAGTCCTTAGGCAGCAAATTCCTGGGGTGTGTGGTCAGTGCTGTGAAGATATAAATGTCAACTGACAAGGTCGTTTAAAAGTAGGGTAAATGGTTCAGAGTTGTGTGGGGCATTGTTTGCCAAAACCTGTTTTGTTTTTTATTGTTATTTTTGTTTGGCTTTTTTGAACATAGAAAATAGATCTACAGGGTAAAAGGGAAAAATAGGGAGAGGGAAAAGCAGATGCAAAGTCATGAAGGCTTAATATGAGTGAAGTCTTGGTTCAAAGAAGAAGAGTGACACAAATTATGAGCAGGAGAGACACAAGAACCAGGCACTGAAGGGCTGGGAAGTCATGCCACGGACATAGTATTTATTCTTAAGACAAAGGAAATCCATTGAGGAATTTTAGGTTAGGTGTGATTTCATCTACATTTTAGAAGGCAGCCAATTAGGACTTCAAAATAAACTGGGGGAGAGTTAAAGAGAAGGTATGGGGAATAAGGGCCCCTCATAATCCTTGAGAGAAGTGGGAGGGGTCTGATCTTTACCTTATAGGTGAGGCTGAAAAGAAGGCAATAGCTTTAAGGAACTTTAAAAAAATGACTAATAAAAACAAATTAAAACAAGAAAGTGACAAATACTTGGTATCCAAGATGTCACTTCTCAATGGATTTAAGTGATATGCTTAAGTTCATTTAAATAGTAATTGTTAACTCTTGAAATAGAACTCTAGTTAGTTTATACCAACTGTCCTTATCATGTTCCCTTTGGAGAAGTAGCTTGACTTTTAGGGTATGGATTGCTAAGGAGTTTGAAGTTAATTTTTTAGGTTTAATTATTCTCTCTTAGTTGTTGATATGTTTCAGTTATCTAAAGCTGGTAAAAAAAACTATGCCCACCACTTAGTGGCTTAAACCAATAATGATGTTTTCTCTCTCATCATTCCCTGGGCTGTATGGGCTTCGCTGAATGTTTTTTCTCTTCTGTATGTGGTGTTGGCAGGGGTCACTCTGGGTGTTGTTTGGTCTGCCTTACCCAGGACCCCAGTTGGGACTACGACATCCAAAACAGCTTTACACATATGTCCTGGACCTCTTCTAGGGTACCTGCAAAGGCTGTGCTTGGTTGTACCTCTCCTCAGCAAGGATGTTGGTTGCTGACACTGTGGCCCAAGCCTCCAAGACTGAAATTGGAAACTGCCAGGCTTCTCAATAGTTCTGACTGAAATTGGAAACTGCCAGGCTTCTCAGTAGTTCTGCCCAGAGCTGGCACAGACTCACTTCAGCTACATTCCATTGGAAAAGGCCATTCATGTTACAGGTAGAGGGACAGAGACTTGAGTCAAGAGGCTCCCTCCTTTGCCTTGGCTCTTGTCTCACTTTCAAGAGAATAGAGAATAATTCAAGCAAGGGGCAAGCACGTACGGTTGAAATGAGGTAGCAAGTTTGTTTATGAAACACTCAGGAGCACCAAGCTGTAAGCAGACACCTGGCTAATCTAAATGACCCATGTATAGTGGAAATAAAGTTGTTAGTAAGTTTGTTAATAAGTTTATTCTATACATTTGAGCTGAGGCTACAAGTGGGTACTTAGGTAATCTAAGTATGTCGACTAAGTATGCTGGGGTTCAGGGGTTATATAGCTTAGCTAGCTTCCTGGGACCCCTTCTTCTTCCCCTTCTACATCTTGGGAATAATGTCCAGCTACAACACTTCCTCAGTTAGCAAAGGTCCTTTGGCTTAGTGAAATTGTTCCAGAGGCCCCCTTTCCCAGCACACGCCCCCCTCTTCCTCCCGTGCAGTTCCCGCCTGTGGTGTTCAGAACACCCGGCAGCCTTAGTGGGACTGTTCAGAAGCCCCTTCTCGGCACAGTCTCCAGGCCTCCCTCCTCCTGCGCTGTTCTGCTTGTGATGCTCGGGGCACCCAGCCATCATCTCACGGAACTCAGGCTGCTGACTGAGTTGGTGAGACATGTCCTCCTTTTGCATCCTGCCTCCTGTATTAGGCTCTTTGTTAGATTATAATGGCGAGGGCCCTGCCTTTATTTCCCCTCTGGCTGCTCATTCGCAGCTGCTGCCTCACACACACATACAGCCTACCCTGACCCAAAGAGGAGAAACAGATTCCACTTCCTGATGGGCGGAGTGACATGAGGATATAGAAATGAGAGGAATTATTTGGAGACCTTCTACTGTACTGCAGCATTGGCACTGACCCCTTTTGCCGATCATCGCTGAAAAGATACTATCTTTTTTTTTTTCCTAATGATTATCGTCTTTGAAGTGTACAATATCAATTTAAGAGTATTTGGTAACTTGTAAATGTTTATAGAACAAGTTATTCCTCACACAGACAACTTTATAAAGGTATATAAGAAATTATTTTTCCTTTGTATATGCTCTTAAAATATTCTTGAGACATGTGGCTTAGTTAGCTCTACAAATGCATTAAGCATCAATGCTGTTCCTTGTACCTTCTTCAGTTTCAACAGTGATGATAAAATTTCATGAGCTAGCAATTCTTTTGCTATAAGACATAAATTTTATAATCATCCCATATAGAGTGCAAAGTCTCTTTATAGTCTAGTGTTTTCCAATGGGAAACATTAAAAGGAGTGGTTTATGTGTCCCTTTGGCACATGTGTGGGTCAATGATAGAAACTGGTAGATAAAGTAGATAAAACAAATAATGGACAATGAAGAGTCATTAATTTTGTGGGAGCAGCAAGGAACCCTCTACCTTAGACCATGGCCATTCCCACTTGATTTCCTACATTTTAAGAAGTCAAACAGTAGTAAACTAGTAATAGGTTATTCAGGAAATGAAATTGATAAATATATTTTAAAATTGTATAAAAAGTATTTATCTGTAGACAGAATCACATGGAGTTTATATTGTTTAAGTGTATTAAAGATGAATATAGTTTAATTTATAAACACACTGAAAAATCTGTATGATACGTGGATGCCTACAATTGAAGAGGACACATTTTAATAAACATAACCCTAAAACACACATGACATACACACCACAACCACTACCACCCTCTACTACCAAAAACAAAGCAAAAACAAGAAAAGGAAAAACAAAACAAAACAAAAAACGTATGTCTTTGAATATTCTATGACTAATTTTTTTGGTTCAATTATGTTTGGTTCAATTTGGTTCAATTGGAAGACTATATCCTTTTTAACTGAATATGAGGACCATCGGGATGTAGCGTCTGACTGTTCTCTTGCCAGAAACATCTATCCCAGGGTTGGTTTTTGTTATTGTTAAGCTATCTCTTTTCATCCTCACCCTTTGTTCCAAAGCTGTGCACCCTGGTAAAGAGAGACATGTCATTATTTAAAATGGCTTCCTATTTTATACAGGAAGGTGTACTAAATGTGTAAGAGGAAGGGCCATGGGTTCACTTCGCCTCTGTTTGATACAAACATCCACTCCCTATTAAAGCTGTGTGATCTGAAGAAATCGTGTAAACTCTGTGTTTTTTCTTCCGTTTCTGCAAAATGAGGAAAAGATTAGTAGGTGCCTCAATGTGCTGATATTCAAAACTGCAGGTGAAGGCCGTGAATGTTACACACTTTAGAAAAGAACTATACACACATATCAATTAATGATTGCCTTTAATCTTTAAGTTTCCATTGAATAGATATCAATAGCATGCTAAATGCATAATGCGGTCATGGCACATTATGTTACCTTCATGCATCCTCTTTTCTCATTTTCTGGTAAGAGAACCTGAGGTAAAGGTCTTTCTCAGTTGTACTGATCTGGTAACTTTGGCTGTTTTCAGTGAGCTCTCTTACCCAACACAACCTGTTTCCTTGAGGATTCAGTTTTTTCTTGGAGGTATTCACTCCCGGGATATTTACTTATCTTCCCTTTGCCAACTTAGGCCTTGCTTTAGGCTCTCAGATATTCTTTTCACCTCGCCTGTGTTAAATATCATTTCTCTTTTTTACCCACCATCCTTTGAAATACTCTTTTAAAAAATATTCTTTGGTTAACATGAAAGCTTGTATCTTGACAGTAAGTCTCAAATGTATCTTCTTGCTAGCAGCCATCTGTCAGCGGGTTGGAGCTGGACTGTCACTACCGCTCAACTAAAATACAGTTTCCGCGGTGGGAAACTCCATTCAGCAACAATTTATCGTTCACCTCCCTTTATTCCTCTGTACGACGTCATGGGCAGAATTGAGTCCCCCCAAATGGTAATATCTTCTTAGCTGTCACTCACACTCTTGCTTTTCAAACAGCCCAAGAATGCAAGCCTGCCAAGAAATTCAGAAGTCCTTGTGATCTGTTTGTTGATGTGCCAAGGGCTATAACTGCTCTTCGAAATCACAAAAAGCCTGTTTTTCACCTTTTCGTGCTTTTCAATGTACTATTCCTTCTAAAGTAAACAGTGACTGTAGGCCTAAAGGAAGAGGCAAGGAGTGGAAGAAGATAATAACCAGAACCGTTATTATTAGCACTAGGTTAACATGTGTAAGCTAACAATAAGAAGGGGAAAAAAAGGCAAATCACATTATTGCTGCTGCAGTGAAGAAAAGTAAATGTCAAAAAGAAGATAAGTTGGAAAATACAACCCTGAATGCCTTTCAGTTACTTTATTGATAAAGAAATATTTTTTTCTGCTCTTTCCAGCTCAGCACTTTCTTGCAAAAAAAAATAATAATAATATAAGTGCGCAGGCAATAAACATGAGAGGCAGTTCATGTCTGGAGGACTGTAAGACACCTCTGAATTTTGTAAAGTATGAGCAGAGGGGAGATTGAATTAGCAGTATCCCCAAATATAATAATCTGGAAGAACGTCATTGCCTGGAGCATCTTTATTTTGTCATAAATAAGAAATGGGGGAAAAGCAAGTTAAATGTCATATACCACAAAATCTTATGTTTCTCCACTGGTACCCCAAAGCTATAAATTTGCTATAAACAGTGGAGAAAATAATACTTGTTTGTATTCTTAACCATGGCAAAGCCTAAGATCATTAAACTAAGGCAATATTTATTGCCACATAACCTTAAGTTATTTTATAATTTCTATACTACATGATGATTCTCTTGTGTATTCCTCACAATCATTTTATTATTTTGATACTTGGCTGGAGATAGGAAATTGAAAACATCTAATAGAGTGAATGGTGTAAAGATTACTCTAATAAGTCAGAGTAAAAAATAGAGATATCAGAAGTCCCAGATATACTTTGAAAGAGCTGCTCTCTGTAAAATGACTGTATATTGTTAGATATACAGAGCTTCATTTTTTAAAATCTAGTTCTCTTGACATATGTTAGCCAGCTTTTCCACAACCACAAAAATACAACATTATTTGAATTGTGACATAAGAATAAAAAGAGCTTTTTGATTCTTTAAGAGCCTTTTGAACAGCCACCCCAGAATTTTTCTCAAGCCCATTCATCTCTTTTTAATGATTTTGTCTGTTATTCCTTTAAAATATATTTTATTAATTATACTATTACAGTTGTCCCAATTCCTCCTCTTTGACCTCCTACACCAAGTACCCCCTATTCCTTCTGGCAATCCCCCTTCTTAGCTCAAGTCCGTAGGTCATACATATAAATTCTTTGACTGTTCCATTTCCCGTACTGTTCTTAACATTCCCCTGCCTATTCTCTAACTTCCAATTTGTACTTCTTCATTCCTCCACCTTTTCTCCCATTCTCCCCATTCTCACTCCCAGCTGGTAACCAGCCAAATGAGCTCCATATCTATGATTCTGTCTTTGTTCTGCCTGTTTGTGTAGTTTGCTTTTTAGATTCGGTTGTCGATAGTTGTGAATTTTGGGCCATCTCAATGTGCAGTCTTGATCTTTTTTTTCTTAAATAAGGCCCTTTAACATGTCATATAATAATGGCTTGGTGATGATGAACTCCTTCATCTTTACCTTGCCTAGAAAGTCTCTGTCTCTTTTAGACTGTTGAGGTACCCAATGGATTCCTTGACCATACTGATAACCAGTGTTTTGAAGTCTGCATATGATAGATTGCTCTGTGGCTCTGTGTGGGGGAGGGCTCAGAAAAGGGACGGTGGCTGCTGCCTGGTCTCTGAAGTATTGTCAGGGAGGAAGCCTTCCCTCAGCACTCGCCCTGAGGCCAGGCACTTAGTTTCCCCGGGTGCCACTGCTGCCCTTCCAGCTGCTGCCCTGGTGCCGGAGTCCAGAGGGAGTGAGTCTGCCTAAGTCTGTTGCAGGCCCATTAAGAGGAGATGCCTGAGAATCCTGCAGTTTCTTTCGCCACCCCAACCCCCACTGGGTTTTATAGCCAGAAGTTGTGGGGACTTACCTTCCTGGCACTGAAAACTTGGGCTGGATTGTCTGGTATGGGGTTGGGATCCCTAACTCTCAAGATATTCCTCCTGATTTTTATCCACCACATGTGGGTGTGGGACCATTTGTCCTGTCTCTCCATGTATCTGCACCCCCACCTCTCCTACCTGTCTGAGCGAATGTGACTTCTTTAATTCCTTGGTCTTTGGACTTCCATCTAGCTCAATTTTATGATGATTCTTGGTGAGAGTTATTTTATAGTTTAGTTGTAATTTTTGCTGTGGTAGTGTAAGTAGGTAAGCCATGTTTACCTACACTTCCATCTTGACCAGAAGTTGTATTGTATTTCTTATCTGAGCAGAAATTAAAAGGAGAACATGGTTGGAAACTCAGAGTTAATTTACCAAGAGTTGTTAGATAACTCTTTAAATTGCATATAATTCCAAAGGAAAAAGTATAGAAAATTTTTTAAAAAAAGAAACACATATTACCATAAATTGATTGAGAATTAGAATTAGAAGAGGGTGGAACAACCCTAGAACAAAAAGGAAAGATCAGTGAACAATTCAGCATGATAGCGGAGAGCTTACTGAAAATGAAAAACTATAATAAAGAAACTGTCATTTCCACACTCAGAGATTGTCACCTGAATATAAAAAATACTAAAAATGTAATATATTAATACAAACTGATCTGTAGATCTGCAAAAAATATGAACAAAAGAGTGTGTCAATTTGTTGGCTTTCAATATAAAATTGTGACAACTTGTATGGGGCAAATTATGCTATGTTAATTAAACTACTCTGTATTTTTAAAATAATTTATTCATTTATTTTTAGAGAGAGGGGAAGGGAGGGAGAAAGAGAGGGAGAGAAACATCAATGAGTGTTTGCCTCTTGTGTGCCTCCTATTGGGGACCTGGCCCACAATCTAGGTATGTTCCCTAAGTGGGAAATGAACCTGTGACCTTTTGGTTCTCAGGTCAGCACTCAGTCCCCTGAGCCACACCAGCCAGGGCTATGTTTCTTTTTATTTTCTCAATCATACAATAGTTTAAAATATATTATGGACACTACTTTTAAAAACTTTAAGAATCATTTATTGATTAGCACCTGTAGACTCTGTACACAATAAGCACTGGAAATTTAAAAAGATAATACCTGACAATTACTCTTGACTCTATAGTTCTAATCAATTACATAAACAAGCTGAAATTTGTGGCATATAAAAATGTTAAGGTAGTTTGGAAAAATATGAAAATACGAGATTAGTGAAACACATAAAGTGTTTTACATAAATGTGAGGACACGGCATTATGAGTTGCTCTCTATAAAATAATGTATCAGGTTCAAAATTCCAACTTCTCTCTATTCCTTTCACTCTTAGCATCTGGCATTTCCTCCTCCTTATTGTTTTATAATCTAATTTCACATTTTAAAAATGTAATAAAATTAAAGGTGTATAGTTCTTCATTTAAGTGACACTGTCTATCTTTGTAGGATTGCTGTAGTATTTTTTAAATTTTGTATGTACAATATAAATAATTATTTGATTTTTAAGGAAATTATGAGAGCAAAAATAGGCATTCATTTACCATTTATGATTTTTTTCTTTTTTCCTGCAGACTCCAGTTTTCACTCATTATCATTTATCTTCTGCCTAAAGACAGACATCTTTTTGTATTTTTTATAGTGCAGATTTGCAGAAGATTATTCCTTTCAGGTTTCATTTATTTGAAAAGTGTCTTAAGTTCACCCTTTAAAAATATTTTTGCTCAATATAAGTGGAATTGCTTTTTATGAATTTAAAATTATCGTTACATTGCATTCAGATAGTGCATTTCCCTAATCTTGTTCCCCTTTGGGTGATGTGGTCTCTGGCTGTAGAAACTTCCACATTATCTTCTGATTTAAGTCCAGCATTTTGATAATGCTTTACTTAGCTCTCGTTCTTCTATTTTTTTCTCATTCTTCTGACTTTCTTAAAGATATAAGTCCATGCTTCATATAAAATACATAAGTCTCTGCCATTATTTTATCTGTATTATTATTATTATTTTTTATCTCAACTCACTACCTTTTCCTCCAGAACTCTAATTGCACTAATTTAAACCACTTGACACTAGCCTAACACATCCCCTGAAGTTTGGAACATTTTATGTTGACTTTTTTCTTTCTCTGTGATTTTCACAGTGGATAATTTATATTGATATGTCTTCAAATTCAATAATGTTTTCTTTTTGTAGTCCCCAATGTGCTATAATATCCATCAAGTAGGCACGAGAATTTTCTTTGATTCTTTTTTAGCTTCCATTTCTCTGCTAATATTCTTTATCTGCTCCCTTATTAATCTTATATAAGATAATATTATATTCTCTTAATACATCAAATAGCTTTAGAACTTTTAAATAAATAAAAATTTATTTATTTTTTAGCTTACACCTAAATTTATTGGTGTAAATTAAAAAAATTTATTTACACCCAAAGCACACAGTTGGGTGTAAAGCAATAACTTTAAAAGCTTTTAAACAGCTTCAAAGATAGCTAAGTTAGAATCTTTATTGCTAAGTCCAATATCAAGCTCATCTTTAGTTATCTTCTATTTTCTCCCTTTCCTATGTTTTCTCTTCATCTTCTTCTTCCTTATCTTCTTTTAATTCTATCTCTTCTTCTTCATCATCTTCCTCAACAGTGGATTGCATTTTCCTGTTTATTTAAATTTCAATTAAATTTTGATTGTTGGACATTGAGAATATATGTTTTAGAGGCATCGGATTCTGTTATCTTCCTCAAAAGAGTGCTGATGCTTGATTAAGAAAGGATTTGACATTTTTTTATTACCTTAAACTTTGGTGGTTTTTATTTTATACTTTGTGAATGGCGGTTTATAGACACCTTGAAGTACTTGCTAGCCCTGTAACATGGCAGGACTCAGCCTCCACATTTTGTCTCCCTGGGGATCTTGTCAAAGTTTGGCCTTAATGTTTCTTAGAGTAAGTCTAGAACAGATGTTAGTTTTCAGTGTGTCTTCATATTCCCAAAGCTCCTGGTGTATCAGCTGATAGTTAGAGATATTAATAACAGTCTGATTAGAACTTGCTAACTCTAGAAAGACTAGCATTCTAATCATCTATTGCAGTGCCCTCCCCTGATATTGTTCAACCTCTACTCCCTCTTTTTCTGCAACAAAACACAGAAAAGTGTCATCTGTAAATACCTGGATGGTCTTACTCTGTAAATCTATAGCATTGCCTTCAGCCATCAATTAATAGTGAAAATGCACATGGACTCTTACACACCTCTTGTTGCACAACTCTATCTTCTCAGTCCTCTATTCCACAAATTCTGGAATAGAGACATAACATTTTTTCCTCACAATATTCGCTTTGTAAAAAATCTTGTATTGCCAATATTGGAGCTGGAGGTAGTAACATTTTATAACCTGGAGATATCAGTAGATATTTTTACATTTATTAAGGATAATTTGTCTGTGCCTACCTAAATTTAAAATCCAGCACTCCCATTTCTGAAACTCCATCCAAAGAATATTTCACATAAGCAGTCAAGGGTATACATTCAAAGTTCCTCTCTACATTTTGCAACCATGAAAAATAAAGCCTTCAAAAGGGGATTTATTAAATAAATCATAATACAGACATACCATATGCCATGTAGCTATGTAAACACTACAAAAGATTGTAGTAGAAGGACAAGTGGAGATTCAGAAGAAAATCATAATATTCTACAAAAATAAATAAAAAGATTCAGAGAAAGTATGATATAAATGACTCAATTTGTTAAAAAATATACAATGCATAAAATATGTATGTATGTGTGTGTGTGTGTGTGTGTGTGCACCCAGAGGTGGCCCTAAATGAGAAACACTAAGTTAACAACAATGACTAACCTTCTGAAGCATAAGTAAATGAGGGGAGATTTTGTTTTAGCTTTAAGAACTATATTTTCTTCTAATTTTTTGTGCTTGAAAAATATACTTTAGTGTCATGAATAATGTGATGTTCATCAAACAAACTTAGATATCAACAAAAATGAAAATGAAATGGAGAATGCAGATAAGAATGCTTAAAAATAGGCATCATTTCTAATTTGCCTGGAGAATTAAAAAAGAAAATAATTGAAATTCATGAGTCAACAAGCCCTTGAGGAGTTAGTGGACAAAGCTGAGCATGTTATCTTAGGACACATGTCCTTTTTCTAAAACCGTCAGGGTTATGATGCTTGTGAATTTATAAAATAGCCCTTAGATCAGTTTGTAGATGAAGGGATTCAGGCTCGCGTTTAGTTATGAAGTTCAAATTGGAAGCTGTTCAGGCAGAAAACTAATAGAAATGGGTGATAGCTAATTAACCTAAGGCTTCAAAGTAATTGCTCGGCAAGAAGCAATTTAAAAGGGACCTTTCTCTTTTTTTCCACTTTGAAAATAATAAAATGCCCTATTTGACATTTGGTGAATGAGTAAAAATATATGTATACACAAAAATACTGTTTTTTAAAAACTTCTATCTTATCCAGCTACTTTGTAAGTTTTTAAAAGGGCAAAAGAATCATAAGACATGTGGTTCATGTTGCACGGTGAACGTCCCAGGCTTAGGACTTTGCCGTACACAGAGAGAGCTGAAGTAGATTTAAGTTGCTATGGCTCGGAGGAGAGGGTTATACTGAGTAACTCAGCGCCAAGCCATAGTCCTCACCGCCAGCCAGTACTGTCAGCTACTCAAAGCACACAGTTGGGTGTAGAACAGGCTCCGCTAGCAAAGAAAGGTGTTCTTGTGAAGAGTGTGGAAATAATATTCAATCACCAGTCAGCCTCTGTCTGCCATAATCTGCAACTCTGCTTCCCATCTTCCTTGCAGGGTTTTTCACACTTTTTGTTTGTTTTTCTTTTTCAGATTAATTTATTGGAGTGACAATGGTTAATAAGATTATACTGATTTCAAGTGTACAATTCTATAACACATCATCTGTTTATTGCATTGTGTGCCCACCACCCCAAGTCAAATCTCCTTTCCTCACCATATATTTGACCCCCTTTACCCTATGCTATCCCTTACTCCTCCTTTCCCTCTGGTAACCACCACACTGATGTCTCTGTCTCTAAGTCCTTCTATTTGTTTGTTTTTCTCATTTATTTATGGTTGACTTCAGTTCTATATCCCACATATGAGTGAAATCATATGGTTCTTAACTTTTGCTGTCTGACATTTCACATAGCATGGTATTCTCAAGATCATCCATTTTGTTGCGAAGGGTAGCATTTCATCTTTTCATATGATCGAGTAGTATTCCATTGTATAAATGTAACACACACATTCTTTATCCAATCATCTATCTAAGGGCACTTCGGTTGTTTCTACGTCTTCACAGTTTTTAAAAAATATCCGTACCTCTAATACTTAAACTCATCCCTTCTCAGAGAAAGGAGCCTAAGTTTCCTGCGTTTTCTACATCTAGTTCCAAACACAGATGCTTTGGGCAGCATGGCATCTCATATTACCCAAACTAACTCCCTCCCCCGAAAGTTAGCTCGGTATCTCTGACTGACACCTTCATGGCACTTAAGCTTCAGGTCTGACCACAAATGTGAAAATAATATCTGGGTGAAGAGTTTGCATCAAAACATTTGCAGCCATAGGCTGCTTCCAGATGCAAGCTTTAATAACATATAGACTAGTTTGGGTACATGCTGAGAGCCATCTTTCCCGGCCATTATATAAATCTTAGGGTTTTATATTATACAGAATGAATACAGCATATTAAAATCTCAAAAAACAGTCTCTCAGGAAACGTGGTCAGTCTTCCAGTTATCCCCAAGTGATAACCTTTCACTAACACCAACCTCCTGCAGACCCAGTGTGGAAGTTTTTAGGATGGCTGCTGGCAGTCATCCAGAATTCAAATTTTGAAAATATTTTCTTCCCAACCTCAGTTTGCACCTATTGCTTTTAAATTAGGATTGTATCCACTTTGGACCAACCTCTCTGGTTTACGACAGAGCAATCACATTGATTTTTTTTTAGGTCTGAGACCACTAGAATCAGGGTGGGACAGACTTTCCTAAAGCACTCTGGTGTAGGGTAGAGAGATGGTCATTGATAGGAATTATCATGCTTTACCAAGAAAAAGTGGAGTTAATTTTTTAAGATCTAAAATGCATACTAAAATCATAATTTACTTACATTTTATTTTTCAATTACAGTTTACATCCAATATTATATTGTATTAGTTTCAGGTTTACTTCGCGGTGTTTAGACAGTCATAGACTTTACAATGTGGTCCCCCAATATTATTGACTATATTCCCTATGCTGTACATTAATTTCCTGGGATCATTTTATGACTACCAATTTGTAGTTCTTAATCCCTTCACCTTTTTCATGAATGTGGTTCATGAGTATCTAAAATTATATTGAAAACTACCTAAAAAAATATCATGATCTAGAACTGTGTGTATGTATTGAATCATGTAATAAAGGATGAGTCAGGTATGTGGAGGATTTCACTTTATCTACTGGTTTAAAATTACTAAACACAATGTATATGATAAATGACAAGTCTTCTGGCATTTTGCTAGTTATTGTTTATCTTTTTAAAAAATAAGGTAATTTACATATCTCTAAAATTGTTTAGAAAATTATTGTAACCTGGGTTTTATTAAAAAATAATAGATCTCCTGGATTATTCTTATTTTATATAATGTCAATATCTATTTGTTTTTTGTTGCAGGATTTATTTATACGTGTGGTGGAACTTTAAAAGGACTTAATGGCACTATAGAAAGCCCTGGTTTTCCATATGGATATCCAAACGGTGCAAACTGTACATGGGTAATAATAGCAGAAGAACGAAATAGAATACAAATTGTTTTTCAGTCATTTGCTCTAGAAGAAGAATATGACTACTTATCCTTATATGACGGACATCCTCATCCTACGAACTTTAGAACAAGGTTAGTATATTTTGAGTGGAAGAATCGAGGGAAAATATTTTATGATAAAAGCAGTTTATTTTACAAATGATTATTAACACTTGTGGTTCAATTATAATAAAATCATATGCACCATCTCTTATTCATTTGGAAATATATTATCCCGTGAATAAATTAGCCCCGTGTCTCTGACTTTATAATACTAGTATATCAGTATCTCATAAAAAATGAATTTAAGTTGAATTAAGACCTCTTTAGAGTGGTTAAAGATATTACGTGTTTTAAAAATATTTATCTCAAAGCTTCATTCTTTATAGGCATAACTTTTGGTAACGTGAATGCATACCATTTAAAGTGTCTTCAAGTGTATGTACCCAAATTTGATATACAATAATATGCAAAAAATAAACACATTTAAAATAAATATTAATGTGATAGTAAAATATTTTTAGATAATGTGAATTATTTCTATAATACAAATATCTGAAAAGTAGACCATTTCACGTCGGCACTGGGACATTAACATCTCTGTCTGTACAACTGAAATTGTTTGGTTAATCCAGTTGATAGAACAGCTGTGAACATCACCTGACACCCTGTCTGTTATTTCAGGGGCTCTTCCGAATTTCATTTAAGCAAATAGGGTATCTAAACATAAATACTTTTGCTGCCTTACCAAAAATTTCTTCTAAACATAGATCTACTCCTATTCTACAACCAAGTTCAAAGTGTCAGATATTACATATTTCATTTAGGCTACATTTTTACCAATGTGTGTATATTTTTCTTTAACTGTAGTAAACTGTTTTTCAAATTCCCAATTAAAAATATCCTTAGCAGATAACCTATGAAAATCATAAGCTCTTTCACATTCTTGGCTTTGTTTCTCATTGGAATGACAGTTAAAAATGCCTGAGTTGTTTCAAACCACACGTCTATGCAAAGAAAAAGGTCACTGGAATGATTACAGGTGAGGTTCTGTTTTTCCATTTTTTTTCCTATGATGCATTCAACATTTAGTATTTCTAATTTTTTTCTTTCTTTTACACTGTTTAAGTCTTTCAGTATTCATCCAATTCAAAAATATACGGTATCGCTTACTTATCTGACAATGTTATTTTATCATCATTTAATATTGCCCATATGAAAAAGCTGGGTTTTTTGTTGGTTTGTTTATTTATGATAGAGCATTAAGTCAAGACAGTAAACAGAAGCGCAGTGCGTTTCTGCTTGCCTGCACTACTGGGTGTGTGTGGGGGTGATAGTACCTGCCTTCACCTGTGCACATTTTGGGGCATGTCAACAATTGGTTCCTTTTTATTGTTGAGTAACATTTTATCCCATGAATTGTTTATTCTCCTGTTAATGAATATTTGAATGGTTTCACTTTGGGAGCCGTGCTGTCTTGGATAATACCTAGTAGTGGAATTCTTGTGCTATTGAGTAAATATGTATAAATATATATTACATGTATAAATGTATAAAAATTATGAAACTCCCAAACAGGTTTCCAAAATAGTTGCTCCATTTTATAATCTACCATAATACTATGATAGTTCTCTTGATTGCACCACATCATCTGAGGTTGTCAATCCTTACTGTGTTTTTACTTTTATGCACTTCTGTGAATATTAAAAATATTAAGCATGGTTTAAAATGACTATTAAAATTTATTGATATAACTTATGAAATGTTTATTCAAATATTTTGCTTATTTTTTATTGAGTCATTTGATTTGTATTAATATTGAGATAAAGTGTCGATGCAATCTTTATGCCATTTTTGACAAATATATACATTGTAATTTTTTTTCCAATCTGTGATTTGCTTTTTTCATTTTATTACACTCTTGATAAACTGAAGTTTTAAGTTTTGACAGAACTTAATTAATATTTTATTTTGTTAGTCTTTTCTTTGTAGTCTAATACATATTTGTTTATCCAAAGATGGAAAAGACAGTACTTGAATTTCTTCTGAAGCATTAGAATGTTAGCCTTAATATTTAGGGTTATGATTGGTTTTGAAAGTGTACAACAGTCTAGATTCATTTTACTTCACATGAGTATTATAGTGGACAGGAATTAGGATGGACTATGTTTTAAGGAACTATAGAAATCACAACTCAAATTATAAGTTCCAGCTGGCTGATTCTGGGCACAACTACAATTAAGTGTATTTTAAGTAGTTTTTTAAAAAAAATCACTGTCTGATCAACTAAATTTTGCTAGAGAAGCTCTGTCAGGTATTTTTTATTTGTGATAAAACTACATTTTATCCCTTTAGTTTTTATTTAGGTTTTCTAAATTATATTTATTGATTATGCTATTATAGTTGCCCCAGTCTTCCCCTTCTGCCTCCCTCATTCCTGCGCCCCCCGCTCCTTCAGGCAATCCCCACACCATTGTTCATGTCCTTGGGTCATGCCAATAGGTTCTTTGTTTACTCCATTTCCTTTGTTGTACTTTACATCCCCCTGGCTATTTTGTACCTCCCTGTAATTCTTAATCCTTTTACCTCTTCATGCGTTCCTCCAAACCCCTTCTCATCTGGCAACCATCAAAACGCTCTCTGTTTCCATGATACTGCCACTCTTCTTGTTTGCTTTGTTTGGTTTTCAGAATCAGTTGTTGATGAACATGTGTTTATTGCCATTTTATTGTTAATAGCTTTGATCTTAATTTTCTTAAATAAGTCCCTTTAACATTTCAGGTAATAATGATTTGGTGATGATGAACACCTTTAGTTTTTCAGTTTTAGTTTAGTTGTTTGGGAAGCTCTATCTACTGTTCTAAACAATAGCTTTGATGGGTAGAGCAATCTTGGCTATAGGTCCCTGCTTTTCATGACTTTGAATATTTCTTGCCTATCCCTTCTAGCCGGCAAAGTTTGAGAAATCAGTTGAGTCTTATGGGAACTCCCCTACATGTAACAAACTGCTTTTCTTGCTGCTTTTAAGATTCTTGTTCTTTCTTGTCTCCTTCTGGCACCCCAATGATGCAAATGTTGGAATACTTGAAGTTGTCCCAGAGGCTGCTTACACTATCCTCATTTTTTTGGATTCTTTTTTCTTCTTCTTCTTCTGATTGATTGTTTTTTGCTTCCTTATGTTCCAAATCATTGATTTGACTCTTGGCTTCATCCACTCTACTGTTAATTCCCTGTGAAATGTTCTTTATTTCAATTAGCGTATACTTCCTTACTGACTGGATCTTTTTTTTTTTTTTTTTTTTTTTTTTTTGCTGTTGAGGTCCTCACTAAGTTCCTTGAGTATCCTTGTAATCAGTGTTCTGAACACTGAACTCTTCATCTGATAGATTACATATCTCCCTTTTGTTTAGTTCTTCTGGAGTTTTGATCTGTTCTTTAATTTGGGCCATGCTTCTTTGTCTCAGTGTTTTAGGAGCCTTCCTGTGTTTGTTTCTATGTATTAGGTAGAGCTGCTTTGACTCCATGTCTTGGTAGTGTGACCTAACATATTAGGTGTTCTGTAGGGTCCAGTGGAACAGCCTCCTCTATCACCCAAGCTGGATACTTGAGGTGTACCCTTCATGTGGGCTGAGTATACCCTGCTCTAATGTTGAGTCTTGATTGCTGTTGACACATCAATGGGAGGGATTTACCCTAGCCAGTCAGCTTCAAGGACTATCTGGGACCATTGACCACCAAACTCCACCCTTTGTTGGAGGATCAGCTGTTCAGGGCCAGGGTGGTGGTGTTCTGTCATGGTCTGTAGCTGTCCACTGGATGTGGAGGCTCTGGGGTTTACTAGGTCGTGCAGGATAAGGTCAGTTCCCACCTGTGTTCTGCTTGGGGCCACCCTGCATGAGCTATAAAACCATCTGAGATGGCTTATACTTGTGGTGGGCTTGGAGATTCCCAGGCAAAGCCATGCTGTGAATCTAGGCTGGCTGCTGCTAGTGCCAGGCCTGGGGTCACTTAGCAAGAGATACCGGAGTTAGGGGCTCACTAAGGATGGTTGTTGCTTGTTTGAGAGGATTTAGGATGTTGTGAAGCATGAGCCAAGATCAGCAATTCATATGGAAAAGTCACCTTTAACAGCTTGGGTGGGCCTGTAAGTTGGGTGGGACATAGTCTCAGGGAATCTCCATGGCGGGGCAAACAGTGTTAGCCATGATGATGGAGTCTCAGATATAGCACTTGTCTGCCAGCTCTGTGGCGGGATGGGAGTTTCATAAAAGGGACAATGGCCTTTGCCTGCCTTTCTGTCTGGGAGAAAGTTGTTTCCCAGTTCTCGTCTTGATGCCAGGCACTTCATTTTATCCCTGTATGCCACAGTTTGTGTGGTGCCTTTTAAGCTGGTACCCCAGTACTGGCCTTCTGAGGGAACGAATCTGAGTAAGTCTCTGTGTAGTTTCTTTCAGAGGAACTGCTTGGGACTCGAGGAGTTTCTTCCATCAATTCAATCCCCACTGGTTTTTGTAGCCAAAAGTTATGGGGACTTATCTTCCTGGCAGTGGAATCCTAGCCTGAGGGGCCTGGTGTGGGGCTAGGACTCTTTGCTCCCAAGATATCCCTCCTGAAATATATCTACCACATGTGGATGTGGGATCAGCCCGCTCTGTGTCTCTGCCCCTCCTACCAGTCTGGATGGATGTGTGTTTTTTTGAAATTCAGTAGTTGTCAGGCTCCCATTCAACTCAATTTCTGATGGTTCTGAGTGACGTTTGTTATATATTTTAGTTTTAATTTTGATATGGCTGTGCAAGGAGGTGGGCCAGGTTTACTCATGTTGCCATATTCCCTTTTAGTTTTCTTACATTGTGATTACCCATAATCTATGTATACCTTCTTGGTCATAGTTATAAAATATACTTCATTACTGAAGCTAAACTCTATGCTTTATGTATCCTTCTATTGTTTTTAAATATTAATTTCACATTTGTTTTCTCCAGGCTGTGAAGGACAGATGTAAAAGATGTACTAAATTCTGCCATAATATCTTGTTTATTTTGTAAATTTGCTGGATTCTTGACATCACCATAGAATTCACAAGCCTAAGGGACATAATCAAGGAACAGTAATTAGAATGAATAAACAACAAGCTGTAGCCTGAATTCCCACTTGTGTAATTGGTAGACCTTCGCTTCTTCAGAAAATGTTGGCGGTGTTCCCTTAAATGTACTTGAGCAGCTACTATAGCTCTCCTCTTACATAATTAATCCTGTCTTCTTTCTTTTCTCCATTGCTCCCTGAATTTCCCATGTCACTTCCTAATACCCATGTTAAAATCTCTCTTCATTCTAATTGCTGCTCTTTTTACTGAAACACAATGATCTGTCTGCTTCCCTGTAGGTAAAATTTTGTAGCAGAAAAAGGCTTTCCCACAACAATTATTAGAAGATACCTAAATGACTTGTTAGACCATAGAAGTAAATGGCTGTAGAGTATACTTTGTGCCAGTGCACCTGATGATTTAATTCTACTCCCATAGCCCCATTTCCATTCCGTCAGACAGGCTTGACCGAGAGTGATATAACTCAATCTGATTTTCTCTGTCTGAAGACATCCCCCTTCAGAGTTAGAAGCACTCCATGTATCTTGATTACACATGTATAATAAAATGTTTGGGAAATGCAGAGGTTATAAATGCCTGACCCACTGGCAGGGATGTTTTGTTTGTGTGTGTAAATTGCATATGTGACATTAACAATTGTTTTCTCAATGAGAGAATTGAGACAGTTTTTTCTTATGTAGCTATTATAATAATGACTTCCACCTAATGACAGTGTGAATTTTGCTTACTGTTAATCCTCCTTGACAATAGCCTTGTATAGGATAGATTCCATAAATCACGGGAATTAAGGGTAGAAATGCATTTTTCTGTGGACAAGCTTGAAAAAGATGTGTTGTGGTTAGTACCCTCCTCTCCAACACTTTAATTTACTAAAGACTTGTATCACTATGGGGCATGCAAGTGAATTAGAAAAAAAAGCCAGTTAAAATTTCGATGCACCGTAGGCAATTAATGACTTCTGTCCTTGTGTATCATTCCTCGCTTTGCCGCATTTAAATTAATTATTGGATAGATCTCAAGAATGAGGTTTCTAAACTTTTTTTCAACATGAAAGATTCTTTCAAATCTGAGTAAGGCAAGGATTGAAGAGTACACACAATCATTTATTGTGTATACCAAGCATGTTTCCCAAAAGAATTGAGGTGGGTTTTAGAAACAGACTAAAACCATTAAAGCAGGGGTTAAAACATAAAACAAAAGATGGCAACAAGAAACTTTAAATGCTTTGTGTTATGATTAATGCTTATTCAGTCTTTTATAGGAAATCTATGAAACATTGACTCCTGTTACTCTGCTTTTAGTAAAATAATGCTGATATCCTAAAAGCAAACTATATGTGGTGTTAATAAATTACTTAGTAGAGATATTTCTCGTGCAAGTTCCTTACTCTCCATAAACACTCATTTTTTTCCACCTGTACACTGGCTTAATCAAAATGTCTGTTTGCTTATCTCACAGAGAGTAATTTAATGATCTCATAAATATGTTTTAGGAAAAGAAAATTTTATATAGCAATCTTAAAATGTAAGTAGAAATTTTAGATTGGATATCTCAGAATTAACTCCTTGCGATTTCTTTTAGACTTGTTAATATATGTTATTCTAAAAGAAGCTATAGTTATTGTGTATCTGTTAGAAACTAAGATTTTCTAATACATACTCTATGTCATGCTATTTATATACAACTCTTATAACATGATTTCAGATATTATTCCCAATACTTTTATTATGCAGATGAAAAAATTAAATTTCAGAAATATCAATAACTTTTCAAGGTCACAGAATTAGGTGTTTAAAACAATAAAGCTTGAATCTTAATAGGTTAAAGCACAGCTAATTGTTTATATTTATTTACAATTTTCCATTTTTTGGAAAGTTGGATTCAAAAATTTAAGTTAGACCACCTCAGAATCAGATAACTTTTATTGACCACTTATTTTGTAAAGTCACTTTACTAAGTATAAATTGAAAGTTTGATAACATTAATGTGCACATATTTATATCAGAATCCACTTTTTAAAAATTCACCTATTTGCTGTTATGACATGACATGTATCTAAAGGCATATATATATATATATATATTCATAAATATAATTCTATAGTGAAGGCAGGCATAAGAGGGTAGAGGCGGGATAAATGATGATAGAAGTAGACTTGACTTTGGGTGATGAACACATTAAATTTTACAGATGTTTTATTATAGAATTGCACAATTGAAACCTATGGAATTTTATTGACCATTGCCACCCCAAACAATTCAATAAAATTTAAAAAGTAATTGTGTATAACAACAATATGTAATTTGGGCTAAATTACATATTTTTTCTGGTAAGAAAGAAAGAAATTAAATTTAAGTGTTCAAAAAACTTAAAAATTTCTTACATAAGCTTTCTCATTAAATACTGATTTAAAAATACTAATCTTTGAATATAGAAAGGATCATAAACTGTACACACACTTGTACCAAACATAAAGATTTTGTAAAATCAGTGACAAAATATTGAGTCAAAATATTTTAAACTATTAAAATATCCACCAATGATTTTAAAATCAATGCATTATATTTGTATTATACCTTTATTTTTAAGATTGAAAATCAAGATTAAATTTCAGAATACTGTTATATACAAGGTGAAGTAAAATTAGATTTATAGATTTGAGACCACAAAAGACAGAGTTTAGTCTTGTATTATTATTTAGTAATTGTTGTATTATTTTCCATACAAACAACTATAAACCTACCTTTGCCCCATCATGTATACAACACTCTGCTTGGTGGGTACATAGGACTAGAAATGCATAGAATATGTAAACTTGTCAAAGTAGCAACCAATATATTAATAGTATTTTTTAAATATATAAATATATTATAGCAACCTCATCCATTCATTTTTTAAAATAGTGTTTTCTAATTGTGAAAGTCAAATTATATCCAGGTGAGACAGGATTTTTGGAAAATACTCAACCAAGTAGAAAAATAGGATTAATATAACTGCCTTTTCACCGGATCTATTGGTATATTGGAACTAACTCATCATTTAATATGTCAATTATAGTTCCACACAGACTTCCTACATTCTCTCCACAATCTTGAAAAAATATTTTACACATGAAACATGTAACTATGTAATGCACAATGTATTTATTATTGTATTAGAATGAACACCATCAGGCCTACCACTTAACAAGGAGAGTGCAAATATTTGTTTCTTCTCTATCCAGTCCCTGGCCTTACTCTGATTTCTTACCAGTAACAAATATTCCTATAATATAGCCATCATTTCCTTTATTTTTTCCAAAAATATAGTTTAATCATACATGAATGTATCAGTAGACAACATAAAGGTTAATTTTACTTATTTATTGGTTTTATAAAATATATATCATACTGTTATAACTCTCTGGGACTCAGTTTTTTGACTCAACATAATGTTTCTAAGAGTCATCCATGATGGAGCACGTTGCTATACTTCTATTTTCATTCAATCTCTGCATATATTATATTTCAATTATGAATATAATATACATTATTTATTTTCTAAAAGATAATAATTTGTACTGTTTTCAGTTGGCCTTCACAAAAATATAGGGATGAATAAACTTGTATATATTTTCCAGTAGAGGGTAAAAGAGAATCTACTAGCTCTCAGAGTAGAATGGCTGATTCAGTGTATACAGAAAATGCAATTGTTCAGGTTTATTCGAATTTATGTAATGCGAATTGTTTTCCAAGTGGTCATACCTCTTTACAACAGATGTTATTGGGAGATCTAGACAGCTACATGCAAAAAAATGAAACTCGACCACCAACTTACACCGTACACAGAAATAAACTCAAGATGGATAAAAGACTTAAATATAAGCCATGACATCATAAAAATCCTAGAAGAGAACATAGGCAAGGAAATCTTCAGATATTCCACACAGCAATATTTTCACAGATACGTCCCCTAGAGCAAGGGACATAAAGGAAAGATGAAACAAATGGGACTTCATCAAATTAAAAAGCTTCTGCACGGCTAAAGAAAACATCAGCAAAATTAAAAAGGAACCAACAGTATGGGAAAGTATATTTACCAATGATACCTCGGACAAGGGTTTGATCTCCAAAATATATGAAGAGCTTACACAACTCCACACCAGAAAGACAAACAATGCAATTAAAAAGTGGTCCAAGGAACTCAGCAGACACTTCTCCAAGGACATGCAGGGGGCCAAGAGACATATGAAAGGATGCTCAGCATTACTAGCCATTAGAGAGATGCAGATTAAAATCACAATGAAATATCACTTCACACTGGTCAGAGTGGCCATCATAAACAGATCAACAACAAGAGCTGGCAAGGATGTGGAAAAAGGGGAACCCTAGTACACTGTTGGTGGGAATGCAGACTGGTGCAGCCACTGTGGAAAGCAGTATGGAATATCCTTAAAAAACTAAAATTGGAACTGCCTTTTGACCTGGTAATTTTGCTGTTGGAATTACACTCTAAGAATCCTGAAACACCAATTCAAAAGAACCTATGCACCCAATGTTCATAGCAGTGCAGTTTATAATAGCCAAGTGCTGGAAACAGCCTACATACCCATCAGTAAATGAGAAGATCGAAAAACTGTGGTACACTTACATAATGGAGTACTACATAACAGAAAGAAAGAAGGAGCTCCTTTCATTCACAACAGCATGGAAGGAACTGGAGAGAATTAAGCTAAGAGAAATCAGTCAGGCGGTGAAAGACAAATACGACATGATCTTACTGATAAGTGGAACTTAATCAACAAAACAAACAAGGGAGCAAAATAGAACCAGAGACATGGAAATAAAGAACAAACTGACAGTGACAAAAGGGGAGGGAGGAGAAGGCTAGTGGGGCAAAGACGAGGAAGGGTCGTCAAGGAACACATGTAGAGGACCCAAGGACAAAGACAACAGAGGGGAGGTTTGAATGTGGGAGGTGGGTGTGGGTAGGGCTGGAGAGGGTAAGGAGGGAAAAAATGGGAACAGCTATAATTGCACACCAATAAAAAGTTAAAAAAAATGACAAATTACCTTTAATGTATAGTAACCTTTTGACAATCTACTGGGTGTAAAAATGGTCTCATGGTTCAAATTTGTATTTTTCTAATTGTAATGAGGTTGAACTTTTTTTCTCAGACTTTTCTCATAAAAAGCTAAAAAAACCTACTTATTTAAAAATATTTTATATGTTTATTTGTAACTTAAAAATAGAAATAACAAACCCATACAGGTTAATATAAATAACATAGTGTCATTAAAATAATTATATTTGCAAAACAGAAAACAGGGAAGTTTGTCACCTAAAAATAATTCTGCAAATATATTTAATGTCTGGCTTTATAGAAGCATGCCTGCTCCAGCAGTACATCTGTGTTAAGAAGTTATTTTGATTTGAAATATGTAATAATCTAACTTTACACAGATATGCAGTTGGAAAAGGAGAAATTATTTAAACTACTGTTTTAAAAAAAAATTGTGGATATTCTGCCCTGGCTGGTGTGGCTTAGCGGATTGAGCACCAGACTGCGAAGCCAAGAGTCACTGGTTCAAATCCCAGGCAGGGCACATGCCTGGGTTGCGGGCCAGGCCCCAAGAAGCGGGAGCGTGAGAGGCAACCACACATTGATGTTTCCTCTCTTTCTCCCTCCCTTCCCCTCTCTCTAAAAATAAATAAATAAAATCTTTTAAAAAAAGTAAAAAGAAACAAATGAAATAAAAAATATAGCTATTAATTTAAAAAAATAAAATAAAAAATTGTGGATAAAAAAATAAAAAACATTGATATCATATCAAAATTTGACAAGTAGTCATTTCTTAGAGATTAGTAGTAGTGGGGAATCTGAAACCAGGTCAATGGGTTTCTCATATTGTTACCTTAAAATGCTCTGGTCACTGTTGCACTTTGTTTTTTATTTAATTAGTGATCCATTTTATTTATTTATTTATATTTTATTTTTAATTAACTTTATTGGGGTAATATTGGTTAATAAAATTATATAGGTTTCAGGTACGCAATTCTATAATACATCATCTATATATTGCACTGTGTTCACTACTCCAAGTCAACTCTCTCTCCCTCACCATTTACTCTCTTCATTCAATTTTTTTTATTTCCCCTCACCCCTTTCCCCTCTGGTAATTACCATGTTGTTGTTTGTGTATAGGTTTTTGTTTTTTTCCTTAATGCCTTTACTTTTTTCACCCAGCCCCACAACACCCATCTCCTCTGACAGCTGTCAATCTGTTCTCTGTGAGTCTGTTCTAAAGGGACTGTAAGAAAAATGAGAAGGAGAAGAAGGAAGAGGAGAAGGAAAAAAAGAAAGAGAAGAAAAGGAGGAGGAGGAAAAAACTGAGTAATCCAGTTAAAAGAATAAAATGGCAATAACTGTGTACCTATCAACAGTCACTTTAAATAGCTTAAATGCTTTAATCAAAAGACATAGGGTAGCTGAATGGATCAGAAAACAAGAACCATATATGTGCCGTCTACAGGAGACCCACGTCAGAACAAAAATTACATATAGACTAAAAGTAAAAGGATGGAAAAATATTTTATTCAAATAGAACTAAAAATAAAGCTGGGGTAGCAATCCTTATATCTGACAAAATAGACTTTAAAGCAAAGGCTATAGTAACAGACAAAGAAGGACACTATATAATGATAAAGGGAACAAGAGGATATCACCTTTGTTAACATTTAGGCACTCAACATAGGAGCACCTAAATGTGTAAAGCAAACCTTGATGGACATATGGGAGGGACTGACAGTAATACAGTCACAGCAGGGTATTACGGCATCCTATTGACTTCAATGAATAGATCTAGCAGACAGCAAATAAACGAGGGAACAACAGCCTTAAATGATACACTAGATGAGATGGACCCAATTGATTGCTCCAGAGGATTTTACCCCAAAGCAGGAGAATATTTATTCAAGTGTACATGGAACAATTTGTAGGATAGATGACATGTTGGGATGCAAAACAAATTTCAATAAATTTAGGAAGGTTGAAATCATGAAAAGCATTTTCTCTCACCATAACGATATGAATCTAGAAATCAGTCACAACAATAAAACTGAAACACACACACACACACACACACACACAAAGACATGGAGGCTAAATACCATATTACTAAACAAGGAATGGGTTAACAATGGGACCAAGGAAGAAATCAAAAGATACCTTGAAACAAATGAAAATGAGAGTACAACAACCCAGGATCTATGGGACAAAATGAAAGCAATTCATAGCAGTAGAGTCGTATCTCAAGAAAGAAGAAAAATCTCAAATGAATGATCTAAGTTTATACTTAAGTGAACTTGAACGAGAACAACAAACAAAGCCTAAAGTAGAAGGAAAGAAATAATAAAGATCAGAACAGAAACGACGATGGGGGTGGGGTGGGTGCAGCAGGGGAAAGCGGTGGTGAGAAAATGGAGACAAATATATTTGAACAATAAAAAATTAACATAAAAAAGAAATAAAATAGTCTAAAAAATGCAAAATATTAGTGAAACCAAGATCTGACTCTTTGAAAAGGTAAAAGAGATTGACAAACATTTAACCAGGCTCATCAAGGGAAAGAAAAAAGAGAGAGAGAGAGGGAGAGGACCCAAATAAATATAATTAGAAATGAAAGAAGCAACAACTGACACCAAAGAAATACTTGTATTTCTCTGGATAAAGAAAAGAATAATCATGTTGGGTTCAGGTTGAAAATAAAATGTTTGGTATGTTAAGTTTTAAAAGCTTATTAGGCACACAAGTAGTGACAACAATACGCATCTGGAGCTGAGAGGAGAAAGAAGCACAGTTAAAACCATGGCTTCAGATGAGAACCCGCTGAGAGAGAAAGGATGCCTGAGGACTGAGGTATTGGCGCATCGGCCACAGAGACTTAGGGAGGTCAGGCAGCAGCAGCCGAGGTGCATGTAAAAGGCAGAGGCCAGGGAAGTCAGAGAAAACCGAGAGAGGGTAGCTTAGGAGCGAAGTGAAGAAAGTCAAAAGAGGTGCAATGAGATGAAAAGTTCTACAGTCGTTTTACCTTGACAATGTAGAGAATGATTTTTTGAAATGCTTTATATACAGTAAAACATTTTGTAACAGTATAAGAACTAATTTATAATTTAGTTTTAACTAGTTGTCCAATTTAAAATGTTTGAATCTGAAATGTGATTATTTAAAAATAATAGATTAATGGTCTGAATGATTTTACACTTGACATGAACATTTTTCATTTGATAGCACTAAATTAGTTCATAAATCATGTCCAAATCCAGTAATTAATTAGGTAGAGAAATGACTGTACATATGTTCTATGTCATTGCATTTTCATATTAATTATTCTCCATGATGTATTCCAATGAAGAAAGATTATAATTTTATCCAACCTAAAATAACTAAAAAAGTTTACAAGATGCTATGCATTCGTAAATTGTGTGTATGTCTCTATCAGGAGAAGTTTTCAAGGTGTTATGTCATTCACCAGTTGTGAGTTTTATAGATATATAGATAGTTATAGATAATAATATCAGTGTGCAGTTGTGAAAATTTATTAAAAAGAGGTGTGGGACATAGTGGGTATTATTAATGGTTATGTACATCTTGTAAGAGTAGTTATATTCTCAAATGTTTCTATCTAATAGCTTTGAAATTTAAAAGTTGACTTAAACAGAGCCAAAACTATTTTTAAAAAGTCATCACTTAATTTTAGAATGTCTAAGCTGAATTGTATAGTACCTTTATCATAACATCTTCAATCATTACCACCTTAAAGCTATATTGAAAACTCTGCAATTACATTGTTCTGTTTTATGTACCATAAAATATTATTTCTTACTACATTTTTTACTTATATAAATCCATAAAATTGGTGAGTGGCACAGAATCTCAAAATGAATAGCCATCTGCATCACTGTATCATTTGACAAATAATATAGACCACAAACACACGCGTGCATACACACACACATAATGTATCTATGTAGGGACTTTGCTCATTCATTTCTCTTTTTTGAGCAAACACTTTAATGCCTAAAAAAAAAATAGACAAAATTCCATACTTCTAATACACATGTTTTAAGTATGTAGATAAATAACATTAATCATATACATTTTACTTTGTTAAATCTGAGAGATCATCAATAATGCCTTTCTGGGAAATAGAAAGAACCATTAATTTAGAATTAATTCTTATTGATGTGTATTGCATACATGACACAAACAAATAATTGCTAATATGGAAGAATGCAAAGCATACATTTGTAAAGTCATTTTTTTAAATTAATGTCAGGATTTTGGGAAGTTGTGGGGGATCACTTGACTCAGTTTCAGGAACTGGATGTTCCTAAGGACATATGTTCTCATCCAGTCTCTTCATTCCTGTCCCTTCCTTCCTCCCTCTCTCACTCTCCTTCCTTCTCTTTCTTCTCTTCCTAATTGAGAAGCTTTATCAATGATTGGGATGTAATAATTCTCTCATCAATTTCTTTGTCATTGTTTTGCTTTTAATTTACCATAAGCAAACAGCATAGAATCAGTCTTTACTAATTTAAATCCAAAATCATCAAAAGTTCTAGGAATGCTAAACTGGAGGAAGGAAAATAAAAACAACATAGAATAACATAATAGCATATATTTGAAAAATTATACTTGTTCAAAGAGTGCAATTTCATTATAAGTACCAATAATTGTTTACTACAGGAAGAAAGTCCTGATAGGTGTGTAAAAGAACTTTCTAATTCTCACGTTTGTCATCAGGAGTGGATAACAGTAGCAACAAATATGTTTGTATTGCTTTATACATGCCATTGTCCCAAGTGGCACGCTTGTGCAAACTTATTAAAAAACTAGCAAGAACTTAAAGGATAGGTAATAAATATTTTCATGTATATTTTGACAGAAAACAGCCTGGGAGGGAAGTAACCTGCCCAACACCACAAAATAGTAAATGTGTAACATTGAGATTTACTCCAGGTAATTCACTCAAAGAGTTACCGCTGAATGTGTTGATTCTACTTAGATGGGCCCTCGGTAGGTCCATTATCAAATTATGATAAAAAGATCATTCAGTACGTGCTAGGCACTGTGTTACATTTTTACAAGCAATGTCCCATTCGATCCTCACAATGTTACTATGGGATAATTTCTAGTATTAAACTCATTTTATTCGGATATAGCAGTAAACCCATTATCAAAGTGATGATAAGCAGTAGAATATATCATTTCCAATTGTATACTCTAGAATAAAAGCTCACAGACAATACCTTCAATCACCTCTTAAAAACCCCAAACTTTGGAAATACTATGTTCATTAACAATTGCAGGTGTTTATGCAAGCTGGGGAACATCGTTATACAGATTTAAATGTCTAACATTGATTAATTGTCCAACATAACATTCCTGTACTTCAAGTTTTCTCAGTGCCTCAACTAGACTGCCTTTGGAATTATATTCGTTTAGTTCTAAGGATAAATGAATCAATGAATTTAACAAAAAATAAGATTAGGAAGCAGGGACAATATTTGCAGCAGAGAGGGGAGAAATAGAAAAGGTTGATTTTTGAAGAAAATTTCTAGTAATATTTTGCATGGTTCCTGGATATATTATTGATCTTTAATATGAAATTCCACATCACAGGGAAAGATTAATTTCATATACAAGTTCCAGCACAAATAATGCCTCATTTTTATTATAAAATATTTCATTACAAAGTCATAAGCATGTAATTCTGTAACATAACCCTCTACACTCAAGCATGCCATATGACATTTTAGGTGAAATGTTCAAATTAAAACTATAAATTATTACGCCCATATTATTATCCTCCTGACAACAATCAAGCAGGCCTTACTTTTGCTGGAGCCTGTATGGATTGACTCTAGATATAATGAGTTGAGGATATTCTCAGCTGTTTTCTTTATTGGATAGAGATTTCTTAGCATTTGCCCATTTCTTGGGGTTCATACAAAAAAGAAAAAAATTGTAGTACTTACAGCAGAAAAAGATTTAATTATAAAAATTCTGAATTTAAGGCTGGGCCATGAGTGTTAATGGAAAACCTGCACTAACTTTCGGGAAATAAGGAATTTGCAGAAATTGTGGAAAAGAACCAGCAGTGAATTCAGCTGTTTGTTAGCACCAAAACAGCTGTGTAAATAAGGATTTGTGTAAGCTCGTAGGAAAACCTCACCTTTAACACATGCTGCCGCCCATGCACCTATGGGCCAAGGCATAAGGATGCTGACAATTTTAATTTACATTACAAATGTTTTAAAAGTTTGTTCTTTTGCAAAATCTAACAGAGAACACCAGTGACAATTGGAGATACTTTGGCAAGTGCAGTTCTAAGATTTAAAGGCATTTAATACAGTGGAAAGATTAGAAAAGAGGGGCAATGAATTCCAGTTACTAACCTATTTATCTATATGTTTATTTTTGTCATAGTTATATCCATACCTACCCCAATCTCTATCTGCATGTATATCAATATCTATTTAATTTCCAATTCAGGAGCTATATATAGCACATGGTCCTAACATTATGAATTTACCTTTCTAACACATGTTGCCTTCTTTGGGAATTTTGCATTTGATAAAAGCTTCAGATCATTTACTTTCAGCAAATGATATAATTATTCAAATATTGCCACAGCCATCTTTTCCTTCAATAGTAAATGACTGCCATCTTCACATGACCATGAATTATTTGCTGTGCTTCATGTACCCAGATATCAATAGGGTATGCATGATTTATTCTCACAGAACAGTCGTTACTTTAAATATCTACTTGTTCCTGCGGTTTTCTCATTCATTTTGAAATTAAATAGGTTAATAGTTTGTTTCAGCAGAGAATTCCCTGTATATCACCTGCTTCATTTTTAAGAACTGCATAACCAAAGTAAAATTGTAAGATAATTCATATCCAAAACTCTTACTGTAAGTCATGATAAATCACTGTGAAAATGTTGGTGCTATAGTACAATGTATCTCAGCCATAACCTGCTAGATTTAGACAAAAGGGCAGTGGATTTTGAATCATAGCACTAAGGAAATTAACTTTTAGTGACTAGTTTTAGGGTCCAGAAAATATACCAGGCAATTCCACATGAATTCTCTTATTTAACATTCACCAAATTTGGAGATTTTGGTAATGTCAACATTTTTATTGTTCAATAAAGCCCCTTTCCCTCTCTGTTTTACCATTCCTCCTATCTGCTTTCCCCTGATCTCATTATAAGCAGTAATATGTTATAGACTTTTCTAAAATTAAACTTATTGGGGTGGCATTGTTTAATAAAATTATACAGGTTTCAAGTATACAACTCTATAATACATCACCTGTACATTTGCCACCCAAAGTTAAGCTCCTTCTGTCACCAAAGTCATATGTTTATCTTTTAAGAGATACAACTCTAAACCATGGACTGAAATGGAAATCACAAAGGAATTTAGAAAACAGTTTGAATACGTCTCCTGTGGGATGTAGTTTTGCAGCAAAAAAAAGAAAATTTAAAGCTCAAATGCTTTTATACTCTAGAGAAACTGCTACATAAGTGTGTACCAATGAACTTCTACAAAGATGTTGATGAAAATACAGTGGACAAATTCTAAACAACCCAAATGCCCACCAACAGTAGAATGAATCAATGAACTGTGGTGTGTATTTCACAACGTGTTCCCATATAGCTATGGTTCTCAACATGTGATCCATGGATCTTTGAAGGCCTTGAGATGTTTTTAGGGCTTCCACTATATCAAAACTATTCCATAATAACACTGAGTCATTATACACCTGTTTCACTGTGCTGACCTTTACTCTTATGTTACAGAAGAAATGGTGGGTAAAACAGCTCATATATTATAGCATCTCAATTCATCACCTCAAACTATGCTAGTATTCAGTAGTCACTGAACTCTTTATTATAGCATACCTACAATGCAAACACACACACACACACACACAACAGTTGTACTTAAGAATGTGTATGTTAAAGCTATAAATATTTCATTAATATCTACCCTTATTTTTAATGATTTCTATGACCAAATAAAAAATATGCAAAAAAAACCCTTCTTGTTCCTGTGAAAATATGATGGGTTGAACTGTCAGCTGAACTAGCCACATTTTTGATGAAACAAAGTTATTACTTGAAGGAATGACTAATATAAATTATGGTTAATCACACTTGAGTATTTGATATACTTTAAAAAAAATTGACTTGTTCCTTCAAGAAAAACAACTGACAGGATTAGTTGTCAGTAACAAAGTTTGAGTTTGCAAGTTAAAAAAAAAACAAACTTATTGTGGTTGGTTATTTTAAAATGAAATAATAGCTCTGGCCAGTGTGGCTCCGTGGATTGAGTGCCGGCCTGTGAACCAAAGGGTCACTGGTTCAATTCCTAGGCAGGGTACATGCCTGGGTTGCAGGCCAGGTTCTCAGTAGTAGGTGTGCAAGGTGCAACCGCACATTGATGTTTCTCTCCTTCTGTTTTTCCCTCACTTCCCATCTCTCTGAAAATAAATAAAATCTTTTAAATTTTTTAAAAAATACAACAAAATTAAATAATAAATGCATGTTTCAAATTTTCTGTTTCAATTTAGATAGGGTAAATATTGCTAGATCTAGTACACAAAATCCCTTTAGGGTCTCATTAATGTATTAGAATGTAAGCAGACCTAAGACACAGTTGAGAACTACTGCTATATAGCAATAAAAATATATGGTAATTTCAATATAGGTTAATCCTACACATATAATGTTGATTAAATAATAGCAATTATATAAAAATATATTTCTTTTGTACATAATTTTTACACAATAATTAAAATAAGAAAAGCAAAAAGGCAATTCATAGAAATAAAAAATTATGTAGCTGCAATATTTTTAGAAAATTTATAACCTGTGAATGTGCCTTTTTTAATTTTTAATTTTTCTTTTTGTATTTAGAAAGTTTCAATTATAAATTACCTTTAAAATATTTTATTTATTTATTTTCAGAGAGGGGGAAGGGAGGGGTAAAGAGAGGGAGAGAGACATTGATTGGTTGCCTCTTGCACACCCCAAACCTGGGACCTGGCCTATAACCCTGGCATGTGCCCTGACTGGGAATTGAATTAGCGACCTTTCAGTTTGCAGGCTGGTGTTCAGTCTGAGCACACCAGCCAGGATCTGTAAATTACCTTTCATATAATTGTATAAAATTGCTTTAATTGTATGCAATAAATTATTAGCCAAATAAGTGATAAATTATGGGTAAAATAAATATTTGTTCTGTAAACATATGCAATATTAACGAAAAAGTAATGACATATAGTAGAACTTATTAGACTAGTGTTTTGGAACCTGATAAAAACAAAATTACTCTTCATTTTTAGAAATTTCAATTTCAAGTTTTCATATTTAGATCACATCCTTTACTTCAGTATTAAATTTTACTAAATACTTCACACTCTTTATAAATATTTTTAATTATCAGGAAAATAATTTATTTGACAAAATTATAAATGTTTGGTTGTAAAAATCAGGAGCATAAAGTATGCACAAAGACATATTCTCACAATTCATTTCCCAAAGTTTGAATTAATCAATATTTTCATATAGATGATGAATATGATAGATATAATAAATAGTAATGCACACATACATACATAATAATTTAATATATTTATATATACTTATAGTAATCACTTTTGATGAGTGAGTTCTAATCAATGTATCATAAATTCATGTATATGTGTATAAATGCATGTATATAACTTGTACAAAGTTGGGGATATGATAAAAATTGCTCTCTAAACCCTATTAGGTAAAATATCTGTAACACTAACAATTAATTCCTTTTTGTTTTTAGGTTAACAGGATTCCATCTGCCACCACCAGTGACAAGTACCAAATCTGTGTTCTCACTACGTTTGACCAGTGATTTTGCAGTTAGTGCTCATGGGTTTAAAGTATATTATGAAGGTAAGTGATGGTAATATAAAAGGACCACTGCACAGTCTAATGTAGTCAAACAGAAATCCTCCAGGGTGGAAATGGAGGAGTCACCTGGAAGAAAGACACAGTTCATCTTGCTATCTCAAATCCTGTCCAAGATTCACTTTGTTATTCATCATTAATATATGCTTGTATTAAAATGCTAAAATTAAGTGGCTTTTATATTTCATAGCAGTGCACCTAGACATAGGAAAGCCTTTCCGTTAAATCTTAGGAGATGAGACCATAAAATCATTAAAAGGTTAGACATTAATAAAAGGAAAAAGAGGTGAGAGAAACAGGAAACTAGGCCTGATTAGAGAATCAGGCACCATGGCTCCCACCCTGTTCTCCTCTGTGCTTTGCTTCTCTGCCAGAAAACAAACTAGTCATGTGTCTTGTCTCCATGTTAGAGTCAAGAGTAAGAGTCCACTAAGACACTAGGGTTAACATCTTCTATTGTAAACCAGCCTTTCCAGGCCTTCAGATCTATAATCCCTTAACAACAGAGGGGAAAACTGAAAAGCTCTTGATGCTGAAGGTTTTTTTAAAAGATCTTAGTTATTTATTTTTAGAGAGAGGGGAAGGCAGAGAGAAGGAGAGGGAGAAAAACAATTGATGTGTGAGAGAAACACAACCAGACACCTGGCCCATAACCCAGGCACGTGCCCTGGCCGGAAATCAAACTGGTGACCTTTCCATTTGTGAGACAACATTCAACCCACTGAGCCACACCAGCCAGGGCAATGCTGAAGGCAAGAATTTTTATTGAAGATGTTTAATACAAATTCATTTGACATCAAAACATGACCTGAACTGATTGGAGTCCATTTATAATCTTTATTTTTCCTACATAGTGAGGCAATTTATGTGTTCACTACAGAAATGTTGTCTGATAATGGGTTGGCATCCCAGGCTCTGTTGAGGGTATTGAAAATGTATGGAATCTGAAAGTTTTTCTTTTTAAAATGCGAGAACATTCTAATGGCAAAACAATTTATTCCTGAGGTTTTCAGGTAGAGATCGTGGACCTGTAATTTCTTCTGTATGTAATTTGACAATAAAATTCTCACCTACTTGAGGTAACAGCTTCTGCCTTACCCACAGGAATAGTAGGTCAGACTTTAGCCCACCTCCGCAGAATTATATCACGCCAGATCTAATACTGTCATAAGAGATACACTAACATAGCGGGGTGGTTACTTTCTACAGCACATGACAATTCAAAATATGATTTGTTAAAGAGCATAATAGAGAACAATCTCATATACAATAGAATTTCTTTAGCATAAAGGTTAACAGTTTGCATGTGGAAAAGGTTTTTAACTAAATATTTCATCTAGTGCTACCTTTCTCACTAGAAAATAAAAATGCCCTCTAGCAAACAATTTGGTAAAAATATTTTCTCTTCTTCACATCTTAAGCAATGCCATTTTGCAACAGTGTTGATTACTATTTTCTGCCTAATGCATTTCTGAACTGTCTTGTTTAGCAAGGGAAGGTGCATTCCAACACTTATTTTCCTCCATTGTGAGAATGATAATCATTATTTTAAAGGTGTTTTTACAACAGTTGAATATTTTTTATCTTGGCAACTTAATTCCTAGTTTAAAACACAGAGATTTAACTTTAAGTAATGTAATTTTGGCAACACTGAAGGAGTTAGTAATACAGTAAGTTTCTATTAAAGGCTTAATAGAAAACCTGTCTGTGTGCATCAACGCACGAAGATATTTTAGATTCGTTTATTCTTTCAGTACTAAGTATGCTGAAAATGTATCCACTTGCAAGATGAATTATGATGTTGCTGTGTTTTCTGGTTTGACTGTCAAGTTTTATAAAATATACTAAAAAATATTTTCTAAGCTCCCTATTGTTTTTATATATGCAACATTAAATTTCTGCCTGACTTTCTGCTTCAGGGAAATGGACTCATATATCTTCAGGACATTTAAATGTATGTGTGGGAATTCCTGACTTAAAATATAAGGTGCTAGGCATGAAGGTAGTAGTAAGAGAACAGCTATCATGCTGCAGAAATCTTCAGGTATTGATTTGTGATGGGTATCCTTTACTGTGTATACTAGTTTTATATTGCTACCAAAACAAATGACCACACATTTAACATCTTAAAACAACAGAAATATATTATCTCACATTCTCTGCCCAGGGCCTCAAAGGCTGAGATAAAAATGTCCACTTTTTGGACTCTTATCAGAAGACTTAGGAAACAATCTACTATTCACAGCTCCTACAGGCCTCCCTCTTCCTTATACTCTCTCTCTGGGACGCAATATCTGAGAACCAACAACTGGAGCATTGAGTCCCTCTCCTACTGGGAATCTCTCAGCCTTTGCTTCAAATACATCTCTCTACTGTCTTCTTTTCCTCCACATATCCAACTTCAGCTGGATACTTCTCAGCGTTTAAAGGTCTATATGATTGACTCCCCCACCCCAAGTAATCAAAGCTAATCTCTCTATGTTAAATTCCTGAAATTTAAATATATCTGCAAAATCTTTTTTTGCCTCATGGCCTGACATATGCACAGGTTCCAGAGATTTTTTTTTGGGGGGGGGAGAGGTGATGGGTGTCATTTGTCCTGCCACACCAGGTACAACACTGTGTCACAATTTGCAGAGAGGGTAGCTACAAGCATTAGTTATTTAACCATGGTCAATTATACTGTAAAGGCCAACTTGTATATCGTGAAGTTCAGAAAACAAGTGTGACATTTCACAGCTTGTCCTTTACCCCCCAATCCCAACCCTTATATTTTGGATCCAGGTTAACATCTGTGATTTCCTCAAATGACAAGTCTGTACCCTACCCATGCTACAGCTAAATGAATCCTCTAATCTGGGCATTTCCTCTACATTTATCCTTGTATGCAAATTTTTTTTTCAAGATGATCCTAATGTCTGGATGTCATTAATTTTGATCTCATCTTCTACATAATCATGTACTATTTTCTTCATTTTTAAAAGTTTCCTAGGACTTTGTCTTCATGAATTAGAACTTATGAGAATTCTATTTAGTGATATTCTATTTAGTGATATCACTAATAATTCTTATTAGTGATATTTGTACATTAATCTGTGTTTCTCAAACTTCCAACATGGGACCACATGCATCACAATCATCTGGGGAATGTGTCAAAATGTATAGTTCTTGTCCCCAATTACATATCCTAAATCAGATTCTAGAGTGAAGCCCTAAAATATGCACTGTAATTCCAATTAAATCCAACACAGAATAATTGGTAAATGTAAGTCAGTCTGTGAGCGTCACAAACTTTATAAGCTTTTCTTACCCTAGTTCAGCTCCTTTACTTTCAAACTTTGCAGGGTGATAGTCCTGTTTCATGAAATTTGATCAAGTTTAAGCACTCTTAATCACTTATTGAAAGCACTTTTAAACTTTTGAAGTTAAAGCTGTAAGTTGTTAAAAATTTTTGGAGAATTTTCAACATTAATATCTAGCTGTACAAATCTTTATTTATCCTCATTATTGTGAAGCATATCCTTTAATTTCTTGTCACTGTTTTCCAAAGTGTATTTCACAGAATTTAGTTTTATGTTGGTTAGTGTTAATAAAAACAAGTGGCTTACTTCCGACTCTGTGAAACAATAAAACTGAGAAACACTAATGTATACTAAGTAAGTCCTATTACTATTTTTCCTAATTTAGTCAGGATAAAACTGGTAAGATGTGTGTTCCGTGAAGCACATGGTGGGAAAACCTCATTTTTTTTTTTTTGATCCGCTGAACAGAATTCAAAATATCTTCTAGTTCTGTTGAGTTATTTTGTATAATGGGGTTTCTACACTTTTGCTTTCAAAGATACATAATCATTCTCCTAGGTGAAAAAGTATATGGTTATATACCATGGTCTATCTTATCATTTTAGTATCATTTATTATGGAAACAAAGTAAAGTAATCCACACATATAGTAGATTACATACTTGTAATATATAGTTATTAATATTAGTTTATATATTATATACAGCGGTTACTTTAATATTTGGAAAATTTCAATCAATAATTTTAGCATATATCACTGAAGTTAATTATCAGAAACAGATATAAAAATAAGAACACAGTCTTGAAACCACTTTGACATAAGGTAGTGTTTATATCACAATGATAGTTGATGATTATGATTAAGCAAGAAATTATAAGCGTTGAATTCTCACTTTAAGCAAATATGCTGTCAAATCATTTCACATTTTATTTCAGAAATATGAAAATTGTGCTAATAACACTGCTACTGTTAGGTATCATTTATTTAGTGATTTCTTTGTGCCAATCACAGTGCTAAACATTTTATATGGATTTTCTCATATTAAAAAATTAAATGAAAAATTGTAATGAGCAGGAATTTAACAAAGTGCTAACCTTAATGTAAAAATATGTTTAAATTCCCTACAGATATAAACTGTATACATTTTGGAGACTTATTTTACATTTAACTATAAATATAATTCCATTTATAGTTAAGTGGATATGACCATATAGAATTTAGTACAAAGGAGCATTACAAAAATAAGAATTGCCAAAATTTTTCTGTATTGAAAAAATATGTAACATAAAAGCCAAAATACATTCTTGCATATAGTATGTGACCTCTGTGTTATTTGTCCTTTGTAGATACTTGATATACAAAGAATATTTATACAATTTACTATTCTATTTAGCTTTGTGACATGTTTATAAAAAGTTTATCCTTGAAAACTTTGAATGACTTTAGTGATTTTTAGGCCTTATTTTCAATGCCTAAGCGTTAAAAATTTAGACTGCAGTAACATCAAATTTAATGGAGCGCTTACCTTTTAGAATTAAGTCAATTATGCTTTTGGCAAAATAGCTGAATTATGGCAAAATAAATTTAAAATAAAATTACATAGATAGTTTGCTGGCAATAAAGGTAGGTTGGCTTCATAAAAGAGGTAAGTAAATTTTTACCTTAAATACTTTTAACAATAAATGAGAAATATATTTAAAAACAAAATGGAAAGAGATCTCATACATGTAAATACTTTTTTCTTTTTTTGTTTCTTGATCAAATTCAAATCTTTGTCTTAGGGTTCCATAGAGCCAGCCTACTTAGGATATAAAACATCCTATTCTATAGTGACCTTCTAGCTAAGTCATGATTGTCTTCTCTCCCATTTAAACAGTTGGAAGTGTTCAAAACCCCAATCCAGAGAATGTCATAAATCAGCCTTTTCCTTAAATATCATCTTAAAAGTGGAGTTAAAAGACAGCTATAATAAATGTGTGGATTTGGTAGGGTATACACAAAAATTTATTAGTTGTTTCATAGCAGTTATCCAAGAAGACATAAATCGCTTTGTATTTACTGCAAAGCTTCAGCAGTGTTACCAACACTATGACTGCTTTTAAAAACTAAGCCGTAACATTTTAAACATTTCACATTTCTGTAGTGTGGCATACACAACCTCTGAGAGGAGCGAAGTCCCAGCCTTGTTTCCCACTACTCTCTGCCTCAGCTCTTGAAACAAACATGTGAACATGTATTGAATTTCTACATATACTATGCTATTTAAATCATTCTATCTTAAACCCCTATCTCTTCTGCTCCTACTACCCTGTACACACCTCTTTGACCTTTCCACTTGTTTCTTATCCTTCCAGACTTTGCGTGGTTCTTAGTCAACCCCAGGAAGTCATTTATGGCATTTAAGATTGAGCCTAACAAAGCTCAGCGATCTTTTCTCTATGTGCAGATATGTACACCCCTTATCACAATATTATATTCTGCAATTTTGTATTTTTTGTTCACACTAGGCTGTGAGATACTTGAGGATATAGAACATATTTTGTTTTGTAAAAATGCCCCATCTTTCAACATATTTTTTGGCACCTTTAAAGTGCTAAACAAATGCTTTTTAAACTCAAATGAAATACAGGATATCTAATAATTTTACTAGTAATGAATTTAATGCATCTGCCTCTCTTAAATAGTTAAAACTCCAGTGACTATGTTAAAAGGCAGATATTAGCTATGTTAAACCACTTACAAAATGTTATAATCATATACATTTACATTAAATGAATAAAATTTAGGAAAATTGTTAGCCTTTTATTTGAGAAAAGCTATAAATGATATATATAACTCTGTTTTATGGACATTTTGTTTGCTTAAAAGTTTTTACTGTCTTAGCCTAAATAGTTTCTTTTTTTCTTTTTTTTTTTTGTTGGGGGTGTGTGCTAATGACACCAAAATTGGTATTAAAAAAAAGATGCCATACAGTCTAATGGCATTTTATATGAACTATTGGAGGAGGTAGTAATATAGTGTTGGAATTCAAAATACAAGGTTGGCCTTAAAATTTTTTATATTGATATTGGTATCACACACATCGGCTTATTAATAATTAAGACATTTTGTATACACATTATCTCAGCATGGACAAAAACATTTGGTACTATTTGCTATGATGTTTTAAACTTTCTAAGTCTTTTCAACATAAGAAAATAGCTGCACATATTTGAATGTTTTCTTATAAAATATAATCTTAAAAAAAAGTAACGATTGGCTTTTGTGGCTTCCATTGATAAGTTTCTGCTCTGTGCTGTCTTCTCCTTACTCCTGGCCTCCGGTTGTGGTACTACTCCAAAACCCTCAGCTTCCCTCTCACACCCTGGAGCTCCTACCCAACTCCCATCTGCACCCTCTCCGACCTTGTGGCTAGTTCTTCCCCAGAGAAGAAAGAAGGATTAGCTCCTCTTTCACTACATACCACATAACTTCATCCTTCTCTCTCAGCCCACCCTTATTTTAAATGCCTGTCCTGAAAGTTCCTATGTAACTGCATACCTGGCCCCTCCTACGATGTGCCATTTTTGCCAGTTTTCCCATATCTTTTATCTTCTTTCAGCTGCTATCTTTAGTGAGGACGAGAGTGCCCAGCAACTTCCAGGATGGGCATCTGTCTCCCCTGGCTTTGTCACAACAGTCACTGTATACTCTTAAAGTCACTATACCTTTCGCCCTGGACAGCAGTCCCATACCCTTCAAGAAAGACACCACTATTAACTTGCCATTATTATGCAAGCATCTTAAATGCCATATCATCCACTTTCCCCTCCCTCCAAACAAGAGTTGTGAGGGTTTTCTCATATTTTCAGGGGATTCTCAGTCTGCACCCTGTTACAAAAGGTTTTGACTTCTTCCGCAATTCAATGTTTTTTTTTGATAAATCACTTTTTGAAAATCAAATAGGTCAAGGATATTTTGAATAACCAAGTGCTCCTTTGTAGATGAAGTTTCTCAATGCTCCTATAATAAATAAGCATCTATGTGTGTAGCTATGTTATCAGTGTATCCTGGAACCAAACTAAGATGGTTTTCTTGTTCCCATAATCCACTTAATTGTCGTTTTAAAATGTGAATATTTTCATCTTTTACAGTTTCTGTTTTGGATGATAGTTCTGACCATCACCTTTTTATGACTGCTCGAAGCCAATTTAAACCAACTATTATATGTTAGGGTGACCGGGGACATGGGCTGAGAGAATATTCGCAAAGAGAAGAAAATGCAGAGAACGAAGTTTTATTTTTACTTTCCCAAGAGAGGGAATGGACTAGGTACAGAGAAATACACCACCCCTGAGGGATGGGAGCTATGAGTTGTTATTGGGTCAAAAAGGGGTGGAGGGTATAGCTGAGTAGTCAGAACAATGAGCTATAAATTGTGAGCTTTCAGGCTGTTAGCACAGGCTTCGCTTTGTTTCACTGTTAGCTTTGGGTTCGGGGTCCAGTTGCTCCAGTCTGGTATGTCCTGTTTGTGTGTATTTTAAAACACCTGTACTAGGAATGCTTTTAGTAATCTTCCCAGTCGTGAGAATGGATGCTCAGAGAAACAACAGTTAACTATGCCTGACAGCCTTAAGGAAAGAGAGCTAGGTAGCACTGGTAAAGAGGGCTCGAAAGGGGCTTTTATGTCCTTTCATTATATAGTCTTCAAATTTTCTTTTAAGTAGTGACTTTACTAGAGACAGCAAGCCTGCACAGCGGCCAGGTGAGCTGTATTGGTTTTCTTCCTCCAAACTGTTGACGAGTACAAGAAGGCAGCCCACCGCCACTCCAAGGTCTTCTATCCTCACCAAATATGCTGCACATTCACTTACGCTTCTCTTTTTCATGAAAGTTAAAGAAACATTCAATTTGAAATTCCTACTAAACAAAACTTCTGTCATTGTTTCACGGTCCTGAGAAACCGCAGAAAAAAGAGGGAATTTCACTATGACGATGTGTGTGTGAAGAACCGGAATCAGTGCTATCACGGAGTTATTTTTGAGGCAGGTGGCCTGCGCAAGCCAGTGTCTTTCCTTATTTGCTATGTCACAGCTCCAACTTCTAGTGGGCTGTTTCTTTTTATAATAAGGATTTGGAAAAGGATGATGAACTTTCTTTCTGTGGTACATCACTTTACGTAGTTTATCTGGCTATTCACAGCTTATCCAACTGCTCTATTTATGTAAGTAACCAACTTACATAAATAGATTAACTTCCTTCATATTCTTATTAGTGAAATTAAAGATCCTTTTTATTTTTCCCCAGGAAGATCAATGGAATGATCCTCACTATTATCACAGAAGATTCATTTTTTAACATTGTGGGTTTCAGACGTCATAATCTCTTGAATACTGGTGCCTCAGCCCAGCCCTGGTCAGGACCATTCAAATGCAGCTGCTTGCCATTTATTTTAATAGAAAATAAACCAGTGGTGTGTTCAGTTCCTTGGCCCCTGGGGACAAATGCGTTGCGTGTGTTTAATTTCATTAACTACAATACAGCCGACAAGAAAAATATATAAAATCAGCTTTCTGCAGCTTAAACACTAGCATTTGAAACAAATTATTGCATTAACTGTCACACTGGTAATTCTAGAATCTAGAGGAAAAACTATAAAGGTTTTATAAACCTCTGCAAATGCACTGACAAAATAATTTATAATTATTTGAAAACATGACTGGGTCCTGGCGAATATTTTCTCACCTCCGAATAAAGCTCCCCACCGCCCCATGCACGTTTTACATTCCGACCCCTGCGCCATTCCCAGCCCTAAACCCTCAGCTTTCAGGGTGGACCCAGGACCGATGAGCATGGGGCCACTTTTTCAGGCTGGCCTGACTCTGCCCTTGAGGTGGAATATCTGGTGCCGTGCCAGACTCTTCTGAAATATGCATCTGGTCAGAGGGGACCTTCAGGGCCTGGTGCTGCCGAGCCCGGAGGGCACCCAGCCTCACCTCCGGCGCCTCAGGCGGGAGAAGGACTTCATAAACGAGCAGGCCGCCCTCACTCCGCTCAGCTGCCGGGCCCTGCTCAGGAAAGCCAGGGAACCTGTGGCCTGCAGCACGTGCTTTCTGACACTTCAGTGAAGATTCTGCAAAATAAACCCGGTTGGGCAATTTCACCGGCTGGCACTTCTTCTCGGGGCTCTTCCAGGAGGGGTGTGGGTCTTCAGCCTGCGCTCCAAGATGCGCTATGGAGACCCGAGTCGTGCTGCTGAAGCCCCTGCATGGCGGCAGCGGGGCTGCGGACTCTTCCCCAGCCTGGAGGTGGCGAGGAGGCCATTGGGTGGGAGCCTGGTGAAGATGACTGACGGCGAGTCCACGCAGCAGCTCCTGCGGCAGCGGCGGAAGGCCGGCTAGCTGGAGACCCTCAGTAAGGCCGAGAGCGCTGGAGGGGACGTCACCAGGCCCCGGGCGAGGCACCTGAGGGATGCGGGGCGGTGGCGGGCGTGCGCCGGGCTCCTGTGCCTGTCCCTGCTCCTGTGCCTGTCCCTGCTCCTGTGCCTGTCCCTGCTCCTGTGCCTGCACGCACTGACCCAGGGCGGCTAAATGGTTTCTCTAGGAAGCATGTCAAAATTACAAAATTGCTCATAAAGCATTAAAAAAGCAAGCCGAGAATGAAAAATTGCTAAAGTCAGTGATACATAACCTACTTAATTTTTGTGCTTCATGTGGAAAAGATGAGATGGCATTCAAGGTTGTGTTTTATTCTCCAGAAAGATTAAATTTAGTAGGTAATCTCATTTCATATTGAATTTCCTTCTTTTATATATGTTGCTAAGTGTGTCATATTTGTCAACTGCTATAATTTATCATTTTGATATGAGTGCGAGATTGCGACAGTGATTAAAGATTCCAATTACACATCAAAGATACTTTTTTTGTGTTTCCTAGATTCAAAGGTCAAACATTGTGATAAATTGTTATAATTGATAGTACACAACAAGTGGATTAAAAGGAAAGAATAGTATGAGCTTGGTTAATAAATTAATTTGTGAATTTATCTTGATTTTCCCACTACCAAAATGTAGTAAGTTACAAAAAAAAATATAATTTTGTGTATATTGTTTTTAAGTATGATGGTATATCACAGAAGTTTAAACTGAACATGGTTTCTTCTTTATAAAAAAGTATGCTCTTTAACATGGTGATATTTAATTTCCTAAAAAGAATAAACAGCTAAAATAAAATGTGCAAATCAAATATTTTCAATAGGAGTAATAAACAATAGCAATCGTTTTGATGCAATTAATGTACCTACTGTATTAGGTAAAGTTATTTATCTTACTGGAGGAATAATAATGTCATCAAATCCCATTTTCAATACTTAGTACACAAATCTCAAGTTTAAGATGGAGTTTTAGGAATTTTCCCATGCCACATCAGACAATATAGTTTACGATATGTCTCCAATGTTTCAATAAAAATTATATACCTTTTCTAGGTAGTGTGATATGTTAACGGGGCAAAATATTCTTTAGATTTTGTATACTCTTTAAGTCAAAAATTTCAAAAAGTGAACATGGGAAGATGTTGTGAAAACCTTACTTAACTGAGTGCCCTAGTGAGAAAAGAAGAAAAAGCCTATTTTTCCGTTGTTCATGCTTGGGGAAGTAGGGGGAGAAAATCTTAGTTATTCCAAGGTTATAACAGGCTAAAATAGATGAAAAGCAGATGATCAAAAATCAAAAGCAAAGCAAGAAGCTAATCTGAAGTAATATTAAATCACAATACTATTTGAACCACATGTTAATGCTTCCTTATACAACAAAATGTGAGCTGACCTCAATGCACTATTTGTGGTACTTTTAGTATTTCAGGTAACTAAGTATTCATTTGCCGTTACTCCTTTTAAAATTGAATTATTACATTAATGACAACATTTCCAGATTATGTAGATAAAATAATTGAATCTAAGTAGTTCTCTTCAGATTCATTTGCACTTACAATAATCTCTTTGGTTATCTGTTATCTTTGAAGACACATCGATAATTCTTTCATGGCACCTCCCATGAAGACTTTATTCCTCATTCCCAAACAGTTCTCTGACAGTGTGCTCTCTTGGTCAGAACTTTCAGCTCTAGTCATCACCAGCTCTGCTTCATACTACATTTCATTCTGCCTTTCCATGTAGACATATTATAGGATTTGTTTCTCATAGGGCTATTTAAAGGATTCTTTGTCCACAAAGTGATCATTTCCATCTGTACTGGTTTTATATTGCTGCATGACAAATTGTCATTATTTAGTGGTCAATTGCTATGCAAATTAAAATATCTTAATATTGTAGGTCAGAAGACCAGGCAGGGGCCAGCCAGGTTCTTAGCTAAGATCTCACAGAACTGCTGTCGAGGTGTTGGCTGGCACTGCAAGTAAACCTAAGGCCAGGGTCCTATTCCAAGCTTACCTGTTGCCGGTTCAATAGTTGTTAGCAGTAGAATAATTGAGGTCTCTCTTTTCTTGCCAGGTATTTTTGACCAGGGATTTTTCTTAGCTTTATAGCCTGCTTGTGATTCCTTACTGTTCCTCCCACCAATGGCAGTTCACAGCCCGGCGTCCCTCCAGCTCAGCTGGAGCACGCCTCTCTGACGTGCCCTCCACTTCCAGTTGGCTAGAATAGCAAGATGTCAGGCGTGACTATCCCATCACCATCGGCATCTAATGTAAACTCATGAAGGGGGAAAGTACCCCATGATATTCATGCATTCCACCTACACTCCTGGGGAGGAGGTGGAAATCTTGGACCCTATCTTACAATTCTGCTTCACGTACCATGTTAAGTGATTGATTCATATAGATGATAGTTGAAAATGTGATTAAAAAATACAAGAAGAGAAATAACAAGAGGTTAGAAGATACATTTTATAATCAACCAATCTAAATGGCTTAATTTTTTTTTTACCTAAAAACAGATATAACTAATGGATTCTATACATTATTTTTCCTTTACTTTGGTAAATTGATTTAGGTCAGTAAATAGCACATCTTTATATGCTAATGCATAGGTTAAATACAATGTGATTATAATTTTATAATTAAAGTGTACTTCATATTTTTATTTTTAAAGATTATCACATTTTAAAATAAATGCATTTTTAATACTGCATGTCGTTCTTCTTACTGATAACTTTAGGGTAATGGAAATTTTCTTCTAAATGCTGGACGTGGTGTTACAAGACCTAATGTTTAATGCTGACTTCATCACTCAGATGTTGTGAGGCTCAGTCCTTCTTAATGTAAAATGAGTACTATAATATGGAGTCTACAACGTTGTTTTGTAGATCAAGGGAGTTAATGATGCAATATCTGCAGAGTAGTGCCTTATATATAAAAATCATTCAATATATTTTAGCTTCTTTTTTTGTTCCACCATACATATATGATATATATATTTAATATTAAATATTGATGTGTATTTAATATTTATATTATATATGCAATATTTAACATTGCATACTGATATAATAATATATTGAATACATAATATAGATATATTATAATGTTTGGTCACGTCATATAAACTCTTTGAATTTGTTTTCTCAAAAGGAACACTATATACAACTACTGGCTTTGTCTTCCTTAGAGTGTTGTCAAACAGGAAAATGGATGTGACAATTTATCCACGTATTATCTGGGCTAAATAAGTTATGCAGAAGCATCCTCAGATAGGGTTTCTTGGAATCATAGTGTTGCCAGTGGAGTAATTCATTTTCAGCTTGAACCAAAGAAAGAAATGACATTTTTCATACATGTACAAACACACACACAATTCTCCTCCTGTGACAAAGGTCAAAACCCTGACAGAGGTTAAGAGAGCTAAGTACTCAAGAGTTGCAAGTCTGAGCTGGCAAGTCAGTACTGGGAACAGAATTGGAAGATGGAGAGGCACAATTCCAACTGACTTGAAAAGAGGGCATGATAGAAGAATGGCAAGTCTTGTGTAGAAACCAATTAGATAATGCTTGTTACAAAAATACAGTCCTTTGAGTAAATGCATAAGCAAAATTTCTTAGGAACTTTCTGGAGACCTATAAGGTCCCTGAAGCAAAGAACAGACCTCTTTGTACAGGCATTGTGGCTAGAAGAGATGATACCTAGAAGTGAAATAACTATGTGTCAAACTATTACAGGGTGTTCTTATCTTTTGATAATTTTGATTAATTATTTTCTCCTAGTGACACAGAAATAATGGAAACCACTGACACATCTTTTAAAACTTTAAAGTTTTCTATATTCTAAATACTATATAGAACTGTGAAGATTCTATGTGAAAGGTAACAAGTTAGCCTGCCATAGTTTTATCGATACTGGCACAAGATAAAAAAGTACTGAGTCAGGGACAAATGATTTTAGTACAGACAGCTATAGAGTAGCCAGAGTATCAGCAATTGTTTAGGTTCCCAGAACCTCAGTTCTCATAGGGCAATGAGAAGAAGGCCTGGCGACGCCTATATGCACAATGAGATGTGCCATGGGAGAGGAATCTGTAGTTAGGAATCTTCTGTAATAGATACCAAGTAAACAGGCCCTCTCCGCTGGAAGGAGATACTACTTCTTATTGCTGCTGAACAAGGATAGTAAGTAACCCTGCTTTCAAGATATTTCATGGGGAAATCATGAGAGGCATATTGAGAATTACATTCCAAAGTGTGTATAGTGTTCTGCCACCTTTTATACTGAAGGATATTTGTTGAACTATCTTTCTATAGTGTGAGATAAACCTACTCCATCATAATTGCATAAGGATTTCTCTATCTACATTTCTTTGTACGATCCGTATCTTGTTTTGTCTTTTTGTACTGCTTTTTGTTTGTTCCATACTAGGATAATACTAGTTCACCAGATGTGTTGAGGAAATTTCCTAACAGAGTTACCACAACATAAATTCCAGGTGACTAGAAATAAATTTAAAAAAATTATAAAATATGCAGTTTATAAAAGTATATCAGAATGTTGTCAGTGTAAGGGAGAGGACAGTTTTCTAATTACAAAAACCATAAAAACATATCACCTAGGAAAATATTAATAGACTAAATAAAATGTGAAAGCTGCAGAATACAATAATGAAGTTTTTATTTTAAAGGCAAAAGTAGGAATTTAAAATATGAAATCTATAGGATAATATATGATTTATGTATGTTTTATATTGGATTCATATTATATACATACAACATTATCTCTGAAATGACATTTGTGAAAGAGATTAACTAAATTACTAAATAGCAAAAACAAGTCAAGAGCATGTGAATAAGACTTTAAACTTAAGATAAATTTATCATTAACACTAATCTTAAGATTTGAAATATTTTTTTGCAAGTTGATAGGAAAAAAATGACAAAAATATTTTTTGAGCTTAGTAGCCATGAAGAATAAATATGAGATGAGGTAAAAGAAATTAAAAATGTGTTTAGGAGAATTATTAAATGAAATCTTTTCGATATAAGTTGATTAATATAAGGTGAGAGAATTTAACTATGTTAAAAATCTCTTCTGATTATGAATCAGAGAAAGATTTGAGTTATAGAAGCAATAAATGGTATATTTTGATTTACATTGGATAGTACACAACCTTCTTGTAAATGAGAATTCACTTTCCAACAATTTTGGAAATTTTGTTTATTTTTATGTAATTTTAAAAGCAGTTTCACCTGTGTGTAATTTCAAAGCCTCCACATTATTAATTTTATTTAAGGAATGAGTCTGAAAGGCTGTAACATTACATTTCAGTTATGTTTAAATTTCTTTAATTATGACCAGTCATTATTTCATTTTGCTCTTGAGTCACTCTGATATAATTTTATTTTTAGTGGAAAAATATGCTAACAATATCAGTTACTTAACTCATACATTTTCTAATAAACCACACATATCACTTTATCAGCATATTTAATTTCAGTATATGTAAACATACTTTCAGTTTACAGACATACTGAAGTACTTTTGTCACATGAACTAAATTTTGTCATAGAGGTCTGCTTCAAATTCAAATTTAACTTACCCTATGACCATCTGATAAATAAAATTCAGTGTCCCCATAAACAAAATTTAACTGAAAATGGATTGAAGACCTAAATAAAAGACAAATTAATTACATAGAATATAGGTACCAAACTTATGGATCTTGACCTTAGAGAGGATTTTCTGAACTTGACCTCAAACACAAGGGAAGTAAAAGCAAAAATAAATGAATGGGACTATATCAAACTAAAAAGCTTCTGTACAGCAAGAGAAACTGTCAACAACAACCCACATGGAGGAAGATATTTGCAAACAACAGCTTTGACACGGGGTTAATATCCAAAATACATAAAGAACTCATACAGCTCAACACCAAACAAATAATCCAATTAAAAATGAGAAGAGGACCTGAACAGACACTTCACCCAAGAAGACATACAGATGACCAACAGGTGTCTGAAAAGATGCTCAACTTCATTAGCTACTAGAAAAAAATGCCAATTAAAACTACAATAAGATACCACTTCACAGCTGTTAGAATGTCTGCTACCAACAATAACAAGTTGGAGAGTTTGTGGAGTAAAAGTAACCATCATTTACTGTTGATAGGATTGTAAACTGGTACAGCCAGTATGAAGTTTCCTTAAAAAATTAAGAATAGAGTTACTGAATGACCAATAATCCCTTCTCTGGGTATCTACATGAAAGTTTGAAAACATTTATTCTCAAAGATATATGCATCCCTATATTCCTTGCAGCATTATTCATGGCCAAGACATGAAGACAACTGAAGTGTCCTTTGATAGATGATTGGATAAGGAAGATGTGGTGCACATATACTACTCAGCAATAAGAAAAGAAGAAATATTTCCATTTGCATACACCATAGTTGGACCATGACAATACCATTTTAAGAGAAATAAGTCAGACAGAGAAAGTTAAGAACCATAAGATTTCATTCATACGTGGGATATAAAACTGAAAGCAACAAATGAACAAGCAAGGAATAAAAAAACAACTCATAGACTCAGGCACCAATGTGGTTTCCAGAGAGAAGGGGGTGGAGAGATAATAAAGAGTAAAGGGAGTCAGATATATGGTGACAGATATTTTGACTTTGGGTGTTGGGCAAACAATGCGATCTACAGATCATGTATCATAGAAATGTACACTTGAAACCTATATAATCTTATTAACCAATGCCACCCCAATAAATTTAATTAAAAAAGAAAGTGCAAAAACAAATTCAGTATAGTATGTGAAAAAGTGAAAGTTAGTTGTGTATAACCTAGCATTACTTTACATATTTCATTCTGTAACAATATATGATAGAAAATGGTAATACCACAGTTTAAATAAATCCTATTTATGTGACATTTGAATACTTATCACCTGTATAGATTTTTCTCATATTAACATGTCTGTCAAATAGTCTATATTACTTTTTTCACATTTTTTTTGCCGCTTGAAAAAAAATAAATGTTGAAGAACACTTTTCCAAGGTGTCGTAACACAACTTCACTAAGAAATAGTAAATACAATTCTAAATTGTTGATGTGATTTTACTAGAATCCTCAGTGAGTTTTAGGATTATCAAAAGATCTCAAAAACATTACAGGGTAAATGTATGGAGTAATGAAAAATTAACAATTCTTCAATTATTATGTAGGCTTGCATAAGAGCATTAAATCAGAAATATAAAATGAGAATACTTATCATTATGTAGAAAATACTAGAACACTTTATTTTAAAATTAGTTATGACTAGTAGTAATCTGTATTAATTGGTGTCAAATATAAAACAATGATGTACCTATTTATAAATGTAAATGTAAATAAATGATTAGAAAATAATACATTATACTGCTATTAGTATAAATAAACCATTTCTATTGTTTAGTAATTATACACTAATGGAAAATACACTGAGTTAGGTCATAGAACAAAGGTTTGTTAGCCAGCATTAAGAAACTGAAAAGATAATGATTCTGATCTAGTTCAGGTTTCCTAACTTGTACTTCCTAGGTATATGTATGACATTTGACATCATGGTAAAGGCCAAACCCTCTAGTCATGTACTCAGTTCTAGGGTTTTTGTTGTTTGTTTTGCGCTGCCTCTGCCACTGTGTCTCTTGTGTATTATCTTTTTTTAAATAAATATTTCCCATTGTTTCCCATAAAGGCTTATGGTATTAGCTTTCCACTTAGGTTAAACAAAGTCAAACAAATAAACAAAATGTTTTTGACCCTTAATTACCTCCATCCCTTGATCCATCTGCCTGGTGCTCCTTATAATGAAGTTCTCACAATGTTTTCTACATTTTCTATGATCGCCTTCTCCAACTTTTATTTACCTCCTTGAATTCACTTTAATTAAGACTTTGCCTTCTTTATTCAACTGAATCTTATCAGCAAGGTTACCAATGATAGAAACATTAGCAGATTTAAAGGTCAATTCCCAAATTACTCTTACTCTTTTTTAGTAGTTAACACTTTGTATTTCTCATCTCTTAAAACATTTCAATCACTTGCCTCCCAAGGTGCCCTCTTTTAATCTTTGATTTCTCCCTAATGTACCTTCATTCTTTAGACCCCTTGTGTAGGTCCTCCTGCTTTTATGTTATGAACTGATCATACCAGTCTTCAATAATGGTCAGTTCATAACATATCCCATTGGCTAAAGGCAGTTTATTATTTAAGCTTCTAAAGGGGTCACTCGGGTGATCTGCCTAGATTCACTCATGTTTCTGCTTATTGGCTAATCTGGTTCACCTCCTCTAGGACAACTGGGGAAATTGGGCAATGCCCAATCCTCTCACCCACTAACATGATACTGTAGGCATGTTCTCATACCTAAATCAGAGACACAAACATGAGAAAAATGAAAACGTACAAACAATTTTCCAATCTCTGCTTGATTTGGTTTACTAACATGCCATTGACTACAGGAAGTCTCTATAAGTCAGAGATCAGAGCATGAGGTCATGACAAAGTTATATGGCAGAGGACATGTGCAATGGGAACATGGGATGAATAGATGGTGACATTTTTGGAATCATATCACTATATTTGCCCATTATATTTTCTATCACGATGTCTATTCTGAATTTCACATTTTCTCATCCCCATATCTCTCTCAGTAAACAGCAACACAATGCATTAAATTGTTCAGATCCAAAAACTTTGGGTCATGCTTTATCCTTCTCTTATTCTAGCAATTTACATCTAATTCAAAACAAATATTGAATCAAAATATATCTTGAATCTTACCACTCCTCACCATCTTTACTACCAAGATGCTAGTGCTAAATAACCATCATCTCTTCCCTGGATTAAATTAGGCGAATACACTAGACTCTGCCAGGTTTCCTAGCTTTCTCTCTTGCCTTCCCAACACCTGTGCATTCTTCAGTAATGGTCAGTTCATAACACTTATCTACTCAAAACATTTATATGACATTTCTACTTACATCTAATTGGCCAGATTATAGTCACATGGAACTTGGCTGTACTGGAGGCTGAGAAATATAGTCTATATTCAGGATGTTAATGTTCCCAGGTAAAAATTGTATTGCTATGAATGAAAAAAATAGAGGTCAATGGGGAACAACAGCCAGTCTCTGCCACAGTGTCAGAATAAAAAAATAGGACGTTCTTGCTCAATATTCTTTTATAAAGATTAAAATAATGTGGTTATGCCAATAAAGAAGCATGAAGCACAGTTTTATCTATTTATTAATGCATTTCAAAAACTCTCTAATGCACCTACCATATGCTAGCCCTTGTATTAGAAAACCTTTAATATGGCTCTCAGGATGCTCATGATTGATTATGTTGAGAAAAATAAAAGCAACTAATTTCCTAACAATTCACAAGAGTATTTCTATCTTTTTTATATCGACATAAAATAATTCAGTCAGGTATATAATATCATTCTGATCTACAGCTAAAGAAAATAGGACACAATTGGCTTACAGATAGCAGGGTTTTGAGCCGGTTCAGAGGAGGTCAGGAGAGAGCAAACTGCAGGCTGAATCTTCTTCCCAACACCACGTCCAGTGACTTCATGTTGACACCTCAAAGTTGGCTATATTGCAAACATTTACACTATGGAAAGCAGCAAATTTTTAAAAGCAGAATTTTGTTGTTGGTATTGTTTCTTGTTCAGAGAAGTAGTCGTTAACCATTTACCAGCCCAAGGAAGTTAATGTGAGGCTGACTACTGGAACTAAGGCCTCCTTCTCTACATCCTGCACTTCTTTCTCTCTTGTGTTGGTTTGAAGCAGGGCGTTCCACAATTTTGTGTTCATAAGAACCACCTGGCGATCTTGTTAAGTGATTGGTTTTTATTTCAAACATTTGGCAGGGGGCTTAGGCTCCAACGTTCCTAACAGAATTGTAGGTGATATCAGTTATGTTATTTCATGCACTACGAAGCTCATGATATAAAATCTTTTATTTTGTTTTAAAATTTTCAGTGGCAGTTTAGTCATTGTGTTATTCCAAAATAGTGTCAGTTGGCCATATTTTAGTGGCTTCAGTGTGAGCTGGAATTTCTTGCAGCTAAACTATGCTAATTATCCTCCTGTAATACAGTTGAAATTGATGTCAATCATTTTTCATAGTTAGAAATAAAAATTAAATGGAAAGGATGTCTCTGCACTGCATTTAGTCTCAATGTTTATTACTAGAAAGCAGTCCCATTCTGCAAATTATAAATATAAATCATTGTTTTTCTATAAATCTTACATTCATAGCTGTTTATAGTTGTTACAATGTTTTCATAGAAATATAGCTTATGCTCTTCTTAATTTCCAGTGCAGTAAGCAATGTCCATTTTATTACTTTAGAACAAATAATGAAAAACAACAAAGTGAAGAATCAGATATCATGTAATGAAGGAACTTTTTTTTTAAACATTCTAACAGAATATGTATTTAAAACAGAGTCTTAATCTAGTTAAATTCTCTTTCCTTTATATAATGGGCTTAAAATATCCACTTTTTTTTTTACATTTACACATTCTAAGGTAATATTCTTGTTCAGCATTTGGAGAATTAAAAGTGAATTATATCTTTTGTCTAATAAATCTTCCTGGGACTCCCAGTTGAAAGTATGGCCATACATTAATTAAGATATGAGAAAATTTAGTTCTTTCATATCTGTTTATCTTCATTCATTTCCTATTCTCTCACTTCTGTTCTAGAACCTAGGCTTCTTGAACTACTCATATTTTTCAAAATGTATAATGCCTTTATTCAATTGGCACTCAAAATTATTGTTGAATGAATTCCTAAACTAGTGAATAAATGAGTGCCCATTGTAATCCAGTGATGATGATTTTGATATTGTACGTTGCTAAAAAACAAATATAATCTGAACTGTGGTCTAGAAGGAAGCCTAAAAGTTTCAGGTAAATTAGAATTCTCAGGATTTCCACTCCAATTTCATTTTTACCTCTTTTATTTAAACATAAATGAGAAATTTTTCTCCATTTTTGACATAATATTACATTTCAATTATGCCTCTCTTTCTTTGGCCAGATGACAGGCACTGTTATTTAATGTTATAAAGGAAAATCTGCCCTTAAAACTCTTGGTGGGATTTAATAGCCTTTCCAATGGCCAAATTCATTTTTATGTTAATGGAGCATTTCGTTGAAACTGATGGGTCATTAGTCTCCTGTGAATAGAAGGTCTTGGTAGCAGCCTTAACAAATCATTCATATTTAGGTGCAATGTTTGAACATTATAAGTTGTATTTATGGTATCTTTATAAAATTTGGAGTTAATGATGGAGTGCTGAGACTAGTTGTATTCTGGGAACATTTTCAATACCTACATATCTAGAGTTTTACAATTTTACTTAATCTTTTGATTGCAGGTTTTTCTTTTATAAAAAGATTAAAATTTTAAAAGATTCTGAAACACTGATTGTATTTCAACTTTAATTCTCCAGTATGCATTAAAAACATTCAGAAGAATTCTAGAAGAATGCAATGGTGAGTTAGCTTTTAGTTATTTTCTTGTTAGATGAAAATAGTGACACAGGTTAGAATTAGTAAGTCTCCTTAGTTTTATAGGTGACAATTAATATAAGAAAATAAAATATAATTTAACAACTAGCATTTAGTTAATTTTTTTAACCTTTAAGCTGTGAGATTAAGGAGAAAGCTCACTGAAATTGCAAACACATGTGAAAAGCTGACTGGACAAACAGACAATGGTAAGTATATATTTAGTCAGGAAATTTAAAAAACTTGTTAAGTGTCAGACTGGATATTAGGAGCCCTACCACTATTATCTTCAAAATGTTAAATGTTTCTAACCATTAGACGCAAAGAGACCTAATTACATAAATATAATATCTTCCAGATATTAATTCTTATAAACTTAATAATCAGGGAAAGAGAGGTAGGGTTTTTATCCCCAGTTATATTGAGGTATCATTGACAAATAAAAATTGTATATATTACGGGATATTTTGATACACATATGCATTGTGAAATAACTACCACAATCAAGCTAAGTAACATATACGTTATGGAGAGGTAAATTGTTAAATGTGCCAAACTGTTTTAAAAAGATGGAATAGAAAAATTTAAGTTTGGCAGAATGGAGTAGTTTGTTAGTTTTCAGAGGACGATCTAGTTGTTTCATCGCAGTGGGTAGCTGCAGAACAAAAAAGAGAGGACCCCAATGTGGCAATTAATGCTTGCCTCAGCATACAGGTTACAAAACAGAAGACTATGAACTATATTATTTATTCTATAAAATACCCAGACTATTGAATAGGATATGGTTAATTGGGTCATACTCAGTATATTAAAAATAATCTTGTACCCTAAATATGGTATCAATTTGGATGTGTCCAGATTTAAAGCAGATGAAGTGTATTTAAGAGGTATAATATCTAATCATAGAGAAATACTGTTTTTTAAAATCTCAGTTTTATGAGGTATAACTGACAAATAAAATTGTAAGAGTTATATCTGGAAGAAAAGTCATATAACTAAGAGTATCCTATGTTCAGAAATGAGGTGGCGCAAGCTGACCCAGTGAGGCCACAAAGTTCAGTCTGTACACAGGAGCTAAATACACTTTCTATCTTTGTGTCTGGGGATAAGCTTTGGAAGGCCTGGTTTGCTTCAGTAGAAAAATAATGTTTTCAGAATATGTGGCAAAGGCTATGACCCATGAAAACCTCTCACCGAAAGGAAGAAATGAGGTAAGAGAAAAGGAAGATAGACTTGAATGGTGATGAACAAATGGTCCAGTAACAGCCAGAGAAAAAAGTAGAGCATAGTTGAAGATGATTGTATATCATCATTACAGATCATTTTAAAGTTAGAAAGTGAGAGAGGGAAATATGGAGAATTACTGAGTAGTAAAGTGCAAGAGAAAAATTAAGTTAAAACTAGTTTTCAAGCAGAAAAATATGAAACAAATGTCTATTGTACTTGGCTAGTGAGTACTATCATTTTAGGGAAGGGATGAAATAGCAGAAAGAAAAGTTTGACGTAAAATTGATAAGAAAAAAAATCAGTTTGTTTTGTCAGCTGACCAGTCCTAATATCTTCAGCAATCCCTTAACTCAGGAGAAATATGCATCCTGGTTTGGGAAACCTGAAATGAAAACATTGGACTATGCACTGGTTTAGTTCATATCTGGACTCACACTCTCCACTTTTCTTTTCGCTTAATATCCATATTGTTGATCTGTGTCCTAGTTAAGAAAAAGAACTGGGTTCTCGCTTTATCAGGTTGGGGAGCCGGCCCTAAATCTCCTAGTTTCATTTACTCAAGCAAAGCATTCATTTCCTTTGCCTCTAGTTCTATAGAATGCATTTTTTACTATCTGTTTACCTGGCTGCTCTGATTGTCCACTAATGGGACTTCTGTAATCTCTTGAGAGCATATAGGGAGTCAGTGTTAAATTTAGATGCTAGCCTTTCTTAGTTTGATTTGTCTACCACTCTGGAAATTCTTATATCTATCTGCAGTATATCTCCATGTGCTATTTATGGTTTTGAGGACAGAAACTTAAAATTTTAGTAAAATATAGACTTTATCATGTAAAATTTTTCTACCAAAGGCTTTACTTCAATTTTGAGTTTGATATAAAAAAATGAATTCAGGGCAGTCATAGTAGAGAAGGTCATGAAGAGTGGGCAGAACTTGGAGAGATGAAAAGGTTTCCTTTTTTTTTTCTCCCTCTATTGAGTTTGAGTGAGTGGTAGAATCCAGTCTATATAAATAACAAAGAAGTAGTTATAAGTTTTTATAAGTAGTTATAAGTGAATGCAAAAGAATTAAGAAAAAGATGAAAAGATTTTCATAAAATTAGAAAGGATTAAAGAAAAATAAGTGGACGTGTATTTAGTTCCCCTCCACCTGCCACAGAATTACAACTTCATGTCTCCGTGTGGTAAATAGAAAATTTTTAAGCCTTTGTGGATCATTCTTTGGTTCTATATAGCATTGCTAGTAGTTAGTTAAATAATTCCTTGTGAAAATCAATGTTCCAGATTTTGTTTTATAGTTTATGGGTATTGATTCATCAGAGAGATATTGGATATTATTGATTTTGATGAGCAGGCAGAAGCAGAGAAGGAAAGATTACTTAAAAAAAGACAAAAGATTTATAGAAATTAGAAAGGCAGTTGCTGAGAAGTCATTAATATTTTTTTGAAAGTTGATTAGATTTTTAAGGATTTTTCCTCTGATATAGTAGCAGCAGTATGAAAAAAATAGAGTAAACTATTCTTTATGGTATCTGTGAAAATACATTTGAGCATAATATAATGTGTGCTGATTAGATACTAAATTTCTCTCAAGGAGTACGTGACCAGATAATCCCAAAAGATTTTATGTGCACATTTATGAATCCCTTGGGAGCTCTGAGGAGAAAATACAAAATTTATTTTTCAATGTTTACAAAAGACATGAAAACTCTGTCAAATGAATCTGGGCAATGGTCAAATTATGAAGAAATAATGTTACTAGAGCTACTGCACTTTTACCTCATAATTTTCTGACAAATATCCAGCACAGGGATCAAAAATTGATATGTCATATTAGTTTCCCTAAATAAATGCTTCCAACACACTGTAGTGGTTTCCATATTGGAAGTGTTTTTGGATACTATATTATTTAAGTTATTTAACCTAGTAGTGAGATAATAGTTTATTTAACACTGCTAAAAAATGAAAATCCTAAAGTAAATACAGAATTAGGGATTTCTTTTACTTTTAGACATTACACATAAGATCTTTTATTTTTTCATAATAAAATATATATTAACTTTGTAACGTTTCCTGTGCTTTCTTTAAAAAAGAATAAATAAAGTTAAGGAGAGAACACTACATCTCTCATACTAGTCTTCTTCTGACTCAAGAATTCTAGTATTAGAGTTAGTCTGAGGTTTCAGTCATAGTCTAGAGGTCTGAAACACTTCAGCTACTCAATGTACACCCACCCTCAATTTCACTTTCACCTGGGGGATACTTGGTGCTTTCTACTGCTTTTCTTTGTTTCTCCATCATTGTAAATGAGGCATTGATAGTCACAGAAATAGTAACCCTTGTTATCAAAGAAATGATAATCTACCATATATACTTATAAATACTGCAAATGTCATAAGGTAGGAGGCATATCTAATTCACTGTGTTGATTCTTATTTACATTTTACTTATAGTAAATACTAAGAGATTCGCTTTACTCTTCATGTATCCTTCTGTAAACAGATTTTAAAAATCTTGTTAGCTTAATTCCTATCTGGCAATCCCTGAACTCAGAATACAATCTTCATACCTTCCTAAAATTCTGTAATTCCTATTTTATTTATTTTTAATGCTCAGTTATGAACTTCTTAAATATGGCTATTTTCCCAGTTGGTTGGAAGCTAATCTAGGTAGTTATTGTTGCATAAGTAAAAGGGCTTATGTTTATCAATTAACTTCTATGTCTTTAAGCTACATCAATACCTCTTCTGCAATTAGTTTGTTTCTGTATATGCATGTAGAATCATTGCCCGGTTTTCTAGTTGTCACCAGCCCATCCTTCCTATAACCTACTGTTTAAAGTATAGCTTTTGCTCTTCCTCTTCACGAAAGCGATCAGAGATGACCTCTGAATGGTTTGCTATTCACTTGACTCAGGAAATCTCACAAGATCATGCAAATCAAAAAGTTCAAATCTTCATGTTCTCTCTAAGAACACTTGTGAAACTGCCCAGGCCATCAAGGGTGTGCATATTCGAAAAGCTACCAAGTATCCGAAAGATGTCACGTTAAAGGGCAATGTGTCCCATTCCATCGTTATAATGGTGGACTTGGTAGGTTTGCCCAGGCCAAACAATGAGGCTGGACTCAGGGTCGGTGGCCCAAGAAGAGAGTCGAGTTTTGCTGCACATGCTTAAAAGTGCAGAGAGTAATGCTGAACTGAAGGGTTTAGATGTAGATTCTCTGGTCCTTGAGCGCATCCAAGTGAACAAAGCTCCCAAGATGTGGCATAGAATTTACAGAGGTCATGGGCAGATTAACCCACACATGAGCTGTCCCTGCCACAATGAGATGATCCTACTGCAAAAGAGCAGGTTGTTCCTAAACCAGAGGAGATGTTGCACAGAAGAAAGCGATACCCCAGAAGAAAATGAAGAAACAACGGCTTATGAAGGAGTAAATTCAGCATAAAATAAATACTAATGAAAGTAAAAGGGAAAAGAAATTATTGCTTTCTCTCAATACTATTAGAGCCACATCAAGTGCTTTAAAACCTAGGAAAATATTTAACAGTGCAATAGTGAATAGTATTGGAAATGAAAAGCTGTATATGCTGACAGCACCAGTGTTCAAGAGCCAAAATGTGGGGGGAAAACCAAATGCTCATCAGCTGTTGACTGGATCTTTTAAAAAATGGCACAGGATTTCCCCACCATCTGAAAGCACATCCTTCCTATGAAACCCTTCATAAGCCAAAGCGACATAAAGCAAGGCATATCCCTGTTTTCTCAAAGTTTGCGTTATAACATTTCCGTTTAAAAAGACTTACATTAGTAAGGTAATGTCGGCTTTTTTTTTTTTTTTTTTGTGAAAGCAAACATTATTTTAAGATTTCTTTGGTTAGGGAAAAAAGGTATTACTGTATGTCTTTCTTAAAAGCAAAGTGGTGAAACATGAACTTTGGGGAAGCGGAGTGTACCTGCGCATCTATGGGATGAAATATGCTCAACAATTAAAAAGAATGAAACAGAGATATTTGCAACAATATACATGAACCTTGAAAACCAGAAAACAGAAGAATATAAACTGTATTGTTTATTTATAAAATATCCAGAATAGAATATCTATAGAAACACAATGTAGATAAAGTTTCCAAGGTGTAAAGGAGGAAGAGAATGCAGAGAATCAGCTAATGAGATAAGGTCTCTTTCTGAGGTCTTGAATGTACACTGAAATTAGGCAGTAGTGATGTTTCCATACCTGTAATTACACTAAAAACCTTTGATGTTGGCACTTTAAGAAAGTAATATGTATGTGATATGAATTATATCTCAATGAAAGTGTCACTAAAAATGGAAGTATAAGTGATTTTACACCAAATACAATATTTTCCCTTAGGAAGAAGCTAACATATATTATTTTTGGATTTTAGAAAGATAAAAATATGCAAAAGGAAAATAAAAATCAAGAAATAGAGTCAAATATATACAAATTAAAAGTCACTTTAATCACCTTTCAAATTCATGCAGGTCTATTACAGTTGTCAGTCAATTTTTTAATTTATTTGTGTTCGAGTATCATGACTTTAAAATAGCCTGTGAAAGTCCCTGGGATATTTTTGTCTGCATTTATCGAAAGAGAGAAACATTTTCATTGTTTCTGCTGAAAATAATATTATGAATAATTAGTTAATGGAGGCTTATCAAGAGTCCTGGCTTTATATTCTAGGTACATTCTTGGGGCATAGGTATTCATTTAATATCGCAACTACTCAATCTTGAGGGAAAATTGAAACAATCTCTTTTTGATATATAATGGTGTTAACATTTCAGTATAATGCATATTTTTCTTATTTAAAATCATGTATATACACTTAGTTATATCTTAGTTTATAACTTAGGTATATCTATGCCCCAAGCCCCCATAGAAATTTCCAATTTAATAGGGAAAATCATGTCTTGTATATGGTAGAATTTTACATATTGTAACAGGAGAAGTTTGCTTGAAAACATTTCATATTTAAATATTGCATAAATGAAAAGCATTTCTTTGTTACCACAAATCTGCATCAAAAATAAATTAATTCCCTTTAAAAATTCAAAAGGATCTCAAACTCCATTATCTTACCTAACGATGAGTTCTCACAATAGAGAAGAATTGCTGCAAATGACACCGTGGAAGCAGAGTTCAGTGTGATGATTATCTAATCACTTTTCTTTACTATGGCGTTAGCATGATTTCTGATTTTCAGATTAGTGAACTTCAGCCATTCTGGCAGCTGTCCACAGAATTTTCATCACTTATTGCAAGTACTTGGATGTTATAATAAAATCCAAGTCACAGAGATGGTACAGAGCTGACTGACTAGGTTACAATAAATTGAAAACATTAAATGTCTCCTCAGCCTCTGAAATGGTATCTGATAATACTTGGAGAAACAAAAAGAACTCTATTATGCTAACATTTAATTCTGGCCGTCAAACTAAAATATATGTGAGGAAGTACCTGTCCCTCAGAAAAACCAAGGTTAACTCTAAAATGTTGATTTTCTTTTGAATCAGCTAACATAAAGCTATTTAAGATATTGACATTAAAATTTTAGTTTTCATAATTATCAGTTTATTAACATTTATGTTTTTCATTTAATATTGCAACTACTCAATCTTGAGGGAAAATTGAAACAATCTCTTTTCAATATATAATGGTGTTAATATTTCAGTATAATGCATATTTTACTTATTTAAAATCATGTATATACACTTAGTTATTTTTCACATAAACAGTTATCTTGCTTACCAAATCTAGTATTCAGTGCACATCAAGACCTTTAAAAAAAACAACAGCACTTTTTATTGTCAGCATGGGGGCTTTTCAGAGGGAGTCAGTGATGTGTGTCAGAGGACAGGATAGAATCCTCCCACTTGAATTGTATTTTTCATTTTGAAATGACATCCGCTCTTTGCAATTTCTAATACTTAATGTCTTAGGAGCAATCTCTTTTATTGAGAGATTTTAAAGTGTTTTCCTTTCTGAAAAAAATTGCACTTCTTCACTTCCACTTTGTAATTTACCCTTTTGTACATGAGACATTCTTTTTCAGCAGCCTCTAGGCATTCAAATACATAGCATTTACAAGTGGCATTGAAAGAACTCATCTGGACAACAACATATTAGATATATAGTCTATTGTATAATATAATGTTTTTCTCAGTGTTTAAGATGATAGAAATTCATTTTGTTAAAAAAATGCTTTATGGACTTTTTTCATGATAAGATAAATACTATTATTTATTCACATTTTATTTTTCATTATTTCTCACTGGATTATTAAAAAAAACAAACAAACAATGAACATTTACTGATTGTTCCCTGTTTCCAGCTACGCTTTGAATACATTTTTAATTATAGTAGCTTGATTTTAGATACTTCAAATTTCCTACTTTTAGTTTTCTATGAATAATGTGTTTTATTTCTTCTTTTCCAAAGCTTCGATCTTGTCCCAGTTACCATTGCTGTGCCAAAAATTTACCATTTTTTTTAAAGTCCAAGATGTCTCACACATGGCTGAGAAGAGATGCCGGCTGTCGGCTGTGAGCTCAGCTGGGAGAGCACTCATACATGCATGCCCTCTCCGCCGCGGCAGTCTCGGGGCACTGGGCTTCCACGGTGGCCGTGTTCAAGCACCAGCGCTCCACCAATAACGCAGAAGCTGCATTGCCTTTTGTGTTCTAGCCTCCGGCGTCACGCAGCACGCAGCTGCCTCATTCTACTGTTTGCAAGCAGTAGCAAGCCTGCCCACATTTAAGTGTAGAGGACATAGACTTTACCTCTGATTAGAGGAGTGTCAACTAATCAGTTGTCCTTGTTTAAGATTGTCTCAGTCTGCAGTCTCCTCCCCAATTATTTACATTGCTCTAACATGCTGCATTCACTCCCTAGGGACTCCGCAAAAAATACCTGTTATTGTATTATTTATCTCTGCAGGGATGTCCGCAGTCTTGACAATTCAGGTCCTTATGCCGATGAGGTTACTTAGATATAGATCCTTGAATAAATCATTCTTCTAGTTCTGGACATCGTAGGCTATAAGAGGTAAGTTATTTACTCCTCCACAACGCGAGCTCAGCACACAGCATGCGATGTTGGGATAAATATCAAATAACTGCAAAGGAAAAAAAAAAACTGTTAAAAAAGCAGGGGCAGGGGCTTCCTGGGGTGGGACTCTGGCCGCGCAGACGCAACAGCCCCAGCAGCGGAGGCCTCTTGGTTCTGCGGTATTTAAAGGTCCTGTCTGACCACCTCTGTGGTCTCCAACCACTCGGCACCAGGTGTCCTGGGGGATGGGCACTCTTGCGGCAGGTGGTCCCCAGAGGCTGGAGGTGAGACTCAAGGGCTGTGCGTCCTCGGACCTGTGTGGACCCTGGGGAACTGGGGTTTGGGTGAACAGCGCAGACGCCGGCCCAGCGGCCCAGGGGCTGGGTGTGGCCCCAGGACCAGGTGTCCAGAGATTCCAGGGCCTGGGTCTGGACGCCCTGGCAGTTAGGGGTTTGGCAGGTGGTGGCAGGTGTCCTAGAGCGCTCTCCCTCCCCCCATACACAACCCTTAACCCCTGGGAAACCTAACTTCTTCCTATAGCTTTGCTTCTAGTGGTTTCTTTGGCCTTTTGCTGGCTCCTGGGAAGCCCCGAGGTGGGCTGTAGTAACCGGGAAAAGATCTGGAGTAGGATCAGGCCTAGCCAGTGCCCCTAATAGTGGGGAAAGGTGATAGCCGACCATGAGAGCATATTTAGGATTATTGTTAAGGTTGAATGTTTGAAAATGAAACATCAAGGAGAAGGCTGGACCTCAACATCCTGAAAAGTGAGAAGAATATACTAGAACACACTGTCCCAGTAAGAAATTGACAGGGCATTAAATACAGGAAAGCACGAAAAAGCTCATTGAGGGCAAGTGGCTTTGTAGTGGAGGAAACTGAGGCCCAGAGCTGAAATGACTGGCCCAGGGTCATGTGATTAGTTTAAAGATCATGTTGGGATTCCAGGTGGGGATAGTGGTTAAAGTTAAGACCACGGTTCAAGACCTTCATCGGCCATTTGTCACTGTGTGAATGTGGGCAGCTTTCTTACCCTTTGTGCTCCTGTCTCCCTAAGGGAGAGGATCATACCTGATGGCTATTTTTAGAATTAAGGTATGTTTAAAATAGGACAGGAAAGTCTGACACATATTAACTGCTCAAAAAATAACGATTGCAATACATTATTATAGTGTGAGTGCTGTTTGTCCGCTACACTGATAGATAGTGTAATCTTTGAGTTAAGTCCCGTTTCCCAGGACCAGAAGTAACATTTGCAGCATAGGAGGAAGAAACTCCGCCTTATGGGTTAACTGTTAGCATGACACAGTTGATTGCTAGATGAGGGATGTTAAACTCAGCAGATTATTACAAGCGTGGGGAAAACAAAAGTAAACGGCAGTTAAGTCTACCTCTAATTTAGGAAGTGGAACATTTTGCTTAATTTTTTAATAAGTAGAGAGGCTTTTATTAAGGGAGTAAGTATGTTGTTTTTCAAAATCATTCTGAATCCCAGTCCTTTTATCAGCTGTGTTTGAGCTTCATGAGTAGAATCACATGTTGTACATCTGCTATAATTGTAGTTAGAAGGGAGGTAAAGAAATGCGTGGGAGTTCTGTGCACCGGCCAGGGTGCACAAACACGCTGGGTAAATGGATCACACGAAGGCTAGGTTATTAAAGTGAATTTGCAGAAGAAACAGATATTTAAACCCATCTAAAAATGGGTTTCGGCATCCCTCCTCACTTTACTATCTTAACTGTTTAATTAGCACAGTATCTTCCAAGGACCAGTCAGGGTAAAGGATTTGTCAGAAGTTGTTCCTACAATTTTGGTAGCCATGCTATTTGCATCCTTTCACTTACAAAATTCACTTTGTCCTGCATGATAGCTTCAGGAGATTAAGTAACATTTAATAAGTATAAATGGAGGCTTAAGAGACTTGAATTTCAGGCCCAGCATGTTAACTAGCTTACGAAGCCCCTTGGTTTCCAGTGAGAACTTGCCCGAATACCTTATCCTTAGGGGCTATTGGGAGGTACAGATAAGATGGTGCATGAAACTATTTTGAAAGTGAATTGTGCAAATAGAAGAGTGAGTAGCTCATAAGTGGTCCTAGGAAATAAAAGTGCTTGAACATAATTGTAATATATGTAACTTACAGTTGAACTTTGTCAAGAAAGTATAGGATGAATGCTTTGCAGTTGCACAGATGTAATTTCAAATTAAGCTTAACTGTGTCCTGTGAACATTATTTAGAGAATTTTGTTTTGAAAGAAGTTCTTTCTTTCAAGAAAGAATCTTCATCAATATGTTTTTGAGTGTTCACAGCTTAAACCTACTTAGTGTACAGGAAAAAAAGCAAGTGCTATGAAAAATTAATTTAAATGTCTCTATTCGTGAAAAACAAAATTTAAAATGGTAAATAAGACATTAAAGATCTATTTAAAGTGGATGATCATTTACAATAAAGATCATTTCAAATGTTATGTATTTTTCCCATTTTAAATTAATTTTTTTACCAGATTTACATGTAGAAAATGAGAAGATATAAAAAAAGTAGTAAAATCGTTTATGTGATTGAAATCAAATTTATTTTAAGTGGTTATATTTTCCAGCATAAGACTTAACAGCTTCTTATTTGCCTTACAATTTAAGAGTTTTAGAACCATTCAATGGCATTACTGGGCAATACCTAGTCATAGTAAAAATCACTGCTAATTTTGAGCACATAATGTAAGTTGAGCGCTGTCATAAGCAGTTTACATGCATTTTGTTTATACAACAGTGCGAAGAGGTAGGTAGTGTTATTATTCTCATTTTCGAGGTGAAGAAACTGAAGCCTAAAGGTTAGTAATTCACTCAGCATGCAATTTATTAAGTAGCCGAGAAGGAATTGTGACTTTTGAGTTCCTGCTCATAAACACTGCTGTATTCTGTGACCTTGGACAGATTATGTGATTTATCTTAGCTTTAGGTTCCTCATGTATCAAGTGGGGATGATAGAACCTCCTGGCGTGTTTGCAGGATTAAATTAGACAACCTAAGGTATCTAAAACCCATGACATTTAAAATTTTAAAAGGTTAGACGAATGGATGAAGGAAAGACTGCTTTACTTTTTATTACCCACTACCTATTTTTTTACATTGAATTTATCAGGGTGACATTGGTTCGCAAAACCATCCAGGTTTCAAGTGCACAACGCAGTACAACATAACCTGCGCACTGCATCCTGTGCCCATCTTTCCGTCCCCATTTCCACCGCTGTGCGCACCTCCGCCTAGCCCTCCCTGCCTTTCCCTCTGGCTGGCATGACACTGCCGCCTGTGTCTGTGTGTTATGTATACACTATCTATTTTAAAAATCACTTAAAAAAACAACTAAGAACAATAGCTGGGTCATTTCTTCTATTCTTCTTTTAATTTCTCATGGCTTAAAGGAATTAGAGTTGAAATGACTTCTCTTAAGAGACAAAGTGCCACAAAGAGAAGCCCAGAACCAAAAGGCTTCACTGGTGAATTCTACCGAATAGTTAGGAAAGAATTAACACCTCTGGTCCTTCACAAACTCTCCCCAAAAAATAGAAGATGGGAGAATATTTCCCAGTTCATTCTGAGGCCAACACTGCCCTGAAACCTAAACCAGACAAGCACTTCACGAGAAAAGAATACCATGGACTAATATCTCTTGTGAAAATAGATGTAAAAATAGACTTAACTTGAAAAGATAAAATGTAAAAATTTAAATTAAAAAAACTTAAAATAAATTGAATCTTCATTTGTGTTAAAGATCCCTTTTCTGTTTTTTCACTTTTTAAATTGAATTTATGGGGGCAACTTTGGTTAATAAAATGATATAGGTCTCAGGTATAATTCTATAGTACATCGTCTCTGTATTGTATTGCATGTTCACCAGCCCAAGTTAAGTCTTCTTCCATCACCATTTACTTCCCTTTACCCTCTCCTACCTCCCCCAGCCCCTTTTTTGAATGGATCCATACTGAGGATAAAGTTGATGTCTTTGAGAGGTAGCAAATACACTACCTATTTAGCATTTGCCCATTCCTAAAGTTGATTCAAATAGTTGGGTTTGCTAACACTTGATGCCAAATGTGCCTGCTTCTGTTAAGAATATTGTGTGCAGTTGCAGATCATGAACATGAGTAAATGTATATAGTAAAATAATATAGACTGCCTTCTAAAGAATCCATGCTTAACCAAAAGTAGAGCAAAATCTTAGGGTTTACATAATTTATGACCCTTTGTCAACAATTGTCCATTTATCTGTTTCTCTTTTTACTTTCATCAATGTTTACTTTATGTGTGTCTGTGTTATTAGGTGCATGCACATCCTGAATTATTACGTCTTCCATAGAATTAACTTTTATTATCAAGTGTTTTTTATGCTTTAAAATTATGCTTCCTGACTTAAAATGAACACTGCCAGTTATTAGTCAATACATGCTAGTTTTCTTTTGATTTGTATTTTCATGTTGCATGTTTTTTATCCTTTTATATTCAGCTTTTCTTAATTCTTGAAAATGTGTAGTTCTTTTTTCCTTTTTCAGTTTTACTGATGTATAGTAGATAAATAATTTTATAAGATGTTTGAAGTGTACAATGTCATAATTTGATATGTGTATACATTGTGAAAGAATTTCCCTGATTGTGTGAATTAACACACTGGTATCTATCACTTCAATGTTTACCTTTTTTTCCCTTTGATAAGAACATTTCAGTTTTACTCTTCTAGCCTATTTCAATGATACAATACAATGTTGTCAACTATAATCGCCGTGTTATTCATTAGATCCTCACACTTTACCTTATGACTAGAAGACATTTGTACTGTTTTACCAACCTCTCCTTATTTCTCTCACCCAGCACCTGGCAACTGCCACTTTCTTTTCTGCTTTAGGTCTCTGAGTTTGGCTTTCGTTTTTTGGCTCCATATATGTGTTACCATATAGTATTTTTCTTATTTTACTTAGCATAATAAACAACTTGTGGTTGGATATTTTCTTTGTCCAATCTGATTGTCTTTGTTTTTAATTAAAGTTTATAATCTGTTTACATTTAACTTAATTAGTAGGGCTAATATCTACCCTCCTTTTATACCATCATACTATATGTATTTTATTTGCTCCACCCAGTCATTGTTTTCATTTTCTTTTACATAGTAGTTTTCAGATGAATAAATATTTTTTCACTTTTCCCTTCCATTCTTATTTGATCTTCTACCTTATTTATATTTTTCTATTCATAATTGATATTCTACTTTATTTTAATGTGCAAGTTTTAAAAAATTCTGGCTACCCAATGTAATTTTAGTCTCTGGAAATAAAAGGAATATACAGTAACTACAGTTGCATGACACAGTGGCTTTAACCATGATATTGTTTAGCAATAAATCAGAGGTACATAGACCTGGCTGTATGAATAATTTTCCATTGAATATTACTTAATTGCATATGAGCTTAATTGAATATAAGCTGTCAATTGATATTATAATTTTAATTCAAAATGTTATTACTGACTTTCTGACATAACTTTTACTATTGATTTTTAGATATTACATCTAATTCCATTTTTGAAATGATGTCAGGGAAGCCTCCAAGAATTGTGGAAATAAGTTAAGAACTTGTAGGTATAAATTATTAAAATGTATGTCATAAGTTTTGTACTTGCAAAATATAACAGTTTTAATCTGACTTTTAAAATTATTGCTAGGGGAAAGAATAAAAGGATAAAACCAAATGTTCCACCTACATAAAAAAATGATGTTACGAGACATTAAATCTGTCACAGTTGGAAACACATGTGTGGGAGGAACACTTACAATAGAGTCACACAGACTGTTTCTTTTTTTTTTTTTAGTTTAGGTTGAGTTTTTATGGGAGTAATGTTTGTAGAAGAGCCAATGACCCAATAAATGGTACTTATGGATGTTCAAATGCCACAGGAAAGACAAAGTATTTGATTACCTGAAAAGCTATTGTCCAACACACTGGATACTACTTCTATAATAGAAGTTGATGTAGATTTGATAATGAGTACTTACATTTTTTAACCACATGAGTGGAACAAAATTAAAGTTTTTACTTTTAGTTTTAACTGTTAGTCTGCTCAGATCCTTGCTATTCAAAATGTAATTCATGAAATCAGCAACAGAACCTGGTAGCATTAATTAGAAATGAAAATACTAGGTTTCACCTCAGACTTAACTGAATTAGATTATGCATTTTAATATATCTGTAAATAAAATTTTAATGCATATTGCAGTATGAGAAATACTGATCTAGATAACTTAGGGACATCTCCAAAGAGTGAAAAATATGGAAGAAATAGGATTAATGTGTTTTCTGTTAATTGGTCAAATTGAAAAACAACATTTTTTGAATTCCTTTTTTCTGTCTCCTGAAAAATTTGAGGATAATAGTTTAGACCTTTAATATTCTCTATAAGTTTTAGAAAATCAAGGATGTAAAAATACGTATTTTTCACAAATAAATATCAAATTTTTCATAAGTAACCAATATAAAAAATGTACACGGAATTTACATAACAATTCATTTAATGTTTTAATTGATACAATAAAATTTTGTCCTCTTCTGAACTTTTTGGAATTTTCAAGCCAAATGATATAAAATTTTAAGACTGTAAGTTCATTTATAATTACAATGTAAGTAATTCTGTCATTCATTTAAGATCAAAACCTTGTATAAAGTGTTATTGAAATCATGTCCTTGGTTTTCACTTAAACTTTTTGGAAAAATTATTTGAAATGATTCTTGAGTTGCATCAGATATTTTAATATGTACATCTGGGGTTGGTATTGAGTTGATATTAAGCTGGTAAGTAGTGCTGATAGCCTGTGTCTAATCATTGTTCACTTTTCATGCCAAACTGGTTGTTACTAACATTCTTGTTTTTAAGGAAAAGAAGTTTCCTCAGCTTTTTTTTTTTTAGAAAACTGCTCTCAGTTTTCTCAGTTCCCCTTCCTAATTTCTGAATAAAATGTTACCTATCAGTGCCTATTATAATATAGAGTTTATGAAGGAAAGAATCTCTGTGTGTTACATTTAGTACTATAATTCTATGCAGTAAAACTCTCAATAAATATTAGTTGAAGTAAGGAATTTTTTGCCCTTTCCGGTGTTGCTCAGTGGATTGAGTACTGGCCTATGAACTAAAGGGTCACTGGTTCAATTCCCAGTCAGGGCACATGTCTGGGTTGTGGGCCAGGTTTCCAGTGGGGAGGATATGAGAGACAACTACAAATTGGTGTTTCTCTACCTCTCTTTCTCCCTCCCTTCCCTTCTCTCTAAAAATAAATAAAATCTTTAAAAAAAAGGAATTTTTCCACAGATAATTTTTATAATAAACTCAAAATTAAAATACATCACAATAAACTGTGATATTAGCTGAAACTAAAAAGATCACATTTAGTCTCATTTGAGAAGATTTCCACAAAAGCATACTTGATGCACCATTTTGTATTAAAAATTAGTAAGCCCTAAATGCTTTTATATTTATAGTACACTCTATACCTATGTTGTTATTTTATGAGTTGACATTATGCTTTTAGATATACATTCATGACCCAATTTTTCTCACTTAATGGCAATTAACCTCAAATAATTAATTATTCAGTATAAGAAGAAAAGTTTAGGAAACAGAAATATCTGTAATTTTTGTATAGCAAGATGAAAAAAAATTTATTGACAACCAAGATCTGACTATAGGAAAATTGATAAGTCATCTGCAGCTTACTGCCAAATATTAGTTTATTTGACACATTATGACTACGAAGAGTATAGGAAATGTATATGATTTTTATGTTGAGTAGAAAGAAAGTAAAATTTTCACAGAAATCCTGAATAATTCACATGCAAGTATGTGTATAATTCTACATTCAAAGTAATACAGAATTGAAGTAGAGCTAAGGAGATGCAACAAAGTCTGCTAGCTTCCTATTTTCCTTAATGACACATTTATGAGTCAAGGTGGCAAGTGTACTGGGCAAATTTATGAGCTAAAGGGTGCAATTAGGATTGTTGTAAATCACATCCATATGAAAACATTTAAATTAGCTGAAAAAATTTAATCTGAAGGAGATAAATGAGAGTGTTATAAAAATATGGTAATCTGATAGCTATTTTTCAAATGTCTTAAAAACTAACCGAGGGAAAAGGGACTAAATAGACTAATAGAAGAATAACAAGCAGAATTACAACCAAACTTGCTGGGTGTCAGTGTTAAAACATTTATGACAGGATAATGATCAGTTTATTACAGGAAAATGATCAGTGTGACATAAAATAAAAATCTTTTACAAGTGGAATGGGTAGAAGAAGTGAGTATGCTGTATGAGAGTGTTCAATAGTCTTTGGAATACCTTTGTATTGGATGTTTTCAGAAAGAATTAATACGTTGCATTTGATGGAAGTTGGGCTCAAAATATCTAAACTCTTATAATCCAATGATGCTAGTGGCACTGCTCTTAATTTCAGACAGAAGATCTCTGGCCTGTCCATAGACTTGAAGTTTGTAGGAGCAGATATAATAATGTGCAGGCATGTCCAAGCTGTGGCCCAGGGTGGTTATGAATGCAGCCCAGCACAAGATCGTAAATTTACTTAAAACATCATGAGAATTATTTGTGATTACTTGTCACAATGTAGTTAATGTGTGGCTCAAGGCATCCCTTCGTCTTCCAGTGTTGCCCAGAGACACCAACAGGTTGGACACACCTGATTGTACAGGATGCTGGGCAACACAAAAGGTAGCAAAGGATTCTTAAAACCAAAAGGAAGTTTACAATCATTTCAACCATTCCTATAATTATAAAAGGGATGGAACTGACGTTTAAAGAGGTGGAAGTGTCATTAAACTTACCCTAAGCCAACACATGTAACCATTGGTTATCCAGCACATGCAAAAGGCACTTTTTAAACCTGGCAATTTCAAAAAAGTATGTAATGGAAGTCTTCACTAGCTAGTTCTGCTAATTCTTAATTTCTATCCATGTATTAGTTTAAAATATCAGAAGCCAAAGGACTCAACCTAGATTCACAAACATCCCACAGACATGCTGTCATGGATATAGTTAATTAAACTCCGTAGTCTCTTGGTGAATTTCCTCTCTGCCGTAGGTTCCATGCTGTGAGGGTGAACACAGTGGTAACTGTAGCGGTCACAGACCCTGTGATCAAGGGGCATGGAGTCTAGACAAATGGCCAGAAATATGGATATAGAAAGAATAATTGTAAGTGGTGAATACTACCCAGTCAAATCACATGGCATTAGAATCTATATAGCAGACAGGTGATCTGTGTAGGACTGGAAGTGAGGAGGGAGTAGATACCATTAGAGAAAATCCAAGAGCAAAGACTTAACAATGGCAGGTTTGCCTTTGGACATTTTGGACACTTGAAACCTGTATGATTTCATTAACCAATGTTGCTCCAATAAATTTAATAAAAATACAAAAGAGATTCAGCAACAAGTGGGCAAATGGGACATCTGACATACTTAAAGTTTACGAAGTCTTGACAATTTTAGAGAAGGAAATCTTTGTAGGAATTATACATTTAAATATATTTTTCTGTGGCTTTGCAAAAACTTTACATTTTTTTTCTTAATTTACTATTTAATAACTTCTTTGAACTCATGTCTGCCATGCTCCTTTGCAATAGGAGCATGATCCTAGAATAGTGGCTAATATAGAGTGGGCTCTTAATAAATGAACAAACATATAGTAGTGAGTATGATTTTTTAACTCATAAAGGTATGCAAAAGAATTAACTTTACAATTCTCTTTAAATCATCTTATTTTTTATTTCAAATGTCCATAACAGTGGGAAATTTTACATAAGCCATTCTTTTGGTCCTCACATTCTTCAAGTTATGCCTTAGGCTAAAACAGTTGAATCATCTGCAGATACATGCTGCTGATGGAAAATCCATTTATCTCCTTAACAGGCCTTTTAGATCCAATGGCCAACTTACTTCAGCATCATGCAGGACATATGCATTTATTCCTTGGTCTCATTTGCCAAATATGATTTATGCTTCATTCCCTGTCTGTGATCCTGCCACTTCCTCTGTGGTTCTGCTCAAGAACCACGTTGCAGTTCTGCCCTATCCATGAATCATGAGTCTCTCTATTCCCATTCCATTAGACAGCTTACCTGTCTCTATATATCTAAATGCAAATTTCTCACTCTGTCTTGAGATAGGTAAGTTCGAGGCAAGAAAGCTAAGTTAAGATAAGCATTCCTTTACTTCTGGCATAAGACTTACATTAAATATATCTCAATTATACCTTGAGATGGCAATCAACTGTTACCAGAATCCTGCATGCCTGTAGGTATAAAGTTTTAAAAATCTTATTTGGGTATTGAAACTTTTAGAGAGAAAAAATGACTCCTCTCTGATTAAGGGGAATTCATTTCAAACTTACTCATTTAAGGCGAAATGATGGATACTTTAGAAAGAACCAAAATCTCTGTCCATATTAGGAAAGTAGCAATCAAGAAATGTTCCTTCAATATATCTTTAAACAAAACTTCTATTAGAAACAACATCTCAGATATTAATACTCAGAAGATAGACTCACAGCTAGCATGCCATTTTATACTTAATATTGGTGGTTTTTAAAATACAAGTTTAATGCTGAATATGACTTCACATACATTACTGAGCCAGAGCAGGACACTGCTAATATGTCTGTCAATTCTACATTCTTTATACTGCTATATTCATCATTTAGAAGATATTTTATAATACTAGAATAGAAAGATAATCGCACAGGAAGTGTGTAGGAATGATTAAGTTCTTAGATTTCCTGACTTATGTGTTTGGTTATTTATTGTATTTTTCCATTACCATTTAGTCCCTTTATACCTCACCCCTGCAATCACCCCACTGTTGTGCATGTTCATGAGTCCTTTTTCCTTTTTACTCAGTCCCTCTACTCCCTAATCTCCTCCCACCCCTTAGCTGTCAGCTTGCTGTGTGTTTGCTTATTTAAATGACGGAGAATCTTACACTTTTACATGGATGGGTACTCAATATGTGGCATAGGAAGAAAATGCTTCAGGACCATATATATCTATTTAAGATAATTCTATACTTTCACTAGAGAAAATATCAAAATAATTTGACTATCCTCCTATAAAACTGCTTGAGTGGAGTTCTTCCAGTATAACATTTGCATATCATTAAGCACTAAATACTCAAGAGCGAGTTCCTCGATTCTGTCATACCTTTTAGCTATGTTTGGGAGACCAGCAGGCAGAGTTTAGTATATCTGCCAAAAGAATATGTGGCAGGTCTAGAAGGAGGATACATATGTATATGAATATAGAATGTGCTATGTGTTTGTACCATGTTTTTTTTTTCAAAATAGCTAAATGTTATGTTTAAAAGGTGAATTTCAAATCATCTTGTAATTTTTTGTTTGATGTTTTTGTCTGGTATAGGAATTTGGACAAAGCACTATATAATAACACCTCATGTTTCTTTTTGTAACTTTAATTGTCATTTTTACTATAACCCTATAATTAATCAGTCATATGGGGAAAGGGAAAGGTAGACTTTGAATGTGGAAAGTTAACAAATTAAAGATATAATGGAAAATGAAAAGATGTGAGAAGTTTTTAAAGAAGATAGGAATGTCTTCTTATTCTAAAAAATATATAGACTATAGCCATAGTTTAGTTTATGATATTAACAATCAATATAAAAACATACTAAAAGTAAAAAGAGGAAAACCATAAACTGATAGTGCAGATTCATGAGAGTCAGAGAGTTTGAATTTAGAAAATGACCTAAGGAATATAGGTGAAAGATAATTTTGACTAGGTGGCTTTAATATCTAGTCACATTGATAGACAAATTTTGGAGGTATTTGCAGTAAGTACTTGTTCTGTTTTCATTATTTTTAAACTAGCATTCATTCTAACACAGTTGTTAGGCAGGATGTGATTGATATTCGTGCCTGATCCTCATGAAGTTTTATTTCCTTTTAATCAGTAAATTTGCATCCTGATCAATATCTTAGTCTCCTGTGAGTTAGGTTAGGGCCTTGATTCTCTGTGAATTCAGTCTACTTGGTCCTTAGTGAGACAAGGCAAATGTCCTGTAATGGTCAGCCCACATGGCCTCTCCTCGATGACACCAGGATTTTCTATGGCTTCATGTCACTCGAGTAAGCGCTGTGGTAAGTGCTTGTGTGGTGAGTGGACCTCTTCTACAAAACTTTGTTACCTTTCTATTTTCTCTTGTTCTCTCTCTCCTCCTCCTGTTTCAGAAGTGGTTGAAATACAATGAAGAAAATGAAATTAATGTTAATGTGGAAGTATATAGAAAAGGAAAATACCAAGTGCAAGTTGCTTTGCTTATCTAAAAATCCCAGCAGTTCTGTGTTCTCTTCTCTGTGTAAACAGGCATAATCCTGGTAAATTGTCTAATTTTCTGAGTGAAAAAATGTGGAAAAATTAGGCTAAAGCAATATCATAAAGTTAATAATACCAATATTCTGTATAGTGCTACAATTGTCAAAGTATTTCCTAAAAATACCTAATTTGATCTGCATAGCACCTTTATAGGATATGGAAGAAAATCATTATACACATTTCACAAATGAGAAAACTATCTCAGAGAGGTACATTATTTTCCCAAGAGCATCAAGGAAATGTGCTATAAGGGCAGGTATAGAATTTATAGGCTTCTGAATCATAGATAACATGGTCCTTATTTTCTTGCCATACACTGCTTCCTTCTGAGAATCTAGAATTAATATTTTACGCAGTAGACTATATGTTGACACTAAGGAAACAACATTTTGTCCTCTGTAACAATCAATAGTGCATGAGTTAATTTCAGCAAAGCATTGTGGGACACTGCGGACAAAACAGCCCACAGTGGCCAGTGAAAGTAGCCTAGGGAGGGACCGTGTGTGTGTGGGAAATGACTCCAGGTCAGACATCTGCTGTTCCAGACAGACCCGTAAACACTGTCTGTGGGTTTACTTTTAGAATCCCAAGGATACGATTACAATGTATAGATGCAACGAAAAGCTATATATATTTATGGAAAGTTACCTAAAAACAGGTTGTATATTTTAAATCATATTGTGACTCTCTTCATTCCTTTGGGATTTAATAATGATGAGGGCAGAGACATTAGTAGGTATCCATGTAATATTTTTAGGAGTTTGTTTACTTTAGGTTCATACTCCACTTTAATAAGGAAAATAAAATGTAGTTATTGCTTAGAACTAATGAGAAAGATGAAGCACATAAAAACACTAACCTGATAAAGTAATTTTTGTTTGGAGACTCCCAAAGACAAACTGAAAATTTCCTTTAATTATCTAAGTTCCTTTTACTGAGTTGTGTGTTTAATTGTCTGACACCCCTACCAATTGGTTTCAGTAGAGTTCTCTCAAAGAAATTTGTCTTTGTAATTAGTGTCCTTTGAATATGGTACATTTGCTTAGTCACTGCATCAGAACTGAAGAAGAGCAGAATGTGTCTCTTGAAAACCAAAGTGCCTTGACTCCTTAGCATGTTTATATTAATTCTCACAGAGGCAATAATTGAGATTGGAACTCTGATTAGTGGAAAAAAGAGCAAAAACAACGCAATAAGAAAAGAGATGAGACGCTATGGATAATAGGAGAACCCCCACACAAGATGAAACTTCTGAATACTTCTCCTAGGTGTTTCTGGTTAAGAAAATTCATGGAACTAGTTTTCCTATTCCCTCCTTAATCCCTTTTAGATGCTTCAATGGTTTATTTAGATAATTCTGGTGTTTTAGATAACAACAGTGCTTTCCCATGCCTTCTTTGAGATTAATATAAATACAGGTGTTAATTCAGTTTTTGGAAAGAGCAGGCTATTTAAGACCCAATTCATCTAAACTCAGCATTTTCATATTGATCAGATTTGAAATAAGAATGCAAAGATAAAAACAATAAATATACTTAGTTAGCTCTGTATTATTTATATAATAAAACTTTAACTTTGAGCCATTCAGACTCAAAGTAATTGCACATAGATGTTGAGATTATATTTCAACAAGGAAAAAAAAAGCTTACTATCACAAACTAATTCATTCTTCTTAGATAAAAAAAAAAAATCAAAAGCAACTGATAAGAATAAAGAAAACCAGGAATTCAAAGGAACACACACACAAACTAGCTAGAATTTAGTAAGTGTATAAACCATAATTAATACTTCACTCACTGTGCAATGTGACAAGGGACAGATGGTTGACACAGACATTTTGTAGTAATTATAATGTTCTTGATTTAAGGCCACACTGTATAAAAATAATTTAGGTAAATATTATAGTGTATATTTTATTTGCATCAAATAATTTGTTTGCTATTTATAAAACTTCTAAGTTAAAACGAATATGGCTAAGAAAAGATGTTTGAATGTTTAATGGCAACAGTTATTCAGCACATAGATAATCCAAGACTAATTTTCACATGTGTACTGGGTAGGTGAAATTTTTAATCATATACTGTAGAAGCTGATTCAAAACATTTGAACTTAGATCCAATGAAAATAAGTACTGCTATCCATTTATACAGGTGACACAAGTAGAGGATGATTATAGATGTAAAAGCATGCTTATAAGAGAGAATAATCCCTTATACTATTTCAGTCATAATTTTATGAAGTATATTTGTTGTTTTCAGGAAATATAAAGCCTCAGTTGTATATGGCAATACATGGATTATTAGCTAAACTTGGTCAGTGACTGAAGTGGGTTTTTGAAGCAAAATAGAGACAGAATGATCAGTGTCAATAAAGACTAGCACAAAACAAGAAAATGAACCATTGCAGAATTAATATGAAAGTCAAAGTTACATTAAATTTTTGAAGTTTAAAAAAAAAGCAGAAGCTGCAAAATAGAAAGCACAAAATACAGAGAAAATACACATTTTTGTCCAAAAGGTTTTTGAAGGCATGAAATTGTGGGACATCTGATGGGAAATTTGTGGTATCACCCATTTGGCTTAATCAGAGATTACATACCTTAACAACCTGCTAGAAAATAGGGGATGATTACTTTGATTTTCAGCCCACATACAGGATTTCCACTTTTCCGCTGAGCTGCTTTCTTGAGATTACTTGTATATTGTCAATTATTACTGATTAGTAGTATTGCTTATTTATAATAATAGTCTCTTAATAGTAGAAAGATGTCTTGTTTACCTTTATGTTTTTTTCATTTTATACCAACATGCAAATACATATAGGATTATACACACACAGCATAGAATAGTTTTGCCTAAGAAAGTGCCTAATAAATAGGGTCCAGCAGAAGTTATGCCATTGAGGGTGGTTGGTTGGGTGCGTGAATGTCTTGCATGAGAGGGACAGCAATTTGAACATTTCACCTAAAATACCATATGGTGTATTTGAGTGTGATACTGTTATGTAATAGAATTACATAGTTATGATTTTGTAATAAAAAATTTCATGTAATAAAAAGCGATATCATTTGTGCCAGACCCAGTATATTTGATAAATGCATGAAATAATGAAATATTAAATAGTCATTAAATATATATTTAATAATTTTGAAATAAGTATGTAAAATATACTATAAAATATAAAACTATTGAAATGTTTTGAAACTAGCAATTGTTATTAAAATAACCCAGTGATTAATATAATAATAAAGGCTAGTCTTTATTTTTGCTGTGAGCTATTTCTTCTTCTGCGTGTTTTATACTTGTTAACCTTTTTAATACCCATAACAACCATATTAGGCAGTACTACCGCCATCCCTATTTTATAAACAAAGAAACTAGGACAGAGAATATTGTAATTTTCTAATGGCATAAAACTAAGAAGTTGTATAGCTTGCATTTGGTGATGTTATTTGGCTCCAGAGCTCAAATATTAAAAATTATGCTAGACTGATATTAAGTTAGGGAAAACTTGTAAAAATAGCAATAAAATCTGTCTTGCTATATTTTTTTTGAATTCAACATTTAGCATAAACTTGAATACATATTAAAATGAACTAGCAAAATAAAAAAAAATAATGTTAAATACCCTTTGGAGGAGGAAGAAGAGTGGAGCATATGTTAGGAAGTTGTGATCAGGGAGAGCATGATCTCAAAATGGTACTTTATTTCTGCAATAACAACCTAAGGTTAATCTCATCCTAAACCATTTACCAACAAAAAAGGAAAAAAAAGGAAAAAATTGTGAAACCACATCTACAAACACAGTTAACATTGGGTGAATCTCCCTATTTCTTTCAAAGTATACCATACTGTATAAAAAGCCACAGGAATAGTTATAAAAATGAAATTTACAACTAAGTTGTATGATTGATTAATTTTTTAAAAAAGGGCAAATGAAGTATTTCAATATGAGTTGTTTTGAAATGTTTCCATTAGGGAAATTATTCTCAAAGCAACATTATTTTACCAGTGTTAATATAGAGGGAACATTTAGCATTTTAATTTGCAATATATATTTTATATGAAAATAATTCAAGCATATTAAGTAACCATGTGCAATTCTTATCTATGCAATAATGATAAATGATAGTTATTTCTCCTCACATAATTCTCTGGAGTCATTTAATTATGTGTAAATATGTTATACTTTGAAAATTTTATTCTCAGTTTGAATTTATCAGCTTAATGTTTTGTAACACTTGGAACTTATTTTCTTGAAATAATGCCTTTACTATACTTCATGATTATTGGCCATATGTATTACTGGGAATATTTTCAAAATATTCCAAGGACAAATTGTTTTTTAAATTTTTCTAAAAGAAAATAATAGAAGAGAGGAAGCTTGCCTGACTTTATTCCATAGTGAATATTATTTTGAGATTTTTCAACAAAAATTATTTGTTGATTTTAAATACTTATTAGAAAAAGAGCAGATTTCAATATAAAATATTAGAATGTAAGAATTTTGGAACTCTACCTAATTTCTAAAGGCTTATGAGTCAAAAAATATTTACAGATATTTGGGGGCAGTTATTTTTTTACATCATCTGCATTCTTTATTTGAAATTTATGAATTCATATTGCATGTTGGAACTTCATGACTAGTCACTACCTTTACTGTTTCTTTCAACGACTATTTATTGAGTTTGTTGCTCCAAGCACTGTTTGGGGGTAGGGGCTGCAATAATGAACGTAGTGAAGATTTGCTTTCATTAACTAATACTCTACTAAGTAGAGGGAAAAAGTAAACAAAGTGAGTGCTTTGAGGAAAAATAAAAAATATTTAGGAGATATAATTAGATATGAGTGTGCTCTTTTGAAAAGACTAAAAAGGAAATGTCTCTCTGTAAGACAATATTTGAGTATATACCTGAATAAAATAGGTTTGCAAAATATATACTTACCCAGAGGTCAAGCATTCTAAGCTGATGGTATAGCAGACAGAAATATTGCTTGGGGTGTAGAAAAAACAAACAAACAGGGAGGTAGAGGAACGCTGAGGAAGCCAAATAGAGGGAGTACTTGGAAGTCAGTTGCAAGATAAATTAGGTTCCTGTATCTTGCTTTATATTTAAACAGCCTCTTAGACTCAGAAATGTGGCAAAAGTAAAAATCGTAAACACAGTCATGTAACCTTCTGCAGACTGACCTGTTATCAAAGCTTAAGACCACTTGCTTTATTTGCCCTGCTCTGCTGATCTCTGTGTTTGGGTGTGTATGTATATAAATATGTTTTCTCTTAAGCCTTTTGAGCATTAATTAAAAAACATTATTGTCCTTTACTCCTATCCTTTAGTATATATTGTCTTAGGGATATTTTCTTACATAGAGTGCAGTTTTCATCTTAGTATACTTAAAATCGACACAGTACTATAATCTACAATAATCTATTTAGTTTATTTATTTATTTATTTAGTTTATCTATTATATTTCGATTTTGTCAGTTGATACAATAATACCCTTATTGATTCTTTTTCTTTAGTAGAGAATCAAACATACGGCAGGTATATTTACATTTAGTTGCCATGCCTCTAACTTCCTTTAACCTAGAATACTTCTACAGACTCTCATTATCTTTTATGACATTGGTATTTTTAAGGAAATAGTCTTCCTACTTCCTGACCATTTAAAAACTAGAACATTTACCATATTTTGTTTGTTTGATGTTTCTCATGATGAGACAGAGGTTATGGATTTTCAGGTGGAATACAGCATAGGTGATGCTTGGCCCTTGCATTTGGAGGCATATAATGTATTGGGCTGGTCAAAAAGTTCATTTAGGTTTTTATTTTCTATAAATTAAGATGTATTTTTTTATTTTCACCAATAACTTTATCGATTTTGTTATTTTGAGTATATTGGCTCTTTCCTGCTATTGGCTTCTAGTGGGCCTCGGCCAGGGGTGCTGCTAAACACCTTCCAATGCCTAAGATAGCCCCACAGCAAAGATTTGGCCAAAATGCCAGTATTACCAACAAACTTTGCAAACCACTTTTGAAACGTTTGATCAGTCACAGCACCATTACTATACACGGCAAAAATCTTTTCTTTTTTTTCCTTTTTGCATTGCAGTTGCGTTTTTCCCTTCCTTGAAATAATAAAGCATAATACACCAAAAATGTTGTATATTATCTTCCATCGTCAGTATTAAAATGGCCGTACAGAAAAAAATCACCAATTTTGATGTTTTTTTAAATGCACACTAAATGACAGTTGTCACAATACACTCTAAAAAAAATTGTTTCAAGGGAAGTTAAAGACATCTAAGCATTACTAGAGCAATCATATGGAAAAAAACTAAAAGTTAAGTGAACTTTTTGGCCTACCCAATACCTGGGTCTATAATTCTGGCCATCTGATGCTCTCCACTGTGTATTTACTGTAATTAGTTCCATTGCAGTTAATAAAGTCACACAGGATAAATTATTTTTCTTTTTATGGCTGAGTAGTATTCCATTGCATAAATGTTGCATAGTTATTTTATCCTCTCATTTTTGATGGACACTTGGGCTGCTTCTATATCTTGGTGATTGTAAATAACACTACAATAAACATAGAGGTGCTTATATTCTTTTGAATTAGTGTTTTGTGTTCCTCTGGATATATTCCCAGAAGTGGGATCACTGGGTCAAAAGGCAGATTCATTTTTAATTAAAAAAAATTTTATGTGAAGTATCTCCATACTGCTTTCCAGAGTGACTGCACCAGTTTGCATTCCCACCAACAGTATAAAAGTGTTCCCCTTTCTCCACATCCTCGCTAGCACTTGTTGATTTATTTATGATGACTATTTTGACAGGTGTGAGGTGATATCTCATTGTGTTTTTAATTTGCATTTCTCTGATGATTAGTGACTTCAGCATCTTTTCATAATATCTATTAGCCATCTGTATGTCTTATTTAGAGAATTGTCTCTGCAGGTCATTTGCCCATTTTTTAATTGGGTGGTCCATTTTCTTTGCTGTTGAGTTTTGTAAGTTCTTTATACATTTTGGATACTGACCCCTTATCAGATGTATCAGTGAATATGTCCTCCCATTCTGTGAGTTGTCTTTGTATTTTGTTGATGTTTTCCCTTGTTGGGCAAAACTTTTTAGTTTGATGTAGTCCCATTTGTTTGTTTTTTCTTCTGTTTCTCATGCCTGGGGAGATATATCTGATAAAATATAGCTATGAGCAATGCCTTAGATTTTGCTGTGTATGTTTTCTTCTTTGATTTTTATGGTTTTGTGCCCAGGGGAAGGAAATAATAAAAATCAGGGCAGAAAGAAACAAAATAGAGTCTAAAAAATGATACAAAAGATCAGTGATTCCAAGAGTTGGTTCTTTGAAAAGATAATCAAGGTGGACAAACCTTTAATCAGACTCATCCAGAAAAAAAGAGAGGGCCCAAATAAATAAAGTCAGAAATGAAAGAGGAGAAATTACAATTGTCACTGAAGATATAAAAAGGATTGTAAGAAAATGTTATGAACAACTATATGCCAACAAACTGGACGACCTGGAAGAAATGTAATTCCTGGGAACATACAATTCCATAAAACTAAATGAGGAAGAATCAGAGAATCTGATTATACAGATTGCACCTTGTAAAATTGACACAGTATTAAAAAAAAACAAAAACAAAACTCCCAAACAAACAAAAGTCCAGGACCGGATGCCTTCACAGGTGAATTTTACCAAATCTTCCGAGAAGAACTAACATCTCTCCTTCTCAAACTATTCCAGAAAATTCAAGAGTAGGGAAGTTTTCCAAACTTACTTTACGAGGACAGCATTATCACAATTTCAAACCCAAAGACACAACAACAACAAAAAGAAAATTATAGGCCAATATCCCTGATGAAAATAGATGCTAAAGTCCTGAAAAGAACATTAGCAAACTGAATACAGCAATGCATCATGAAGATCATATACCATGATAAAGTGGAATTTATTCTAGGAATGCAAGGTTGCTACAACATTGACACAATAAATGTGATTACCACATAAACACATGAAAGATAAAAACCAAATGATCCCACCAATAGAAGAAAAGCATTTGGTAAACTTTAGCACCCATTTACAATAAAAACTCTCAGCAAAGTGGGAATAGAGGAAACATACCTAAAAATAATAAAGGCCTTAAATGAAAAACCCACTGCCAGCATCATCATACTCAATAGGCAAAAACTATAAGCATTCCCCTTAAGATTGGGGACAAGGCAGGGATGTGCACTTCCACCTGTCTTATTCAAATTAGTACTGGAAGTCCTAGCCACAGCAATTGGACAAGAAGAAATAAAATGCAGCCAAACTGGAAAGGAAAAAGTAAAAATGTCTTTGTTTGCAGATGACATGATGCTGTACATAGAGAATCCCAAAGATTCCGTCAAGAATCTACTAGAACTGATAAATGAATTAAGTATCAGGATACAAAAATTATATCTAGAAATTGGTTGCATCTTTATATGCCAATAACAAACTAACAGGGAAATTAAGGAAACAATCCCATTCATAGTTCCTTCAAAAAAGAAATACCTAGGAATAAACCTAACCAAGGATGTAAAATACCTGTACTAGGAAAATTATAAGACACTGAAGAAAGAAATTGAAAAAGGTACAAATAAGTGGAAGCACATACAGTGTTCAGGGATAGGATGAATTAACATCATTAAAATATCCATACTACCCAAAGTGATCTATAGCTTCAATGCAATTCCTATCAAAATTCCAATGATGCATTTCACAGAACTAGAACAAATATTTCAAAAATTTATGTGGAACCACAGGAGGCTCCACATAGCAACAGCAATTCTGAGAAAGAACAAAATTGGAGGAATGACGCTAGCTAATATCAAACTATAGTGTAAGGCCATAGTAATCAAAAGAGCATGGTATTTGGATAAAAACACACACATAGATCAGTGGAACAGAAGAGAAAGCCCAAAAATAAACCCATACCTTTATAGTCAGTTAATATTCAATGGAGGAAGCAAGCACCTGCAATGGGCTAAAGATAGTTTATTCAATAAATGATATTGGGAAAACTGGACATATAAGTGCAGAAAAATGAAACTAGACCACCTTCTTACACCACACACTAGAATAAATTCAGAATGAAGTAAAGCATGTAACTTTTTCATTAATGAGTATCTCATGTGTATTTACTCAGTTAATACTTATAGATCTATTTCATTGTATGACTGAATCATAATTAATTCAACTATTGTGGATCAGCATTTTAGATTACTGTCACCACAAAATATATTTAGTCAGCTTTTTGCTCTTGTTGCTTGTTCTCTGTATGATAGATTCCTTAATGTGGGATAGCTCAGTCAAAGAATAAAATACATTTTAATATGTTTTTAGATTATTTTCTGAAAGCATAAAGCAATTATTTTTCACCAGCAATATATGAAAATGGTTGTTTCCTTGTCTCTTTGTCAAAATACATTTACCAAATTTCTTTTGAAAATTATTTACAGAAGCTGAACTTGATTGAGGTAGAATACCAAGCATTACATACTGTTGAAAAAATTTATAAATAGCCCAGATATGAATGAGACATTTGAAAGTTATGTAGTTTAGTGTAGGAGAGAATGTAGCCACAAAAATGTGTAGTACAGAAAAGAGAATTGAACATACTATGGCTTGTTAAGGTTTTCTTATATGTTTTACATGTGCTTGCATTGTCTCATATAATATGGGAAATATAATTTTAGTATGGAATTGATTTATTATAATATTTACTTGAGAGTAAATAACTTTCAGAAGAGAAAATTTGCAATTATGACTTAATGATCCAAAGTCAGACTGAAATTATTTCACCTTCAGTTGAATGTCTATTTAGAAGATAATGATTTTTCCCAAGGTCAGCTTCAGTTAATTTGAAGGCACTTCTATCTTGATTAATAATTTCACTGACATCATTAGCAACAAATGGACCACCAGCCTGAGATAGGTTAAATCTACATTCTGAGGAACAACTAGAGTCTGTTTTCTTAATGTTTAGCTTTCCTATTGCCTTTCTAGCTAAGACAAGAAAATATTAAATGGAAACTCTTGAGACCTTTGTCACTCTTTTGGTTTAATTTTGAAACTGATCAGGCAAATCATATCAGACTTCTATCTTCCCCTTAAAGTTCAAAATAGAGTCACTAAATTTTGTTGTTAAAATCACAAGCAATACCAGTCATTAACAAGTACAGATCAGTGAACTCATATGCTTCTCTAAAATCATAAAAATTCCATTTTATTAAGAATGTATGAGTTTGTCTTGTGTTTCTATGTATCATGGTTTGTGTGTATGAAATATTTAAGTGTTTGTTCACACTCTAAGAGTCTAAATTACCTGATTCTTAGAATTTTCTCTCACTTTCATGTCATGTTGGTATCACCATATCATACAAGAATTCTGCAATTTCAAGATGTATAGGTATTCAGAAATTTATTTCACTTTAATGTGACAAAAACATTAAATCTACTGTATATTTTAGACTAGAGGTATATTTTAGGATATTGTTTTAAAGAATTACATCATTATCTGCTATGAATATCATACATACAATAACCAAATTGGTGTGAGTGTATCTTGGTAAAACCATTGCTTACCATGGCATTTTCAAGCATTCCTTCAAATTTTTCTGAAACAAAGTGATTCATAGGGTGACAGAATAAAATGATGATATTACAGATTTTTTGTAGGAAGAGTTATTGAATATAAAAGTTTGAAGATAGAGAAAGAGACAGTGATAATCCCTAGAAATGTTTTCTTAATTAGAAAGTGGATCATGCAGATGATCAGAAGTTGTATTTTTCTTATACATTGCACTCAGAACAAAAATCAGGTCTCTGAAGCCTCTCTATAAATGCATGAGGCTGATGCTAGTGCCACATGCAGATCACAAGGCAGCCATTAACAATTAATATTGAGGGCCAGGGAACTACTGAGAATACATAAAATAACGTATATCTACCCCCCAATTATTTACACCACCAATGCACTCACTCTGGGTAAACACATGACAGTGGATAGGTAAAATTGAAAGTAAATGTAAAAGGAGACATTGATGTAGTGGGAAGCAAAATAAATGTTTGTATCAACTGCACCAGGAGTGAACACCACAGAAACAGTCCGGAGCAGAAGCCTCACTTCATTTTGGTTTCTACTGAAGCGTAAGGCTCTCAAAACTTTCTTAAATTGACATTTCTGTAGTGTCACACAATGCTCTTTAAACAGTTAGTGTCACAGCATTTATTACTAAATCATGTGCATCGTGTAGTTTGGATTTGTATGCTTTGGTGGGCAGGGATTTTTAAGGTCAGTGTATCTCCATGATCTGCGTGGGTGTTTGATTCATAGTCCATGATGAATTAAGACTTTTTTTTAAAGGGAGAAGATAACATAAAAAAGAAAAAGAATTAACATCCATATTATATGAAGATCTTCCCCAAATCAATAAAGATAATAGCATTTATTAAAAAAATAAGGTAATAGGTCACAGGTGAGCAATTAAGAAAATGGAGAAATCAAATGCCTAGTAAACAAAGGAAACTATATATGCTTCATTTAACATAAGGGAACTGCAAATTAAGACAACCACCCAAAATATTATTTCATACTAATTGGATTAGAAATCTCAAAAGCTTAACAGTATTAAATATTTGGAATGATATAGGAGAAGAGAAACTCTCAAATACTGATTAGATAAATATAATTTTATATTTTCATTGTATTCCTCAAATCTCTTTTTCCTGATGCCTATAGTCATTTTATGGTCATAGATAGGTATTTCTGGAAGACGCTAAGATTCAGAGAGCTGTTTAACAAATTTGTGAAAGTATAGATAGCTGAGTGTGTAAGAAGTTTTAACATTCCTTTTCAATCATTTTCGCTTAAAGTCGAGACTGTTTTTCACCCAGGAAGATAATTATTCCATTTAAAAACTAATAAAATTCTGTTTGTGCCTTAGTGCAGTCCTTCATTAGGGTATGCCAGCATTGCCTCGTCTGGTTTGGAAGAGTGGTAGAGTGGAGAGAACATGAACCTGGAAGGCAAAACTACATGAGTTTAAATCTAGAGTCAGGTTTGGACTCTTTGTGTGGTCTTAGTCAAGTTAGTCAACATTTTGAGTTTTAGTTTTCTTTTATATATCAAAAAACAGTAATTTTTATTTTGGATGATTCTGATAATTTGATTAAAATGTGTAAAATGTTCACAATTTTATTAGCCAAAGTGGTCATAACTATTATTATTTGATTTTTTTATATTTACTTTTGTTCTAGACATGAGAAATAGATTACATGTGTATTGTTCCTACTTAAGGAAGATAATAATTTTAATATAATTAGAGCCAATTTATCAATCTTCTCATGGAAGCTATTTAAAATCGTGTAGCAGAAATCATAATATTTCTTATCCATACTTTATGAATCTGTGCACTTCAACTGAAGGATTCAAGATCAAGCTGAAATTTCTAGTTAAGGAACTCAGATGTGAAACTGGGGTGGGTATTTGTAGGTATCAGGGGTACAATTTCCATTTTTGAAAAGCAATATATGATTCTCCCAGTAGCTGGACATTTCACAATCCAAGAGTGTAAAATAAGTTCTCCAAAAATACATAACAACATGGGAAATGCATTTTACACACACAAACAGAGACACCCTCCTCCACACATACCTTTTGTGGGAAGTAAAATTGTGGCTCGTTTGTTAAACGGGCATTGTTTTACAATGGTAAGAGAATATGGAAAGTAAAACACTTTTTTTTATATTACAAAAAAGTCATTCAAGGAAAGAAAGAAAAATAATGATGCATGTATACAGTACTGATTAAACTATGAGGATTTTGGATGCACATGGCCATTTTGATAAAAGCTGTATTTTCTTAACATTAATTACCTTTGACTCCTATTAAAACTGAATAAAATAGAGAAAATTAATTTTGTCATGCATTTACAAGTAGTCTCCTCTTATCCACAGTTTCAGTTACTTGCAGTCTGAAAATATTAAATGGAAATTCAAGAAATGAACCACTGATACTACACATCATTCTCAGTAGCATGATGAAATCTCTCGCACTCCCCTCTGTTTTGCCTGGGATGTGAATTATCTCTTTGTCCGGCATATCCACGCTGTGTACGTTACCTTCCCATTAGTCACTTAGTAGCTGTCCTGGTTATCAGATCAGCTGTCATGCTGTCGCAAGGCTTGTGTTCTAGTACCCCTTATTTTACTTAATAACGGCCCAAACTGCAAGAGTAATGATGCTGGCAATTCGGATATGCCACAAGAAGCTGTCTAGTGCTTCTTTTAAATGAAAACGTGAAACTTCTGGACTTAAGGAAAAAGAGACAATCATACACCAAGTTTGCAAAGATCGATAGTAAGAATGAGCCTTCTTTCTGTGAAAATGGGAAGAAGGAAAAAGAAATTCATGGTAGTTTTGCTATCGCACCTCAGATGGCAAAAGTTATGGCCACAGTGGGTGATAAGTGCTTAGTTAAGATGGAGGAGACATAAAATCTGTTGGTGGAAGATAATGAACATAGAAAGGTGTCCCAACTGGTGACAACACGTTGCACCAGAAAGCACTGAACCTGTAGAAAAACTTCAGCAAGGGATCCCCTGAAATGAGTTACCCCAAGCCACTTACTCCAAGTAAGAGAGGGTCACGATAAGATATTTTGATATAGAGAGACCACATTCACATATCTTTTATTAGAATATAATTGTTACAATTATTCTAGTTTATTATTATTTGTTGCTAATTTTTTACTGTGCCTAATGTATAAATTAAACTCTATCACATGTATGTATGTATAAGAGAAATACATAATACTGTATATATAAGATTTGGTAGTATCCATGGTTTCAGGCATCCACTGGGTTTTTGGAACATATCCTCCATGGATAAGGGGAGCCCACTCTATTTCCTTTTTATTTTTCTGCCTTACCAACAAGGAGGCATATACATCATACTGGAAATCTCCCTGATCACTTCCCTTGTTTTTCATTCCTGCTCTTTATCTACAGCTCACATTACTATTAGATTTACTTTAGTACAAATTGTGTTGTATATATTTAGTAAAATCAAGTTTCAGAGCAATTGATACCTCTAATGTAGATAGATTCCATATTAACAATGTGAGGCATCCTTGAATTCCAAAGTTTAGATGAGGTGTTTTCCTCCATTATGTTCAGTATGTTCATGTATACTCACTGTTCTAAAAGTTATACTTGAGGAAGTATGCCAAAGTCTTGTACCTTGAATAATGGGTACCTTATTATTCAACTCACACCTTAAAATAAGTACTACATTGTAGTATAATTACTAACTTGCTGGTAAATATACCCCAGCAGATGATAACCTTTGAGAAGCCAAACATTACAGTCACACGTTCACACTGTGTCACAAGTGACAAGCATGTTGTCTGCTAAGGTGTAGGTGCCACGTATTTATGGAAAGAGTGAATAAAACAGTGTCACATATTATGAGTCTCTGAAGATTCCTTTTAACCCTTGTTCTTTTGAAACAATGCTTTTTGTTTTTTTGCAAAGAATCTATATAAGATTTCCTTTAAAGTATATACTGTATGATCTATCACAATATTTTATAAAAGAATAATATAAAACTGATCTTTCTCCAGAAAGATGTTTTAAAATAGGTTATCTAATTTAGAACGTGAAAAATATTGTGTGTTCATTAATATTTTTAATACCTAAGTTAGAGGAAAATCAACTTAAGCATATAAATACAGAAATATATGCATACCCATATATACATACTATAGATACACAGATATTATATATAATGTATGTAAAATATATATACTGATAAATTAGTGTTACTATATGGAAAAGTCAGAATAGTGAGATTTTTTCGTCATGTGTTTTTTTTTAATTTTCATGTTTTTTCATGTTTTATTTATCTTAATATATATTGTATAGATTATCTTGACAGACTGTAGGGTAACATTTTAAAACTATATATGGGAAATGGATCAAAATGAAGAATATAAAGGGTCCTGCAGTAATAAAACCTCCTTGAATGTGGTTGGTAGGGTAATACTATGGGTGTAATAGGGTAATTATAGTTTTAATTTGAGCATTTCAACTCAAATGTCATATGGTATACTTGAGTGTGATATTGTTATGTTACAGAACTACTTATGCTTATGATTTTGTAATAAAATATTTTTTACTAAAAAGGGGCATTATTTGTGCCAGACTCTGCATTTTGTATATCATAATATTATAATGTTATAACAAAAATAGACATTGCAGAAATATGTTTTTTATTATGGTGATACTTCTAACATTTACTGAATGGTTATTATATGTAACAGTCACTGTGTAAAGTGCTTTTACACAGTTTACCTTATTTACTTCACACACCAAATCTAAACAGTAGATGCTGTGATTTTTTTCATGTTACACAGAAGTAGCTTTTTATCATAAGCCTTTCCAATGGTGGTTGATATTTTAGTTATATACATTTGATAAAACTACTATATAAAAATAAAAAGAATAGATTTAGAGAGCACAGAAAGCATTATTAGAACACATTTAAAAATTAATTTGATGAACAGGGTTGACCCCCAAAATTGGATTGACAATGACAACTTGTCCTAAATTGTCCAAAACTACATTGGTTATAACAAAGTGCCAAATGCTTAGACGATTGCTTCAGTGAAAAGCATATACCAAAAGCTGATTCAAGTGACTTTCTTCTTTTAATTTTATTAAAGAGCTACATAGTCAACCTCTACGTTACATTTTAATATAAAGTCTACTTATAATAAGGTTGCTGAATTATTCTAGTGTCTCATATTTTTTTCTAAAATAAATACAACTAGATTTGGCCGCTTGAACCAAAGAGAAGTCAGTCTAAATCAGATGTGTGCCTGATGAAAAAACCTGGCCTCCTGGGCTTGAGGGCTACTTCACCATGCCGAGCATACTTGTTATTTGAGGATTGCTTATGCTACTACTTTTGGGGTTCAGATAGATATTTTTCAGAATGCAAGGAAACATGAAAGGTCTGTTACAGCAATCCAATGCGACAGTCCTTAAGGTAGCGTGGCCCCTTAAGAGGAGTATCTTCTGGTCTTCAGCGTGCCCTCTGGTGGTGGAGTCAAGTAATTCAAACCCCTTCTCAGAGATGAACAATAGAGCTTCACTCAGTTACCGAAAGAGGAATTTCATTCCCTGGCAGCAACTGGGCAACAGTAATTTGCAAACCCTGCCCTTTTTTAAAATTCATCATTGCTTTCAGAGTTAGAGAACTGTAATTTGAGAGATCTGAGCAAGACCAAGAATAAATAACATTTTATATAATCAGTTTCAAGAGCTACAATTAAGTACATGTGCAATTAAATTTAAGCAAAAACAGTAGCTATTATGCTGTGGAAAGTTGCTTTTTACTAGTCCTGGTTTATAGTGACAGGATGTATATGAAGTCAAGCATTACAGTTTGGCACGGTTCCAGTATATTTACAATTTTGTCAAAGTGTCACCAATAGAACATTGTTATTTCTTTTCCAGCTTTATTCTTCTGTTGTAGTAGCAAAACATGTGGCTTATTAGTTGTAGGAGTTTAGGCTATAGCTGTAATATAATATAATATAATAATATATAATATAATACCAAAAAGTCTGTGTTGAAATTTCTTTTATAAAATAAAAATTATCCAAGGGAACTGGGTGGGGTGATATATTAAGATGGGCATATTTAGTTTTTCCCATTACTTTAAAACAATTTATTAAATGCATTTTTAAAATGAACTATTGTGATAATTTGACTTACATGAGATAAAATAAAAAATAATTTTATCCTGTGATAAAGTTTTAAAAAAATACAATTTTTTTTTCATTTTTTTATTTTTTTAATTAATTTATTTACTTTTTAAATACATTTGTCTCTGCCTTCCCCCCCCTCTTTCCCTTGCCCCCTCCCACCTTCCCTCCCTCAGCTCTTCCCCTTTGGTTTTGTCCATGAGTCCTTGCTATATGTTCCTTGACTTTCCCCTTCCCTTCCCTTTCCCTGGCCCCCCTTCCCTCTTGTCTCTGTTGATTTCTTTTCCTTTCAGTGTTGCTGGTCATATTTGCCTTGCTTCTTTGCATAGTTGGTTAGGTTCCGCTTATAGGTGAGATCATATGGTATTTGTCTTTCGCCCCCTGGCTTATTTCGCTTAGCATGATGCTCTCCAGTTCCATCCATGCTGTCACAAAGTTTAGTACTTCTTTTTTTCTTTCTGCTGCGTAGTATTCCATTGTGTATATGTACCATAATTTTTTGATCCAATCATCTACTGATGGGCATTTAGGTTGCTTCCAACACTTGGCTATTGTAAATTGTGCTGCTATGAACATTGGGGTGCATAGGTTCTTTTGTATTGGCGTTTTGGTGTTCTCAGGGTATAGTCCCAGCAGGGGAATCGCTGGATCAAAAGGCAGTTCCATTTTCAGCTTTCTGAGGAAATTCCACACTGCTTTCCATAGTGGCTGCACCAGTCTGCATTCCCACCAACAGTGGACTAGAGTTCCCTTTTCTCCACAGCCTCGCCAGCACCTGTTGTTTGTGGATCTGTTTATGATGGCCATTCTGACCGGTGTGAGGTACAATTTTTATTTCAAAAAGTTGCATGTCTCTTTGAATAATGCTCAGAATCAAAAGGCAAAGGGCCACCTTGAAAATACTATGATATTATGTAACTCTGGCAAAACTCCATTAAACACAGACTCCGCGAGGAATGCACATGTGTTTGTAATGATGCATTTTCTGGTAATATGTGATACTCTTATCTAAGAAAAAATAAAACACGCCATCAGATAATTTACTCTTTAGCTCAATATCTACTTAATGTGTAATTTAGACCATTCTGGGACACATATGACTAGAGAAGATTGGTTAGGTGAATCTCAGTTTATAATTTTGAAATTTAATATTTCTACTTTCAATTAACCTTTGGTAACTACAGGAAGATTTTGAAATTGTACAATACCTGAAGAAAGCTATTATAAAATGCAGGGCACTGCATTCTCAATTAACTTCATGCATTCTTTAATTGGTGCCAGCAGAGATGTAGAAAATGAGAACTACAAAACACAGCTTTGAAATAGGAAGGCTATTTATCAGCATGTTAGAGTCTTTCTACCAAACTTATGACTATAGGAATTGGCATGAATCCATAAATAAGCTCCATGCAATGCCACCTAATGCAAGATAATGCAAGGAGACCTTTAATATGAAGCTGTCTATAGAAACAGTTCTGAGAGAGAAAGGATGGTTTGGATTGTCCCCTTTAACCTGATAGTTGATCTCATTTCTTTGTGAAATTTCTGCTCTAACCTACTAATTAATTCAACTAGTACTTAGCACTTTCTAGATGCCAGGGGTTATACAATGCACTGAGAACCATTGATAAACAAAATATGTATAGCCTCTACCCCAAGAGGTTTATAGTTCCCATAAATGCTAAATAAGTAAATACCAAGTTCAGTAATTATTCTTGCATAAATGCTACTAAAGACCAAATATATACCAAATGTGTATGTGTGTGTGTGTGTGTGTGTGTATAAAATCTTTGAATCAGTGCAAGGTGAGAAAAGAAAGGACCAAATACAGGAATAGATTTTTTTGTTGTTGTTTCAGAGAAAACTGGAGGCCTGTGTGCACTGTAGTACAGTCTGTTCTAGAGCACACAGGCATTTCAGGCCACAGACAGCGTCATAAATGAAATGAGAATTGTTACAAGGTTTAAACTGGGAGTGCCATGCTGTGATTAATCTTTGAAGATGGTCACTTGTCCTGGGTAGGCAAATGGATTGCAGGGAGCAAGACTGGAAACAGGCAGAGCAGGTAGGAGCATGTAACAACAACCAGGAGAGGGATAGTGGTTCAAAATAAGGTGGTAGCAGCAGAGAAGGAAAGAAGAGAGCAGGTGGGACATACCTTTGGGGGATAAATATGGTAGAATTTGAAGGTGAATTGAAGAAATGGTATAAGAGGACTCCTAACTTTCTCCTTTTAACAGCTGGGAAGGTGATGGTGCTGGTTACCAAAGATGGCAAGGAATGGGGAGAAAGCAGGAAATTCATTTTGGGCATGTTAAATTTGAGATGCCCATGAGGCATCTAAATGAAGATGTTGAAGAGGCGGTTGGGTGTATAATCGGAAGCACAGAGCGAGGTTGGGTTGGAGATCATTGGCAGCATGTAATCAAGCACTGGGCTCATTGCTCACATTCTGATAGCCAAGGCCCCCGACCTGAGGGGGCAGTTCCCGCAAAGAGGAAGCAGCACTCTCACCTTCAGACGCCTCTTTCATTTTTTCTAACCCCTAGTAAGTCATTTCATTGTGTTCCATTCCCTCAGAGCTTTGTGGTCTTGTGGAAATTGTTATAATTTCCAGAGCCATGATAGGCAGCATGGTGTAGTGGAAAAAATTCTTTCATCACACTTCAAAACTTGCATCCACCACTCGATGGTGTGAATTTGGGCAGGCTGCCTAATGTCTCTGAGGCTCTATTAACTCACGCTCCATGAAAGTAGGTGGCTAAAAATACCCTATTAAATGTGTGCATATTTTGTGTTGGGGAATCCAATCTAAACTATATCAGATTTTAAAAAATGATAAAGCAATTTTTAAATTAAAGGGTTAACTCAGAAGAACTAAGTAGTTTAATACCTGACAATGGTTTAAAAGGTTATCCCACCCAGATTTCATTTGTATACTAGAAATACAATTCTGTATTACTAATACCATTGTAAGTGTGAATTTATTTTTTAAGTATATAATCTTTATTATATTTTTCCATTATCATCAATTTATTTCTTATTATCATACTGACAGTCATAATCAATACTCAGCATCTATTAAAATTAAAAATTAGAAATGATATATCATAGTCAGACAATTGTTGACTTGCCTACATATTATTCTAAGTGAAAATAAAATGTTAACTTGGTAAAGTACAGACTCAGGGGACACACGGAAGCCTCTGAGTGGTCAGCCCACAGCCTCGGTCCGGCTACTACTGCTACATTTCCTAAGCTTCTGTGAGGAAGTAATGATTAAATAGTAATGACTAAAATTGCAAAATAATTGAATCAGTTATTTAATTTATCTAAGATAGGTTCTTAATACTGAATTAAGATGTAGTAATGTACTTTACTCTTTAAAAAGCAAAAACAAAACTCTCCTGAATTAGTGTGTCAAAGGAAAGAAAGGGGTATATAAAAATATTGGTTGGGGACATTTTGACAATTTTGTATGTGGATTACATAATAGAAAGTTTACTATATTCCCCAAGATTAATATTTTATCTTTATTCAGAGAATAACTTCGAAAGTCATTTGTATACAATCCAGGATAAATATTATATTTTCACTTTTTTTCAGGGAAGAATTGTTAAACCTAAATGTATACAATCTTCCCTTATATCTGGAAATTAAGACCGATTATAGAATGTAATTTGTATTGTTTTCTAAATGGTAAAATTCAAAGATCGAATAACAAAAATGTGTGCTTTATCATAATAAAGTGTCATTTAGATTTTATATATATTTGCTCAAAATATTCATGATAGACACTAAATATACAAAAATAAACCATCAATTGTATTGTTCCATTTACAAATTGAAGGACTCTACATCCCTGCTAATTAAATGAATTGTTTTTGAAACAGATTGAATTAATGAGTTTATTACATGGTAAACTTGTGCTAGAAATGATTCTTTTACACATAGTAATATATATGATGCATTTTGGGGAGAGAGAACAGTCATGCTAGTTATGAGCCTCTCGGGAGGATCCTGGTGATCTCCCGTGAGACTGTTGGGGTTTAACAGGAGGATGGCATGTGTGCTGAGTAATTGCGTAAATAAAACGAACAATTGTGTAAACTCAGCCATTAACCATGCGTCAGTCAGAGTGTTAAGCGTGTTGTAAGCACAATACCACATAACCCTCCTAACAACCACTTGCCATGATTAGTATTACATCCAGTTGACATATAAGAAATTTGGGGCTCACGGAGATTAAATGACATACTGAAAGTCACCAAGCTACCAATACATGGCAGAACCTAGAATGGAAGTCCATGGTCACAGTTCCAAGTCCACATGGTAACCACTACACACAAATGGATTGCAAAGTTTGTTGATCTTTTTAGACATTTTTTAAAGTAAATAAGTATTCATGTATTGATTATTTCAGCATGCATTCAAGTATACTATCCCTTAGAACAGAAACAACTGTATTTATTAAGATTCTATAGGCTTATCAAATATATATGTAACACTAATGCTGAGTCCTCCTACGGTGTTTTGTGCAGTAAATTGACTTCTTTGTAAAACGACCTCTCCATTTAACTTTGTCCACAAGGAACAGAAATGGTATTATCCAATAAGTGAGATAATTAAATAAATTACTGAAGGTGCATATAATATAACTTGTAACTAAGGCTATGTTATAAAAACATTCAATGATATACATAATTTTTATAATCTATTATTGGTAGAAAAATAGAATATAAAATAAGATGAGCCATATGGCCTTTTCTTTTTTTTTTTAATGTTTATTTAGTTTTTAGAGAGAGAGGAAAGGAGGGAGAAAAGAGGGAGAGAAACATCAGTATGTGGTTGACTCTCACATGCCCCCTATTTGAGATGTGGCCTGTAATGCAGGCATGTGCTCTGACTGGGAATTGAACCAGTGACCCTCTGGTTCTCAGGCTGGCGCTCAGTCCACTGAGCCACACCAGTCAGGGCTGATCTTTTAAGTACATATTTCCATAGAAAAAGCTTAGGTGTAAGCTCATCTTGTTGATTATTTCTGCATAGCATAAACATTCCTATTGTTTATTTTGTGATTTATTGTTATTGAAAGGCTTTCTACAGTAAATATGTGTTATCTTTGTAAGAAGCACATATATACAGTTAAGTAATAAATCAAACTAATATTTTTAACATGGCTAAATTGTTTATAAATGCTTATCCCCTGCATTCTTTGATTGAGTCCTTATAGAACTCCTATCTGGTACAGAAGGCAAATATTATCATTCCATTTAATGAGTAAGTGCTCATTGAACACTTATGTAATATACTCTAGGCTAAAATGAAACAATGGACAAGGCAGACATGGTTTATGCATTCATGGAACTTACAGGAAAGGAAAATTGTTGTATAAGGGGGTTAAAATACTCACCTGAGGTCATAACAACCAGAGTAGCAGGACCTGAGATAGATCGCAGGTCTTCTTTAAATCACTTTTCTACTAGTGTTAGAGAGGTTCTTAAACAAACAATAGAGTAGGAAATAATTATATGAGAAGAGTGAGTTTAAATCGTGGGTGTCATTAATGCCAGGAAGATGTGAGGCTTTCTACAATGGGAAATATGAAGCCATGATAAATTCCTAAGCATTGGAGTGACTTCAGCTGATGAAAAGAAAATTAGTTTATCATTGGCATAAGACCTTCCGACCTTCTTTTTTCTAATTGAGGAAACTTCCTAGCTGATGCTATTATCTCTAGTATCCTTTTGTTCTCTGTTTGAACGCAGCTTTGATTCTATTGCCATAGTTATATTTTCAATATACAACCGTGATCATAGCATTTAACTTTTGCCAAAGCCTTTCATGTGCCCAAGCATCATAGGCAAAAATTTAAAGTAATCAACAGTGTTTACAATCTGGCTCCAATATATCTTTCTAACCTTGCCTCTGTTTGTCTAAATCAGCCTATGCTGCAAACGCTTTTCAATCTGCTCGACTCACCAAACAAGTCCCGTGTATTTATGCCTCTTGGTTTTGCAAAAGGTCCCTCTTCTGAATGCCTTTTATCCCATCTTCACCAAGTGAGCTAAATAGGAGCCGATTCAAGTATATTTTTCTCTGAGTTTTCTAAATAAAACTAACTGGGTTTTCCTTCCTTTTCTGTCTTTCCCTTGCCCTTTGCATATGAACCTACTATCACCTAATATCATAATCATATATTTAGGAAAGTTTCTTCTACTAGAGAAGAAGTGTCTACAAAGCAGAGAGCATTTTGTTTCAAAGATACAGCACCATGCTGGGCACACAAAATTCCAATAACCGAATAATGAACGGATGGACAAAATATTAGTAACTTGAAGAAAAGATAAGAAATACACGTGTTGGGGTTAAGAGAGTATCTGCTTTCTCACCTCTTCTGTCTGCATTCTGAAACAGTTGGACAGTAGCCATAGTAGCCATATATGAATAAACATATTAGTTTATTATTCTAAAGCTGGAAAGGAGGCTACAGGGAGCCCAGGACTTACATTCAGCTTTCTGGATTTAGCCTCGCAGACGTGTCTACTCATCTACAGAATGAGCAGATGGTGAATGGCAGGGCTCTCCTTCAGGGCCAGAGCCACCCAACGAGTTCACTCCATAGGAAAATAGGAGAGGAATGCAGAAAAAGTTTTCAGACAAATAGCTTAAGGGAGATACAGACAAAAAAGGCTATCGTGCAGGTCAACAATTAGATAACTCTCCTGTGGAGTGAGAAGGGGACCGAAATTTTTCTGCAAACCTTAAAAGAGAGTAGTATTTTCTAATAAATGGACTGAAAGGATTTGGAGAGGAAGACAAGTTTTCTCATAGTGCAAGTTGTCCTCTAATATTTGAATAGGAGGGATATATAACTATTTATTTGAATGGAAGTGAAGGAAAAGTAAGTTGTAGTAGATACGGAATTTATCCAAAATATATCTACCATTGTGTAAAAAAAATCCCTTAAAAAAATTGATGAGTTCAAAAACTGTTTGGAGTGGTAGAAAAAAAGTCTCAATAGGTGTATTGCATCAAATGCAGAGTACTTTGAAGGTGACTGAAATTTAAACATGTTAGAATAAATACACAGTTTTGTATAAATAAAGTCTGTTTTTCAGGGCCCACCTTCATATATAAAACCTCTACGTCCCCCATCAAAATTGTGTTCACCTTTCTTGATTTATATTTCTCTTTAGCATTTATTATCTGTTAATACCCTAAATGTCATCTTATTTATCTGCGTCACCTAACACCTGCTCACAAGTCTAGCTTACAAACTCCGTGAGGGAAGGGATATACATTGCTCACTCTTATATCTCCAGTGCCTACCTCAGTGTGTGGCATGTAGTTGGTATATCTACATGTATATAATTGTATATAATGGCAAAATAAAAGAAAAAACATACCATTTTAAAATATACAATAAAGATTACATTTTTAGTGCACATGAATTTATATTTTAGTCAGATATTTCCAACACATATGTTGTCCGAGAAAATAAAACATGCTTGATAAAATGAAGTAGAATATAATTATTTATGTTCTCTTATGTGAGTTCATGTGGCTTGCTTAAGTTTTCAAAAGGAATAGTGAGGGAAAAAGAATTCTGAGACCTGAGTAATTTTCTTCTCTGACAGTTCTTGCAAGACTCCATTTCACCAATAGTTTTATTATACTGAGCTCAGTTATTGTCATTCAGAAACAGTTTGGAGATATATGCTATTATGGAGTTTGCATGCATAAATAAGCATATTATTAATAATCAATGGCAATTAGCACACAATGTACATCCTCTTAAATTTAATTATATGCTGATTAAGAATGTTTGGGTGCTTAATTAAAATAAGAAGGTCCGACGATACTTAATTTTCACTTATATTCATATTACAATCCTAATAACTCCAGTCCTCACTCAATTCATGCATAGCTCCTATTGATTTTAATCAGAAGTATGCATGATTACTGAATAAAGCCTGAAATGCAATTGGATAGGTTACATCAGGGAAAATTGTCTGCAGTCTGTCAGTATGGAATGAGGAGTTTCATGCAAACAATTGAACAAAGATGTTAATTGTCATAATTGTTTTCAATTAGTTTTTCATAGCTTTCTCTAGGCAATTTCTATTGTACTATACCATGAACTATAACCAGTTACAAAACTAGTTATCATGATTATGAGGTGTCAGTGCTTAAAAAGGTAAAATGCATTCTAAATATTAAAATCTCAGTGAAGATAAATGAACTGAATAATAATGTAAATGCATTGTTGGGAAACCTTTACCATTTTTAAATATGATGCTGTTTGAATGGAATGAAATCAGACATTAAATGAACTCAAGCCTCATAAATACATATTTTCAGAGGAAAATTAGTTTGTGAGCAAATTACTATTTTTCAGCATGAAACAAGTACCTGCTATGTGCCCCTGTGTTCATTGCAGCGTTATTTACAATAGCCAAGATTTGGAAACAGCCCAAATGCCCATCAGTAGATGAGTGAATAAAAAAGCTGTCATACATTTACACAATGGAATACTACTTTGCTGTAAAAAAAGAAGGAAATCATACATTTTGTGACATCATGGGTGGACTTGGAGAATATTATGCTAAGGGAAATAAGCCAGTCAGAGAAAGACAAGTGCCATATGATTTTATTTATGTGTGGAATCTAATGAACAAAATAAACAGATAAAATGGAAATAGACTTACAGATACAGAAAACAGACTGGCAGGTTTCTGAGGGGCATGGGCTGGGGAGCTGGGTGAAAAAAGTAAAGGGATTAAGAAAAAAACCTCAAAAGCACAGACAATAGTATGGTACTTACCAAGGGAAAGAGGGAAACGTGGTAGAAGAGGGTAAAGGGAGGGATAAACGGTGATAGAAGGAGACTTGACTTGGGGTCATGAATACACAATACAATATAGAGACAGGATGCAAAGCCAGATTTAGTTGATTTCATTATATTTAGTTTCTTAATGTCAAGTTCAACTGCAAGAATGCAGATCAACGATATCCAGACGTTTTATTTGTTTTTAGTTTTGGGGTTTTTTTTTCCTTCAAAATTTCAGAGCTAGCCCTAGAGGGAAAGGTTGCACATTATTCTGGAAGACTACATGAGTGTGCATTTATTGTACTGCTTGTCCTCCAGGCCCTGTTTCTGCTTCCCTGCCAGTCCTGTCCTCATAAAGCGTATTGTGTCATCCTTTGATTCAGTATGGGATTCAGGCTTTTTTTTCCACCCAAGGGTATGGATTTCTCAAATAGATGTGAAATAATTTCTGCTTCTCATATTTTTTGAACTTTCCAGTTATTCTTGGAATTCAGCTAATTCTGTAACCAAATGGATATTTAGAGCCAAGTATCTGAATTAAAGACTTTCACTTTTAAAGCTGCACATGAACAAATGTATTTAAAAAGTAAATAAATTAATAAAAAAATAAAGCTGCACATGAAAAAGTGTTTATGTAAGATAGAGAACAATGCAGCATTTTAAAAGAAATAGAAAAGCAATAAAGGATGGCAAAACAGAATGTCTTAAGACATTTGAATGAGTAATCAATGAATAGAAAACAAAAACTTGTGGTTTCAGAGCAAAGGTGATCACGGCGGACTGAAGTGTTTGGGAAAAGCTTTATGCGAAGGAATTGGTTTAAATCTCATAGAATAGAAACATTTGGATAGACAGAGAAGACATAGCCATTTCAAGGTGCTGTGAATAAACCTGTGAAGGAGGAAAACATGTGACATTTTGGGGGGAAGTGGCTATGTGAATAAAATAGAGCATGTGAGTAGGCAAGCATAGGGATGCATAGGAAATGCATAAAGGGGTACAGCTGTGGATCGTGGAGCATCTTGACCATCAGGTGAGAGACTGACTTTCTTCGGTAGGCAGAGTTGGAAGGAGTGTCTAGCGGTATTTTGAAAGAATTAGCCTATAAATTTTGAAAGAGGATGAAGGGGGAATACCTGAGTATTTGGCAGTACAGTCAGGCACATTCTCTTGCTCTCCATTCCATTATTTTTCTATCTGGAAATTTTAGAAAAGAAACAAAAATCACATTTCTAAGATTCTTAGAGTAGATATGAATTAAATTCCACAACTGTATGCACCTGTGTGAGAATGAAACCTTAAATTTAGGCAAAGGCCTAAATTCTGCAGATTCTTATAAGTCTAGAAACTATAAGACTTATAAGCATATGTAAGTCTTGCAGATTCTGTGGATTATATTATCACTGTTTTACCATGGTACTTTCCAGCATTTTTTTGTTTCCTTTGGGGAAATCAAAGTGGTCGTATTTGTTGCCCTGTGCTATGACTCCCTTGCCATTGAAGCATAATTACAAGTGACTCTTCTCCAGCCTCCTGCTGTTCAGGGGTCAGTGGTGAAGTGGCAGCAACCCCAGGTAAGCTTCATTTCAGTGGTGACCTCAAGGTAGCAGTCCTCTTATTGGGTTAATTCTGTATTAATTAAGAGGTCCAGCCTAGAACCTGTTCCTCAGAACTATTAAATCCCTTGAAGTCCTAATAATTGGCGTTTATTTCTGATATTATTGAAGTATTTGTAACAGAAGTGGTGCATTGAAATAAACACCTAAAATATGTGTTGCTGTTTTGTGGTCAGAAAACGCATTATGAGCTGGAAAGCTGGTGACTTTTCTATGTGATGGCAAGTGTGATGAAGTCATCGTTTATGACAGTATAGACAGCAGACCACTGCAGCTTTCGCTCAAAGGGATGAGGTTAACAAGATTGTTGTTAAGGTGTGTGGTCTGTTCCTGGCTGCCTTTGACAAGGTTTTACAACAAAGATGAGGGCTCAGGAATATATTGGCTATTTTTCAAGAGGAGGTTTAAGGAAATAGAGTCTAAAACCTTGGTGACTTATTGATTGGAAAAGTCAACTGCCAGAGTACAGTAGGGGTAAGAAGGCTTGGTAAGCCTCTTGTTTTCTTATTCCAAGGATGGGACAGAGATCAGATAAAGAGTGTTTCATCCCTGCACAGTGCTTCAGATCACCCAAGGTAGTCCCATCTGAAAAGTGGATGAGGGGGATGGTTAAAGCAGGTTGGGGGTGGGTGGTGAGTGTTCATTGGCACATGAAAATAACTGGAGGCATGCAAGCCAGTCCCTAATAAGATTTTGAAGGAAATTTTAGCCAAATAAATTCTAGAATTCATTTGCAAATCCCTTCGGTTGTTCAATCCTTAAGGCAGTATTCAAGGACTGAACCTATATTAGCAGATGGAGAATATATGAAATCTGTATGCTCAAGGGTAGTCTACCTTCCCACACCCACCTCAAATTTTGCTTCAGAGAACCTGCATAAGGAAGAATTATTCAGCACGGAATGCCAGGGAAGAGCGGAGGATATGAGACAAAGGAGCACCTTTTCCAGAACAGAACCAGGGTCTTCCCGGAAAGGATCTTTATAATTTCTGTCCACCAGAACCTATTGACTTCCATGAACGTTTTCTTCTTTAACAGGTCACTGATCCATGAGGAAATAGAGTTGGCCTTAATGGAAAACAAAACAAAACAAAACAAAACAAAACAAAACAAAACAAAACGCCTCTGTGAATCTCCAGGAAACCTTGGATTTGAGCAGATAGTAGTAACAAGAAGGGATTTCGTCAGGAGCATGGGAAGGGAGGGAAAGTTTCTTTCCCTGAACATTCTTTGATTCAACTCTCAGTAGCCTGAATGTCAGTGTTTTTGATGGTCCAGCTTCATCATTTAAATGCAATGTCCTGCTGGCTGATAGAGCAGTAAGATGGAAAAAAATCTGGGTCCCAGGTGACCTGCGGGCAAAGTCTGATCCATCCTGGCCTAGGCCAATCGGAGACTCAACTGCAGGGAATGCGTGCTAGCTACTGAAACCATTTCATTTTGAGGCCTTTTTGGCAGTATTAGCATAGCACTGACCCTGAGACAGCAATCTAAAGGCTCTCCAAAGTGTGACCCTAACATTCTTTTCTGAGGTTTCACTCTGTGTTTCCACATAAATATGGTGCTCTGCTAAAGACATTTATTTTGCATTTTGCCCTTGGCCACATATCATGCACTTCTCTCTATGGACCTTTATTCATGTAATATACTTGACTCTTCTTTTGATTCTTCTCCAAATAAAATCCTTATTTTATCTCATACAGTGTTTCTCCTTTTGTATAAGCATATAACTTATTTTTTTTCTTTACCTTATGGAATCTATTTTATTATTTAATTGCCAGAAGGTCATAGTATGCATGCCCTATGTTTCCAACTGAGTTATAATTTCAAAAAGAATGGAAATGGTGCCCTATATTTATATCCCTTTCACATTTATACTTCAGCTTCAATAATTATTTGGTGATTGATTAATTGCTGAAATACAGTGGCATCTCTTTCTCCTTTTCAATGAATATGTAATCTAGTAAATTATCCACAATCAGCTTAACACATTTTTTAAAGAATTAAGTTACTTTTATCTAAAAGCTTTAATACAGATATTGTCCCAATTCTGTCATAAAGAGAGGAGAGTCTATTCATATTTTTCTATTTGGAATCAAGCTATCAAATGTTACCCATGCCAGATGCAGCATTATTTCATTTTTAGAAACTGAAAAGTGAGGATGGCTTCTAATATGCCCCCATTCTATATATATTTTTTCTTTGTTAATATTCTGGCAACTACATAGGATATAGTTAGGTTTAAATAATCTTTTTTTAATATTTAATGACCTTATTCCCCATTTATTTTAATACGGTGGTAGATAGTTTACAAAACAAAAATAATATCTTTCTTCAGGGTGAGGGGCCTTATTCCCCATTTATTTTAATACGGTGGTAGATAGCTTACAAGACAAAAATAACATCTTTCTTCAGTTAATTTTAAATGGTAAATTTTCTTTAGCCAAAAAGGATACAGATATTGGCGTTGAAAGAACATTAATTGCTTCTTATTTACATATCAAAATATCCAGCAACTGCTATTCTTTCGATAATGTACAATGGCTATTCTCCATTGCATCTGACCATTACTTTCAAACTGACTTTCAAAATGTTTTTCTATACTGTCTGTGGACCCTATCTATACTCCACATTCAAAACAGAATGTTGCTGCTAGACTGCATACATTTTTATTCTTTTGGTCCACCCTGACTCTTTCGCTTCTTCATACTTCCCTCACTTGGAAATATAATCAGCCCACCTGAAGATTTATCTTAATTTGAATAAAAAGGTGTAACATTAGACTTCCATCTTTCCACTGCTTGAAATGCATTGTAATCTGTGTGTATTCTCCCTTCTTCCACCTAAATCAATCTAGTGTTCTATTTTCCCCTTAGGCATCCTAACTAAAACAATGCTGGTGTGCTCCCATTTCTTCTCCAGCAACTAAGAGTTTGTCTGAATTCTCCTTTATTAAGTGAAAATAATAAAAATGGTAATGGACATTCTTCTATTGACTGCCAAATCTGAAAAAATCTTTTCAAAATTTGAGTATGGCTTTCAAATGCAAATGAGACCTAATGTTTGCTCCATCTCTATTTCAGTGAGGACTTGTGATGTAACCGGTAGTTTAAGAATTGTGCTCATATTTAGGGACTGTCTTATAGAATTTAATGTAGTTTTAAAAAAAGGCTTGACTGGCACAGTATGTAGTTGGATCCAACAAGATCATGTGTTGCCCATGTGGCCCAGTGGTTACCATGACACTAGCTTTATTCCTGGTGTGCCTACAGCTGTCTGATGCTCTACTGTTCCTGTTATTCTGTGTCTGAACATTTAGTCCTACAAACTCTTTGTGGCAGTCATTTTTGATGTGTTTCTAGTAGGGGAAATAACTCAATAAACTGAGCAATCTGTTTTGATTGTTAACAATATTACCAGGCAATAGGCTAAGTCCTTGAAACACAAAGATGAGTTAGAACCCCTGTTCTCAAGATGCTTATAGCCTAGTGAGAAAGGAGATGTGTAAAGAAATAAATTTCATTCAGTTTTTTATATATATGAAATATATATATATAACTGGACAAAATATATATATTTTCATTCATTATATATATATATATATATCTGAATTAAAGTCCATGACAACATTATATATGCAATAACTGATTCAAAATATTCACAAAATATTTCCTCAGATCGGTCTCTAAGTGAATTTGTAAATGATGCCATTTATACCCTATATGAATGGAATGGTTCAGTATCTGTAATGAAAAAGCATTTCACACCACTAAAAAAGCTAGAAAACATATTAGTTTGCTAAGCACTTTGAAGTCTCAGGATGGCAGGTATTAGGTGATTTAACTTGCTGTTATGTTTTTCTAAGTTATTTTTAATTATCTGGGAAATAAAGCTCTGAGACTAATTTTCTGTAAGAGGTAGGAACAACTTGATTTTACTTCCCTTTGTAGATATAATTTTACACTGTTTTAAAATATTATTAATTGATCTTAGCAGGATCATGCTTCATCTATTTGACTGAATAATTATGCAATTCTGTAGTCATATTATCCCTTATCCTTTTATTTCATTTTCATTCCAATTTTCAAGGTCAGGTTTTCTTCTTGATATTTTGTTAAATATCTTGCCTTTCATGATTGTCTAGATGCTCCTAACAAATTGGGGATATTTTAGAGCCAAGGTTGTTTTATGTGTTTATTAGTATAACTTACTCTTCCTAAATTGCTTAGTACAGTTTTGTTGAATTTCTTAAAGGAAAACATGATGAAAATCCTTTCTCCTATGGCTCCTTCTATATACTCTCCTTCAGGATTTACCTTTTACTTTGAAACATTTTTTTCTTAAAGAAACTAATGTGAACTCCTTAGGCTTCAGTATATCAAAAATATCTTTTTATAATCACTGAGTCTGGCATAGTGCTTTGTAAATGGTATCAACTAATAGAGGAGTTGAGATTATTTATTGAATTTCATTTATAACTTAGAGAAGATTAATTGAATTTTACTCTTGACTGAATTACTATTTTTTGACTAATTCTTAAGATAGCAGGAATGACATAAGCATTTAATGAAGACATGACCCTACCTCTAGTAGATCATAACTTAATCACACCTAATTTAGATCTCAAATACAAAATTAATTATAATAATAATAATAAAGCTGCAATTTGTTGAGCTAATAATGTCTTCCATGTAGTGAGTGCTTGTTCAGCATGCAAATGAATTGCATATATTATTTTATGTGATCATATCAACAGCCCTATTTTATATTCTCATATCTAAGAAATATGCAATATTATTTTGGCTACTCTTTGTTTAAAAATTTTAATGAATATTTTTAGTAATTATTCATATTCAATATTATTCTAGTAGTAACTTTGTAAACTCACATAGTATAATATATATTATACATACTTGGAAAATCTCTGCTTATGTTTATTTAGCATGGATTTCAATTATTTACTCTCAATTATTCTCCTCTGGAGAGCTTACCATAGCTCCCTCAAAAATAAACAAACAAAAAACATTTAATAACTTAAGTAGTCCCCCTTTCTATTCATGAGCATAGTATAGTATATACATTCACTATATGAACCTATATTTGTTCAGCCCTTTTGGAATATGTTTTCCCAATTTAGTTTCTAACCCTATCACATTCATAGAAGCTGTATTCACTATATTGCTGAATCCGATAATTATTATAGTACTTTGATTCTTATATTTTTAAATTTTGAATTTTAACTTGCTAATTCTTCTATTTTTTATACAGCTAACTCCTTATCCTGTTTCTGATCTCAATTCAAACCTTACTTTATCATGAAATTTTCAGACCTCCTCTTAATCAAGACTAATTAAGTTTTCTTGATTGTATAGTTTCATTATAGTATATGTGCTAGTTTATTGTATTAGTCACATTAAATTTCACATTCTGTAATTAATTATTTATTGCCATTGTCAACCAGATTATAAACTCCATGAGGGCAGGGCCATGTGTGTCATATGCAAATCTTTATATCCGGAGTATTGCCCATGATAGCTGCTAAATAAACGTTTGTGAAAATATCTGCTCTTCACGGGTAACAACATGCATTGTAAAACGATCTGAGAAATGATCTGAGACTTCTAAAGCAGATGCATCTAGGCTTGAACAACAAGTCTATTATTTATGAGTTGGGTGGCCTTGAGAAAATTACTTAATCTACCTCAGTCTCAGGTTCCCTTTCTGTACGAGAAAAGTTATAGGTTGTTGGGTATTTTGTGAGATGTAATTGGGGATGTGAATGTCTATGTGCCTAGAACAGAGTATGGCTCAGAGACGATCTCAACAATTAAATTACGGTTACTAACTTTCTTACACTGAAAACTCGTAGAAAGAAAGAAAAGGTGGTATGCTTTAGCTTGTGCACATCACAGGGTAATGTTAATAGCAACCCTCAACAATGTCGGATGAATAATCAGTTCTATCATTTCCCGAGTACTTATATTTCCTTTTAACTAATATTGACAAGTGTCATTAAACTCTAACCTCTATAAAACAATTGAATTTTTGTTGTCTTTGGGTCTTTTCCAAATAATTTTTTGCTGCATAATCAATTATTTATACTCTAAAATAATTTATGTTGTCAAAATGCCTTCATCATATTTGCTGATGGTTTCATATTGCTGATGAATACAGTATTCGGTATTCTCTCTTCTGAGAAGAGAGCATAAATAAAATACAAATCTTTTCAGTAAAAAAAAAAAAAGATGAATTTTAATTTGCTTAATCGTTTGTTGTGGATAGAGCAGTAGTTACATAAAGGGTCTCTACCACATTCAGAGACATACTTTGAATGTAACATCTTCAGACACATTTCCAGTGATCTTTTCAACTCACTTAACTGTCCAGTCTAAGTATTTCTATTTTATCTACAAACTATCTCATGAGATATATTTCAAGAACTAATTCAAATAAGGCTGCAGTTCAAGGGGAGTTCAGTGTGTATATTTATTTTTGCCTTTAAAAAATTGATCAATGATCAACAACAGTATGGTGAAAATAACTTGGGGTGCTTCCCCCAACCTCCACCACCCCACTCCGACCCCCTTCAGTACTTGCATTAGGGAATGAATGTCAGATAAGAATTTGTCAGGTTTCCATAATTGTTTTATTTTAATCACCTAAACCTTGGGTCAATATATAAATGCCATCTTTGGTGAAAGAAGACAGCAGTCTTTTGACAATTCTGCTTTTAGATGTAATTATTTGCTTCAGAAATGAATCGAAATGACAAGCAAATGTGGTTATCTTGCATGTATAGTTGATGGATTATATGAGATTTATTCATATAATTGCTTAAATCTCTATTTTCCTTAACAATGATTTTTGAATAGTTAAAATCACTATTTATTGTAAATAACATGCATAGTAATGATTAGTTTATAATTTGCTTAACTGAACATGGTAGAGTGTCTTCGTTTTGCCCTGAAATTTAAACTCTTATTTATTTGTTTGTTTGCTTCGTAAATTTTTCAGTTACAATTTATATTCAGTATTGTTCTGTATTAGTTTCAGATGTACAACAAAGCGGTTAGAAAATCGTGAACTTTTACAGAGCGGTATCCCCGCTGCCTGAAGTACCCGCTTGGCCCCATGCATAGTCATCACGGCGTTATTGACTGCATTTCCTATGCTGCAGTCTACGTCTCTGCGACTGCTCTGCAACTACCAATTTGTGCTATTTAATCCCTTCACCTTCTCCATCCAGTCCCCTAATCCATCTGCCCTCTGCCAGGCTGGTCTGTGTATCTATGAGTCTGTTTCTATTTTCTTTGTTCATTACATTCCACCTAACAGTGAAATCCTATGGTAACTGTCTCTCACTTGTGAAATTCAAACTCTTGATAGCTGGTAGAGACATGGTCTAAAAATTAGTCTAATTCAGCAATACTGAAATTCATATTAATAAAAACGTTAAATTAATTAAAATGTTTATGCAGCACTGTTTATTTTTTATATTTTTTTAAATCAAGAGCAAAAAAGTAAATGTTCAATCAGAATAAAGCACAATTTGATGGTTGGTTATATAATTCATTTAGTTAATAACACATTTTCTTGGCATTGCATCTTAATATAGACATAGAAATCTTAGATAGAAGTCCCAAATTAAAGGGTAGAAGAGGACAAAAAATAGAACCCATAAGCAGTGTATATGGAATAGGAATCTATTAAACCTGATTGTGAAGCATTTTAATAACTATCTTCAATCTACAGAGGATGAAGAGTAGTTGTTCTTACTTAATGAAGGTCACAAACAGGGGCAACTGAAAGCAGGAATTATCTTCTTTTTTGAATTATCTTTTTTTGGTTTCACTTGAAATAGCCTAAGCTCTTATCTGTCTATTGGTTTAGAAATAATTCAGCCACAAAGCAGGAGATAGATTAGGTAATTTATTAAGATTTTAACTAGTGTTATTATTTGTTCATTGATTCACTTCATTTGTGGTCCATTTTTGCTTTAGGTACTTTGTTCTGGGTAACATTTATTTGTTCATTGAAGTCCAAGTTAAATCTGAGTATAACAACGATTTAGAACTTCCCTCTCTCTCTTTCATTTTATTTCTGCACCTAACTGCTTCCTGTGAAATAATTTGGAAACTGCTTTTTCTCCTAAATATGTAACTATATGATAATTGAAGTCCTGACCTTAATTATTTTTTAGGGTGTTGGAGAGAAAGGAGTAGATGGATTCTAAGGCCACATGTGGTAGTTTTATTAAAAGTATTTCCTTTATTAATATTATATTCAAGGAATTGAGTTCTTACTCAGTTTATCAAAATTTATTAACTTCCTCATTTCCTGCAACAAGTATCTCATATATTAATCAAATAAATTTAAAAAAAAAGAGCTATTCAAAATTAACTTCATTTAAATAGTTTTTTATAAAACAATTGCTCAAAGTTCACAGACAGTAAATACTTTTTAAATTTTACTGAAAATTAATAGCATAAGCCTTGGAAAAATTCTAAGGTGAAATATTACAGATGATTAACCTTAGTTATTGATATTTAAAATATTTGTTATCATCTATCATTAAATCCTGAAGAAGCTTAAGGAAATTGCATGTTACTTAGAAAAACCATTGATACTTAATCAATATTAGTTATGTTCTTTACTTTTCTAGATTTGAAGCACTCCCAAAAGAACTAAAAGCCTATCACGGATAAATATAGAAAATTTCAGTTCTGTGTACACTTTTTACCCATAAATGACCATTGCTTTTGTGAAGTCACTACTTCATAGTATGAAACATTTTTAATTTTGATATGTTTACTTTATAATGTTACTGATATTTTCAGTATTAAGTGGTGTGTAGTTATTTGGCTTAATATAAAATGATATTGCATGGAATTCATTAACTGCACAAATGGGATGAATATCAAAGCAAAATGGAAATATACTTCGTTTTGCCTTGCTCTCTCTTTTACCTTTTTATTTTTCAGTAATTTCAGATTTTTCAGATAATTTGTGAAAACAGTACAAAGTTCTCATATATTTTTATCCAGCTTCCCTTAGTGTTAATTACATATGGAACCATAGCATTATAGTCAAAACTAGGAAATTAACATTTGCATAATGCTATTAACTAAACTATAGGCTTTACTCAAACTGGAATATTTTTTAGTCCATTAATTCATTACTTTTTATATTCCTATGGATTATTATTTCAAGTATGAAAATGAAAGTAATATAATAGCAAGTTTATAAGTTAGAAATTTAGAAAGTAATATCAGGAAAAATATTCTCTAACCTCATTAAATTCTGTAAGTTCTGCTAGGTCTATTAATTTTTTTCATTTATTAAAATATAAAGTGTAATTGATTTTTCTCTGAAATGAATATTATTTTTTTTAAATTGTATATTTATGTACTTGTATACTTTTTTAGCATCAACTAATAAGATAAGGCAATAGGTAAAACACTCTGGTATATCAGGCATTTTCCAGGTATTTTGCTTATTGCTGTAATTAAAACATCACAACTTTCTTTACTTATTATAATTTTATTACATTTTCAAGGTTAAACAGATGACCCAGCTTGAATTGTAGCTCAATCTTTAACTTCAAAACTATGTTTATTTTTACAGCATCATATTTTTCTCATTTAAGTGAGTTTTCATCCAAATGTGTATTATTTTCAGATGAGTGCTCATGGTGTAGGTTTAAGAACAAACATCACAATAATGGGGAATATATCAATGAAACTGATTTGCTTATTACTCTGTAAGTAGAATGTAACTTTGAAGAGCTATGTAAATTATATTAATCTAATTATCTGTACAATATGAATAATACTGATTTTAAAATTACTTCAAAGATTAAATAATATGAAGTTTGTCTGGAAAAAGTCCGGCCATTGTTAATATAACGAGAATAGTTTGTGTGACATGGATGTAACCTGGCAGCCAAGGAGAGTGGACTGGAATGTGCATGTGTGAACAATGATGCCTTCACTGTGCTAATCAGCAGGGGCAGTAGACACCATTGAGTGAGCATGTCTACTGTGTGGCCGTTGCATTCAAAATGACTTCGAGAGTAAAGCAATGAATATGCATCAAATTTTGTGTCGAGCTTGAATGTTTATTTGTGGAAAGTCTTGGAGAGTTCAGAAGGCCACAGCTATAGGCAAATGGTGATGCTGGGCAGCTTCATTATAACAACGCAACTGCACATGCTTCATGTCTTGTGCAGTTTTCTGGTGAAAAACACCATACCACTCAGGTTACTCAATCCCCCTACAGCCCAGATTTGGCGCCCTCTGACTTCTGGCTTTTCACAAAACTGAAATCACATTTGAAAGGGAAGAGTTTTCAGACTGTCAGTGAGATTCAGGAAAACATGAAGTGGAGGCTTATGGTGATTATAACAAAAGAAATTACAGAGTGTTTTGAACGGTGGAAGAGATGGTGGAAAAACTGTGTGAGGTCCCAAAGTGCCTGCTATGAAGGGAGCTGAGATGTCATTGGCCTATGTACAATGTTTTTCGTATCTTCTATCTTCTTTAATACATGTCTCTATTTTTCATATTACAGGGTTAGATACTTTCTGGACAGACCTCATATAAAATATGTAAATTTTTCAACACAAAAATCGCATTTGTTCAGTAAAGTTTAGTACCCTCCTCAATTTTTTTCTGTTGCATGTATTTAAATGGAAGATTTTTTGTGACCTTCTTAAAAGGATAGAACATAACTGTATCTACATTTTTATAAATCTAAAACATTAAAATATATATTAAAGTATTAAATAACTATAAACTCTCCTTTCTCTGTCGTCTACAGAATTGCAGAGTAGCTCTTGTGGAAATCCAGGAGTCCCACCCAAAGGTGTCTTATATGGTACAAGGTTCGACGTTGGGGACAAGATCCGCTACAACTGCGTAACTGGATACATCCTTGATGGCCACCCTCAACTCACCTGTATAGCTAATTCAGTTAATACAGCTTCATGGGATTTTCCTGTTCCCATCTGTAGAGGTAAGGAGAAATATAATGTTAATTTTTATGCTGATTGCATATTTGATACAATGAAAGCATTTTAAATGAAGGAATTGTAATCAGGCAGTATATTTGCAAAACATGATTGGTATTTGGCAATTGTTCCTTTTATAATATATGGAGCTTAAAAATTATATGTATGCCATTTCCTACATGATGAATTTAGAAAAATCCTAGCTAAAATATTACACTATTTGTGAAATGAAAAAATAAAATATATTTTGTATTTATATACATACTTATGCATATATTGTTTATGTACCCATCTTCTAATTTATATTAGAAAAATATGAAGTTTATGATGTTTAGAAATTTAATTAAGCTGTCAGAATCATGTGTTTTCTTTTTTTAACTTTGAAGTTATTAACTGGATTTGTGAATCTTTTAAAGATTTCTGGTACAGAACTTAGGATGGGCAATTGTGAAGTTAAGAATGCTGTGGATTTTATTAGCAATGCTGATAAACACTATTGGTATTACGGAGAAAATACAATAATATATTAATGTGGACAAAAGTTCAAAGGACAGAGACTGGACCCTGACCAGGTACCTCAGTTAGAGTGTCATCCCAGTCCACCGAGGTTATGGGTTTGACCTCCAGTCAGGGCACATACAAGAATCAACCACTGAATGCATAAATAAGCGGAACAAAAAAAATCGATGTTCTCTCTCTCAAAACCAAAAATTAATTAATTGTTTTTAGGCATAAAGACACTGAAAGAGAGAATATGTTCAACATTAGCTGAATTCATGTGTGAATCATGCCCACAGAAATTGTGGAGACTGACATTGCTTTCTCTCTGGGCTTTGTTTTCTAAAAAAACGAAAGAGATGTATCTCATTTATCTTTTGACATATGCTTCTGTATTTCCTCTACCCTCTACGGATGGGATGTAGGAATGTCCAGCTGCTTATTTCAAACATGTGGCCACAAATGCATGCCAGAAAAGCCACTGGAAACCCAACACAGCTAGCTTCTAATCCCAGAACTGGTAATTACCATGTGGGTTACCTTAAGCAAATCATCAACTCTGTGAAATTTATCTCATTTAAAAGCAGGGAGAGGAAAAATCCACCTGTTTATTTGTTGAGGATTGAATAGATAGCCTATAACTGCCACTTGGTAAAATACCTGCCATTATGACATTCTTTCAGTATTAGCTCCCTTTCAGCCTGCTGCTGCTGTTGTTACTACTAATACTCGTCCTGTTACTTCTATTACTGTTATTACTAGTACTACTATTGCTATTACTGTTATTACTACTATTTCTGCTGCTGCTGGTACTATTTCTATGACTATTAACTACTATTTATTTGGGCACTTATAGTGTACTAACAAATTAGAAGCATAATCACTTTTAAACTTAACAGTAGGATGCTGAAGCTCAAAAAATTAAAAATTATTGCTTAACGTTACTCAATAAGTGTCGACCTATGAGGAGTATGAGGTTTAACTTAACTTGCAAGTTAATAAGTTTCCTTGCCACAGTTCCTTGAATGATGATAAAAAGACACAAGATATTTGGGTCAGAAACAAAGGAAAGTTCATCATTCACAGAAGTGTTAGGAGTTAAAGTATCAACCTTTGTGCCAGTTCTGCTCGCTCCAATTCTCATAAAATGATATGAAGAATGCGCGACGCCTTTACATAGGAAAGGAATCATAAACTTAGGGATACTTCAAATCTTTATATTGGACACAACTGCCCTTTGCTCTGGAGGGAGGAGGTATCTCTGTCTCACAAGCTTGTAAGCTAACTTGCCCTTCAGTGTGGTGGAAGGCACTGTTTCTTTTCTTTGAGTCTATTTGCTATGCAAACGTCTCGGTAGGAGTAGTGCAGTATGAAGAGGAAAAGGACAAGATGTGCAGAAGTGTTAGAATCCCATGGAGACATTTCTGCTGGCAGTAAGTGGGATGTGATGAGGATGTCAAATCTAAACCCATTCTGTTTGACTTCAAAGCCTGAGATTGCTACCACATTGACACTTCCACAAAATAATTTGCACCACCCTTGAAAAACAGTTTATTATGGGAGGAAATGGAGTTTTATATGTGAATCAGCCAAAAGACATACAGACAACTTTTTTTAAAGCATAAAATTCCATAAATCAAAAGGACTTATGAAGATACTTAAAACCAAGAAACATTTTTAGGATGTTTCAATAGAGCAGTCCTAATATTACCTGAACATTAATTTCTGTGGTGGGGCTTCTACTCCATCTCAGTTCAGAGGCTATTTAATAAGAAAGATGAGTCTAAATACTGATTGTGCTAATTATTCACTAGGGCCTTTAAGAAAAAAAATCATTTTGGTTACTATTTCTTTAGCTATAATATGATGAAGAGATAAAAATACCAAATTCACAGTACTGTTAGAATTTCATATGATAGCATATGTAAAGGGCCAGGTATATATTATGTTATTATTTATGCTAAACCTATTATTTTAAATTTTCTTCAGCACTTGTTACCATCTCCTCCTGAGAGAAAAGAATTACAGTCAACAGAAAGTACCTGAAAATCAGTTGTTTTTATATCCAAATTAAACCTAACACAAACATTTGAGTACTAGTTATTGTTGATTTTTTTGTTGTTGTTGTTCTTGCCATAGTATATACTCACCTTCTCTCCTTATCACCTCAGGTCCAGAGTTACATCCTTTGACTTCCGTTCTAACTTCTGTGGTTTTTTCATCTTCTCAAAAATTGGCACCTACTGCTTTTGGAAATTCTGCCTACTCAACTTAAATCTTTCAAATTCATCTTTTCTTCTCTTTAACAACAATACTAATAAATACATTTACTCATTGGAAATGTGTTTAATAAGTCCTACCTTATGCAAAACATTATTTCATGTACTGAGGATCAAAAAGATGACTAAGAAACAAGTTTAGCCTTTAAGAACCGAGCTCTAGTGGGATTATAATAATGTAATCAAATAATTGAAATAATATGTGACACTTGCTTTAATATCATAATTTATAAAGTTTGTTAGGTACCTTAATAAAAGGATAGTGCTTTAAGAGAAACTCTCAGAGAGGTCTTGTTAAAAAACACAAAGTACACAGAGCAAGAACATTTTCAGAGCCAATCATTATCTTTTGTAGTCTCAGAAGTAGTTCTGTGTTACTAATATTCACTGGTTGAATGTAGAGTGTATGAAAACATACTTCATTAATCACATGATCTAATTTTCTAGGGCCAATTTATTTCCCACTAACCATTTTTAAAAATTAAACCTGAAAGAATAGAGGAGCAGCATATTTGGGTTTCATGTAGTTATCATTAATTTTGAAAGAAAAACAGGAGACTGTTTAGTCCATGACTACCCTTCTCTATTCCTTGCCACCTGATAGTATACTGATAGTTTATTTTATAACCTTGAAGGGGACTGATGACCCTGTAATGATATGCTTTTTGCTTTCCCTAGAGTTTCCACAGAGTCTCTCTGTGATGAAACACTTGCTTTCAGAGAGTTCTTTTGATGCTTCCCAACAATGAGAGCTTAATTAAGAAAAATGAATGCCACTTCAACCCAGAGGGTATGGTGCAAGGGCTTTTGTGTTTATTCATAGGCAGGATGAATTTTATCAACACCATCTGCTGTTATTTATAAAAGGTAACTAACTACCTGATGCTGGGCTATACAATAGTCTACAAAACTGAAAACTATGTCTGGAATGAAAATATATGGCACACATTCCTCTTCTGCCTCCTTCCTTTGATAGACATTTCATGACACTTATTGCCACTGAGCTTTCATTGGTCTGAGTCCTTTTCTACCCAGTTTACCAACAATCTTTACTAAATATGAGCAGCTGGCAGACAATGTAAAATGTGTATGCTATTCCTAGATTAAACACTCTAAAATCCAGAAAGATATTCTATATTGAGAATCGCATTTGATATACACACTCAGTATAAACTAATAAAAATATAAAAATTACATATATAGTATTATTGATGCAGCTAAACCTGGGTCTACAGAAAAATCAAACAATTGATGGAAGAATTAATATTTTAAGATATAAAGAGTCAATTATAGAATATTTAAGTTTGTATTAGGAAGAATTTTGGATAAATTAGAGAAAATGTTCAGTGGTGTTATATTTCCTTGTTGATTTGAGTACATTTATGGTCAAAAGTAAAGATCCTGAAACGTACCAGATCTGCCCAGAAAAAACCCAGCCATTGTTAATATAACGAGAATGGTTTCACAACATCAGTGTAACCTGGAAGTCAAGGAGAGTGGACTCCAATACACATGCATGAACAATGTGTGACTTCACTGTACTACTCAGTGGGGGCAGTAGACACCACTGAGTGAGTATGTGTACTGTGTGCCCATCACATTCAAAATGACTGAGTTAGTAGAGCAACAAATCTGCATCAAATTTTGCATTATTCTTAAACATTCTTCTGTGGAAGGATGATTCAGAAGGCTGTAGCTATGGGCAGCTGGTGATTGGCAGCTTCATTACCACAATGCGCCCACTCATGCATCATGTCTCGTGCAGGGCATTTTGGCAAAGCATCAAATCATGCAGGTGACTCAGCCCACTACAGCCCAGAATTGGTGCCTTGCGATTTCTGGCTTTTCCCAAAACTAAAATCACCTTTGGAAAGAGAAGAGATTTCAGACCATTGATGAGATTCAGGAAAATTCTACAGGGCAGCTGATGGCAATTGGGGCAGCTGTTTGAGGTCCCAAGGTGCCTACTTTGAAGGGGGCTGAGACGTCGTCGTCCTGTGTATAATGCTGCTTGTATCTTGTATCCTCCTTAATACATGTCTCTATTTTTTTTGTATTACATGGCTAGATACCTTCTGGACAGACCCATATATGAGGCCTCAGAGAAAGCACTGATCATTGAAGTGTATGATGTAAAATGTTGTCATTTATTTTGACATGACAGGTGAGATCCTGATAGATGAAGGCTTGGATGTTAGTGATGTAAATGTCATATCAACTGGTGCCAGCTAAATCAAATATTTGATAGTGCAGAGAAGCAAATGTGCTAATAAGTAAACTGATGCCACTGACAAAGCAACAGGAATTGCAATTAAATAAATTAATAATGAAGAGTGTAAGGATCTTCTAAGTTCTGTGCTTCCCCCCTCCCCTTAGGAATAAGACTGTTTTGTACTGCAACATGATAAAATAGTTAATGGAAAAAAATAGCAGCAGTTACTTTTGACATAATATAATTCTATTCTCCTGCTATAAACTTTGATCAGTGATTTGGGTTCCAGGTGTGATACCCAAGCATGAAATTGAAATAAACAATTAAAGGCAACAGTAGGGGAAAAGAGTAGGGAAGGTTTGGCCAGATGTTTCTTACATGAAAATTACATCAAAAGCCCTCCAGAGGAGTGGCGACTTCTAATCAAAGGTTAAAAGTAAAACAAATAAACAATCAGAAAACCAAGCAGAGTGTATCAAAAAGAATACTTTGTATAGATCTTACTGTTCAGACTGGTATCAGGGAGCTAGCGGGAAGATATTCACTGTGTTTGTACGTTCCCATGCTCAATACTCTGGAGACCAGAGCAAGTTAAGCAGGAATCCTTTGCTGGCAGGGTTATATTATCACCCCAAAGACCGCCAGCCATATCCCAGTCATGTCAGGCCACAGGGAGGAATTACAAGGGTCCCAGGTCACTGGAGGCTTCTTCATTTCTTCTTGGAAAACTTCTGGCTGTTGCATCAACTGTCAGCCTAAGGTTCAGTTGACCTGTCATGTACCTTAACCTTGTTCTGAAAAGTCCATTTGTGTGATAAAATGATGAAAATGTCCTGATTAAATTGTTTGAGTAGTGTCCAACCTGTTGGGGCAAAGGGCACAACATTTTCTTTAGGAGTATAAGATCTGTGAGTTGATTTTCCTTCCTGCCACGTATTGTTGGAGAGTGTTGTTTCTTTTGTGAAAATTGATTTTTTTTTACCCATTTCATGAGATTTTGAATGTTACAGAGATTAGGTTAAATGAGATAATGTTTTAAAAAATTGTTATAGAACGCCTAGCACACAGAAGATGCTCAAAACAAGCAAATTGGTTGTAAATATATAAACTAGCTAATTTTCAAATAATGTACAAGTAATAACAATCACTCACTGTGTTTTATTTTGTTTGAAGTATTTTAAAAATATATATTGACAGTTAAAATATACTTATAATGGAAAATATTGAGAATATTTTTTGAACAAGAGTGTAAACTCTGAAAAGAGTAGACACTGGACTAATAGAAGCCTTGGTTTGTTCTGTATTTCTGCCACTGAGAAAATATAGAATCTTTATCTATTTTTTCAGTTCTGTTTTCTCATTGGTATAATAGGGGAATTTATCAGTATAGTATTTTGATGAGGATTATGTTCGTTAATGTATATAAAATTCCTAATCATTACTATTCAACAAGTGGTAACTACTATCTTTTGTCTATTGGCATCATCAAAACATGTATTTGAAAACTGAGCACCAGGGAATGGACATATGTAGGTTCGAGAACCATTCAGGCAGTGAAATTAATTTTTCTCAGAGTTGTAGTGGTAAGGGGAGCTCTAAACCCTACATTAGCCTAGTAAATTAGGTTGGGATCAGCAAAAAATCTCAGCTGTGGTGAAACTATATTTCCAAAGGTTAACATTGCCTTTCTGAATCATTTATTTCTGGAAGTACTCATATTTAAAATATATTCATAATTAAACTGATGTTTATTAGATATCACTGTGCACGGACCACATTGCTAAATACAATGATAGAAGGAACAGCCCCAGGCCTCATGAAACCCATAGTCTATTAAATATAGGACCTTTTCTTTGGGCAGTTATCTATTCGGTTATGTAGGTTATCACCCAAATGCGTGTCCTCCAGTTCTATGCAAAAACAACAATATTCTTGCATAAGCAATAAGTGTTGGCCTTCCGTATGTTTCTGATACTCAGGAAATAGAATCAGGACCTTCTATTCTCACCATATAATTGGCCTATGCTCTGCTGCTGCAATGAGTGATCAGCCATGTCTTTACCATTCAACTCACACAGCATTTTTCCCATTTGATACGTGAGAGTTGAGTCTCCATTAAGAAAGCTATTTACTTTTCCCCTCTTTTTACTTTGTATATAATAACTCAAACATTTTTGTTGCCTTAACTCTGTTGTCCAAGTTTTTCTGATCCTTCATCTGTCATGTTTATTTAAACTAATCCATTTTCATTGACAATAAAGAGACAGTCATTAGGTATGTATTGTTTTAGTGTTACATGTTATGCTAATGCATTGTTACTTTATAAGGTTTGTATTATTTTTCCTTAATAGAATTATTTCCTTTTTTTTATACAATTCCTAGACAAACGTTGACCTGTATGTATGGAAAAACAAAGACAAAAGTCAGTTTCTATTTTAGGCAATTCAGTTTTAATTGTTTATGCCTGTTTTGTGTAACTTTGAATCATATGCTTCTGTAGAGGCTTTTGTTTATTTGGAGTTTTTGTGTATATGTTTTGACAATTAAGATTTTAAAATAGGTTTTCTTAAATGAAAGATATAGATTGCCTGAGGAAAGTCTATATTTTTTGAAGAAGCCATAAAAAATAGTTTTATAATGTTGCTCCCAAAATAGAAACAGAATTTTGTAAACATTAAACAATACTCATTGTAACACTTCTAAAGCTTTAACATTTTAAAACATGTAGACAGAAAGAAAATTATATTATCTTTTATTCAAATGATTATATACGACCATGACTTGAAGGAAAAATGATCAGGCATGCTTAACCAAAAATATATTGACAACTTCAGAATTCCCTGTGGTGAAATAGACTGTTCAATGCATGATAAGAACCTTGAAAAGCAATCATCTAACTTCCTGATAGGACATAAACTCAGTGAACCAAGGTAATGACCATCTGGTTTCTCTTGCTCTTTGTAAAGCCACCACTCTAAAGATGAGACAAAATAATTTAGGATAAAAAAATGGAGGAAAGGTATGGTAGCCCATCAAGGACATTGGCTAATGACATGTTACACATATTTTAATGAACCAGCTCCATGTGAAAAGCTCTCATTTATTTATTTATCTGTTTGTGCTAAGAAAGCACAATAATAAGAATTTTTATAGGGATCATTCTACAGGGCCATTGCACAGTTTGATCTTTGGCTCTTTCTCCCCTGTGAAGTTTAATTGGTCACCAGTATCCTTAATAAGTTGCATTAAGGTTGTGTGCCCTTGAGCCATTCAATAATGAAAGATCATTCATATAGTTAGTAATAGAGGACAAATCTAATGCTGAAACTTGTATGCCTTTAGAAACTTTGCATTTTGATCTCTTGCTGAATGTGCTTGAAATCTAAAATCTTCCTATAGTTACTCTCCTTAGACTTTTCTTAATTGCAGATCTGACTCAAAAGAACAGAAATAATTTTCTTTTTACTATATAATTATATATGTGTAATTGGTAGGAATATCTTAAAAATCAGTTTTTGAAAAATAAGTATTTTGTCTATCATTTTTGTTGCTTTCATATTTATGTTACTAATTCCCTGTGCTTTGACCAAGACAATTTTCTCTTTAATAAGGTTACTTATTATATATTTATATTTAATTTATAGCAAACTTAAAAAATAGTTGATGCAGCATAAAAACACAATACACATAGAAAATATACTAAATTAAATGCAAACGGGGGCACCTATGTTGAAAGAGACTGGCAGAAGAGTAAGATGAAACCAATTAGAAGTTTAATACACAAGAATAATGTTCTGTGTTCTTATATGCTTGATAGAGCTAGCCTTATATTTGGTTTTAAACCATCTGGGAACTGAAACATATCTGAAAAACATGATTGGTTTTCAGCCTCACAAAGTAAAATAAAATAATTTGTGATGGAAAACCAAACTTATTAAGCAGAGTGAGAAGTTTCTTGAACAATAAATCACAAAGAAGAAATTGTGTAATTTAATAATCTATTTTCTTTGCAATATCAGTAAATACAAACTCAGAGAACAGGCTTTGCAGGGTTGCATTGCATCCATTGCTGATGTGTAAATCACAGTTTGATATTGAAAAAATTGAGAAGTCAATTCATAGAAGTAATATAATTAAAACACTCATGCTTAAGGATCCCAGCCAATATGAGTGTTATATAAATTCAACTATTTGGGTTTGTTCTGAAACAATTTTTGCATATTTTTGAAATTTGAATCTCTTTGCTAATTTGTAAATTTGGAATTTAGCCTTCTTCTGCATTAGTAAGATCTCAATTTTATTTTACATTTGGTTATTAAATAGACAATTAATTTCCAAAATATGTTAGTTTTTTATATTTAGACTTTTTTGCAGAAAATTCAGTATATAGTATACTAAGACTTTATGCTTAATTAATTTTTAATTACATATTATTGAAAAACATTTATTCCAGATTTTTGAAAATGTTATATGATCGCATTTCTCATAACTCTAAAATGGCTGTTGCTGTTGAATCTTTGTGTCTACAATACGAAAATTTACAAAAATGGAGATGAAGTCATTGTAAATGCAATTACATAGGAAGAAAATTGTCACATAACAAAGTATTATGCCTCAATAAAATTATCGATCATTTTATTGTTCTATTCCTGTTTTGTTTAAAAACACAGAGAACTTATTATTGATAGCCATTCTAACTGGTGTGGGAAGATATCTCACTGTGGTTTTAATTTGCATTTCTCTAGTGGCTAGCGATGTTGAGCATCTTGTCACATGTCTGTGGGCCCTCTGTATGTCCTCCTTGAAGAAGTGTCTATTCAGGTCCTTTGAACGTTTTTTAATTGGCTTGTTTGTTTTTCAGGTGTTGAGTTGTATGAGTTCTTTATATATTTTGGAGATTAAACCCTTGCCCGATGTATCATAGACCAATATGTTCTCCCATACAGTCAGTTCCCTTTTCATTTTGATGTTGATTTCTTTAGTTGTTCAGAAGCTTTTACATTTGGTGTAGTCCAATTTGCTTATTTTTTTTCTTTATTTCCTTTGCCCTAGAAGACATTATATTTCTAGAAGCAAAAATATTTCTACATGGGATATCTGATATTTTACTGCCTATGTTTTCTTCTAGGACTTTTATGGTATCATGATTTATATTTAAGTTTTTTTAATCTATTTTGAGTTTATTCTGGTGTATGGTATAAGTTGGCAGTCTAGTTTCATTTTCCCCACAACACCATTTACTGAAGAGACTATTTTTACTCCATTGTATGCTCATGCCCTCTTTGTCAAATATAAATTGACCGTAGAGACTTGGTTTTATTTCTGGGCTCTCTACTCTGTTCCATTGATCTATGTGTCTGTTCTTATGCCAGAAACAGAATGTTTTAATTACAGTGGCCTTACATTATAGTTTGATATCAGGTTTTGTGACCCCTTCAACCTTATTATTCCTTCTCAGGATTGCTGAGGCTTTTGGGGGTCTTTTGTGACTCTGTATAAATTTTTGAAATATTTTTTCTATATTTATAAAATATGCCATTGGTATTTTAATAGGGATTGTGTTGAATCTATAGATTGTTTTGGGTAATATGGATATTTTAATGATGTTAATTTTTCCAGTCCATGAACATGGTATATGCTTCCATTTATTTGTATCTTCCTCAATTTCTTTCTTCAGTGTTCTATAGTTTTCCAAGTACAGGTCTTTTACATACTTGGTTGAATTTATTCTTAGATACTTTATTTTTCTTGTTGCTGTAGTAAGTGGTACTTTCTCTTAGTTACTTTTTCTGATATTTCATTGTTGGTGTACAAAAATGCCATCAATTTCTGAATATTGATTTTGCATCTTGCTACTTTGCTAAATTCACTTATTAGGTTGAATATATTTTTTTGATGGAGACTATACGGTTTTCTATGTATACAATCATGTTGTTGGCAAATGATAGTTTTACTTCCTCCTTGCCAATTTGGATGTCTTTTATTTCTTTTTCTGTCTAATCATTATGGCTAGGACTTCTAGTACTATGTTGATAAAAATGGTGAAAGTGGACACCTTTGTCTTGTTCTTGATCTTTTTTTTTTTTTTAATTAATTTATTTACTTTTTAAATACATTTGTCTCTGCCTTCCCCCCCCTCTTTCCCTTGCCCCCTCCCACCTTCCCTCCCTCAGCTCTTCCCCTTTGGTTTTGTCCATGAGTCCTTGCTATATGTTCCTGGACTTTCCCCTTCCCTTCCCTTTTCCTGCCCCTCCCCTTCTCTCTTGTCTCTGTTGATTTCTTTTCCTTTCAGTGTTGCTGGTCATATTTTCCTTGCTTCTCCCTAGTCCACTGTTGGTGGGAATGCAGACTGGTGCAGCCACTATGGAAAGCAGTGTGGAATTTCCTCAGAAAGCTGAAAATGGAACTGCCTTTTGATCCAGCGATTCCCCTGCTGGGACTATACCCTGAGAACACCAAAACGCCAATACAAAAGAACCTATGCACCCCAATGTTCATAGCAGCACAATTTACAATAGCCAAGTGTTGGAAGCAACCTAAATGCCCATCAGTAGATGACTGGATCAAAAAATTATGGTACATATACACAATGGAATACTACGCAGCAGAAAGAAAAAAAGAAGTACTAAACTTTGCGACAGCATGGATGGAACTGGAGAGCATCATGCTAAGCGAAATAAGCCAGGGGGCGAAAGACAAATACCATATGATCTCACCTATAAGCGGAACCTAACCAACAATGCAAAGAAGCAAGGCAAATATGACCAGCAACACTGAAAGGAAAAGAAATCAACAGAGACAAGAGGGAAGGGGGGGGGCAGGGAAAGGGAAGGGAAGGGGAAAGTCAAGGAACATATAGCAAGGACTCTTGTTCTTGATCTTAACGCAAATATTTTTAGTTTTTGCCCATTGAGTATAATGTTGGCAGTAGGTTTCTCATATGTGGCCTTTATTATGTTGAGATATGCTCCCTCTATTCCTACTCTGCTGATTGTTTTTATCATAAATAGGTGCTAGATTTTATCAGATGCTTTTTCAACATCTATTGATGTGATCTTGTGTTTTCTTTCATTTTGTTTATGTGATGAATTAAATTTATTCACGCATATAGATAGCATTAATAAATTAATAAACAACAGTTGCTGGAAAGATGTGGAGAAAAGGTGACTCTTGTGCACTGTTGGTGGGAATGCAGACTGATGCAGCCACTGTGGAAACAGTATGGAATTTCCTCAAAAAATTAAAAATGGAAACAGCCCTATGACCCAGCAATTCTACTGTTGGGAAAATACCCTAAGAATCCTGAAACAACAACTCAAAAGTATTTAAGCACTCCCATGTTCATAGCAGCACTGTTTTTTAATAGCCAAGTGTCGGAAACAGCCTTAGTGCCGATAAGATGAGTGGATAAAGAAACTGTGGTACATTTACACAACGGAATACAATGCAGCAGAAAAAAAGAAGAAATTCAGACATTTTGTGACAGCATGGATGGAACTAGAGACTATTATGCTAAGTGAAATAAGCCAGTCACTGAAAGACAAACACCATATGATCTCACTTATAACTGGAATCTAATGAACAAAATAAACTAGTGAGAAAAAAAGAACCAGAGACATGGAAAACTGGAACAGACTGACAGCTATAAGAGATGGTGGGGGGATGGCAGGAAGAAGGGGAAGGAATTAATCAAAGAACATGTATGAATAAACCATGGACATGGACAATGGGATGGGGATTGACTTAGGGAAGGTGGCATGGGCTGAGTGGAGGGGGACAATGGGGAAAAATTGGGACAGCTGTAATAGAATAAACAATAAAAATAAAAACACAGGGAATTTGATGGTTAGAATGTTAGTAAGATGTGAAAATTATAACAATGTATTTTCAAAATAGCAGAGTAACATCATTGTATTTATATTCACTTAACACATATCTATTGGTTGACAATGATGGAGAAATACATAACAGTTACAGACTTTAAGGAGCTTACAACTTATGGGAAGCACACATAAATAACTATTATGGTGATAAAGTAAAAACAGCTCCTTCTACTGCAACCCCAAATATTGGAAGAAATAAAATTTCATGGGGAATCAGGGGTAGTTCAGAATTTTGTCATGTTGAGAGGGAGATTAATCTTGTTGGAGACTTGAAAAATATAATAACATTTTCAATTTTTGTTGCCTTCTTTCTTTTTATCTTATGATATTTAATGAGCACTTCTTTTGGGTCACAGACAGTTTTGAAATCTACATGTAGTAATCCATTTAATCATCATACTCAATCTGTATAGAGTGCATACTATCTAGACTCCTATTTTATAGAGAAGGAGACTGAGACACAATGAGATTAAGACAATTTCCTGAGATTAGTGAAAGGCAGAGCTAGAATTTGAATTCAAGCAATTTGGCTTCAATACCATCTATATTATACGTTCTTTTCCACTCTCTTGATTATAAAACAACTTCTTTGCACCTTCTTTTTAGTCATAGTCTATGCAGATGCTTAAATTTTTCTCTTACATTCAACTGAACTAACCGTACAAATGAAAGTCTTAATTTTATAACAACTTACTCTCTTGAGTGTTGTTTCTCTACTTTCACTCAAAATTTATTAATAATGATCTTTCTTTTTTTCTTTTCTTTTATCTCCACTAAATACTTTTTCAAATTTTCAAGATATTTCAATAGGTAAAAATAGAGAAAGTACTTTCCGGAGTTAGGGAACAAATGTGTTTAACTATATATAATGTGTATAATCATGTGAATGTTTATAGCTGTTTGTATGACTTGGGGAAACTATAAGTGAGTTGACTTTGGGTGGAGAGGAAAAAATGCATTTCTACTGAGATCTGTTGAAATAATCTCTTGGAGAATTTTGAAAACCAAGAATAAAGAGCCTGAGACATATTCTGTAGGCAGGTGTAAGCCATTAACTATATTAGAGAGTTTTTGAGATAGTAAGCATAATTGTTTTTGACAAGATGGCAACTGCTGTTCATCTAAGTGTATTCATGATAAATGAGAGACCACTAACAGTAGGCAGAAAGTTTGTGTCTTTCAGTTTTGTACACTCATAAGAAAATTTGCACAGAAATAGAGGATTTATTGAGGGGAGTTTCTAGCTGCTATCTGTCTCATTCATTCAGACACTGTAACAAACTACCATTGATTGGGTGTCTTATAAACAAGAGAAATTTATTTCTGACAATTCTGGAGGCTGGGAAATCTAAGATTAAGGTACCAGTAAATTTCAGCATAGAATTTTGAGAGAACACGTACATTGAATCTGTGGCACCATCTCAAAAATAATAACTGACTAATGTTTATTAACTCCTTACAATGTTCTAAGGATAGTTCTAAAGATTATATAATAATTATCTTATTTTACCTTTATAAAAACGTACCAGTTAAGTATTATTAATTTATTACGATAAGTATCTCCCAAGGCTAGCAGGGGTTAAAAACTTGCCAAAGTTCATGGTGGGACAGAGATGAAAACCTTGTAAACTAGAACCATTTTCCATAACATCTTAGTAGAATTCTAGAACTATTGTAGATGTCCAATAATGGTAATACTTCCTAAGTACAGCATTCTGAATTCATGAAAAGCAAGACTATCCCAATCACTTGTCAAAGCAGAGTGAATCCATCATCAGAGATTTAGACAAAGATTCATTACCCAGGATCTCTGTGAATCCTCAGAAGATAGACTAAAATTCCGGTTAACAAGGTAAAAAAAAAATGAGTGTCTCTTGCTACCGGTCTTAGCAGCTAGTAAAAGTTTAGTTAGATACATGCTGCAATTGGCCCCGGGACATTTTATTAGAAAGATTGACTTTAGATTTCTTGTGGGACTATCTTTGCTTCTCTATAAATTTTAGCATTTTCAGTGCATGGTCTATTTTGACTCAGCATCTACTCTCTGATCAAAGCATACTGTTACTGGATCATATTGCAGATGATTACTTTAAAGGTAAAGAGATGATTTCTTGGTAATGGTCAGAGATTAATGAATATTTTATGGCATATGGGAGTCATTTTCAATGAGAACATTTTTATGATTTTCTTTCCTAGCAATCCTCAGTAATCTCAAAGGGGAAGTGTTCGATTGTATCAGAATAATTTGTCTCTATGAATCCTTGTAAAACAAAATTAACTTTAACAAATAGTAAATGTTATAAATTCTGGTTCATTTTTCTTTATATGCTATAGATATACAAGATTCTGGGAGAATTAGTTTGTTTCATACAATAGCATTCTTCTACCAACTAGAAAATGTTAGAATTCTTCCTAGTTTAAACTACTTTCAACGTATAATCCATTGAGCAAGAGTGAAAGGTAAAAATTAAAAATGGAAAAGGAATAAAAAATAGAAAGATAAAATATGAAAATACTTAAAATATAGCTATATTACTGTACCCATGATGTACCTTAGTTATTAATACTTATTGGATTCAAAATTTAAGAATATATATATGTTATTCTTCCAGATGAATCAGTGGAAATCATTTGATATGTATCAATGAACCTTGCATTGTAAACAATTTATTATTAAGGAAAATGTTTTAAAAACTTGCTAAGTATTTTCTGGATGATCGTAGAGGAAACACTTAGTAAGCTCATTTCTCAGTATTTCTCTTATAATCACCATTACAAATCTCCCAAATTATTTCCCAATAAAACTTGTAATCAAATTATCTAGATGAATAATTGAAAGTATTTGACTCCATAACTTTAAACAATCATCTTTATTCTATGAGTTTGTGTTTTCAGAAAAATTAAGATATTCCTCTCACCTATGGTTATTTACAAAAATGTCAACGATAGTCATTTTTCCACTCTCTGATGTGTGGCTTTTTTAGTGTTGTTTTTCCTGAACACAAGTGTTTTGATTATCTTATAGGAGGTAAATATTTTATTTTATGATACGCTGACTTAGTAGCTTGCGGGAGCGATGAGCAGAAGCCGCTTTTAACTTAATTTAATATATAAAAATTGAGTAGTAAATGGCTTTTTTTCAGACAAGGTATGATTGCAAGGCAATAAAATAAAGTTGTTTGGTTTTTTTCCCTAGCCTACCTACCCAAGCAGCAGGTGGGCTTTACATATGATAGTCACTAGCTATCTGAGGATTATAGAGGCCCCTACTCAGGACACTTTTCCGTAACTGCTATGGTAGGGAGAAAGAAAAAAAAGTAGAAATGGCAATTAGGCAGTGCTTCTGAAAATTTTGGCCGGGAAGTGCCACAGGGTAAACTTGCGTTTATTTCATTGGACCAAACAAGTCACATGGCTATACATACTTCAGAATGGTAGAGAAGTACAAGCCTTCCACAAGCCCAGACGTAGTAGCAGAACATCTGTAAACATTCATAATACCACATGACTTTAAGGAACAGAAATTATATCTGGATTTCCTAATAAGGGTGCCACCTTTTCAGAGCTAAAAAGAAATATCAATATTTGCCAACAGGCAAAGCTATCTCAGACATTTGAGTAATGAGAAAACTCTTTAGAAAGCTTACTAATTTTAAGATATCATCTGGCACCATTTTCTTTACTGTCCTCCAGCATTGTGTTGAAAAGGGATTATTACTCCAAACTCAAGACATATTTTCTATAGTTAGTTATGTATCAAGTGTGTCCATTAAACATGTTATACAATACATACATACATATATATATAAATATAGTGCAATGTACACACATTTATAACCAAAAGTTTTTCTTTTTTTCTTTTTAAATCATGTTTCTTCTATTATAGTTGTCCCAATTTTTCCCTTTTTGCTCTCCTCCACCCATTCCATCCTGCCCCCGCTCCCACGGTCAATTCCCACTCTGTTGTCCATGTCCATGGGTCATTCATACATGTTCTTTGTTAGGTCCCTTCTTCTTTCCACTGTTGTCCTCCTTCCCCATCCCCTCTGACCACTTTCAGTCTGCTCCAAGTTTCCATGCCTGTGGTTTATTTTGTTCATTAGTTTATTTTGTTGACTAGATTCCACTTATAGGTGAGATCATATGGTATTTGTCTTTCACCAACTGGCTTATTTCACTTAACATAATATTCTCCAGTTTCATCCATGTTGTTGCAAAAGGTAGGAGTTCCTTCTTCCCTTCTTTTTATTCAGATTTTATGTATTTATTTATTTTTTAAATGTCAACATCCATTATAAAATATTTAAAAGACTAAATCCATTATAAGGTCTCAACTATTAAAACATGACACCAGCACAGAAATAATCAAGTATTATTAGACAGATATATACGTTTGTTTCTAGAATGCTCATTCTATAACCAAAAGGTTTTCTGATCATATCTTTTTACAGTACCGTATTTTATATGCTGTGTCTAGAGTGAATGTTTATAGAGACTCTTAAACTTAAATTTGCAATTTTATTCGGTGTGGTTCTTTGACTTTTGAAAAGATAAAAGAAAATATCATTAGCTGTTTCAATTTGCTTTAAGAATGAAATTAGGTAACTAGCATTTGAAAATTATGAGCTCAGGGAGAGTCAACTCAAGAGATGGTATTCACCTTAATTTATTGTTCTCTTTCAGCGATCAAATATCGCTGTTCTTGTTCCTGCTCCTCTGCTCATTGTGGAATCCATAATGTCAGCTTTTTTTTAGGCTAATTTTTTTTGTTTTGTTTTCTCATTTTTGTCCAGAAGTGTTGGCATCATGTAGTTTAGTACAAACCTGACTTACTCAATCATAACTTTCGGATCAGTTAGGGGTGATAACAATTTTTTTCTGCCTTAAATGTTTGTGAACAAATACATTCTGTGTGAAGTTTCACACCTCCTTTTACTACTACTTATGTTTGGAAATTATTTCAAAATTCTTCATTTGAAAGCTGATTTATAAATATATTCTAAAGAACTGCATTTTTTTTCAGGAATCTTACTAGAGGCGGAAATGCTATGGTTTAAAATTCAGAACAATACTTTATTTAGCATTGTAACTTTCCAGAGAATAGCATTAATTTGATTTCCTTGCTTTTCTCTGTGAGGTAGCCATTTTTACAGCTGTCACAAAATTAGATTTAAATTCAGCATAGGGAAGTTATATATGCACAGAGAGATGTGCTTACAATACATATCTCATCCTCTGAAAATTTAACTACCTCTGCATTTTGAGCATCTATTTCTGAAATGCTGAATACAAACATGGAAAGCATATGAACGCACCACTGTTTTCTTCGATTCCATCAATGTCTAGCGTACAACATCTGTCCAGAAAGTATCCAGCCATGTACTATGGAAGATAGACATTTATTGAAGAAGATGCAAGATACAAAAATGTTGTACATAGGACAATGATGCCTCAGTCCCCTTCAAAGTAGGCAGTTTGGGACCTCACACAGTTCTCTCAACATCCTTTCACTGTTCAAAACGCTGCAAAATCCTTTGTTGGAATTGCCATCACCTACCACGTTACATTTTTCTGACTCTCATCAAGTCTGAAATGTCTTCCCTTTAAAAGGTGATTTTCATTTTGAAAAAAGGCCAGAAGTCAAAAGTCACCAAATCTGGGCTGTAGGTTGGCTGAGTCACCTGGGTGATTTGATGTTTCACCAAAAATCTCTGCGGATGTGATGCCTGAGTGGGCATGTTGCTGTAATGAAGCTGCCCTTCACAAGTTTCTCATAGCTTCAGCCTTCTGAGTCATCCAAATAGTTTCAGCAGTGGAACGTTCAAGCTGAACACAAAATCTGATGCAGATTCATTGCTCTACTTGCTCAGTCATTTTGAATGCAACAGCCACACAGTATACATACTCATTCATTAGTGTCTACCGCCCTCACTGTCTAGTACAGTGAAGTATTATTGTTCACACTTACTGAGCATTCCAGTCCACTCTCCTTGGCTGCCAGGTTACATCGATGCCATGCAAACTGTTCCTGTTATATTAATGATGGCTGGGTTTTTTGAGGACAAACCTTTTATTTAGTGTAAAAATTTCTGAGGAAAGTACATCTTGAGGACCTTTAAGCATTAACAATGCATTAAAGCTATTTTATTTTATTTTTTTTATTGTTGATCAAGTACATTTGTCTCCGTTTTCCTGCCACCACTTTCCCTTGTCTCACCCACCCCCAACTCCCTCCTTCAATCCTACCCCACTTTGGCTTTGTCCATGGGTCCTTTATGCATGTTCCTTTAGGACCTTTCCCTTTCTTTCCCCCATTATCTCCCTCCCTCTGGTTACTGTCAGTTTGCTCTTTATTTCAATACTACCCAAAGCAATTTATAGATTCAATGCAATCCCTATTAAAATACCAATGACATACTGCACAGATATAAAACAAATATTTCAAAAATGTATATGGAACAATAAGTGACCTCAAATAGCTGCAGCAATTTTGAGAAAGAAAAACAAAGTAGAGGGGATCACAGTACGTGGCATCAAGTTATATTTCAAGGCCACTGTAATCAAAACAGTCTGGTACTGGCATAAGAACAGACATATAGTTCAATGGAACAGAATAGAGAGCTCAGAAATAAACCTGTGTCTCTATGGTCAATTAAAATTTGATAAAGGGGGGCATGAACATAAAATGAAGCAAAAATAGCCTCTTCAACAAATGGTGTTGGGAGATCTGGACAGGAACATGCAAAAATATATAAAGCTATTTGAGAAGTTAATCATTTGGCATAAATAAACTGCTGTCAGGTGAGACTGCTCCATATTGTAGCACACAGAAATTTCCCAGATTTTTATTTACCTTTGAAGAAATCAGAGAGAAGCGAATGAACAAAAAAGTATATTGTCAATGACAACTAAGGTTTTAAGGTTTGCCTTTGAAACTAGCAAATTAGCCTGCCGCGGTGTTGTATATCCTAGCAAAACAAAATGAGACTTGAGGCAGAGACAAAAGACTTGATTAATTTAAACATATCAAGCATCATGAGCTTCATAGTCAAATAGGCTCACCCTGTGTAAGTTGCCCTCTGAGTACCCCAAGGCGGCCTGAACTATCATCAGTGGACACTGGGTATGCAGTGAGCCTGTGTTGCGCTGAGGGATTTCAAACTTGAGATACCTCCGTATGCTAAATGCAGAGTTTCAGCAAACCTGCCCAACATTTGCCACAAAGGAAGACATTATTTCTTGTCTCTGTGTGTGGTAAATATTTATGAAACATTTTGTTCTCTTACACATACTGTATAATTTATTTATATGTTATTTAGCATAGCTCTGGTAAGCATATTGTACCTTTAAGGATTAATTACTGGTAAGAATCTCCTGTTCATTTTGTAGCACAATGGGAAGCCAGTTCTTCATTGAACCCAACATAAAGATATCCATTAACTTAAAAAAAGAAATGGCCAAGTGAGGGGCCATAAAAATAGTGCACCCTAGGTAATAAAACCTGTAAATTTCAAGGCATTATTTTCATTATCCTTGTCAGAAAATCTCCTCTCTGCTCCAGAGGGAGAGTGTCTTTATCTTCCAACGCTCTTATACTAATATTGTTACAAATAATGCTTAAAACAAAAACTTAGCGCTTTGCCCAGCCATATTAGAGTCAAAGGGTATAAAAGCAGGGATGTGGTGGGGGTGAAGAACATTTATCTTGTCTTTATTTAAAATGTTGATATCGTCATTATCATATAATTTTTGTGTTAATATTTATTTTTAATATGTTCTCTTGACTCCTGAATTTTTAGCTTCTGAGATTAGTGCCTCACTTCCCCGACCTTAGTTATTGCTCTGATAGAAAATTTCAGAAATACCAGATCATCTAACAAATACAAAGTAACTTAATTACTTGTTTTAGGCTTCAAAATGCATTTAACAGATAAGGTTAAGTTCTGTTCAAAAGGTGCATTTGTACTAAGATCTAAATATATTCTTCCCAAAGTCTACTACTGTCCTTTTTTTAAAATAATATATTTAAATATTTTGGTGCTTGTCTAATGACTATAATCACAAATGTCCTTACAGATAGATAGTAAACAACTTTGTGCAATTCTTGCCTATTCTGTTGCTTGTCATATTTATCAGCTGATAATTAAAAATAAAAAGTCTTAAAATACATTAAAAATTATTTTTAGTATGTCACATTGTAAATAATAATCCTTATCAGGGATTCTAGGAAATAGTTAAAAATCTAGCAATTTAGAGTGTTCTTGGATCTTTCCAGGGCTTTTAGTGGGTAAAAATAAGTTGGGAACAAGCATCTCAACCCCTTGAGAGAACACTGAGTTCTGCACTAAGCCATTTATTAAGACTTCTGAGTGATCCTTTCCTTCAGTAAAACAGAGGATTTTCCCAAAGCCCCTGTTGGTTGCCTCAGAAGTCTTTATATTTCAGAATTAAATAAGAGCTTTTGAGTTTCAAATTATTTTAAAATGTAGGCAATAACTATGACAGAGACAGATTTTTAAACAAGCTTCTGTGTTGTATAATAACATAAATCATGCTTTTGCTTAACTTTACCTTTTATTGCAGTAAAGCAACATAAAATTTACCCACTTAAACATTTTTAAGTACATGGCTTAGGTGTGTTCATTTTATTGTGCAACCACCATCACCAGGATGCTTTTCGTCTTGCAAAACTAAAACTCTATACCTGTGAAATGGTAGCACCGTTCTCTTCCTCCCCTCCCCCATTTCCTGACGACCATCATTTTACTTTCTGATACTTCTCTAGGTATCTCATGTAAGTGGAATCATACAGTAGTTGTCTTTTTGTGAATAGCTTATTTCACTTAACATGATGTCTGACAAGTTAATTCATGCTGTAGCATATGTCAAAATTTCCATCTTTTTTGAGGCTAATAGTATTCCATTGTTTGTATATAATACATTTTGCTTATCCATTTATGTGTGGATGAACACGTGGGTTGCTTCCATGTTTTAGCTATTGCAAATAATGTTTCTATGAACATGGGCATATAAATATGTCTTCAAGACCCGACTTTAAATTCATTTAGGTAAATACCCAAAAATTGTTGGATGGCCTAATAATTCTATGTTTAATTTTCTTAGGAATCACACTATTTTCCACAGTGGTGACACCCTTTTACAATCCCACCAACAGTGCACAAGTGTTCTAATATCTCTGTGTCTTTCCCAACATTTTTTTTAATACTAGCTTTTCTAATGAGCATGAGGTGGTCCCTTGATCTTATTTTTAAAAGATCAAAAAACAATATAATCAGACCACTCTTCACTTTCTAACACCTTTTAAAATATGGTGGCTCTCTTTTAATGTCATCTGTTGTAAAAGTGCAGTAGTAAAATGAGAAAGGCTAGATCAAAACAGATGATGATTTATTCATTTTTTTTTACTATGCTAGACACTGGAGATACAACTATAGAACTAACAATAACACCAACCATAGTTCCTACAGTTAGGAAGAGAATAGGATAGTAGAGAAAATAGATATTTGCAAATAATCATATAAAATATATATGAAATTTATGAAGTATGATGGCTGCTATGAAGGGAAAGTTCCATAAAAATGATAAGATGCCAAAAAACATCTGTCGATTGACAGGAAAATTTAATTGCTTCATATGATCATGGTTTATGCAGAGATAGTGCCATTATACCCTATTTTACTTACAATATATTTCCATTTGTCACTCTGGGAACCTGAATATAGAGGCAATCAATATACTTAGTTTTCTTATAAGGTTAATAGAGTAATTTTCCTTTCCTAGCAATTTTTAGTTTTCCTTTTTAATATAAATTTCAGTCAGCTCAACTCAAAGTGCTTTCTTTTGGCTTGATGCCCATTGTAAAGTACTTAATGATGGGAAACAAAGAAGAAAAACATTCAAGAAAATTAGGTACATCAATAATCCTGATTCACTAACTCTTGATTCCAGGAAACAAAAGAATCTTTTAGCACTCATTATAGAAAACCACAGAAATTGGGAAACTTCACATACCCACCTCCCAAGAGTTCTTATATTGTCTACATCTCCTCTGTCAGTGGGAAAACTGAGAAATCTGAATATTGTCATTAATCACTCAGTATGTAGTTACATACTGAATATATCTCTGTACTTAGCTTCCTACCATATATGATAGAAACAAATTCATTGTCAGAATCAACACCATCTTAGTTATAAATTTTTCTAAAAAAACTGAGCTGTTTATTTTCTTCTTAAAGTTCTAATGTTTTTAAGTTCACATATTTGGAATTAATTCTAGGTAGAGAAGTATTCACAATATATAGAATTTTCTCATCCAACTGTACTTCCACTTCAATTTTCTTTCTGACTATGAACTTTTCCTTGAATAGTCAACCATCTAGTCTAGTCTTCTCCTGACTCATTTAAACACTTTAGATGATATGTTAAACACTTTAGATGTTTTGCAATTTCCATACTTAAACAAAGCTTATACTAATTTTCTAATGTCATACTGCCTTTGCTTCATAGATAAAAGAACCATGAAGACAAGTAATATATGATCTTATTTGTATGTAAATTAAAAAAAAAGCTCAATGGCGGTTGCAACTGGTCGGGGTAGTGTGGGCAAAAGGTGAGTCAAAGGTACAAACTTTCAGATATACAATAAATAAGCCATTGGGATGTAAAGTACAGCATGGTGACTATTGCGTATTTGAAAGTTGCTAAGAGACTAAATCTTAAAAGTCCTCGTTATGCCCTGACTGGGTGGCAGAGTGGGTTGGAGCATCATCCCATACAGAAAAAGGTTGTGGGTTTGATCTCTGGCCAAGGCACATGACTGAGTTGCAAGTTCAATCCCTGATCGGGGCACATACAGGAGGCAACTGATGAGTATTTCTCTCTCTCCCTTCCTCTCTCTCTAAAATCAATAAATACATCCTTGGGTGTGGATTAAAAAATAAGTCCTCATTACAAGAAAACAATTATATATGTATAAAAGTAGATGCAAGTAGATTTATTGTGTTGATCTTTTTGCAATATACACAAATATCAAATCATTATGTTGTACACCTGAAGCTAACAAAATGTTATATGGCAAATTACAAGGTCTGTCCAGAAGGCATGTAACATAAAAAATAGAGACATTTATTGAAGAAGGTTCAAGATATAAGGAACATATTATATAGGACAATGATGCCTCAGTCCCCTTCAAAGTAGGCACTTTGGGACCTCACACAGTTCTCCCAGTCACTGTCATCTGCCCTGCTGTATTTTCCTGAAATCTCATCAAAGGTGTAAAATCTCTTTCCTTTCAAAGGTGATTTTAGTTTTGGGAAAAACCAGCAGTCGCAGGGTGCCAATTCTGGGCTGTAGGGGGTGGCTGTGTCAACTGGGTGATTTGATATTTCACCAAAAATCTCTACATGTGATGTGATGCATGAGCAGGCACATTGTAGTGATGAAACTGTCAATCACCAGTTGCCCAAAGATATGGCCTTCTGAATCATCCAAGTAGTTCTGCCAAGGAGTGTTCAGGCTTAATGCAAATTTTGATGCAGATTCATAGTTCTACTCACTTAACCTTAATCTTTGAGTGCAATGGCTGTGCAGTACACATGCTCACTCAATGGTGTCTACCACCCCCACTGACTAGTGCAGTGAAGTCCTCATCATTCACACATGTGCATTCCAGGTCACTCTCCTTTGCTGCCAGGTTACATTGATGTCTTGCAAACCATTCTCATCATATTAACAATGCCTGGATGTTTTCTGGACAGGCTTTGGTACCTCAGTGAAAAAGTTCCATGAACATAAATAATAATTTAACAAAAGCAAAGATACAGAAGCCAAGAAAATGAACTTCTGATGTGCTTCTGCTTATGTGGCGTTCACTGTGCTCGATGAGTGTCATCACCTGATGCCTTGTTCTAGTTTTATGAGGTGGGCATTGTTACCCTTATTTAAGATGGACAATCCATTGGAATAATTTGTTCCTGACTCAGGTGCTACCACAGCAGTTGATGTAGGACTTTTTACGGGTTACTTAAATTACTAAATGTGCTGGTCGTCTTATCACTAAGGAAGACTCTTTCTCCACTCCAGCAATACCATTCACTTTTTACTTGTTGCTATCAGTAATTATTGTTTTTCCCTTACTTTGTTTAATTGCAATCTTTTTTTATCCTCAGGCAAAATTTTAAAAGATAGTTCATCATGCTTCATTTCTATTCTCTTTACCTTCAGACACCAGAATAATTTATTTGTTCAAAGAAACTACATATTATTTTATTTCTAGCTTTCTGAAGAAAATAGCTTCATCCACAAGGCACAAAGAGAGATAAATGTATAGTTCACATGGGAAGGGATTAGGAGCTTAACCAGGTATAGTATCAGTGGTCATAAAAAAGAAGGATTTGACAAATAGTGCACATGCAGAAATTCCTCCATCAGATGAGAAAACGTGCAGTCTACAAATATTTCAGCGCTCCTTATCTCTTTTCATCCTTAAACCAGAGCTCTGAAGGTGGTAGTGTTACACTCAGCATTACTGTTCCCTATGCTCCCCAAACGATTAATCTCCTCATTCTGCAGCAACTGCACAAGGTGTTCAGTTCTGCCGCTCATTTCCTTTGCCCTGAATTCAAGTATTTACTTACATAGGTGGCCTCACTCTAAGATCCTGAGCTCCTTGAGGTTGTGTTCTGTGTGCTCAGGACTTACCCCCTAGTAATTACTCAATAACTATTTAATGAGTTAAAATGAGTTTCAGAGATCAAAACTTTGAGTTTTGCAAAGAAGGATACACTTGTTAGGTAACAGCGTTGAACTGTGAACTCAGGTTTTGGGGCTTGTATGCCACAGTCTCCTAATTCCAGCTTTGATGTTCTTTATTTTGCTTTAATAAATTTCAGTGACATTTATGGTGTTCTCAAACAAAGTTTTTTCTTAGCTACACTCAGATATCCTATCAATAATCACCACTATTAAACTGTTTTGATTTATAATTATTTAGTTCCTTAGATAATATTTCACTTAAAGCCATTAAATCCCTCATTCTTTTTTTGTACATAAAATTTGTCCTGCTTGGAAGTTTAAATAGTACATGAAAACACAGGTCAAAATGAAAAAGAACTGAACATTAGAGAAATTTGCAGAAAAGGGCATATTTTATGTTGGTGCACTAAATTTAATTTTTACTGGCATGCAGTTTATCTTATATTGAAATTGATATATTTTAGAATATCTGACTGATGACTGACTCATGCAATGCATAGGTTCTTTCTTACCTCTCATAGGTAATGGAATTCTTGTAAATGATGTTATTTGGTATTTTTGAACCTAAACAATATTGAAAAAAATGACATACATTTCCTATCATAGATCCAAATAAGAGGATAGAGGAGAAGGTATAAAAAGTATGACTGTGATAACTAAAAGAGTGACAGTAATTTTTTTAGTAGCACCAACATATGATGACTTCCTGTTGCGTTTCTGCTACTTTTGAACACTTCAGTGACCGTGACTCACAGTCTTCAGTGGCAGGTCTGTTGCTTTTTAACAACACTAAATAGAAGCCCTCTGTTAATGTTGAAATGTAAGTCTCATAAATTCCATCTGGTGATTCATATTGTCACATTTGGTACCAAACAAAATAAGTGCCATTTTTCTTCTTTGGAAATGACAGATGAAGGGCTTTCAAATGTTGGACAACATTTTTCATAGTCCTGTTGCCCATCACCATGTCTTTTCCTTCTTCAGAGCAATCATCGTTTGTTCTCTTCATTATTCCTCTTACACTAATCATAAGTGTTGACATTTTCCTATGTAGCTATTGAACTCTCACTTAGTAGGTGAGACTCGGCAAAAGAAAGAGAACTTTTCCAACTGGATGAATTATATATATATATGAGCTATCTAGAGGAAAAATATACAATGTAAACTAGAAAGGACTTTAAAGAGTAAATAGCCTTATTCCCTGATTTTATGTAATCACTGTTGTTGTTACTGGTATTTGTAGCTTAAGTATAGGAGATTGAATTAATTATGTTTGTTATTGCTGGAACATTGTTATCGGAAGTCTTTGCAAGGCTGCAAGACCCCTTCGTTGTGAGCATGCAGGTATTTTGTATGGATAGCTGTACATGGAATTTCTTTTCCCACATTCCATGCTCCCATGCATCTCTCCACATAAGAACCTCTCAAATGTGTATGTTACATCTTTTATTTTTGAGTCTTTGTAAAATAAGGAGTGTTCTCCAGTTCCATCCATGCTGTCACAAGGGTAGGAGTTCCTTCTTTCTCTCTGCTGCATAGTATTCCATTGTATAAGTGGAACCTAATCAACAACACAAGCAAGCAAGCAAAATATAACCAGAGACATGGAAATAAAGAACAAACTGAGAGTGATCAGAGGGGAGGGGGGAGGGGTTAACAGGGGAAAGAAGGGGAAGAGTCAAGTCAAGGATCATGTATAAAGGACCCGTGGACAAAGACAATGGGGGGGAAGATTGAATGTGGGGTGTGGGGGGTGGGTAGGGCAGGGGATAAATGAGGGATAAATGAGGACAACTATAATTTGACATAAATAAAAATAAGAAAACTTAAATCTTACTAAAAGTTATGGTTATGGTCTTTACATTTAAAGGCAGGTGTCTATTTTTATTATTATTAACAAGTCAGAACTACAGAGACCCTGTGTACTGAATTGAAATACATAATTTAAAAACATAATAAAAATAAAATGAGTGTTATTTTTTATCTTCTTTAAATTTACATTGGTGGTATTGTGCTATTGATCTTTTGCAGTTTCTTACACGTCTTCTGTGCTATAATTTTATGCTTTATCTAGAAGTCTGAACCTTGGCTGCAGAACCTTCTATGAAATATCTATTCTCTCCAGGCCTTTCCAGATCAACAGGAAACGAATGTCTGAGAGTGAGATTACATTAATATAGGGGTGGGCAAAAGTAGACTTACAGCTGTAATACAAATGAATAATACAATTATTAATATGCAATACAAGAATAAGCTCTGTTTTGTGTGCTCACAACTGTAATCCTACTTTTGCCCACCTCTGTATTCCTTTTTTTGTTCATTTTTAAAAAATTACTTAGAATATTAAATTTTTCTTATTATAAAAGTCAATACTCCGATTATGTAGTCAGGGGCGTAACTTCTGAAACATAAGTGAAATGAATTCTTGATGTGACAAATTATTTCTAAGTTGTTCTCCAGAATGGCCACACCTGGTTGTATTTCGACTAGTAAGGCATCGACATTCCTGTTGTATCTTGCCAAAACTTGGCATAATCAAACTATACAATACTTAGCAGGGAAGTGTAATATTTTCCCAAGATCATGGAGAAATAAAATTCAAGTTTAAATATTCTTTATTCCAAACTCTAAATTTTTTTCACCATATCAAAGTATCTGTAAAAAAAAAAAAGTATCTTTGTTTGGTTGTGTTGTTGATCTTCTGTCAAAATAAAGTGTCAGTTATAAAATTGACTAAATTCCTCCAAACATGAGAAACATTTGTTAATATTATTATATTCTAAAATAAAAAATATGAATTGTCTCTTCAAATTTACGTTTCCTACTATTTTATGTTACTTATTTTGACAGTTTGCTTTATACATTACTGTTTTGTATAAATATGTATATGCATAAATATATACATATATACTTACTGTTTTGGCTTAAAATGTAATGATTGGCTCAAACCATTTCCTCTGTCTTCCTAAATAGACTTGGGCATAATCTTTAAACTGAGGAAAAGCACCAATGAAGAAAAGCATCTTTAAATAAATATTAAATAAACATTAAGTAAAAAGTAAGAAGGCTAAAAAAATAGATAAAGATGTTTAACATAAGGCGTGAAACAGTGGACTGCACTTCCCTAAGTCGGAGAAACGGGTGCGGTATCTGTAAGTGGTGCACAGAGCGATGTGACAGTTTTGCGCTTGCCAGAATAAAGCGTTTCACCTACAACTATTGTGTATCCTCCACAGTTAAAGCCTGATTTACTTTACTGTGATTCTGACATTTCATCCTAGACAACTAAATTTAATTATTGATAATGGCAAATTATTTGTGCTTTCCAATGAGAGCTCTTCTTTTCTTGCTTGCTAGGTACCCTCAATTTATATGTTTATGAAACCCTATATGTTATCCTCACTCTAAAAATTTTTCCTATAGGCTCTGCCCATCACAGGGTTCATAGTAATTCTCAGAGCTAGGATTGTTGTCAGAAATATAGAGATAAAAGTGTAGAGAGATGGCAGTTCTTAATCCTTTCAAACACTATTACACTTCTTCACTTTTTATGCCCGGATATATTCTGTCCCGACACTTAATTCACTGGTATTATATAGATGTTTAGAAATAATCGAGAAGGGCCAAGGAAACATCCCTCTGCAATTAAAGAGGTGAAAATGCAAGACTTGCCTGCCTCAATAATAGTTTTCTTTTTCTGCATAAACAAACACCACACATTTGGTGGTTTAGAAAACATGCACACACACACACACATACACACATGTGCACACACACAATTTCATCTCATTGTTTCTGTAGGTATTCTAGTACCTGGATTCTCTGCTCAGATTTTGCACCAGGCTGAAATAAGTATTGCCCAGGGCTATAACTTTGTTTTACAAGTTTACCTGTTGTCACAATTGAGTTCCTTGTAGTTTAGTCCTGATGTTTTTTTAATCCTAGGGTCTGCCTGCCATTCTCTGTCATGTGGCACAATCCTCAGCATGGCTGTTTGCTTCTACTTGGCCAGTAGAAAATCTGTTTCATACGCTCTTCGTTTCTTCCAGAGCTCAACGGATTTGATGAGACCCGCCAAGGATACTTTCCCTTTTGATTTGTTCAAAGTCAACTAAATGGGAACCATAATAATATCTGCAAAACCCTTTGGCCATAGCACAAAAAGTCATCAGAAAAATGATATTCTGTTATTTTTGTAAGTTATGCCTACACTCAAGTGAGGGGTGGCGGTCCCTGTAAGAACATTATAAAAGACTGTAAGCTTTTCTATTTTGTTTGTTATTGTGGCCAGAGGATGATGGCATATCCCAGTGCCATCATTGTTTATTTGCTGGATGAATGAATGAATGAATGAATGAATGAACGATCAAATTTCAATATAGGTAATTCTTCAGAAACCCTAATAAAATATCTGTTGCTGAAAATTTTATTCTCTCACAATAATTTTCAGTGTTAAATGCTGATTGACCTATTACTTCGGAAGGTAGCAATGTTGTACTAATGAATTATGTCCTGATTCTAACTTTTTGGCTTAAACTCTGTATTGATGATATTTGCTATTTGCTATTGGTACTTGATTCTCACAGATGGCCCCACAGCTGTTACACCTTGGAGACTCCAGGAATCTTTGAGGGGTAACATATGTGAAAGCTCGCATTATTTCCAATGGATTTTCCTCCTTTATATGTGGTTAAATTAGATTTTAGGGAAACATTTTATTCTTTAGCTAAAAGTAGAGTCTACAACTATACCATGTATAGCCACAGGACCTGGGTTGGGTTGATGTTGTACATCGAGACTTTGGAAAGTATTTAAATCATGTCTGTGAGAAAATATATTTTGAGGCTTTTGGAAATATAAGTGCATACATTTTAAGGAAGCCAAAGAATGCGTTGTAGCTTTAAATGAATGGTTTGAATTTGATTAACACTATCATGAACTGTGATTTTGGATAATTCTAAAAGCAATATGATTTTAGAAGTGAAATAAAATTGATTGTAAAACAGGCCTGTATTAATACATAGCAAGGAAACAGTGAGGGGAGGCGGTGAAACCTGAAAGATGAAGATGCAGATCCCGTGTCCTCTATTAGAAACTTGGCCGCTGCAATGCCGAGGAAACAGATGACAGAGGGCGTGCATTTGTGGTTGAGAGTCTTCTATGTTCCAGATATTTGGTGTACTGTAAATTAAAATATAAAAAATCCTTTTAAGAGAATGAATTTAATGTAAAAATTTGGACTTTTACCTCTCATAAGTTCACCATTCAATTAAACTCTGAAATGTTAACTTGCTTCTCAGATTTTGATTCCATAAAATACGAGGTCCATCCAGAAGGAATCCAACCATGTAATATGAAAGATAGGGACATTGATTGAAGAAGATGCAAGATACAAGAAACATTGTACATATAGGATAATGACACTTCAGTCCCCTTCAAAGTAAGCACCTTGGAACCTCACACAGTCCTCCCAATTGCCATCAGCTGCCCTGTCCTATTTTCCTGAATCTCACCGATGGTCTGAAATATCTTCCCTTTTAAAGGTGATTTTTAGGAAGAGCCAGGAGGTGCAAGGCAACAAATCTGGACTGTAAGGGGTGCAGAGTCACCTGGGTGATTTGATATTTTGCCAGAAAACTCTGCACAAGACATGATGCAGAGTGGGTGTGTTGTCATGATGAAGTTGCCAGTCACCAGTTGCCCATAGCTGAGGTCTTCTGTTTCATCCAAATAGTTTCCATGAAGGGATGTCATGTTTAACACAAAATTTTATGCAGATTCATTGCTCAACTCACTCAGTCGTGTTGAATGGGATGACTGCACAGTACACATGCTCACTCAAAGGTATCTGTATTATTATGTTTGTGGTTTGTTTAACAAATTGTGAAAAAGCTATACTTCTGATAGCACTTTTAGAAGAATAGGCAATGCTGGGTTGGCAGTGCCAGCATGGGCTGAAAAGTATCTGCCTTCATTCAGTAATTACGCAGTATTCATTGAGTATTTTTTCTGCACCAGGTTCTGGAAATATAGTCACGAACACAACAGGAACACATTGTGTGCCCTCATGTCTCTTACTGATCTGTAAAGAAGAAGTTAAATGTATAATTTAAAGAATTATATGGAAGATACAATTGCAGGTTTGTAAGTGCTGTAAGGAAAGGATAAAATGTTCCATGAGAAGATGTAACTGACACATAGGGTTACAGAGGGCAACCCAAGGGAATAACATTCAGACTGAAATATGAAGAATAAATAAAGCCAACAGAGCAAAAGGCTCTGAAGCAGATAAGGATGATAAAGAGAGCATTTTAAGCAGATGGAAGAACATGGTTAAAGATAAGGTGGATTTCATATTTTTGAAGAACTGAAAAATATCTGGTGCATTTCGAACATAGTGAGATAAAGTTGAGTTGAAGTTGTGGGTGTAAAACTATTTAGAAATGCGACTCTGCTGCAGGCTGTTGTAAGTCATTTTAAGGATTTTTATCTTTATTCTGTGTGCATTGGGATACTATTATTTAGTTTGTGAAAGAGAGTGTGTTGGTTTTGTGTGACAATCAAGCCTGAATTTTCAAGGAATATTCTAGTGACCAAGAATGCATGGGAGCCGGGGCTGAGAGGTAGCTGTCGTAGAGTTCCTTGCAAGAGGTGCTCGTGGCTTGGGCAGGGAATATCAGAGAGGAAATGTAATGATGTGATGAAGAGGAGACATTTTCAGGAAGGGAATAATAGAAAGTACAGATTTTAAATCAGTGGATGTGTGGATGAGTGTTGAAGAGTTATCAAGCAAGATTTTAGGTTTTGGGGAGAAACTCACCATTTATTGAGATGAAGAATAATGAAAGAGAATGGCATGAGATCTATAGATCTGGAGTGCAAGATGGGAAAGCTGAGCTGGGGATACAATCTTGGGCATCCATGGCATATAAATATCGGGGAGGAAGCATGGAATGGAGAAGAGAACCAAGTTCAGGACCTTGTCCAGAGGTACTGAAATCTATAAGACCTATCATAGAGGGAAGATGCAACAAATGAGAAGTAGTAAAGTCTCCCAGACACATAAGAAAAGAGCAGTAGAGTGTGTTTCATGATTACAGTCATAAAAACAAAAAGAGTATTTTGAGAAGGAAGGGGTACCAACTCTGAACTGCTATGTTTCAATTTTACAATTAGATAGAAGAATGAGACCATGGAGAATTTTATATGATGTATAGTTTTGAGGGCAGAGTCTGAGTCTTCTTTTTCTTTATTCCTATCAACTCCTACAGAACTCATTAAATGATTATTAAAATAAGCTGAAAAAATAACTTACATGTATACTAACTGTGGTCTCTGAACATCAGGACATATTTAGGACTTCAGTAGTGTACAGTAATACTTCTGTTTACCATCTACATACCAGGTCTTTATTTGCCATCTGAATGTCCTCTTTAGTAAAGTGTCTCTTCATGTCTTTTGTCCCTTTTCACATTTGATTTTTTTTTGTTTTTTACTATTAAGTTTTTAGAGTTCTTTATGTATTTGTGATACTAGTCTATGTTGGGTATATGGTATAGAAATATTATTTCTCAGTCTGGAACTTTTCTTTCATCCTCTTGATTGGTATTATACAGAGCAATTTAAAAAGTATGAAGTCCAAATTATCAATTTTTCATTTCATAAATCCTGTCTTTGGTGTCATGTCTAAATACTATATAGTACTAGAATCTGAAGATTTTCTCTGCTCCTAAAAGTCTCGCAGTTTTTTATTTTGTATTTATATCACTCATTTTGGGTTAACTTTTATATAAATGCTGAGGTTTATGTCATTTTTTTACTACAGATTTTCAAAGGCTTCAGTGCTGTTTGCTGAAAGGGCTCTTTTTTCCACTCAATTGCTCTGCACCTTTATACAAAATCAGCTGGGCATCTTTCTGTGTGTCTATCTCTGCATTTTTTATGGTGTTCCTTTGATCTGTGTGTCTATCCCTCTGACAATATCAGCAGTCGTGATTACTATAGTTATGGAAATCTTGAAATTGGGTAGGTAGACCATTTCATCACACTTCATTCACTTTTCCAAAATCATTTTAGCTACTATAGTCCCCTGCCTTTTTATATTAATTTTTTAGTGCTTTTATCTAGGTCTACAAAAACTGTGCTGGGGTTTTGATAGGAATCACACTAAATGTATAGCTCAAATTCAGTGTAAAACACACCTTTATTATGTTTTCTAGAATGAACATAGACTAACTCTCCATTTTGTAGTTATTCTTGGATTTCTTCCACCAACAGTTTTTAATTATCAGTATCCGATCCCTGTACACATATTGTTAAAATTACACCTATGTTATTTTAATATGTTTAAAAGTAAATATGATAGAGAATTATTAAATATCTTTTTAAAAGTATGCTTATTGATTTTTTAGAGAGAAGGGAAAGGAGTCAGAGAGAGAGAAATATTGACTGAGAAACAAGGATTAGTTGCCCCCTGTACATGCCCCAACTGGGGGTGGAACCCTCAACCTAGGTATGTGCCTTGACTCAACATCAAACCGGCAGCCTTCCGGTGTGTGGGACAGTGCGCCAACCAATTGAGCCACGCCGGTCAGAGCAGTTATTCCATATCGTTTTGGCATACCCAAATAAAAGTCAAATTATATTGAACTATGGTAGAGTGTTATTTTTCTTCACATTCATTCTATCTTCATAAAATTAGAAATCGGCCCAGAGCAAACCTCATGGGCAGCAATGCTACTTGGTCAACATTTAGCCACCGTCTACCAAGCCAGTTTGCATTGGGGTGTCATGCCTCTCCTGCAACATTTCTTTGATAAAACACATTTCACTTCTAAAGTGTAAGACTGTGTTAGAATTTATATAAAACAAGTTAGGCAAATAAAAGCATACAGCATCCTATCTGATTGCTTCATGGATACACACTTGATTTCTTAAAAAAAAAAGAAATCCTCTGGCTTAATATTTTTGAGTGAGTTCAAATGATACTGTACTTTTTATTTCAATTTCCAAATGGTCTTCGCTGGTAGATAGGAATTGATTTTTGTATGTCTGTTATATCCTGAGACTGCTGAAGTCATTTATGAGTACTAGGACTTTTGTTGTAGATTCCTTGGGATTTTCTACATAGACAATCATCTAGGGATACCATTATAGTGCATGCAGAGTACTTGGTACAAGGCCTGCCGCAAAGTGCTCAGGACCTGTAAAGTGGCTGACTTTTCACCATAATAATATCTTAATAATACTGGTAAAGACAGTATGACAATAGTATTAATTATATTTTGATATCTTTAATCATAATATTTTAAAATAAGTTAGATTTTAAAAATATCATAAAGTCAAAACATGTATTATCTAAAAGTTCTTTATAAAATTATTGGCTACATCCATCTTCCTCTCTTTGAGAGAACAAATTTGCAGCCCCGGATCAGATTCCATGTTCCATCATGTGGCCAGAGTCATGCCTTGAGCATAGATGACCACGAGACCAATGTCGAATTTTTATTGCTAATTATAGTTGGACTTCTCCACATAGATCCATCTGTTTTCACCTCTCTTCCTTTTTTCTTATTACCTTCTCAGCATGAAATGTTCTCTACTCTCCCTGCTATTCTTTTAAGTTTGGAAAATTTTATAGTCACTCTTTAATATTATACAAACATTCATGTTTCTGCTTAACAATCTATCTGACAAATGGTCATGCATCTTTGGGAGAGCTCCCACTCCAGTATTTCCAAATTGCCCTGTGGTTTTTCTATGCAATTTATAATTTCTTACTGGATGTGGAACTTATTGAGACTATAATACTTCATTAATTTCCCATCATTTATGCCTAACATAGTGCTTGGTCTTAGCAGGTGGGCAATACATTTTTGTTCAATAAATGCATATTTTATCACAAGTCTCTGGCTGGTCATTTATGTTAATAAGGTGGATGTGACTTCCTCTTTCATCCTTAACTCTGATCAGTAGGGAAGACTGAGTGGCCTACTCTTGACCCTTTTGGCTTTGTCCATTCCTTATCTTTGAAACTCTAAAGGAAAATAGAGAAAACATCCCTAAATCCTGGAAAAAATGGACTGAACTATTCTGTTCATGCTTTTCACCCCCTATGACCTACTGCGGTGCCCCCTAGATCTTCAAAAGGTGGGAGTTCCCAATGAGAAACACATTTCAAACCTATGCAATTGCCATCATTGAATACCTGTTGCTCAAGTTTATGTTTACAATATGAAAAGAGAAATATAAAAACAGGTGTAAAATTAAATTCTTAGTATGTGAAAATCCAATCTTCATTATGCATTTTTATATTGATACTGGTTTTATCTGCAGCAGTTCATTGATGCCATTTGTCATTGTTAAGAAAATGTGAAACTTCTCATTACTTCCAAATAGAAGACAGTCTGGTAATAAATAACTGCTTTTCTGAAAAATGTTTAAACATTTCAGTTAACAGAAAATTTTATGCAGAAATAAATTTTGAGATTTAATAAAATATTATATTACCCAATATGGCATAAAAATATGCCATTTAGTTGACTCTTTCACTATGCTTAGGAGGTGGATTCTCATAGCACCTAGTATTCTTACTTGTAAGAATTCAATCAGTAGCTATGGATTAATGTGAAACTAAGAAAACACAGACAATGAGCAATACTTTGAAGTTTTTCTTGAAATTAGAAACAGTTACTAGAATTGGTTTATATATTAAAATATGTTCAAATTTAAATAGGGAAGCTTCTGAGCATATATTAACTGCATCTTTTATAGGCTTTACACATATTAAATTCTTTTTATATTTAGAAATGAATTTTAATTACATTTATGATTTGCTAATGATAAAAATCAATGCACCTAGGTCTCCCACTTTCATACAATTTTAATACATTATAATACTGTGATTTACATAATATAGTAGTTTTAAAAATTATATTGACATAGTTACTGAGAGAGTAAAAATTCTACATGCAAATTTTGTTTTCTAGCTATATTTTTAAAATGTAAAATCTATTCTATGGTGATCTAAGCTTGAATTTTTCTCATTGTGGGAAGGAAACTGTTTTCATGAATGTTGTTTTAATAAGTAAGCAGCAAGCTACAGCAAGCTCTGTATTCCTTCTCGCCTACCTACCTTCCTTTCTACCTTTTTTTTTCCTTTTCATCATTCACTCATTCAAATAAATTTTATGAAGCTTCTGTTAAGCTAAGCACTCTCCTAGGAACTAAATATTGACCACTCAATATACTTAGTTCCTGAATTGGGCAATATAGAAAGAAAAACACATTAATTACAAAAATAGCAAATATAGTATATGTTATGAAAGAAAGAAATAAGAGACAGAAATGAAGAAAAAAAGGACTTAAACGAAGAATAATAAATATCTATTTCAGATAATGTGGTCAGAAAAGACCTGTCTCGGTGGGTGATACTTAAGCTGAACTCTAAAAGATGATACATTTCCTAACAAGGAGTAAAAAATATTTTAGGTAGAAGAAAAGTCAAGCAATGCCTTGAAGTTAGAAGTAGGATGGAGCATTTGATGAAATGAAAAATGGTTTGGGGCTGGCAGTACAATTGGAAAGGCACGATTGAGGGACCAGGTCATGTCGGTTTCTGGGACTTACAGGAAAGACTTCTCACTTTGGCTGAAATATAATCAAAAGCATTGAAGTATTGTCAGAGAAGAGGACCATGTTCTGATTTATATTTTTAGAATATCAGTTTTTCTGCTAGCTGGGATGTAGATTAAAGGTGTTTAGAACTGATATAAAGATTCCAATGAGGAAGAACATGCAGAGACAGTCTGGATCAAAAATTGAACCTGGAGCTGTGAAGTTGGCACAGTTAGGATTTGTTGAAGATAAAATGAACAGGGCTGGCTGGTGACTTAGCTATGGGGGAATGGGGTGAGGGACAGGAGGAAAAATACAGAGGGCCCCTGTTCCAGCAGTAGAGTAGATGGTAGTGCTGGCGATCCCAAGAGCATCAAATACAGTCTGGCATACGTACTCAGTGTTGTTGTTTTATGCCAGAATGGTTAATTAAATGAACGAATATATTGGAAAAGGTAGTGGATACAGAAGTAAATTATGATCTCTTTTTCTTGATACAAAGGTTGAGATGCTTGGAAATCCTAGTAGACATGAGAAGTGTTTGTTGATGTGTGATTTTGGAAGCCTAATTTCTAATTTGTGAACCATTCTTCATTCAGTAATCTTTCCACAAATGATAATTAAATACATGCCAAGAGCAATAAATGCTTCTATTTAAAATGGAATTGAGATAGAAGCCATGGTCCTACCTTTGAAGAGCCTCTGGTATCCTGAAGGCACAAAGAAACATATTACTATAATGTTACGTTGTTGTTACCAAACAGTGATGTGGGGTTCTGCTGCCTGTCAATATCCAGGCAAAATTCCAGAGACAGAGGTTTGTTGAAAAAGGAAGAGGTTGTTTATTAAAAAGCTACACAATATTGGAAGAATATCAGGCTTCTTCTGCCTAAGAGCTCATCCTTCCCAAAAACACCCAGAGAAAAATCCCGCCACCCTCTGCCAGACCAACCTAAGGCTGCACCCAGAGATCCTCCTCCCATTCAAAAATACCATCCTTTGGGACACACAGGTGGCCACTGCACTGTCATCCAGGAGGCTTGCTTCTTTGCTCATCACTGCCAGCCTCAGGCTTCTCCCTGGAGTTTGGTGGTTGCCAGCTTTCTACTAGCTGCCCCACCAGCTCAGCGCCTGCACCCGTCCCTCCAGCTGTCAGCTTGTCAGTGCATCCACGTGCCCCTGAGCAAGACCTCACACTGCCAGCCACCTGCACCACCACTTCCCTCGCCAGGGGGAGGGGCCTGACAGCTGGCCAGCCAGTCTGCCAGTGCTCTGTCCCACCCAACAGGGTGAGCGAGAGAGAAGAAAACCATGTGTTTCTCCCTATCCTCCATTTAAATTTCCTGGCCCCAAATTCTGTGCATTCTGGAAGGATCCAGCTTTCCCAGGCTAGACTGGCAGGTCAGCACCTCTCCCTGCCACCATGTTTTGGAAGGGAGTAGGGGGGCTTTTCCCTCCATCAGTCACCCTCAGGAGCCTGTGCAACTCCATGCAGAGTCCCCCTCTTACCTCAGCCTGGGGGTAGGAAACCCTCTCATATGCTGGGCTGCCTGAGTGGCTTTGCCCCTGCCCTCTCGTGTTTCCTGGGACTCCTTATTCACTTGTCCGTTCCTCTGCCCCACAGCCTGGCCAGAGCTGATACAGATCTGTAGCCTTTTGGTATTATATTATCAGGTAGAAATAGTTGCCTGGCCTGGAAAAGTAGAAGAGCTATTATTAAAGAAAATAATAACTGACATGATGCTGAAAGCAAAAATTAGAATTATCAGTTAGCAAAGGAGACAAAAGGGGAAGAAATGATTTAGGAAGAGGAGAAAAAAAGTGAGACTCACTTGTGCTGAGGGTGGGAGTGTGCGCTGTGTTTATTAGAAGGGTTATAGACGTGAGCTGTGGGAAGAACTGAAGGCTAGAGAGTAAGCCGAGTGCCCTGCCTTTTCTTACGGATTGTAAGAATGCCTAAATTGATCAGTCAGCAACAATGTAAACAACAACATAAAAATGAGTTGTATATACTCTTCCCCATTTCTCTTCCTTTTGCTCTTTTTCCTCATTTTTATTTTGTCAATCTATGTTACCATTTCCTTAACAATCTGTCTCAAATTTTATTCTCATTAAATATTACCTTTATTAATCTCACCCAAATTATTTATTATTTAATATCAACTTTATATAATATTTATTTATATGTTACTGTATTATTTTTCAATTATAGATATACTTTATGTATTTTCTAATGTATACAGTTTTATTATATTTTCACACACAAATATATACGAGGTCTTTCCAGAAAAAAAATCCAACCATTGTTAATATAATGTGAACTGTTTGTGCAACATCTATGTAACCTGGCAGCCAAGGAAAATGAACTGGAATGTGCATGTGTGAACAATGACTTCACTGTACTAGAATGGGGGGTGATAGACACCTTTGAGTGAGCATGTGTACTGTGTGGCTGTCACATTCAAAATGACTGAAAAAGTAGAGCAACAAATCTACATCAAATTTTGCATTAAGCTTGAACATTCCTCTGTGGAAACTATTTGGCTGTTTCAGGACGGCACAGCCATAGGCAACTAGTGATTGACAGCTTCCTATTGTGACAACACACCCGCTCATGTATCATGTCTCTTGCAGAGTTTTTTGGCAAAACAACAAATCACCCAGGTGACTCAGCCCTGCCACAGCCCAGTTTTGGTGCCCTGCAACTTCTGGCATTTCCTAAAAGTAAAATCACCTTTAAAAGGGAAGAGATTTCAAACTGTCAATGGGATTCAGGAAAATACAACAGAGCAGCTGATGGTGACTGGGAGAACCTAAGGTGCCCACTTTGAAGGGAACTGAGGTGTCATTGTCCTATATACAATGTTTCTTGTCTCTTGCATCTTTTTCAATAACTATCTCTGTTTTGCATATCACATGTCTGGATACCTTCTAGACCTCTTATATATCTTTGTGTATATGTGTATATGTGTGAGTTTAAGCATTCTTCCAATTCGTCTCCACTGAAATAATTCCAGGTAATCTCATGATTTCGAAGTCAGCTGATCAGCAACATTAATCTGCAACTTTTTCTTTTTTGCCATGTAAATCAACAGGATCATAGGTTGCCAGAGTTAACATCCCATGGGGAAGGCATTATTTTGCCTACTACAGATTAACGCTTTTTAAGAATTAAATCCATATGTTTGTTCTTGTCAGTTGTGTAAAGGGGGATACATTTATTTACCTCTCTGAGCTAATTTCCTCATGTTTAAAATAAGATTGTACATATGGCTTAATTAAATAATGCAAGTAAAATATCAAACAAAGGGTTTGCATGGAATATATGTTCATGTATTGAAGCTACTAAATCTAGTGTCTCTATCAATTAGCTGGTCCCTGTAACTTCAGGTAGAAAGAAATGATGTCTGAAGAAGAAAGCATGTAATTTTCTAAAGCCCTTCTTCAACTAAAATGATTTATTTTCTTGACCTGGACCTAAGAAGGGAACAAGACGGACTGAATGAACATAAAGGTACAAAATTAAATATGAGTATACCTCTTTTTGTACCTCTTTTTGTTTTCTATTCTCTTGTTTTTTTCTTAATAGTAATACTTAAAAATAATCCACATATTAAATATTATTTGATGGTACGAGATGCATTTGAGTAAATATTTAAAGCCTTTCTGTTACTTTGTAATTCTTTTAGAGACTTAAAATGTAGCACATTTAAAAAGATAACGGAAAACTTTGAAAAAATTTCAGTTTTCCAAGAGTTGAATTTTAAGGATCTTTAGCTTTTTGGTAGGATTTTCTCCCTATGGTTTAATAAAAAATTTTGGATGATAAACCCTTTTGAGAAATTATTTCCTTGTTGAATATTTTTGTGTGTTGTTTGGTTGGTTTGGAAATTTTCTGTCATTGTATAGCATTTTTTGATGTTAGAGCCCAAGCCTCTTTAGTTCTACATTGAGAAAGAGATTTGGGATGAAGGCTCTGGGTCCAGTCAGTTCTGGGAATTAAATAGCACAGAGCATGAAGCTTTACTTGCCCACCTCGTTAGTAGCATTTAAAGTAGCTATGCTAGTTGGTTCTAATTAATCCATCTTCACAGAAAACAATAGTACACTCAGAATCACATAATACCATACGCTGAAAGCATTAACATTACGTCCTGGTAGCCTTTTCCTGAAGGACAAGAGAAGCAGATGTTTTTTTCCCCAGTATTTAACACAGTTGATTGTGCATGACTAATTCTTTTGCTAATCTTGTCTGGTGTCAATCTTTTGGTTTTTAGCGGTGGTTTCCTTTGGGGATTGAGCAGCACACATGGCTGACCTGCATGCTTCTTTATCTTCAGGGCTCAAGTAAAATATTAGCACACAAATCTAAATTGATTTGGAAACATAAGGCATAAAAAAAGATGGTTTTATGCAAATGTTAATACAGTAGAAAAAAGCCTTTGGACATCATTTAAAGTGCAGCTTCACCTCACTAACTGGTTCACTGATGTCTGGATGGATGCTAAAATTAACCATGTAGAAAAAATGTATTCTTTGCTTGTCCCGGGGCCCTGCATATAAATGTGGGTGTTCTATATCTCTGTCCACCCCCTCTGTGACTATGCAGCCAAGTTTTTATTTATCACGCCAAGAGAGATATTATCCAAAAGAGCAGAGTATCCAAAACTCATTTATGTTTGGCTCTGAACTTAACCTCCCCAGTTATAATGGGTTTGGACTCTATAAAAGTTAGATTGTAGTCACTAGCACATGGTAACTGACATCATGAAAAGGCTACCCAGATAAGTGGTAGGTGGCAAGGTTTCGGATGAACAATACATGGCTAAAAATTTATAGGTGAGCTATGGACTGGCTATAATTTGTGATGAATGCATTTTTGCTATAGCAGCATTTATTGTGTTAGAATCTGATACATATTCCTTATAGTGATATGTTGTATAAGACTGATGTTCATATTATCCACTAAATAGATGAAAACATTGTTTACTTTTACATGTGGCATTGGCCATTGATTAGATGTATTCAAGTTTTCATTTTATTTATTCTTAACTTTGAATTTTGTAATTGATCACATGAAAATCTAATTTTGATCAACACATTCATATGTACATAAAAACACTTCTTTTTGAAATATGAAGTTGTATTATAGTAAAACTGTTACCGGACAGCGGCCTGGCCCAGAGTGGGCTCCTGACTTTCTTCAGGGAAGATTTCACAACAGAAGTTAGGTGACTATAAGGATGCGTTTATTAAAGCTGGAGACAGTGAACCAAGGAAGGGCTTAGCAAAGAAGAAGCAACAGGAGAGCCTAGGCTGGGCTGCCTCAGCTCACTGGGAAGTCAGAGAAAAGGGACTTTAGGGATGGGTTCAGGGGATCAGCCTGGGACAAGCCCCAGATGGACATTGCCTTCGAGTTAGGAGATGCCTGTGAAGAAAGAAGTGCAGAGGTGAGAGAAACAAGAAGAAGAAAAAGAAAATGGCACTGGCTGCTCCCCGGAGGGAGGGCACACACCTGTTGGGTCCTCTGTGGAGGTTTTTTATCTCTTTCTTGCCTGGGGAAATCTTAGGGGAGGGTTTCAGTAGAATACTCATCAGTACTCCAGGTGCGCCCTTTCAGGCAGGGTCATGGTCTCCTCTGATTGGTCAGTGGCAGGCCAGGGGGTTTAGTCATTGCAGTTGGTCCTGGTGTCATCCACCTACTTTGGCTGCTTTTCTTGGCCTGGAGCTGAAGTACAACTGGGGCCTAGATGTTATCTCTTGGGAGGTGACCTTTTGCATCTGACCGTAAATTCCTTGGCCATTATGTGCCATTATCTGTCGGTTTCCCTAGTCCACTTGCTGAGGAATTTTCCTAGTTGTTTACTATCCTGTCTCAAAAGGGCAACAAAAATTTTAAAATAATAATATGCATAATCTCTCATTTGATTTCATTTCATGTTAACAGATAATTGTGGGTTATACCATTACCATAAAATAACTAACTAACTAAAAGAAAGAGAACGGAAGTAACAAACATATTAAACTGATGTGAAAATAAAACATATCCTGGCCATTGCTCCTCAGATTGTACATTTATGATACAAAAATTACAAGCACTAATTTACTTTAGAATAAATAATAAAGCAAAGAAAAAGAATAATTAAGGGATAATATTTAATTTGTTTAATTTTAACAAGAGTGAATTTCTCAAGGTACATGGGAAGACTATAATATTTAGTTAAGTGGAAATATTTCAAGATGTTATAAATTTTGCCAATATTGCTATAATAAAATCCTGAATTTTCACGAGAACGTTCTGTGTCATACTGTATAATCACATTATAAACTTTTAGAAAATCATTCTACTTGAAGTAGGTTGTAAAAGGATTCATTGTAACCCATTTTTTAAGATATTTTAGGGATGTGTATATATGTGTGTATATATTAGGGATGTGTGTATATATTTAAGATATTTTAGGGATGTGTGTATGTGTACACACATACATATGTTACATTGTGTTTAGGCTAACACCCCAATTGTGAATTTAAAAACATTAAAAGTTCATTCTATTGTATAATATAAACATCTTGTGTGAAAGATTTAAATATTTTAAATAAAAGTTTACATACTCTATTTAAAATGCACATTTTTGAGAAAATGATCCAGAGTAATAACATAGAAACTATAGAAAAGTTATAATGGTAGTTTTATTGTCATAAACCACTGTAATCTTGTGTTTAAAATTTACTAATAAAAGAAATCCAAAATGTAATGAGCAGTCTATATTTATCCTGTTTACCCAATATGAAATTTTATACTGTGCATTTAACTATTTTTTCTATCAATTCTAACTTAAGTCTAGAGAATGACAAACTGAGATAGGATTTTGTGATAAACATTTTTTTGTTTTATTATGTGTGTTTAGAGCTAATCAGGAGGGACTCTCTAGAAAGAGTAAAAAGGGCAAACCTGTGTCTTAGATTTGGTTTGGTTTCCCCTCCTCCGTTGGACATCTTTCCTTTCCCCATGTTGCTTCCGTGTGCCCTGTGGTACAGTACATACTTAAGTTTTTATAACGTGTATTTTATATCACTCTGCAGTGTGTACAGTGCTTAAAAGTATTCACTTAGATGGCTTAATTTGTAATTTAGCACTAACACTTTTTAACTTGTGTGATCTTGGGCAAGTTAGTGACCTCTCTCTGCCTTAGTTTCCTCTCCTTTAGAACACAAATCATTATTGTTTTATTTTGTTCTGTTTTCCTTACAGAGGTATTATTAGGATTCAGTGTGATACATTACTTTAAAAACTTAAAACATTACCTTTATGCACATGAATATTAGCAATGATTAACCAAAAATATCTAGTTTATGATTCATTACATATCTACTTTCTTCTGAATTTTGTTGGTTAGAAATAGGCTCCAAAACAAACTGATATTTAAGTATAGTAAATTCAGAAGCATATTGAGAGAGAGAGCATATTTGTAAGCGATCCGGCACCGTAAAAAATTCAAATTATACTAAAAGTGTTCTCATAATTTGCCTTTTGATAGGGCTTTTTCATAAAAACCATTTGCTACTTTTTTCTCACTTTCTATTCTCTTCTTACTACTCTATTTTGTAGCAGAAAATGAGAAACAAGCAGCAGCAGTGAACCTGTCATTTAAATAGTGGAGATGGCAAGAGTGAAATGAAATATATGGGACTGAGAGTGTCTTCACTGTCTCCCTGCTGTGACAATTTTGCCAGAGGGAGTAACAAGTCAATTGTGCGTCACCTTGCGGAACCTTCTTCTCACCAACAAAATAAAACTCTTAGGATACTGATCAAAACAAAGCAAAACAAAACAAAATAAAAAAAAACCCAGAAAATATGTAAGTGAGAGGTCACTAGCAACATTTAAATCAATAGACATGCACTATCAAAATAATGATAATTTCACAAATAATAAACTAGCTTAGGAAGTATAAGTAAATTGATTTAGATTACACAGTTCATAAGTGTCAGATTTACCTCCGGGTTTCTGTAATTCAAGAACGCCAACTTTTAAGGAGCATAATACTACCTTTCATATAATTGTTCAAGAAATTTCCTGGACATACGGAGGAGTAAAATTATATATTTAATCAAATCATATTTAGGTACCTATCGTAAGCTAGCTATCTGTTCTAGTACTTGGGATAGTGTTCTGACTACTGTATTAGAAATGTAGTCAAGATGGTAGGGCAATTATATTCTACAGGCAAATCAGGAAACAGCAACAAAAATTACCGAATACCGATGAGTTGAATGAAAACAACTTAACAAGGTGATGTGAGAGAGACTGATGGGGGAAAGTTATAGCTGGGAGAGTGATTAGTCAAGGAAGGCCTCACTGGTTTGAGGGCATCATACAGCCAGTTGTAGGAAGATCTTGAGAAAAGAAGACACCAGCCTAGGGAATAGTTATAAGAAAGTCCCTCAAGGTGAAAGGAACTTCATTAAGTTTAAGAAAATGAAAAATGATTACTGTGGCTTGACTTTACTGAGAGCTCTGTGGATTAACATCATTTAAGGTCATGGTAAGAGCACTGGTTTTATTTCAAATTCAAGAAGAGCTGTTAGAATGTTACAAACCAAATAGGAACATGTGAATGACATTATCTGATTTCCATTAAAAATTAATTTTCACTTCCATGTAGAGGATATATTTTAATGAGACAAGTAAAAGAGGAGGGATAGAAGTTGGTAGGATATTAATTTGATCCCATTGAGAAATGATGGGACATGGATAAGGAAATCAACCAAAAGTATAGCAAGAAATAGACAAGTATTTGTATATTTTAAATTGATGGCATAGTGACTGGCGCAAAATGAAACTCACATACGTAAGTACTATTGGTTGCATTAAACACCTGTCTTTAAAAAACCCAGTGTCTATCTGGAAAGATTTGAGAAATACACATACTCTAATTTTAATGACCATTGATTATCATATTTAGAACACTGTTAGACAGGATTAAAAGTAAAAATGTCCCTTTATAAAATGATTTGCACTTACATCTCGAACGATGCAATAAAGAAGTCAGTGAGGTTGAATTGGAGGAGGGAAATACACTAATTTTACAAGAAATCATTCAAGCCCACATGAAAGTCAGTGACATCTATCCTCCAAAGCCATTTTATTCAGCATCACTTAAGACAGATACTTTGGCAACCCATTAACTACCAAACATATTTCTAAGCAGTGAAAATACAAGGATGAGAATAATAGACATTGTTCCTTCCATACAGTGTTAAGTTTTTGCTGCTGAAATGAAGCTTGTCTACCATAAATATAAGTTAACAGATGCACTCAAGTTTAAAATTTTCCCTTTTCAAGTGAACTGGAATCATATTCTGTAATTTTATATATGGCAAAATTACCACATATGAAAATGTAAAACACTGCATGAGATTTATAAAAATAAACAGAAAACATGAATGACTGGCCTATAAAATACAGCTGGGAGAAAGCCCCTCAAAAATACATCAAATTTAAATCTGAAAACGGAAATTCCTTATTTTTTTGAAATTCCTTATTTTTGGAAATTGAAAAAAAATCCACTTGATGAAATGATTTTCAGTAGGGTGGATTTTCCATTGTCTATATAACTAATAGTTCATGTTGTAATAATAAACAGATCTTGACATCACAATTTTCTTATGCAGTAAGTATTTATTTCTCACCCATTCAATATCCATTATAGGTTTGGTGACCCATTTTGATCTTGTAGTTACTGCCATCTGTTTGTTGTTATCTTGGGAGGTCTGTAAATTAAGATCATTTAAGGCCACAATAAGTGCATTGATGTTGTTCTAAATTCAGGGGAAGCCATTAAAATCTTACACACAGGAGAGTATGTGTGACATGATCTGATTGCCACGTTTAGAAAACACTCCAGGTTTTTTATTACAGTACCCTATAGTATAATTTGATATCAGGTGCTGTGATGCCTCTGGTTTTGTTCTTCTTTCACAAGATCGCTGAGTCTATTAAGCGTCTTTGTTGGTTCCATATAAATTTTGTGAATATTTGTTCTAGTTCTGTGAAATATAACATTGGTATTTTGACAGGAATTGCATTGAATGTATTGATTGCTTTCGGTAGTATGACCATTTTAATGATGTTAAGTCTTCCAATCCATGAACATGATATATGTTTCAACTTATTTGTATCTTCCTCAGTTTCTTTCTCCAGTGTCCTATAGTTTTCTGTGTATAGGTCTTTTACCTCCTTGCTTAAATTTATTCCTAGGTACCTTATTATTTTGTTGCAATAGTAAATGAGGTTCTTTTCTTAAATTCTATTTATGATAGTGAATACAACATTACACCAGGAAGATGAACAACCCAATTAAAAATGGGTAAAGGACCTGAACAGACACTTCTCCAAAAAGGACATACAGAAGTCCAATAGACATATGAAAAATTGCTGAACATTCCTAATCATCAGAGAAATGCAAATTAAAACCACAATGAGATATCACCTTACACCTGTCATAATGGCTACCATAAATAAATCAATAAAAAACAAGTAACTAGAGGGGAGGGGGGTGGGAGGTTACAGGGAAAAGAAGGAGAAGGGTCAAGTCAAGGAACATGTATAAAGGACCCATGGACAAAGCCAAAGTGGGGAAAGATTGAGAGTGGAAAGTAAGAGTGGGTGGGGGAGGGGGAAGTAGTGGTGGGAAAATGGAGACAACTGTACCTGAACAATAAATAAATTAATTAAAAAAAAAGAATGTGAAGAAAAGAGAACACTAATGTACTGTTGGTGGGAATGCAGTCTGGTGCAGTCACTGTTGAAAATAAGATGGAGCATCCTGAAAAATTAAAAAATGGATCTCCCTTTTAACACAGTGATTGACTCGGGAATATATCCTAATAATCCCAAAGCACCAATGCAAAAAAACATATGCACCTCTATGTTCATAGCAGTGCTATTTACAATCCAAGATTTGGAAATAGCCTAAGTGCCCATCAGTACCTGAGTAGCTAAAAAGCTGTGGAACAGTTACACAATGCAATACTACACAGCAGTAAAAACAAAGAAATTCTTAACTTTTGTGACAGCATGAATGGACCTGGAAAATATTATACTAAGTAAAATAAGCCCATTAATGAAAGACAAATATACAACATGACCTCACTTATTTGTGGAATCTAATGAACATAATAAGCTAATTAACAGAATAGAAACAGAAGCATGCAATACATAGAACAGACTGACAGTATCCAGAGTAGGGTGAGTGGATGAAAGGTGGTGGAAGGATTAACCAAAGAATATTTATTCATGACACGTGGACACAGACCAGACAATGATACGAGGATTGACTTAGGGAGGCCAGAGGGTGGAGCTGGGTTGAGATGGGGAAAGAGAAAAAAAAAGTGGCAAAAACTGTAATTACATAAACAACAACAACAACAACAACAAAAATAACCCCAGGGTTTGCTGTAGAAAATAAATTATAAAGGTCAGGAGAAGATGGGATTAAAGTCTTGTTCTGTGTCATTCTGAGACAGAGAAGAACTGAAAGGGTATTTTTAAGGGCTAGGCTTGTCCCTGACTTGTCACTTGTCCTCGGTTCTCTTTGGATAGCCCTTAGCTTCAAGGCAGCACCTTGACCTTCTGGGCGGTGGCATGTGTAATCTTCCTGAGGAAATAGATCAATAAACGCATAATATTGTTCTTGCCTCATAATATTTTCAATCCAAATCTTGGAAGCAAAAGTTCCTCATGTCTAATAACTATTTCTTCCATTTTACTTATTCTCAGCCACTTTTTCAATCTCCTACAGTTTCTGAGAACTCATTCTCCAGATGAGAATTAATAACTCCTCTAACTGAAGTCTATACAATCAATCACTGTGAAGTGAACAAAGATTTTGGGAAGGATGATTGCTGCCCAAACTAGTTAATATGTTTTACTAATATTACAGATTCCCTTGAGACAGTTAGATGCATGGTGAAGAGGATGGGGCCAAATGACAGAGATTGCAGAATCATCAGTGGGCGTGGAGGGTAGTTGAAATAAAGAGAGTAGATAATACCAGCTTGGGAGAAAGGTGATATTTATGAAAAGAACAGTAGAAACCTTGGAAGGACGATGTGTGCTTTGGAAGAATTCTCCTTCTTATTTAATAGAGGTTTTTTTTTAAATTAAAAATCCCCAATAAATTCAATACAAATAGTAAACAATAATAAAAATAATTTGTTGATACTATATAACACATACAGAAAAAGTCACAAATTGTAAGTGTACAACATGATGAATTTTCACAAAATGAACACAACCTTGTTACTAGCAGCCGGATCAAGAACAGAATAGTTGCCAGAAAGTCAGATTTACTCTTTAACCAGTAACATTCTTTGAGAGATCCATTGTGGTGTTGCATATAGTAATAGTTTACACAATTTTTATTGATTGATGGTGGTACATTATAGGACTAAATCAGTATTTATGTGCTCTCTTGGATGAACATTTGGATTCTCTCCAGATTTGGTTACTATAAATGAGGTGTCTGTGAACATTTCTATAAATATCACTTGATACATACTCTAGAAGACATCTAGTAGTGGAAACATTAAGTCGTAGGATATGGATAGCTTTATTAGACAGCTGCTAATGAGTTTTCCAAAGTAGCTCTACTGAGTTACAGAGTTAGCAGGGGTGTGTTTGAATTCTAGTTGATTCATATCCTTGCTAAGCACTTACAACATTGACCTTTGTCATTTAGACATCCTGGTATGTGTCCAGTAGAGAATCATTGTGCTTTTAATTTAAATTTCATGGATAAATAATGAGTTGAGTCCCTTTCTTATATGTCCATTGATGGTTTGTTGAATCTCCATTGTAAGATGTCTATTCTAGTCTTTGGTCCATTTTTCTATTTAGTCGTTTGCCTTTTCCTTTATGACTTATAGTTGTTCTTTATAGATTTTGAATGAGCACTTATAAGTTATGTGTATTATAAATATCTTCCACTGTGTGTTTGGACTCTCTTAGTGAAATGACTTAAGGAATAGAATTCCTAATTTTAATTCAATGTGATGCATATATGTAAAAAACTTTTGTCAATTCTAAGGATATGAAAGTGCTGTCTTATGATTCAGAAGCTGTGTTGTTTCTACTTTTATATTTAGACCCATGCTTCATCTGAAATTGACTATTGTGTATGAATGGATATCAAATTGGCCCAACACCCTTTAATAAAAAAAGATGTTTTAAAAATATGGTATATCAATATAATGGAATATTATTGAAATTAGAATGAAGTTCTGATATATGCTATAACAGAGGTGAATCTTGAAAATTACTGAAAATCATTTAATTGTATGGTTTAAATAGGTGAATTTTATGGTGTATGAGTTATGTCTCAACAAAGATGTTTTTAAAAAGCACAAAAAATTCTCTTACCACAGCTCTGCAATACTCTTTATGTCAAAAATTGTTTCCATGTGTGTGTATCTGTCTGTGTATGATTCTGAAGTCTTTATTTTGCTCAATTGTTTGACTAGTCTGTATTTTTAATTTTTCTTTGTGTTAATTGCTTTAGCTTTATAATAAGTCTTAATACAGGTTATTAACTTTATTTTTCTCTTCAAGATTATCTTAGTTATGCTTAGCTTCTTTGCATTTCTAGATAAATTAAAAAATCAGCTTGTCAATTTAGACACACACACATACATGGACAACAAATTTTGATTGAGATTACAGTAAAATCATAGATTAATCTGGGAGAGAATCGACATTTATAGATTTGTAATCTGAGCCCAAGGATTATCCATTTATTTACATAGATCTGTGTTTTCTCTTAGTAAGAGAAGTAGAGATTTACTCAGGCTTTTCATGTTTCACTGTTTTTATTTAATGATATTTAAAATTTTTTCTTATTAGAAATGATGTTTTAAAATTTCAGTTTCTAATTGTTTATAGCTGATATAGGTTTATATGTTGCCCTTTTATTCAATGGTGTTGCTAAATTTACACATTGTTATATTTTATCTGGTGAGTCTCTTCTATTCTACACTTCATTTTTTTACATATATAATTATGTCATCTGTGAATAATGATGTTGTACTGTATTGAAGTTAAATATGAAATAAAGTTTAAAGTTAACTAACTTCCACCTTCTAGGTGGAATAGCAATATACATTTTCCAGTTATTTCTCTCTCTCTCTTTCTCTCTCTCTTTCTCTAATAAAGATTTTGAACCACCACATACTTTCTGTTTTTAGAATTTATTTGGCAACCTCTCTCATCCTTGTACTCTGTTTTGACACTTCATATCAGTTATCATGCTCTTCCTCTGATTTTTAATAATGATATGTTACTTTTGATTCTTTTTTTATTCTACTTCAGAGGTGTATTAGAGATCATAATCTCATTAATTTAATGGTGAGTTTAATTAATTATATTCACTCATTTATTTCATATTTAATTCAGTAAATTTATATGAATTCTTACTATATGACAATCTTTTAAAATAATAGAAATATAATATGAGAAAACATAGCTATATTCCCTGCTTTATAGAGTTCATAAATTAGAGATTTCAAATACCTATGTGGAAGAAACTCTTCCCTCAATATGTGATCTTTAAGGTCACCCAGAGCCACAGCATTCAGATAGTATAAGGAGGAAGAAAAAGAACATGAATGATCTTGGTGTAGGTTTTTATGGCTAAAGCATGCAATGGTAGCTCATTTCACTGAATACCTGTTCACCAGAATTCTGTCCACAATTACACGACCTAACCTAGATGTGGAGGGCACTGGGACACTTGCCCTGGTTGAGAAGCTGCTGCCCAGTAACAACTGCGCATGTGGAAATGGAACAGGAATTTTGGTGCTTAGCGATTCGTCTCTGCCACAGCAAAACGTCTAAAAAGCTATGCTGCTTATTTAGAAGTCTTTTGGTCATTATATACTCAAGTAATTTTATGTGCTTCTTCCTTGCCCTATAACTTTTTTGGAACTTCAATATCGTTTATGTTAAATTCCTTGATATTTCCTACAGGGGAACGACTTTTTAAAGATTTTTCTGTTCTCATAGCTTAATTTCGAACAGTTTCTATTGCCCTGTCTTAAATTTCACTATGATTTATTCTGTTGCATCTAATCTGCTCTAAGGCTGACTAAACAGTTATTTTAATTTCTACTGATGTGTTTTTCATCTCTTAAGATTTCATTTGGTTACACATTATATCTTCCCTTTGTTTCCTTACTATGTTTACTGTGTTCACTGTGTTTACTTTTTCTGTAAAGGGCTGTATAGTAAATATTTTAGACTTTGCATGGGACCTATGTCTCTGTTTTTGCCTTTGATTCTGATTTGCTTTACATTTGTACTTATAATCCTTTACAATGATAAAATCATTCTTAGACCTCAGGCAATAAAACAAGGTGCAAACAAGACATGGTCCAGGCTATAGTTTGCTAATCCTTGATTTATATAGTGGGACATGATAATAATATTTGTTAAAAAGCCTTGTCTACTAATTTCATCTTGATCATTTTCATTCTGTTTTTATTGACTGATGTTTTTCTTGATAATGGGTCATATTTTTATGCTTCTTGTTGTGACTAACCATTTTTTATTGGGTGTGGATCATTATGAATTTTCAGTTTTTGAGTGTCTGGATTTAGTTATCTTTAGCAGATGCTGAGCTCTCTCCTGCTATATGTGTAGTTACATTTAGTTTAGTTTGTGTCTTTATTTTAAATTGTTAGGGCAGTTGTAACCTTTTGAGCAGGGAGAGTTTAGCCCTTTTACTAAAGTACATCCCTTCTGAAGTTTTTACTGAATACTCTGGTTATTTAAAGAGGGCGTTCAACCCTAGCTGTAGGAAGTTGAAAAATAACCCAGCCCTGTGTGCCATCTTGGAATCACTCAGCAACCAGATCCCTGGTTTCTTTTCATCTGACTTCATGAAATTTCACCCTTTTCATACATTTGTTAGTATTTAGCTAAGACCCATGGGGCCACAATGCAGATTTTTTGAGTTATTTTTCTGAAGGCTTCCTCTCTTCTGTAGTTCTGTCTTACAATGTACAGATTCTCATGATCCCTGAAGACTGTCTTCTCTGCTCAGGGAGAACACCTTGTTCTACTCATTATTACCCTTCCCGGTCTATGGTCTCAGATGTGCTTATTAACAGGAAGCCAGGCAATTATAGGGCTTTCCCCATTTGTTCTTCTTTTTCTCTGGGATCACAGTTCTGTAGAGCTCTGGATCAGTGTTTGAAAACTTAACATTTTGCTAAGTTTTTAATTTTTTTCAAGAATGAAATGTGATTTTGTTTCCCTGTGGCTGTCATGGCTCTTTGATATAAAAATATTTTTCAGATATTTAAATTATCATGAATGAATTCCTGTATTTTTATGTATACATTCTGAGACATATTTTAAGCAAAATTTAAAAGTAAATAATTAAACTATAATCTACATATTTATTTATTAGTTGCCTCAGTGCATTAACTTTCCCTCTCATTTTCTCAACATCCTTGGTTAGATCTATTCCTAGGGACTTTATTTTTCTTGTTGCTGTAGTAAATGGGATTTTTTCCCCTAGTTTCTCTTTCTGATTTTTCATTGTCAGTATACAAAAATGACATTGATTTCTGAATATTGACTTCATATCCTGCTATTTTGCCAAACTCACTTATTGGGTCATGCAGTTTTTTGGTGGAGACTATGGGGTTTTATATGTATACTATCCTGTTATCTGCAAATAATGACAGTTTTACTTCCTCCTTTCCAATTTGGATACTGTTTATTTCTTTTTCTTGTCTGATCACTGTGAATAGAATTTCCAGTACTCTGCTGAATAAGAGTGGTGAAAGAAGACACCATTGTGCTGTTCCTGATCTAAAGAATAAAGCTTTTAGTTTTTGCCTGTTGAGTATAATAGTGGCTGTAGGTTTCTCTTATATGACTCTTATTTTGTTGAGGTAGGCCCCCTCTACTCCCACCTTTCTTAGTGTTTTTATCATAAGTGGCTGGTAACATGGGATATTTGCTCAAAAGCATATTTGAGTATTCAGGGAAAAAAACCCTCCAATTCTGAGACACAATTTTTCATACATTTTTTTCTCTTTCCATGAAGTTTTCATCAGAATGAATGATGAATGTTTTTCTTCGAGTTATAAGTTCTCAGGTCAGTTTGATTTCATTTGTTTTAATATGAAAAAAGCTGGACTGAGAAATTAAAATGATTAAAACACTATAATTTTTCTTCACAATCATAAAAACCCACTTTTCTTTAAAACTTGGAAGAGCATTATTTGCTGTGCCTTGATAACACAAAATAAAACTTAAATCTAGAGGATGTGCAACTTACCTACTCAGTTGCTCAGTTTTCTTCTTTGTAAATAGAGTTTCTTCTTAAACACAAAGATGCATAAGTCTGAACTATTAAATGTGAACAACGGCACAAATGGAACCTCTGTCCTGTATATGTAATATAATAGATAATTAATGAGTACAATATTAAAATAGATTTTCTAATGGAAAGGCAGACAACAATGATGCCTGTCTTGGGAAGAAATGCAAAGCCCTACATAGATGCCAGCTTTCCTTGAGTGGAAAGTTGAGACTTAGCAAGGGAGATGTGCTGAAAAGTTTCCCATGGTGAATTTGGAGATTGGATTGAATGCTTAACATGTGGAATTGGCCAAGTGTACTCATCTGCCACAGTTTGCAGATCTTCCTCTGTAATAAACAAGCCTCTTTCCTGTCTCCCTCCCTCACCCACTCTCATCCTTACGCAACTTCACAAAAAGCTAATAGGAGGGCAGAGCACAGAAAGAGATCAGTGTCTGAAATTGTTACAGGAAACTATTCTAGTGGTTTTTGTAGCTGCCTTTTTTTTAAACTGTCATGTTTTAGGGCAGTTTTAATTTATAATATCTTAAATATGATGTATGACCTAAAGGCAATACAAATTGAAAGTAACTAAATTTAATTCTAGGAAAAATACATTTGTGGAAAAATACTGAAATTTTTCTCCCTACTCTGTAGGTAAGAAATTAAAGATTGTTTACTAAGTTTACATAAGTTTTGTTATTTGAAAGTATAGATAAAGAGTTATTTGATGATACATTTATAATATAGTGAACATTTAAAATTTGATTTAATAACTTTTTGAATTTAGTAGGCTGTTTTTAATCATTAGATTTCAATACATTAAGCACTTAATAGACACTTGATAGTATTTTCCCTAGAAAACTGGAATACATCTCAAGTCATAAGGATTAGTTTTTTAAAAATCCTTATTTTTATAATATTGCATTGCTCTGATCGATTCCATTGGCAGAATGGTTGTTTTCTCTGTATTTTACAAAAGATTGACTCTGACAGTAACTTATCATTCAACTTGTCATCCTCAGCATACATATATATGCACATTTACTTCTATAAAAAATTAACATACCATAAATTTTATGATACAAATTTCCTAGAACAAAATTATATATATGCATATACTAACCTTTTTATTATGCGCTATATGTTTATATGTTAAGTTACTGCAATTTGAAGCCATAAAGACTTCTAGTTAGCCTCAGGAGATGTCTAAAATATTTAAACACATTGGTTTACTTTTTAGGTAAAAAAAAAAATATTGTTCTTAAAAACTGGCCAAGGGTTGGTACAGTAATTTATTTCACCACAATGATGTTTATTCTAAAGTGCCTATAAATCTAATCTTTTGAAGATATAGAGATAAAAATATGCTAACGCACTGAATAAAGAAGAGGTAGTTTACCTTTTGGAAGCAATACAATGCTCAGTGATTTGCCTGGTCCCTTGATTCAGGAGCCAATCTATATCTTCTATTACCCCTTTCCTCTCTTTTCTCCATAGAGCTGCCAGAGTGATATTTTCAAAACCCAAATCCAATCATGTTATCTCTGCTGAAAACCCATCAATACCTTTTCATTGCTCTGAATAAATTCCATACCCTTGCCAGAAAGTTCATGCAAGGCCTGGCCCCTAGTTGCCCTTCCAACCTGATTTGGTACCACATTGGTCCCTATTGCCTTGGGAATGGCAGACAGATTTTCAGTTTGAAGAACCCCATTTTCTCAGTGAAAGTTTCAGCATACCTGCTAAAAACAGCTTTCCTTCTTCTTCTCTAGTGAACGCTTGCTATTCACTCTTCTGTTACAGCATCATTTCCTCAGAGAATTCTCTCTTTTCTGAATTCCATACCCAGTTCTATGCTTCAAACAATGCTTCTTCATGATAGCTAACAGAAATGCAATTTTACATGTTTATTTTTCCATTTGTTATTAACCTTACTCTCTACTGGACATGAGGGCAGATTCATGTTAACTTTTTATCATCACTCATTTGAGAGACTAATATATTTCCTCCTTGCACTTAGTAGATCTCAATAAACTTTTTTTAACAAGTGATCAAATGAAAAAAAAAACTGGAAAATTCATAGTTTATAAAAATAACCAATATGTTCACACATGTATGTTGAATCTGTTAAGAAATGGTTCTGTTAAACAGCCTTCTGTGAACCTTGCCATTTCAGTGAATTGTTGGACAGAAGGTTGTTGCAGACAACACTAATCAAATAGATAAGCCAGTGACTAACACTGAAGGATAACCTAAGAATGAGGTCTTATCTTAGATGATATGATGTTATGTATGGATTTGTTGTATCATATGGCCTTTATTATGTTGAGGTATGTTTTTTTCCATAACCACTTTTTGGGGAGGATTTATCATAAGTAAATGTTGAATATTTTCAAATGCCTTTTTGCATCAATTGAGATAATTGTGTGATTTTTATCTATTGTTTTGTTAATATGGTGAACAATGTTAATATATTTGCAAGTGTTGCACCATCCTTGAATTCCTGAATAAATCTCACTTGACTGGGGTATGTGATCCTTTTAATGTATTGTTAAATTCAGTTTGTTGATTTTTTGTTGAGGATTTTTTTTATCTGTGCACATCAAAGATATAGGCCTGAAATTTTTGTTGTTGTTGTTATTTCTTTCTGGTTTGGGGATGAGGCAACGCTGGCCTCATAAAATGAGTTTGGAAGTGTTCCTTTTCAATTTTTTTGGAATAACTTGAGACACAGAGCTTTTAACTCTTGATTGGTCAAATGCACCCATGAAACTCTCTTTTCCTGGACTTTTGTTTTATGGTAGTTTTAAATTTTCTGATACAATTTTTTCACTTCTTTTTGCTTATTCAGATTTTCTGTTTCTTCATGATTCAGTCTTTGAAGGTCGTATCATAGAACTTGATCAAAGAGTTCTGAAATTTGTATGGAAGCGCAAAAGACCCATGAGACAAAAAGAAAAACTGGAAGTATCAGTTTCCCTGATTTAAAACTATACCACAAAGACATCATAATAAAAACAGTATGATACTGGCATGAAAACAGACACATAAATCAGTAGACTAGGATAGAGAGCCCACAGATAAATCCATGCATATGTGATCAGTTAATCATTGACAAAGAACCCAAGAACATAAAATGGGGAAAAGACAGCTCTTCAATAAGTGGTGCTGGGTAAACTGGAGAGCCACATGTGACATGCATGAAACTGAATTACTGCCTTACACCATATAAAAAATAAAGTCAAATGGTTTACATGTGAATGTAATACCTGAAACCATAAAATGTCTAAAAGAAAACATAGGTAGGAAACTCTTTGACACTGGATTAGTATCCTTTTGGATTAGTGTCTTTAGGCAAGGGCAACAAAATCAAAATAAACAAATGGGATTATATCAAACTGAAAAGCTTTTGCACAGCAAAGAAAATCATCACAAAATGAAAAGTCTATCTACTGAATGGAAGGAGATATTTGCAAATCATACATATAATAAAGGGGTTAATATTTACATTTTATGAAGAACTTGTATAAATTAATATCAAATACAAACAACCGAATTGAAAAGTGGGCAGAGGTCTTTAATAGACTTTTTTTCAAAGAACAAATAGAGCTAACAGGCATATGAAAAGTTGCTTAGCATCACCAAACATCAGGGTGATGCAAATCAAAACCACAATGAGATATAACCTCACACCTATCAAAATGGCTATTAGCACAAAGACAAAAAATACTAAATGTTGTTGAGGATGTAGAGAAAAGGCAACCTTAATGGCCTGTTGCGGGAATGTTATTTTAGTGCACCCGCTATGTAAAACAGTATGGAGTGTCCTCAGAAAATAAACAATAGAACTTTCATATGATCTTGTAATTTCACTTATGGATGTTTATATGAAGAAAACAAAAAACATGAATTTGAAGAGATATATTTACTGCAGTACTATTTACAGAAGCCAATAAATGGAAGCAACCTATGTGTCCATCAATATATGTTTGGGTAAAGAATTTGTGGTATGTACACAGAATGGAATATTTCTCAGCCATAAAAATGAAATAATTCTTGCCATTTGTGACAACATTGGTAATCATAGACGGTATTATGCTGAGTGAAATAAATCCAACAGAGAAAGACAAATATTATATGATTTTACTTGTATGTGAAATTTAAAGATCAAAAGTAATGAAGAAACAAAACAAAACAGAAATGGACTGATAAAGGAAGGAAACACACTTGTGGTTACTAGAGGGGTGAAGGGGTTGGGAGACAGACAAAATAGGTGATTAAGAGGTACAGACTTCCACAGCAAACGAATATGGTAAGTAATATTTTAATAACTTTTCATGATGGCAGATATTAATCTGACTTATTGTGATCATTTCATAATGTATATAAATATTGAATCACTATGAGATACACCTGCAATTAATAGGATATTATATGCCAATTATACTTCAATTTAAAAAAAGGTCCTATCACTTACAGGATGTGTGCCAATTCCCTTTAGCACAGACCAGGCAATGTTGCTTAGCAGTGAGAGCACAGCATTGGTTTGAGGACTTAACAGTTTGTTTTAATGCAGCCTTTCATGTGTTCCCACTCTGCTTGAAGTAAAAATTTTAATTTATGTTATACATTCTGCTCTAAGAGTCCATGTTTACCAAAAATGTATTGGTTTTTATAAATACTGTATTAAATCCAGACCAAATCACAATGCATAGGTTCTAACATTTGGGTAGGGCCACCTAAGAAAAGTATTGCATATCTAACTTGTGCTATAAGCAATCTACCTATTTCATAATTATATCTTATAAGGATTCCATGATAGTCTCCGTAGTAATAAAGAGATCAAACAGCAATGCTGAATAAACAACTAGATACAAGAATTGGCAAGGCCGTTGATTTGTATGCTGGAAGATCTGAATTCTTTTCCTGGTTTTCAAGTGTAAGTGAATAAATTTTTAGGTTCGAAGTTATTTTGTTGTAAAGTTCTTACTTTACAATGAATTTCCCTGGGGTGAGCTATTCTATGAGTTGCTCTCCATTCCATGTTTTAGGAGCTTGGGATTATTTTTCTCTTCTGCTAACCTAGATCGAGGAACTTCCAGGGAACTATACAGGGAATTGTATGCCCTGGCACTTGGAGGACACATGCATTATTTTTAAAAATCATGGATGAAATATTTAAATGCCTATTGCAAACCCATAGGGCTGTATGTGGGAATAAACTGAATTTCCACAGATGATGACTACATGGGGCATGTTTTCATTTGACCAAATGCAGGACTTTTGTGAGGATTTCTGACCTGGAATTGTCTTAGATCCTGCCCAAGATGCTCACCTCAGGGATACGAAGACAGTCAGAAATAAGATGGAAATGCATAATTCTATACCCATGGCATGAGAGAGAAATGTAAGCAGCCAGCCAGACAGACACATTCCCCCATGAAGTAACTGAGATATCTCTGAGGGGCCTATGAAAAAGCTCATAAGCAAAAGAACCGTCATTTTTTAACCATCTGCCATAGTCCTTAGAAACCTGTACCTAATCAGCACCAGGCAATTGAAAAGATTCACTGATACTTCCTGCTTCCAACTTCAGGAGGAATTACAGAGAGCTCAGTGAGAAGAACTGGATGAACAGAAATACTAGGAAGGAAAACAGAGGAAGTGCCCACTTTGCCTCACCTCTGCCCCGCCTGCCACAAGCCCCAGTGGGGGATGAGGGACGAAGCAAAGAGCCTTAACCCAAATGAGTGATGTGTGTGTGTGTGTGTGTGTGTGTGTGTGTGCGCGTGCGCTACCCAGGACTGGACATATTAACTGATTAATCAAAATGTTTGAATTACAAATGGATACGTTTTTCTTTAATCTGACTGTGAGCTGAAATATCTAGAGACAGGAAAATAAATAGTTCACAGAGCTGATTTGACTAGGTTGCATACCAGTTCCACTACAAATATATAATAGTGTAACATTTTATTTCCAGAGCAGTATTCAACCTTAGTATTGGCACTGAGAAGATAAAGAGTAGGACTAATCTGTGGTTGGGGATGGGGGGACAGTAGGACTTGTTTACCAGATGCTAAAGGTAAGGTATTGACGGAAGGCATTGTGGATTTTGGCAGGAAAATTATGGTACTTTGTCTCACAGTCTAGACTGGACCACTAGTTCATTTTAATTACAAAAAAAACCCCCCAAAAAACAAAAAAAACTTTAAAAATTTGAGATGACATGCAACTGAAAATAAATATGTATCATATTTATATCATCTATGATTGAATTTAAATGTCTTTTAAGAGTAATATATTTATGCTTTTAATTTATGAATTGCAGAATTAAATGGATAAAGATTGGGGCAGAAAGATGCTAATGCGTTTGAGGTATACAACACAGTAATAAAGTTTTCCCCCATACCAAAGGCATGTTGCTGTTCTCTGCCCATTGTGGAGTTAAATAGGTTGCTATTTGTGAAAGTTATGGGCTATTATCCATTACATGAAATAATAATTGGAGAGACGTATTTCTCTGACATTTGACTTGAATTGGGAGCATCCCCTGAGTGATCAAGACAGCAACATAGATCTTGAGACAATTTATTGTACAAGTAAACTAGTAAGTTATTAGCTTGACTGGTCTAAACAGTGTTATGACAAGTCAAATTTTATAGCTTCAATTTATTTATGAAACAAGGAGCTTTATCTTATACTTTCACACTAAACACAGCCAGTGATATAACCCCTCCGCATACACTGTTGGCCACAAGTAAACTCATGGAGAATGTATGACCCCTATTTGGAAGATGAAAATCATAGGTTCAAAAGTAGTTAGCAGGGAATTTATTTATAATATTGTATATACAAATATTATATGAATACCTAGAAAACTATCTTTACATTGATGGAGTCACAGAGAATATATTAACAAGGATGGATTTGTTACTATATTATTCTCTCTAAGTTTCCTGGATATATGATATATATTTATTTAAATTACATCGCCACAAATATTTTAATAGCTTTTGAATCATGCCATTGACAAAAACTGTATTATATTCTCTCTCAAATTATTTCTTAACTTCTTAATTAACTATATTAAAAAAGAAAAACAAAGCTCATCCCTATCATAAACAAGCACAAAGTGATTAAAGATTTCTTTGCCAGCTAATCAATTGAAAGACAATCTTGGTCGATTATCCTGATGTCAACTGGAGTATAGATTTTTATTTACATTTATTGCTGTTTCAACCATGATTGTGAAGCCTTCAAGATATAGTTTATACTTATATAAGTGCTTAATATTTTCATGAACTTCTCATTTTATTTAATCTCTACTAGATAATATGCACTTGATATCACAATATTTGGACTGTTTATTTAAAAATGTTAAAAGAGTTACATCCCTTTTAATGACATTCTGACCATTTCATCCTTGTTTTTTACAGCTGAAGATGCATGTGGAGGAACAATGAGAGGATCCAGTGGCATTATATCAAGCCCTAGCTTTCCTAACGAATACCATAACAATGCTGATTGCACTTGGACCATTGTAGCCGAGCCAGGGGACACGATTTCACTCATATTTACTGATTTCCAAATGGAAGAGAAGTATGATTACTTAGAAATAGAAGGTTCTGAGCCACCTACAATATGGTAAGTAGATAGTTCCTATTAACCCAGTGTTGATGTTATTGCCTAAGGCAAACTGGGGATCAAAGAACAGCTATCTGTGGGCTTTTAAAGGTTTAAATATTTTAAAGAACTTAGAGTTAAAAGGAGAATTATAAGAGGCAGCTGCCAGAGCTAAGGGATAATTTAGAAGATCAGGGTGCCAATATAGCAAATTGAAAATTTGAAAGAGCTTTCTGTCAGTATTTCTTTATCACTCTATCCATGAAAAGTAATGTGACAATCAAAATTTGTATGTGAAAATGAAAATTGTTCCTAATGGAGTTTGCAGTTGTGTTCTTTATCGTGCTGGTCCATACTTGATGGTGCCTTTCAAATTAATTGAATAGTCCTGGAAAAAATTTGGCTTGGTGTTTTGTAGATCTTTTATGTACCCTGTTATCTGAAGGCAAAAATTAAACAGATGTATTCTGACCGGCTATGGTCTCTTTATTTGGAGACTCAAGGCGTGTTCTGGAAACTCTGCAGTTTACAGAACATACTTTTAGGATATAATAGTTTTAAAAATAAAATGTTTCTTTATGCTGTTTTGAAAATTGTAATGCACTTGTATTATTGCAAGGTAAAGTAGATGATGAATCAGTAATTGAATAAAGAATGGTGAGGTTGGTGACAGAAAGAAATACATAAACACTAGACTAGAAAGGACACTTTAAGCCATATAAAGGATTTGATAAGAACAGTAAGGATTTATTAAAGTGTTTTATAAAAAAAACAAGTACATGAAGAGGTCTGAATGTTTAAATGATTATTCTTATTTATGTTTAAAGATTGATTTGAAGTGGGGCTCTATTAGCCTTGGGAAGACCACTTCAGAGGTAATTGCTGAAATCCAAGAACAAAATCATGGTAGCTTGAATTAGGATGGTATTGATGGATATAAAGAAGCGGAATGACTTGAGAGATATTTAAGAGGCATATAAAAATGACTCTGTAGTGAATTGAGGAATGATAAAAGATCTTGTTTGAATTGGTAAAGACATATTGGAAAACGCTGAATGAATGTCAAGTTTGCCATGGGAATTCTGTGAAAATTGAAATTTGTTTTAGATATATTTAGTTTGAAATATTGTAGACATTCTATTAAAGCAATCTAATAGATAACTATATCTGTCTATATGATTCAGGAGCTATTAGTAGAACCATAACTGATATATAGTTGATATTGATGGTAACTGAACCGGTAGACATCAGGAATTATGGCTAGATAGAGACAGGATGGAATGAGAAGACAGGAGTGGAGAATGACTAAGCCTGTACATCAACAACTTATAAAAACCGGACTTAGGAGGATGATCCACCAAAGGACTCAGAGGAAGTGCATTCAGAGAGGGAGGAGGAAAAGCAAGGGAAAAGGTGTTCAGAAAAAAGAAGGAGAAATGTGAAGAGGAGGAGTAGGTAACATCCTGGAGTCATGATGAAAGGTTATTAAGTAAATATTTTTTTAAAATGTACTCATAGTTGGCTAGGCTTCAATGAAAGTACCAGATATGTCTGTCATCTTAATAGATACCTTTTAAGATAAGACAAAAATAACACACTTAACTATACACACTTTGTTTTGTGTGTGTTTGTGTTTTTCCCTCCTTCAGGCCTCAGTGCTTAGGGTTCTATAACTTTAATTCTTCTCATGATAACTTCAGCCCTGGGAGCAAAAACCCCAGCAGAATGGTGGTTTAAATGCTTGAGACTGAAAAACAAATAAACAAACAAACAAACCAACTATTGTTTTAGAAATTGCTACTTCTAGAGTGGTACATATTTGACTAATATAAAGGTAAATGATAAAAGTTACAAAAGGTTTCTTTGACTTTAGGTCTCTGATTGAGGGACTTGAAACTTGCCACTGGTCACTATACATTATAATTCTGTTCCTGAAGTTCAGGTAGCGATCCAAGACTTACTGTAGCAATGCAGCTATGGTTCTGTGCATAACTATTTATCCATGGTAAAGTAACTTGATTAAGTATCTATTATGATGCTGTAATTTTGAACTATGTTCTTTATTGTGGTAAGAATATTTAACATGAGCTCTACTCTCTGAACAAAATTTTAAGTGTCCAATACAATATTGTTTATAATCAATGTTGTATAGGGGATCTTCAGAATTTCTGCATCTTGCACAACTGAAACTTTAAACCTGTTGAATAACAACTTGCTAGTTCTGTTTCCATCTAGCCCTTGGAAAACACCATTCTACTCTCTGTTTCTACCAGTCTTACTTAGACACCTCATATAATTGAGTCATGAAGTGTTTGTCCTTCTGTGACTGGCTGATTGCACTTAGCATAGTGTTCTCAAGGATCTCCTTCTGTTCTGAGGCTGAAAAATATTCTTTTGTATGTATATACCAAATTTTCTTTATCCATTCTTCTATTATGGTTGCCTCTCTTTAGACAAATTAAATAGGGCACTCATAAAATGAAAAGATATTAGAGCCAGAAGGGATAATAAGGATTTTTCTGTCCTGTTTTCCTCTTTGCGGGTGATGAATCCTGGGACCCAATGTGAGTGCCAGAGCAGGGGTGCACAACCTTTTGGTGCTTCTGGGCCACACTGGAAGAAGAAGAAAGAGTTGTCTCGGGCTGTCCATTAAGTACACAAACGCTAATGAAACCAATGAGCAAAAAAAAAGGATTACGGTTTTGTGTTTTGGCCGCATTCATAGCCATCCTGGGCTATATGCAGCCTGCGGGCCGTGGGTTGTACATCCCTGCCAGAAAGCATAGGGAATATAGTCAATAGTATTGTGATAACTATGTATGATATCAGCTGGTTACTGGAAATATCAGGGGAAGGAACACTTTGTAAACATGTAGTGATTGTTTAATCAGTGCGCTGTACATCTGAAACCAATACAAAATAATACTGAAAGTAAACTGTAATTGAAAAATTTTAAAAAATAAATAAAATAAAAGAATAAGAAAAAAATTCAAGATGAGAATTGAGATCTCCTAATACTTGCCCCAATATACTTTTTGATGAAAGTATCTCTTGTTGTTATACATACAACCAGGGATTTTTCTACAAACAAACAAACAAACAAACAAACAAAAACTCTATTTATAAAATATTTTAAAAACCTGAAACTTTGGCATATCAATATCATAATATGATTTATTGTTTTCAGTTTTAGCCTGAAGCTGATAATATAGATTTTGTTGATGCTTAAATATAATTTTTTCTCAAAAGAGTTAGAAATTCTTCTAGATACTTGAGAATGCCTAGTATAGATAATTTATCATTTTTAGTACCTTTAAATATATTTTTTCTTCCTTAAGGAAAACCCAGTTGACAGTGCAGCAAGAACAGTTAAATTTGGTATTTAAGTCTTTCACATCCATGAAAAAAACAGTTAAATAGATGAAACCAGAGTTAACACAAATATTTGATCATTTACTAAGAGAAACATTTTAAAAAGTTTCAAATCAGGCAACTTCCACTTAAATGCAAAATATTTCATCTCTGACTTTTAAAAAATGCATTACAAAATTGAAATAAACTCATAAATACAGAGAACAGTATGATGGTACCCAAATAGGAGGGTAGCTGGATGAAAAAGATGAAGTTAAGTAGTACAAAGTGGTAGTTACAAGATAATCATGGGAATGCAGGATGTATCATGTGGAATATGGTCCTCTTTGATTTTTTTAAGGTGTAAAATATTAGTTGTTAAATGAATTTCATACCATTAACATAAAAACAATTATATATAATAATATAATTTTAATGTATTTATATGTATATAGTTGTTTATAACAAATTTGAAGTTATTACTGCTGTGGAGAAGAAAAATCCTTAATTCTTTAAAGAATCACACTTTAAATTTATTGTATCATTTTTATTAAATAAATTGCATGCAAACAAATGCCTATTTGTTTAAGAAACAAATGCCTTTAAGTTTAAAGAACATATTTACCTATATAAAATATTTTAATTGTGGAATACACCAATCAAAAGGGATAAAAGATATCATATCTGTTTCCACTTTCTTTTTCATCGTGTGTGATATTTTATAAAGACTTTAAAACTGTACACATCTCCTATACTAATCTAAAGGTCTATTATATGAAAAATATTACTAATTTTATGATCTTATTTAATCCATAGAAATCAAACACTATCTTGTTTGCCACTATTATCCATGAGGGAGTTCCAATATGTACTTTTCATTGCTTTCCTTCTCTTTACTTTAATAAAGTGTTCTCATGGGTGTTAGTGTCTTTCACATTCATTTTTCAGCAGTTTATTAACCCATGACTTAGCCTTATCCAGGAGGAGATGCAACTCCATATTTGACCTGAGAAAGCCTTGAAAGAGCCAATGTATCTGCATTTAAATTTAAAAATGTACTGACCAGAAATCGAGATACATTCTTTCCAGTAGTTTCTGTTTTCTTCCTGACCAAGGATGCCAAGTCCTCTGCTGAAAGTGAAAGGAGGGGGTAGGTTAAGATATTTGAGAGTGGAAATTGTTAGAAATATTTGAAATATCTCCTGTGGGGATTGGGAAACGAACAACTAGGGAAATCAAAGGATTGCTGGGCAGTGTTTTGAATCCAGTTGGGATTCTACAGCGTGAATTTGTAGTGGCAACTGATTAGTTGGCATATTTTTAAAACACAGCTCAGCAATACATATGCAAGTATAGAAAGGCAGGCAATGGCAGTCTGAGGATATGAGATGTTAGAACAGCAGAGAAAGAGATTGGAGATCTTGGAGGAGGCAAGGAAGTGACTTCCAATGGCTTTTGCTCTTGTTTGCACACTGTTTTCCTTCTCTAAGTTAAATATATCTGTTTATATAAACCATTTATTTCTGAATATTGGCGTAAAAAGCAATGCATTCTAATTGAGAATCCAAAAATATGTAAAATATAGTATACTATAAGGTTTTAATAATATATAGGTTATCGTATCCTTTCTAATACACAGACATTTTAAATTAAGCTTTTAAAAAAGACTGAAATATGTCAAATTTGTTCATTTTAACAGGACAATTTTCTGAATGATTTTATTTTACTTAAATAAAATAAGGCTATAATTTTTTATTATTTTATTCCTTTTGAGAGGCACTTTCTGTAACTCTTTTCCTTCTACAACATAATAATTTTGATAACACTCGATTAATGCCTAACTTAATTATTTTTATACAGAAAATGAATGGTGTTGTGTCTCTCAAAGACTGTTATGGCAAATTTGTATCCAAAAATGCTATAATACCATAGACTCAAAAATAGTTTTTTACATTATTTATTTCTCACATAAACACTAAAGCATAAACTTAAGCCTTAAAGCCTATTTTGAACTCAATTCTGATGGAGCGGTGGAAGACTTTGTTTATAAGTCCTACTTTTCTGCATTTGCTCTCTCTACTTCAACAACTCTAAAATTTTTGCTGAACACTTGTTTTCTGTTCTGCATACCTTTCTATATTAATGCACATAATTTAAATACAGTCAACAGTCATAATGATTAGGACAGGCAGGGTTTTTTTTGCTTGCTTGTTTTTTTGTTTTGTTTTATTTTCTGGAGTAAGCATAGAACAGTAGGAAGAATGAATCTTACAAATTTACATGTATTTTTCAATTTAAGAGAAAGCAGATTACAGATTCCTGGGGGAAGCTGCAAAGTCAAATTACAATGGGTACATAAAGGAAGGCGTGAAGAGTTTAGCCATATTTGCAATATACTGCATAAAACTGGCCAATTTTAATAACATTCAGCATCTCCTATATTTGAAAGTAATGGATATTTAAAAATTAATTTTATTTATTTTCATGAAGTAAAATATGGTCAGGGTATTTTCATCTCTGTATTCAACAAGATAATTATATTTGTTTTGCTTCATTGAAAATAACATGTTAATATATCCAATATATTAAATTTATGAGCTAGAGTATATAACTCCTGTTCTCAGTTAACTTCTTTTGGGGGAAATTACTTCAGAATTTTTCTAGAGGAACATCTGTCTTCCTTTAGTTAGACTTTAATTATTGGAGGAAAAAAAAACACCCCTTTTGTTCTAGCAGGGATTGGCTAGAAGTAAGCACAAAATTAATACATTGTTTCAGGAATACTATGACCAAAAATGAAACAATACAATTACAAAGGAAACATAAAGAGTCCTGCTGAGTAAGGATTATGTACAGAGATAGGAGAGTGGAAGTAGTTGAGAAGAACAGGGCACCAACCAAGCCCCCTAGGAAGTTATGACTCAGGGACTTATCAAGGAAAAGAGGTGCTTGATGTTCAATATTAAGATATATTCTCAGCTAGATTGAAATTTAATCCCTAATCTTAATCTTGTGGAGTAATTGCTGGCAATTGAAATCTGTTGAAATCAACTTGAAACATTTGCCCTGGTGTTTGAAGAGAAATTCACCTCTGTTGACATATGATCTCAAGGTGTGTTATTTACACACTAGTACGGTAAGTTACAAATCTGTCTGTCTTCTAACCAAGTTGTACGTTATCAGAAAAAGAACAAATTTTTCTAACCTGGCATTTTTCCTCATGGTGTGGAATGTTGTATATAGTTTCTCAGAAAATAATAGGCTTAAGCCATGGTGTTTTAGGAATGCCAAAAAAATGCATGTTAAGTGATACATTTTAAAGGATTTGTGATTGGGAAAAATTTTATAAATTATTTTGCTTTGAATTTTAAGTAATATTTTCAGTTAAATTTGAGTTCATAAACATGCTAGAAAGGAAACTGATTCACATTAAAAATTCAGTTATCAAAGAAAATTCTAGTCATCCTTGCAATTTGCTCAAGAAATGGGGTAGACTATTGCTCAAGGAAAGACTAGGTTAGGTCATATTTAGAAAATAAATAACTTTTCAAGTTTTTGTTCAGATGCTTATATTTTAATCAGTATAAGAGACAAATGTATTTAAAAAGTAAATAAATTAATTAAAAAAAAAAGTTTAACAGACCTGAAATAAAGAGAAACCTGTATTTGTTCATTCAGAATTTCTATATATCACATTAAAAAATTCCAATGGTTTTTGATAGCCACACGAAGTAATTACAGGAGTAACCTGTGCAAGCACGGCTACAATGGTCAGCGCTGCTGGCTTGTTTTGATCGGACCTCCTTCACAGTCTACGTAGAAACTTTAGTTTAGAAAAGTGGGAAATCCAAACCCTTCAAAAAAATTTGAATCATGTTTTTTTTTAAAAAAAAAAAAAAAGTAAAACCATTATATTTAGTATAAATGCCTTGCTGAATCCCCAGATAAATTATACAAATTCATGACATATATTCTTAATATTAATGTAATAAATTATATATATGCACAGGCACATATTCTTTCAATAATGTCTTTGTATTTAATTCACCTTTGCCATAATATCTATTTTTAATGTAACTTTTCATTTTTTTAACGCTTCTATCTTCCACAAGAAGAATTTATCAGTCATTATAACCACTTATAATGATAAAATCCAAAACTTTATAGATTTTATTTTTTTTGAAATTATTCCATTTCTTCAGGGATTGATTGAAAGAGCATGACAGGATCAGGTTACTAGGAATCCCTGAGTGCTGGTTGGCTACCAAGATGCTTTCAGAATGAGATAATGGATTTGACACTTAAAACAAAACTGAGCCTGTTTTATTTGAGCTGGGTATTCACCAGGTTCTCATCTTTGCTCCCACCATTGCTTCCCATGCTCCAGTAATATTAGCATTTCTTCAGTTTCTTTCTTCCCCTCCTTCCCTCCCTCCTTCCGTCCTTTTCTCTTTCCCCCCTCCCTCCCTAGCCCTTCCCCTCCAGCTCCCCCTCCCTCTCTCCCTCCCTTCCTTCCCACCTTTCTTCCTCCCTTTTTTATCCTCACCTGAGGACATTTTTTTTCTTTTGCTTTTAGATAGAGAGGGAGGGTAAACATGGGTTGGTTTCTTCCTGTACACCCACTTTGGGGATTGCAGTCTCCCGGAACAGGAATCAGACCCACAACCTAGGCATGTACCCTGACTAGGAATCAAACCCTCAATGTTTTGCTCCAGCCATCTTAGCCACATCAGCCAGGGCCCCTTCAATTTCTTAAAATGGGACATAATTATTTAGTCCTTTGCAATATTAATTTTCCTGAATATTCTACCCCTCCTTCTCTTTTTTTAGCCTAATATTGATTTCCTCTTCTAATCACAGATTAAAAATTACTTCCTCTGTTATTTCTTCCCTGAGCATCTGAACTAGGCAAAATTTTTGAGCTACACTTCCACATTACTATCTTTTAACACTTATCAGAGTTTTAAATTACCTGTTCAATGCCTATATTCCTTATACAGTGTAACCTCAATGAAAGCAGATACTCTATAAATTTAATAAATTTAAGGTCATGTACATGGCCTATGATATGCCCCATGCTTATTCAATGAATGGATAAAAGATATTGGGCTAATTCATGTACCAGAAAACATGTTACCATAACAACATATTCTCTCCCTGAAAGCTGATATTTATGGCAAGACATATTTTAATTAGAAGCTTCCTTGGTGGGCACAGAATTAGCACAGAAGAAGGCAGTTTAGTACTAAGATTCCTAAGTTACCATAGACCTATTGGCCATTCCTGAGTGACATGTCAAAGGGGAAAGAATGATCAAGTCTGTGGGCTGATTGACTGATCTACTTGGTTGCTGTCTATTCCTTTGGACTTTCCATCCTTGACTATGTTAACTGGACAAGTTAAAATCTGCCAGATTAAGGTTTTGCTTCAAGTCCCCTATGTAAAATGGCATAGATCAATACATACATGTGACGCTCCACATCTGTTGACTCTCAACCACGGGTCAACATCAGGATGTGAGGGGGCGCCAACTGTATAGTGATAGATGGTAAATAGACTTTTGGGGATAATCTCCTTGTAGTATATACAGATGTCATCTATAATGTACATTGAGGTTATATATTAATAAAATGCTATAACAGCTTTTCAAATCATTTCTTGATAAAAATATGATTAATTATTAGATGATTAAAAATTTCACACATTTGTGCTTCTGGTGACATTATAGTTATCCTGCTAGGTTTTCCTTTGTAATAAAACATGGCCCACATTATTATAACCTTAGTTTATAGTTTTATTATCATTCTTTCATTTAGTACCCACTATATCCTGTAATTGAGGAGGTGCTTTAATGAGATAAAGTTTGCTCAACTTTTATTTACAAATGTTACATTAAGAAAGACCATATAAAATATTTTTAAGAACAAAAATCATTATTACTTACACATACACTATCTCTGCTACTAAATTGTTGGGTAAGCCTGGGTGTTAGATTTAATCTTTCTGGGTTTAACATTTTTTTACATTTTTCTTTATGGCTTTGAATATTTAATGAAATGGCAGTTTAAATTTTGTAATTATAAAACTTCCTTCAACTGAAGAATTTCTTAATGTTGTTCTTCTGGGTATTATACCATTGCCCTTTATCTTTATTATTTTAAATTATTCATTATTTACATTGCAAAGGACTAGACCAATGTTAAAATAAGTTTATGAATTTGTCCCTGACAGTGGCAGCAAAGGGTATATTATAGGTAACTTGCTGATTAGACATCAACTTCAAAAGGTTAATTTTGTCTTTGAGAATTCTTTATCTGGACCTCTTCCTAGATAGCTTGCTGTGTATATAGCATCCATGAATTTACCCTGAATTCTACTGAAGTATATTTTTATGTCCATGCTTTTATTGTTACATAAAAGTAATGCGATCCATGAAATTCCACTTCATTTTATAAATCAACATTTTCTGTTGTGTTTGTTTCCTTAAATGTGATCAATTTTTAAAGTTGCCTTTGAGAGAAAATCCTCAATAGAAATACAGTAATTCCATTGTTGGTTAGGTTTGTCTTTCGCTCCCTGGCTTATTTCGCTTAGCATGATGCTCTCCAGTTCCATCCATGCTGTCGCAAAGTTTAGTACTTCTTTTTTTCTTTCTGCTGCGTAGTATTCCATTGTGTATATGTACCATAATTTTTTGATCCAGTCATCTACTGATGGGCATTTAGGTTGCTTCCAACACTTGGCTATTGTAAATTGTGCTGCTATGAACATTGGGGTGCATAGGTTCTTTTGTATTGGCGTTTTGGTGTTCTCAGGGTATAGTCCCAGCAGGGGAATCGCTGGATCAAAAGGCAGTTCCATTTTCAGCTTTCTGAGGAAATTCCACACTGCTTTCCATAGGGGCTGCACCAGTCTGCATTCCCACCAACAGTGGACTAGGGAGAAGCAAGGAAAATATGACCAGCAACACTGAAAGGAAAAGAAATCAACAGAGACAAGAGGGAAGGGGGGGGGCCAGGGAAAGGGAAGGGAAGGGGAAAGTCAAGGAACATATAGCAAGGACTCATGGACAAAACCAAAGGGGAAGAGCTGAGGGAGGGAAGGTGGGAGGGGGCAAGGGAAAGAGGTGGGGGGAAGGCAGAGACAAATGTATTTAAAAAGTAAATAAATTAATTAAAAAAAAAGAAATACAGTAATTCCAGAGACTAGAAGACTATTGATGATGACTATTTGATTCAGTTTTTTTTTAAAAATCTAGTATTTCTTGTCAAATTATCTTTGATCGAATCATAGAATTTACAAATGCTGTCAGCTTTTGTGTTACCTGTTCAACATTTTGACATTTGCAGGAGATCACTGGTACGCTGTATTTTCTTTTCTAGGTATATTGTCATATATAACAATAGCATACGCCATAAATATTTTAATTTATTATTTAATTTCATGTGAGAATCAATACCAACATGTACCAGTGTTAATTATCTTAGTAATATTGGGTTCCATTGAATAAATTGATATCTATTAATTGCCCTGAATACCATCAGTATATTTCATTAGTGTTGTCTTCAATGCTATTCTTTCCAATACTTAATTCTTTGACTCACTGTTGATGAGAACTGAATTAGCCAAGGCTCTCTGAGATCTGGTACTACTGACTGTGTATATGTATTGAAGCTATTTCATGATAATCTGAAGCTGGAAATACTTAACTCTTAGGATATTCATATAATATTATTTCAGATATTTAGAATATTTATAATGCAGGAGGGATTTACTTTGCCTCTTTGAATAAATGGAAAAAACTAAGACTACTAGTTATAAATTAAAAATTGAGAAAATTTCATTCAAGATAAGTAGACATTTAAAATAATTAATGATTTACAATAAAAAGATTGCTTAGAGGTAATAAGTTTCTTTCTTAGAAAAGATTTCTACATAGGTGTAAGCAATTGATTATTGGCAATAAAGAATTCATGAAGTCAATAGTGATTATTCTAGATGATTAATGAAATACTTTTTTAATGACAGACTTCTATTCTCATTAGCAATCTTTTCAGTATTTACCAAGTGCCACTAACATCAAATGCTATGTTCATTAAATAAAACTTCATCTAGCCTGAATTTTGCTTAGAGACAATGCTTGCTACAACACCAACCATTTAACCACATATTGATCATTTCAGCCATAAAAGTGTATACCATTACCTAAAGTAAAATGATAAGAAATTAAGATGTAGTAAATATTTTAAGACGTTATTCTACCATAATATTTGAACTATTTAAACATAAAATAACCCTTCAAGTAATTGCCAAGAACAAAATTATACTTTTTAATATATGAAGGCATAAACTGTAGAAAATCCTTTATGACCTTGGAATAGACTTTTTTGGAGAGGGTAGAAATTTACAAAGGCTTTCTTTTCAGATTAAGTTTGTTACTTAAATACAGTTCTGCAATAATTTTGTGGGTTATAGGGAAACTCCATGGCAATAAAACAAAGTAAATAAAGCTGTAAGGAGTAACACAAAGATAATAAACACATGGCTTTAGTCTCTTTATCATCTACCAATGGTTTTAACTATAGTATGTAAGGTTGTATGATACATAATTTCATTTATTAAACTTCTAATTGGAGCAGGCAAAAATTTATATTCTAATTTTCTAGTTATCTAGATTTTGGCAAATGACATACCATTAAAAACCTAGTGGAAAGGTGTGCCTTAAGGCTATATATCCCATAGCTCTTGATAATATTCAGTTCCAAATTGAAATAACTTAATTACATTCTCCAAGGATCCATTTTCAGAGTAGGTACAGCTGTTGCATTTTCTGTTTTAGAAAGATAATTATAATTACAGGCAACTTGCTTAAGATGGAAGTAGTAATGCATTACAAATTTAGGGAAAAAGTGATATTCTAGTGTTGGTTTATGTAGGAAGAAGATATTGGTTACAATAGATCAGTGGAAAGCAAGGTATTCCATGTATGCATGTATGTATGCTTTAAGTCACATTTTGGAGAGAGCACATATAAAAAATTTATCAATAATTTTATATTTAAGAGAGAATCATTTAGTGTTTACTGTATACCGGGCAGTATATAGCACATAAAGTCAAAACTAGACACAATATTTAGCAAAATCACAATCTGGTAAGGAAAACATTTATAAACAAACCTTTCCATGAAACGTTGTTATATAAAGTATATAGGGAGCAACACAGGAGGAAAAGACTGGCTCAGGAATTTATAGGACACTTCACAGAGGGAGTACATTTCAGCAAAGTCTTAAAGCAAGGCTTATAATTAATTAGGATGATAAGGCTGGGTTCCACAGGAAGTAAAATTGGGCAATATTCCTCTGGGAAGATGCTGTTACTAACTCTGAAGGGTGAGAAATTGTATCCTACTGGTCAGCTAATAGTTATCCTGCCACATGTTCAAATATGCAGGAGAAGACGTAAGACAACTAAGTCAGATCCAATGGGCTTTATTAATCATCACACAGAAACAGGATGAACTGAAGTTGTCAGTTTCCTACCCCGTTTTCCACAGACTGTCATAAAAATGACCAGGCATTTAGCAAGATCCATTAAAAGAGAGAAATCCTGTGTTGAAGGCCTCTGAATCTGTTATACTACAGAGTAAGAATTGTCTACCCATTTCTCTGGAATAAGATGTTCTATCTTTCGAAGCTATGAGGAAGTGTATCCTGTGCTACAGTTGAATGTATTAATGGTATATTCCAAGGCTGGTTTTCTTTTTTATTTTTTTTTAATCTTGAAAAGAGAGCCTGGAAATAAGGAAGTCGATGCATCTACTTACAAGATGTGCAGAAATGAGACAGACTCATGAAGTGCCTCCCAAAATAAACAACCAAATGTAAAAATCTCCAAGAGATCAAATAGTATGTCGTATCTCAAGAATGCTAAGAGGTCTCATCTGTATAAAAGATAGCAGGTACCTGGTTCCATGAAAAGTGAAAATCCCAGGGCAATTACCTGACTGTAAAGATCTTGTCATATTTACTAATACACTTGGCTTTTATTCTGGAGGTTAACTGAGGGGTTGGGGACACAATGATTCTAAACAAGTAAGTTACATAATCAGATTTGAAATTGGAATTATGATTGAGAGTGTTGAGTGAAGATGGAGAGAATGTTGGAAAGCATGCCAGCTTAGAAGCTTTGAAAATCGGGCCCTGTGAGGGAAAATAACAAGAACCAATGAAGTGCTCAAGTTGAAGGTGGGAAGAATGATGTAGATCTAACTTAGTCAGTCTTTGGTACTTGCAAATCAGTTGAAAATAAAATGAGACAACAGAGATGGAGGGATTGAGTGTCTCTTAAAGCTTTCTCTTTTTTTCCTAAATTTCTTTTTTTTAATTGTTCAAATACATTTGTCTTCATTTTCCCACCACCACTTTCCCCTGCCCCACCCATCCCCACCTCCTACCCTCAATCCTTCCCCCCTTTGGCTTTGTCCATGGGTCCTTTATACATGTTCCTTGAAGGGATTCTAAATTAAATGAAGAATATAAGAAAAGGAGTGATGTAATGGGATAAAAGTATATAGTTGTTTAAATAATTGGATTTCCGAACAATAAGACAAGAGATGGTTGGTGGAAGAGATATTGAAACTGGGTGGGAATAATTTTGAGGAATCGTGGTTAGAACTATAGGAATACCTGAGCTTAAAGGAAATTAGTGGAATAATAAAAGCTGTGAAGGAGCAACCTTGAGATATGGGCAGGAAGGGAAATTCAGGGAAAAAAATGGAAAGTTATGAGAGAAAGGGAAAGAACACAGAAAGGCAGGTTCCATGGAAGCAATGAGATGAGATAGTTTCAAGGATGACAGTGGCCGTGAGGGCTGAAATTTGAGAAACATCAAGAAAGAAGTCATTTAGAAGGATTTGGACATTAGGAGGTTCTTAAAAATTTTGGAAACCACTATTTTGTAGAGGAATTCTGTTAAGATTATGACTGGCATTACTGGGTGAGTACATTGTGCCAACTTTCTCTACCTTCTTACCGATTCAGTAGAGGGTGGAGAATTCAGTTCAATATATTCATCTTTCAAAATTCGCAGGTGAGTGTAATGGCAATGTGAAAGAGTTTTCGTCACAGGAGTTTTTGTATAGGTCTTGGAGTTTTGCCTTTTGGGAGAGAAATTTGAAAATGCATACTTGGTTAGGATTTTCTTTGGCTCTTTCCCCTTTAGCTTCCCCCCTACCTTCTGGCCTGAATTTGATATTTGATGCTGAAAGGGTGGCAATTACCTGGCTGCAAGCATGATGATGAAAGCCATCCTTATGCACCAGTCAGAGTCTAGGCTGTGGAGCAAAACAAATTAATCCTGACATCTCAATGGCTTACTAAACAAAGGTTTATTTCTCACTCAGGCAAAGTCAGTTGTATTATCATCTCTCCAGGGCAGAGCTGTCTCACCTTTTTCACCTCTGGGCACACATAAACTCATTATTAAAATTCTGCAGCATATCAAAAATATATTATTTGCCAGTATGAGAAATATTTAGTTTTGATTTATTGATAAAAAAGTAATAAAGGTAATTACCTACTCTTTTTGCTCCAAAGTGACTTTTTAAAAAAAATCATATGCCTAGGCTGGTATATAAGGCTTTCTGTTACCAAGAATTGCCCAATCAGATGCAACTTTATTATGCAACGTGACTGATCAAATGCAACTCTATCCTATGACCCATATATTTATGGTTCAAGACAGAGCATTCACACTGATGGCTGTTGTTTTTGTCATTTTTTTATTTGACAATCTAGGGAAAAAAGATCAGGGCTGCTGACTAAATAGTCATGCATTTCCTGTTCTGAAAATTCTTGTGGCACACCAGTTGAAAATCACTGCTTTAGGGCAACTGCCTTTTAAATAGTTGCTTGGGGAATTTAGTCTGTTACTCTCTTGTAAGTACAATTATAATGCAGAGTTTCTAAGTCAAGGCTGGGAAGAAGTGAGATCAAAAGGGTCAGAAAAGGGCTTTTAACTTCCTTAGCTTGAAAGTAACACCAGACTTCTGCTCGTAGTCTATTGGCCTTGAACCAGTCACATGACCTTACCTAGATGCAAGAGGGCAACAAAGTACAGTCTTCAAAGGACTGGAAGTGCAGGAGTGCTGGTAAGTAGGGAACAGTAGTGATGCAGTGCTCTAAGGCGCCTTAAGCAATTTATCAACCGTGTACTGCCCACCTCTGAACATCTTGCTATATAAGAAAATATATTTCTATTTATAAGGGCTACAATTAAGTCAATTTTTGTGTCCAATAGCCAAGTAGAATCCTAACAGCTGTAAGAAAAAATAAAAATGTCCAATTTACTATAAATTAGCTCTCAAAATACTTTGTTTTATGTTCATGAAATTTAAAATAAGTTTGATATTTTCATTTCAAATGCTATATTGCTAAAACAAAAGCTGACAGGTATAGCACCAGAACTGAGGGGGCCCTGAAACAGAAAAGGATGTGGTGTTCCAGCCTTGCAAACAGTGGGCTCCAGGGATTTGCTCTGCTCTGCTGTCTCCTGCACTATGAGATGAGAGGACTTCCCTAGTATGCGTATATATATTCATTGTCTAAACTACTAGTTGCCGTTGTAAATGTATGCCAAGTTTAAAATAGCTTGTTCTAAAGCATAAAATTAAGTCCATTTGGAAGTAAATTAGGGAACTTAATAAAATTTATTTTATTTGGTCCTTTTGGCATGGAGGAAGGACGTTAATATATATCAGAAAAATAATTTGTCTTTTCTGCTCTTGTTTTATTTGCTTATTGTTTTCTTTGCATGAAATCTTAATTCTGTTACTGAACTCCCAAGTTATTGTTTCCTTATCTGTAAAATAGCATAAAAATTGAGACTCATATCATACCTGTCAAGATTTGGGAGTTGTTACATGCTAGGTTTTTTTCTATTTACACTTTTTCATCTCTGGATTTGCTGGTCACAAAGCCATCAATAGCGAGATCATTAAGAGTCAAATAAAAAATCAGTGATATTATTTTGTTAAATGGGGAAATCCCAGATACTTTCAGGTACAATCGTTTTTCAGGTTTAGTTCCAAAAGTCAAACATGACTCTTAATTTATACTTCTTTAATATGAAATTGCTGTTGTAGAGAAGAATATCAGTGACTCTTCTAGCAAGACACACAAAGATGATGGTGGCCTAGTTGCAAGGACCAGGTGTGTATACCACATGGAGATAGTTAAGGAGCGTATGAAGACTGGTTTTGGACATTTAAGACAGTTATGCTGCCAAAAGTTGAGAAATGGCCCAATGAATGGCTCTGGGTCTCACTAATCATGTTTGAAACATTTCTCTTGCACAAAACACCTAAAAATCAGTTGGAGGGAGAGCAAGACATGAGTATGTGTTGAATGGTATTTCCTCTGCTCTAAATTCATGTGTTGAAGTCCTAAACTGCAGAGCCTATGAATATAAACTTACTGGGAAATAGAGTCATTGCATGATCAAGTTAAAGTGAGGTCATTCGGGTAGACCTTATTTCTGTATGGCTGTGTATGTATGAATAGGGGTAATTTGGGCACAGACAGCACACAGGCAGAATGCTACATGCACATGGGGCCAGAGATTGGGATGATACCTTTATATGCCAAGGAACACCAAATACTCAGGAAACCACATGCTGCTAGGGGAGAGAGGCGTGGAACAGATTTCTCCTCACAACCCTAAGAAGGAATCGGTACTGCTGACACCTTGATGTTGGACTTCCAGCCTATAGAACTGTATGGTACTTTGTGACAGGCATCCTAACAAACTAATTCAAAGGATTCGAGTAAATGATTCCTTTTCTATGGGCCAAGTAAAAATATGTAGCAGAGAAGGTTTCTTGTGTGGATTAGATGAAATAATGTATTAAATTGTTAAATTGGTCACAGGGATGTTCAACCCATGACTTGGGGGCCGCATGTGGCCCAGGATGGCTATAAATGTGGCCTAACACAAAATCATACATTTACTTAAAACATTATCAGATTTTTTTTGTTTTGTTTTCATTAGTGTATTTAATGTGTGGCCCAAGACAGCTCTTCTCCTTCCAGTTTGGTCCAGAAATGCCAAAAGGTTGGATACTCCTGAATTATGTTTATCATGATTCACATATAGTGTCACACATAGTAAACAGGATATGTGATGTTGCTATTGAAATTATCAAAAATTTTATTTTGATTTTGTTTAATCATGTGATGGTCAAGACCACTGAAGCCAAAAAACCTTGCCTTGAATCCTAGCTCTGCCTCTTTCTACCTCTGTGATTTACTTAATCACAGACAATTTACTTAAATTTTTTAAACTTCATTCTTTTCTAAAATGAGTATGATATTAATGCTCATACCATGGCAATATGGAGTTGTACACAGGAGAGATCGCCGTGAGCCTAACTTGAATGCTCAATACATTTTAACCATTACTATTATTATTTTCAATTGTCCAAATATTTCCTTCTGTTGACAGTAAATTACATTTACATCATAAGCTTTATCAATAAAGATTATTTTGCTTTCACTCCAAACTTTCCCTTCTAGCATAAAGTTGGTATTCTATTAAAAAAGATAACCTGATTTTAGGTAGCAATTATTTTTTCCTTTTTCTTGGAAACAAGGTTCCACATGAACAGTTTGTTTAAAATTTTGGAATACCTCAATGAACAATAATTAAAGCCATGAAATTTTATTCAATGTAGCTAAGTCAGTCCCTTGTAGTCAATTAGGTGTCCAGGGAAGTGCAATTATGGTAAACCACCAGGGCACATTGAAACCAGTGAAGCAAAAGGTTGCCCTGGTGATTTGGGGATAGTGCTATGGGAGATTTAACTCAGGCCATTTATTGTCTTCAAGTTAAAGAGCCGTGTTAACACTTTCAAACTATCAGCACACAATATATCAGCTAACGCTATTATTATTTTCCTGGATGTTGAATTTGGGAGAAAAAAGAAATAATATTTTATCATGTATTAGAAAAGCATCAAAATAAGTCAGATAACTCCTAACTTTTCTTCCTGCTATAATCTTTTCTTTCCACTTAGAAATATTTTAGTGTCCATTTTGCCTGCTAGTAACACATCCAAGTAGGAACTGTTTTGTGTGTTTCCTGGCTTTAAACTATATAAATTTCAACACTTCACTAACTTTAAAGCCTGAGGACATTTTTTTTAAGTCTATAGTCTACAATTTAGTAAATTATATACTATTTTGTTTTCATTATACATCAAAGATATAGACACGTATTTAGGGTTTAGCTTTTTGTTTGAAATAATGTATGAAGGATATAGTGCAAGTGAAATGAAACATGAATCTGCACATATTTATTCCTGTCTGAATAATCTTTACCAATTACTCACCAAAAATTGCATATTTTGGGAGTTAACTGGGCTAATTCTTTTTTCAACTAGTATTTTACATTCAGAGAGTCTTCAGAGTCCTCACCAGCTCGTGTCAGAAGGGCTTACGTGTGTTCTCTTCCATCTAACCTAAAGTCTCTTCTGTAGCTTTAGCCAAACTTATACACTTTTATTCTTAGAAATTATTGATAACAATAGATTGCCATGTTTCCTTAAGAGAAATTTGTATATTTATTCATCATGGGTTAGTAATGTTTGGCATGCAGTGTGTTTAGTAATGTTTCTTAATTTTATTAATGCTGTATACTGATATATATATAATGTATATACATATGACATCATATATGTGACATCAAAAAGCCTGATCAATTAACTGAAAGTAAAAGGAGTTGAAATAGTTATTTGATACCACGTAAACAGAGATGAATGGAGTAAAACATTAACCTTCTTGATAATGAAAATGAAAATTATTTAAACCTCAGAAAAATGAAAAAATACTTCATAGATAGAGTTTCACAAATGGGGATGGGAATGACTCACATATTGCAAGCGGGATCAATACAGTAGAAAACCAACTTAGCAACAAATGAGCTGAAAATTGGATGAAATGAAAAACAGAAAAATTATTGTAAATTTTAATGTAAAATTGTGTAAGAAAATGAAATCCAATTATAATACTATCTAGAGCTTTGTTTTGGGAAAAAATATTGGTGAGAAGAGACCAAATCTGAAAGTAGTTAAATGTATTGATTTAGAAAAATATAAAATAAATAATGCCTTGGTAACAATCTTCAAATATGTTTAAGTTGGTTATTTTTAAAGGATGGTTTCCCTGAAAAGCTAAAATCAAAGACAAAAAAAATAGTTAGATTTAATATAGTATAGTAGTTGAAGAGAGAAAAAATTATTAAGCAGAGGTATTTATCTCTAAATATTATAATTATAAAATGTGTATATATCTAAACAATTACATTAAGATAAATTTTTATTTTTCTTATTTAACTTATAGTACCTAATACCTCATTTTATTAACTATATCTTTATTTAAAACCTAATTTTCAAAGTACTTAATTCACTTTAACTTCATTGTTAAATTGTTACTTCATTGTTTTATTTTTACTTTTAGTGTTTGACATTGATTAATCTGCTTATTATTATTCCTACAGTTGTGGCATTAACTAGTAAGTTCTGCATATTTCTCCTCTTTAAATTTTTCTTCCCACCATGGCTGCAAGATTTGTACCCTCTCCGCCCCTCTCCGATTGTTCTTGTAGTAATTTTTATGCTTCTTCAAGATTTTCCAACATTCTGATATTAGATCTTCAAAAATTGCCAGAATGTAGATGTAGTCCCATAATGAAACTCTTCTATGAAACACAGAGCTCCCATATTATTTGTTAGTTGAATTCATCTACTACAAATTTGCTGATGAGGAGCTATTTCTCCAAATGTTCATGGTACAACTTTGAATAGTTTTCTATTCAAATACAATTCCTTTTAATAGCCTATTTTGACTACTATATCTATATTTTAAAGCAAGTATAATCTATAATCTTCTTTCTATGACACACACATACTGTCATTTACTCTCTTGACCCCCAAATCATCATTTGTTCATGTATTCATTTTTTTGCACTGATTGCCCAACCTTTGTTAAACACTAGTCTTATATGCTAGCAATCTTTAGTTAAAAATGACACGATCTTTAACCACGGAGGTGGAGATTTACACCAATTACTTCCATACACTAAAGAATTCAAAATTTAAATAAATGTACTTTCAACAAAAATAAATAAATACAATTCATAGACATGGGTGTAAATAGCCATTGGATTTAGGACAATCTGTGCAAATAAGATGTTACACTGTAGGAGAAAAAACCCCAAAGACTTTAGAGGGTACTAACGCAGCGTTGAACCTCTGCTGAATATTACTAAGAGAGACTCAGGGTATTAGTTTTATGTGCTGGAGTTTTGGAAAGTGACAGGCCTGAATTCAAGCCCTAATTTACCAATTACTAGCCATGTGTACATGAATAGTTTAATTAACCAGTTAAGATTTTCCTTATTTGAAAAATAGAATGGTCATAAGATTTTTTGATGTGACTTAACATAAAAACTCTAAAAGTCACCTAACTCAGTATCTATGCTTGGACATGTTTCTCTAAATTCTTCATGGAACAGCTTTCTTATCTTCCTGACTGTAAGAAAGTACATATCCTCCAGCTTTGTTGGTCCATCATTCACAGTCAAGAATGCATGTACTAGAAATAGTCATGTACTAGATTTTTAGAATTGCGTTTAAGCGTAAGAGTAGTGACTTACATTCAGACTGGATCATCAGTGGAAAATCTGGGTCATGGTAGAATGTGACTGTAAAAGGAAACTAACATTTTCTACTTCACCATTTTTTATGGCACTCGTTGTCTCGGTAAACTCTTTGAGCACAAGCACGTAACTGATGCTGGAATTCTATTTTTCTTGTTTGCTATTTAAAGAGATAGCAAATACTAATTGTGTATTACCAGGAGACCTGAAAAATGATCCTTCTGGATTCAGGAGCCACATTTATGCTGTTATCTTCCATTAGAAATAAACAAAGTAGCATCACCCCCACTGCACACCTGGTCTAATTTATCATGGGGCAGTGCATCAGCATTGCAAAGCAGCATTTTTCCTAGTCATGACTTGTTTGAGGATTTGAACCAAAAGCTCCAGAGAGAGTCCATGATTTTAGATGACACTTGCTGTCAGATTCTTTTCTTACACTACAAATTTGTCCCGTACATTCAAATCAGGAAGGAGGACAGATTCTTACTTATCCTCACATGTGTTATGCATGACTAATGTGTGTGAGGCTTGTTTTTTTTCATATTTATAATAGGATGCAAGCGCAAGTGACGTATGCAGGTTCTTTGGAGAAAGGGGATGGGGAGGGTAAGGCAGGGGAGAGCAATGAGGGGAATGAGGACAATTGTAATTGAATAACAAAAAAAGTAAAAGGCTTAAATTAAATAATTGCTGTGGAAAAGAATTCTGTCACTCTAAAATTTTCTCTAATCGGCCAAACAGAACTTTAGTCTTACTCACTTTTTAGATAGTCTATTTCATTTCTTTTTTTTTAAGTGAAGTTCTCTCTCTCTGTCTCCTCATTCCCCAATATATTCCACCACAACAACTATAGATATGGCCTGGACCCCATATTAAAAGCACTGTTTTTCCTTCATGATATATACTAAAATCGATAAACCTCCCACAGCAATCTTAAAGTTCCTCTAGAATTTATGGATGAAGATCTTGAAGCTTAAAACAGTAATTTTCGTATCCAGATCATCCAGCTAGTGTCTAACTGCCAGAGCTGATTTGAAACCTGGGCTTCACCCCTGTATCACATTGTCAAAACTGAGTGCTTTTTCCCTAATGCATTGAAGTTTCATCCCAATGTACTGTAAAATAAGCCATCAAAGTTTAAACTTGGCTATTTTATCACTAATGTACCGTTAATTTACTCTAGCACTATATACAGAATAGGATTATTTGCTTTTGAGTTTTAGGCTTTGAGAAAAGAAAGAACAAAACAAAGGTCCCTATACTTTTAAAATTAGCACCCCTCTATGGGGAAAAAAAGTGCTGAGCAGGCATTGTGAATATGTTTGTTTGTATATTTATTTATAAAATATACATGTGTATACACATACACCTAAATTGCCATATATGTGTGTGCATTTATATATAGTGCATAATATAACATATAACCATAATATTCTAGTATATTATAAGTGTATGACTACATAATAGAAAGCAATGGTAACAGCTCTGGTCATTCTACACATGATGTAGAGAATACTGGTTCTAAGTTTTGTGAACTTAATTTCTATGTTTAGCTACTCATACTGTAATATCTCCTAAAACTCATTGACATCATAATGGAGGGTCTGAAGGAATATATTATATAACCAGATAAAGGAAAAACAGGCTGTTTTTGTCCCCCATCCCACATTTTACTTGGACTTTAATGGCCTAAAATAGCTTTTTCATGTACTTGGGACTTAAAATAGCAAGATGCAACTTCTTGAGAATAATTTTATGGCATTATTGCCACAGACTAATGACAACATTAGAAACAACATACCAGCTACTTATTTATTGCTAAAGAAAATAGCTTAGTAAAATGTAAGCTAGCCCAAAGCACTGTTTGGTATATTACAGTATATTACAGTATTTAACTTATATCCAGAAACTCTAGATTACCAGTGATATCAACCAATTATTTAATTGTACATTTATCACTAATTTATTGAAGAAAGTACAAGAGGAAATGAAACAGCTTAAAAATCATCATTCTATGGATGTGTAATTAAAAGTATCAAGTCATACTGATTAAAAAATACCCAATTAAATTTATGGTGGCTCTGTTCTATGCTATAGACTTCTGTCATATTGTGCAGCATTTTGTCTCTGTAATGAAGTAGACCAGAATTTTCTAGTAGATATTTGCAGAGATGGGATAGCCTGATTGATGTGCTTTTAATGTCCCTTTCCCAAAATAAAAGGAAAAATTGTCCCAATTTGTAGTGTTTTTCAATTCCATGGCTGAACTACTAACCCGCTGCCACTGAACATGGAGGATGTGAAGACAGGTACAGAAGTAGCCTCATAAGCTGGTACCAGGAAGTTCCAGCTCATCTCTGGATGGCTTTGCCCTGTTCTTCTGTCAATTACCCTTCACCGATTTCCTGAATAGCTTAGTTTTATCCCAATGTACTATCGGTAGGGGTATCAAAAGTTTTTGGAGAGTGAGGTGGAGCTTAAAAAATCCATTATTAAAATTTTTCTTTTAAAAGAACCCCATATTTTGTGTAGTCTGTTTATTATTTCTTTATGAGTTGCTTGCTCTGTAAATGTGTTAAATAAATTAGACATTAAACAAAACACAAAAAACCTAAACAATTTGTATGTACCTTTTAGCAAAATGGACAAAAATGGAGCATTACTGATACATTCTAATTGTATTCATAAATTTATTTTTAATTTAATCCAATAATCAGAACTAAGGATAAGTAATTACTTAAGCTACTTAGCAATGAAGATGAAGTCAAAGCAAAGGTTTTAATATAAAATTATTGAAATTATTTTGAAATATACTGATTATAATAAGCCTCTTCTAATTGTAGTTATAGTGAATGCTATGATTTGAAGAATGAATTTAGACAACTCCTTTAATACATTGAAAAATATAATAGCACTAGCCTATTATTATTGATTTTCTATTCATAATTACTCTACTATTACATTTATTGATATTTCCTTTGCTTTAAAAATTTATAAACATCAATTATGCTAAAGGAGGCAGGGTATCTTTGACTGAACAAACTCAATGGAAAAAGTGTTTGGTTTGTACTCAGTTGTTTCCAACAAATAGAGAGATGAAATTCTGTGACACGGATCAGTAGTTTGTAGGTTGATTTATTGAGAACAGCAAGCAGGTAGCTAACAACCAAACTTATAAGACAGTGTCCCTGAACAATGTCCTTGTTTTCTACCTTCGTGTTTTACTTTTCAAGGGAAACTAGGTGTATTAAGTAGGGAGTCTGACATGGATTCAGTAGTAATTTCATCAGCACATTAAATATAAGTCTGAAATGCAGGAAAATTATATATTAAACATTGAGCATGCTATTTTAAATATAAAATGTAATATCTATGTTAAATCAATATAATTTCCAAATGAATACCCATGCATTGAGGATATGCTTTAAATAAATAACATTGCCTCACAGCAATGACAATATTAGTTGGATAGTATGTTTGATGGATGAAGGTAGAATGTTCTATTCTTATAGTGCAAATTGAAAGGATAAAAATTGAAATCTGAAATCTAATATCAGTAAACCACTATAGGGTATAAATATTTGATATTCTTTTGATCTTTACTTTTCTGGATATAGTTCATACTAATTCAAATGAAGGAAAACTTTATTCAAATGAAACAAACATTTGAATTACCTCTGAAAAAGAAAAAAATGTTTATGTAAATAAATACAGTAATGGCCTCGTGGAAGAGAAGGCAAAGAGTTGTGTTGCAGGAAGCCAACTGCGTAGCTCTGCAGTCTCTTCTCATACAGCTCCCTTTTCTTCCATAGCTGTATTTTTCTTGAACATAAAATACATTTCTTTATAACATGTAGAACTTCTTATGAAATGTACGTATACCATAGCTTACAAGCAAAGATTTCATTTTTTAAACACTTTTGGTTTACTTAGAATTGTAATTATGATTATGATACATATTATATTAGTTTCAGGTGTACAGCATAGTGATTAGACATTTCTATACCTTATGAAGTGATCACCTAAATAAATCTGGTATCCCTCTGGCACCATGTGTAGTCAAAACATTATAATTGGCTAAATCCCCTATGCAAAAATATTAAATAATCACAACTAGAAGTGAGAGGTATTCCTATTTTCATTTGTATAGTTAATTGTATGTTGTCACCAATCTGTCAGGTTTATGATATCCTGTTTCGAGTCTCCTCAGCTCTCAGAGTCCCACATAAACCTTGGCATGAAAACAAGGCCCTGCAGTCCTCAGAACCTACTGCTAAGTTAATTGCTTTTAATTAACTTGTATATCTTATTAAAATAAAGAAGTGTTACACTTGACTATTCTGCTGCTGAGCTCCCTAGAAATGCTTTCTGATTTCCTCTGCTATTTTAACAGAAAATCCCTAGGGCCTATTTTTCTAACCCAAATGTTTCCAATGAAAACACAGTAGCCAAGGTGCCAGCCTATATCTAAATAAATCTCTGTCTCCCTTTCTTCTTTGCTCCCAATAAGTAAAACTTTCTTTAGAATAATTGATGTTTCCAAAGTGATTCATGGTTCTGAAACTCAGGTTAGTTAGCAAATGGTACCTGCATCTTCCATACTGAGACAATTTTAGAGTTTTTTTTTTAACATATTAGCCAAAAGACACTTCTAGAATTTATCAACAGATAAAAAAAATCAACTGATAAAAAAGAATCACACACAATTTTTAGTCATTTTTATTGTTATTCTATTACAGTTGTCCCAATTTTCTCTCTTTGCCCTTCTCTGCCTATCTCATACCCTGTTCCCACAGTCAATTCCCACTCTGTTGTCCATGTCCATGGGTCATTCATAGATGTGTTTTGACTAGTCCTTTCCCCTTCTTGCCACCATTATCCCCCTCTCTCCTGGTAGTGACCTGTTCCATGTTTCCATGCCTGTGGTTCTATTGTGTTCATTAGTTTATTTTGTTCATTAGATTCCTCTTGTAGTCGAGATCGTATGTCATTTGTCTTTCATCTACTCATGTATTTCACTTAGCATAATATTCCCCAGTTCCATTCATGCTGTCACAAAAGATAGGAGCTCCTTTTTTTCTTTTCACTGAGTAGTATTCCATTGTATACATGTACCACAGTTTTTTGATCCACTCATTTACTGATGAGCACTTAGGCTGTTTCCAGCACTTTGCTATTGTAAATAGCACTGTTAGGAACATAGGGATGCATAAATTCTTTTGAATTGCTGCTTTGGGATTCTTAGGGTATGTTCCCAGTGGCAGAATTGCTTGGTCAGAAGCCAGTCCCATTTTTAATTTTTGAGGAAATTCCATACTGTTTTCCTCAGTGGCTGCACCAGTCTGCATTCCCATCAACAGTGCACTAGGGATTCGATTTCTCCACATCCTCTCCAATGCTTGTTTGTTGATTTATTAATGCTAGCCATCTGACCCATGTGAGGTGATATCGTATTGTGGTTTTAATTTGCATCTGTCTGATGGCTGGTGATGCTGAGCATTCTTTCCTTCATCTATGTGCGCTTTGTATGTCCTCCTTGGTGAATACAAGCCTGCCTAAAAAAGATAGAAAACATTCAAATAAACAACCTAACTACATCTACAAGAACTACAAGGAACAACAATAAAGCCCAGAGTGGGTAAAAGAAAGGAAATAATCAAGATCAGAGCAGAATTAAATGCCATAGAGAATAATAGAACAATTCAAAGGATCAATAAATCCAGGAGCTGGTTATTTGAAAAGATAAACAAAATCAAGAAGCCTTTAACCAGACTCATCAAGAAAAAAAGAGAGAAGACTCAAATAAATAAAATCAGACACAATAGAGGAGAAATTTCAATACCAAAGAAATACAAATGGTTGTCAGAAGCTACTGTGGACAACTATATGCCAAGAAATTTGACAACCTGGGTGAAAAGGGAAAATATCTAAAAACATACAATTTTCCACAACTGAATGAGGAAAAAGCAGAAAACCCAAATAGAATGATAACAACTAATGAAATTGAAGCAGCAATCAAAAAATTCCCAGCACACAAAAGTTCTGGTCTGGAGGGCTTCATAGGTGAATTTTACCTAACTCTTATCTTGCTCTGACCATTCCAAAAAATTCAAAAAGAGGGGAGACTCCCAAACTCTTTTTATGAGGCCAGGATTATCTTAATTCCAAAACTAAATAGACACAAGAAAGAAAGAAAATTATAGGCCAATATCGCTGGTGAACATAGATGCTAAAAACCCTTAATGAAATATTGGCAAACCAGATCCAGCAATACATTGAAAAGATTATATACCTTGATCAAGTAAAATTTATCCCAGGGATGCAAGGATGGCACAGTATTCACAAATCAATCAGTTCAATACATCACATAAAATAAAAGACAAAAATGACATGATCATATCAATAGATGCAGAAAAAGCACTTGATAAGGTACAGCGCCCATTTATGATAACACTACTCATCAAAGTGAGAGTAGAGGGAGAATACCTCAGTGCCATAGTAATCAGGTAATAAATGCCATATACATGAAACCTGAAGCTGATATCATACTCAATAGGCAAAACTAAAAGCTTTTCCCCTAAGATCAGGGACAAAGCAAGGCTGTGTGCTTTCACCACTTCTTTGAACTCTTTCTAACAAAATTATTCATTAATAACTTCATTGTGCATATTTTTGAATAACAGTGAATAATAATCATATGGCCAAATTAAAATGCCATGAATAGTTATAAGTTGTTCTAAATTCATATTCTGGCACTGTTTAGATTATAAAGGGCCTTGCATTACTGTCTTAGAATACCTGGTAGAGATCCTTTTTTTTTTCTTTCTTTTTTTACTTAAACAGAAGAGCTACATTTTCTTTTTTTAAATCGAAATCAATGTTAAAGTTTTTATTCAATCCAGTTTTCAGAAGTTTGTTTAAATTAGACTCCCTGCTACTCCGCAGGTCTAAGACAGCTTGGTGACCAAGACATATGAGTCTCTGCGGGCATGCTTATGGTGTTCTAAGAACAGGGCTTCTGAAATTATTAAGAAATAAAATAAATAATTTCAAAAATAAAAAAATAGTAATATTAAAATAGGAGAGACCTATTTTTGATCAATCAATGAAGAAAAAACCTTGAATAATGAGAGATGAGATGAGCTAACCAGAGGACCATGTGAAGAAATGGCCTTTCAAGGTTAGAAAATTAAATACAAAAGCATTGTGGTGGCACTTTCCCATGATTAAGGAAAAAGAAATGTCAAGTGGCTTCTTTGTAGTGAAGGTAAAGGTATTTTATGTGAGATGAGGAAGGAGGGTAGACAAAGACCAGAATTTCTAAGCTTTGTAAGGCCTGGGTAAAGAATCTAAATTTAATTCCAGGCTTATAGCTGTTTGGAGGGAGGGGGTTGTGGCGCTGGATGGGTGCGGGTACTAGAGGGATTGAGCAAGAAAAAGAGGAAGAGAAAAAAGGGAGGAAGCTGTAAAAAAGGGAGGATTTTCCACTCATGGACAGGGATAGCAGTGTGGTGATTACCAGAGAGAACGGGGGTGGAGGGAGGCGGAGGAGGGTATGGGGAGGTAAATGGTGACGGACGAAGGCTTAACTGGGTAGTGAACACACGATACAGTGTATAGATGAGGTGTTGGAGAATTGTGTAGTTTAAACTTGTATAATTTTGTTTATTAGTGCCAAGAAATTCAATAAAAAGGGAAAACAATTGCATTTTGATGAGTAGTTAAGCATCGTAGTAACATGTGGGTTGGTAAAGTAACACCCCAGCTACTGGGTAAAGAGCAGTTTTTAGGAGTGTGCAGAAGACTTACACGAAGAGTCTTCTCTTCAGACGGACTCTTCCTATGCAGGAACTGGACAAGACCATGGAGGCGTGCCTAGTAGGAGAGGAAAAATAATAAATTAAATGAAGGCATTAAGGATGCATTTTAGAAGCGGAATGAGATTTGCAAATGAATTGGGCTTCTGGGAATGAGAAGAATATTTAAAGATGTCAAATGTTTGAGCAACTTTTGTGTGATGGTGCCATTTGATTGAGGTATAAAGGAAGAATGTGCTTGTGGAGTGTACATCAAAAGTTTTGATTTAGACATAATGAATTTGAGACACCTATTAGAAACACAAGTGTAAATACTGAGTAGATGATTCGGGTATATTGAGTAGCATTGAAAAACAGGCTTCACTTCGGCATAGACAATAAGAAGCTGGCTTTAATCTCTGCTTTGGTGTACTGCTACGTGACATTGAGCACGGTGCCTCAGTTTCGGATGTGATTAAGAATTTCCTTCCTTTTTACAGCTGAGTAGTAGTCCATTGCATAAAATTCCCAAGTTGCTTTATCCACTCATCTACTGATGGACGCTTGGGCTGGTTCCGTATCCTGGTGATGGCAAGTAATGTTGCAATGAACATAGGGGAGCTTATGTTCTTTCGAATTAATGTTTTAGGTTTTTCAGATGTACTCTCAGAAGTGGGACCACTGGGTCACAAGGCAGATCCATTTTTAATTTTATGAATTATCTCCATGCTGCTTTCCATATGGCAGCACAGAGATGCATTTCCACCAACAGTGCAAAAGGGGCCTGGAGAGCAATGTGCTGAGTGAAGGAAGCCAGTCCGAGAATGACAGATACCATATGATTTCACTCGTATGTGGAATCTAATGAACAAACTGCACTAACAAGCAAAATAGAGACAGACCCATAAACAGCAGAATGATAGCTAAAGAGGGGGAGTGTAGGAAGGTGAAGGGATTGAGCAAAAAGGGCGAAAGGACTCATGAACATGGACAGCAGTTGTGATTGCGTTGGGGACAGAAGTATTAGGGGACTAAATGGTGATGGTACACACACACACACACACAAAATTTCTTTCTGATAGTGGTTTTCAGTAGTTTGTGATGCCCGCACAATTGTTCATACGAATTTTGTGTTCTACATTGATTTCCTTTGTTGCCTGGGTATTCTTAGTGTAGTCATTGTGTACTGCCAAACACTGTGTTTTTGTTGTTGTTGTTTTGCTTGTTTTGTGCTGTATGTAAGAAATGACCAATCATCAGAGCAGGGGTGGGTGCACAGTTTCTGATGCCATAACACAAGGTTTGAATGCTACAACATGTGAAGATTTTTTCTTTTTTAAAAAATTTTCCATTTATTTGTTTGTTTGCTTATTTATTTATATTTTTATAGAGAGGGGAAGGGAAGGAGAAGGAAAGGGAGAGAAACATCAATGTGTGGTTGCATCTCGTGCACCCTCTGCTGGGGACCAGGCATGTGCCCTACACTGGGAATCAAACCAGGGACCCTTTGCTTCGCAGGCTGGCGCTCAGTCAGTCCCTTTAGTTAGCCACACCAGATAGGGCAAGATTTTTCTCTTAAATGTCTGTGAAAAGTCTCCTAGGACAAAACCTTGTCATCCTTCAGAATCTTGGAAACCTCACTGGTCCTTTTTTGTGCTCTCTTGCCTTTACATCATACCCTCTACAATCAACTATCACTGTTCTTTATGTAATCTCATAAGGCCTCATGTGTGCTGCCTACCTCCTTAAACTATACAAAACTCCTTTGACTGGTATTTGGTATTCAAACTACAGGAGCAATTCATTCAGGGCCCACAGCTCTGGGAATAACAATACCTAATGACTTGCCTGTCCCACCGAGAGGTGAGGACAGAGGGACAACTGCTTAAGTAATAAACTCTGCTACCCCAAGAAGACTACCTACCCCCTTTAAAGCCCTTGTATGTAAGTAATTATAAAGGCCACCTATTTAATTGTCTTGTTCTGAACTTGAACCTTAAAAGATAATTTCTTTATGCCCTTCTCACTTTTAAATTTGTGTTTGTACAATGCAGGATGTATAAAAATAATTTTAACATATAAAAATATAGTAAACCTCAGAATTTACAGAAGTCTGAAGCACAAGGGAAAATTAGGATTCTTTATTTACATAGACTTTGGAGTCAGTGGACTATGGAGGATATTTAAAGCCTGGCAGCTTTGGTGAGATCACTTGGCTTGAGTGCATACTCATTAAAGAAGGTAGCCCATGGCTACCTCAGGAGACTGAACCCAAATATTTACAATGAGAAAAGGAGCTAGTAAATTACATTAAAAATGACAGGCTAATGGAACAGAAGGAAATATAGAGTGTGGAATGATAGGATACCATGAAGTGCTTCTCAAAGGAGACACTGTAAACTGAACTGATGCTGCAGAGAGGTTGAAAAATATTAGGATGCAAAGGAAATTTAGCAAGGTTGAAGTTGTTTATTGATTTCTTGTTGCGAGAAACTATTATAGGATGTTAGAGTTGAGAAGAAAACATAATGTTTGGTGTGACAGATAAACAAGTTGTGTAAAATATAAAATTTATTATGTGGTTATAAGATTTTGAAAGAAAATAATACAGGGAAAGCTGATAGATAATGCAGGGAGGAGATAAAATTTTTAATGTGGTGATCAGGAGAGCCCTTACACCAACAAGGTGTGATGGGGAAAACGAGGGAGACTCGGCAGGTATCTCTGAAAAGGTGTTTCAGGATTAAGGATACTAAGTGCAACAGTCCCAGCCACTTCTAGAGTCATTTAAGTAAAGTAGAATGGTTGGAAGTCTATGGGGAGTAGGTGGAAGAGGAAATGTTAGACGAGGAAATGAAGACTATGTGTGCATAGAATTTTTTGCAGAAGTGTCATTTTGAGGGGGAGAAAGAAATGGAATGGGACAGTTGGTAGAGGAAAACACACCATAGCTGTAGGATCTCTCAATAAGATTACAGTTTGACTAAAATTAAATATTTTTATATAAGAGTAAAATGAATATTTTACAATATACTTTTAATATAAGATCCCTGTAATATTCTTTACTCTTAATCTCTTCTATAGTCATTCAGGTAATTGTCCCTGAAACCTCCTTTTTAATTATGACAGTGAAGAATAGATACATTTGTCATAATAAAATGCAGACCCTATTAATAGGCAACTGAAGTAAATCTTGACAATTGACCAGAAACAGATCTCCAAACTTATTATGAGAAGAGTGAAAGTAAGTTTTAAGTGAAGTCCTTTAAAAATCCCTTTTCCCCAGTTTGCTATTGACATATCATCTTGTCACATTTGCTCTTTACCATGATGGGAAGAAGTGATGACTTTTTCCTGAAGGTTAGGTGTTGACATTTAATGCAGTTCAGCACACATTTACTGAGCACCTGTTATATGCTTGTGGTATAAACACTGTGACGGATTTCAAATGAAGCCTTGACCTTCAGGAAATTATAATATAGTTCAATGGCCAACATGGTCCATAGTGTTTTAACACAAATGCAGAATTTTAGTTGAAGTTAACGCATGAGATCTCAAAATTCTTCAAATATATATTTTACATTGTAAACTATGTATATGGTAGGTAGCTAGTAAACATGTGCTTAAAAATTTTATGTATAAAACTTCTTTTGTGTATAAAGTTGAGTAATTGAAGGTTAAACGATAGTAAAATTTGCAAGTATAGATTTTCAGAAAATAATTCACTTTTTAACATGAGAAAATACTATATTTTTTCTACAAAAACACTTTATTTTGACCTAATGGAGGGATTTGAAATGCATATACACTTTGACAGATACCCAGTATATTAATTTTGGATATATCACCAAGTTTCTTTGCAAGATTGCTTCATTTGAAAATTAGGCATAGAATGGACAATAGTTTGTCTATCCAGAGTATGTGCAATACTCACTGGAAGCAGTAGAGGGAATGAAATGACTCAGAATAGACTTCCAGGCTAATGCAACCAACATTATTGAAAGCATATTTTTCAAACTAAGTCAGAAACATAGCATTTAATTAGCAAAACATCAGCTTCAAAAGAGTTACCACATTTTGAGTACATCATAGGAAAATTGTTAGAGTATTTTTCACTTTTAACGTTGACTCTATGCTAAATTGTTGAAAAAAAATTGGAAGATGACAATTTGATGATGATCTAAATTTACAGCTCCCCCTTCTCACTTCCTTTCTCCCACCAAATGTTGCATCACTGTTGCTAGATGTGGAAGCTTCACTCTTTTGCAGAATTTGGAATTGCTAAAAAATGAGAATGTATAATTCTATTTCAAATTATACAGTTAATATGGTTCTCTATATAAAGTATTTTGATATTTAAGAGATGTTTGGATTGGTTCACATGCCTAACACTTTATACTTAAAGAGACTTCATGCATATTTATTTAAACAGCTTGTCCCTCAGACAACCATATTTGGAGAGGTATCATTACTGGGTACAAGTCATGAATCTAAAAATGGAAAGCTTAAAAGAAATATATAGATATGTACAAATATATATGTAAAAATGTTTCTTTTTAAGTTTTCAGCACTATTCTGTAAAGATTGATATGAACTTATTCTGGCTTTGACATGTGTGATGTTTACATCACTGAAAGAGCGTGGTAATTCTTTCATCCTATTTTCTTATTTAGGACATGGCAGTCTTTTTGTTTCTGAAACATTGCCTCTGAACTCTGCTGGCAAGCTTATAAATCAGATCACCAACCATACATAATTTATTTCCGTAGGTTAGTGAATGTGCACTATAGAATACAAATATGTTTTGGACAATATTTTTGCACATTTAAATTTAAATAGGTTTAAAAGCTTACAGAATAAATCAAGATTTCTATTTATTGCTTTTTATTCCCTTTCTTCTTATCAATCATATATTGTGTATATTATATTACATGCAGTTGTGCAAGCCAGATTTATGCATTATTAGTCATATATAACTTCTAAGATGTTTAAACTTATGCTACTTCACTTAAGAAATCTTATAGTTTAAATGTCTATTTTAAATTTTTTTGATTTGTATTAAAATTGAGGTTAATTTTTTTAATTTTGTATTTCCTCTAAAGATAACTGATTGTATCTACTATTAAAACACAAATCATCTCATGAAATTATCATTGTCTATTGAAAGTTTTTTGTAAGATAATGAGATGTGCTATAATGGACATTGCATGAAAATTCTGTAATGCAAAACAGTGTGGCCTTTCCTATGTCATTTACTCTATTCAATAGGTATGGATATTGTCATATATAATCACTGAAAACAGAATCCTAATCACAATTGATGTGGATTCTAAACAGGGAAGGAATACTCTTCCTGCTTCCCTTAAATTTTTACATTCCTTCCTAAGTTCATGTCTAAAAATGAGCCAGCATAAAATCTTCTTTCTTTTAAAGCCTCTATAGAATTGTAAATGTAAACACAGTAAATATGTATATGTGCCAAAGGATATAGCTTGCCCTATTTATTTTGGAGATCTTCATATTTATTGATCTGTTTTGGCTTTGTATCCTTTTGTGTTATCTATTTCTTATTCTTAAAAAATCATTCTTTTTATTTGGTCTGTCAAAATTCTGTAAAAATCAATACTGAGCAGTGGGTTGCTCATTGTTAATATTAGCACTGCTTACTTATGCATTGTAAAGGGGAAATGATGAAACTAGAGATAAATCAAGCTAGACAAATATGTCATTGAGAGATATCAAAGAAGACAAAGATGACTGCATCAGGCTGGTACTTTTTTATTAAATTTATTGGGGTGATACTGGTTTCTAAAACCATACAATTTTGAAGTGTATAACATATCATCTACATACGGCATTGTGTGCTTACTACACAAAGTTAAGTCTTTCCACCACCATACATCCCCCTTTCATCTCTACTACTTTCCCCCACTTCCCTTTTCCTTTGGCAAACATACTGGTCTGTTTTGGGGGGTTTTTGCTCAATCTCTTTATCTTTAATACCAGCCCCTCAGTCCCCATCCCTTTGATAGTTGTCAGTCTGTTCTTTGTATTTATGAGTCCGTTTCTATTTTGTTTGTTAGTTTAGTTTGTTCATTAGATGATACAAATAAGTGAAATCATATAGTATTTGTCTTTCTCTGACTGGCTTATTTCATTTAGTGTAATAGTCTCCTGGTCCATCCATGATGTGCCAGAAGGTAAGATATCCTTCTTTTTTATGGTCAAGTAATATTTCACTGTATAATTGTACCACAGCTTTTTGATCCACTCATTTACTGATAGGTACTTGGGCCACTTCCAAATCTTGACTGTTGTAAATATCACTGCAATGAACATATGGGTGTATATATTCTTTCAAATTAGTGTTTTAGATTCTTCAAATACATTCCCAGAAGTAGAATCATTGGGTCATAAGGCAGTTCCACCTCCTTATACTATACAAAGTATAAACTCAAAATGGATTACTCAAATGTAAGTCATGAAACCATAAAAAATACTAGAAGAAAACTTAGTCAGTACAATCTCAGATATCTCACATAGAAATATTTTATCTGATATATCTTCTCGAGCAAGGGAAACAAAAGAAAAAAATAAACAAATGAGACCAAATCGAACTAAACAGCTTATGCATAGCAAAGAAAACCATCAACAAAATGAAAAGAAAATCCCCTGAATGGGACAACATATTTGCCAAGGATATATCTGATGGGTTAATTTCCAAACTTTGTGAAGAACTTGTACAGCTCAACACCAAGAAAACAAACAATCCAATTAAGAAAGGGGAAAAGGACCTGAATAGACAATTCTCCAAAGAGGACACCCTTGCCAGGTAGCTCTATTGGTTAGAGCATCTACCTGATATGCCAAGATTGAAGGTTTGGTCCCTGGTCAGGGCACATATAAGAAGCAGCCAATGAATGCATAAATAAGTGGAACAACAAATCTCTCTCTTCTCTTTCTCTCTCCCCCCTCCCTTCCTCTTTATTTTAAAATCAATCACTTTTTTAAAAAGAGGACATGTAGATGGCCAATAGACATATGAAAAGATGCTCAATGTCACTAATCATCAGATAAATGCAAATTTAAATCACAATGAGATATTACCTCACATCTGTAAGAATGACTATCATCAATAGATTAACAAACGTCAGTGAGGATGTGGAGAAGAGGAAACCCTAGTATACTGTTGGTAGGGATGCAGATTGGTGCAGCCATTTTCAAAAACAGTGTGGAGTTTCCTCAAAATTTTTTTTAAAAGGCCAATACTTTTCTTGTCTATTCTAATTGGTTTGTGAGTCTGCTATTCCAGTTGTTAGCTATTTTTAATCATGGTCCAGTGTTAATTCTTTCCAAGTGAATGTACTAATATTCTAGCCAGAACTTCAACAATTATTTATTAGACTTGATAATAAGTTTGGAAACATACTGGTAGAAATAACTAAAACTTTTCAAACACTATAATAATGAGGGTGGGCCTTTTTACTAGCCATGCACATAGAAATACAAATAGATGCAATTATGAAAGCAGTGCTGTAGGTACACAGGAAAATGGATGCAACCAATGAAACAAAGTAATAATTCTAGTATATATTGGAATTAAGGTTTGATAACGGAAACGTCTCCATAAGAAATGAGAATACAGTATTTTCAAATGATACTAGGACAATTGGCAGCTGTATGGGAAAAAAAATTCAATCTATATCTTGCTTCTACTTTGCACTAAAATGTATCAAAAAGGATTGGATATTTCAATGTTTAAAATAGAAGCAGAAATATGTTGTAGGAGGTAAACATGAAGATTCATTTATTTCCTGAGTAAAAATGGGTTTCTAAGCATGAATGCAATTTACAATATCACAATAAGATAACACAGATATAATTACAGTTTTTTTTAAAAAAATGACATTAAAAGCATACAACAAAATGGGGAAAAATAAAGCAGATTAAGTAAATATTATTAATATAAAACTAATTGGTACCATTTGCTAGAAATAACATTCTTCAAAGTTAGACTGTATGAGTTTAAGCCCTACTAACCCTTTAGATTTGCAGTGAACGGTGGGCAAAACCTCCCCCAAGACAGTGGTCTTCACTCGCTTTTCACAAATCCTTACCTGCAGCACAGGCCGAAGTGACAACTTTATGTCACTTAGCAAGAACAAGTTAAGCTGAGGGGAAATTTAGGAATTGACCCCTGTGTAGGTGCAGCACATGGACATACTTAGTCAAGAGTGGAAGAAAAATGGGAGCATAATAACATCTCCCTTCCTATTTTTATTATCTTACCCTCAAAACTGGCTAATCCACAGAGGGATTCAAGACAGCATCCACATATTCTATTGTTGGAGGAAAGTTTCTCTAAGTTCTCCTTCCATCTTTCTCTCTGCATTGCCTCTGGGGTTGACCTTGGTGGAGGGAACCAGAGCAGAGATTTCTTGGTTGTCTTCCCCTCAATTTTAACATTTATTCTCTTGATGACCATGTCTTGAAACATGGCTTTTATAGCCCTACATATATATATATATATACACACATATATATATATATATACACACACACTAGTGAATTATATATTCAACTCTGAATTTGATAGCTCTGCTTGAATTTCTGATAAGCATTGAAAACTGCACATGTTCAAATCTGGGCTCCCACTCATTTCTCCCAGATCTCCACTTCTGACATTCTTCTTCATCTCAATTTGGGAGACTTCCTCTCTTCAGTTGCTTAGACCAAAATTTTGAAATCATCTTTGGCTCTTCCCCTTACAAACTCCTTAGACTCTTAGAAAAATTAAATCAGGGAACAACCTCTCTACCTGCCTCTACCACCATCAACTTTATTCCTAGAGTGCACCAGCAACAATCACCTGATTAACCTCCACTTGTAGCAACCATACTCTGTTAAACACATCAGCTCAGTCTTTATAAAATGCAAAGAAGACTTGACACTCCTCTACTAAAAACATTCTGGTAGCTTCCCTCCAAGATTCTACACAACATCGGCCAAATGCCATCCCCCTAATGTAGTCTCTAACCCTTCCGTTTGGAAATCACTCCATTCCAGCCATGGAGCCCAGCTCAAGGTTCTTCCTAAATGCTGCATGCCAGACACCCGTATGGTTCATGCCTTCACTTCCTCAGAATTTAACTAAATGGGCCATTGTCAGAGGGCTCTTTATCTGATCTTTCTAACCATATCGCTCTCCATCTTTCTCACACTTCTTAGTTTTGCTAATAGTATTTATAAAAGCCAGTCATGCTATATGTTTTGTTTTGTTTTTTTTAAATTTCTGTGTTTATTATTTTCCTCTTCCACAAGAATATAAGTCCCTTGAGGGTGGTATCTTTGTTGTTTCAATAGCTACCTGACCAGCTTGGAGGGTGTTCAGTACATATAAATTCCACATGAAAAAGATTCCAGTGATATATTTCACAGAAGTAGAACAAATGTTTCAAAAATTATATGGAACCATGAAAGCCCTGCATAACAACAGCAATCCTTAGAAAGAACAAAGATGGAAGAATCAGGCTATCTAATATGAAACTATACTGTAAGCCCATAATAATAAAAACAGCATGGCATTGGCATAAAAACAGACACACAGATCAATGGAACAGAATAGAAAGCTCAGAGATAAATCCCACATCTTTATAACCAATTAATATTTGATAGAGGAAGCAAGCCCATACAATGGGCTAAAGATAGTTTATTCAATAAATGGTGTTGGCAAAATTGTACAGATCCATGCAGAAAAATGATACTAGACCACCTTTTTACACCCCACACAAGAATAAATTCAAAATAGATTAAAGACTTACGTGTTAGTAACACAACCATAAAAATGATAGAAGAAAACATAGTAAAATCTCAGACATATCTCATGGCAATATTTTTATCAGATATATCTCCCAGGAAAATGAAAGAAAAAATAAAGAAATGGAACTATATCAAACTAAAAAATCTTTACCTAGCAAAGGAAAATATCAATAAAACAAAGAGATAACCCACAGATTGGGAGAAAATATTTCCTGATACATATGGTAAGGGATTAATGTCCAAAATTTATAAAGAACTTAAAAACTCAACACCAAAAAACCAAGCAACCCAATTAGAAAATGGGCAAAGGGCCTGAACAGAAACTTCTCTGAAAAGAGCATACAGATGGCCAATCGCCATATGAAAAAATGCTCAACATCACTAATCATCAGAGAAATGCAAATGAAAATGACAATGAAAAATCTCATACCTGTCAGAATGGCAATCATTAATAAATCAACAAACAACAAGTTTTGTTGTGAGGATGTGGAGAAAGAGGAACCCTTCTGCACTGTTGGTGGGAATGCAGATTGGTGCAGCCACTGGAGAAAACAGAGTAGAGATGCCTCAAAATATTAAAAATAGATCTGGCTTTTGACCCAGTGATCTCATTTGTGGGAATATATCTCAAGGAGCCCAAAACACTAATTCAAAAGAACACAAACACCGCTATGGTCATTGTGGTGTTATTTGTGATTGCCTATATATGGAAGAATGCCACATGTTCATCAGTAAATGAGCAGATACAACAACTATAGGACATTTACACAATGGAATACTCCTCAGGCATAAAAAAGAAGGTCCATCCATACCTCTGTGACAGTATGGCTGGCCCTGGAGAACATTATAAGTGAAATAAGCCAGTCAGAGAAAGACAAATATCATATGATTCCACCCATATGTGGAATATAATGAACAAATTGAACTAACAAGAAAAATAGAGAGACTCATAGTTAGAGAGCAGGATGACAGCTAAGGAGGGGTGGCAGAGTAAGGGGTGTAGACATCAAGGAAAAAGGACTCATGGACATGTGCGACAGTTTGGTGATTGCTGGAGGGAGGGTGGTATAAGGGTACTAAATGGTAATGGGAAAAATAAAAAGGTTAAAAATATAATTAGTTTAATGGGCTTTTTCTATATGGCATATATTTTCAATTTTCTATTTCCAAGACTTCCTCTGATAAAATTTGAAGTGTGATTGAAAGATAAGATTAACTTACTAGTGTTCTCCATAAACCGTAAGCAAAGTGTGTAAGTTGTGTTTAATTAATGAGCAGTACTAGGTGACCAATACACTGTACTTCATTGTATTACAACCATCGATGCAATATAGTCTCATTACATTTAGAAATGTCTACAGCCTGTCAAAAATAATTTAAACTTTTCTGAATGGATATTTATGCTAATCAGATCAAGGAATTGAAGAGAACCAAATTATAAATCAAAATCTGTCATGAAACATGCTATTCTATTGAAAATTAAATTATATCAAATCCAAAACATTTTTTTAATTAAATTGCCATTTGAACCAAACTGAGCAACAAGCAAACAAAGTAACCATAACATGAATATTTTCTGGAAGCAATGAAGTAAAAATTTTAAAATGTGAGTGTTAAAATTATACAGATGATTGACATATATTTACTAAATTCTGATATGAAAAACCAGCCAGCTGGACCCATAAAGAGAAACACCACTATAAAAGGAGAAAATAGGGCATTGATAGAGTAAAGATAAAGATGCAGTCCAAAGCAGGGAGAGAAATGAGAAATGTATGGGATAAAACCTAATTTGTTTATATCAGAAGCCAAGCGAATTGGATTACATAAATAATATTGCCGAGACCATTCTGTACACCCATGGGCACAATGATACAACAAAAGTGAATTCAGAGTTCATGAATTAGCAGGTGGTCAGTCACTGTAAGTGATGGGGAACGCCCAAACATCCTACGTAAGGATGGTTTTGGGGGTGAAGGGAGGAGAGTGTTGCATAAAGGGTGCTTGCTCTCATCACCATCTCCACCTTTCGCAACTGATTGTACATTCACAATGACCAATATTCCAGTGTCCCCGTACTGGTTCCCTAGATTGACTGAGAGAAGAATTGTAATCACCACACAGGCACACACTTACCCACCCCCTAATACAATGGGAATGATTTGAGTAACATTGATATAACCTGGCAGCCAAGGAGCCTGAGCTGGAATGTGCAGGCATGAACAATGGTGACTTCACTGTACTACTGCTCAGTGTGGGCGGTAGACACCATTCAGTGAGCATGTGAACTGTGCAGCCACTGCATTCAAAATGACTGAACAAGTAGAGCAATGAATCTGCATCAAATTTTGTGTTAAGCTTGAACATTCCTCTGTGGAAACTATTCAAATGTTTCAGAAGGCTGCAGCTATAGGCAACTGGTGATTGGCAGCTTCATCACATCAACATGCCCACTTGTGCATCTCATCTCATGCAGAGGTTTTTTGGTGAATCATCAAATCATCCAGGTGACTCAGCCCTGCTTACAGCCCAGATTGGGTGCCCTGTGACTTCTGGCTTTTCCCAAAACTAAAATCACCTTTGAAAGGGAAGAGATTTCAGACTATCGATGAGATTCGGGAAAATATGCAGCAGCTGATGATGACTGGGAGAACTGGGTGAGGTCCCTAGGTGCCTCCTTTCAAGGGGACTGAGGCATGATTGTCCTATGTACATTGTTTCTTGTATCTTCCTCAATAAATGTCTCTATGTTTCATATACCAATGCTGGATACCTTGTGGACAGATCTTGTATATCCAAAATACAATGTTTTCTATTAATTGAAGCAGACCTTTAGTGCATTATATAAATATACAGGGTCCAGAGGAGTAAGGCTTATTTGAGGGTGGTTGGTAGGGTAATAATATGAGTGTAATAATTTGAAGTTTTAATTTGAACATTTCACCTAAAATGTTATATGGTGTATTTGTGTGTGATATTGTTATGTTATAGAATTACATGCTTATGATTTTGTAATATAAGATTTTGTAATAAAAAAGAAGTGTTATTTCTGCCAGACCCTGTAGTTTATAAAGAAAGTTAATCATGAAAACATAGTACTGTGAAATTACATTATAATCCTTTTGTCCTGAGAAATGAAATTGTAAAAATTTGCCACCAAATGTGAAATACTGAAAATATATTACGTGGGAAAGATGTACCTATGGCTTTGAAGTCTTTCTGTTTTGTAACTACACTGTATCAATAAATACACAGGGAGCATAATAACCTGTACCATTCATTAACTCAGCTTGAATTATGTTGATTATTATCTATGCAGTACATTTGGGTAAATAAAAAATCATATGCAGTTTATTGATTTTATTAACATATGTAACCTAATTGGAACAAAATGTGTTTCAAATTACACTATTCTATTATTGACTTTTCTATGCATAAAGCAACTATTTCATCTGTGATTAAAAATTTCATCACAGTGTAATGCAAAGTCATGAATATGGTAATATACAGGTAGAAGAATTTTAGGGGGGCCTCAATTCAGTAAAAACGTTTACTGCTGAAAAGCCTTTTAAATTTTTGTTGTTGTTGTCTTCCATAATTCAGGTTATCTGGAATGAATATACCACCACCAATTATCAGCAACAAAAACTGGCTCAGACTGCATTTTGTTACAGACAGCAATCACAGATATCGTGGCTTTAGTGCTCCGTATCAAGGTATATTTAATGAATACTTCTGCCTCTTTTGATGTGTAAAATGATTTTGGTATATGCAACTGCATTTTGTGATACAAGGAAAATGTCTTTAGCATTACTAAATGGTAATTTGAATAAGCAAAAGGATCATTCTCTTGGTTGGGTAATAATGATACTGTAACTAAGTTCCAGTGTAAAAGTTAGTTGATTTTTATAGCACAATGTTCAGGATAAAGAGTATGATGACCCCTGAAAGGTAATATGTAACAGACGTTATATTTTATTTTTATAAAGCACTTCAGCAATTGGACATGCTGCCTAAAGCTACCTCACCAAACGCTGTAGAAAACCTGCAGCTGTAAATAGTCTCTTCATCAATTGAAATTAATTTCCCTATATAGTGTGTCTGCTGTTGCTAGTTTAATTAACCTTTTTAAGTTTCTTATCTACCATTTTTATTAACAGGCATAATTTTGAATAAGTGGGATGTAATATTTGATGTACTAACTTGAAAATACTCTGTTTATAACAAGATTGTTATGAAGATGGAACACCAATGAAACTGTAGCTTCTGCAGTGTTTAGTAATATTATGTGGGTTTAGTGTACTTTATCCTCAGACTATTATATAAATAATTCATTACATTCTCAGTAGTGTAGCAGCTACTGTTTAGGGAATAGTGAGCATTGCCACAGTTACATTTTTTCATTTATCTATTTGTTTTTTTCAATGATTTCCTTTTCAGTAGTCTTTAGGCTTAAGGACTTTGAAAACTTAATGTGGTGACTTTAGCCAGCCTATAGTTAATATCTAAAAGGGTATTAGACTATATTGTTTTCTGGGATACAAACCTTAACAATCAATTTATATTTTAAGGACCAGTATCCCCTCTTTAGTGTCCTAGCAATAAAGTCTCTCACAGTCGTAGCAGCCAATTAATGTTATGGTATTTTGACACTTACAATAGTGTATTTGGTATCACCATAATAAAATTCACTGAAAATGTAACTTGAAAGTAAAGGTTTGAGACAAAATCTGTTGTAGAAAAAAATCTATAATTTATATTTCTAATGTAGTGAATTCAAATAGAAATATGAATGCAAATGTGCTCTTAAAACTATGCATATTTTAACATTCTTTAGAATATATTACTCATCTAGAACACTCCACTTTAAAATTAAAAATTAAATATTCATAGAAATTTTTATTATATATTATTAAAAATAACTGTCAAAACCAAAGTAACTTGAATCTTACCATTTTAACCTAATGTCACCTTTAAATCTGAGCAGTATCTTGACTTCCCAATTTCAGTTTCTAAAATGCTTATGTACTTCAAAAATCAGAGGACATTTTTTATGGAAAAGAAGTCTTTGTTGTGGAGCCCCTTTTTCTCTAGGTTGACCCCTTCCCTTGAGTCATTCATCCACAAAATTTTATGGCTCTGATTCCCCTCTGCCCTGAGTTAAGGCAGATGACATGGAAGAAATTCAAAAGACTCACTCTCTTTGACTCATGTGGTCATAGAATCTTTAAGTCAGGTGGCTCCTCTTCTTTATCTTAATAGAAATAAAAGAGCACCTGTTTTGTATTTAAATCTAAATGTTTAATTTAAATTTAGATTTAAATATATTTTTTCTGGAGAAAATGAATCTCAAAAATAAAATGGTGCTTCATTTGCTTTATACAGTATGGTTTCATGAAACTGGTACCTGTAGATAGGGATATTTTGCACTACAAGGCAAAAGTGCAAAGCTGCCAGTAGACTGTGTATTTAACTCTTATTTTCAATATTCTACTTGCTAATCCTAAACTGACTTTTATAGTACTTTCAGGATTCAGTTTTATTTTCTAGCATTGCCCATCTGGTTTCATCACTGAAAGATAGCATATCAATTAATTCACTGTAGTAAAACCGAAATGAAGTATTTTATGGAGTATGAATTATTTCTATTTTCAGCAGGAAAAAGAACTTAAAAGATGATAATTTTAAATGTAATCTTATAATCTACATCTACACTATATAGAGGAAATAAAGTGATCTAACAACATAGTAGCTATGATATTGTTATAAGATCAAGGAAAAGTTTTATTATACAAAACTACACCTTTTCATTGTATCCTTTTAAAACTTTTCTGATTCAGACTTGCTCTTCTAATTGCATTGTCTCTAAATTATATTTTACCTAGATAGTGTAAGTTCAGTTGGAGAAGTAATTCTTAAAACTACAATCAAATACATTTGGACTGAAACACTCTAATAAGCAAACTTAAATAGCTGTAAAAATCATAATTCTGACATGTTGATATACATGCCCTAGCATGAAGTGGCAATCATGTTTTTTAGATTATCCCATGCTACCATTTAATTTCAGTGGTATCTCCATTAAAACTAATTCAAGATAGAAAATTTGTGGAATGTAATATACAACAGTCACAACCAACTCTCCATGAAACAGCTTCTTATAACTCAACATTTTATTGGATAATTATTATCAATTTATCAATTATTTTAAGTATTTAGTGGTTTGATGGATCTTAGATTGCCAAAGATTGATTATTTTCCTCATAGCATTTCTATTTAACCTGTGGTCTTATAAGAAACCATGAAAAGGAACTATACCTACTAAGAGTACCTAAATGCCATTAGCCATTTTTAGAGTTAATCACATAATCCGTAGAGTGGTCACATAGATACAGTAACATGCTTTCCTCAATTGAGCTTCCATCAAGTTGTGTTATAGGCTTCCTTCTTTATTGATTTAGATATTACAATGTAAATGGGATTAGGCAGAGGTTGATGAGAACACACTAACAATGTAATTCTGTCATAACTCAAAAGTACTAAGGAAAGTATTGATTTAAACAAAATTCCTTTAATGCAGAAAATGCTTTCCATCTCTTTGACCCCCCATTCAGTATGCCTGTGCCTATCAAAAATAAATGAAAACTTCTTTCCCCCCCAAGTTTACTTATACTAGAAATATCTTCTTTTAAACCTCTATTATCTCTTCTATGCTTTTAAAATGTTTCCTCTTTAATTTTCAACTCTTTCTAATGGAAATCATTTCAATATCACTTTATTATTTTAGTCCTTATTTTTCAGTAATGTTTCTATATTCAAGTTCCATTAAACCTCTTCTAATGAGAACTTGAATAGTGCTCTTTCATACTTTTCTTTTAAATGGTATAACTTTTCTTTTACTGTGGTGTTCGAAACTTGTTTGTTGAAATCTATATATTGTTGTTACTTGATCTTCATTGTAAACCTACAATTTATTTCTTTTCCATTTCTATCAAGATTTGATTATGTTTTCTTAATTTCTAAATTGGAAGATTTTCCAATGACACTCAGTTTTCAAATACAGAATATTTTACATCTAGAAGATGATGTTTATTAAAAGTATTATTTTTATCCATTGGCTCAATTACTCAAGTACAAAATACTATTAAAGTATTTTTCATTTTAAGTCATTCTACATTTAACCTCTTTTTAAAATGTGCAAAGATACTGGATCTGTAGATACTGACATACTTGTCTTTGGCATGTAAGTATAGGAATAACAGCATTTAATCAATTCCAAATGTCTAAGTATATGACTATTCTGTATTATAGATTAAGTCTTTGAAATCCTTATAGATCTTATCACTTTTGATTTTTTTTCCGTTTCTTACATAATATTGTTCATGCAATTCTTCTTATGCAGGTTAGTATTTTATAGACACTTGTTTTCAATTTAACAGGGATACATCAATACTCATACAGTCTATTTTTAATTTATGAATAGAGTATTTTATATAGGTTCTCATAGAGGTTATCATAATTTTGGTATCACCTGTGTATCTTTTTGGTAAGAAGACAAATACCATATGATCTCACCTATAAGCGGAACCTAACCAACAATGCAAAGAAGCAAGGAAAATATGACCAGCAACACTGAAAGGAAAAGAAATCAACAGAGACAAGAGGGAAGGGGGGGCAGGGAAAGGGAAGGGAAGGGGAAAGTCAAGGAACATATAGCAAGGACTCATGGACAAAACCAAAGGGGAAGAGCTGAGGGAGGGAAGGTGGGAGGGGGCAAGGGAAAGAGGTGGGGGGAGGCAGAGACAAATGTATTTAAAAAGTAAATAAAAAAAATATATATAAAAAAAAAGAAAAAAAAAAGAAAACATATTTAATAGACCAACCTTTCAAATTGTATTGAAAATGTGCTGCCATTAACCTCAGTTCCACAGAGGCTGTTGGCGTTTTAAATGCACATAATTTATGTGAAAACAACTTGGGGAATTTTCATTCCATTTTTTACATTTGGAAATGTTTTGACAAGTGTATGTTCACAGTTACTATGAGCAAAGATAAATAATATTGAGGATGCAGCATAGTATATTAAAAAAGAGTGGCATTTGGATTCAGACAATGAGGGTTAAAATATGAGGGTACTAATTGCTGTGTGAGTTTTCTGAGCCTTAATTTCCCCATTAAAGTCACAATCACCAGACACTTTGTTGTTGTGTAAATCAAAAGATACTATCATTTCTTATGGTAAAAGTTGGGCATACAGTGAATAAAGATGCTTCAGAGGAAAGAGGTAATCAACCCTACGGGATGGTGAGAAACACACTTTCTAATTGTGAGGTACAAATCATTTAAAAATCTTGATCAGACATAGAATTTGAATACAGCAAACAATCAAAAAGGGAAAATGATGTTTGACCAGGGAAAAGGCACTTTTCCTTAGAACCCAATTTTAAAATAGAACTTATTTTATAAGTAAAAATGAGAAGAAATGTCCCCTGTATCACTGAATTTTTAAAAGTATACATTAGTCCAGGTTTAAAAATAGAGCACAATATCAGTACCTCTATACCCACTCCTATTGAAAGACCAGGAATCACATCCACCATTTTAATCATAAAACCCCTCTTCTAATTCGATAACTATCACTGTGAGTCAGATGCATGGTTTCTAGGTTGAAGGTGAGAGAGTGACTCAGTAAGTAAAGATCAAAACTGGTTCTGGCAGCGAAGGTGTAGTTCATTGCCATGGGAATGTTGGACATGGCCAAATAGGCTTTTTGGTAAAGACAGTACACAGGACTTTGTCAGCACAATTCAAGAAGTCTTACCAATTATGGTTTTTTTTCATATTATAGTAGGTATTATTTAATTTTTAGTGAGTGCATGCTGTAGAAAAATTCATAAACTGAATCCTTATCTCAAAATAACCTCTTTTTCATACATAGACAAACTGCATTATTTTAAACTTGTGAAGTAAGCAAGTTATTTTCATTTACTGAGTTTTGAGAGAATAAGAAGTTGAATTTCATTGGTCTTTAGTGTTTAAGAATAATATCTAGTTTTGTTCTTTTTTTAAATTTTCTTTTGATTTTAATATAAAATCATCATTTATTTTCAAATCTCTCTCAACTCAAAACAGTTACTTTCACCTGGAAATTCTCTTTCATTTTATTTTATTGAGGAGTTGAAAATTAGAAACTTCTCTTTACTTTTTGCTTTATGAACCTATATAGTCTTTGGGATTTATCATCTTAATTAGTACATTGTCAACACAGCCATCAGAGATAATGAAAATAGCATATTTAGTAGTCAAAATGGTTTGTCTAAGTAAACATTAGTCTGTCTAAAAGAGCCTTTAAAAACTTCTGATAACATTTTTTCCTGTGATACAAGTGTATATTTTACAGTCATGCCAATATAAAATTTAATGACTTTTACCACATTAGCTGATAATAGTGATTGAATGAAATCCTTCCATAGATAACTATACTTAATTTTTCACTTATGTCTTCAAAATTTATTTGCCAATTTATATATCTTCCAGCTCAAAGTTCTGTACATAAATTGTGGGTGTACTTGACAGAAAACTGGCTGTCATTTAATTTCAAATTTCCCCAAAATAGAAATTGCACTACTAAACACAACCAGGTAAACAGAGCTAAGTGTTGTGTATCAGAAACACAGTGCTAGTTATTAATTTGCTTCAATTTAGTCAAACATAATTTATAGTGAAATACCTACCTTGCTATATATTTAACATTTATGAATTAAAAATTAAGCAATAGGATTATATTTAGAGGTAGAATACAATTTTACAGTTATATATACACACATATATATACATAAATATATAATATATATAAGATGAAATTTTTTAAATAAAGTAGAATATTAAAAATACTATTTTTCCTTTATCTTACCTGTTTTATAGTCATTTTTATTCTGATTTAGTTTATGTTATATATTAACACTGTGACTACCCATCAGTGATAGACATCATTCATGAGAAAAATTTACGCTTGGAAACATTAAATTTAGATTCTGATAAAGAGGATTGCTTAAAATCAGATGATAATAGGTTTTTGAGCAAAGTGTAAAAGAAAAGAATGTATGTACTTAAGAAACAGTCATAGAAATCAGCATATTCAGGAGTAGATGGAGATTCTGTAATAAAATTTTTATTATTTTTTTAAAGTATTGAGTCTATATTCATTGATAGGTGAGTGACTCTAATAGTAAAAAGGAAAAATATCACCATTTTATTTTTTTAAAAGGCTTTAATGCTTACTTTGCTAAACGCTCTTTCTTAAACCAGTATTTTGTTTCTTTAAAAAAAACGCTTAATGTTTACTAAGTATTCTTTCTTACCTCAGTGTTTAATCCATAGATAGATACATAGATAGATGTAAAACACCTTTTACTGATCTATTTTATAAATTGAAAGGCAAATTATGTTAATCTTATGTTACAATCACTTGGAATTTGTGAGAATTTAGAAATATTTTTGTAAAATTAGTGTGTTTTTAGATTACTATATTCAAATAGAGCAACTATTGTGAATAAGATATAATCTATTAAATACACAGTTGTAATATGGACAATGTTTTCTAAAACATATACCATAATAGGTTTAAAATATTGCACTTAACAACTGGAAAACTGAAGAAAAAAAACATGATAGAGCAACATTTTAATTGGGCCCATGCATTCCTGCTGATAATAGAATAAACTTAAAACTTTTAAATCTCTTCTAGGCTAAAATCTCTTTTATGTTAACTCAGCAACCTTGGGATAGATGCTGAAACATGTAAGGTTTCGATCACTGCCTTCTTCCCTTTTTAAAAGAGCTTCCAGATACAAGTGACATCCTCTGAGCCCTAATTGTGATAGGATGAAACTGACTAGTTCACTTATAAACCCTTGTTCTCACTCATAGACATCAGCAGGTTTCTGTGGAGATGCCACTTCTTGATAATGGGAAATCCTGCAGACATTTGCTGTTGGTGTTCACGAGAAACCTGTGGTATGCTCTTTCACTGTGCTCAGTTTTCCACCTTTCCTGCTCTGCTTACTCTATGACACTTTTTGCTGGGTCTGCCATCTCCACTTCAGCTGAAACTCTTCAAGCCACATTTTCTACTATACATTTTCCTTTTCCCTTAGCATGATAACCCCTCCGCAGGGTCCTAGCTCTTTTACTTAATGATTTCTATCTGCCATCCGACACTCATCCTTCAACAAAGTGTAAATCTACCAACTTTCTGGACACACGTTGTTCCAGTGCTCTGCCAAATGCAGGTGCGTCTTTATGGAGCTTACATTTTCCATAAGTCAATACTGTAAGATTTCAGAATTCTTCCTTTAGCAAATAGAGTTTAGCAAATCTATACATGTGGTTATACTCTTCCTTACTTCATCTTCCATGAGAGTTTTTACACAAGGAGACAGCTTAGACTTCTTGCTTCTATTGGATTCTGGGAGAGCTTTTCTTTTGTTATGTCCTGAGTTTTCATTAATGATAGCTTTTTTAAAGGTCTATTAACTGAGCTTTCCAGACTTGTCTCTTGAGCTGAAAAAGGAACTTTTTGAAGTTTATATTCCATCATTTCTCTAATTATAGCATGACTCTCAAGACTAATATTTGGGTATGGACTTTAAAAATGTAATTTTAACTCCAAGTTGTACAAGAACTCTCCCAAATCAGGGTAATCCAAGGTACTCAAAGAATGAGGAAAGTCCACAATATCAAAATTAATAGGAATAAGAAATACAAATGTCTAAAATTTTCAAACAGCCCACCTATTTATGAAATGAGAAATTGATCTTCTCAAGGAAATATTTACATTATCTTCCCTAAATTACCCTAAGATATGTGTTGATTTTTATAATATTCAAGCTGCATTTATAGCTCTAATTTCCTTTTTCAAAAAATACATATGTTTACAATATTTACTATCTTTATTATCCCACCTAACTTTGGGTTGGCATTTTCTTTTTAGTTAATGTTATTTCTGTGAAGTATTTTAAATTATTATAATGTAATGAATTTGTGAATAACACTTTTTTAGTCTATAATTGTATAAATTTATTGTGTTTAAAGTATATTTGGTAGATTATCAAAATTGCATTTTTTATTGTAGTACTTCATGGTGATTCAGTAGTGTTCCATTTAGTACTTATTTGCATATGAATATATATGACAGTTTTTCTCACATAAGCCTTAAAGCTCACATTAACTATTTCTTGTGAGGGAAATTTTGTTGCATCACCTAAGGATAAACACATAACAAAGGATAATAGATTAAGTTGGTGTATTATAAACAAAATTCAGTTTTATCAGTTCTGTTGATATTACAGGGTTTGGCATAAATAATGTCCCTTTTTTATTACAGAATCTTTTATTAAAAATCATAAGCATGTAATTCTATAACATAACAATAACACACTCAAGCACACCATATGACATTTTAGGTGAATCATTCAAATTAAAACTATAAATTATTGCACCCATATTATTACCCTACCAACCTCACTGAAGCAGGTGTTACTTCTGCTGGAGCCTGTATATTGAACAAGTAATTTGTTTGCAGTAATGATTCAGTAATTGTGCAAAATGACCTACAAAGGACTTCAGTCAAGCACAGCAAGTACAAGCAGTCAAACATATTGTATATGATTGATTCCTCCATGTCAGTATGAAGAATGGGGTCCGAGGAACTAAGCCTTGTGGACCTTACTTACATTTATTTTGTAGGTAATTTTATAATGCTATTTGAAGATAGCATCATTAAATTAATTTAAAATCCCTAGATATTTTATTTTAAATTCAAAAATTAAAATAGTTAAAGGCAATTTAGGAAGTTTATTCAGATGACAAAGATACTAATTTTGGATTTTCCTTAAGTTTACAGTTGTAGGATGTTGAGTGGTTACACTGGAGTCAGTTTTGTGGCCCAAAAAGCTTTGGAAACACTAGGTTGAAGAAATTTAAGTTGAATTATTTTATTTAAGCAAATAAACTCAACTTATTTTGGAACTACTTACGCCTCAGGACATATTTTGGGAAATGATCCTGTAAGGTATGATAGAATGAATTAGCCTCATCTGACAATAAATTTATCATTATTTACCCTGATATTTTCTTTAGTTATTTAATTACCCAAAGTTAGAAATGAGGCAGCAAATTGCTAATGCTGTTTAATGAGACTAAAATAATTTTTTAAAATTAAAACTCCCATGAGAGATCTATTATAACACATGTATTTATTTGTTCATTTGCGATCCAACTTTGTCTGACAAAAAGACTACTGAGCACTTATTCTGTACCAGATATTCTGCTAGGCTCTGATTCAGTCCCTGAATTCAGAGAGTTTCCTGTATGGGATGTGAAAAGATGAGTGAATATTATATTAAAATATGAAGTATTAAAATTAAGAAATTATGAGCTCACGGGGGCAGTGAGAGAGCATGCATGGCCCTGGAGAGCTGTCAGAAAGCCCGAACTTGACACCCTGACTTGAGTCTTGAAAGATTCAAGTAGCTTTAGGTCAGAATGAAGATGTGCTAACTATGGGGTATAAGAATACATTAGTCCATTATGGCTGCAGAGATCATTAAAATATTGAAATTGAACTGGTTAGTTCATAGCTGCTTCCTCTAGACCCAGAGTACCAGCACCGCCTTCCCACCCCTGAATTGCCCATCTCTTTTAGGACCCCTTGGATTGTCCTATAACATAACAAATGGCTAATCATTGGCTTAGTAAGGCACTTTCTGGATATTGCTATGGCTGACATTTCACAGTTCAGTTTCTGGTCTCAACCAACTATTATTAAATATTCTTAGTGTCGCACCAGAACTTCTTGTTCATGACAAATTCAAAGTGACTAGCAAAAAGCAAAATGTAATGCTCTCTGTTACTATTGGATGACTTTAAATAATAGCTTATATATGTGTAAATTAGAAGATATAGATATATACATATTTCATCTACTGTATAAAAAGCTAGAAAGCAGATTCTGAGTTGTTTTCTGGTTACCTGGTTTTATAATTTACAACTTTCTAAAGATAGCATCTGTGTCCTTTTATCTCTGTATCCCTAGAGTTTACCATATTTTAGGTGCCAATGAATGCTAAAGGAATAATTAAATATTACACGGTCATAGATATGTCACAATTTATAAAATATTTCCATATGCATTAGTTCATGTAATCCTCACATTGTCCCATCAATTATTGGGTTGGCCAAAAAGTTCTTTTATTTTTTTCTGTATGATGGCTCTAGTAGCATTTAGTTGCCTTTAACCTTATTTGAAACAATTTTGTTAGATTGTGTTGTGACAGCTGTCATATCAGTTAGCATTTAAAAAACCTTATCAACATCGGTAAAGTTTTGTATAGCCATCTTAATATTGATGATGGAATAAAATACACAGCATTTTCAGTATTATATGCTTAGTTATTTCAAGAAAGGTAAAAATGCAACTAAAAAAAAGAAAAAAAAAAAGATTTGTGCAGTGCATAGAGAGGGTGCTGTGACTGAGTGAATGTGCCAAAAGTGGTTTGAGAAATTTCTTGATACTATTGACATTTTGGCCAAATAATTCTTTGCTGTGGGGTTGTCTTATGTATTGGAAGATTTTTATCAGCACCCCTGACCTCTACCCACTAGAAATCAATGGCAGAAGATAGCTGACATATTCAAAATATCCTAGTCATTAAAGTTATTGGTGAAAATGAAAAACAAAGTCTTTTATTTTACAAAACAAACAAACAAACAAACCAACCAACTAAATGGACTTTTTGGCTAACCCAATATATTATTATCTCTATTTACCAAACAAGCAACAAAGATCTGGAATAAATTATGCAGGCAGGCCTGGCATAAGGGCATCAGGCTAGGTGGCAAGCGGTAGCTGCTCACCTCTGGCTCAGCAATGGGCTGTTGTTGCACCGCTCCGAGAAAGGGGTTTATTTGTCTAATTCACGTCTGAGGTTCTATATGAGCTAACTGTAGCCCTTTCAAAAAAAGTGATAAGCCCAAGGTCACATTAGATAATAGTAGAACCGGGTCTTAACCCTTAGAGGGTGTTTTGGTTTTGGTTTTTTTTTCCACCTAAAAATCAATCATAATTTTACTATGATTACAGCCTTAGTTGTCTTCAAATTTGCAAATTCACAGAATACATTCTTTATTTTGAGAACAGGCTAAAATTCATTGAGAATCAAATTTAGTAAGTAAAAAATTGTGTCAATACACTGTACTTTGTTAAAAATGTCATGTTAATAAAACAATGATATCAGTTATCAAATTAGTTGATATGCATAATGCACTTTGAAGAATGTCTGCCATATTAAGAATTATATAAAATGTTGGTTGTTATTACTATTATCAGTAGCAGCAGCAGAAGCATCATCACCTTTATTTGACTAAAAATGACTTATAGGGCAATTTCAAGCATATTATGTGTAACAGCTGTATTATTTAAAATAAGAATATCCCCACCTTTCACAGTAATTTCTTGGAGGCTCATATTTGTTTGGTTACATAAGTGTTTATTTCTTTAAAGAATGTATTTAATATAATTTTCAATACCTTAGATATGTAAAGAAAATTATTCCCAGTAAAACTATTCTAAACATTTAACAGACATACGTCTTAAAAATTAACCTTGGGGTGTATCAGCAAGGTATATTCTTTGCCCATTATATGTGAATAGGCTAAAACAAACACTACAATCATCTATTCTTACAGGCTTATTCAACCTTTTATTACATTAGGTATACTGACTGTTATTGGAAAACCCAAGAAGAAATCTGTAGCAATAAAAAAATAAAAAAACAAAAAACAAAACAAAACAAAACAAAAATCAGTTCAAGGTGAAAGAAATACAATAATCCTTATCAGGAAAGGCAATGGTTTCACAATGCCCAAGTGCACTCTTGTTTGAAAAGGTCAAATTTAAACATTATATTATTGGTCTAACAAGAAGAAAAAAGCCTTGTTACATTCTTCCTTCCTACAGAAAGTGTAATAACAAGTACTTCACAGAGTTTCTATAGCTAACATGAGTCTCTGGATTTGTGGTCATGTACTTCTGTTGAATTTCCAAGCATATACTAATTTTTCTAGTTTATCAGTGTAACTACATTGGTACATTTGGACACAGCCACCACTCTGTGAGCTTGAATACATTCCTTAACATCTCAGGACTTTGAGGTCATTAGATAATGGAATAATAGATTCCCGGCCAGGGCGAAAATTTCTTTGGTTTTATCTGCTCCTGGTACCTGTAACTCACAAAAGTTGCTCTAACAATAGCTCAGCTTCACAGTGTTATGTACACCCACACAAAAACAATTTTAAATTTTCTAGTATCCACATAAGATGTAAAAGAAGTAGGAAAAATTAATTTTAATTATATTTCACTAATATGCCCCAAATAATAACATTTTAACACTTAATATAAAAAGTGTTAATGGTGTATTTTGCATTTTATTTTTCAATTAAGTCTCAAAAATATATATATACATAATGCTTACAGCACAACTCATACTGAAAATTAAGTTTTTGGGAAGAAGTTATTTTTATAGAAGAATAATCAAGTTAAAAATTAATACTTAATGTTTAAATTTATTGACAATTATGATTCCCTTAAGTTTCATTGTAATTTTTACTGTTTGTATAAAATGTTCAAATAAACACATTATAGTGTTGTATCAGTGTATACTCCTAACACTTTCATTGTAATACTTCATCTTAAACAGTGCAAGATTTAAAATAAAATGCAGTCTACTAAAACAATAAAGGTGCATTTAATGAAAAATATCTCATGCTGCCTACTTATAACTTTAAATTAAAATGAATTATAGGGGATAAAATTAAAATTTTAGTTCTTCTCTTTCACTACCTACATTTCATGTGCTCAAAATAGAGAAGTAGCTAGTAACTACCATGTTAAACTCTGCAGCCTCAGAAGAGCAGGTGAAGCGCCCTCTTGTGGCAATTAAGTTAGTGCTCTCTAATTACAAGAGCGCTGGAAACTTTCAAAATAACAATAATATACTGAGAGAATATGATAGTGTAATTTTTCATATTGTTCCTCAGCTTTTGTCATCATTGCCCACTTAAATTTTATGACTTATTGTTTGTGATCATTGTACTTCAAGGCCTGCCTTATTTCAGAACTTTAGAATTTGTAATTAAAAATTATGATTCCCACCCCACGATATGCAATTTAAAACAAATCCATAAAATAAAAGCATTCAACAAGGTTCTGACTTTCTCCTTTTAAAAAGCTTAAAAGCTTTAATTTATTTGAAGCCAATTTCTGCTTCATTCTTTTTTTTTCTTTTGTGTCTTCAATTCTTCTGTCAGACATATAGCACACGTCTTTTTTCTACTGCAAAGATATTGAGAAACCTTGCACTCATGTTTATGAAAAGTAACGAACATTTCAGATTCACTCTGTTCTGATTATCTGCTGAAGGCCTGTTTTATTTTACCTACAGGGATATTCATTCTTTGATTCCGAAAGTGTTATAACTGTGTGCAAAAAGCAAACTATCACAAATGCATGTTAAGATTTCAGAAAAGCTTCATATTCCTTCTAGTTTTCACAGTTAAATATAGTGACAAATTTTAATAAGTTTTAGTTATATAAATGAAAGACACCATCTACATACATCTGCCCCAGGATGAAAATCCATGTAGGGCCAGTGAACACATTAAACTGGTGAATTAGTTTGTTACAGCTGCTATATTAACACACCACAGATTGGTCAGCTTAAACAACAGATATTTATTTCATACTGTTCTGGAGGCTAGAAGTCCACAGTGCCAGGGGTCTAATCTTTGCAGGTTCTCTCCGTGGCTTATAGATCAATGCCTTCTTGCTGCGTCTTCATCTAGCTTTCCTCTGTGCTTACGGATGCCTGAGTCTGTCTCTGTACATCCACATCTCCTTTCCTTATGAGATTATCAGTCATGTGGGATTAGGGCCCACCCTAAAAAACTCATTTTAATTGAACCAATTCTTGTAGAGCTTATCTCTAAATAGAGCCACATTTTAAGGCACTGTGGGTTAGGACTTTAGCTTCTGAATTTTAGAAGGATAAAATTTAGTCCCTAAAATTAGAAACACAGTTTGAATTCTGTAATTAGAATACCAAGTCCAAGATATTCATCAAATCATTAAATTTGATAGGTCATCAATTTTTTCTTTCTTCTCTCTCTCCCAGGCATTGCTAGCCAGGTGCCTGTTTAAAGAAAGGAGAGGGTTAAGGTTGGTCATTCTGGACTCTACACCTTGAGTTTCCTCTTTCTTTTAAACTTCTTACTTGCTCCTCTGTTAGGTTTCTCTAAGATCAAACAGAGTAGAAGGGACAGAAGATAGAAGGTACCTGGCTGGACCTAAGTCCTAAGCCTTCTATAGACTCTCTGTTCCCAATATGCAGGCTGACTGTCATAGGCAGTCTTGGGGTCTAGTCAGCAATTCCAGCTGGCCCCTCTCTTCTGTGATTTCTTATCCTGGGGGGGAGGCGTTTGTATTCTAAACAGACCCTTGCCCGAATTTGTCCAGGCACTTGATTCCCTGAGCGTTCTTCACCTGAGATATTTTTTTACCCCTTAGGTGGCCTGCTTGGACAGGTCCTCTGATGACATGTAACACATGGCCCTTGTCAGTGAAACAGGAAACAAATCCTTGCTATAAGAAACACACACAAAATCAGCCTTATCTCTCTTCCTCTCTAGCTTTCCTCAACAGATGTCAGTTTTAGCTTATTCATGCATGAGTTGGGCTTTAGCTTTGTCAGACGTGAATAGACATCAGTCTTTCTGTGTGTGAACTTCATGAGAAAAACAGCGTAAGTGAGTGATCCCATTGAAAGCCGCCTTACTGGACAGCGCTGGAGAGGGTACTAACTGACCTACAGGAGCTCTCTCAAAGGAAGTAAGCTCACCGATCTTCTCTTCTCTTGGTCCTCCTCCTGAGTCTTGTTCTGTCTTAAGGGTCCAAGAATCACAAAGCAGATTCTCCTACATTTCCTTTGAAAGTTATTTGTATAAGAAGCTGAATGCCCTACCCTCACTCAAATATCTTAATATCTAATAAATCAGTGCTTCCATGTAAACTGAAACAAGAGAACCCCATCCTAACCTGGTGAGCACACCCCAAAAACACATACAAATCTACAGAAGTGGTTACACTTTTGCTGAAATCAGTCTTCACATTTTGTTAAAATATTTAATAGCTAATGAAGACTATATTTATCATGTTCATTTCTCATTTATATTTATCACTGGTATGATATTTTTTCATATGGTGGGCTTCATTATCTTATTTTAGTTGTAAATTTTTTCTCCCAATAACCTATCTCACATAGATATTGAACTGTTGTGATATCATATAGTTCATGAGATAAATGTGAAAACCAACAAGGAACAGATAATGCAAAATTAGCATATAGTAGGAAATTTCTGGTGGTTAGGATAAATCTGAGGTAAATAGAAAACTGCCAACATCAAATTTAAGAAATTAGGAGATGTAATAATATATTAAACCAAAGATCTAAAATTATTTACTGGAATTCCAGTTATATTATGGTTAACTTTTTAAAACTGTTTAATATCTTTGAATCTTAATATACTCAGAAATAAAATAAGGGAGATAGATTACATATTTATCATACTCTTTCTTGTGTAATTTGTTTTAATCTTGAATGATTAAATTTCTTTTTTTAAATGGCATATCAATGACTTTCAGTGAATTATTTGCAGATGACAGAGAATTTGAGAGCATGTTTATATTTAGGTTTTGTTTCAAAATGTGTACATATAGATTTGAAAATAAAATTCAGTGTATTTGTTATTGCAGCTCTAACTCTAAATGAGAATTAATCATGTAAACTTGATTTCTATATGTTCTTAATTTAAATTGTATTTCCATGGTTTTTGAATATGTTAACATACAGCGTATATCTTTCTTTGATGACTTTATTCATTTATATGTTTATTTTTAATAAAGTCTCAGGGATTATAAACCATGATTATGTAGCCATAGTTATTTGTTAATTGGGCAATATGGCAGCTGAAGACCTTACTGAGGAAATGGATGTGTGTCCTCCCTCTTGCTGTATACAATAACTCAACAGCAGTTGGTGTGGGGTTTATTTTGTCCACCTCTTTCTCTAAATTTCTCTCTCTCATCAGAATATCTGCAGTAAAACTGTCTTTTTTATCATTTGTTCCAAAATTATGCTTTTTTTCCCATTTTCTTTCTGAAAGGGGGAGAGATTGCTATCTATCTATCTATCTAGATATCACTGATGCAGGTTAAATTACTCATTCATGGATATATAAACAGGGCACGAGGTTTGCTCTATCATTATTAAAAATATGTTTGGCAATGTTATTAAATTATTTAATTATATCTTTAAAAATTCTTCACTAAATCATGCCAACCATAATTAATACTTTAATTAGTAAATTAAAGCTTTGGCCTCTGATTCACCTTTTTTTTAACCTAAATTTCTGCATATGAATTGTGAAAATATACTAAAGTTTATTCTTAGTGTACAAATTTTAATGTTTAACATTTTTCCATTAGGTTGCACTATTGATTCAAAAGCTATTAAATTACCTTGAGGATATCCACTAAATCTCATGCTAAATCTTCTAAAATGGAATGACTTCCCACAACTCCCATAGAAAGGAAATGAGGTCAAGGTCCTCTTTTAAGCCAATGTTATTTTGCAAATTAAGACCTAGTATTTTAAGCTTTTCTCTACATTGTTCGATAATTCTTTTACTTTCTCTCATTTTTTGGATATTGAATTTTTCTCTAGTATACCTTTGTGTATAGATAATTCTGCAATACTGCAACATACTTTAATCTTCCTGAGAATTTTTCCTATATAATTTATAATGTGTTTTCATGCTACATTTCTTTGCTTCTTCAGATATGTGACTGACTTAATAGCACTGCATAATACATTCCCATTTAATTAAATGATACGTGGGGCTATAAGCCAAAATCCATCTGAATCTGAATGGGACCAATTTATTTCATACCCTACAAGAAAATATTCCTAAGTTTTTTTGTTTTTGTTTTTGTTTTTTTGCAAAGGGTGTTACTTAAAGGATAACATATTTTAAAGGTGGTACAAGTTCCACTCTTTTAACTTAATTTAAAAAAAAAAGCTTACCAATAATGTCTGTGCCTAAGGGACTCTTTTAAGCAAGGAAATGTCAACCAAACCAAAAGAAAAAAAAAAAAGTGGCATCCCTTTCAAAATAAATACTGTTGTTACAATATATTTTTCTTATTTGTTTTCACTTTTTTTTTGTTTTTTTTTTGCCAGATGGAAAATAAATATTTTCTATCTGCTGAGACTAATGTCTTCCTAAAAATTACAGAGATATGTTATTAAGGCTCTACCTATGACACATTTGTATTTTTTTAAGGCTTAATTTATGCATTGTTGAAATGTACAGTTTCTTATGAGGTAATTTGATGACCATAGCGATGCTGGTTTCTGTAGCATAGTAGTGAATGGTGCTTCGGGAATCAGAATGTCTGGATTCACATCTTGTTTTTTTCCATTTTTTCTAAAATTATAATTTTCTTTATATTTTTCTAAAAATATTTAGGTAAATAAGTAGATTCTGTTTTTTCCTCCCCTTCTCTCAAAACCCCTGTTCTGTAGTCTATTTTCTGAGATGATTTCAGTTTTTATTAATCTATAAAATATTATTGCTTAGGTATTCTAATTATTCTGATAATTTATTTCCATTTCTAGATAAAATTACCCATGTCTTACATTAGGTAACTGATCAAAACTAAGTTATTAAAAAAACTGCAGAAAAAAGTTACGAGGAAAGCATTTATTAAAATAGCATAGGGTACTCTGATTTTTATAGGGTGTGAAATAAAAGATCAATCTTTTGAAGAACAAATATATAAAGATCAAATTAACAAACATGGAAATATTAGTAACTTGGACACAAGTTAATTTCTATATGAAGTTCTTAAATACAGTAGCAGTTCTGAATAACCAGATTTCTCACACCATGATTTGTAACCTCATGTAATTAAGCATTTTTCACAAACTGGAAATCCATAGAACATTGAGGTCAGTTGTGGTAGATGTCAGAGGAGGAATGGCATGCTCACTAGTGAAACAAGCTGACAGAATAATTTATACCTCTTTATAATAACTGTCAGGAACCATGAGAAAGAAAATGTGTCCTATATGATGAAAGGTGTATCCTAGTCAGATTAAATATTTTTCAGATCTCTAACCTAACCTGATTAATGGGCTGACTGAGTTTTTCTTTAACTCACTAAATTCTGACATCCAGTTTTCTCATTGACATGGTAACATTGAATTCTGGATGATCCCTGAGCAAACACACTGATTATTTCAAAATTTCTGTTAAATTTAAGCTGATTGCCTCATTACAGAAGGCTTAAATTCCTGATTTCACATTTTCCCTTCTCCATGAGTGAACATTTATTTTTTCTATTTTCAATAAGTTTTTGAAAAACATAGTTTAGTAAAAGTGAAAAATTAATGCGAGCATCAGAAAATATAAAATAATTTAAATATAATTTGTGAATGGTGAAGTTTTTATCATTCATGGTTATAAAAGAAGCTTCTGGAAAAAGAGGTCTTAGTTCAAAATCTGTTGCAATTTTTAAAACTCACCTAGGGTCTTCATAAACTTTATCTCTTTAACTGTAAAATATATGTTAGTGCAACTTATCTCAAATACTTTTTTTGTGTTAAATGAAATTGTATACAAGGAAATTAACATATTGGTTCATATATTAAGAACTGGAAAAAGAAAGTCGGCTCTTATATTATAAATTTCTACATAACAGGTTTTACTTCTATGAGCCATGGAAGATAATTGTCTCGTAGTTATTTTTAGGTTTCTCTCTTATCAATGAAGTTCCTTAAGAGGCACATTCAGTTCACTCCTATAGCCCCACTGTGAGCTAACCATAGCAGTCATTCATTCATTCAACAAGCATTTATTGAAAGTGATCTGTGTATCCTCTAAGGGTTAGGATAGTGAAGAAGTGCAAAGCCCTTGCCTTATAGCTATTGCAATGTAGTTGAGGAAACTGACAAATAAACAAATATATGCACATTAAACAAATAAACCTAAAGCACTGGTAAAGGTGAATGTTTACCATAAATACATAAATGAGTGGAGGGTAGGGAATAAAATAGGGATGTAGGAACTGGGTTAGGTTGGCACTCAGGGAACATTTCTTCCCTGTGAAATGCGGTAAAAGACAAGAAGAAGCCTAGCGTGGGAGGCAGGGAGTGAGGCGCTGCCAGGCAGAGGCACAGACGAGGGTGGGCCAGTGGGAGCCAACAGAGTCCACGAGGAAGGAAAAGCTTAGCATGTCTGAGGAATCTAAAAAATTCCCACGTGGCTGAAACAGCAGGGTCAAGGAAGAGCGACTTTAAGTCATGTTGTAGAATTGTGTCCTCAGGCAGTGATAAGGGAGACCTAGAAAAATTTTAAGCAGGGGAGAGGGAGAGATATGATTTAATCTTTGAGAATTTTTTTTTCTTCACATAGGTGTGAAAAATATACTCTAGAGGGGCAAGGACGAAAGTGGAAAAAGTCACTGTGTTGCCTTGTCCTGGTCAGAGATAAGGACTGCCTGACCTAGGATGGTGAGGAATAAAATGAGAGGAAAGCAGATTTCATATAAGTTTGAGGTGAAATTGATAGGACTTACTGATTAATTGCAAGTTGATATGGAGGAACAGAAGAAATTACGAATGATTTCTAAAATTTCCTTGGTAAGATAAAAAAGACACTAAGGACCAAATGTTTTATAGTGGAAAGAAGGAAAAAGTGCTCTTTGAGGCCTGTTTTATTTGTGTTCTAGAGTATATTTGTGTTATCACAGGAATGAGCATAGATGTATGTTAATAAGCAAGATGAATATTTATATCTGAAGTTCATGTAGAGTTCTAAACTGAAATATCATTTAGAATTCATTCTAGTAAGTGAGTATTTAAACCCACAGTATTTGATGACTTCTCCCCAAATACACAAAAGTGCAAAGTGAGAAAAAAAAAAAAAACCCAGGATAGAGCCCTGAAAAATTAACAATTTAGATTTTGTGTGGACAAGCAGGAGCCAACACGAGATTGAAAAGAATCTACCAGGATGAGTTAAGCATAGTAGATAGAAAACTAAGAGTGATTTTGCAGAAGCCCAGAAAATAGAATGTTTCAAAAAGAAGGGAATAGTTAATGAATGGCATGCTCTGAACATTTTCTCTTCTCTCTAGGAGGAATTTTTTAAAAAAATATTCATTATATTTAATTCATCCCTTCTAATTCTTTCTGTCTTGGACCATCTTCCAAGCAGCATCTATGCAATGATGAGCACAGGTCACCATTCTCGAATTTGGTTTTAGCCTTTTAACAGAAATTCTCACAGTTGATTTTCCCCTCCTCATTGAAACACATTCTGCATTTGGTCTCAAGAATGGTACTCTCGCCTTGACTAGTATGGCTCAATGACTGGGTGTGACGTCCCACAAAGTGAAAGGTCGCTGGTTGAATTCCAGGTCAGGGCACGTTCCTGGGTTGAGGGTTCCGTCCCTGGTCAGGGAGTCTGGGAGAGACAACCGATCTATGTTTCCCTCTCACATTAACGTTTCCCTCTCTTTCTCTCTCCTTCCCGTTTCTCTAAAAATAAGGAAATAAAATCTTTAAAAAAAATTAAAAAGAATACTACTCTTCTGCTTTTCTCCAACCTCACTGGTGATTTGTCCTCACTGAGTTCTTTCTTTGGCCGCCTTATGCAGTCCTTTGGTTTTAAACACTCTGTGCGATGACTCCCAAGATTGTCTTCTCCAGCTCAGCTCTTCTGCCCTGAACCCCGGTGGCATATATGCAAGTTCTTTTACAAAATCTCTACTCAGATTTCTAAGATGCTTCTCAGACTTAACATCCCCATTACCGAACTGATATTTTCTCACCAAGTCTGCTCCTCAGCTCCTTCCTGTTTTTCACATTAGCAAATGACAGGTCTTCTTTTCCACTTATTCAGGCCAGATGTTTGAAATCATTCTTGATGCTTCAGTTTTTTTCTCACATATCGGCAAGTCATGATCAAGGTCTACCTTCAAAATATCTATAATGTAACTATTCTCTTCCACCTTTATTACAAACACCCAGTTTCCTGCCACAACACCTCTTGTCTCTATCGTTGCGACTTCTTCCTAAACGGCCTCCCTGCTTTCGTTCCTGGTATTCCATTGTCTATTAGAAATATGGGGGGGAGGCAGAGACAAATGTATTTAAAAAGTAAATAAATAAAATTAAATTAAATTAAAAAAAATAAAAAAAAATAAAATTGATTTTCAAAGCTAATAAAAGCCCATTGGAGAAATAAAAAAAAAAAAAAAGCAGCCAAAATAATATTTTTAAAAATCTAAGTCAGAGAGTGCCATTCCTCAACTCAGAACCCTGCAATGGTTTTGTCCCAATCAGAGCAAGAGCTTGTCTAACTTGCTCATGTGATTTTGCCTTTTTGTTTTGCTGACCTCATTTCTTCCCTCCCCACTCCTTTTCTTACCCCAGCAGCATCCTTGCTGGTTCTCAAAGTGTCTGAAGGGCTCCTGTCTAGATCCTTTGCATTCCTGGTTCTGATTGAAAAATTATTCCCTCAGATAATTTGCATGGCTCAATCTCTTACATACTTCATGTCTTTGCTTAAATCTCATACTCTCAGTGGGGTCTTTCATAAAACCCTATTTCAAATGGCATAATTGCTGGCATTTAAACTCCCCTTCTTATTTGTTTTCCTAGTGCTGGTTGTCATCTGAATGTAAGCTTCCTAATGTCAAGGATATCTGACTATTTTCTACATTGCCATATGGCGAGTCATCAGAAGAGCCCTTGGTGCATCGAAGGTGCAGTAAATATTTGTGAAATCAGAAAGTTGAGAACATAAGATAGGATTTGGTAACATAGAAGTCATTTTAGTGGTGAAAGTTGAGCAAAATTCTAAGTAGACTTATAAAAATGTATAAATAATAATGAGGAAGTAAAAATAAATTATGTAAATAATGCTTTCAAAAATTCATCTAAGAATGAAAAGAAAAATGTGACGGTGACTAAAAGTGAAATGTAGGGTCAGAATAAGGCTTTACTTTATTTTTCATCTTTTAACTGTAGAGATTGAGAGTATGTTTCATGTGATATAAATGACCATATAAATTAAGAGAAATTGGTGATTCAGGATAACAAAGAATGTAACCATAGGACCAAAGTCCTAGAGGTGCCATAGATAGTGATCCAGAGCACAAATGGGTAGATGTTTTTGGTTTATCAGTTTTTCTTTACTAAGAGGAATGATATTTTTCCCCCTGGGCTAATGAGAAGGAAAAGGGTAATAAATGTTATTGAATAACTATCATTAAAAATGCTTCTTTATTTAAAATATTCTTAAGAAACAATAGTTAAACTTAAGGTTAATTTTTGAATTTGGAAAGATTCACACATTTCACCATAAAACAATAAAATAATTGATAAGATTATTTAATACAGTGACAGAAAAGACAGGCACATGGACTCTGATGTTTACCAACATGGGTGTAGCCTAAATTGAAGATAGCAGGTGAGAAAATTAGGAAAGAAAGCCACAATAAAATAGGAACACATACAGAACACTTGAATGCATGTCTTTTTATTCCAAATTCCATGCTTTCTATATAATTTGCTATGTATTTTGCTTACTTTTTTTATGTGAATCATATTATGTCAAGAAATGACATATAAGCTTTCAGAAAGATGAAATACAAGGTTTGGGGAATACATTTTAACTCCTGTATTGCTAGTTTTGCTATTTTGTGACAACCAAGTGGTAGGAGAGATTCAGTACAGGGATCAAATTAACAAACTTGTAAAACATCTTCAGTAATTAATATTTTAGCCTCTGATAATGCCAACTAATATAACATTGAGGAAAAGTGTAAATATAATATATTTTGACTATCAGATTGCCATCTTGAGGTGTTTTGGAGTCTTGACATAATTATTCTGTAGACTGTAAATACCATGGAAAGTAATTATCTGACACTTGATTTTTATCTTTTATTCGTGCATTAGTAAAACAAAACTTTTATACAAAGATATCTCATAGAGACAGTTGCACAGGGAAAACAGGTATTCATTAAATAATCATAAATCATTAATACATATTATAATTTTGATTGAGTGAAATGAATAAATACTTTAAAATGTGCATGAAACAGATGCTCCGGAATAAATCATTTAGAAATTGAGTTTTCAGGTAATAAACTTGTTTTAACTGTGTAATAAGTTTACTAAAGAGTTGGAGTCTAACTTAGAGAAGAATAAAATAATTTTCTTCTTTTCCATTACTCCCATTGAATAACATCTATCAACTTTTTCTTTTTACTGTTACCGCTGAACATCACCTTTGTGCCAGGCACATTGGGCTTTGCATTCCCTGTATTTCACATTCACAAAATACAATGTAGTGGCTTTCTTTTCTTCTTTGTACAAATGAGGGCTTAACCAAGATTCATAGTTACTAATTAATTTCCTACAGGTTTCCCAACTAAACAGCATTGGTGCGGGGATCTGTAGCCAGGTCTGGCTGACACCACAGCACGTGCTCTGACCCAGGAGAGTACTCTGTGAAAGGGGAACAAAGTGCTGTGTTACTTCTATCAAACCAATACTATTATATATTATACTGCTCTCACTGATTGGCCGTGCCAGAAAAGATCTACATCATTAATTATTCTCAGAGAGGGCTCTGCTAATTGAATTGCTATGCATGTATGTCTCCCATTGGATTTCAGGCAAGGTTTGGTATTGCCCTCCCTGTCCCTACCTATCACCCACAGCTACTCAATCATTACACATTTTCAAAATTCTCTTTCTCTTCGCAGACTTCATTAAAGTAGATCCTGGGCTTCGTAAGATGGAAGGGTGACCTAAATGGCCCTGTCCCTCAAAGAGCGAAATATTCTTTTTAATTATATAATTCTAACTGGGGATAGTAAGGAGAGCTGCAAATACACCCATTAATCAAATATAATGAAATATACAGAACATTTACAATTACATTTTACAGTTCAAATCATCTGAGTAGAATTTCAGCCATGGAAATGTTAAGGATGTGAAAATGACAGGCAAGGATTCTCTTTCATTAGAACATTTCTGCTTTCATCCTCAAGATTGCATAAAAGGTTTTATGAATTAAAACTAAATCATGGTTATATTGATTACTTTCATTGTTTAAGGAACCTTATTTATAAGTTAAATGCTTAAACTTCTAAGTTACTGAAAATTTCCTAATGTGAATTTTGATTAAATATTCATTAAACCTCCAAGTGAGACTTAGAGGGAATTAGAAATTAGAGATAAAAGCTGAAAGTTTTGACAAGTTAAAATCATTCCAACAAATCTCTCATACTCTAACTACATTTTCTAGGTGGCCACATAGTAACAAATGACTGCTTCAAACTGTTTACTATCTTTTACACTACCCTTTATTAGATTTCTTCTATACTAATTCTTCTCAGATTATCTGTACCAAAACTGAACTAAATGTCATTTTCTTTATTTTCATACCTCTCCATCCTTGTACTTGTTTTTCTTTCAGTCCCAACTGCCTCATCCTATAGTTGCCTCATCTCTCAAATGCAATCTTTTCCATATTTTTCGTTATATGGTAATTCAGATATGATCCTTTTCTTTATCCTTTCTTCCCTTGATTGTAGCTAATTTGTAAGAGTCCTATAACTTTTTCAAAGTAAAAGATATGCCTTATTAACTTTTATAGTCCTATTCAGACTGAGAAGAGTGCCTTGGAAATTATAAATCTAGGTATCTTCTATAGAATGAACACATATTTAATAATTTTTGTAAAACAGTTTATATAAGGTATATTTTATATAATATGTATTTTATATATTTTATGTTTCTGAACAGATGCATTTTTTCAAAAAAATAAGAAAAAATATTTGCTTACAACTGGTGATATCTAATTGTACTATTTATAATTGGCAAGGCCATTATTCTTCCCCATTTGTATTCTCTTTATTGTATTTGATGTGGAAAGGAATGAACTGAATTGTTTGTATAAGTATTATAATTTCTAAATAAATATGGCTTATATCAATAGGGGTATTGGTTCCACACTTATCTCAGGTATAATGTGAAAAAGTGATGAATATCAAGATGTAGGGTGTCAATGTAGTATTATAGAACAAGGAACATTTGTTAGACTCAAACCCTTGAAATACTCAGCCTTTGGAATCTCAATTTTGTCAATGATTAGATAGTAATAACACTTTCTAGTATATAATATTTTGTTGAAAATTATAGCCCATGATGTTTTTGAAAGAACCTATCACAGTACTTTGCCACTTTATACATTCTAGAGATTCACGTGACTAATTTCCATTATGTTTATTTTTTCATGAAAAAGATTGACAACATCACATTATACATCTTTATTGTATTTATTCTCTTTATCAGCGTAATAATAATAAAAAAAGCTTAGGGTCTTTTCCAGTTTATAGTTGCCTTTTGCACCTAGTTATTCTTTATAAGAATCCTATTTCTGATAGTAGCTGGAGGTATACATGTTCATATGATCAAAATATAGGACATTACTTCACATATGCAGACCATTAGCTTTTAAAATTTCTTCGCTGGATGTCACCAGCACCATCACAAATGTGCACTTGATATTTGGAAGAATTAAGTTAATATGATCTGATTTAAAATTCATGTTAGCTTCCATTATTCCATGACTATTGAGTCAACCCATTGTCCCTGATTATCAGGAAACATTATCTCTATTCTTTCAAACATCACTAGCCTTCTCGTAGGCCTGTGTCTTCTGACTCTGTTGCCTCTCTATTCTCTACACAAAAGTAAGTTGATTTTTAAAATATAAACCAGGTCCAACTCCAAACATCATTATTACTAACCAGCAAATTTATTTAAAAAAATAACGGATACAGCTATTTGGCTCTTCCATGATCAATCCTTGCCTGTATCACTCTCACTGCCCGTCCTTGTCTGCCTCTGACTCAGCAACATGGACTTTCTTTCTCGAATTCTTTTTCCCAGCCTTGACATAATTTTGACTCACTCTTGTTTTTTAGGTCATGATATAAATGGTCTCTTCTCAAAGAGACCTTCATTGACCAGGTACCAGGCACTCTCCATTGAGCTACTTCTAAAATTTTCTTCAATTCACCGTTGATATTTCCTTTCTTTGATAATTCATAAGTTTTATGTTGTCTTCTCCTTTAAAAAAACGTAAGTTCCTTGAAAAGAAGATCCTCAGCATAAGACTGCCTAACAGGCAGTTGACCCTCAACGAATATGTTTTTTCAATAAGTATTTGTTAAGTTAACCAAGAATCAATATATCTTGTGTAATTCTGTAGAATGCCTGGTCTTATTTTCTTTTTATGTCTCATTTTAGCCTTGGTATCCTTTTGGTTTCTTAAAACCTCAGAGATGACAATTTCCTGAATATCTTGGACACACTTCCCCGGCATAGATTATAGGCTTTAAGGGTCATGAAAGAGCATTATTCACAGTCACATTTGTGCCAGTTATGCTGGCGTCTCCCTGCTGCTCCCAGCACCTGCTTCTTTCTGGGACTGTGCTCCTCAGCTCTTAGCATCCCCATCACTTCTGTTATTTATTTGAAACATCAGTTCCAATTAGCCATTTGGACACTTTTTGAGCCTCAGCGCTCATTATGCGTTCCGCGCCATCCCAGGCAGCTCCTCATTCGGCATGGATCTGCCCATGGCTCTGAATATGGAGTCTCTGGCCTGATATATTTACCTTATCAGGCTTTGCAAATGTACATTCTGGAGCAGAAGCTCTGTAATAGCTATTTTCAAACTTTTTCATCCTTGGAATGCTCCAGCGGGGAAAAGGGCCAGGAAATTTGCCTCATTTTCTTCCACTGCTACTGTGTCACATACTCCTTGTCACAGCAGCAAGCTAGTAGCATCATCAACTCCCTGCATACACACAGCACAAGCATGCCCACATATGCACCGAGACACATTTCCCAGTAACAGCAAAGCGATTTGTTTAAATTTATATCAGTTCTTCACTCTCCATAGCTTACTTAGAATAAATCAGAGAAAAATGCCAAACTTCTTACTATGGCACACAAGTTCCTAATTTCCTAGTATTTAACATTCTCTCACTGCCTTCTTAGACATACCTTTTTTGTGTTTATTGTTGTTTTTTTTTTTTTGTTTTGTTTTTTGGTTTTTTTTGCCTTAGGTCCTTTGTATTTGCTGTTCCCTCTGAGTAGAAAATCAGGCTCTCAAGTCTTCCTGTGACAAGTTTGTTTTTTTCTTTCCCCCACCATTCAGGCTCAGCAGAAAAATTTCCTTCTCAGGAAAAGCCAGTGAGAAGTAGGCATTTACTCTCACTGCCTCCTGTATTTGTACTTTAATGGTCCCAACATTTCTGAAATCACCATGCTTACTTTCTCGGTATCTCCTTTCTCCCTTGGATCACTTTTAAAGCCTTGAATGCTTGTAATGTATTACATTCCTCATATATATTGTAGAAGGGAAGAAAACAAGAAAGAGGGTAGAGACAGAGGTAGAGAGAAGAGTTTTAAGGGTTAGGGGAGGAGAGGAAGGCAGGCAGATGACATGTTAAAATAAATTATTTGTTTTTATTTAATTTTCTGTTCTCTTGGAGTTGTAGTGCTGGAATGGACCTTAATCATCTTGTACCCCAGTAATCCTTTTGGCGGTTCCGTGAAAGAATAATAATGTATTATTTTCTTTAGTTTCAAAAAAATTAAAATTTACCCATTATAGGGTCTCACACGCTAACTGAAACATCAATTTTCTTTGCTTAGCACTATACTTACATTAACCAGGCAGTAGATTGGTTACCTCATGGTGATTAGAAGTGCTGATTAGAAGATTCCATGATTTTTTAAAAAATGAGCATACATTTCTTATTGTGAAAGTGATTCATTTTGTTTGTGAGGAAAAGGTTTTTCCCCCAGAAATGTAATGAAGGTAGCATTTCATGATAGAACATTTGAGAAACACTAATTCTGTCCATACTCCTCATAGGAGAAGTGAGGAGACTAAGACAAATCACCCACAATTTTATTCCTTGTTTCAGCATTTCAGCATAGCCAGTATCAAACCATAACAAATTCCAAAACACTGTCTTTCCTCACATTATACACAACTTATCTATGAAATGTTGTTAAAAATATATTGTAAACAGTTATATTTTGCAGAAAGAGAAAGTATAGATGTAGTCACATTATATATAATCTGTAATTACTGTGGATCATTTAACTGGGCAAACTCAAGAAAATACCCTATATTTAATTTATTTATACAATTTTATTTTCTGTATATTGTCCTCTCTTTTCTACAACACAAATGTCAGTTTATGTTATTGACTGACTGGCATATTACTTTTTCATTCCAATTTGTTTCAAGGCCTACCATATGCAGTTTTATCTTAATTAAAATGTAAAAGTTATTTACCTACATTTGAAAATATTCTCTCTATCAGGAAAGGAGGAACTGCACAGATTGTGTGACATTTAATAGCAGGAATCATTTTTCTGAAAGGAAAACTCAATTTTTGAGCACCCATCTTGAAACATAATCACAAAAGAAGAATCACTGGAGCAGACTGTTTTGGCAGATAGACTCTTCTGGTGATCGTATGCCATGTCTGGGGTCTCTGGGAACCCCTGACATCTACCGAATCCTATGGAGCCTTCTTGGTAGAGACTGAGATTCCACAACATGAATATTAAAGGACCTGCAGTAACCTTGCTGTGAACTATATTTTAATTCAACAAATAATTCTATCTTCCTTTGAAAAAAAATTGATGGACACAGGTGTGGCATTGGAAAAGAGAAAACTGACGGTCAAGGCAAATGGGTATGGACCTTTCAGACTTATGGGTGAAAAAGTCAAACATCTTGTAATTTTCCAGTTTGCTTTAGAAATGACTCCAGGTAATCACATTTAGGAAAAGTTTAATCTCAAGAACGCTTTTTATATTTTTTATCTGCAGAATAAAAATACAGCCTGTCATACTACTACTATATGTTTTTTAAGAAACAAATTTGATTCAGAAAAAAATTTGAGAAATATGGTGCTAATAGGGTGAGTGGTACTGAGGGACTGTTTCTGTTGTTTCAGGACAATGCCCAAATACCTTCGCCTGCTGTATACCATAATTGTTGTACCGAATTCTCATAATATGCACTTTACCTATATTTTCAGCTTAATTATTGTGATTTCCTCTTTGCAATTTATCTTTTACCCACCCTAAATGGTCTTTAATTTCTGCAAACTAACAAAATCTGTCTTTCCTCATGTGTTGCGGGGGGCGCAGCATGGGGTGCTCCAGGATCTGAGGGTTACTGTTTGGAGCCAGCTGAGGTGGGAGCAGCGCTCTGAATCCCGCAGAGCCCATCGCGGGGTTGTCACAGATGCGGGGAATAAACACGAGTTGTCACAAACACTTCTCTGTTTAGCAGGAGAGGGGATATGGCTCTTTCCTCTAGTGGAGAAAGCCCAGAGCTCCCATGTCTAAAGACTTTTATTGAGAACCATATATGTAGGGGTATACAGCAAAGCTCATCCATCAATGCCAAAAGATTATGTTTTCAGGAAACAAATAGAGATCATAGATAACAACGGGAGGAACACAAGAGATCTGCCTCAGGTCGGGGTCTATGAATAATGTCAATCTCCTTCCCAGTAAGAGCCAGTTATCATAGCTCTTGAGGGAAGAGCAAAGCATGCTTAGATGAACTTACTTCTAGGCCTGATTGTCCCCAAGAACTGCCCGATCCAGTTTAGGACTGTACCTGCCTTTGATATTGTTTCAAGCCTGAGCCAGGGGGGCAGCGCTGAGCCACCAAGAGATAAGAAGACTTCTTTCAGATAGAATGAGGACTCTGGCCACGTCCAAGCCAAGGCAAGGGGTTGCGGGCCTTTTTGCCCTTTCTCTGAGCCCCCCAAGTCCTTGTCTGCTGCCCATACAGGCCTTGTCTGGCTTAGGTCATCCCTCCTCTTGAGAAAACTTACCTGTCATCAACATCTGACCATCACAGGGCCAAGCAGGATGATGTGAAGGAGGGGGTGGCTGTGCCCCTGTCAGGGGGACAGGTTTTGTCTCCTTAGTGGCCTGTTTTCCCAAGGCCTTCTTGATTATTTCCAGCCTTGGGGCCTCCCACCTGTCAGCGGGGCTATAGTCCCTGAAACCAGGTAGGGTGCTGCCCAACACTCATGGCTACTGTATGTAGAACATACTCTGTCTGAATCACCTTTCCTTTCTCTTCACCTTGAAAATCCCTCTGTGTCTTTCTGGTTTTAATCTAGAACATTTTCTCCAAAAATCTCTTTATTAAATCACTTCTGAGACCAGACTCAAGCTTTTATTTTATATTCTTATAAAGCTCTGTATTTCACTCATTGTGTCAGTTAACAATAGCTTGAAAAAGCCACCCCCAGTCGTAGAGGCTTAAAATGGCAAATATTTATTATTTTACACACTTCTGTTGCTTGGCTTGCTGCTGCTGGTATCCCGTGTGTGGCTACATTAAGCTGGAGATTGATTGGGCTTCAGGGTACACTGTGGCCTCACACATAGTACTGCCAACGGGCGCATCTCTGTTCTCTTCCTTGTGCCTCCCATCTTCCAGCAGGCTGGCCATCCTTGCTCATGGCTGTCTCAGGGACACATCCCTCAGCAAAGGTGGAAGCTCTAAGTCTTCTTACAACTGAGGCTCAAGAACTCACATCATATCACTCTGCTATACTCTCAGACATAGTGAGTCAAGAGTACAGCTCAGGTCTAGGAGTGGGGAAATAAGACTGTTTCTTGATAGAGAGAGTTGCAAAGAATTTATGACCCCACCTAATGTAACACACCAATATATTTCAATTGTATTTTATTGGTTTTTTTTGTCCATATGTTTCTCTCTTCACGAAATCTCTCTCAGTCATCATTGTATCTTAGCATGTAACAGTGGCTAGCAAACAGTAGGAGATTTTATATTTATATCTATATACAAACACACATGCACATTGAGTAAAAATGAGTGATGCTATTGATATTGCTATTAATTTTTTAATGTGGAATTTATTTTTAAAATATAATATTATGTTAAATGAAAATGCATATTACTGCATAACACAGGAGACTGTAGAACATAGTTATAACGAAAATTAATGCCCACTTCATAACTGCATAGGAAGCAGGATGTCACTAAGGTTAAGATTATGAACTATGGAACCTGACAGTCTGAATAGAAGCACCAGATCTATCAAGTCTCATATTCTTATGCCCTACTCTTTCATTTTACTAAGGTTTTAACTCAAATGTCACTTTGTGTTTTGCTCCCAGCTATTATATTAATCTGTCCATTCTTTGTCTCTCCCGCTTGAGTTTATTCATTTCAGGAAACATACTGTCTGTACTACTCACCTCTAGATCATTCAGTGCCTGGCGTAGAGGGGGCACTTAGTAAATTCTTGTGAATAAATAGATGAATGAAAGTATGAATGAGTGAATGAATGAGTCGCGTAAGGCATCAAACCCTTGAATGAATACATCAATGAATGTCCTTAATCAAGCTCTTTGCCTTTGACTATATAAATTATAGTAACATCTGCTGCATATGAATGTTCTGAGGATTAGATATAAAATGTTTACAATAGAACTTGCATGAAGTAAATAATTGTTAGAGGCTATGATTCTTATGACTTTGAATCAGTGGGGAATAGTTGCTGAGGACTAATTGATTCCTGGGTCAAAAGTCCTCATAGTAAAGCAGCTACTCTCCATGAGCAGTAAAATTCTCATGGGATTGAGGAAGAAAGAGTACTCTCATGACATTTTATGAAGACTGAAGAAACCCTTATAGGTAAAAGTTAAGAACCAGAAATTTACAGAAGCTTTTTTTATGCCAAAAAAATAGATCCAATTTACCAACCTAATAAGAGGCCTGAGGGATGATAATATGAGTCATGTAACTATTGAGCAGTTGGTAATTTTCAAAGATAAGTGAAATTAGATTACTAAGAACTGTTTTATGAGAGAACAACTATAATAGTTAAAGGAGGAAACAGAACACAGTGGCATCTTGTCAGGCTGAAAGTAAATTATTTTTTTAAAAAGACTGTTGGGGTACGATGTGCATATTTGCTGTAATTGCAAGTTAAACAGTTGTGAAATTTAATTTTCAGACTTGTATATGCAAGAAATGTCACTTTGTTCTCTTCAATTCAAATAAATTAGAGAGCTCCCGTTGTACCCGAGGGGAGGAAAATTCTGTCTAGGTCGTTGGAAAGTTGAAGAAACATTGGTACCTACTTCTTCCCTTGAGTTGCCAAAGAATCCAGGGGGTCTTCATGGTTTCTGAACAACAGGGAGAAAGGCACCCAACCATCATTGAAGAAGCAGATGTTTCCCAGGAAGGCAGAAGATTTTGTGCTTCCCATGACAAGCAATCCTGCGGAATCTTAGCCAAAAGTGAAAATGTCGGTTCTGGACCCTTCTACTTTCTGCACTGCAGCAGGGAGGGTGTGCATGCTATTGCCTCTGCTTTGCTTCTGGCCTCTATCCTTAGTCATTGCCCAGCCTATGACTTGATGCAGACCTAGATTTCAGGAAACAAAAGCTATGGCTAGGTCTTAGAGTAAATTTCTTTCTAGCCCTATAAAACCATTTTCCCCTGAGGAAAGAATATTTAAAGAAGAATATGGAAACAAATATGTAAGGAGAGGAGTTAATGAGTAAGAAATATAATGAAAACAGAATATTAAAAAAAATTGCATGTTGATTCGGACACAAGTATTTACACCTTGAATTGTGTTAGAGGGGATAAGGAGAAATGTACTACTTTCACAGGCTTTAGGACTGTGGTTTGGAATGAAACAATTTGGATCCAAATCCTAGGTTTTCCACTTACTGGCAAAGTGAGTCAGTGTATGATTTGAAACTGCTCTGAGTTTAATCATAAGTATGTTTCTGAAGATTTTATTTATTTTTAGAGAGGGGAAGATAGGGAGAAAGAGAGGGAGAGACAATCAATGTGTGGTTTCATTACACACGCCCCTCTGCTGGGGACCTGGCCTGCAATCCGGGCATGGGCCCTACACTGAGAATTGAACTGGCGACCCTTTGGTTCACAGGCCAGTGCTCAGTCCACTGAGCCACACCAGCTAAGGTTAATCACAGGTGTTTTTGAGGATGAAGCCAATTAAGACTGTGTCTTGAATATAATAAATGCCCAGTAAATACTGGTTGCTCTTTGTAACATATTTGTTTAAATGTTCTGCTATCTAGTCATTTGAAGTAAACATGTTGGAATGCCAAATACATTTAATAGTGTCTTAATTACCTCTATTCAGAAATTTGAGAAGATAAAAAGAAACCATTCTACATACAAGAGCAAGCCTCTGTCATCCTTCTAAGAATTAAAAGTGTACTTCAAGAAAGTGATTCAATAACTACACTATTACCTATAGTTGGATTGAACCAAAATTACTCAGGTAGATAAAACCTTTCAGATATTTAAAACCACCTTAATAATTAAGAGAATCTCTTTTGATTTAATTAATCTTTTTCATCAGGAAGTCAACCCATTAAAATATACATGAATGTACATGAACTTGATCTTATAAAACTCCTTACTCAAAAAATTCTTTGCAGAATTCAGTTTTTTAATATATAAACCATAAGTATATCTATCTATTTACATATGATTATATGTAACATATAATTGTTTATCTCTACATATACACACATAACCCACAAACACATATGTGTGTGTATGTGTATATATATATATAAATATATATATATATATATATATAGTTTCTGTATCATGTCTGGAAGTCTTATATAGATATAAGATCTATATCTCATATATGTATAAGTTTCAGTAGATATGAAAAAGAATAAAGAAGAGATATAACTGGGCTTTTTCCTTTCCATTCTCTATTTTCTGTCATCTGGAAAAACAAAAATGGGAAAAAGAGTAATAAGTAATAACAAAAATGGGAAAAAGAGTAATAAGTAATAAGTAAAAATGATTTACTCGATAATTTGAGAATAGTCAACTTACTCAATATATGTTGCCATTCCTAGTGTTTTGACACTATTCATTCTTGCTGCTCCTATGTTCAATTCAGGTTTCCATGGATTGAAGCATTGTTAAGACAACTGGCATGTTTTTTGTGTCCTGTTGACCTTAAAATTAAAAGCATTTTTTTTTACTAGCAAAATACATTTATTCAGAAACAGCAAATAATTGCAAATTTGAGACAATCAAAAGCCATAGGCAAGTCCAACAAACAAAGGAGAGGAACATTAGTTTATAAAGAAAAAGGAGGAAATTGGAATGAGCTGTTTTAAACAGAAGTCCATTGGAAGAAAGGGAAAGTTAAGGGAGACGGCAGTTTCTCATTGGTAGAGAAGCTGGGGTAGTTGATTTCTTGTGGGAGGTACAATGTACATCTTTCCTTGTTGGGTCCTATTACTGACCATTCTTTTCTGTTGATTCTTCTGCTGGGGACTGTAATAAAAAATTCTTCCTGTAAGTGAACATCCAGTGATACTGTGTGAGAGCTCCCCCTCTGGCCTCCCCACTCCATGGTAGTGATGCTTTCTTCTGCTAATTTTCAGTCATCTATAGATTTAATTCTCAGTATACATTTTCTTCCACAAGCATAGAATATACTTTTTATAATGAATAAAGGGCTAAACTAGAGTGTTCACTCTTTTTAATACTAAAAATGATTTAAATATGGATGGAATAAAAGGCCTTCACACACCTCATTCAACTTACCTTCTTTTTATTTCATTAAAAAAATACTTGCATAAATTTTGTCTAGATGATCTTGTGGTGTCACCATGACTACTCTCTGGCATTCTATAAGATTTCACAGGATCGATCTAAACGCACTTAAATTAAAAGAATCAAGTTCATTTACAGTTTGTACTTGCTTGATTGCAGACAATTTTCAGTTTGTAAGTCAAATTGCTTTCAAAGTTAGGTTTCCAGATACTATCCAGAGTTCCTGGTTGAATATGAATTTCAGATAAATAGTGGATTATTTTTTTATTACAAATGTGTCCTAAATATTGCACAGGACAGACGTATAGAAAATATTGTTTATCTGACATTCAAATTAACATAGTGATATGTATGTATGTATGTATGTATGTATGTATGTATTTTTGCTAAAGCAGCAACCCTATTACAAGGTGCTCATAATCATGTGGTTGAGTTAGCTAAATGTTTGGCCTCCCTATAGTTCATATAATTCTAATGTCTTCTCCATACTACAGCAATTACAATCTTTCTAAAAAACAATTTTGTCATATCAATCTCCTATTTAGTGTCTGTCAGTGATACCTCATCTTTTCATACTAAGTTGAAATTTTGGAGTCTTAAAACATGGGTCCCTGCCTACCAAATCTGCTATTGCTCTTTTAATTTCTGCAAACTAAATAATTTTCAATTTCCTGACATTCCTTGCCTTTTCGCCATCCATTCCTTTTTTTCTAAGCTGTTACCTCTGACTAGATGTTCTTATTATTCTTCACACCCCAAAATCTGCTCACCCTTAATGCTCAACTCCAATACCTCTTCTTCTAAAGAGTCTTTCCTGTTTTTGAAGCACAGCTAAGGGCTTGCCTACTGTATTATCATAGATTTATGTGCATTTTTTATTCAACTTGCCACATGGCTCTGAATTTTTATTTTTTTAAAAATTTTTATTGATTTTGGAGAGAGAAAGGAAGGAGGGAGAAAAAGAGAAACCTGGATTTGTTGTTCCACTTACTTATGTATTCATTGGTGGCTTCTTGTATGTGCCCTGACTGGGAATCAACCGTGGGATGCTGGCATGGTGGTCTAAGCCACTAAACCACCTGGCTAGGACAGCTCTAAATTTTTAAATTCATGATGGTTTACCATACACACACACATGTACATACTATGTGTGAAAGAGTGTGTGTATGTGTGTGTGTGTGTTTATATAATAGTTGATTAATGCATGTTTGTGAGATAGAAAAGAGGGAAGGTGGAAACACATTTAAAATGCTACTGAAATGCAGAATAGGGGATAACTCTCACTTTCCTTGGAGTAGAGAGGATGGAGAATAAAAGGATTCACTAAGTATATAATGTTTGCTTTCTCTAAAATGAATACAAGACAAGGTTTCTTTTTAAAGTACCTATAAAGATGTAAAAGCACAAGTCCTTTACTAAATCTCTTTGTTCATATTTTACTCTCATTTTCTCCTGTCTTTCCAAGTACCTTTTACTCTGAATGAGGTGGAATGCTTTGTATTTAAAACACACACTTATGTGTCTGTTCCCTAGGGAAGATTTGAGTGAAGGAAGCTCTAATTAACCTTCTGATTTATGCAACTCAGAGGCTCAAACTCTGTACTCCTAGAGTGGAAAGTGTCAGAGAAAGTTGGCCAGATGACACATTGATGATTTTTGAGAAACTTCGCAGTCAGACCTCCACATTTTATCTATAAATTTTAACACCATCCTTTTCCATAATGAAACTGAAGGACCAAAATATATTTAAAGCCAAATATTAATGTAAATCTCAGATCTTATCGTTGTAGTATTCATGCCTTAGTTTTATGGAGGGTGTTAAAAGATATTTTTAAAGTAATGTCTTGAAATAAAATTATTCTTTGTAAAAAGGAACTCGGCAGAGTAATACATGAAGAAATATATAAAGGTTTACCTCTCAATATGAAAATATATAAGTATCACAACATATATTTAATACCCCAGTACAAGATGTATAGTGTATTTATCTTTCCAGCTAATGGTAACCTTTGATGTTAAATTTTGTAGGTTATTACCATTTCTAAAGTTTTTTTTCCCTTTAACATGCCACTTTTCTAAGCCAAGAATGGTATTTATTTTTAAGTAAATCACTCCTGCTACTAATTAATTAGCTGCTATAGAATAACAAGTGTTTCAAAGAGCGTATGAAACTAAGAAAACTAAGACTTTTTTGGCTTGAGTTTCTTATTAGGTTTCTCTATTTCAGTATATTCATATGACTGCTCGCCAGTTGCTCAGCAACCTTTCCATAATCAACAACATAATTGCCTTTTCTTCAGAATGCCAGGCTTTCCACTCTGCCCACGCCTCCATTAGAACCCACCTGTCAATAATAAATAGTTTTTCCAGTCATGTAACACTCACATAAGATCACATATCAACTTAGGATAAATGCCTCAACAATGATCTTACTGCAAGCTTGACACGTCTCCCTACAACACATATTTCCCAATCTGTACCTGTTCCTGCTTTAAAATAAACTAATTCAAGGGAAATCATGGAGCAATGATTGTAGTAGGTAGTTCTCTCAACCAGAAAGATATTTTTCTAATTGTAAGAGAACAGTCTTGAGAGGGTAATACCTAATAGAGCAACTTTTTAGTAGCATCTGAACCCACAGACAGAAAAATATGGGGGTAAGGGTAGCTCCTTGGTTCCCTTTAAATCATATCACATGTATAACCCAGAATTATATACATTTTATAATTTAGGACCTAAAAAGAAGAACACTAACAACTAAGGAAAAATGATGAATCTCTGGTGCCTCCCCCAACTGAAAGATTATTATAGAATTAAATAGAGGATATGCATGGACACTATCAGATAGCCCAGGTAAGCAGGACTCAGGGACACGGTCAGCTAGATTAGGATATGATGTTCCCTTGTTTTCCCTTTCCATGATGACTGATATAAAGAGTAAGCCCAGCAGTTCTTTTCACTAACTTCTTCCTGTTCTCTCTTTCACCATATAAAATATTTTCATTATAAAACACTTTGGGGGATAAAGGTTGCTGGAAAGGGAAGAAAAGGGAAATACTACCCTACTTTGAGAAACTACAAATGGAGTGACATGTAAGTTCCTGGATGTTTCTTCCTCTCTTTTGTTTACTTCTATTTGGTCACAAGCAACATAAATTGCAATTATATTATAATTATGTGATCTTATATTGTTTCAACACATCTGGACAGGTTCAGTTTCTTATAATTATATCCTTAAAGTACATTTGACACTAAATACGTATTAATTAAATATAAAATAAAATGTTTGTATTTTTGAGAAATAAGAGAGAAGTATGTTTAGCCACATTCCTTCCCCCCTCATGTATTTATTAAACATTCAGGGAGAAGTGGGGAATACACATGTATAACACATGATCTTTAATTTCAAAACATTATTAAAAGATCGATTATCAGAGATGACAAGCTCTGAAAGTAAAGGAGTTCATGATATGACACTTTGGAATAAGAGTTATGTAGTATCCCTTTTTCTAATAATGCCTTTAAATATTCTATAAAACTAGCAGCAATTACACAAGATTTTGTGTGGAAGAAAATTAGTGAAATATGTGCTAACATACATTTTATTTGCTTAGGGGAATTCCCAAATGACAAATGCTTCTACTTTAGTTAAGAGATGAGATCTGTGGCAAGAAAAGGTCTAAAAATGCAAGGTCCCAGGATATGGTATTAGAAAGGTGTGGAGAGACATTATCCCTTTCTCTTATTCATATGAAATGTGACAAGGACTCTGTGAATCTATTCAAAACCTAGCTCTCAAGTTCTGTTGTCAGCATTGGACTTTATGGAAGAATATTATGCTTAGTTACAAAAAGCATAAAACAAACTTCAATTTGTATTGGATTGGCCAAAAACTTCATTTTTTTTTTTTATTTTTCCATAAGGGGACTCTAGTAGCACTTAGCTGTCTTTAACGTCATTCAAAACAATTTGTTAGATTGTATCATGACAGCTGTCATGTCAGCTTGCACTTAAAAAACAATCAAAGTTGAGGAATTTTTATGTAGCCATTTTAATATTGAAGATGAAAGAAAACAAGCAACATTTTCAGCATATTATGCTTTATTGTTTCAAGAAAGGTAAAAACACAACTGAAACACACACACACACACACACACACACACACACAAACTTGTGTAGTGTATGGAGAAGGTGTTGTGAATGATTGAACAAAGTGGTTTGAGAAATTTCATGCTGGAGATTTCTTGCTGGAGAATGCTCCACAGTCAGAACAGTTGAAGTTGATAGTGATCAAATGGAGACATTGAAAACAATCAACGTCGTACCACAGGGGAGATAGCCAAAATATCCAAATCAATAAAGTTATTGGTGAAAGTGAAAAATGTGTCTTTTATTTTATGAAAAAATCATACAGACTTTTTGGCTAACCAGATTATTTTGTAGATATTTATTCCTGTGAGTGGTGTGTGTGTTTGTGGTTGGGTATATTAACAAAATGGCATTCAGGACCTACCAGTACCTATACTCACAACTTCCAAAATGTATGAAAAGGAGTGATGAAATGCTGAAGCTTGATTCTGAAAGTTGAGTGTAATTCACTGGGTGAAGTAAGAAATGGTCCATTGAGAGAGAATGTCTTCAAGACTCTTACAGTCCTCTACTTAAAATAATTTTCCCCAGCATGCTCTTATTCTAAGAAATGAGATGTCTGTTCTATCACATTTTTTATAACAAAATAACAAAACTTGGTAAATGTATGAATGTACAACATTCATACACTGATGACATATATGCTTTATATAGCATATATAATATATATTTGCTGCATATGTAATATGATATAATTGATGAGTATATATAGTTTTGTCATAGTTGACTAACAGAGTAATCATATACTTTCTAAAACATTTGATATTGTTTCTATTTCACTTAGATAAAGGTTTTTATGGTTGTTTGGTCAGCAGTTTCTCAAAATTTCAAAATTAAGAATATGAATACTTTATCTTCCAAGTAAACAACTTGGCCTTAGTAAATATTTTGTTGAGTATTTTCTTTTTTTTTAACTTTTAAAATATTTTATTGTATTTTTTCCGTTACTATTTAGTTTCCTTATACTCCTAACCACCTCCACTGCCCACAGTCCCCACACTGTTGTCCGTGTCCGTAAGTCCTTTTTTTGTTTTGCTCAATCCCTCCACCGCCTCTTTCTTCTCCCATCTTAGCTGCCATCCTGCTCTGCACCTATGAGTCTGTCTCTATTTTGCTTGTTAGTTCAGTGTGTTCATTAGATTCCACATATGAGTGAAATCATATGGTATCTGTCTTTCCCTGCTTGGCTTCTTTCACTTAGCATAATGTTCTCCAGGTCCATCCATACTATCACAAAGGATAAAACTGTCTTCTTTTTCACAGCTGAGTAGTATCCTATTGTGTAAATGTCCCATAGTTGTTTTATCCACTCATCTACTGATGGGCACTTGGGCTGCTTCTATTTCTTGGCTTTTGTAAACAATACTGCAATGAACATCAGGGTGCTTATGTTCTTCCAAATTAAAGTTTTGGGTTTCTTCAGATAAATTCCCAGAAGTGGGCTTGCTGGCTCAAAAGGTGGATACAGTTTTAATATTTTGAGGTCTCTCCGTTCTGCTTTCCACAGTGGCTGCAGCAGTCTGCTCTCTCCCCAGCAGTGGGCAAGGGTTCCCCTTTCTCCATATCCTTGCCAGCACTTGTTGTTTGTTGATTTATTGACAGCAGCCATTCTGACAGGAGTGAGATGGTATCTCATTGTGGTTTTAATTTTCATTTCTTTGATGATTAGTGACATTGAGTATCTTTTCATATGTCTGTGGGACATCTGTAGGTCCTCTTTGGAGAATTGTCTGTTCAGGTACTTTGTTCATTTTTTTAAATTGGGTTGCTTGTTTTTTTGGTGTTCAGTTTGTAAGTTCTTTATAAATTTTGGATATTAACCTTTTATCAAATGTATTGGCAAATATGTTCTCCCATTCTGTGGATTACCTTTTTAATGTTTGTTAATGTTTTCCTTTGCTGTGCAAAAATTTTTTCATTTGATATAGTACCATTTGTTTATTTTTTCTTTTGTTTCTCTTGTGTGGGAAGATAGATAAAATATTGCTATGAGCCGTGTCTGAGTTTTGCTGCCTATGTTTTCTATGATTTTTATGATTTCTATGATTTTCTATGGTTTGGGGTCTAACATGTAAGTCTTTAATCCATTTTGAATTTATTCTTGTGTGGTGTAAGAAAGTGGTTTAGTTTCATTTTTCTCCACTTATCTGATTTTTCCCAACACCATTTTTTTTAATAAACTGTCTGTAGGCCATTGTATGTTGAGTATTTTCTATAATCATTTGTTTAGTCATAGTAGGTGTGGATTTAGTAAGTACATCATAAAATCTTGCTATTATTGGTTTCAGCTTAGATTGTAAATATTCATTTACTTTTTATATTAAATCACTAAGATCACTTCCACTTGAAAGAATAACAAATATATTTGCAAAACTTAATATTGGTTTCTATTTACTTAGAAATTCAAATTGAAAAGTGTACCAAATAGAAACAAAAATATGTATTGATACCTCAGTCAATTCAGAAAGATAATTTATCTTTCTCTCAGTTGTGTATTTAAATTAGTACATACCTTTTTTATTTAATTCATATTCATAGAAAATCTTTTACTTGTGTTACTGATTTTGTTTAGTATTGTTTTGTTTTATCTTTTTCTACTTTATGAAGATCAACTTTTTTTCACAGTTTAGCATCTCATAAATCTGTAAGCAGCTGACAGTGTTTTTTCATGGCTGTGCCCTACAAAATTGGCCAATGTTTTCTTTCTTAGAGGCACATTTATCTTATAACCAAGAGTATTTTATTCTCATTTAATTAGATATTTTAAGATTATAATCATATGCAGTTTCAACATCAATTCAGCATTTCAGTTTAAAATCAAAACTTTAAAAGATAAATATAGACTTATTCTCTAAAATTAAATAACAATTTTTTTCAGGATTTGTTCACTTAAAATTCTCCTACTTAGAGAATTTCCTATTAGGTAAAAATTAATCAAAAGTAGATCATTTATATTTTATACCTTAAGGTCTACTTTCTATTTCAACTTACCCATTTCTTCATAAGTTTAATACTACATACACTTCACTAATTTATGCAATAAAATACTAATCTATATAGGTTTGGGGGTACTATAATTAATACAGTTTAAAATGCAAAAAACTCAATTTGCCAACTACAATCTTATTTCCGAAAATTATAACATATAAAAAAGCAGTGGCTTTGTTTTAACTTATCTCTTCAAGTTTCAATAAATTTTCAAGAGACTTCACTTACTGACATGTTCCTAGAAGTTTCATGTACTAGTAAATAAAATAAATACAATGTACAACTTAAATTACATATGCTAAATTTTATAGGATATTTAAATTATGGCTCAAATAGATTTGTTGTATTTAGATTTTATTTTGATATTTTTGCATACTTTTTGAATGTTTTCATGTTCAATGTTTTGCATTTTCTTTTTTAAAATTCATAATACCATAAAATTATTCATTTAGAATTATTTTGTTAATTAAGCTTTCATTCATGTTTTATTTGAACTACATAATTAATGGAACAGAGTATATGATTTTATAGAAATAACATGCCAAACATAAATACCTAAAAACTACTTTTTAGAATATGCAGTTATCTTTCACTTACATATATATGTGTACATATGCATGTATACATGAGTTAGAGAATAATTACAAAACAAAGTAGCATATTTTGAATATATATACAATGCTAAAATTAATGAAAAAGAAATTCAAAATCAGTTATAACCATTTTGTATACTTTCTAAATGACACATTTATAAATGACTTTTCATGAATTATGCTTAGTCTCTTGCTGATACGTTGCTGAAGTAAAAAGTCTTCAAAAAAGTAATTTTAATTCATAAAAAAACCTAAATTTAATATTGTAAATATTACTATTCAACAAATTTGCCAGTTTACACATTACGTATGTCATTTTCTGTTATCATAATTCCAAAGATGACATGTAGTTATGATTTCTAGAAGCATGCTTATATATGTAAACCATTTCATTTATTTTTCTTATATTGGAAAATGTGTTGTTAAAGGATATTAATAAACATTTTAGATATGTGTTTATATTGTAAACATATAGTTTATAATATCTCAAGCAACTTAATGAAAGAATAATCTAACTGTGATAGACTACATCTTATATACATGATTTTATTTCAAATGAAGAATGGACTTTCTGAATGTACACTATTTTCCTCAATTTTTTGTATGTTTTATAAGCATTGAACACCATGCTATTAAATATAATGTTTACGTAATTCTGTAGCCTACCTAAAAATTTTGAAGAAAAAAAATATATGTTTTAATTTTGCATAAACTATATTACATATCTACCATTGGAATGTTGCTATAGTTAATTCTAAATCTTTACAACAATTATAATTACCTTATAAAACAATTATGTATGTGAAAATGTTGAGTGTTTTTCAGTTGTTAAGTGGTACATTTTTGACAGTTTAAAAACCTCTTTCACCCACTGCCTATTTAAAGTGATACCCAAATCAGTATTCTGAACTGGTCTATATTTTAACTTAAAAGGTTATATCTTATATAGTATGTCTATATGATAAGGATGATTTTTTTAATAAAGGAAACTAGTGTTATTCATTTATAGTTCCACTATATATATCAAACATATCTAAACAAAATTATATGCACTTCTATTCCTGACCTCATAATATATAACTACTTTTTACTCTATTGAAATTAGAACATTCTAAGTAAACCTATTTTACACTAACACTGTAAGCTTTCATGTTTGGGGAATGATGACAACAACTCTTAAAGTTACTCTTATTACTTATCTACAGATTCCACACTTTTTCAAAGTGATGTTTTTGAAAGTTAAAAACAAAATTTTTTTTTCCTTCTTTGCAATTACCCTTGATTCATTATATTGTTTGAAATACAACTAGGCCATATTAAAATTATAATCATATTTTATTTGTGAAATTGATCTCCATTATTACTGTTGATATTATTGTAGCATTATTATTGAATGAATTCATTAATGTATTATTTCTTCTGAGAACTATTTCTTAAGCATCTACTATGTATCAGGCAGCATACTAGATGCTAGAGATTTAGCAGTGAATAGAATATACAAACATCTTAACCTTCGGGGAGCTTGCCTCCTAGTATGGGGAAGAAAGAATGTGAACAAAAAAAACATAAGTAAAGCATAAGAACTGGTTAATAAAAGATCTGGTTAAAGCACAGTATATATCTGGTTAGATGATGGTTATTAAAGAAATGAGGTTTTCAATGCTTTATTTCCACAGTACATCCTGTTATGTACTCTGGTTAATAAAATGGTACTTAATCACCACCACTCTTAGCCAGAAATAGAGCTCTGTTACTGAAGACTTTAAGATTGGGCTTGCTAGCAAATCCTAGGTCTAAATGCTACCAAAGATCAGTTTCAACTCTCAGATTTGGTCGGGAACTGAATTTATCCCTGGTGTCTTTAAGAAAATGAGATTGGAATTGGTCTGTAGGTCTTAAAGATTAGTTATAGAGGGAATCTAGACACATTCCCTCAAAATACCACAGAATCATTGACCTAAATATAAAATATCATTTGAATTTAGTTGCAATGACCTCATTAATGGACTATAGTTGCTATTCATTTACCTTGTTAAAGGCAAAGACACTGAAATGTGCGATGGTACAGATTTCATTTGTTTCATTCTTTTAGATTACATATGACAACATATTTATAGGTAAATGGCTTCCTTTTTAAAACTACACCTAAAAGCATGGAAATTATAATAAAGTTATGAAAAATTTTAAAGTATTAGTTTTTCATTGCAATTTAATAATTTCTTTCACAAATGGAAAGTGTAGGTCAATTCTTCAAGAGAATTACATGGATAAGGTCATTGCTTTCATAGTACTGAGTAAGTACGTGGGCATCCCAGAAGTCTGATTACTGTATGTTAGTGGTGTAAGCATAGTTATTTCTAAATTCTGTGATTTAAAAAAAGCACTTTTACCAAATATTAGTTTAGTACGGAATACTGGCCAATTTGCATAAATTACGTGAATTGATTAGATTCTCATCTTCACAGAATACTTTGCACATTTGACTTCCTTTTTGAGTTTAAAACAGAGGTCAGTGTTATTTGAGTAGTAAGCACCTGCCTACAAGAAGATAAAAAATCAGCATGATCAAAACAGATTAGGTGATTTAGCTCTTTTCTTTTTGTGGAGTGGTTAAAATATCTCTATGTATTTCTGTCTAAAATTCTAATTATAGTGGACAGAAGGTTTAACGGCAGTTTATTGAGAAGGCTCACCTAGGAAAGCATATGCCACTCGTTGGCTTTAAAAAACATTCAGAAGGTATCTAACCAGACCTGACTGTTATTTGTCATTAGTAGCTAAACCTCCAAAATTTAATCATTTTATTGTAAAGCATATTAGCTCTCAGGAGTCTTTGAAATATATCTTCATTCCATTTCATGCTTCTATTATAAGGATTTTTTTCATTATGTAATAATTATTTATTGTCCAGGACAATCTTTTAAAAAGTTTAAGCAAACAGAAAAAAAAAAACGCAGAACCTAATTTGGCATCTTTAAAATGTATTTTATATTATAGTATATCTTTAATAATAAAGTTAAAAATGAGGAGATATATATTGTAAAATGCTTATGAGATATTTAGAAATTATGAACCATTTAAAAATAAGTTTTATATTAAATATTCCAAGGTAATATAGTTAATTTCCAAATATTTCTAAATAAAATGATTTCTTTGATATTGGTTAACCTCAAATTTTACTTTAAAATAGAGAAAAATATTACCCAAATTCCAAAGAACTCACTATGTTCTAAAGTTTTTATAGCTCATGACATTATTTCATCATGCTGGCTGCTTTCTGGCAAATAAGATAAATGTTTACATAGAGCAGATACTTCAAAATTTCATTTTAAAAAATCATTTTGTTTTCATTCTGGCTCTGATTTTAAATTCTTCTTTCTTCATTTGCTTGTCTTCAAATAGATTATTTTGATATTTTCCCCAGAAATTATGAAGAAAGATGGCACAGACTATTCAAAGCATTCTTTTGGGAAAAGTGTGGTTACATAGTTACTCATTCTATCAAAGCTTTTCACTTGCTTGCCATTTGTTGCCAAAATTCACCTGTAAATAAATAGCAAAGAAGACTGATCTGGGGACACATAAAGGGTTTACTATTTTATCTTTCCCCCCTGCTGTCTTATAGTTAAAATGTGATGTATTTCTGTGTGATATCTATGCATAGGTTGATTGATACAAACAAACCATCAGACCTGCTTGCTTCAAATCTTAGTGGTGTGTTTGTGTTATGCCTCTTAATGTTGATTATCCTTAAGGTAATAGAAGGGAATATAACTTATTAAATTTATCAGAAAAAAATAAACACAATTTAAAAGAAAAAGTTAGCATCTAGTGCTACTGTGTCCCACAGGTTCTTCTACATTGACCCACACTACCTCCACTGGTGAGTTAGAGGAGCATAACAGGACTACCACTGGTGCTATTGCTGTTGCTAGCACATCCGCAGATGTTACTGTATCCAGTGTTACAGCTGTCACCATCCATAGACTTTCCGAGGAACAGCGAGTGCAAGTTACGAATCTCAGAAATGCAGGTCTGGACCCCAACACGTCCGTGGACGGGCTCCCTCCTCATCCAGCAGATACACAGAGTACAAGGAGAAGACCAAGAAATGCTGAACAGATAGAAAGAACTAAAGAGCTTGCAGTTGTTACTCATAGAGGTATTGGATGTTATTTTACTTGTGCCCATTTAGTTACAGCCAAAGCTATATTTTGGTAATGATTCTAATTAGACTATGAACTGAAAGGTAAGATGTAGGAAGATAATGAAAGAGTTCAAGTTAGTAGCTGAAAAATAGAGATAGACTGCCAAAACTTGAATAATATGAAGGCACAGAAATTAAAATAAATGACTAATCAAAGTGCAATAGGAATGTCAAAAGGGGTGGGGGTAAAAGCAGAGAGAAAATACTGCATGGAAAGAGTAGTAAAAACAAGTACTAAAAGCCTATTGCTTATTTCTTACCAATTATGAAGTTGAGATAACATGAAAATAAAATAGCTAGTTTCTGTTAATAAGAGCACATATTTATATATTGCTGATTTATCCTGTGTAGTAGTGTTCAGTGTTTGCATGAGATATTTATGTTATATAAATAAATGCTAATTAATGATTGAGAAAATAGATAATTCATTTGGGAAAAATGGAAACATTATGTCTGGTGGTTGTTTTGCATAGCTTACTCTCCTATTTCTAAATTACCTATTCCCTGACCAATGTGACTGTACTGAGAACAGATTCTCATTTTGAAGAAGTAACAGCGATTCATTGAGTTTATGCCTATAAAGTTAAATATTACTTAACCTCCTAATGTAAATTTTAGACAAAAATACCATAAAGCCAAATTATATATTAGTAATTTTCTAGTCAATTAATATTAGCTTGCCTACCTTTTGGAAAATTAGGGAAGGTAGAAAGCATATTTTTTCTGTTTCTTGGTAGCAAGTTTCATTTAGCAGTCTAGGAAAAAAATCAATGTAGTGTCAAAAAATAAATGGATTTCATTTCTATCTATATATGCATCAATGGAAATATTAATTACTTGAACATACTTTAAATATAATATGTCTACTACAACTCTGTTTCCAACTCATTATCCTATCTCTTCTGAAATGGTTATGGTTTATGTAGCGTGATTAGGCATGGTTTATACAGAACGTGCAATAAGTAATGAAAAAAATATTCAGTGCTCACCACACACTAGAGCCAATTTTCTAAATTGCAATTGGCTGACATCAAAGCAGTGTTGTTATTATAAATAATGTCAGCCTCACCAACATGCCTGAAATTCCTACTGAGTTTCATGTTCTGATCTATGGGAAATAAAAATAAATAATATATGATGTCCTCCTTTAAGAGACTGATATAGAGTGGCAGTCATAGAGAAACCCATCTTGGTGATACAAGGAAGATTTTCTGAAGCCCATGGCTAATCACAGTACTAAAGATGTTACAGGGTATGCAGGCATGGGTCACTCAATAGACATTTTAAATAATCAGTAAACATAATACAAAATTAATTCCCCATTTTTACTAGATATTTTAGAGAAAAAAATTCTTTTTCTCCTATTATATTCTCCACAGTGTAGTTAGGATTACCTTTAAAACATGAAAGGTTAATCATATCACTCCACTGCGTTAAAGCTTCCAGTGGTTTCCCAACAGTCTTATGGATAAAATCTAGATTTGGTGATAGCCCACAGGAAGCTTCATGATCTGGCTGTTGTCCATATCTCCAAATTCATCTCATGTGACTCTCACAGTCTCTCTTTGTCTCTCTGTCTCTCTCTCTCTCTGCTGAACAGATTTGTTTTTTAGTTTGTCAAACTCACCATGTTCTTTTCTACCTTAAGCTACTTTCATAATCTATTCCTTCTTTCTTGCAAGATCATTCTAGTTTCTTTTCCAAGTTCTAGCTTAAATGATCACCTCCATGAAGTTTAGGTTTTCCTGGTATTACTCACTGTTGTATATTGGGCTCTCCTTGCTTTTGTAATCAGCAGCCCTTGATTTGCCCTGTACATTTAAAGTTCTTTGAGGTAAGGAGTAGATGGGTCTTGTTCATGTTGCATTCCCAGGGCTTAACACAGCTTCTGACACACAGACATAATTAGATAATATTTGCTAAATTAATGAATAATTATTTACAATTTCATTAGCCAGAGCATTCACTTCAATTATTTAAAGACATAAAATTAAACTTTAATATAATTAAATATCTACATATTTCAGAATTAAAGATAACTGTTTCATCTTTTTGCAGTTATAAAAACACCAGTGTTTTTTATCCCTGTTAAAGGCAACAACATTTTCATGAAGCCACAATAATATATTGTTTTTATTAGCACTTCAAACCAGATATAAATGCCTTGCCTATAGCTCTTATGCATTTTTGAAGTCAAAGGAAGTTTAAATTAAACACAGGAACTCTATAGTTAATGAATTTCATATGAATAAATATCAGTGTAATAAAATGGGTGTTATTTTACTGAAATCAATTATTATGTGTGACAAGAGAGTAGAGTAGCATCAGTGCCTTTGATGTCTAAGAGCCCATACTGTTATGCCTTGTGTGATAATTTAGTATTTTTCATCTCTTTTTGCTATTCACACTGCAGTTGAACTTTTATTTTATGGTGTTTTTAATCATCACTAATTTCTAATTTATTATTAATAACTTCAGGCAAATCACTGATAGTTTCCATCAATGTCACTGTGAACACAAAGAAAACCTGAACACTAATTCTACATAGTTTTTGCACATGCTTGTGAGTGTGGACTCAGAATCTCCATATTCATTTATGTTATATTAAATCTTAATCACTATAACTAGTTATTTGATTATAAATAACAGATGCTCAATTATTCATCTGAAAAAATCTTAGAATATTTATTAATAATATTTTCCAATTCTCTCTATGGTACTGCAACTGATTTTCTTATTATACTAGAGTTAAAACAGCACTAAATCAATTTAACTTATCTTCCTAAATTTTTTTTTTTTTTGCTTTCTACTCATTCTCAGTAAAAGAATGCCATTTTTAATTTTCACTCTTTAGTCTTTTGACATTGAAATAAAAAGAGGCAAAAAAGAATTAAGATACTAATAAATAATATCGGTTTAGATCTCTTTAAACTGTGTATTAACACTACACCACGGTTTCCTGCTTTCACTAAAGTGAAAACCCAATAGTCCTCAGAATGAGAATTCAATTTTTATTGACTCAATTTTAGTCCACATTGCTGCATACTATGAGTGAGATCCTGTGCGAACCACCCAAATTATTGGAAGTCAATTTCTGTATCTGCAAAATAATATCATAGCACATATGACATTGGGATTATTATGAGTATTAAAGATGTGTAATTGGGTGGAAGTGTCAAAAGTTTAGAAAGTGTCTTCCAGTTGAATGTTAAAACCAGAGTGCCCACCATCCATGTTTATAGTTTTGAGATCAGAACCTCAGCTGAGACTACACTCTGCCCCTTCTTAGCTACATGATCTTCAGCAAAACCTTTAACTCTCAAAGCTGCAAGTTCTTAGTAACTGAGAATACCTGCCTCATAGACTGTTGTGTGAAAAAATATAGCCAGATGCTGACTTGTGTTCAACAAATACTAATTGTTTTTATTTCTTATTATTTACTAACTACATTTAATTTGCTGTGAGCATGACATTGTACTGGGTAGTTAGGGGTATAAAAAGGAGCAATGCAGGCCAGGGCACCCAGGAGTCTATGTAATGTTTAAAAGAGAATGGTTACAAATTTATTTTGAGAAACACTGTCATAGCAATATTTTTCAAATATTATTGAAGTAAAGTAGAACAACTGATTACCTCTAAATGTAAAAATAAAGGAAGCCTGCACAGATGATATTTAAACTAATTCTTGGAAGGTGAATAAAGTGTTAAACTAGGAAATTGTGTTTCTATCACTAAAATGTGTACAAAATGCTTTGAGTAGATACTAGTGCTGAATAGAAATATGATGAGTCCATATCAAAGTAAATAAAGGAAGTGTTCTACTGTGCTTAAAGAAACATTTATATTCATATAAACAAACAAAAAACTGTTTTTAGTTTATAAACTATCCATCTGTTTAAATTTAGATAACATAATATCTAGTGATATTTAACATTTTATCAGAAGTTTGTTGCCTGAACTATATCTTCTGAAATTACTTATTAATATTAACATAAAATACCTTTCTCAGTAATTCCTAAATCTATTAGTTCAATGTTATAGCTGTAAGATATCAATACTTGAACTCAAAGTTTTCTTAAAATAGCAGTACTATGTAATATGATTTAAAAATTATAAGTGCCCTATTTTACTAAAGTTATATATCTTAGAATTAGATACAGTCTTTCAGATCACCCAACCTAACACCATTATTTTATAAAGAATATTATGATCTGGCAGAGCCTTATGAAAATACACAGGATCAAATGTATGCAAACCTTGTATTAGGTTAAATTAAGGCTACCGATGATAAGCACAATTGGGTTTTCTTTCTCGAGAAGTTTATAATCATACCATCTCAAAAGTAATCATGAATGTGTGTTTTACTCCACAAAATTTATTTTAACATTGTTTATCTTGTATATTGTACTAGAATGACATTTCTATTTTTTTTTTTTTATGCGTGGACGAGTTCTGTCAGCTGTTTATGCGCAGTCTTGGTAGCTTCTGTTTTCAAGTACAAAATGTGGACCTATTCTCTGGAAAAGCATATATATAAACTCTTTTTAAAATTATTCTTTGTAGTAGAAACTGAACTAGATGACTGTAACATCTGTGGAGTTCAATACGTGTTATATATGAGCCTTTGTAGCCATTGCTGCTGTTTGTTTTCACACAGTGTGGCCAGTTCTCCCATGCTATGTTTAATATCTAGCAGTCCTATCAATAGGGGAAGGCAGGGTTTCAGTCTGACTTATGAAGTAACATGAAATTATATTTAACTGAAATTGAATGTGACGTGCAGCACCCTCCCCCACCAGCAACAGCAGCTTGGAAGGAAACCTATTTTAATCAGTTGTAAATAGAAGTTTTTAATATTTTCAGGTAAGAATGGTTAATTCAGCATAAAACCATTCATTTTAGGTCAGTGATTTTTAAACCAAACAAAATCAGGGTTTGTTTGTTTTTTTTCATTTTTGTCATAAGCACTATTTTTGAGTAAGCTCCTATGAACATTTACATTGCTCAATAAAAAGGGGAAGACAGCAGACTATCAGACACATGTCTATACTGCATTTCCAGTGTATTTCAGAAGTGAAATTTTATAACTTTGCTAAAAAAGCTGGACTGTAATATGAAAATAAATCTATTGTGTGAAAATAACAGTTTTGGGGTATCTACTGTATGCCTTTCACTAGTAGGATATTTGGCTACATGTAAAATACAGTTTAATATTTTAATAGTTTGCAAGAAACTAATACTGTGTTGAAAAATTCTATTATTTTCATAAAGTATTATTTTGTAAATCCAAAGCATCTTCTTTTTTAAACCTTCATAAGAAATATCGCAATGTGGAAGATCATTTATCAATGATTACTTAATGGATACTGATGTATTTCTATCAAGTTTGAGGGTTTTATTGAACATAGTATCTTCATGCTAAACATGTGATGAATCCAAAAGAAGTATAAGATATGGTCTTTATTTTAAAATGAAAAGTAACAGAGATAAAACCACAGAGAGAATTTATTGGTCAATTCTAAGAAACCCATTGCTACAGAATGACTATGATATGGAAGTAAGGATGAGTTATAGCTGTCTTCAACTGTGTGATATTTGTTATATGTAAGAGAAATCAAACTTGTTCATTGTTGTAGAACTTAGCATATGGAACCACTGAAGGTACAAATAGTTTACTATAAAGTAGACTCTTCTCATATTGAGTTTGGTCCAAATATAGTAAATCCCTCAATCACTAATAAGATATTAAAGCATAGCTTGATGGTAAAATTGGGTATTTAGAAAACATTTAAATATCAAAGAGTGTCACAATAATACGATTGTTACTGTACTTCCTAATCCTAAGTGTCTATGAATCTATTCAGGAATATCATATATTAATTACTATATTTATTATCATATATTTTCTCTTGGCGCTTGAGTTGACAGGGACATCATTATGGTTATCTATTTAACACAGTGCCAATGTTAAAATAAGCATAGAGGTGGCCCATACTACCACTAAGAAGGTTGGAGATTGACACTCTTCTGATCCCAGTAAAGAGAAACTCCATCACATGCATATTTCTCCCAGGGCCCAACATATTTGCTTTAAATTCCAAAAATATTCAGTTTGATGACCTAACTCTAGCTTGTGTTTCAGGTAGTGTCCAAGACAAGAGCTATTTTCTTTAAGACCTATATATCTTCCTTTCCTTCTCTTTCCCTCTCTCCCTCATCCCTCCCTCCCTCCCTCCCTCCCTCCCTCCCTTCCTTCCTTTTTCTCTCTTTCCATCCTTATTTTTCTTTCCTTTATTTCATTTTTCTCCTTCTCCCCCTTTCTTCCTTTCCTTTCCTTCCTTATTTTTTATTTCTTCAGCGTTTTTTGTGTATTTACATGCCAGACTTTCTTCCAATTCTTGACTACAAAACATTGAACAATATTAAGTAGACCTTGCATGATTGAGTTTATATTTATGTGAGGAGAAATGGACTATAAGCAAATAAACAGAGAACTACCTGATAGAAACAAGATTTGTGCCAAAAATTAATACAGGTTATGTAGTATATGGGTGACTACCTTAGATTGGATGGTCAGGAAAAGCCTCTTTGAGGAGTGAAAATTTTAACTGAGACCTAAATAACAGGAAGAAGACAGCCATGCTAGAACTAGAGTGGAAAGCATATCAGTCAGAGAAAACTAGCTGGAAAAGACTTTGCTTGAGAAAATGAAAGCTGAGTGTGCCTGGAGCTCAGTGGACAAGGAGAACAGTGGTGGCGAAGTGAGAAACTAGTGGAATCAGACCACACAGATAGGCTCTGAGGCCTGGGTGAAGAGCTTTATTTTGCTTTAAAGGAGATACGAAGGCTTTAGCAGGGAAGCGATATCTTCTCATGTAACTTGTTAGAACAAGTCATTTCAGCAAGAAATCAAATAATAAATGGCAAGTAAATAGAGGTAGGCAGACAAATTGGTCAGGTAGTCAGAGGTGAAATGAAGAGTTGACAGGGACTTGGAGTCTATGTCTTAGACTGTGCTCCTCTCAAACTTCAATGTGAACAAAATGACCTGGTAGTCTTGCCCAAAGGCAGATTGTGACTTGATGGGATTGGGGTGGAATCTGAACTTCTGCGTTTATAACATTACAGGCTATGCTGATACACTAGATAACAAGGACATAACTGAGGATGATTAACATGCAAAGAGCAATACCTGTCAGTACCTGCTCCCTGTCCAGGATCCATGAGAACTTGTTCTCTACTAGAATAATCACAGTACTGACAAACTTCCATAGATGTTATATTAAAGCTAAACTTTAGTTCTGTAAGAATGAATTGAATGGTAGGGACTTCATGAGTGAAAGGGATATCTTAGGGCGGAAGAATGTTCTTGATTGACTTTAATGACAGTATTTAATTCTCTCAATCCTGAAGGCAGAGCTGATTATGTTAGATATGATTTTACTAAAAGATAAGTGGATATGTGAATAAATGTTGAAAACATTTCCAAGTCAAATTTTAACTAATTTATTACTTTTAATTTTTATCTTAAGTTCTATACCTTGAAAAATTGCTATCAAATAACAGAAAAAAAATGTTTGAATTTCTCTTTATTTACAGTGTTTCAAATCTCTGAAAGGCTAACTGATAGCTGGACACAAAACAGAGTAAAATAGAAGGATGCAACAATTGATTGCCAAGTCAAAATATTTTATAATTGAATAGTTAAGCATTTTATTTTATATAAATGGTGAAACTGCATTTGCTTGCTTGATTAAATTCCCTAGTCCTTCTCTATGAGACTGACAGATATATAGATTTTCATGCATGTTCAGCATAAGAAATACCTGAATGGATAATTTATAACTTTAAAAATTATCTGGTTTCATATGATTCTTATAAGATGCTCTAATTTATTAAATTAATTATTAATTTTTGTGTGGGAACTTCAACACTGCGTAAGGAAATACATATTAACTACATATTTACAAATTGACTATTGCATGCTTTAGCAATATTTTATCATTTTTTCTTTTTTTATAGTTTTCATGACTTTTTTGCAATTATATTTTTATGGAAAATTATGTTCAATATTGATATTTGTAGCAATTTACAAATCCATGTCCTGAAATGTATCAACTTATTATTTAAATACATAATTATTTATTGACTATCATCTTCATTTTATATTCTATTACCACCTTTTATCACATTTGTAAAATTGTCAATGCTATGTCACTCATAACAGTAAATATATTTTTATTTCTAATTATTTACACTTTGGAGAATAAATCATGTTTAAGGAAAAAAGAAAAAGTTTTAAGAATTATTTGGTAACAGGTTTATATATTTTTAAAAGGTATAAAATAAAAATAACCTGGATGCCTGCAAACCTTCATAACAATGTTAAACAATGACACTTCATTTTTTTTCACCAATGGCAAATCTGTAGCTAACCATTTTAATATTTTTATTGAATGCTACCTCTCAAGCTGTGCCTCTAAGTTATTCCTATAGAGAAATTTAGAACTTCTAATGACCCAGTATTTTTCTTTTTCTTTGAGTAGATCTGAGGAAGTATATATATTTTAATATTAACTGGAACCATCACCTTATAACAATGGCCTTATTTCATAATTTTTTTTTCAGATTTTCAACCCCATTGTTAGGCTCACCAATAATCATTAATCAGAAATTTTGGAAGCATATGGATTATTTTACCATACTGCTTTTCATTTTTTATAGAATGGGTAGAAAGGGAATATAACACTATTTAATGCAGTGAATTAAAAGGGAAAGTTTATCTTTAAAGATAGGAAATGAAATTGATTTTGTGTATAACTGAATTCCCCAAATGGTTACCATAGTTAATTATATTACCTTTGAATCAGACTGTCACAGTAAATATGATGTTTGTGACTTTTAAACCTTTTCCTTTTTAAAAATATTTTGAAGGGGCTAGACTTTCTATTTGTGATCAAAGCTGGTGCCAAAGCTGACTCCTCTGCTTTTTGGAGTTGAAGGAATGGTCCTATGTCAAAGACATTTTTATCTTGTTCAGAATTATTTCAGGGCATTTTCACCCACTTTTGCAACAAGCTGCTTCCCTCACATGGAGTGTTCTAGAGCATATGGTTTCCCTGCTGTGCGCAGAGTGAAATCATACAATTAAGCTTTAAAATTTTAGGAATAGCAGAACCTTCATGTGTGGCAGAACAGCATGGTGTTAGGATTGGGGTGCATTGCCTAGAATATTTTTCTCTTCATAATTACATCATTTGTATTCTAAGTCATGGGCTATAGTATTTTAGTGTTGATGCTTGATTTTTCTTTGTTTAAAATATTCTGCAAATGACATTTCTTCACAATACTAAGTGAGATTAAAGTGATAGAAATTCCTAGATTGTTTTGATCCAAAGCCCAGAGAAATTAGAAAATGGTTCTTTAGTAGGCTTATGTAAAGGGGGAAATAAAGTTCACCAACTCAATTGAACTTTCCCGTTATAAAGGAATGCAGGCAAAGGTGATTTGCTAAAAAGACTATATGATGATATGAATTTCATAAAGCAGTTGGCTTTTGCTACACCTTTTTAATTCATTTGTTCATACTTAGAAGATAAAATATTAAGAGGCTTCAAGCCATGAGGTTAAACTTGGCACTATCAGTAAATAATCATTTTTTTAATTATTAAATTCATTTAATAAAAATGATTCTGCTCTATACTAAAGTAAACCATTCTTAAAATCAGATAGTTTTGACTACTTAAATTTTTGCATTATTAGCTTTGCCCTCAAAGGAAGAAATAGATAGGATGCACTAATCTCATCTACATACACTTGTGAGTCCTGTTTGAATATGTGGAATGCTATTATTCATAGTCAGGTGGTGGTATAGATGCAAGGACTGAAGTTTCAGAATCAATAAATGAACATGTTTTACTAACATATGTATGAAATTGAGTGATCTACTTAGCCCTTCTCTATTTTTATATCTATAGGAAGGAGGAAAATAATCCCATTCTTATTAGACAGTTGGCATAGAGTATGTATGCTTCACAAACACAGCCAATAAATGATACTGCCCCCTTGTGGCACTTTTACAACAACAAAAAAATCTAGTTATACAAAAACCTCATAAGGTAAAAAGTATGTGAAGAAATTAAGAAAACAATTAGCATGGAATTTTAAGTATCTTAAGTAGCTGATTTTCTTAGAAATAAAAATACATAGTTTAATGCAATGTTGATGCAAAATTCTGGAAACAACTAGTACATACAGTTCTATTTAGAACTATTTATATTAATCTCATGCGTAAGTTATACCAAAGTAATATGTAACATTCAGTTCCTCTCAGGTTTCTATTAGCCCCACATTTTTTTCTTGCCAGTTTTACCCTTAATTCAGTTTATCTCTAACTTCAATATAGCCAACTCACTTGCTTTTCCTTTCATCTACTTTATTCTTGTGGATTTTCTATTCTTTGGGAATGATTCTAGAAAAGAGCATAGATGGGTGATACAGTTCTTCAAAACATTCCCTAGAAAACAAACAGCCAATGTTAGGATGATCAGCAACAGCCATCCATAATTTTATTTGGGTATAGTCTTTTGATGATTATACGAGTGTTTATAGACAAACTGAGAGGTGTTGTGTAATATAGTTTCTGAAAAATCAGACCTCTAATGGTTTCCATGTACCAGTAGTATATCCATCAGAGTTCACTGGGAAACAATGGAGTGAGGGCTAATTAAAAGACGGCTTACTTACCAAAGAATTATTTCTAAATGAGTGCATGTAAAGGAACCATAAAAGAACATGGAATAACCTAGAGTAGTAGCAGCCAGGTTACCACCATTTTCAAAGCACTGGGATGAGGGGAGAGAGATGTTGAACAGAGAGGCGTGTATAGTTAGCTGGCTTGAGAGTGGCCTTCAGTTAAGGGTCCTAGTCAATACCAGACAATGTAACGATGAGAGGCTGTGGAATCATCTTGATCTTACTTTCCTCCCACCCTCCATCTTTCTGCTGGCATTCCCCAAGGTATAAGGGAGTCTGATTGATAGAGTTTAGTGCTTAATAAACTTAAATGTTCTTAAGAATTACCTGAGGTTCTTGTTAAGCCAGGAATTCTAATTCAATAAACCTGGGGCGGGGCTTGCTATTCTTTCCTGACAATCCTCCAGATACCAGTGCTGCCAATGCAATACTACAGCTTGTGTAGCAAGAGGTAGCCTATTCTGATCAACCTTCTGTACAAAGAACAAGGAGAAGAAGGGAGCTGGAGAGGCATGTAGACAATATAGAATATGCGATATGACATGCCTTGTGCTGTCTTCAGTAGCCATGAATTTAGCAGTATAATCCCAAATCAAATATAGTTATCAGAGCCCATCTACACGTTTTAAAAAATAGAGTCCAGGTAATGATACCAAAACATCTAGTGAAAACCTTGAATAAAACATAATAATCTGAAGTCAGAATATTGTCATGCATTAAAGTAATTTTTATGGATTTTTTATTTAAAACTATTTAGTGTACTAATTAAATTTGTAATGGAAGAATATATCCCATTGCCCTAAGTCTGATGCTCTTCATTAATTGTGGTCACTATTATTGAAACAGTTGCTTCTTTCCCAGTTAGTGTCATGCTAGAAGGCATTATAGAGTGCATATGTGGTCTCTGACATTGAGTGTAAAACAAGTATGTGGCATAAAATTACTTTATTTTGAATAAGAATTTTTACAAATAGACCTTCAGGTATATTTTTTGTTGTAGAGATTTTGAGAAGTTTGAAAACCAGGGCCACCTAAGTGCCCCCCCCAAAAAGAAATTTTACATATATTTTACATATATTTTTCACATATATTTTATAGTCAAATTATCTTTGGTAAAATTAATTCATAAAAAGAAAATAGAAATTATAAAGAAAACAAACAGAAAATAATTTACATTTAAAATAATGATATATCAAAACAAGCAAAAAAAAGTCTAAAGAAGTGAATTGAGATCTTCAGATTTAACTGTAAGACCAAAGATAATAAAAAAGTTTATTTGAAACTGTCAGAAAATGACTGTTAAAACCTAATTAAATTAAAGACTGAGTCTTAAAATTGTTAAAAGTGTCTCTGAACTCTACCAATGGTAACTCTTGGCATGTAGTAATTTTATTTGCTCATTATAAGAATCCATAAAGAGCTTATAAACATTCAACATCTTTCATCCTGACATTTCACACCACGCCATAACTGTAAGACCTGTTAGAACATGCAGAGAATTGTGGGTACATCTGCTGATATCTACATAAGTGTTATGAATTCCTAAATTTGTTTGCATTCTGGGGAGAAAGAAAGCCCATATACAAATTTTAGAGTCTTTATTCAAATATTGGTTGTGTGATTTCAAACCAGTTATCTAGCACATCCATTTTCACTTACAAAGTAACAAAATTAATTCAGTCTAGATTTGTAAATATTAAACAATTGATTTTATAAAATGGGGTATCTTCTTTTAAAACTCCATATGCCGTTCAGTTTACCAAGCAAAAAATGTTACACGCATTTTTTAAAGTGGTTGAAAAATAAGATTCCAAAGATTTAAGGTCTAGACCAACTACCAGAGTGTCCAACCTGTGGCCCATGGACCACACGCAGCCCGGGACGGGCGTGAATGTGGCCCAACATACACGCAAACACATGTACCCCTTTTCTGTAGTGTTCGATATCCTTCCCTAATAATACATTGTAGAACCAAGCTCTTTGACCTTCTGGATTTTTCTTCTTTAATGTTCATCTGTTGGCTTACAATCTTTTTGTTTATTTTTAAGAATCCCATATTTGTGTTGAAACTACCATGACATCTTTAGGCCCATTTGTAATACTTAAAATAAAATCTTATAATGCAGAAAAAAGTAAAAGTAGAATCCCTGCTTATAGGTCATGTTTGGACTGGGAGAATCTAGAATTATACTTCAAAATACAAAATGGAAGGAATTTTAAGACAGCCAGAAAATTCACAAGTGGCAGAAAATAAATTTAAAGCAAGTGAAAACTCCAGTAGAAAGAACTTGAGTTTCCCCCAAGGGTGGTTGTGCGAAAGAGAATAATAACAGAAAGTACAACTTGAGAGAGATGTAGTCATTTTTTGACTGTCAATAAAGGGTCAGAGATAATCTCAAAACGCTAGAGACTAAGCAGTTCTCTAGTCCTAGGTTCTTATTTGAAGAGAAGGGACCAAGGTAAAAAGGCAGATTCTGGTCCGAAATCACACAACTAATGTTTCCTGAGAATCAGGACTCTTTAACCTGTTACTCCGGTGGTCATTTTCCTCTCTTTTTAATATAGTAGATATGGATAGTTCTTAACTATATATTCAGGTAAACTATCAGGCCTTGTCTTTAGCTTTCTACTTTTGAAGATATTAACAAGAAAAAATAACTTTAAAATGTTTCAAAAAAACAATAAAATATGCATAACTGATATTGAACTAATTGGGTATGGCAAGTTGGAATTAGTGAAATGGTCCTTTTAAATGAACAAAAAGCAGTTTTGTTTCTTTTCAAATTCATGACATGAATAAAACCTAATTGCCTATTGTTTCAGCCCATTATTCCTACCTATAAACCTCATTGAAAGCAATATGTAAAAAATTCTAAATTATAACTAAGGAAGTAAACTCTATCCCTAGCATTCTGGTTCATGCTCATTTGTTTTCTTTTAAAATTAATGTTTAAATATCTCATTAGACAACTTCACATAACTTTTTAATTAGTGGGGTTTTAAATAAATAGAGTTCCTTTATTTTACTTGGTGTCATTAAAAATTCAGATAGTCTTCTGAGCTATTGTTTATTGATTTTATAAATGATATAGTAACTCTAGATAAATAATTTATACATAAAAATGATTCTTTTCTTTCATTCTAAATACTTTAAAAATATTTTTGAACTGGTTTGTTATTTCCTCAAATTTATTATTTTTTAAGCAAACCCAGTCACATTTTTTTAACTTTTAGTGCACAGTGAAGTATGCCACCCTTTATGGTATTGATTTCCAATATTGTCATAACAGAAAAAGGTAGTGAGACAGTTAAGCTGTAATTCACTCTCATAAATTTTATACAATATGGACTGATATCAATAATATTGTCAAAAGTAATGACTATGAAAGGAAATGGTTATTGGCAGAAATATTAGAATATATTTTAATTTTTCCCAATTATACAACTTTATTAAATGTGTCCTAGCATTTCATTAGGCTAAATTACCTAAAAAATACACTTTGTTTATTTTAAAGACCAAGTTTATTAAATTCTTTCCACTTTTATGTCTCAGTATTTCAAGTTTTCCAATTCAATACATAAAATTTGATGAATTCAAGTGGTTTATGATAAAGTGTTCATGTTTTGCTCTCATATAAAACCTTGGATAGTATTAAAAAATCCTATACATATATGCATGATTTTTCCCATAGAACACTTATCCTTCTTTACTGCTTGGTATTTTACTCCTTAGCGATAATATTGCTAGTTTTTCTTTTTTCTTTTATTTTCTTCTGGGTACCCTATATCAAGCTTAAGAAAGCAGTTTCTTTAACTTGCATAAATCCATGCTAACAAAATTTGTTAACTTGAATTTCATTTTAAAATTGTATATCCTGATACATGTTTTTGTTTGTTTTCTTAACTAGTGAAAAAGGCCATAGATTTTAAATCTAGAGGATTTAAATTGTTTCCAGGGAAAGACAACAGCAACAAGTTTTCTATCTGTGAGTGTACTCCTTTTTTTGTTACTTTCTCTAGTGTAAGAGTGAAGTTGTGATGTCTGTGTTGTTTGTGTGTGTTTTATAAAACTGTTTGCATATTTACCAAATTAACTGCATTAATATCTACATAACATGCATGATGATTATTCAATATCTTACTGTATTTAAATGTGTACTGAGTTAATGGATTAATATGGTAAATGTCCAAGCCCAGCTTATTTCAAAAGGTAAACAGATCTGATCTAGTGTGTTGATAATACTCTAGTTTTGTAATTCCAGGATGTGAGATTTAAAAAAAAGAGTGAAATTCCTTCAATTGGTGGTCTCTTGTGGGAATTATTGTTTGAACAGATCTACATTTTCACATTACTTTTAAGGAAACATTTTAATAGCAATTTTTCACCTAAGGAAAAAAAGATGTTTTTAATTTGAGTTTAAATATCCAAACTTTTTAAAGTCAGTGATCTTTCATAAATTAATTATGCATTCATCCATGAATCTGATCAAGAATCATTGAATTATTGAATTCTTTATTACCATAAACAAACATAAAAGTTTTAGGAAAGGTTGGCATTTTTGTAATATAAATCAATGCAGTTTGTAGTAATTCCAGTCTTTATGTTCATACAGATAGATACTACAAATTTTGAAATAAGCCATTCATGACACAGCATCTGACTTGCAGAATGACATGTTGGTGGAAAATATAATTAGTAATTGTAAATAGTTATTTTAACAAGAGTATATTTTTTAGAATCATATTTTTATTTAATTTCAGATCATTTGGTGCAATGAGTTTATAACTAACAAAATCATTTATTATAGTTATATCAGAAAAGTATCTTACCTACATGTTTATAAATTTCCATATATAACAGAAAATAACTAATTGAGCATTTATATCAATTATCAGGAAGAAAATTGGGAGCCTATATGTTATCAAAAATTTTAAGTGTCATAATTTAAAAATGTGTTTAGATTTTGTTAGATTTGAAAATATTAAACCAATAATGACAGATATCAACTGGAAACTCTTGATCAAATAGGGTAATCTGTTTGTAAAGCACTAAATAGTTCATTTTAAAGTGTTTAGTGGTGTAATTATGATTTCTTGTTATATTTTTAGGTTAACACATATTTGAGTTTGAGAGGCCAGTTTTTAGGAAAAATAAATAGTGCTATAGTGTTCTTCTCATTAATTATATAATACATTTCAGAAATATTTTTTCTATGATAGAAAATATAAACAGAAAAACATCAGATTTAATTATTCTGACATGAAATTTTATCACATCAACATGAAATAAAAGTTAAATGTCTGCAGACTTAAATATGAGGTTTACTACCTTTATTTCTAATATTTTTTGTGGCCAATGTATTTATTTCGTAATTCTTAGTGGAACTATATGCTATGATTTTTTCACCCTTTCTTCATTTTCGCTCCACTAATGTTATTTTATATGCTGCATGCTTCATACTTTTATATTTCCTGAGAAATTCAAGCTAATTATACTGAAATATATAAAACTTATTAAGGTATTAACATATATGTAACACTCTATACTTGGAATATGGCCTTAGTGGGCATATATATTATGTTTATAGTTTTGTACAGGTTTTATGCGGGTGATCAAGAAAGGAAACAGCATAATATGGTATCTGGGGAAAAAACCCTGGATTTAAAAAATCTATATAAAACAAAATATTAATTTACTTAGTAATATTAAAACAAAATTTGCATTTATCTATTACATTTTATGTGAGATGAAAAATACTCTTGTACTTTATTTTTGAATATAAACAATCAACTTCAATCAAAACAAATTATGCTGGTTTTTCATAGTCACAAAATAACAAGCCAACATTAGTTTAATTTTACTTTATTATAATTTTATCTCAAATATTTAATAACTAGTTTCAAATATATATTCTCTAAGGTTGTTTACAGAAAAGTTTTATATCATTTTAATTATTATTAATATTATGTCTAATAAGCATTATTTATTTTTATTTATTATTTATTGTCTAATAAGCATTCTGTACTTCATTCCCTTGATATCACTTATTGAACATAGGATAAAATAATCATAAATGTAGATTTTTTTATCTGACACCTTTCAAATGAAAAACATGGTAAAGCTTGCAGCCTTTGTAAAAACAATAATTCTGATACTTGAACTACCAGAAGTGAGCATAACTGTGGAGGTTATGAACTACACACATCGCCAAAGCATATTTTCCCTCAGTAACCCTTTAAAGTTAACAAACAAATGAATAGGAGGTTCAGAAAGCTGCAGGTAGTCTTCATGGGGAGCATTTGGTTGTTAAAATGGTTAATTCTGATCTTTTTCTAACTTTAATGTATGAAATTAAACAGTCTCTATCTCTATCGTTATTCTTCATCTAAAATAATAGGTTTACCAAGAGAGGAAAAATATTTTTAATTTTAAAGTTAAAAACATTTTTATATTTGAAAATGTTGAACTTGGTGAACTCAAAGTCTTGCCAACTTTTTGCCTAGACTATTTAGAATATGAAAGTGTAATTATAAAGAAAGTGTGATGTTCCCACAATTTATTGTTTTTTTTTTATTTCAACTTCTTCAACTCCATGCTTCCTTTCTTTCATACTATCCATCATTCCACAGTTTTGTTTGAACTGCTTCTCCAGGGCAGCACCACGCGAGAAGGGAAAAGAGTGAATGAATAAAGCCCAGTCTCAGCTGGCAAGGATCTAAAGTTTTACTGGGAAGCTAAATCAGTTAAGAAGCAACTTTGTGTGTAACATGAACTTAGTATAAAATAACATTCTGCCAATATCCATGATATTTGAGTTCAGAACAATATTCAAAGACACTTTTTTTTTAATAAGGAGACATAAAATATTAAAATCTAATATTAAAAAAATCTAAGAAATATAGCAATGTAACTAGTTGGATGAGGTAATGTGGAGGTGACTTTTAGTTGGAATCTAAGTATTTTTATTTTACAGTAGACTATGTGCTAAATAATATTAAAAGACTGAGATAAGTTGGTTATAATAACGAGACTATTTTGTTTGATGTTGACTAATTGTATAGTGTTTTCAAGCTGGAACATACAATAATATGGTCAATTAAATTTTATAGCTTATTTTATAAACATATAATAAATACTTTTCAATGTTATATAAAATTAATTTAATTTTTAAAATGCTATCAATGTTGTCCTCTCTTTTTTGTCAATGTATGGGAAAAGGACTCATGTTGTCATCATCATCATCATCGTCACCATCACCATCATCATCATCATCATCATCATCATCCTTAAAGGTCAAAGCAAAAAGGCATTCCTCATAGTGATGCTCTTCTCAAGAAACATCACCCTGTCCATTTATTTAGACTTTTAATCAATACATAGGTTCTTACCACTCTGCAAGTTACTATTCACGTTAAAAGGAGTAAAAGTGCTAAACCTTCTTAGTTGCCTAAATAGCATTATATAGCGAAAGCATCTGATTAAAATGAGCACTAACTTCATTGGGACTTCTTGGTGTCACTAGCTATGGGCAGTTATGAAATATCTAAATATCAGAAAAATAAGTGATTATATATTTTTTCCTTTATTTGTTATTGTAAATGTTTTTAATTAATGAGCATTAAATACATGTATTGTACAGAGGTCTCCTGTTATCTTTACATTTGAAATTAGGAAGTCTTCTCCATATTGCAAATGTTCAAAAATAGCAGTTTAAAGGACAATTTCAAATAAACACAAATAATTTGACAATTAAAATCATAAGACCGATGGTTAACTAAGTGAAAATGGTGAATTTTATAATTATTATGTTCATTTTAAGATGAAATCTCTCAAATGTGTTTTGAATTATAATTAATGAGACTGTTTTGTCCTGCTGAGATTTCTAGACAGGATATAGGGCTTAATGGTAGTAGAATTTCTTGAATCAATCTGCCAATAATTAAACCTAGACTAAAGCATTAACTATCAATATGACTTTGGAAACATTTCTAACCTCTCCATGCCTCAGTCTCCTCACCTGTAGGAAGTATATTAGTAGCTACACTTAAGATTGTTATGAAGATTAAGTAAATTGATACATAGAAGATCAATGTAGAATAGTCCCTGATATGTAATGAGTACTATGTACATATTAGTTATTGTAAAAATTCATATGACCTAGACTTACTTTTTAAGACAATAATGAAATGAAAAAATGATTTTTATTATTTTTATTTTTAAAAATGTGTTCATAGGGTACTTCTAGATTAAACTATAATCTGTTATATATTATAATATAATAAAGTAGATAAGTGTGGTCATGTCACTTATTTTCCTTATCTCTATCCCATGTTAAAATATCACACTTTAATAACATACACTGCAATATTTACAAAGCCATTTAAAGATAGGAAAGAGGGTGCTTCCCACAGATAATACCTGACTCATTGAAAACAATATACAAGTTATAGTTGTTAATCAAATAACTAGGACATATTTACTGAGTCATTATTAACTCCTATTTAGGCACTGCGGTATATTAAAATAATTATAAGTTTTCCCCTTATCATAGATATAATATTTTGTACATGTGACTTAAGAATGCAAAGCTATTCTTTTATAATATGATAAAATGATTTTAAAATTAAGTATAACATTGTCCATATTATATAAAAGGGGGATTTGAATAATTTTGAAAAAATGAGATTGTATTTTGTAAAAAGTGATACTTCAGATGAGTTTTGAAAACTAAATAGGACTTTGCTATTTGGAAGAAAGGAAAAACATGGAGATATGGAGAAAACACAAAGCATGGGATAAGCAAGGCTGCCCACTAAAACTGCAGAATGATAAAGAATCCGTTGGACTTGAGTTGTGGATGTGTCATGATGACTAGTGAGAAATACAATTGATACACTAGAAATCCAGAATGACAGGAGACTTAAACAGTAATAAAAACTGTGTTTGAGAGAGTTTAGTCCTCTAACACTCAAAAAGGTTTGGAGATGAATGATGAGGGAGTCATAAAAGCAGCTGTGATTAGGTTGAATATGAGCAGGCACATGAGATGACATTAGGAGTTTTGTTGGTTTATTAAGTCACTGAAGGAACAAGAGAGGAATTTGAAAAAGACAAAAAAAAACATAGATTGGGGGTCATTAATAAAAAGGTAATTTACCAGTCTATGAGGGAAATATTTTTATATTTTATGTCTATATTTTATGGACAACTGTGGGTCAGTGTCTTTTATCCACTATATGTGACATCAGCAAAAGTAACAAAAATGCCACATACATGCACACACACACAAATCAAAGGGTAAAATGGATTACATAGCAAGTCAACAGATCAAGCAAAGCATAAATATCACATACTTATCATGGACCAGTGAATGTGCAATAGAGTTGGCAATAGGGTATTGTTGGGGTTATTTAAGACAGTGATTTTTATAGAATGAAGGGCACAAAAGTACAATTTAGTATGTAATTTAAAATATCACAACTTTATTAGAGATATGACTGTTGGGCCATCATCTGACATTTATCTTTTTATCTGATCAGTCAATTTGAGCTCATTGACCAGTCTTCACTAAATGACGCAGGAATCCAGTGGTCCTCAACATTGACTTCACATTAGAATTACTTTGAGTATTATTAAAAAAACAAAAACAAATAAACAAAAGTGATGTCCAGGGTCCTACCATAGAGTAAAATTGCATTAAAAGTATACATCTTTATTCTTTAAAAAAAGCTCCACAGTGATTTTAATCCATAGTGTAAGATGAGAACCATTGCTAAGTTAGTATTTTTTTTCCCTAATGGAATCTCTACTCAGGTACTATTCTTTAAAAAGTAATTAATTACGTTTACCTGGATGACATTGGTTAGTACAATTATATAGGTTTCAAGCGTACAGTTCCATAATACGTCATCTGGATATTGTGCTGTGAGTTTACCACTCAAAGTCAAAGCACTTAAATTGATGAAGTTTGAAAGAAGGTGAAGAGATTAGCCAAAGAGCGTATATGCATGACCCACAGACATGGACAGGAGTGTGGGCATTGCCTGAAGGAATCAGGAGGCTGGGTGGAGGGGGGCAAAGGGGAAAAATGGGGACAACTCTAAGAGCATAAACAATAAAATGCAATTTTAGAAAAGAGCAAAATAGAAGTTATTCTCATTTACTATACAATTGAATTTATAATACAGTATAACTCAGATGTTTCAGAACTATCTTTTTAAATAATCTTCCCATGAAAAATTCTACTTTGAGAATTTATTTATCCAATGTGATCACATTCACAGAATATATTAATCTTTTGTTAACTGGGTGTTCTGAAGAAACTACTGCACGCAAGTACAATGGCTAAGTAAACCATCATGGAAATTGCTAGAGGGCAAAGCCATTATTTTAGTTTTTATCATAATATCATAATTCTAGAATATGCGGGGTAAAATGCCGTAGTTTTACTTTGGCATTTGTAGACTAAATTGCTTTGTTATAGACCATATAAGAAGTGATAATAACCTTGAACTTTCTTCATAGGGTCTTATTTTTCTATTACAGCTTGAAAAATAGCAGGTACCCAGTTGACACTGTTAGAACTGTCCATGACTTCTTTACTGCCAATAATACTGGAAACTCTGGCACCAATACCCTGGGAATGCATTTCCAGAGATTTCACAATTTTGATAGTAATTAAAAATAAGATGTTAACTGTTGAAGTGTTAATATTTATAGTAATATGTCATTGAATATGAATATCAAACTTAATTACTTAATTATTTAATCCACAATAGAAAAACCATTTTTGTATTCATTATGGGTTATAGAAGTATATTTTACCTTTTTATATTTAAATTGTAATAACAATATATAAAATATGTTTTATGTAAAGTTTTATGTTAGTGTCCTTAATTTTCTGATTATATACATTTTGATTTTTTTTTCTCTTTTCTGTTACAGTAAATGAGGGAGGTATTAAAACAGCTTCCAATTTATGTCCAGATCCAGGTGAACCAGAAAATGGGAAGAGAGTTGGATCAGATTTCAGGTAATATTTTTAATTGTTTATTTCATTATTTTGTTAAAGTTTAATTTAAATCAAAAACTAGTAATAGTATAGAGATGAAGACACGGTGACTACAATGATAGCAGCTAGATTCTATTGATATGTTACTATTAATAATATTTCATTATTTTCAAGTGTCGAATAACATCAGAGAGCACATATGGAGTTTAAATGATTAATTTCTCATCATGTGCTAAGTGAAAATCATGGGATTAGTTTTGAAGGACATGAATTTGTATTTGAATTCTACTGCTAAGTGGTGTGTGTGTGCGTGTGTGTGTGTGTGTGTGTGTGTGTGAAGAGGTCACATAGGTTGTCATGATGAAGATGGATGCAGATTGTAGAAGAGAAGGTGAAAAAGGCAGAAGCAGCCGGGCCATGAGTGACCCCTTATTTTATATCCCAGAGATCTTACATTTTATCCAGAAAGTAATATATAATCTCTGTAGAGCTTTTCACATGGTAGCTAATAATAGCTATTATTTCTAAAATATATTCACACCAAGTACTTGCTTTATTGCTATACCCACCTGACCCATATTCCCAGATAACCACTATGTTTTTCATGTTCAAACCTCTTCATTATTTGGAATTATCTAAACATTTCAATATAAAAATTCAGTTGCTTGATCTTTACTGTTAGATAACTGAGGTGTGGATAGTACATCTGAGTAACAACCCCCTCCCTCTCAGGACTGCAATGTAGTTGGCCCAGACGCTCCTTGAGAAACACTGCTGTACAAAAAAATAAAAATAAAAAAAGATTTAAAAAAAGACCCATAATATAGAATATGTTTTAGCACAAAAAAATTCCTGGTTGTTTAGGATCATGATGTCCTTAATATTTTAGTCATTTTTTCATGTCTCCTCAGGCCCAAAGAAAAACTTAACACATGCATTCATTAAGTAGTTTGTCTTAGGGTTTCATGTTCTAACAACTTGACCCTATTGTGCACTTCATAACTTCTCAAAACTTGGAATAAGATTGGATATCACTGCTCTCATTTCCTGTTCTCAGTGAAATTGTGTGGTATTTGCTTTTTATCAAAGCAGCTACTGAAAATCCAGCTTCATGATAATATGATATCCATAAAAGAGATATAGTGATCTAATGTTGAACTATCTTAAGCCAGTAATCTGCGCAATGAATGATAGATGCCTGTATTTTCTTTTTTTTTTTTTAGTTTTAAATTTATTTTTTTAAAAATTACAAAGATAATACAATTTTCTTATATACCCCACATTCAGCTTCTCGTATTTAGTACCATCTTACTTTAATGTAGTCATCTTGTTACCATACATGTTAATGAACCAATACATATTTGCTAACTAAAATCCATACTGAATTGATATTTTCATAGTTTTTTCCTAATCTTTTTATTTTTTTTGTTTGTTTTTTTGTTTTTTTTTTGTTATTTTAATTAATTTATTTACTTTTTAAATACATTTGTCTCTGCCTTCCCCCCACCTCTTTCCCTTGCCCCCTCCCACCTTCCCTCCCTCAGCTCTTCCCCTTTGGTTTTGTCCATGAGTCCTTGCTATATGTTCCTTGACTTTCCCCTTCCCTTCCCTTTCCCTGCCCCCGCCCCTTCCCTCTTGTCTCTGTTGATTTCTTTTCCTTTCAGTGTTGCTGGTCATATTTTCCTTGCTTCTTTGCATTGTTGGTTAGGTTCCGCTTATAGGTGAGATCATATGGTATTTTCTTCAAAAGTTGAAAGCACACTGCAGTCCCTGTGTGCTCACTGCCGCAACCTGACATGCCCAACACAGTTTGGAAGCTGCCATTTTAGCCTATGAAGAAAGGTAGAAAAAAAAATCTGCAATAAAAATGGCTGCTGCCACTTTAATTTTGTACTTTGCTAATACCTGTTGCACGAACTACCTACTTCTGCATCCACTGCCAGAGTCCTGGCAAACAGTATGGGATAGGTAACCACACTGCAAATGTCAGTTGATCTCTCCAGGCTCTGCAGTTGAAACAGCGTGCCTTGTCCTACTGAACCTCTGCCTGCCTGTCTGCTGTCCTGGGGCTGTGCTTTAGATTCCCCTTAGTTCCCAGCTTTGTACTCTAGGGGCAAAACCGTCTTCAACTCCTCACTAGTTCATACTCCTGAACTCACTCATCTGAAACCAGTTTGACCCATGACACAGTTTGGAATTCTTCAAATAAAATCTAAAATAATGCAATTTTGTTTCTCAAATAAAATGAATAACTAATTTAAGGTAGCAGTTCACTTGCTCATTTCTATTTGCGTAGAAACCATGTGGAACTTTTCTCTGGTTTATGATTCTGAGATTTCGAGTAGGAGACAGGCTATTGTAAATCTCTGGTTCTGTGCGTTACAATCAGATCTCTGGCTGACTTAGTAGTTGAAGGAGAGGGAGCACAGAGACCGGGGAAGGATGATACATGCAGGACTATGTCTCCCCTAATGCTTATGGTAAGGCGGGTTATTACTAGCTGAGCTGTAACGTCATTGTATGTCCCATCCTTGTAGAATGCTCAGGGCCTATTTTTCTTTTAAAAGTTAAGAGAATCCATAGTCCAATCCAAAATTACAGAGATAGCCTGTATTGTCACACAGCCCAGGATAATATTTTATATAGCTATTTGTATTTTATTAAATAATTATTATTATAATCTTCCTGAATTTTATACCTGGGAAGTAAACCTCAGAAATTACCTAGTAATTTCCATGTTGCTCTCTACTCTTCAGAAAGCTGATACTGAGACTTGCCCACCATTTAATAAACCACTATTTCTTGTTTTTAGTTTTTGCTGGAAAGTTAAATTTACTGAGAGAAAAAAAACATTAATTACGATTTATTTTAATCAGGATTATGTAATTGTATGACATACATATTAGAACTGCCTTATAGCACAGTTATTTATGTTAAATGAGAATGGTTTGAAAGTTAAACACATCGAATTTAAATGTTAGACACTCTTTATTCATTAAAGAATCACAGCAGCATAAAAACATGAAGAAATATTTGAGGTATATTTGTGTTGGCAGATTTATTTTAATAAAAAACATTGATTCATGAAATGTAACAGCTATAATCATCTAGAGATAATCTAATCCAATCTACTTGAAACTTTTCTCAGTTGGCTATAATGTTGATAAACTGAATGTGAAAAATTGAGTTTATTTTATGTTATAGGCTTAATATGGCAGTGACAACTTACTATGCCAAATTTGCTCTACTAACATATGCAATAATTTATTGTTAATTTTTAGCATCTCCATATAGGCTTGAAGATACAAATATTAAATGCAGTAGTCAGTATCCAATCTAATTGCCCTTTCAATTTATAAATCATTGAGCATTCACAAACAATGAGGTAGTTGCTTTGGGTTTCCTCCTTGCACTTTAAATATTGCCTAAAAAATACCTTGTGGAATAGTCTTGCATAGTTTTATTTCTTTAGTGGGAAAATAAATGATATTTCTAACTGCTACAGGAGTTATAACAAATGGGAATTTATACAGGAAAGTGCTTTGTAAACTAGAATGTCCTATTCAAAAATTAATTCCTACTATTTTTAAAGGTTTATTCTAATATTTAAAAAAACTGATAATCTTGGATAATTTACAACACTGTTTCACAAGGTTCAGTTCATCTAAGTCTCTGGAATGTTTTCTTACTTTGATGTTAACTCTTTAAAACTCCCCTTCAATTACTTTATTCCTTTACATCAGTTATTCTTTTTTTTATTGTTGTTCAGTTACAGTTGTCCCACCTTTTTCCCCATTGCTCTCCCCTGCCCTGTACCTCACCAACTCCCGCAGTCGATCCACCCGCAATGTCCGTGCCCATGAGTCCTCTATTTGTGTTTCTTGGCTTGCCCTTCCCCTTCCTTCCCCCGCTAGCCCCCTCCACGCTCAGCTATTCTTAAACACAGGGTGACAGTCATTTGGGGGTCTTTTTACAGTTAATTGGTTATTAATAATAAAGTATAAAGGCTTTATCATAACTGAAACTTAAAAAAATTAGAGACAAGGTTCTTCTCATCGTATCTCTTAATTCATGCTGATATGAATGCAGGTGCATGAGGAAGCAGAGTAGAATAGCACAGGGTGCAGGTAGAGCTACTATAACGTGCAGAAGTGTGAGGCTAACTGGACTGGCCTATGCACGGCATTGTTTGCGAATGCCCGCATGCGGACTTCAAAAGAGCAGGCGGCAGAAGCCATTAAGAAGCTTACCAACCTGACCCCACAGCGTTAAAACTCCTCAGAACTCAATTGCGTGCGTGCGTGCGTGCGTGCGTGCGTGTGTGTGTTTTTCCCCCTGGTTTTATTTTACATTTTGATTTGCAGGGATTATATAATCAGAGATTCTAATACCTAATTTCATGAACCACTGTCTGTTCTATGGTTATAACAATAAAAATGATGCCACACATATTATATCTTCTCAGGTAATATTTTAAATGTTTATTAATCTTCATTAAGACACTCCTTACCTCATGTAAATATTCTGTCACAGAATAAAAGTTTTTGTTTAGATACTTAAATACATTTAATTTTGGCTCTTAAGTTTTTGTTTATATTGTAATTTTTTGAATAGCATGCCACTTCCTAACCCTTATTACTGCTAATAGTCAAAAGTACTCTTTATTAATTAATTTATTTTTTTCCATCAAAGAATTTCATTATCTAATCACATGCCTTTCTCTTATTTTATGAACCACTTATGGAGCTGTATGGCACTTCACTTGTAAAAACAATAGGTGCTTCACTTCCTACTGTTTATCAAGGACTGAACACCTATAAAAAAGTTATGTTCAATTAAGACACAATTTGATCTAGTAAATGTTGAATATAAGATGTAAATAAAACCCAACCACAGAAAAAATTCTTTCAGGGGCAAGCATTTATTTTGTAGACTCCAGAAAAAAAAAGAACAAATATCAAGATAAAAGTAAAAACTTCAGTTGCCTTTTTTTCACAAGTATACTAAATTTTAAAATCTTGATATTTTTGCCAGGTGTAATCAGCAAAGGTTTTCAAGGATTCTGAAGAGTTAAGTGCAGTTAACTTTGGAAGTTAAAGTACAGGACTTACGATAATAATTGTTTTATTTTTTTCTTCAATGTATAGAATTATAACTATTTTTAATGGTTTGTGTTTTAGCTGCGTTAGCTCTTTAATTAATGAAGAGCTATTCTCAATATAAAAATCCACTTTAATGTGCTCACTATGAAGAAACCCAAAACGCTAATTTGAAAGACTGTATGCTTTCAGTGTTCATTGCAGCATTATTTACAATAGCCAAGATTTCAAAGTAGCCCAAGTGTCTGTCAGGAGATGAGAGACAACAAAGCTGTGGCACATTGTTGTACAATGAAATCTATTCAGCTATAAAAAAAGAAAATATTATCTTTTAGGGCAGCATGGATGGGCCTCAAGAGTATTATACTAAGTGAAATAAGCCAGTCAGATGAACACAAATACCATATTGATTTCACTTAAATGTGAAATCTAATGAACAAACTAAATTAACAAACAAAAAATAAAAAAAAAAGTGCTCACCTAGTGCTCTTCTTTTTTTTTTTAATCCATCCCTTTGGTATATATTACTTTTTCTAGGATGTTACCCCATTTGGAATTGATCCATTTTGCAACCTCTTTTGTTGTTTCATAGAAGTATATCAATATGTGAATTAAAATCATAAGTAGTACTTATTCCTAGTGATAGTCAAATTTAAGTTGAAGTTAAATGAAGTATTGGCAAGGTGGGGACAGTTAGCGACATCACTGTCTGGAAATACTTTAAATTGTACACAAAGGACCAATTTGGTGGAGAATGAGAGGATAATAGTTGGTTTCAGTATTGATTGAAGTAATGAATGGCTTTTAACATTGCACTAGCCAAGGTACGCAGAACAATTTCCAAGCTGATCATAACCAACAGTGCAAAGAGGCATTAAATTAGACCAAAATATGAAGGTATGTGAATGCTGAATTAGATTTTCCTTGCATTTGACATAGACTTGGTTCTGCCAATGCTGTCTTTGTAAAGGAATGACATTAATTTATAAGAACAATGAAATGAGAAGCACATATAAAAAAACATGGTGTTCTTTTATTCTCCTTTGAAGAAAAGTTTTGGTATGTTGAACATCTTCTAAAATATCTGAAAAACGTATCAATAAAATTTAGAACCAGAAACAAAATAATTTAAAGTAAATTTATCATCTCCTTAGAATAAATAATATAAATGTGTAATTTTTTTTCAGCTTCCCAATAGATGAGTTAATAACATCACTTTAGCTTCCAGCTTAAAATGGCAGGTTGAATAATCATGAGAGAGAAAAAATGATTGAGGGTAGAAATAATAAGAGGAGAGGCATGCAAGTCCAAAACCAGGTAGAAAAATAGCCCTTCTAGTAGAGAAGACAATTGTTCTGTTTTCATAGGAAGGAAGGTGGAAACTATGAATGTCAATAAGAAGAGAACTGGAATTCTGAAATTACATTAAAATATGTTAACAATGTATATCTTAAAGTAATTTTCATCTTTTTATTGCTAATCATCTCAACATTTCATATAATAATCATAAATCACTTGTGTAATTTTGTGGGCTTTAATATTAAAGATTTTGTTTATTTACTGTAGAGAAAGGGAGGGAGAAAGAGAGGGAAAGAAACATCAGTGTGTGGTTGCTTCTTGTATGCCCCCCCGCAAAGGGGACCTGGCCCATAAACCAGGCATGTGCTCTGACTAAAAATAGAACCAGTAACCCTTTGGTTCACAGGTTGGTGCTCAATTCACTAAGCCACACCAGACAGGGTGAATTTTAAAAGGGAAAAATCATGCAGAAAAAAATGTTCTACTCTAAATATCATTTTGGTAGAAAATACCTCAGGTTTTCTATTGTGCAGTTAAATCATTTTTGAAATTACTAATGTAAGTACATTTAGAGAATCATTTTATTTTCAAAGATATTAAACTGATATTTCATGATATTTTTTATTTTTCTTCACATTTAGTATTTTTTAAAGAAATTATTTGCAAATAGCTTAATTTTTTAGGTCATTCATTATGCCTGGATATTTTCTACCTGTACAGTGATAATTTAAAAAATATACAACTGCTTTAAGTGAGGACTTTCTGCATCCTACAGGACATTATCAGACATTTAAATCAAACAAAAAACAAAAATTAAAAAATATACTTAAATACATTTTAATCATTTTTATTGCATTTATTTGGGTGACATTGGTTAATAAAAGTATACAGGTTTCAGGTATGCAATTCTACAACACATCACCTGTACACCGTGTTGTGGGTTTACCACCCAAGACAAGTCTCCTCCCATCTCCTATTATCTGCCCTTTCCTCCCTTCAACCTGCCCTCACCCTCCTTTTCCTCTTGGAATCACCAGATGGTTGTCTGCATTTTTAAATTTTTTTATTTGATCCCTCCACCTTTTCATCCAACCCCCAACACCTTCCACTCTGACAGCAATCAGTCTGCCCTTTGTATTTATGAGTCTTTTTCTCTTTTGTTAGTTGATTTTGTTCACTAGATTCCATGAGTGGAATCCTAAGATACTTGTCTTTCTCTGAATGGCTTGTTTTACTTAGCATAATGCTCTCTAGGTCCATTCATGCTGTAGCAAAGGGTAAGATTTTCTTCTTTTTAGTGATCAAGTAGTATTTCATTGTGTAAATGGACCGCATCTTTTTTAAAAAGTTACTCATCCATAGCCAAGGAAACCTAAAACACTAATTCAAAAGATTATATGTACCCCAGCGTTTATTGTAACATTATTTACAATAGCCAAGATTTGGAAGCAACCCAAGTTCACTCTTGTTATAATGCTCTAAGGATTCCTTGTTCTTTATTTCTTAAATCCTCTTCTCTGACCCAACCACCATCATTTGTTCTTCCTATCTCTATATTAGTTCATATTTTATTTCTTCATGTATATAAAATGATGTTAGCTGTCTTGTGTAAAAATAGAGAAATATTATATATTTTGAAAAATCCATATTCTTTCACTGAGAGCTTTGATATTATAGTGTGCTTTGCAAAAATTACTATAGTTTTTTAAAAATATCATATCACCATAGAGAAGCATAATCATGATGAAGAGCAACACTTGTTTTCCAAACTATGGCATTGCATATCATATGCTTGATGATTTGATACTTTCCAATTAAAAATGTGTTCAGTCATTTATTTTGGGATGTGCTATCAGGTTGACTGGGCTACTAAGGTAGAAGCTTGTATGAGCTGGGCTTCTACTTAGCTGTTTCTTCAGTAGTGACAGAAATTACAGTGTGTACAGCTCATCTTTACTGTCACTACAGTATAGCTACTTTCCTAGAAATACATATTTTTCATGAAGTTTAGTTGAAAGCTGTCTTTCACTGGGATTCACATATTAAATCAGTTCATATAAAGGAAATGGTGCATTTGTTCACGATACCAAGTGCCTGGATATTTTTGAGTCCAGATGCTAATGAAAAGACTGGTTATTTAATTGATTTTTTTCCTCTCTGTGCCATTTAGTACTTTTATATTTTTGGTCTAGAATATGTTGAAGCTTAGCTGTGATCCTGGATGGTGGTGCTTGCAGATATCAAATAAAGAGTCTTTCTTTCAACAGTGGGGAAGAATTTTATGACTTTCTCAATTATTTCCAGTTTGAGGAAGATAATTTAGTGTTCAAAATGTGTTAGTTCCTATGTACTTTATAAATTATATTTCATTATGTGATCACAGCAGATGAGGAAGCTTGGAGAGATTTTTCTTTTTTCAAAGCCTAAAAGCTGAGAAAGGGAAGAGTTAGGGTTTCAAAGATCTCTATGACTCTGTAGCTTAAACTGTTAACTGCAGTTCTAAACTAGCTTCCCCAGCACATTGAATGAAGAAAACATTGTTGAGGTTGTTAATCTTTGGGTAGAGGAGAGGGTATTTGATGCAAAGACCATCACTGGCCAGTCTGTGGTATAGTAGCAACTCACTTATTATTACTAGTTGTCTGTCTTCAGGGTCAGTGAATTTGTTTGCTATAATCAAAAGAAGCAAGCTCAAACACTTGTTACAAGATGCAATTATTTGAAGCAAGAAGAGCCTGGTTAAATAAGAATACTGTAATCATCTGTAACAAATTGAGTGACTTTTACAGAATCATCAATTCATTAACTTAGTGAGAAAATAGTAATTAAAATTACTTCTGTGGATCAGGCCTATACTAAAGCATTCTATTAAAAAAAAGAAGAAAGTTTTGCCCTGGCTGGTGTGGCTTAGCGGATTGTGCATCTGCCTATGAACCAAAGGGTCACCAGTTTGATTCCCAGTTAGGGCACATGCCTGGGTTGAGGCCCAGGTCCCCGGTGGGGAGTGCATGAGAGGCAACCACTTATTGGTGTTTCTCACCCTCTCTTCCTCCATCCCTTCCCCTCTGCCTGAAAATAAATAAAATTAAAAAATCTTAAAAAAAACATTTTACCATCATTAGTTTCTGAAAACTACCCTCATAGTACAAGTCACCATCATATCATCTCCATGAGAGCTAGGATTGCTGCAATAAATTATTAACCATTCCCCCTGATTCTACCTTTACCCCTTAAAGGTTATTTTTCACCCAGCAGCCAGTATTATCACTTTAAAACATAAAGTTACATGATGCCATTCCTTTGGCTGTCAGTCCTACAGTTGCTGTTTAATTCCCTCAGAGGAAAGGTTAAAATCCTTACCATGGCCTACACAAATCCATAAATGATCTGACCCCGCTCTCTAACTGCTTCTTTAACTTAATTTTATACTCCTGTCTTCTTCATTTTCTGTGCTCTCATCACATTACTTTCTTTCCGTTACTGGAACACACCAAATGTGTCAGGAGGTGGGAGGTGAGTGCATGTGGGTTATAAGCCATTGAAATAGCCTTGAGACCGTATTTTACCCAAGAGTAACTTTGTCCAGTTATAGGGATATGTTATCTCTGGATTAGGCCATTTTAGATAATGAATTTAAACTATTAAAAATACTTATTTCATTTATTACATATATTAAAAAGCATTTATTCACTCTCAGACACCATATATTGATTGATTGGTTGATTGAATATTAGAATATATATGACAAGTTAAGAAACAAAACAGAGGAATGCTGGGAGTTTTTCTAGTAGGATAAGAGACACAAGTACACAAATAAATATTCCATGCATCTTATTGTGTAAAGGAAATAATGAGGAAGATGATTCCATAAAATGGGAGTGTTTGTTTTATAGAGAATAGTCAAGGAGGAACTTGTAAGTAAGGTGACATGTGAAGAAAAATCAGAAATGAGGATGTGACAGAGGCACACTTCATGAAAAACATTTCCCAGACTGATGTAAGAGCAGTGTAAAGACCCTGAGGCAGGTGAATGCTTCATATTTTCAACCCAGGGCAAAAAAGTCAGTGTGGCTAATGAACAGAGCTTGAAGGAGAAAGTGGTAGGAAATGTATTCTGAAAATTAGCCTGGGCAGACCACATAAGCCTTTATAAGGACACTCACTTTACTTGAGTGAAATGGGGAAGCATTAGAAGGTTTGATGCACAGGAATGGCATAATTTGAACCATTTTCTTAAAAAGATTTCTGCGGGGTCCTCTTTTTTGTGGCACCTGGAGGTGGCTGGCTGCTTCAAGATGAAGCTGAATATCTCTTTCCCGGCCACGTGCTGCCCGTGGTCGATGAACGCAAACCCTGTACCTATTATGAGAAGTTTATGGCCACAGAAGTTGCTGCTGATGCTCTGGGTGAACAGTGGAAGGGTTATGTGGTCCAGATCAGTAGTGGGAACAATGAACAAGGTTTCCCCATGAAGCAGGGTGCTGTGACCCATGGCCGTGTCCGCCTGCTGCTGAGCAAGGGGCACTCCTCTTCCAGACCAAGGAGGACTGGGGAGGGAAAGCACACAGCTGTTTGGGGTTGCACTGTGGATGCCAGTCTTAGTGTTCTCAACGTGGTCATTGTCAAAAAAGGGGAGAAAGACATTCTGGCCTCGCTGGTACTACTGTGCCTCATCGTCTGGGGCCCAAAAGAGCTGGCAGAATTGGCACACTTTTCAACCTCTTTAAGGAAGATGATGTCTGCCAGTATGTTATGAGAAAGCCCCTAAACAAAGAATGTAAGAAACCTAGGACCAAAGCACTGAAGATTCAGCGTCTTGTTACTCCACGTGTGTGCAACACAAACATCAGCATATTGCTCTAAAGAAACAACATATCAAGAAAAATAAGGAAGAGGCTGCAGAATATGCTAAACTTTTAGCTAAGAGGGTGAAGGAGGCCAAAGAAAACTGCCAGGAACAGATTGCCAAGAGATGTGGGCTGTTCTCTCTGAGAAATTCTACCTATAAGTTTGATTCCAGTCAACAATTACATCTTCTAAGAGTAACAAATAAGTTATTAAGAAAAAACATTTTAAAAAAGATTGGTATGGATGCTATGTTAAGGATAGATTTCAGGGAGTCAAGAACAGAAACAGGAAACCAACACATAGCAAACGGCATAACGCAGATGAGAAATTATGGTCCCTCAGATCAGGATGGTGATACTTTAGGGGTTGAGAAATGTTAGGTTTCTGAGTTTGGAAGTGTAGCTAACAGGATTTGTTCTATGGGGGTGGGTATGAAAAGTAAGAGGAAAAAAGGTGAGTCAAGAATGACTCCACTGTTTTTGGCCTTCATCCAGAAGGAAGAAGAAGTAGAAGTAGTGGAAGAAGTGGAGGAAGTAGAGAATTAACCATTGGGCACATCTGTAAGGCTGCTCAGGCTACCGGGTCGTCTCAATGAACCTTAGAGTCATTAAGAAGTCCAAGAAGACTCTCAAGATAATCCATTTCTTGTTATATGGGTGTTTAATTCACGATAATTCAGTGCGCTGCATATTTTTTGTACACTTGTATGAATTTGTGTTTCATTTAATGTGAAACCACATTTTAAAAAGAAAGAGAGAGGGAGAAAACGAGAATGGCTCTGGGGAAAATAGATTCGAATGCCTAGATTTTTCCCTATACTAAACCTAGCTGTGCTTTGCCGTGCCAGGCCTTACTTCAGGTCTTTTATCATCTTTAGCCTAGACGAGAGGTGAGTCAAATTTTTCTTCAAAGGGTTAGCTAGTAAACATTTTATACTTTGTAGGCCAAAGAGTCACCACTGTTGCTACTCAACTCTTGACACTGTAGCCGTAGGTAGTACGTCAATGAAAGAGGATGGCTGTGTTCCAATAAAATTTTATTTATGGACATTGAAATGTGAACTTAATGTAATTTTTACATTTCATAAAATGGCATTTTTGGTGATTGTTTTCAAAAGTTCAAAAGTATAAAGACTATTGGACCAGATTTGGCCTGCAGGACATAGTTTGCCAACACTGGGTGTAAATTATTTGAGGTCTGGCCTCCCTTTCTCTGTTAGCCTTCCTTTTAAACTCTTCTCCACATTGTTCCTACAGCACAAATGTGACCATGCAGACCCCTGCATGACAAGCTCAGGGACTGCATAGGCACAGGCTGCGTGAGAGGGTGCAAGGAAGGCCCTCTGGGCAGGAGGGGTCAGCATGGCAAGTGCAGAGACTCTCCGCTGCTAGAAGTGCTCCTCACGCACGGTGCTGTTGAGAGACGAGGTGTGCAAGTTGCCAGGGACTTAACTGCTGGAGGGCTGTGTGCGTCATGTTAAGGAAATTAAATATATATATATATATATATATATATATATATATATATACTTTTTTTTTTGCTGGCGAATTGCTATTTAAGGATTTTATGAAAGAAAATGCATGGCCATTTTTTTATTTCAGGAAAAAAAACATTTCTTACTTTTATCAGTTAGGGCTTTTAAAAATGATCATTTTAGTATCTTTGCTTTTAGTGGAAAGAGAAGTAAAATCCAAATTGCAACAGGGTAGATAACAAAAGGTGGGTGAATTTTGTATGAAAAATTGGCAGTTTTGCAGCCCTAGATATATATAAAAACATATACATATAGTAATGGATGTGCGAGTATGTGTCCAAATCAATACACATATCAGCACCTGCTAGAGAAGTGCTATCATGGGGCATGAACACAAGCGCTGCTGTTCACGTTAGGGAATCCACCTTTTGCTTCACATTGGCTACCTGCTTAGGATAGGACACTTACTCAATTATTTAATCTTCGCTTGTAATTAATAACAAGATAATTAAACTCAACAACAGTTTTATACAATCCCTACCAGTATCTGCATGTTAAAATCTGTTTATGACTTTTATTATACATTTACTCAAATTATTTTTATATGCTTTTTCACAGTAGAAAAATTCTCTCACTGTGGGACATTTTTGACCTTTTGGATAGTGCCGGTAGAAGGGGAGTTTAGTCTTTATGCTGTATGCTTCTAATCCTGTCTTCTAATCCTTTGTTCAATTTTAGCCTTGGATCAACTGTGCAGTTTTCTTGTGACGAAGACTATGTCCTACAGGGCGCTAAGAGCATCACTTGCCAACGGATAGCTGAAGTCTTTGCTGCTTGGAGTGATCACAGGCCTGTGTGTAAAGGTAAAGAAAAGTCTTTGAAATGAAAGTGTTCTCTTAACACATTTTAATAGTTAAAACTTTGTTCTATGGAGTGTACATTTTAATTAAATCTTTGAGGTGTAATGGAGTCTTTTAGGAAATTTTTAGCTCCTGTGTTTGACAATATTAATTGAAAATCTGTAATATATGAACCACTGTGTTAGGTTTCCAAGGAGTTCCCAATCTAATAATCATATAGCAACAGATTGGAACATAAAATATGTAATATAAGGCTCTGGTGACTTCGTTGGCTTTTTTTTTAAATCACAGATTACCTTGTATAGGCTTTGATGTGGGTGTGAGGAGCTTATTAAACCATAATTCTATCTCCACTTTTACAATTTGCCATTTTAACTGCTTATGTGTCCAATAGCAGTGGCATCGATGGCAGTGGATGTGAGACCCAGGTTCTGCAGTTAGTTACCTTAATGTGAGGTGGATAATGGGTGTTCTAGCTTTTGTATTACCAGGAAATAGCAGATAATATTTACTTCCAACCCCTTTCTGCAAATTAAATATTTCCTTCTAAATTAAGTGCCGTCCCCCTTTTTTTTTTCCTGAACTTTATTAAGCTGTGTTAGAAAATGAACACTCCTTCCTCCTAGCCTCCTGGCCCCTTGATTGCTTATTTGTTGTTGGTATTTGTAGTTATGATGTCTCTGCATCTTTCAGTGTCTTCATACTCAAAACTGTGTTAGCTCTCTGCCTCAGAGAACGTTTTTACTAATTCACCGCAGCCTGGAGATTCCTCTTAGAGAGAATGAGGGTGATGTAGCAGGATAGAGAAGGGAGACATTTGAGAGCTACAGTAAGGGGACAAAAACAAGCTACTTGACATCTGACTACATAGGAAATAAGAAAGGGGCAAGATAAAGCCAAAGATGAATGTTCATGCCTACGAGACTAGAAAAATCTCATGCTTTTAGAAGTATGAAGGAACTGAAAAATCGAGTTATACAGGAGATTATCCACCGTTACAACAGCACCAATTTTTAGACACTTGTATGTGCCAGGGATGGTTCACGACTACATATACTCTTTCTCTTTTGATCCTCAAAACAAACTGAGGGGGGCATTTTCATATCCATCGTAGAGATGAGGAATATAAGGCCTAGAGAGCACCAGTTTCTTCCCCAAGCTCAAATACCTGGAAAACAGCAAAGCTTTTAATAAGGCTGTCTAGGAATGGAGAAAAAGACAGATTTCAGAACACTAAAGAGAGAGCAGGAAATGATTCAATGGAAGCAACAGGTATATTCCACTCACTTGGCAATGGCAACCCCAAATAAGAATAACCTAGATTTTTCCCAGGTTTAAGTAAAACTTCCCAGTTAGATGGAGATGTTTATTCATTATTGTTCTGGTTTTGAAAGGCTTACATAATGAGATATAGTGCAATAGCATCAAAATAAGCAAATATCTAAATAGAGATAACGCTTACATACAAGTTGATAAATAGCTTTCAAGGATGTTTTACATACTAGACAAGTATGAGAGCTGCCTAGCAAACAGGGAAACCTGATTGGTTTACATCGGCACCATTGTACATGAAATGCACACATAACAATGGCAAGACAAAAGCAAACTTTTGCCCTGGCTGTGGCGTCTGAAATGTATTACATTGTTCTTTATAAAGTGAGCACTGAGTAGTAAGTGCAGTGGGAGTTACTTTCATCCGATGACAAATACAACAGGTCACTGGATGAGGCTGATTTTTATGATTTCTTTTTTTTTTAATTTTATTTAAATTTATTTTTTCAAATACATTTGTCTCTGCCTCCCCCCCCCCACCACTTTCCCTTGCCCCCTCCCTCTTTCCCTCCGTCAGCTCTTCCCTTTTGGTTTTGTCCCTGAGTCCTTGCTGTATGTTCCTTGACTTTCCCCTTCCCTTTCTTTTCCCCGCCCCCCCTCCCTCCTTCCCTCTTGTCTCTGTTGATTTCTTTTCCTTTCAGTGTTAGTGGTTTTATTTTCCTTGCATCTTTGTATTGTTGGTTAGGTTCCTTCCACTCAAGACAAATTATAGCTATGAGGGACGATCTATTGAAAATTATGTTTTTAAAACGGTGCGATCTAAGTGTCCTGCTTCATTAGATGTGTAAATTTTTTGAAGGCAAAAAAAAAAAAAATGGGAAATTAGAGAATAGACTTAACAAAAAGAGATTAATGTTACTGAAGAAACAAAAATCTTGTACAAGAAGAAAAGTTATAGCCAGATCATGGACTTTAAGGTCTACATAAAGTAAGATTGAGACTATAAACCATCTTTTTTCATTCAGTCCTCTCAATTCAATAAAAGAATATACTCATTGTAAATTGTTCAAAGGCAGAATTGTTACATTATTTTATTTTTCATAAACCCTATAGCAAAAAGAATAACTCTGTACTGCCTTGAATATTAAGATATATTTGCTGAATATTAATATATGATTATTTTTCTTCAGTTCTTAGATGAAATATACATATACACAACTATTCAGCAATATATATACACACACATATATATATTCAGAATTCAACAGGCAGCTGTTATTAACTGGGAGATATAAAATTTGCATGTTCAAGATTTATATATTGATATCATTTCATCTAAATTTTACCTTTGTCTTCAGATATTAATCATTTATACATAGCTTTATTTGCTGATTGCATGCAAGGCACATATGTGTATGCTTTATAAAGTCCATTTTACTATTAGAAATTACTGGCTGTGTTGCTAGAAATGGTAATGGAGGGAACATGCTGAAATAGTAATTGAAGTTTTGAAATGACTATCTACTGTGAGTCTGAACGAAGAATAGTTTTCATGTCTCATGGGTGCTCGGACAGAATAAATATGCTTTTCTCCAGACAGCAGCATAAATAGCAGTATCAGTGCACTGTGCCTGTGAAAGGTTATAAATATAGCTGCTGCCTCTGCATTGCATGGCTGAGCAATGGAGAGATGGGGATTTTAACAGAACTGAAAGTTCACATGAACAGCAAATTATCAATTAAAAGAAACAGAGCAATTTGGAAATTAATATTAGTGGACTCTACACAAATTCAGACAATGATTTTTATTCCCTAAATTGGAGATGTGTGTGTGTGTGTGTATGTATTTATATATGGAATATTTGCCAGTTTACAGTTTTGGAAACAGTATTGCTTTGTTGAAAGTGCAATAGATATCCAAAAGCTGGAGCTTATGCAAATAAGCAGACTTATACACTTGAATGGTATATAGGATGTTTATTTTGGATATTGATGGCATTCAATGAAACAGCATTTGTTTGAGAACTGATAACTTGTTAACTGAGATACATTTAACAGTTAATACTGATTGATTTAACTAATATTTTTGACTAATTTTCAATCTATATTTGTTTGGAAGCCCCCATATAAGAAATGTTTTTGTCTGTTAAGGCACAAGGGGTGTGAATCACTTGGAGTAATGGGAGGGATGATTAAGGGAAAATTAGGAAAGAAGGCAAAAGAAATAAAACAAATACTGGAAACTGGGCTAAAAATCAGCAAGTCATTGTTTTGATATTCAACATTATATTAGTTTCAGGTGTACTGCCTAGTGGTTAGATATTTATGTACTTCACAAAGTGACCCCCTGGCAAGTTTTGCACCCACTTGACACCATATGCAGTTATTACAATATTACTGACTTTATTCCTGAAGCTGTACTTTACAGTGTTGTGACAATTTTGTGACTACCAATTTGTACTTCTTAGTGCCTTCACCATTTTCACCCAGTAACTCCAACCCCTCCCAAATGGCAACCGTTACTCTGTTCTATGTATGTATGAGTTTGTTTCTGTTTTGTTGGTTCATTTATTTGTTTTTTAGATTTCACATATAAGAGAAGTCATATGGTATTTGTCTTTCTTTACCTGATTTATTTCACTTAGCATAATACCCTGGAGGCCCACCCCTTTTGTCACAAATGATAAAATTTCATTCTTTTTCATAGCCAAGTGATATTCCCTTGTGTATATGTACCACCTTTTCTTTATCCATCCATCTTTTGATTAGAGCATTTAATCCACTCATTTAAAGTAATTATTAATAAGTATGTAGTTATTGCCATTTTATTAATTATTTTCTGATTGTTTTTGTATTTTTTCTCTGTTCCTTTCTTATTCTCTTACTCTCTTCTCTTATAGCTTGATGACTTTCTGTTGTGTTTGGGTTCCTTTCTATATATTGTATATTTCTTACAGATTTTTGGTTTGTGCTTGTTACCCTGTGCTTCATATGTACCAAGCTATGTCTATACCAGTCTATTTTAAATTGATGACTGAGTGTGAATGGTAAAATCACTACCAATTTACTCCTTCAGGTTTATGTTTTTGTATTTTTTTTACTTTGTTTGTGTGTGTGTCTCTATGTGCATTCCTTAAATTACCATTTTAGTTACGTATGACCTTTAAACTTTTGCTTTTTAACCTTTGTAATATCTTTACTGTTGATTGATTCATTGGCTATTATGTGCCTGTCTTTGTCAGTGAGAATATTATTCTTTGCAATATTTCCTTATTCATATTTTTAATTTCTTTGTTCTTCTTCTTAAAGAAGTCCTTTTAATACTTCTTGTAATACTAGTTTGATGATGAGCTCCTTCATCTTTTTGTCTGAAAACCTCTTTATTTATCATTCACTTCTAAATTATAGCTTTCCTGGGTAATCTTGGCTGTAGTTCATAGAATACTCCATACCAACCTACTCTTACTTGCAAAGCTACTATTGAGAAATCAACTGACAGTTTATGATAGTTCCCCTGTAGGTAACTAAGTGCATTTCTCTTGCAGTTTTTAAGATTCTCTTTGCCTTTAACATTTGGCATTTTAATTATGATGTATCTGGGTGTGGGCCTTTTTTGTCTTCACTTTGTTTGGGACTTTGCATTTTCTGGACTTGTGTGTCTACTTTCTTTGCCAGATCAGGAGAGTTTTCTGTCATTATTTCCTCAAATAGTTTCCCCCCCTACAACATTTGCTCTTTTTCTGGTATCCCCGTGATACAAATGTTGGTATTCTTAATGTTGTCCCAGAGCTTCCTTAAACCATTTTCACTTTTATGGATTCTTTGTTCACTTAGCTGTTTTGATCAGGTGTTTCTGCTGCCTTGTCTTAAAAATTGTTGATTCAGTCCTCTGCTTCATCTAATCTGCTATTGATTCCCTCTAATATAGTCTTCATTTTAGTTATTGTAATCTTTATTTCTGATTTGTCCTTTTTTATGTTTTCTATCTCCTTTTAAAAATATTTCCTATCTCTTCATTGAAGTTGTCACTGAGACAATCTATTCTTCCCTTAGGTTCGCTGAGCATCCTTATCATCTGTGTTTTGAACTCTGGATCTGGTAGAGTGTTTGGCTCCATTTTGTTTAGCTCTTTTTCTGGAGTTTTATCCTGTTCTTTCATTTGGGACATTTCTTTGTTTCCTCATTTTGGCTTCCTTCCTCTGTGTGTTTCTATGCATTAGGTAGATCTGCTATGACTCCCAGTGTTAGCAGAGTGGCTTTACATGGTATGTGTCCTGTGGGGCCTGGTGACACAGTCTTCCTCTTCACTTGAGTTGGCTGCTCCAGGGATGTCCCTTGTGTAGGTTGTGTGTGCTCTCATGTTGTAGCTGAGCCTCATACACTGTTGGCATGTCACTGGGTGGGACTGACCCTCAGAGGAAAGGCCATGAGGACTGGCCATGACTACAGTAAATAAGTTGATGTGTGTGTGAGCCGACCTCATGGAGCATGATTTGCTGTAGAAGGAGTCAGTGCCTGTCGAGTCCACCCTTTCGGTGTGCCATTTGTGAGGACAATTGGGAGCAATCTGGTGTGGTCTGAAACTACCCACCAGGTTTGTTTGTTCTGAGGCCTCTTGGGAGGAGCTTCGGTTCATGCCAATGTCAGCCACTGCCTGTGCCTGGCCCAGGGCCACCTGGTAGAAACTACAAGTATTCTGCAGTTGTTAGCTGTCTCTGCTGGGCTTAGAGGTGTCTAGGAGTGGGGTGTGTGTGTGTGTGTGTGTGTGTGTGTGTGTCTGTGTGTGTGTGTGTGAACTGAGGCTGGTTGTCCCTAGTGCTAGGGTTGAAGCCACTTAGCAAGAGGTAAAAGGCATGGCAATACCATTTTTCATGGGATTTATGGACCTTTGAAAGACCTGAAGAAAGTCCACAGTATAAGTTCAGGCTGGCCACTTGTGGGGATTAGCCTAGAAAAGAAGGTTCAGGCCTGGTGTGCAAGTTGGATGGAGTGGGGTCTCAGTGAATCACCAGGGTGTGGTGAGAGTGTTGTTTGCCAGGTTGATGGAGACGCAGACTTGGAACTTACCTGCATGTGCAGGCTGGATTGGGGATAGGGCTCAACAAATGAATAATGGCACCTGCCAGCTCTTCTGCCTGAGCCTGTAGTCTGTATGAGGGAGGGCTCAGCCAAGGCACAGTGGTGCCGACCTTCACTTTAGTCCCAGAGCAAGCTGCCACTGCAATCCTCACCCTGAAGCCAGGTAGTTCAGTTCCTTTTCATATGTCCTTAGTGCTTTTGCTCTGTGGTTGCTTCACTGGAGCTTAGAGAGAGTGTTTGTGAGTGAGTCTGTGCTTGGGTTCCTAAGAAAATCCCTGGATCTGTTGATGGGCTGGTCCGATGCCCACAACAGCAGCCCATTGTCCTACCTGCTGATTTTCACAGGGGCTGTTTTGGGCACTTTTGTTCTAATCACTAGTATTTCAGGCTGGGGAGCCAAGGATGGGACTGGTACCCCTTGTTTCTCAATAGGAACCTGCACAGCCAAGATATCTCTCCAGACTCTTAACTACCACACATGGGCATGAGACCAGCCCATTTCTGGCCTCTACCCTCCTACCGGTGTCCAAGAGGCTTTAGTTAATAGGAGTTCTGCTCAGCTAGGCTTGAGGTGGTTCACAAGGGCAGTTTTTCTATAATTTAGCTGTAATTTTGATGTGATCATTGGAGGAAAGAAGCTCAGTGTTTGTCCACTTTGCCATTTGGCCAAAAGACCACGGTAGTACTATTTTAGCTCTTATTCATTCAATCATCAGTTATTTTCCTCTTCTCTAATTTTGCAGAGGCTCATACCTTTATTTTAAAAATAATACTGTGTTATAATACTAGCTCACTGTTTATGCCTTGTAAATCAATACAAAATAATAATAAATTCACTGTGTATTCCATATATTATTTAATCTGGCATATCTACTAATGTTCATTAATATGCATTGAATCCAAAAAATTAATCAGTATATTAATAAACAAATAAACAGATACCTACTTCATAAGCTGTTAAGCATTTATATGAGGGTAGAATGAGATAATCCATATGAAAGCACTTAGTATATGGATGGAAACACAAATGCTTAATGGATAGGTGGTTGTGGTGGTGATGCTGCTGCTACTGATAATTGTTAACTCACCTGAATTAAAAAAGCATGATTTATCTGTACCCAGTTGTTTCTTTATACCAAAATCTATTCAAACATCTCAACACTGAGTGTGCCATCCTAATCTTTTTATCTGTAAATATTTATCTCTATTTATCTGTATCCAGTTGTTTCTTTATACCAAAATCTATTTAAACATCTCAATGCTGAGTGAACCATCCTAATCTTTAGATCTATACCTATAACCTTTCCTGAAAGAAAGCACACCTATTAACCATATTTTGCCTACCTTTCAATGTCTTCCTTAACTTTCACCTCCAAAAATTCCTTCTGACTAGTTTAATTACCGCTTACCTTCTCTGTCTTCTTGAACAACACTTCATGTTTACTGTCTTTACCACATATTTAGCATTGAATTCTGTTCTTTTTGGCACTGGTTCCTAATCATTCCAAGAGCAGTAGACTTGTTCCTTGAAACAAAACCATCTCACAAAGAACACAATAATCAATGCTTCTAAAATGCTTGAGTTTTCAGCGGATCTGTTTCAACTGTTGCCAAGCAGAGGGCTATTATCAATGTGGCTTAGCCATCTATTGCCTTTGATTAAATAGAAGGATCATAATGAATTTACATTCCTTTCTTCATTTACAAAGTAAAAAGTGGGTATATAGTTTATATGACAGATAATTGCTTGCCAAACCTAAGAGTTTTGGCCCTTATTATCTAATATTTATCTAGGGAGTTGGTGGCCATAATTTCTAAATTAATTCACATATCAACCAGAAACACATATAGTAGGTGTTTTTCTGTAGTTGATATTGATGTCTTTTTAGTTTCATGGAACAATGTTACAGATGAGATTATGCACAATAAGGATGATATTAGCAATTAATAGAGTAACATATGGTGAATGAGGTAGACAGGTGGTCTAGATATGGGTATTTATCATACATTTATGTTTCATTATGGCCTTTTTTCCTAAAAACAAAACTTGTAAATTTATTGTATGATATTGATAACAAAATAAATTTTACTGAGCTCTAATGATGAATGCATTTTAGTGATAAGACAACATTTATATGTTATTTGATGAAGAGAATTGTGATATATTTATGTATATCATTTAAATTTTAAATCTACCTGACCAATTCAAAATTTTGCATTTTAATAGTACCCTTCCAACAGTGTAGAACTACACTCCACATATCTTGGCTACATCACAAATTATTAGAAAAATATACAAATAGATAGCAAACAAATGATTCCATTTTGTATTGGGGGAATCTCCACAGATATCTGTGAGAACTTTGTATTTCCAATTCATCCATTTCTGGGAGGATGGCCTTGCTCATCTTGCTTACTCTTTATTAAACTTCAAATGCTGTTTTTGTACATTGATGAGAGCCTGTGCCCAAGGTGATTACTATGGACTTCTTTCCATTGTAAATTCTATATATCCTTAAGTAAAATTATTGATAATTATTGATTTTTCTGGACCACGTTGAGGTTATTTTTAGTTCAGTGTTTATGTTAGTCTGCTCTGATAGCTACAATAAAAATACTATAACTGAGTGGCTTATGAACAATAGGCATTTTTTTCTCTACATCCTGGAGGCTGGGAAGCTGAAGATGATGTCTGGTCAGGGCCTGCTCCCTCCTGTAACCTTCAAACTATAACCTAAACCTAAAGCTAACCCTAACCCTAACCTCTAACCTTACATGGTAGAAAGGGTGAGAGATCTCTCTCAGATCTTTTATAAGAGCTCTAAACCTATTATTGAAAGCTGTACCCTCATCAACTGTCATTTCCCGAAGGCCCCACAACCTAATACCCTCACATTGGTCATTAGGATTAAACATAAAATTCTTTTGGAGGAGCATAAATATTCTATTTATGGCAATATTCTTCTTTATCTTTTTATGCCCAGCTTTTGTCTCTGATACACTATTGCCAAGAGACCATTGTTAGTTCTCTATAGCACTATGCTTTGAGTAGCAGTTAAAAAAATAAGCAAATGTTGTTTTTATTTACTGCCAAACTGTGGTTATCAATCATCAAACTGGTTAAGAGTAAATTAGATTCTGTGGATCCTTTATACCTCATTCACTGTTAAAAATATAATTTCATAATAAGGTAAATGATTAGTTCTGTTCCTACATTTCTTGCTATTAAATGTACCCCTATAATATGTTGATTTTAAACAATGGATCTTTAGAAAAATAAAGTTGCACATAATATGATTCTCAATTCAGCTATGTGCTAAGGATTATAGTTTGAGAGTTTTAAATGGCAAATAAATATTTTAATTTTTATAATTAATCAACAATTCTTGGACTTGGGGAAAATAAACAGGAAAAAACTCTTTAATTTTTAGGATATATAATTTTAACCTTCTGAGGATTTGAAATTTAATGGGGATAATGTGGAACCTGTCATGACCAAAGCACAAATAATTGAGGAAATCACAGTAATAGCCAAGTTAAAAAAATGGACAGTTTAACTGAACAAAAGAAACTGAAATATGTTATCATTATGAAAGGATGATCCAATAGAAAACTAATGAAATAAGTGCAGGGGATTTAAAATCTGTAGGAGAAACTACTCATTTGAAAGGTAATTTCAAACAATTCCTAAAATGACTCTTGTGTTTGTAGTAAATCTGTGAGATTCCTCATAGTTCCCCTGTGATATAGAAAGCCTCATTTTCTGTGTGTGCTGACAGGATGTGCTATTTAGTACAAAGCACCTTGAAGATCTACGCTGCCTTAATAGCCTTCCCATTAATTCTGATCACATGAAAAGACAGGAGAAGTAAGGATAGTGGAGCGAGGAGTCCACTCCCTTCCTTAGCTTCTCCACAGTGCAAATTACCTTTATTTAAAATTTTATTTTTAGCAACAGAGCTACTTCTGAGCAGGAGAGTTTGTAGATAAAATTATCACAGTGCAATCACTAGACTATGTGACACCTTGTATATGCACACAAAATATAGAACTGTGTGACGCAAAGTGAAAGGTACCGTGCAAAATGAAACTATACAAACCTGGGAAAGACATGGACACCAAATAGGAAACAAAAGGCATAGGCTTTTACCTTTGATATGAACATACAGAATTTATCACATTTGACACACCTCTTATATTAAAATGTAAATTGTGTTCTACTGCTCAGCTAGTCTTACAGCAATTTTTGTGGATGTAGGTATAAAGCAACAACATCCTCAAGAACTCGCAATGCTCAGCACATACCAGACATGATCACAAATACTTCAATGAGTGAATGCTTTGTTTCCCTCTATGCTAGACACAATGTAAGTAACACAGAATAGAACTGAACAGATCATGCCCTTGAGGAATTTACAGTCTCATTGATTCTACAGAAAATTCAAAATAAAACAACCACAGAATATTCCTAAAGCAACAGAAGCATGGTTACACAGACAATATTCAAGTCATAAGCACAATTCAAAATAAATAAAGGACATAAGACACAAATGATAATATTAAACTTTGGGAAATAAATTACATTGACCATGAAAATATTACTTAGTCACTTTATCTCAGAGTTAAGAGAATGCTTGTGTGTGTGTACGTGTGCATGTGTGTATATATATAGGCATTTATTTATTTAACGATGTTGATATTTGAGCACTAATTATTTATTAGATAAAGAAAAACATATGAGAAAGAAATGATCTTTCCCACAAGAAGATCCATCGTCTACATTAGTGGAAAAAATACCAGAGAAATGTATACATTACCATCACAGTAAGAAATAATGCAGATAAATAAACACAGTGCTTTTGACTAAAAGGTAATGAAACAACAAGAAGATTTCATTAAAAAATGAGTAGGGCTTTCAGGAGAGGCAAAGAAATTGAGAGATGGAAATATGCTGAAGTTAGAGACAAGAATACATACATGCACTGGCTTATGAAAGAGACCATATTAGAAAGAAAGTGAGACAAAGATGAAAAAAATGGGACATAGGCTTGATTAAACATATGGGGCTTATTGTGAAGGATGCCAATGCCAATGCCAATGCCAATGCCAAGGTAAATATTGAGTTTTATGTTGGATACATAATGAAGAAGAGGTTTTTTGCTTCTTGCCTTTAAAAAAAAGCATGTTATATTAATGTAATTCATTGAACCAGTATTTATTGAGTGATTATTATATGTGCTGGTCGGACACTGTGCTAGGTACAAGGGATAAAAAGAAGCTAAGACAAAGTCCATACCTGGGATGAATTTACTCTCAATGATTGGGGGGGGAAGGAGATTCTAAAATTGATAGAATTGCAATACTTTATCATGAGCTCTATGTTGTTGCTATATAGAAGGTGAACGTACTGGGGCTCAACAGAGAAGCCTTCCCACAGGAGGAAGAACCTGGGCTGAGCTTTGAAGACACAGCACACAAGACTATTGAGAATGGTGGTGGGTACAAGGGGTACACCAAATAGAGGGAATTACATGGGCAAAGATATAAAATATCAGCATATGGTAGGCTACAGAAAATAGAATATGAAAGGAGAGAGGCAAAACAGAAGGCAGAGTTTCTAGTTTGCAGGCTATGATAATAATTCAGATTTAAAAATATATGTGAAGTCTGTCCAGAAAAAGTTCAGCCATTGTTAATATAACAAGAATGGCTTGCACGACATCCACATAGTATGGCAGCCAAGGAGAGTGGACTGGAATGTGCGTGTGTGAACAGTGATGACTTCACTGTACTAGTCGAGGGGGCAGTAGACACTGTTGAGTGAATATGTGTAATGTGTGGCCATGGCATTCAAAATGAGCATGTAGAACAACAAATCTGCATCAAATTTTGTGTTAAGCTTGAACATTCCCTCCACGGAAACTATTTGGATGATTCAGCAGGCTTTTAGAGATGATGCAATGAGTGCAGCACAAATAAAAATGTACTACAAACACTTCAAAGATGGTCAAGGACCTGTTGAAAGTGTGCCACATTCTGGAAGGCCTGCAACAAGCAGAACACCTGAGAATATTGAACATGTACAGACTGCAATCAGTAAAGATAAGCAACTGACAGTGTGAGAACTAAAAGTTGATCTGGGGATTCCAAAAACTACCGTGTCCAAGATTTTGACACAGAATCTTGGCATGAAATGTCTTAGCAAAATTTGTGCCATGGCTTCTGTTACCAGAACAGAAGGAATACCATGCTGCAGTTGCTAATGACTTCATTCAAACTGCTACCAATGAACCATATTCCTCAAGAAGGTCATAACCGAGATAAATGCTGGGTCTACAGCTATTATCCAGAAAGAAAAGCCCAGTCATCCCAATAGAAGTTCCATGCCAACAAGGTGCAGCAAAGTTGCAACAAAATCAAGAAAATGTTAACTGTGTTTTTTGATTGGGAAGGTGTTGTCCATCACAAGTACACCCCTCCAGGACAAACAATAAGGAGTACTCCCTCAACGTTCTTTGTCTGTTGAGAGATGCAATACAATGAAAACAGCCACAGCTATGGGCAACTGGTGATTGACAGCTTCATCATGCCAGCATGCCAGCCCAGGCATCACATCTTGTGCAGAGTTTTTTGGCAAAACATCAAATTACTCAGGTCACTCAGCCCCGCTCCAGCCCAGACTTGGCATCCTGGGACTTCTGCCCTTTCCCAAAACTAAAATCACCTTTGAAAGGGAAGAGGTTCCAGAGCATTGATGAGATTCAGGAACATACAGTGGAACAGTTGATGGCAATTCCAACAGAAGATCTTTGTGTTCAAAATACAATGGAAGAGACTCTGGGAGAACTGTGTGAGGTCCCAAGTCACCTACTTTGTAGGGGACCGAGGCATCGTTGTCTTATATGTACAATGGTTCTTGTATCTTATATCTTCTTCAATAAAGGTCTCTATTTTTCATATTACATGACTGGATATTTTCTGGATGACTTTAAGTCCATGATAAAAGAAATACAGAGAAGGGATTAGAAGAGAGGCACTCAGAAAGGACACTAATATGTAGTGGATAGAAGAGGAAGTTGAGCCTGTGAAGGAGATGAGAAAAGGAATAGCTGGAAGTGGAGATGGACAATGGGAGAAAATGGTGGGAGAGATTTTACAAATTAGATGTGGTCAACATTGTAAAATGCTGTAAGTTGCTTAAGAAAATAAGAACTCATTGACTTGAACAAACCAGAGGTTACCAGTGACCTTGGTAAAATCATTTTCTTTGGAACTGGTCGTATGGCTATTTGGCTCTATATATGGCTATAGTTGACACATGGCTATAGGTGAAGAGTAATGAAGTGAGAAGATCGAGGCTTAAAGTGAAAAACAGAAGGCTGACTATGAAGCAAAGGCAAGAAGAAGGTTAGTAGACAGAGAGGAGTATGCAATTGGGAAAATACTGTTTTTAAGATATGAGAGATTTAAAAGCAAAGTTCCAGTGCATGCGAAAGAATGAGACACAGGTGAGAACTGGGCCAAGAGTGGAAATATAGTTCAGGACATGAAAGGTTTGGGATTCAGAATCAGGAGGCTGGCATTGTCCTTGGAATGGAGCTGACACGCCCTCTGCTTTGAGGTGGGAAACCATGAGGAAAGAGCCAGTGAAGGTGCAGGTGGGAAACAGAAGAGGACGTCATTCTCAAATGGTGCACTTCGCCTCCCCCCTTTGCCTTTCTGTAAAGTAGCTGAAGTAACCTGAGGAGAGGAAGCAATACAGCAGTTCTGGGATGAAGCAGAATGGAACTGAAGATAAAATTAATAGGGATAGGGAGTTACAGAAGTCATCAGGCAGTCAGAGTCTGAGAAATACCACCACATCCTGACAGTTTCATTGTGCCCAGTGGACTTCACCCCCAGATGCGCAAGACAATCAAATGGAGAGCTTTTAAAATAAAAACCTGGGCCTGGGTCCCAACCCACACCAATTAAATCAAAGTCTCTGGAGGATAATTCAATTAACACATTCCCTCTGAGAGGAATGGAGAAATTAAACTGCATTGAGGATTTAAAAACAACCTGAAATTATATTCTGTTTTCTTAAGAAGTCTCTCTCCCTCACTCCCAAGGAGTAAAGCACTCACTGCCAGGCCGGTTGGAATATTTTGTTACATTTATCATATTCCTGTTCTACAGAGTGGCAAAGTGGAAGTTTGATACATTCAGGTTATAGAGGCGTAGTGGCAGCTGGCCCTTCCCCTTCTCACTGACAAACACACAGATACTGAAAGCAATATAAATTTGCATGTTAAATGTCAAAGGTGGACTCATTTTCATATTTATCATGTATTTCTAGCTGAAAATGGCACTGGTTTACTTTGAATTAAGTGTTTCCTGGGAAGAAATGAAATGGGGCCACAGCAGCAGGAGCTGCGCTTCGTTTGCATCCCCGCTGCTGTCCCTTTCAGTCACCTTTACCTTATTTATTTCAAGGAAAGAAGACACACGTCAGTTTGCAGTGCAAACCAACATTTCTGTGAGAAGAAAACTACATAACTAAATATGACTTTATGAAAAATTAATTCATTTTAAAGTTTGTCAAAAGTGTCCACATTTCAACAGATGCATTACTTTTGCACCTTTTTTGTGTATTGAGAATCCAATTTACGTGTGCAGCATTTGCTTTCCTGGCTTATCGTGTAAATAACTTTATAAAAAGATATTTCTGGAGATTCCACAATGGCTGTAGAGTAGGTAGAAGCTAAACTCACCTCCTCCCAGTGCCAAACCAGATTTACAGCTAAATTACAGAGCAGTCGACCTGAATAACCAACCGAAGGCTAGCGGAACTGAAGTATTAGAATGAAGGACTTATAGGAGAAGACGCACAGAGGCTGGTGAGAGGGGCAGCGATGCAGCAACGGCTGGTCTCCACACACACAGGTGGCAGCTGAGAAGTCGGAGGGAGGCCTCAGAGGCAAAACTACCTCCTTTCAGGAGTGTGGGGGCTCAACTGCACACAAAGATCCCCAACCCAGAACAACAGGGATGGGAAAGAGGAGCCTTCGCATCGCCATCTGGTGATGAGAATCAGTGGGGATTAAGCCCACCTGGTACAGAAAGGCATTGGCTACAGACCCAGATGCCATCTTCCCAGGGTTGAATAGTCTTATTATTACAGCGCCTGGAGAACACAGTCCCTGGTCTCCCAAGTACTGGTGACATCACCCTGCCAAGCTAGGGCCCTGCAGAGGGGTGTGCTGGCTGTACCCCTCGGGACCTTTCGGAGATTTTTCTTTCCCCTGAGAAGTTCCTAGTGGAGATTCAGGTAGCGATTGAGCTGTGTAGGTCTGGAAAGAGGACCATTCTTCCTCTCCTTGAGCTCAGAGCCAGTGTCCACCCACGGCCTGTTGAATCACTTAGCTTGCCCTTCCACTTGCTGCGGCCTCGCCTGGCTGAGTTCAGTTCCTCAGAGGGATCCAACTGTTGCATAGAGCTAGAACCAATGGAGAACTTCTCCCTGGGAGGCTTCTGTCTAGGAACCAGATGGACAGGTTCTGGCTTCTGTGGCTACATCACAAGGATGGTGGGAGCAACTTCAATATTACCTGCGAGTTCAGCCCACACTCTTCTCCTCATGGAGATGTAGTTCACCTGCTTCTTCAACAGTCCAGGGCCCCAGCTCTGCTGGGGTCATTTATGCGGGGGGACCTGAGAGCTGCTTGAAGCTGGGACCTTCAGAGTGTGTCTCCCTTAGAGGTTCTCTTCCAAGGAATGAGAAGTGCCCACCCCACTCCTGCAGGTTTGCTGGCCCCAATCCCAATGGGAGACTGTCTGGATCTTCCCTACCAAAAGCCAGTGGCCTGCCCTGCTGAGCTTAGCCCCATGGGGCAAAGGGAGTGCTATTGGGACCTTCAGATCAAGCCTTCTTTGGAGGCTTTTGTCTCCAATGGGCAATGGGTTATCGGCGTGGCTAGTTGTGGATCAGGGTGAAGGCAAAGTGCTTGCTTCCCTTCTATGGACTCTGCTGACTCTACCCCCAACAAGTACTCTTTTGATCTGTTCTTCTGAGCCCTGGTGGGTCTGTCCTGCTGAACTTGCTCCTGCAGAGGCATTGGCTGGCTGCGCCTGACCTAAACCTGTGGCAGCTCTTCCTGGGGAAACTAGAGTTGGAGACTCTGGCAGAGACTGATTGGTATATCTCTGAAATAGAGGCCACTATCCCTTCACTGAGTGCATGATGGCACTGCCTCCAAATAGGGGACCTGCTAACCCTGTTCTCCCAACCCTGGTCACCCCACCCTACAGAGCTCGCACTGTGTGGGTCACAGCCAGCTTGGGCCCACTATGCAATCTTCTTTTGGAAGGTTCCAGAGTAAGAACAGGCAACCTAAGGGGAAAGCAGAGTAGCCAACAGGTGCAGACAGACCTCAGAGAGTCTCAGGCATTTTTTAGACCTGCCACCAGCTCTAAATCTGAGGAAGCTGACCCTTGTACCCAGCTTGACCCCTCCTGTGCACACGAAGGCCCAGTAGATGCAGCTACAAACAATGAAGAGCATGATAGCTCCAGACAGGTGGCCCAAGGCTGGTAACACATGTTTGACATCAACATGTACTGTAACACTGCCCAGTTGGACCCAGGACCAATGCAACCAGTGGTGGGCTTCTGATCATGCCAGAAGTCAACCCAACTAGTTGCAGTGTCATACCTGAAAGGGGTATTCTGGCAGGTACCACACCCTGCTGGGAACAACTCCATCTCAGGGAGCAGCCCTTGCACAGTGACTCGTATGGTGATTGAGGTTTACCCTTAGAGTCAGCCAGCCTAAGGGGTTAACTCCAGCCATGGAAGGGCCAACAGCATAAAAGACTCAGCTACAACAGGAGGGTGCACATAATCCACAAGAACCATTCCTGGAGCATGGAGTGTAGGTGAGCTGGAAGATTGTGCCACTGAGACCAACAAGACACTTTCGTTATAAGGCATCATGATAAGTTTGGGAGCCATACCAGATCTCCCTAATACACAGAGACAAACTCAAAAAGGCAGACAAAATGAATAGTCAAAGAAATACTCCTCAAAGGAAAAAACAAAAGAAATTCCAAAAAAAAAAAAAAGAAGTAAAGGAAATGGAAATAACCAAGATAGCAGATGCAGAGTTTAAAACAATGGATATAAGGATGTTCAAGGACTTTAGGGCAAGAATGGATGATCTCAGTGAGAACTTAAACAAAGAGCTATTAAGCATTAAGAGGACATAGAAACCATAAAAAGGACCAGTTGGAAATGAAGAAGATACTAGAAGGAATCAGCAGCAGGTCAGATGAAGCAGACGATTGAATCAGCAATTTTAAGGATAAGATGACAGTAAACACCCAAGCAGAGCATCCAACGAAAAGATTTTTTTTTAAATGAGGAATGCTAAAGGACTTCTAGGACAACATCAAGCATAACAACATCCACATCATAGGGGTACCAAAAAAAGAAACGACTGAGCAAGGAATCAATAACCTGTTTGAAGAAATAGTGGCAGAAAACTACCTTAGCTTTGTAAAGTATAAAGAAACATAGGTTCCAGAAGCACAGAGAATACCAATCAAGATGAATCCAAAAAGGCCCACAGCAAGAGACACATCATAATTGCAATGGCAATGGTTAAATACAGAAATAAAATTTTAAAAGAACCAAAGGAGGTAGTCAGTCACCTACAAGGTAGCTCCCCTAAGACTGTCAGCTGATTTCTCAACAGAAACAGTTCAGGCCAGAGAAATTGGCTTGAAATATTCAAAGTGATGAAAAGCAAAGCTACTCTATCCAGCAATGCTATAATTTATAATTGAAAGTGAAATAATTTTCCAGAAAAAAAAAAGAGAAGCTAAAGGAGTTCATTACTGCCAAACTAATGTTGCAAGAAATGTTAAAGGGCCCACTTTAAGAAGAAAAAATAAATCAAGAAAGGAACATAAGCATAAAGAATGCAATGGCAATAAATAAGTACCTTTCAATAACGACCTTAATGTAAATGGATTAAATGTTCCAATCAGAAGACATAGTGTAGCTGAATGGATAAGGAAACATGACACATATATATGATGTCTACAAGATACCCACCTCAGAACAAAAGATATAGACTGAAAGTAGTGATAGAAAGCGATATTTCATGCAAAAGGAAATGAAAAAAAAAAACACCGCCACTGTGGTAGCAATACTTATGTCAGACAAAATTGACTTGAAAACAAAAGCCATAACAAGAGACAAAAAAAGGTCACAAAACTAAAGGGATTGATCCAGCAAGAAGATATAACCCTTGTAAACATATGCACCCAACATAGGAGCACCTACATATATGAAAAAAAATGTAGTGGACATTAAGGGATAGATTGACATCAATACAGTCATAGTAGAGGATTTTCAAACCCCACTTACATCAATGGATAGATTTTCCAGACAAAAAATCAAGAGGGAAATGGTGACCTTACACCAGACACTGGATTAGATGAATTTAATTGATATCTAAAGAACATTTCATCCCAATGCAGCAGAATATACATTCCTCTCAATTGCCCATGTAACATTCTCTAGGATAGACCTCGTGTTACTACCCAAAATGTGTCTCAATAAATCCAAGAACATTGATCATATCAAGCAGTTTTTCTGTCCACAATCATATAGAACTCAATTGCAATTTTTTAAAAAACACTGAAAAACATTAAAAAACATGGTGGCTAAATAATATGTTATTAAATAATGATTGAGTTAGCAGTGAGATCAAGGAAGAAATCAAAAGTTTCTTGGAGACAAATGAAAATGAACACACAGTGTCCCCAAATCAATGGGACATAGTGAAAGTAGTCCTGAGATGGAAGTTCATAGCATTACAGGCCTACCTCAAGAAGCAAGAAAAATATCAAATAAACAACCTAACCTTACACCTAAAAGAACTAGGGGGGGAAAAAAACAAACAAACAATACCAAGAATACATAGAAAGAAGGAATTAAGATTAGGGCAGAAATAAATGCCATAGGGACTACATAAACAACACAAAAGATCAATGAAGCCAAGAGCTGGTTCCTAGAGAAAATTCTAATAAATAAAATCAGAAATGAAAGTGGAAAGGTAACAACAGACACCAAAGAAATACAAAGGATTGTAAGAACATACTATGAATGACTATATGCCAACAAATTGGACAACCTGGGTGAAATGCATAAATTCCTAGAAACATATAATCTTCCAACACTGAATGAGGAGGAATCAGAAGATCTGTACAAATCAATTATATCTAACTGGTTGATATTGAAGCAGTAATCAAAAAACTCCCAGCAAACAAAAGTCCTGGACTGGATGGCTTCACAGGTGTATTTTACCAAACATTGAAAGAAGAACTAACATCTATCCTTCTAAAACTATTCCAAAAATTTTAAGAGATGGGAAGGCTGTATTATCTTAATTCCAAAACCACATAAAGATACTACAAAAAAAGAAAATGTTAGGTTAATTTCACTGATGAACATAGATACTAAAATCCTCAACAAAATATTAGGAAAACAATCTAGCAATACATTAAAAAGACTATACACCATGATAAAGTAGGATTTATTCCAGGGTTGCAGGGATGGTACAATATTCACTAATCAAAAAATGTGATCACAGAAATAAAATTAAGGATAAAATTAAGGATACAATCAAATAATCATATTAAGAGATACAGAAAAAGCACTTGATAAAATTCAGCACCTATTTATGATAAAAACTCTCAGCAAAGTGGGGACAGAAGGATTATACCTCAATATAATAAAGACCCTGTGTAACAAACCACCAGCCAACATCATACTCAATGAGCAAAAACAAAAACATTCCTTTAAGATCATGAACAAGACAATGATGCCTATTTTCACCACTCTTATTCAACATAGTTCTGGAAGTCCTTGCCACAGTGATGAGACAAGAAGAAGAAATAAAAGGCATCCAAAATGGAAAGGAGGAAGTAAAACTGTCATTTTTCACAGATGGCATGATATTTTATATATAAAACCCTAAAAAATCCACCACGAAACTACTTGATCAAATAAATAAACTGGGTAAAGTAGTAGGATACAAAATTAATATTCAGAAACCGTTGGCATTTTTATGTGCAAATGATGAAATATCAGGAGAAAAAAATAAAATAAAATAAGGCACCTAGGAATAAATTTAACCAAGGATCAAAAAGATCTGTAATCAGAAAATTATAAGATACTGAAGAAAGAAAATGAGGAAGCTACAAATAAGTGGAAGAATACACCATGTTCATGGATAGGAAAAACTGACATCTTTAAAATGTCCAAAGCAAGCTACAGGTTCAATGCAATTCTTATTAAAATACTAATGGCATCTCTCACAGATCTAGAACAAATATTCCAAAAATTTACATGAAACACACTCACACACACACACACACACACACACACTTAAATAGCATCAGCTATCTTGAGAAACAAGAACAAATATGGGGGGATCACAATATCTGGTATGAAATTATGCTACAAGGCCATGGTAATCAAAACTGCATGTTATTGGGATAACAACAGGCATAAAGATCAATGGAACAGAACAGAAAACACAGAAATAAACCTACACCATTATGCACTCACTTATATGTAGAATTTCATGAACAAAATAAACTGACTAACAAAATACAAACAGAAACATACATAAATGGAATAGACTGACAACTGTCAGAACAGAGTGGGGTTGGGCCACTGGCTGAAAGAAGGAGAAGTGATTAAGCAAAAAAAAAAAGTATATACATATATATAGTATATGTGTGTATATATACTATATATTATATATAAAACACATAGTGTGTATATAGGATATATTTTCATATATACTATATATATACATATATGCATGCATATATATTACATATGTTTATATACACATCTATATGTGTATATATTTATATATATAAAACACGTTCACACAGACAACAAGGTGGTGATAACATTGGGGAAGGGGAGCGAGGGTAGGTGGAGGCAGGTAAAGAGAAGGAAAAGGGGTACTGAAAGAGACTTTGCTTGGGGTGATGGGCACGTGATGCGGTGAGCAGATGAAGTTCTGCTGAGTTATATCCATGAAACCTGTATAGTTTTGGGGACCCATGTCACCCCAATAAATACAACAAAACATAAAATGTATTTCCAGTTTCACATTTCTATTATATAGTTCAGGTCAGTATTTATGATTGATTTTTTAACAGGAGACATCTTGGCTGATTTCATATGTTCTCCATTTTTAAAAATGTTCTAAATCTATTTAAAGTTAATAAAATTTCATGGCCATTTTCTTGGTATTGAGTGAACTTTTATTTAAACTTTGAAGGATAAATGTCCCTGCTTAGCAGGATCTGCAATTATATATTTACTCTGAAATTAAAACTTTGTGTGTTATTACATTGTCACTTTTAATAACTCTTAACACATCTCCTATTTCCTAGAAATTTCAACCAAATTCTAAAGGAAAAAAATAAGACCAACATAATCTTTAGATATAAAAAATATAAAACCAAAGAAATGAACTTGTTATCACTTTACTTTAAATCTGCTTCCAGAAGGATCTTATGTGGCTTTCTATAAGACTATGAGGAATGTTTTTTGAATGCCTTATTATTGTTTAAATTTATTTTGGTATGTTCTGTATAAAATTTTCCAAATTACACAAGGATAGCATATATTATTTTTTCTCCCTCTTTAGAGTATTTTAAAATAGAAATTAAAATATCATAAATACCACATTACTGGGAAAAGTTTTGTGAGGTTTCCAAAAAGGACTACGATTTTTCTTCATTTTCATAACCATAAGCATAATTCCTATTTACATTCAGTAGCATTAATTCTGATGACCTGTGAACACCAAAAGTCATATTTAGCATTTTTTCTTGCACTTCTAGTTATTTCTTTCCCCCAGGAAGTAATGGCAGAACTTGCTTACCAGTATGTGAACATTTTTTTTCTCAATAAGAAATTATAACAACTTTTGGTGAAAATAGTAGGCATTGTCAGACATTCTATTTAGAATTTAAAAACAGCAATTTCAAACAAATTATAAGAAAGATACTGAAATGTACCTACAAAATTATAAAGATATTAAAACTCAGTAGTGCTTTCAGGTGCTGAAGACTAGAGTAAAAAAGAACATATGCAGAAGAAGACATCTGTAGAAACTGAAGTGGCATTATAGAGACTTGGGTGAGGAACTCTGGATTTAAAAGGAAAGTGCAAATCATAGATGAATGGATATATGACCTGCACTGAATATTAAATATATAATACGTGCTTATAAGAACACTACCAGGCTATCTAAAGCCAAGAGATTTAGAAATGTGAAATATGCTAAAACATAATAATTTAAAACTTGTATTTATACAAGGGGAAAATGTGTGTGTTTGTGTGTGTATACACATGTATATGTACAGAGCCGAGTATTTTTAGAGTTATCTTTGAATATTAATAATAAACATTCAGAAAAGGTACTCAATATTATCAAGACAAATCAATGATTTCTGTGTTACCTTGCAGAAATTGTCAGAATTTCTAATATCCTCATCTTCTTTATCATCAAAAGTAGAAATGTAGTATGTAGCATAATCTCCCAAAATAAACTAACCGTAACTGTAAATTTTGTAAGTTTCTGATTTGGGGGCTGTGTTATTACAATAATTTCCTAACTTTTCTCACGTGGAGCTTCCTTCTTTTACATTTGCTTCACATATTACTACTGGAGTGCTTTTATTTTAAAGACCACTTTTAATATGTCATTCTGTTTTGCAAATCATTGGTTTACTATTGAAATCAAAATTTGTTAACTGGACATTTTTCAGCCTCCAATAATTGACCCTGAACTTCTTTTCAGCTTTATTTCTTCTTAGTCCAACTCATAAACACTGCTCAGAAGGGTAGATGTGACCACGCTTGGTATTATATTCCACTATGTTCCGTTTGTGAAAAGAATCCCAATCTTAGAGTTGGAATACTTAGGTTCAAGAACCATCCTCTTTGTATAAATATTTTCTTTAATTTCCTCTCTGTAATAGAAATTGTGCTGACTACTTTACATGTATTATCTATTAATTAATTATAATTAATGCAATAATTTTTCCTTTTATAGTTGAGAACATAGGTCAACCTAATTGCTCAAGAAAACATGGCTCTTTATATGCTGGACCCAGGAATCAGATATTTTTGTGCACCATTTCAAAGCCCATATCGTTTTCATGGTACCACACTGACTGAAAGAGCCCAGAACGCCGAACAATGCACAATATGCGGACCATGGACATGATGAGTAATGGTTATGCTGTGCAAAGGTTCATGTAAAGTTTTGGCTCTTAGGAAGTTCCTTGCAAATAAAAGCGACTCTCGGCTGTAGCCTATGTAACACTTTTGGCCTCCTTAGTTAGGAACTGCTATTTTCTGTGCCACCTACACCCTGACTCAGCAGGATTTCTGGATTTTTTTTTCCAAATATTTTTTTTTTCTGAACTAACCTATACCTTTTCTTATTCATCGCCCCTGAGGTGTCTCTTGGAAAAATTCTTTCTTGCTTCTTAAAATTAAATTTATACCAAATTCTGAAATAGCATTAATCAATTTGGTAGGTAGATAATCACATTTCACCTCTTATTTTCTTTAAAGTCAAATGTTATGATAAGCATTGGCATACATAACTGTACTTCAGTAATGTACCCCAGGGAGCCTGAGATTACTGTTAATTCATACCTCTACTAGTTTTGAAAGAAACAGGCAATTTTACACGTGGATATTCAGGTCCTATGGCCAAAACCTGGAAGACTAAAGAGAAATGATGGGATTGATCAGCCAAAAAGAGTTTGGTTCTGGGGGTGAGAAGAGGAGAGATCTAAAAAGTTGGTAGAATGTAAAGCAATATGGAAAGAGGCTGAAGCCGTAAGAAAAGATAAGCCAGTGAGAAATCCTTGAGTCAGATGAAAAGAGGATTTGTGTCGAACCATGCAATTTTTATTTTTTAACTTTTTTTTTCACTGCCTTTGATCCAGTTTTATTCAAAATTACCTGTCCACAGTAATTTGACCTTTATGGAATGAACAAATTTAATTTATGCTGCAGGCTTCTTTTCCTCTGTGGTGGGTTTCTTTTTTGCGGGCTTCTTCTCAGCTCCTGGTTTCTTAGTAGCTGCAGCCATTTTTCCCACCCAAGCCTTATTCTGTTTCTAAACACCATTGCCTTCTCCCCTTCTTCCCTACCCAGGCTTCTGGCCTGCAATGCCCTTCTCATCTGATGTGGCCTCTAGCGCTGCTGCTGCCTCATCTACGTGGAGCTTGTGGTTCTTGGCCTGGCAAGCAATGGCGTTCCTACTCATGGTCTTTGCATATGGATTTAGCTTCAGCATGATTCTCAGGTTTTTCAGGGGATTCTTCTTCAGGACTCTGCCAGGCATCTTCCTGAGTGGTGGTTGAGGGCTCTTTGGATCTCTGGGCTTTTCGAGATTCTGCTATGATCTGTACAGATCTTCTTATGCATGAGAAGGATGTAGATACTCTCTTTATTTTTAAAATTTAATCTTTATTGTATTTTTCCATTACCATTTATTCCCCTTATACCTCCTTCCCCCAGCAATCACTACACTGTTGTCCATGCCAATGAGTCCCTTCGTGCTCAGTCTCTCTAACCCCTAACTGCCACCCCTCACAAGAGAAATAGCTGCCATCTGCTCTCCATCTATGAGTCTGTCTCAGTTTTGCTTGTTAATTCAGTTTGTTCATTAGATTCCACATATGATCGAAATCATATGGCATTTTTCTTACCCTAACTAGCTTATTTCATTTAGCATAATATTCTCTAAGTCCATCTGTATTGTTGCAAAAGGTAAGATTTTCTTCTTTTTTATGGCCTAGTAGTATTCCATTGTGCAAATGTCCCATAGTTGTTCTATCCACTTATCTGTTGATGAATGCTTGGGCTACTTCCATATCTTGGTGACTGTAAATAGTGCTGCAATGAATATAGGGGTGCTTATGTTCTTTCGATGTAGTGTTTTGGGTTCCTTCAGATATATTCCCAGAAGTAGGATTGCTGGGTGAAAAAGCAGATCCATTTTTAATTTTTTGAGGAATCTCTATACTGTTTTCCACAATGGCTGCACCAGTCTGCATTCCCACCAATAGCGCAAACGTGTCCCCCTTTCTCCACATCCTTGCCAGCACTTGTTTGTTAATATATTGATGATAGCTCTTCTGACAGATGTGAGATGGTATCTCATTGTAGTTTTAATTTACATTTCTCTGAAATAAGCCCACATCTTTATAGTCAATTAATATTCAATTGAGGAAGCAAATACATACAATGGGCTAAAGATGGTTTATTTAATAAATGATGTTGGGAAAATTGGACAGATACTTGCAGAAAAGAAATGAAACCAGACCACTTTCTTACACTACACATGAGAATAAATTCAAAATGAATCAAGGACTTAAATGTTATTCCTGAAATCATAAAAGTCCTAAAAGGAAACAGAGGCAGCTCAATCTTGGACATTACACATAGAAATTTTTTATTGGATATATCTCCCCAGGCAAGAGAAACAAAAGAAACAAAAAAAGAAATAGGATGACATCAAACTAAAAACTTTTTGTACAACAAAGAAAATCATCAACAACATAAAAAGATAACCACAGAATGGGAGAACATATTCGCTGATACATCTGATAAGGGGTTAGTATCCAAAATTTATGAAGTACTTACAAATCTCAACATGCACACACACAAAGATCCAATTAAAAAATGGGCAAAGGACCTGAATAGGTTGTAGATATTTTTGAGGTTTCTGCCCTGTGCCATACAGATCATCTCTAAGTGATGAAAAGCACTTTCAGTCCAAATGCAGAAACAGCCCACATACCCACAGGACCAAGTTTCAAAGTGTTCGCTTTGCTTACATTAAGAAGAGTAACTCCAGGGAAGTTTCTGAAAGCTTTGATGATACTATTGTCCTTATTATAAATGACACAAAGTCCTCTGTACTGAAACGACAACAGTTTCTCATTTTTCCCTTGCCAGCTCTTGTTCGTGGAGAGGCATGGGCCTTTCTGATATTCCAGTCCTTAAGTTTCTTAAAAAGCAAAATAGCCTCCTTGGTTTTGTTGTAGCCTTCAACTCTGCCTTCAGCCACCAAATGAACTTCAGGAACTTCCTCAATATGATGGCCTTAGACATGGCCATGCTGGTAAGTCAGAGGCAGCCAGGGTAGAGCAGATGGCATATCACTTCTGTGTTCTGTTCGCTCTGTGGTGCCAATGGCACCAGGTTTTGATTAGTGCAAACATGTGGCCCCCATATCACATATTTCCAAAGCACCTGGCCAGGACGATGGGTCCTACTACCTCGAACTCTGGGGATCCGAGCCACAGCTCTGCCAGAACCCTTGGACTCAGCACTGGTTTGATGACCTGCCAATTCACTGACTGCAAAGGATTGTCTATTGCGTTGGTGCAAGTTGGTGTGAATGAAGTTCACAATGTCCAGTCAAATGAGAGCACTGAGCACAGCAGTCAAAGTGACATTTTTGCCAGATATTTCCCCCTTTTCAGAGTGCACTGGTATATCAGTAGACATGCACACAGTATGGCATGGAGACACAAAGGCCACACTCCTCTCAACCTGGTGGTTCCCGCAGGAAAAGGAAGCAAGGATCTAATATGTAATCCTAAATTGTTTGTATTGCTTCCATTTAAACTCCCAACCTCTCCCACTGCCTCAAACCTTAAATAATAGTTTACCTAGTAACTGATAGTAGCTAGGGAAAAATAGGTAATAAATGTAAAGGACAGTTGTCTCTTTTTTCAATTATTAAATATTTTTGTTTGTTTTTTAATGATATGGAGACTTCTCAGCTGTTATAGAGGCTGATTTCATTAAAGGTCAGGGAGATAAATGTGGTTTGTTCTGTTGGTAAAGCTTTTGATTGGCGAATAGCTGCTCTGGTGATGCAAATAGCAGGAATTCTTTTTCAGCCTTGTGGACTCAAGATATGCCTCATAGGATGTTCAGAGGGATGTGTCAAGAGCTATAGAGGGTCTGAGATTTTACACAATTGCCGTTAACAAGTTAGCTTGCCACACTTTTACAGTTGCTAACAGAAGCCAAAAGACCCCTAGGTCAGAGACAAAGGACAGTTTGCTCCTCACAACAAGGATGGTAGGCAGAATATCATAAAACCATAATTATTGCTGCTTTCCTGAGACCCAGTTTCTATAGGGCCTCATGAAGAGGATCAGATAACAGCTGCCCAGGTAATAGATTGTATTATAGGAAAAGAACCATGAGCACAGGAAATACAAACCTTTTATAATGGGCAGTATGCATGCCTTTTCCTTGCACTGGAGGGACACACTCTGTCTCCCAACACTGTAAATTAACTTGTTTTTTGCTCTAGAAGAAGACACTGTCTCCATCTTTCAAGACTGTCAAATGGACAAACTTTTGTCCAATATACAAACAACTTTAACAGATTAGTCCAGAACAAAGGCAGTTAGCACCTTTGATTGCAAGATGTTTGCTAAGATAGACCCATGGAGAATTTCCTCCTGACAGTATCCACCCATCGTTTGTACAACATTTGGCTTCCGGTGTACCTTCCCATGAGAATTTCCATTACTACGATACTCTGATTAATCTGAATGCCAGAAGCTGGAAACAAATCCATTCAAATGTTCATCATGCAGCATTTCATTAAGAATATTATCAAAGGGACTCCAACTGCAGAATGTGGCTAACCTCCAGAGACCCAGACTGAACGAGCAAAACAAATCACATCAACCATCAGTGTCTACTTTAGAAAGCCAAGTGGCTTTCTTCTTTCAGGTCTCTAGTGATCTTTGCACTGTTCCAAGGTATTAATCCAAGTACTATGGGATACATTAACAACTGCTATGGTCCGGAAGGTAGAAGTCTTGGGCAATTCTACCATACCTAATAACCCTGGCAGGTAAGTTGAGGTTGACCTGAATACCTTCCAGAATCAGTGTGGTGTCATTGATCAATTCAGCTGAAGTCAGGAACTAATTTCATGCAACCCTTTCTAATTCAGTAATCCTCATTATCATAGGAGTGCCCACAGGGTACTCATAAATCATGAATCAGCTGTTCCTTCCAGTAGCTCCCCCAAGTAACCAAGGTAATCTCAGATGGCAAGATCTTCACAGTGTCTTATGGCTACCTGATCTATGGGTGGTATTTTCCTTAAACTATTGAATGTCTTTTATTAAAATCTTCAAAGTGGATGTCACCATATTTTGGTAAAGGAAGCTAGTTAATGCATACATTCCATATAAGAACAGTTCCTAGTGCATACATCCTGCTCTGGAAAGTGATATTTGAAATGACTGTCCTCATCTCCCAAGGAAAAGCTACATCAGTCAGGGGACCAGGTTGATAGTGTCTTTAAAGTGCCTTCAGATGGTTGTTAAACCGTAGGTTTCTCAGTTAAGTTCAAATAATCGAGTTCGGTTCTTGTTTCTGGAGGGACTCTGTCTTATTTGACTGTGCCAACCGAAGGTGGCATTTGTTCACCCATGGAACAATAGAGCGAAAACTATAAGAATAAAGGTGGGAGAATATCTGGAGGTATGCACAGATGCTTTACCTGGGACGTGCAGAAGTTGGAGTCATGCCCTGCTGTTTTCATAGAGTTCTTGGTAAGTTAAAGGCAACTGTGGTCAAAACACTGTCAAAGACATCTGGCAGGAGAGGGCAGATCAGTCACTACGTAAAATTTGTCATAGTCATGACAACTTAGGAATGCTATACTAAGGCACTTTTATTCTTTTAATAAGTATATAGGGGCGATTCTGAAAGACAAATATCAATAATGTGCCTTCCTCTTTTATACTGTCTCCCCCACCTTTATGTTATTACCCCTTCACCACCACAGAAATGTTATATCCTACCAGAAATCATAACTATACCTTTTGTCCAATCATCACATAGTCTTATTCGGACATTTAATTAAATGTGCCAAATATAAGTATAATAAGGGCATTTTTATAAAACTTACACGGACTCAATACATCCCCAAATTTGGTCCATGCGGGCCACTATGGAGAGGTCAGTGATCAGTGTGTAATTAAATGAGTAACCATTATCCTTATGATCTAGGATTATGCCAGTCCAACAGAAGCAAAGTCCAAATATCTTAAGTCTTTTTTTTTTTTTAACTCTAGACTGCAAAACCAAGCAGAAGTGTGCATGCCAAGTAGAGATGTAGCTCCTGTTAGGGAAAGGAAGAATTCCATGCCCAGGAATGGCCATGCTGGAATCTCAGATTAGTAAAATAGATTTGTATATACTGCAGCTCTATTATCATTACCCAGTCAATGGCTGAGAAGAGCAAAGAGCACCTTCTGGAGATGGTCTCATTCAATGACCAAACTGTCTTACAAAGGCTTATAGACTGGGCGAAGGGAGACAGGTAGGGTAAAGGGTTTTTTAAGTTCATTTTTGAAGAAGCTGTTTCCACACTCAGCCATTGCAGATGCTTGTGGATGGTAGAAGACATGGAAGATCTATCAAATACTTTCACTACCAGCACAATTTTGAATGGCTTTTGTGACAATAGTTCAACAATTTTTAGATAGAAAATGGTCATGAAAGCCAAAAAAATAACAAAATGACAAGCTTTGATTCGAGGTCTCAGTGGTATATCTGGATTAGGCAGATCAGACCAGACCGGCCATACCATAACTCCGAACAATGTCAGCAGTTCTAAGACACCACTGATGAATTTGAGAGGACAAGATCTAATGCAGTCAGTCTACTTGGACTAGGTGGGAATATCACTCCTACAGTGTGACTTTTTTTTTTTAAACCAAAACACAAATGGGACAGCTTTTGGCAGAAGTCACAGGCTGAGAAGCAATGGAGTCCTCTGCATCAGAAACAGAGTCCTTTACTTTGTATCCAGTTCATAATGGTGTATGTATTGCTTGTCCAACAGGGTGATGGATCTAGGCAGCGATGGCGGCAATCTGGGTAGTGCAGACTTGATGAGCAGCTTGCCTTCAATAGGTCTCATAGAGAAAAGGACCTTAGCATGGGCATTTGCTTTAATGACTCAGTTGGTTTAATCATTTGCATTTTTTTGAAGTTCACAGGCTCAAAGGATGTATCTTCCAACTTACAACCTGTAGTTTTCAAAGTGACAGACTAAACTAGACAAAAAAAAAGTCCAAGCGTAAGTGAATATGTGAGATTCATCAAGGGAGAGTATTAACTAGAACTTTGAGACTGGTTTTGAGTTCTGCCCTTTGAGTTACCAGACCAATGTCCACATTAGATTTTGCATGACTAATGCAGAGTTTGAACAGCCACAGTGGACCAGAGGATACCGTCATTGAAACAGGCCTATCTGTTTAGAGAAAAATCTGAATTGATGGTTTATTGAATCAGAGGTTTTGCTTGAGATAGTGGAGTAGGGATTAGTTTTTCCCCAAAAGAAAGAGCTGTCACTTTTCCCTACCAAGATGAGATGTCTTTGGAGACGGGTTAGGTATTTCTTTCAAAATGCCACCATCATTTGACTAGCAAGGCTTGCAGGCCCTCCTCACTTTGTTAATCAATGAGTCCAAGTTGACCCACCCTAAATGAGCCTTATTTGACAAGAACCCAGTAACAAAAGAAGAGCTGTTTTTCAGAAGGTAGCCTTGCCATTCACAATGGTCTCCTTTTGCCAGAGGTTCAGAATAGCCTACAATTAGTTGTGAACACTTAGATCTCAAAAGGGCCATGAAAGCTACCGGGATGAAAGGTTATGATACTCTACAAGGTGATCTCCCAAGCTGGGAGAATGCCCGCAGATATTTATGGGCATTCATAGTAGAAGAAAGGAGTACATCAATACTAATTATGTATTGAACTGGAGAATACTCAGCGACTGTGCATTGATTTTGCCCTAAAGGCCCTTCCCACAAGGCCACATTATCTTCTGTTCTCCATTGTGAACTCTACTCAGGCCTCATCAGTTTGACCTGAGCATTGACTAATGAACAGTACTGACTATACTAATGACTTAGGTGCCTATATCTAATAGTCATACAAGTTTGAATCCCTCCTGTTTCCTAAATTCTCCAGCATATTTAAGAGCTGAGTAGGGCCTTTGGTCCCCATGGGGGTCAGAGAAGCTTTAGTCCCTCCCCTAATCCTTGTCCTCAGAACATCTGAGATCAGGTTGGTGGATGAAGGGAGAAACCAGGAAACACGAATAGAGAGAAGAGCTTCACACCAGCAAGAAAGGTGTGTTTTACTTTTTGTTTTGAGCAGTGCAGTGGCTGCATTTAGGAGGTTTTCTTAGATATCTTCCCATCAGTTTCTCAACTTTATCAGCATTGTAAACTCAATCTGGGGCAATAAAAGCGAAAATATTAGTCAATGCTTCATTTATGGTTTCCTATGGAAATTTGTTTCAATAACATAACCCAAAGAGGGCTGAAGCTCCCTGTGGCAGCCAGACTCCACTGCCAAAAATTCTGACTGAGGCCTTTTAATGTTATCTCCAAATGGATCTGTGGTTGGCATTACACACAGCAGAGCAGTCTGAGTCATAAGATGGTCCTGCTATTGTCACTCTTATCAAGCATTATTTCTCTGCCTTCTTGCTTCTTAAGTGAACCAAAAATCGAACAGTGGGTCTAGTTTCTTTGCGTAGTGGTTATAAATTCACCTGTTTAACTCAGTGTAGCTAAGCATCTCTATAACTCCTCTGAAAGTTGGCAGAAATTCCAGCCCCCTCTTCCTAGTAGAAACCTAATAGTAATTGTTACTTGGTGTGCACGTGAGACTGCCAAATTGGTCAGAAATTTCTCTACCTGGGAGACAGGTAGCACACACAGCATGCTATGAGATTGTGCGATACCTTCAAGTTAAAAAGCTAGACGTCCACAGTTTTGTGGATACTGGCAGAAGTCAAAAGATGCCTCGGTCATAGTTTATTGCTGGCAACAACGGGAGTAGCTAGAGCATCAGCTTTGCCCCACTTCTGGAGCCCCAGTTTCCACCTGGCCGGGTGAAGAGCACAATGTCAGCTGCGCATGCGGTGCATCCTAGGATAGGAACACTGAGTTTAGGGAATGGTAACCTCTCATCTCTATAGGAGGACATACCCTTATATTCCAAAAGTGTAAGCACATAGGCAATTTGTTCTGGAAGGAGATGCTATCTCCCTCTTCTAAGGCCATTGGCTACATAACACTTGAAAATATAGTCCAGAACAGTAGTTCTGCATTGAAGTGCAGACACACAGAGAGCCTTAGAGAATTGTCTCCCAGCTGCCCAGAAATAAGCTTGATCCTGTTGGCACTAAATTCTCCTCAGCAGCCTGCTGTATGCCGTGGGCCAGGGCTGCCTGGACAGCTCTAACGGGGACTGAGCGCCATCTCATCCATGGACACAGGGGAAGTCTTAATAACACAGTGATTAGAAAGGTATGGCCGCTGGTAGCAAGGGAAAGAACATAGAAAAGCATTTACAGTGTGAAATATGAAATCAGTATAATTTATTTCAGTAAAAATTATAGCATTCTATATTGGATGTAATTATTTCTAACCAATGAAATGAATATCAGACAAGAAATCTTTTTAAGCTGAGGCTGGTTAGAAGATATATTTATATAGCTATACAGAGGTGGGCAAAAGTAGGCTAATGATAATAAATAAGACATAAATAAATAAATAGTAATGCAAGAACAAACTCTCTGTTTCACATACTCACAACTGTAAACCTATTTGTCCGCCCTGTATATCAAATAGACACTCAAGCAGAATTTTGGGTTAGTTGGGTATGGGTAAAGAAAAATATATACTAAGAAATCTTTAGTGAATTCTTTAGACTTTTAAAAACTAAAATGCTTATAAGTAGTATAATTTTTTAAAAATATCAGTGTAGAAATTTAAGTTTTTGAAGGGACATAGAGCAATATGATAAATTCACCATTTAATGCTAGTTAATCAGGTTTCTGCAAAAGTAGAGCTAAGAGGGGCTTTTTTGTCTGCTCCACTACTAGCAAATGAAGAGGCAAAAAATTTTACCTTCTGCATAGACAAGGACAAGTATAAAATCAGTGTTCAGGTTATAAGAAGAGAGGTGAGATTGCTGAAGTAGGAATAAACTTGAACCATATAAAGCATTAGAATTATGGATTCAAAAATGTGGCATTTCAATGATATTTTAAAGAGCATTGCATGTTGTGTGTGTATCAAGTTGTCATCTCTATGTATATGAAATTGAAAATAAATTCATTTATTCTGTTTATGAATATATCATTGCTCATTTTTAAGAGCACCTTATGTATATCTGAAGATAAACCTTGCATGTTATACAATATAATAAAAAACACTAAAAGCAGGTTTAAGTTTTATGTCTCCTGTAATTTCCTACAGTATTATCCAACAACCATGAATTTAATGTTTTATGACAGAGAAAAAATGCCATCTATCTTCTTGTAATGATCATATTGTCTCATGTGTGATGAAAGATTTTTAATAAGCACACTGTGATTTAACAATAAAATAGCATTTTTCCTGCAATTTTGTAAGCAATTGCCACCTTAAAATATACATGCATGTGTATAGGCATGACCATGGGCTTATGTATATGTCTCCATATGTACATGCATGTATATGTTATATGTACATAACTCAATTAATTAAATCATACTCAATTTCATTTTAATGCTGCAACAAAATGTCAAATGTGTGTACCACACTGAACTAGACATTACCAATAAGTTTATACATTTTTATTGTTACTCCATTACATTTAAACATTATTATCCAGATAATGCAGAAACAGAAGTAAAGGAAGCCTAAATACAGAACTTCTTTTTGCTTAAAAGCAAAATAATTATTAGAATACTAATATCTAGCAAAAACCTTTTATTAACAGGTAATATGAAAATTGGGCTTAAGATCTCTAATGACAAGTGAAAACAGTAATGCATGATATGTGATACATTTTATTAATGGAAAAGCAACAGAGATATAGTGTCATCAGCAAGCTAAGCATAATTATACTATTGGCAGGAATATTGAATTCTTCAAGTATAAGAACATTTTCTTTGAAATCAGTCCACCAGTATCAGCATCTTCAAGCTCTAAAAAGGGCGTGACTATTTGGTGCCTTTTTCCTGTAGCTTTTTATTAGACTTTGTAAAATAATTTACATTCATAAAAATATTTTCATATGGATAATGATTTGGCTGGTAAATATAAGGACAGTAAGTGATATCTATTTTCAACTTGAACTCCTCCATCTTATTTTCTGTAAATAAGTCACAGAAAAAGGCACCACTCAATGTCTGTCCTGTTAGCTTTTTTTCTTTTAACCTGAAGATTAGAAAATAAAAATAAAATTGCCAGCCACATGTACTTATTATTCCTTTTATGTTGTAGTTACAGTGTGTTCTCTGTCTGACTCTTTTTTATGCCTATTTTGTTCACCTCATATCTCCTCTCACCCCCTCTTCCCCTTCACACACACACACACACACACACACACACACATTTTATATTCAGGCATTTTCTATTAAAATGCCTCTTTCCTGGGAAATTAACAAGTCATTTCATTAGTATACATTTTAAGATTAATCCAGGAGATTATTTACCAAAATGGCCAATTTTCTGAGTTACTTATCTGATGAGAGTAAAATAAATAAGTCAGAGAAAGTAATCATTAGGGCCAGACCAAGCAAAATCCTACAGATAGACAACTAGTTTATTCCTTTCTCCTTCAATTACTAAACTCTTAGCATCATGATTTCCTCCTGTATTGCTGACTAAAATGTCTTTATATTCCTTCTTAATTTATTCTGCAAGTATTTGTATATTATTGATTGAGTGCATTCTATATGTCATGCATCATACTAGGTTTTTGGAATAAAACATGAACCACAGTGGACATGGTCTCTCCCATCATCGAACTTATTGTCTAGTAGGGAAAGAAGGCAATTAAACACATACCTACATATACACATAAATACAACTTTATCAGAATAATGACTTTCTAAGGAGCAGTTGGCTCAATAAAAACATTAAATTGGGCGATTGCCTAGAAATGGGAAGATTTATCTGACCAAATAATGATTAAATTGACCTGTGAAGTTTGAGTTAATCTTAAGAAAGGGAGAGAAAGATTTTCAGTCAGAGGCTGTAGCTCATGCAAAGGCTGCGGCGAAGGGGATGCGGGTGAAGAGATCAGAAGGCAGGAGTAACTAGAGAGTAAAGAGTCCTTTGAAATAAGCCTGTGGAGACAAGTAGGGCCAGACTGTGCAGGAATTTATAGGCTAAGCTAAGATAGTCTTGTTTCCTTCTTAGAGCAATGGAAAATCACTCTTTTTGTTTTTGTAGCTTTTAGCAGTTGGGGGTACATGCTGGCTAGCTTTTGTATTGAGAATGGAATCAAAGTTTGTCCCAGCAAGAAATTATAAATTGGATTGTTGTAGCAGTGATGTAAATGGAGAAAAGTAAATTAATTTTAGAGATTATATAGGAGGAAAACTCCATGGGATTTGCTGGGTGAAATAAAGTGGGATGTGGGGAGAAAAACAAAATCAGAATCATAAAGGACTTCTGACTATCTGGCTTATAACATTTCTAGTTATGTGTGGTGATGTAACAGATCATTCCAACACTTGGTAGTTTAGTACCTATAACAGTTATCTTGCTCAGGTATCTGCAAATAAGGCAGCACTTAGCAGGGGCAGCTCCTCATTGTATCATTTGGAATCTGCTGGACAATTCAAAGGCTAGGACTACACTTGTTTGAACTTTCTCTAATTCACACGTCTGGAGTCTGATGCTGACTGATGCTGAAATGCACGTGAGCTGTGGCCAGGACTTCCACTTGTGGACTTTCTATATAGGTGCTTGACTTCCTCCAGCCAAATTCCTTAGCACGGAGTAGTGGCTGGGTTTCAAGGACAAACGCGGAGAGAGAGGGCTGAGCAGATGCTCTAGGGCCTTTTATGACTTTACCTTGAAATTAGTCAGTGTCAACTCCACCATGTCATATTCCTTAGAAACAGGTCAGTAAGGCTGGCCTCTGTTCAAGGTGGGTGGTGTCAAAGAATTTGTAGACATGTTTAAAAGCAGTATAGGTAACTTGGTGCCAGATAGACTCACTGTGGAGAGAAAAACATTAGAAAAAGACATTTGAGAAAAAATTTTTTTCTTCTCATTGACCTTTAAGCAACTATTCTGCATCCATTGCTCTTTTAGGAGTTGTCTATTACTTCTAAACCTATCTTCTAAAACTTATCTAACCGTGACTCCTCTTCTAGGCACTAATGTCTCCAGCTTCTTGTTGTTCCTAGGATATTTCAACATCATCTCCAACTTAAATTGTTTAAAATCAAACACCTTATTTGCCCTCAGAATGGCTCTTGAATTTTTTATTTTTTTGGTTTTTGTTACGGAGAAATCCTTCTGGTACAAATTCTTGGACTTATTTTTTACTCATCTCACTCAGTACTAACTGCAATCAATGGCCAGACATGGTCAAGTCCACCTGAATCACAATAGTCTGGACAAGTGACCTTTTTGCAAATCCTAGAATAAATCAGCTCATTTTCCCCTTAGGATTTTGCTCTTGAGGGTTGTTCCTTCTGGAATTATTTTCCCACAGTCACATCTGGTTTATTTTATTCACTTATTTCTCTATGTAGGCTCCTATGACCAGTGTTGCTAATGTTCTCCCTACGAATCATTCTCTGTTGCCCTTTTAAAATTCTTTTGAATAAGGTGAGTAAGTTCTGGGGATCTAATGGACAGCATGGCAACTACAGTTAATAATACTGTATAACTAACTGTAGTTGAAATTGAGTCTCAGAGATGTGAGGGTGCATGTCCACACAGCTGAACAGTGCTGGGCCTGAGTTCAAGCCTCGATCTTCCTCACTTCAGGGCCTCACTTCACGGTGTAGCGTTACTCGCCACCACATAATGGGAAGTTATACCAGTGAATTGGTTATCTAGATCTAGCTGAACGTAATGCTCACACAGAGAGATCTCTCCCTCTTGAAGCTCTCATTCTGAAAAGCACTGTCACTCTTGGAGATATCATCATCTCTTGGAACCTAACTTAGTAGGTAAAAACATATGAAATCCTCTGTTCTCAAAACGAACCCAAGTTTTGTATCAGGGACACCATATTTAATTTTTAGTTTCTTTCTTTTTTTAATTGTCAGATTTGGCTTAACAATAGAATGTATTCAGCACTAGAAGTCTCCCTCATTTGGTTTAATCATGGCACAGCACAGTGCTCAGTAACACACTTCTGTTATTTTAAACATTATTATGGTGTTTAAAGGAGTGGCATAAGGGCCTGGTCTTTCCTCGGTATCGACAGGATACGGAGCTACGGTCTCTGTGTGTTATCCATAAAGGCACTTGTCTAGACAGAGAGATGAGGAACAATAGGTACTTTCTGTTTTTTTCTTTTTCTATTTTCATTGAGGGAACTAAACTGAATTTAAGAACAGCACAGACTTAAAAATAGTGCTATTAGATATAAAATCATATTGTCTCCAAGTCCCCGTTAGTAATACTGTAGTTGGCAAGGTACTGAAATTATGCATTCTACTATAGTAGATGTGCAATATAGGGAGGTTAGTATTGAGTAAAACAGATACTGAATCAAATCTCTAATCCATCACTTTATAATCATGTGACCAGGGGGAAGGTTGTTTCTTAATTAAGCCAGTGATGATGTTCTCAGGGATGGTTACAATTTAAAATCACACCGGAACTGTAAAACAAATACTGATACCTTGCTCCTACCCCTAGACACTTTAATTTAATTGTTTCAATGTGAGCATTGCACTGAAAACAATACTCTTAAGGTTGGGGCCTCAATACCAATGTTTCAAAAATGTTACCGGATAATTCCAATGTACAGACAAGGTTGAGAATCAATGACTTAGTCTAGTCTTGCCTCACTTTTAATTTTCTCATCTGCAAAAGGGAGATAATGATATTTGCTCCATGGTTGTTGTGAAAGTGTAAGAGTTTCCTTCTATAAGCAATAATTCATGGCACATAATAAGAATATTAACTGAGAGAAGTAGTGCCAATATTATTAATCCTCTTCCTGTGGCTACATATAGATTTAGTTCATTCATTCGCTTATTCAACAAACATTTGCCATGGATTTTCTGTTTGCCAGTCACTGTTCTGGGCTCTGTAGATAAAATGGTTAACAAAGAAGCCAAGTTCCTACTCTTGCAGAACAAATATTACAGGGCAGGAGACACTTAAACAAATATAGATACAGGAATAGAGAGTTTTTGCAGAATAAATACTGTCAAGAAAAACTAAGAGAATGACGAACTGCTATTTTGGGTGCAATAGTCAGAGAAGTCCTCTCTGAGATGCCATTTAAGAAATGTGCTAGAATGCAGGGAAAATATATGTCACCTGAGGAAACAGTAGCCCAAGCGGTAAGAACAGCAATTAAAAAGGAGCTGACGTTACATCATCGATGTTTGCATAATGCACTTTCATACTGTATGTCAATTAAATTTTTGGTCTATCTCTGGTTTGTATAAACCTACTATTTATCTTTTTGGAGAGTGACAGTAAATTTTATATGTTACTCCATTTGGTTTTTGATATAACAATAAAATCATTATCAACAAGGCATAATTACTCCTATTTTTTCGAAAGGGAGAATGAAACATTAATATTTAGTGACTTATTAATGTCTTATAATGTGGGGCAAAGTTGGAATGAAAAATTAGGCTCTAAGTTTTCGTATTCTCTAGAGTCATTGAAATATGTGCTCTTTGAACTCTTTTCTAATATATGTTCATAATTATAATTATATTTTCACCTGCCGACAAATATTTGAAGACATATCTGGCCTGTAATTATATTCACTCAGCTACACCAAGATAAAATTATATACTCAGAAGTTGATAATGTGGGAGGGGTATACAAAGGGGAACCCCCAAAATGGAATTATATTCTGGAGGGCAGGCTCCTTGTAGGACAGGCTTCCCCTGCTAGATGACTGTTCCAGTAACCTGTCTCTATTAGTGTACCAGCTGGCGTTGTTGTGAGAGGCTGTGTTTGGCTTCAGTGATATTTTTTAAAAACTTTTTCAATGCATGTGTCAGTTTCATGAAGGGTGATTTATGAGCGCACCTGCCCACACCTAGTTGAGTGTTCAGCAGCTTTTGCCCAAAAATGCTGTGACCCTCCATGCCCCACCCTCCTTATCCATGCAAACGCCCCTGAGCGAAGTTTTTGTTTGTTTGTTTCCCTGGATGGAAAAGTCCTCAAAGGAAAATGTTTCGCAGATGTAGAAGAGGTAAAATAAAAAGGCATAAGCACTAAAAGGCATCAAAATCAATGAGTTCAAAAACTGTTTTGAGAAGTGGAAAGAGCATCTCCATGGGTGTATTGCATCAAATGGAGAGTGTTTTGAAGGTAAATGAAGTCTTAACATGTAAGAATAAATGCACAATTTTTGTAAATAAATGTTTTGGTTTGCCTCATATTTGATAGATATAACATTAATGGGGAAATATAAATACAGAAAATAAATGAATTTCATATTTTAATAATTGATATTGGAAATGGAAATCAATGCATATAATACCAATTTATATTTAATGAACATTGCTAATTCTAGATGGATAAATATCACAAGGCTTTTGGAATATGTATAACTTTATCTGCCGTATCTCCTAGCCCCAAGATGATCACATGTATACACACACACATTTCAACTTAGGGGGTTAGCATAGCCTTTGGTTAAGAAAACAGACATTGAGGTCAGATGGGTATAGGTTTAATTTCCCACTCACCCCAGTAACTATGTGTATGACCATAGAAAAACTATTTATAAGCTTCAGTTTCCTGAGCTATAAAACAGCAATGGTGAACCCCATTTTACATCATTGTTATACATACAACAAAGTTTTGGCTTAATACCAAAACTGTAGAAATTCTAATACCCTATTTGCTTGGTTTGATAGCATGAACTTAGTCTTTGTTTCTATTTCATGAGGAGAGAGAGCAGAAAATTGCTTAACAGAGTGCACTAGACTGAGCCTGATAGCCTAGCAAAGCAGAACCATCCCTACAAGATTCAGAGCATTTGCATCTGGCCACACTGCTAGAGATGTCACAAAGAAATATCACTCTAGTAAAGTATCCCTCTCTCCGACAGTCAAACTAGAGATACTAGAAATAAAATGTGGGGGAGAAATGTTTCCCATCAGTAATCATAATTAATTGATTGGCGGCTCTATGTGAAAGGCTCTGTGGCAGAAGGAAGGGCTTCTCAAGCTTGAATGTGGACATTGGAAAACTTAATAAACACAGGTTTTGACTCAGTGGGTGTGGCCTGGAGCCTGGATGCCACCTTCTGAGAAAGCTTCCTGCTGCTCTGCAAATCACAGAAGCTTAAAAGGACATAGATTTCAAAAAGCTAAAGTGTACAGTTTCCAGGTATTTCAGGAAACTGGGTAACATTCTGAATTCCAGCTCCTCATGCAGTAGCATGAGTTTATCCTGAGTATCGTCTGCTTATTTGATCTTTGCCGTACAATGCGCAATCATTTAACGAAAAAGAATTCTCCTTGGCATCGCTCCTGTCACCCTGAAACTGTATCTATTATAGAATGGGGAAGAAAGTAATCTTACCTTATGTTTTTAAAAAAGCTGTCCTTACATCCAGATTTGTTTTCCTCTCTACACCAGATGTATAGCAAAGACATCACCTCCAAAAGTGCTGGCGATCAATGAAAGAATTTTCATCTGTTTTAGATAATGGCAATTTAACCCCGTGGTAAATCCTGTGGTCACTTGTTGCACTTGGATGTGAATAATATTATTGATGTTTTATTTCTCCCATGAATTTTAATGGGAAATAAGCCATTAATGACAAAACTGACTACAATGTACTTCAATGACCTTGTAAAAATTGTGCATTTAAAAAAATTGACAAGTTCTTTCTTATCTTTTTTTCTAAACTATGCTTATTTCACATATATTACTCACTTATAAATTCATTCTGAAGGCAACTTTCACCAATGCTGATCTGTCACATTGTAAGAGCATTTCAAAAGATAGGAGGCTCACACGGGGTACACTAAGGTCAATTCTGAAGGATTCCTGCCCTGAGGACTTATCTTTAAATATACCCTCTTACGAGACTGTCTGGAGGTGCAAAGGGAGGGTAGAATCAATAAGATCTCAGCTTACTTGGAGTATTATAGTTTTAAATTGCTTTTTTAATTTAGATTTTATTTATTTATTTTAGAGGGGGAGGGGAGGGAGAAAGAGAGGGAAAGAAATATCAATATGTGGTTGCCTCTTGCACACCCCCTGCTGGGGACCTGGCCTGCAACCCAGGTATGTGCCCTGTCTAGGAATCGGACCAGCAACCCTTTTGCTTGCAGGCCGGTGCTCAAGCCGCACCAGCCAGGGCTAAAATTGTTTTGTTAAAAGAGGTTTAATAAAGAATTTGCATCTATGATTAATACTTCCTATATACATCTTTTTTTTTCATTTTGAGGAAATCTATCTGTTTTATAAGACCAACATAACCAAAACACAAATTCTGCTTACCTGCTCAAAAGTCAGTTAGAAGATTTCCTATGCAAACGTTAAATCGCTGAATACAGTTTGTAAGGTTCACATTAGATGCAAGAAGACCAAAGGCACTCATTTTCATAGGTGCCGCCTGGCAGTGCCTGGGCAGATTGAGACCTAGAAATAGACACACTAGGCAGGTCTGTGTGAGTCAGTTCATTCGAGAAAGCCCAAACTTCCTCTTTTCAAGTCCCTGGGTGTTTCTTCAGCATACCAGCCAAATCACTCTGTCTTTAATGATTTGGAAGTGTGCCAGCACGTCTCTCCTCCAGATTTGGCTGCTGAAGAGAGTACAGAGGCTTAATGCCATCTGAGTCCAGAGGAAATGAATGGTGCAGCTGAATAGCATCAGGGTAATGATGGTATCTCATTGCTCTCTAAATCTATTATTTGGGACAGGAATAGAGCAGAGGATTTTCCTGGCATTTCAATTATCAGAATTAGAAGGAAAATGTGAAAAATATAGGGGCAGAGAGGGGAAAGTTTTGGAGAAAAACCCAGAGTGCATTTAACTTTCTCTTTTCCCATTAGAGAATACAATATCAGAAACTGGAGGTTTCTGTTAGTTTTTAAACATTTTCTAAATGATTTAACTTTCTAAAAATATTAAGTGGAATTATTTCTTGTTAATTGGTTACCTTAATATTAAAACTTTAATAAGGGAGGGCATGGGTCTGAGACCTCTGAACAGTGTATAAATCCTGTGTCTCATTCCAGTACATTTTTTGCAGGTGCACTTGATCAGGTCTCTCTCTACATCTTAGTTTCTAACCTGCGGGTTCGCTGATGAACTGGCTTGGCCTTTACAGAGGCACCACGAAACATTGCAAAGGACTTAAGGCTGTAGGAGTCTACTCTTGATCTGCAGGGAGATAGAAGCAAATGAAATGCATCCTCCTTTCGTTGGTACTTTCTTCTCCTATTCTGAGCGGCATTTTACAAGTTTAATCAGAAGTTCCTCTAGGATCTCATACCAGTTATTCGTAGTAGTAGCCAATTGGCTAACACACCCTCGCACTGACTTTCCTTCATTTCAGGCCTGTGTCACTCCCAGCAGTACCTCATTTCTGCCCCTGAGGGCGCATTACCCATTAAACCTCTCACTTAAGCCCTTGTCCCAGGCGTAGCTTGGGGTAACATTGTCTAAGATAGCACTGTATGGCTCCTCCGTTGGCACTCTGGCTTTTAGTCTCTATCACAAAGCCTCAGTCAGTCCCTACTTGATCTTTGTTTTGGGGCCATATCATTAGATTGCTCCTGCTTGGGAAATAATCAGGAATTTACATCCCTAGAGAATGATCCCATGGGAAACTCAGCAGACATCTCTGCTTCATGCCCCCTGGGCTCAGTAGATGGGGCCACAGTCCCAAAGGGAATTAGGATATGTCCCTAACCCATAGGGACATTGTTTGTGCTAATCTGCAGGGGATGGTGCAATCACTGCTATGTTTCTAGAGAATAGACACTGAGGTCAATTTCTTCACAAGATTTATAGTTGTGTTGTATATACGTTTGGTTTCAGCTTTATGTTATTTTTTTTGTTTGTGGTTATATATTTATATACATACATAGGGGAAATAGCAGTTGCTGAAATAATTTACTATGGCTCACTACAGACTTGAAAATGTCACACAGCTTCCCACCCAAAAGTGCATTTTGTATACATTTTGCAATGACTTAGAGGATTTCATTACCAGGTAGAGCACTAACTGTTGGAATTGATTTATGGACTACATAAATGTGACTTTATTGCTGTCTCCTATTTGGTGATGGTTTATATGCTGTGGGAAATCTTTAGCAATCCTGAATTCTTGGATTGTGCAGTCTGTTCTTTTTACATGGACTTTTATCAAACAGTTCATTAGGTAATCAACTGTTCATCTTTTGCAGGCCCATGGTCTTTAAAAAAATTTAAGTGTACTATCCATATAGTAAAAATAGTATGCAGAAAATATGGAAAGAATTATGCTTTACATATTTATAAGGCTTTATTTTTCTAGCATCAGAGATTGGGAAGTATGTCTAAGTGTTGGTGTAAATAGTGCATATGTATTAATAAGAGATTATTTCATATATTCAAACATGAAAAATTTACATATTATAAATGCACATAGTAACAGTTACTAGCATTTATATGAGAATTAATTCATATATTCAAATAAAAGCTGCATTGGCTAATTAGAATATTTTCTTAGTAATATTCTATCATAATTTTACCTACAGAATAGATCAAAATTGACAAAAATATAACAAATATTTATAGCACACTAGTTAAGAACTTATACTTTGACATGTAGCTGTTATGAATTCAAATAAACTTGGAGGAGTGATTTCACTTTCTAATCTCAGTTACATTCTTTGTAAAATTCAAATAATAATAAATAACTATTGTAGCAACTAACACTTATACAGTTTAATATTTGCTATATGAGATTCAAATGTATAAATTAATTTGATCTTCTCAACAAGCCTGTGAGATACTACTCTATTCTTCCCCTCATACAGATTAAAGAACTGAGCCACAGAGACATTCAGTGATTCATTGTAAGCAAATTGATAGTAAGCAGTAGAGCCAGGATCTGAACCCATGCATCAGGCTCCACTGACTGAGCCATAGTTCTCAAAAGTAATATTTACATCATAGGGGTAGGGGTGTGTGTGTGTGTGTGTGTGTGTGTGTGTGTGTGTTTTAATGATTAAAAACTATAAAATAGATAGAGCTCCCATACAGTGCCTGGTATATAGTAAACACTCACAACAAGGTTGTTTTTACCAGTGTTTCTAAGATTGACATAATGATTCCATCCTATTATTGGCCAACCTATCAGGAATAGGAATGAGAAGTATAAACATTGGTGACCTTGGCAGTCGAAGTTCTGTAGCATCTTCTATTTTGTTCCTTGAAATAATCAATACTAATTTTTAAACAGTTAATTATTTTTGCAAAGGGAACTGGACTCTCCTATGTGTCATTGTTCCCCATATCCTAGGATATCCTGACCCAATTTCCAGAAGTAGTCTCTTAGTCTTTTTTTTTTTCCCTTTACTCTTCATTTCCTTAATCCCTTGATAAAGACCTTGGATGTCCCTTTAGAGGAACATTCCATTTGTTGTTAGCAAGAAAAAGCTTTTAATGAAAAGCTATTATTTTGGGAAATGGTTGGCTGTTATGCAGCCTTATATCACTAAAGATTTGTCAAGGCTATTGGTAAAAATAAAAACATTGGAGGGCAGAAGCCTACCTAAAAACAGACCACTTTCATATATTTTAAAAGTTACTTAACAACATCACCAAGAGCTAAAAGATAGCAATGCATATCTAACAATTCATGAAACATATGTAATAAGATTCAAAGAAAATATTAGCATTTGGTTTTGTTTTCAGATACATTTGAAAGAATTTTTTTAAATTTCTTTTTAACAATGCTGTATAATTCAGATTTTTATAAACGTGCTTTGTGTCTCTTGTTAGAGCACCTTGTCCTTTTTCTTTGTAGAACTTTTTAAAAATATATACTTTATTGATTATGCTATTACAGTTGCCCCAATTTTCCTCCCTTTGCCCCCTCCACCCAGTACTCTCATTCGCCCCAGCAACCCCTATTTAGTCCATGTCCATGAGCCACGCATATCAGTTCTTTGGCCACTCCATTTCCTATATAGTCCCTAGCCTCCCCCTGTCTCTGTTGCACTTCCCATGTGTACTTCTTAATCCCTGCAAACTTCCCCCTACCCTCTCCCTTTCCCCTCCCATCTGATAACCCTCCAAATGATCTCCATGTCTGTGATGCTGTCCTGTTCTGCTTGTTCGTTTGCTTAGTTTCTTTTTTAGATTCAATTGTTGATATGTGTGAATTTGTTACCATTTTAATAGTCATAGTTTTGATCTTTTTCTTGTATATTTCCCTTTAACATTTCATATAATAATGGCTTAGTGATGATGAACTCCTTTAGTTTTACCTTGTCTGGGAAGCATTTTATCTGCCCTTCAGTTCTAAATGAGAACTTTGGTGGGTAGAGTAATCTAGGTTGTAGGTCTTTGCTTTTTTATCACTTTCAATACTTCTTGCCAGTCCTTTCTAGACTGCAATGTTTCTTTTGAGAAATCAGCTATAACAGTATCATGGGAGTCCCCTTTGTAGATGACTATCTGCTTTTCTCTTGCTCTTTTTAAGATTATCTAACTTTAACCTTTGGCATTTTAATGATGATGTGTCTTGATGTGGTCCTCTTTGGGTGCTATTTGTTTGGACATTTCTGTGCTTCCTGGACTTATATGTCTATTTCCTTCACCAAAGTAAAGTTTTCTTTCATTATTATTTCAAATAAATTTTCAATTTCTTGCCCTTCCTCTTCTCCTTCTGGCACCCCTGTGATTCAGATGTTGGTACATTTGGGTATATCTCAAAGGCTCCTTAGTTTATTCTTGTTTTTTTTTTTTTAGTTCTTTTTTCTTCTTGCTGTTCTGATTGAATGCTGTATTTCTTCCTTATGTTCCAAATCATTGATTTGAGTCTCAGCTTCATCCCATCCACTGCTGGTTCCCTGTAGAATTTTCTTCGTTTCCCTTAATGTAACTTTCATTTCGGCCTGGTCTTTTTCATGCTGTTGCAGTACCTAATGAGTTCTTTGAGCATCCTGATAACCAGTGATTTGGACTCTGCATCTGATAGGTTGCTTATGTCCATTTCATTTAGTTCTTTTTCTGGGGTTTCATCCTGTTCTTTCATTGGGGCCATATTCCTTTGTCTCCTCATTTTGGCAGTCTCCCTGTGTTTCTTTCTGTGTATCAGGTAGAGCTGCTATGACTCCGTCTTAGTAGCACAGTCAATTATAGAAAAGCACACCTGTAAATTGTATAGAGCAGAGCAACCCAATTCACTGCTTTTTGGCTCTGTTTGAGGGAAGGACTCAGAGAGGAAATTACACTACTGCCTGGCCTCTGGAGGTTTTCTTGGGAGGAAGCTGTCTTCTGGCACTAGCTCTGTTGCCAATCGCTTTACTTTCTCCCCATTTGCCACTTGTGCCCTTCCAGCTATTGTCCTGGTGCTAAATCCCAGAGGGGTGGGTCTGCATAGGCCCTAAGACTTTTGTGGGCCCTTTAAGAGGAGTGTCCTGAGAACCCTGCAGTTTCTTCCATTCTCCCAACCCCCAGTGATTTTTACAGCCGGAAGTTATGGGGATTTATCTTCCTGGTGCTAGAACTTTGGGCTGGGTGGTCTGGTCCAGGGCTGGCATCCCTTGCTCCTGAGGTATCCCTCCCAACTTTTATACATTACACATGAATGTGGGACCACCTCTTCCGCTGTCTTTCGGCGCCTCTCCATGCCTTTCCGTCTGTCTATGCCTCTCCACTATCTGCAAGTCTCTGCCCCTCCTACCCGTCTGGGTTAGTGTGGCTTCTTTAAATCCTTGGTTGTTGGACTTCCATACAGTTTGATCTTCTGACAAATCTGGGTGATATTTGTTTTGTAGTCTAGTTGTCATTTTTGCTGTAGTTGTGCAAGGAGGCAAAGCATGCTTATCAACACCTCCATCTTGACTAGAAGTTCCTTTGTAGCATTTTTCATGATTATGTAAATAATGCTGCAGTAAGCAGTTTCATGTTTGTCTCTCTTCCTATAAGGTGAAGTGTGTGAAGGCAAGGTCTACTCCACAACTGTATGATCACTGATTCTCATGCTGTTGAGTGCATCGTAGTTCTTGAATACACAGTGTTAGTTGACTGAATGACTAGTAAATAAATAAGTGAATAAACATGTTGTGCTCTCTATTTAAAACTAAGTAGATCTACACTTAAAAAAAGAAACGAGTATATGGGCGGAGAAAAAGTACATGACTTGATGTTCTTATTCTTGTCTCCAGGCCTCTAGGTCTTTCTTAAATTCATCCTGCTTTTGGCTCCTGGACTGATCAACCTAAGTTTGGTCATGGTTAAGTAAAGTGCCCTTCATTACCCCCAAAGTATCTCTTTAATTTTGATAAAAAGCAAAAATCCAACAACTGCCATAGCCTATCATATTTGGGGACCCTTGAATCCATGTTTCTTTACCTCTCCAGCTACATCTATAAAATATTTCCAGGTCCAAACAATCTTAGCTATTTTGGTAATTACAAAGTTTTCTTATATACAGTATGTTATCTAGTGCACCTTTGCCCTCTGCCAAGAAGTCCATTCTGAATTTCTAGTCTGTGTTCATGTGTCATAACTTTTCAAGAATTAGCTCTGATTTCATCTCAAGAATACCATCTTTAAACTCCCAAATTCCAAAAATGTCCACTTTTTATCTTCCGTTTACACCTGCTTACCTTTATCTTAGCACTTATAGCACACTATTGAAATAACTTGTTTAATTCTTTTTTTAAACTTCAAGTTTCTTAAAAGAGCTGATTCCTTTATGCATTGAAATATCCCAAGTCAATGTTTAGTGCTGAATAAATATCTCCATAAGTTAAAAATAACAAATCATAATCAAATATTCATTTGACCTTTAGCCATAAGGAAAGACTGTCTAGAGTTACAAGTGATATACAAATTTTCCTGAGATATTTTTGAGGAATTACCTTTCTTCTTGCATTTTAATCAAATAATTTAAGTGGTAAACTTTGACATTAATTTTTTCTTCTATGTAGGTATATGTTACTTTGTTGAGTTACTCATTAATTTTTCAGAGAACTTTTTTGAGAATTCTCTATGTGTTATACTCAAAGCCAACTTCTTGTCACTAGATGAAAGACTTAGTCATTGACAGAAGGGAACTCAGTAGGTATACAAGTGACTAATATAAATTATTAATGTGTCTAATACAAGTAAGGATGAGGAAGAAGGAATTTCACCTAGTAGGTTAGATACCAAACTGAAGGAAACCTCATATGCCAAGCTTATAGAAGTAACTTAGAGCATGGTGTGTTTTGAAATTACAAATTGTCAAATGCAGTTTTGGGCCTTTGTAGTTGTAAATCAGATAGTCTAATATGCTGTTTTAAATTCTGGGACAGTGTACAGTCCTCTAAAATTTTCAGTGTATCTCTTGGGCTTTTAGGTGGAAATGTAACATATAATGGTTAATACTGAATCCAGATTCCTGCTTTACTATATTCTGTATAACATAAATTTTACATAAATTCAAGTAGCCATTGTCCCCAGTTTAATCTCAGCTAACCAACAAGAACAGTTTTTAAATATGCAGGCGGTAACTTGCTCAGTTGGGAAAGGGTGAAGGTCGTCTACATCAAAGGTAGACAAACAACTTGCAGCTGAATGTTACTCTTAATATGTTAAATTCTTTGTCCATCTAGTTGCTTCCATTTTTTTCACCAATTTCACTACACACCATTGTCGCACTCACACCATCTTTATATTCCTTTCTCTTCTTCCTTCTTCCCATCTCTCTTCTACTCACCTTTCCTCTTGAATGGCCTCAAGAGACTATAGTGTACACATTCACACACACATGCATGTGCGTGCGCACACACAGGTATGTATGCATGCTAATCCATCTTATTCTATTTCACCATGTAATTTGTCTCACTTTCATACTGACAGATTTAGATTAAGTTGGATTTCCTTCTACTTTTATCAAAAGTGCAATGAATCATTAATTCATAGAAATCACTTCTATTTCTTATGTAATGCTGTATGTGCTTTCCTTCTAATACACAGATAAGATGATTCTGTGAAACAAAGGGAGAATTTTATATAAACATAACCTTCAAGACTAACTTAAATTACCAAGAGTGAAGAAGCAGGGGGGAAATTTGCTCACTTTTGTTTTTGTCTCAGCAAATCTGGACCAGTTACCTCTTTTTAATAGAAATTGCATTTGCTTGGTTTTAATCAAATTTATCTGATCCTGTGCAGTCAGCCTCTTGCTGATTTTAATTCTTTTCATAGCATCTCCTCCATTTTACAGTTCCTTGTTTTGGGTTTATTTCATTATTACTCCACATTTATATGCTTCCTGTCAGTGAAGACATGGATTAGACTTCCATTCTTATGCAGATGACACTTAGATGTATTTGAAGATTAGTTCTAATTGCTACTCCACTTCCAGCATTTTTTCAGCTTCTCATGAAGACATAGAGACTAGGGTGTTCAATTAAATATTATTAAACTAAACTGCTTATTGATAGTTCTAAACACTGACTTAAATAATTCTTACCATTAGCCATCAGATGTATCTGTATATATGTGTTTCATGATCAACAGTCAACAATCTGAATTTTTACTGATTCAGAGGACAGCTTCTATATTTGTTTATCAGCAGTTTAGTAAGAGTCCTTGGATATTTAGGGAAATAATTCAGCATTTTTCAGGTATCTCATATTATATACCATATTAAACAATTAAAGTAAAATAATGAAATGAAATTCTAACATATTAAAAGTTTTATAACCATATTTTAAGACATTACATAAATATACATTTTTGCATGTAGATTCTTATAAACTCCAAATGGGATTTAATTTATAATATAACTGTGTATGACTTTCAAAACTGTTAGGACTATTTCTCAGAAAGAAAGTACAAGAGAAAGATGAAGTATGGTTGAAAATAGTCCTTCAAAAAACAAATGTCAAATGTCATGAGGAAAGATTAAAATCATGTAATTCAACCCATAAATCTGTATCTTCTTTAATGGAATTCTATTTTCTGTGTAAAAACCCACAGTTCCTGTTTATTTCCATTGAGAGAGAGGCCACTCAGTTCAGGTGGTGTTCTCGCCTGTTCTATTTTTCGTCGTTTACTTTGATAATACATTTCTACCATATTTTATCATTTTTTTTGCAGCAAATCTTTTCTGATCTGAGTTGAAAATTCCCCAACCCTCTTCATTTTCTGAGCATTTTTTTCCTTCCTAAGTTACTAATTCCTTCATTAGAAATATTTTACTTTAATTTATAAAGTATTTTTTACAGCTTTGGAAAGATTCATTTTCTGTTTGAGCTAATAAAAGAGCCTTTGTACCTCCTATAACTTCTATCTTAGAAATTATTAATTTTCTGAGCCGTTTGATTTTCTTGGAGCCATATATTCACAGTGTACTATTTTATATTCAAAGCACATACATCTGCCAACATGGAATTTTTTTTTCTTAGAATGTCCCTAAAGCATTTCAATTTAGCCATCTCTAATAGTAGTGATAACGTACTAACTTTAAAAGATAATGTCTCATGAAATACTGCCACAGAAATGGAAACTGGGTTATTGTATACAAGTTCCCCCCAATTTGATTAGAATGAGTTTGATCTTTATAAGGTTTATAAGGTTTCTACAAAAGCCATATGAGAAAGACTCCCGAATTACTCTGGTGGGGAGTGGGGTGTTGAAGGAGGGGCAAAACATAAAAATAAACAATTGTTTTCCTATCGCACTTGCTATGAATAGCCTTTCCCAATCTGTTAACTAATTCCATAGGCTTTTCTGATCTATTGTTTTCATAGCCCTCATAAGTCCAACTTTATCTACTGGTTTAGTATTTCTCTTTTCTTCATGACTATAAGGTCCATGAGGGCAGGAATTTTGACCAACTGTCTTTTTACTTTGCCACTTCCAATGCCCATCATAGCATTTCGAACTGAATAGGCACTTATTTAATGTGTGTGGAATATGTAAATTTACAGAATAAAAGTTTAAACAGCATTCAACTTTTACAAATTAATTAAACTATTTTATCCAATATTGAGTGAGCAGAATTTATCAGGAAAAAAGCACACTGAAATATAAACATTCATTTTTTTCCAGTGAAGAATTTGATTTAACATTTTCACTGAACAAAAGCTCTTAACCATTAGGTCATATTTGTTTCTAAATATGGATCATATTTGATTAATAAATAATAAAATATTAATTTTCTTTGGCATTTAGCATTTATCACATATTGCTGCAGTATTAGTTTAGATCTGCTTATATCATAATTTATTCTATAAAATATATGATAAAATTTTATTATCAGTTTACATCACAGACATGGAGAGTTTTAAATGCTAGTTTTGTTGTTTTTTTTTAGATTTTATTTATTCATTTTTAGAGAGGGGAAAGGAGGGAGAGAGAGAAGGGGAGAAACATCAATGTGTGGTTGTTTTTCATGCACCCCCCACCGGGGACCTGGCCTGCACCCCAGGCATGCGCCCTGGACTGGGAATTTAACAGTGACCATTTGGTTCGCAGGCCAGTGCTCAATCCATTGTGCCACACCAGCCAGGGCTAAATGCTAGTTTCTTATTAAAGTTTCCAAAATCATAATAAGTCTGACTTCTTTAACCAACATTGAATATTTATGACAGATAATGTGCTCATTTCACTAGCCTAGAATGCAACATAAATTCACATTTTTCCAATTATAATTCAGTGGTTGGACACACTGTCACCACTCTCTTATTTCCCCCTCCTGGGCTTTCTCAGTCCCAGGAGACATTCTCTTACCTCCTGGAGAGAGAATAAATAATTTTTAAAAGTCCACCAAAAAACTCACTTTGTGCTTTCATTGAATGTCATGATAAAAACACAAGCTTGTTGCAAAATGTAGATGGTAAGGGTAAAGTTCAAATACCAATGACGAGAATTGGAGAAAGAAGGATTAGGATGAAACTGTGGGAAGCACTTGCTCTAGCTCATCTCTATGAGACCAGGGATAGTTCCTTTTCATGTTGAGAAAGTAGCCACAGCATGTCTCTTTATGTTCAATTTCCAATAACTAATAGAAGTTGTCTATCATCAGGTGCCAACATTTATCCATCTCCAGTCATTTCATATTTGTCCCTAACAATATTTTTTTTGTCTTCTTATTGGGACATTTCCCATGGTCTAAGTCACTCTGACCTGGTCCATTTGACAGAGTTTGAGCTATTCATACTTATTTATCACTGCATAGTTACGCCTTATTATAAATCTACTTTTTCATGGGAAAATAGAGAGTCTAGGGGAGACTCTACTGACTTAAAATTGTCACCTGCTTTGTCAACCACATCTTGAACAAGAGAAGAAATATAGTTTATTCCATGGCCAATGGCCAGTTACACTTAGACATAATTTAACACTGTTAGTTTTTGTCCTTGTCTCAATCTAATGAACAAAGAAGTAACTGTGGATATTGAAAGACAGAAATGGAAATACTTTTGCTAAGGGTAAGATCATAATGTTTCCCAACTCACAGGTGATAAAAAAGAATATTATAAATACAGCTGAATTCAAATTGACTTTTTGGTAGATCATTTTCTATGTTTCATATGTCATCAAATCTTTTTAATAACAATAAGGCTATTTCTCTGAGACAGTAAAAACATCACTGGACAAAAACATAAGTTCCAGGCTCTACTATCCTCATTGTACCTCATTGGGAGAAGCCATTGAAAACATATAGGTAACCGTATGATATAATCATATAATTATTTCATGCCTATCAGAGAGTGATATCACCTGTCTAAGTTTATAGGTGAAAGGACTGAGATCCAGATTATTTGGATTTGCTCAAGTCCAAACACCAAGTAAGTTGAAGATGTATGGACAATTGAAGATACACAAACCACAAAGCTATTTGGACTTCATCTACTTTACTTTAAAAGACATAGATATAACAAAAACAAAGTTTCTTACTAAAAATCTTCCAATATTTCTAAAACAGCTTCAGAGAAACAGACAATAAAACTCAGTTGTTCACACAACTGCCTGTGTACCCGCATTGGATGAGAATATCCACCCAAGGGTGGTAGCTTGAATTGCCACTACATCCAAAAGTAAGGGTGAGAGAGAGAACGTGCAAACCAGAAATGAACAAGAAACCTCTGTTGTGATTCTCATTATTTTAATAATTTGTTTATTCATCCAGTTATATATTTATTACATACTATGTACCTGGCACTGTTCTAGGCACTGGAGAAACAATAGTGAACAAGACCAAAGTCCTTGTTCTCATGAAGCTGTCATTCTAAAATAAGGAAAAGGGACAATGAACACTGTATGCATACACTTGTATATGTATATGTGTGTATACACCTGAATATAAAGACAGATACCTGTGTATGTGTAGGTGAGGATGATACCTATAAATTTAAAGTTTTTGTAGATTAATCAGAGCAGATTATTTATTGAGAAATATTTGAGCAGAAAGCTATACAAAATGAGAAAATAAACCAGCAAATGTTAAAGTCTTAAAGTGGGAATGTTCTCACTGTGTTTAAGAAATTACAAGTGAGTAATTCCTTAGGAGCTTTATAAATTTTTCAAATCTTTATAATAGGATCACAAAATAGGGCAGGATCACAAAAGTCCCTCAATATTATAAAAACATCATGAAGATTCCAGAAGGAGAGAGTGAGAGAGGTACTTTAGAGCACAATAGACCTAGAGATCTCTTCAGACAGGCCTCAGTTGGTATATTTTGTACAAAAAAGAATATTTAACTTGTGAATCATAACTATTACTCAACCAAAATACAAAATTTTAGCTTGTCTTGTGTTGTAAAAATGTTATATATTCAGCATAAATCTAAATGTCCAAGGGTTACAGTTGAACCAAAACATATTTCATTGTACTTAAACTTATTCTTTTTTTAGTAAAGATTTTTATTTCAAAATAATTTTGGACTTACAGAAAAGTTGCAGAATGCAGAAAGCTGTGTACATACACCATTATACCAACGTCCCTAATTTTAACAGGCTACACAACAATTAACTTTATTCTTAGGCATTTTTCAAGGCATAGTTAAGTGTATGTATTTGACCTGAGGAAACAATAAGAATGTATTGATACAACATACAACATATTGTAAAATAACAACTTCATCAATTAATCTAAAAAAAAATTGAAAAACAAAAACAAACAAAAATATATATGTACCAAAGTTTATATTTCCATTCTAGAACTGGGTTGTTTCTAATTGGAGTTCTTACAAATAATGATCTATGAATGTTTCTTTTATATATTTTTTAGTTCACATATGTCTACATTTTGTTGGGTACATACCTAATAGTAAAACTATTATATTTCTATCTATATAGTCTTTTAGTAGATGCTGCCAAACAGTTTTCCAATATGATTATGCTGGGGCAGGAGGAGCAGGGTTATATGGGGACTAAATGGTAATGGAAAAAATACAATAAAATAAATAACTAAAATGTATCACAAAAAAAATAAAAAAATGAAGGAAAAAAGATAATCATAGATACATAAAATCTATAAAAATTAACTAGTAGTTAATGAACAAAGTTAATAAACAAAGCCCTGTCTATAAAAGATTATAAGTGTGTATACTTTTTAGAAAACAAAGCATACCAGCGAAATACCAAGTAGTAAGTGCCACTCAAAGAAGCACTGTGTCCCAAAAGAAAGTTCTTTCTATTGTACTAACTTCAAACCAGTCATTTGATTACTATAAAATTTGTGTTGCAATAAGTTCTTCAAATATTTATAACTACACTTTCTATCAGATCACTAGCATCTAAACATCTTAGTATATGTGCTGTCCAAATAACATGCTGTAAGTACTATTGCCCATTACAGAACCCTGAGTGGAAAAAATGGGAACACTTTCTATATAAAAAAGCAGTGCATCAGCATAGCTTTATTTAAAAGAATAACATTTCTGCAGGCAAATGCAAGAGTGAATCACATTTTAGACTTTAAGAACATCATAGCGAAAGTGGAAAATTATAAAGAGTATGCTACATTTATGGTAGAGCAAGAATTCTTTTCTGGCAGAAGTTGAGTATACGGCTGTATAAAAGAGCAGGAAATTGCATTGGAAAGGCGATCTAGGTCCTCACAAGAATCAATTTTACATTCTATATTAACCAGTTTTAATTTATGCTATAGGAAACAGGAGATCAAGATTTTATGCCATTAATTAAAATGATCAAATCTATATTTTAGGAAGAAAAATAAAATAGCACTAATGAAGATAAAACAGAAAAAATGGAGTATAAGAAGGGGTTAAGTAGCAATTTCTAGTCCAGGAAAAATATGATGATGAAGCAATAGGTATCAGGAAGAGAAGAAAAGAAGGAAAATAAGACGCTTAAGAAGAGGAGTATGTAGGTCTTCAGGAGTGCTTATATTAATGGGAGAGAGGTAGAGAGATTCGACCAGAAAGGCTTAACTAAAAGCACCTTTAAAATATTTCATGGAATGTCCAACAAACAGAAAATTACTCTAGAAATCAAGAGAGATGGCAGAATTGTTGATGTAGATTTGAGAGCTATCAACACAGACGTTACCATTGTAGCAGTGAATTAGATTCTCTCTAATCGGAAAAAAATCTGAAAAACAAAAACAAATGACCTCTTCAGAGAGGTCATTATAAAAAGAGAAAAGAGGTCATTAAATCAATTTACAATTATGCTACTTAAGGGTTAGATGAAAAAAGTAGAACTAGGACACAAAGTATGGATCATAAATATTTTAAACAAACAGGTCAACAATCCAGACAGTTTCAGGGCTGGGAAAAGGAAGGCAGATAATTTCAAAGTTGAACAACACTTTTCCATGACTGCTGGAAATCCAGTATGTGGAAAAAATGGAGAGATATTAGATTTAGCAATTTGACGATCATTGTTGGTGTTGAAAATGCAACATCAACACTGAAATAGGAGAAGAAAAATGGAAATACTTTCAAAAGTGAATGGGGGAGAAAAAATGGAATAATGAGTATGGATGGCTTATTAAGAAGTTGTGTGTAGTGAGCTGACTTGTATGTGAAATGTGAAAAAGAAAAATGCTTACCATTTAGGACAGCAGGTGTGGACCTGGGGAGCATGTGCTGAGTGAAATAAGGCCCTCAGAGAAAGACCATATGGTTTCACCCATATTGGACTCTAATGAACAAAATGAAATAACAAGCAAAATAGAGACAGATTCATAGATAGAGAGCAGGCTGACGGCTGTGGGGGGGTGGGGTTGAGTGGGGGTGATGGAGGGATTGAACAAAAAAGAAAAAAGAGAGAGAGGGAAATCTACAAACAAAAGTGTGGTGATTGCTGGGGGGAGGGGGATGTGGGAGAAAGCAGAGGAGGTTATAAAGGGGAAATAGAAAATGTTGTGGAATTAGGTAGTGGTAAAAGCTGTACAACTTTGTGACTTTCCTGGAAAAATCACTTAATTATACATTTTAAAAGGTGAATTTTATGGTATGTGAATTATATCTCAATAAAATTTACATACAGTAAAAATACAAAAGAAAAAAGGAAACTCATAGAAACAGAGAATATGAAATTGCCAGAGGTGGAAATGAAGCCATTAGGAGAAAAAGGGAGAAGTTGTTTAAAGGGAATAGATTTCCAGTTGTAAGATGAATAACTTCTGGTGATCTAATGTACAGTATGGGGAATATAGTTAATAATACTATATTAATATATTGTTAAGAGAATATAAAATATCCTAAGTAGTTTCACCACACAAACACATACACAAATAGTAATTACGTGATGTGACGGCTGCGTTAGCTAACTTTATTATATGGCAATGTGTGTGTGTGTGTGTGTGTGTGTGTGTGTGAAGTCAAAATGGTGTACACCTTAAACGTATACACTATTACATATCAATTATCAATAGAACTGTGAAGAAAGAGCCAAATGTGAAATACTTAGAAATTTGTGAGGCTTTGATAAGCCTCTGGTAGTTTAAAATAAGCCAAAGTGTGGAACTACTTTATACCATGGAAATTGGGGGAAAAATAACAAGTTAAAAAAATTAGAAAACACCAGAGTGAATGGAAGAGAAGGAAATTAAGTAGTGAGCATACAAACTTTACAAGAAGTTAGACAGTAAATAAAAAAAGGAAAGATTGGCAATTAATAATAAAGGAAGAAAATACATTGGGTTTTTTTCTTGTTACAAAATAGCAGTTTTATTTAAATTTGGAAATCAGAAACAAGCAAGAGAAAATTAAAAGTGACCATTTCAATTGCAAGCTATAAACTCTAGGGAAAACAAGGACATTAAGACAAATGCAGTGCAGTCACAAGCTCTCTTGTTTGGTAGAAGAAAGGAGGGTTAGAGGAAATGCTCGAACATTTAACTTTTGTGGGACTTTAAATTATTTCCATGTAGCTTTTTGTGTAGCCTCTGTGTTCCAATTCACAGTTATTAGAACAGAAAAAGTACTTTTAATATTGATGCCTCAATTATGCTATTATGTGTCCTAAGGTAGTTAAATGAAAACACTACCCTTTAGTTTGCTTAATCGATCCAAAGCTTTTTTTGGTTATGTCTTTGTAGATTTTTGTTAACACAATATTGAATAAATTTACCTTTTCTCTAATTAAACTAACCTACTTACAATCAAAGGACATTTTATTCACCACCAGTTTTCAATTGTTGAAAATATTGAGTTGTGAATTTTAATGGGTTAAAAAAAACAGCCAAAACACTTTCATTTTGATATGTGAACATTACCAAGCCAGTGTGCTTATACTTGTGCAATTTTGCATTTAAAGTCTATTTGCAAGTTATTTCGTTGTTATGATTTTGCATATGGTATATGCTCTTCACTTAAAATGCAACTTCTCTTTTAGTGAAGACGTGTGGCTCTAATCTTCAAGGACCAAGCGGAACGTTTACGTCTCCCAACTTCCCATTCCAGTATGACAGCAACGCACAGTGCGTCTGGGTCATCACAGCGGTGAATACAAATAAGGTGAGGCCATGGTCTGTGGTAGAAAAGCAGAGCCAGAGAACCAATGGCAAGGAGAGTGAGGAAAGTGCTGTAAAGAAAATTCCTACCGAAAGAATGATTTCTGAAATCTTTTCTACTTATCTGTTATATGGAACATAAACTTATATGAACAATTTGGGGAAAATAAATTAAAAGTAATACAGTTGTACTCCCAGATGCTAACACATCCAATTGACAGCACATTAAAATTATAAATTCATGCTTTCTGAGACATGTGTTTGATGATTGTAAGTATATATTTTTTCTTTTTTTAAAGAAGCCATGAATCACGGCTTTTCATTTCGTATCTTTTTTGCTTGACATATTATTCAGGTATATCATGTTTTTAAACATAGTTGGATGTCAGTGTTTCTTTACTGCCATATGTCACACAACTATTCTTTATTATCAGTAATTTAATGTGCTCTGAACTAACAGAAGACTCGTAACATTTGAAAAGGTTAGATTGTCTTTCTCTTTCACTAAAAGGGAGTAATATCTCTAAATATGTATGTGCTACAACACATCAAACAAAATAATAATTCTGAATGAGTATAAGAGCAACTGAAAGGTTGCCTTGTTTTCCCCTCTTGCTCTCCCCTGCTTTTACGAATGTATAGAGGAAATCATTTTCACCACCCGACCTAAGCCATCAGTTCAGTTCAATTCAACAAATGTTTATTTATCGATTACCGTCTCTGTGCAAATTATGGGTTGCTGAGAAAATAAAAATCATGAAGCACTGAAAAATAAGCTCAGGTTTATTGAACACTTTGCAACATGTCAGGTAAAATTTGCAGGACTCTTTATGAATTATTTAATCTTTATAAGACTCCCCCACAAGGTAGATAGTTTTATTCCTGCATTCAACAGAGAGGCTAAATAACTTGCCTAAGATTACATAAATAGCAAAGGTCAGAGCTGTGCACTTGATGAGGTATGCGCTATTTACGAGGTTATATCTTACAGTAAGATAAGCATGAAGTGAGTTCATTGTAAAGTGCGGAACCAACACATGGTATTAATCTTGCATGGAGATAGAAATCTTTTTTGTGCCATGGTAATTACCTATAATTGTCATCAAAATGTGGTAATTATTTTCTGTTCTAAAAGATATCTGCTCTCTTCAGTCTAATTTATTCTCATCACTGAGTTACCTGAAGTTTCACAGAGGTCGTCACATTTCTCCTTGTTTATCTGACCTAATCTGCCAAACTTTTATCTCCCCTTTTTCTTCCTAAAAAAAAATCCAATTTATTTTCTAAGGAGGACATAATTACTTTTACTTCTTTGCTACTTTCATCAAATAGCCGACTGGGAACATTAATTTTTAATCTGTTGGCTACCTCTATTTTAAGATAATCTATAGAAATTGGTTTACAAGTGTTTTTAACCGTGGCGCACAGCAGAGTTATATTTGACATTGCGTTATCGTGTCCCAGGTCATTCTCCCGTACACATACACACACAGGGCCACAGAATATTTTCTCTTACGACAAAAGTGTACTGCACTAGTTTTTATTCTAATGTATTGTACTTTATCTTTAAAATGTTGGTCATGCCTCACAAAATCATGTTTATCATGCCCTAAAAAGCTGTAATGTATAGTTTGAAAAAATACTATTTAAAGTTTTGCTTGCTTAGATTACCACAGTAGAAACTCGTTTTTGGAAGGCATTTGCTGGCATGAACCATAAGCACACAGCTCTCCTAATCGATATATCCCCCAACTAACCAACATTCTTAATCCCTTAGTATTTATAATTTTCCTCAAAAATGATTGCTCATATTTTTCTGTATGTTTGTTAGCTTGAAAAGTAATCATGATGTTCTAAATATACAATACGAATGTATGGTAGATAAAAAAGAGAGCATGAAAGAAAAAAAGAAAACCTTTGAGATTTGAAATTGAACGATACTAGACTGAACTGGTTTCCAATTTGGACTGTACTCTTGATATGATACAATTTTAGGCAGGCAGGATCCTTGAGTCCTCTAAACCACAGTTTTTGGTTTTTTCAAAAATCTTTTAGCTCTAATACTACCATATCATAAAGTTGTTTTACTGATTAGATAAGAAAACGTGAAATGTCTGATTCAAAGTAGGATCACTTTAAATGATAGCAGTTATTATTGCCAAATTTTGCCATCCTGTCAGGAAACATGCTTCAGTTATTTGTTAGATTTAGCTTATATATGAATGCAGAAAAACATTACTACAAACTATTTTCTTCCATATTCGATGATGTGGCTGAATAATTTATAGGTAACTGTGAATCATACTAAAATATTAAACTTTAAATTATAGTCATTTTTACTGATCAGTATATTAACATTGCCGTTAAGCTTACTAAAAATAAAATGGAATGTCTGAGCATTACAATCTTATAGTAATACGTAACTTTAAGGTTATTTTATACCCTTTCCACAAACCTCTGTAAGGGAATGTTCCATTTAATTATAGCATTTCAGAGATGAGTGCAATTGAGGATTTCTTCATAACAGGAAGTGAAAATATTAGAGTTGACACTTTAAATAATCTGATTGTAGAATTAATTGTTCTTCTTGAATTAAGATATGCTTTTAACATTAGATTCATGTGTGAAATAAGTAATATTCTGTCTTGAATATTTTCTTAACTTTTATGAAGATAATCTTCCTTAGGATAGGTGGTCTAGTGCATTTGTCTTTAATCTAAGGCATATGTATCCTCAGGATACAAAAGCAATTCCTTAGGTGTACCTGGGGGGCCTGGACACCATTTTAAGATACTCTAGTTTCTAACATTGTCCCACCCAATGACTCTGTTCTATCCATTTGTTCTCTTTTATCACTCTCCCTTTTCCAACTGTCTTTCACAATGTAAAAAGAAAGGCATATATTACTTTTTCCCCTTGAAATATTAATATTTTACTTTAATTGAGTGTAAATAAAACTCTGGAGATTAAGAGTAAGAAATTCCAGGTGCATAGCTCCTGAGTAAAAGTCTTTGAGAATAAAGCAAAAAATAGCTTCACTAAGATATAGTTGAAGGAGACAACCTTATTCTAGCCAATCAACAAACTTATTGAATGGCCCATCTCTTTGTCTATGCATTTTATATTATGTATGCATGTATCTATCTATCTATGTGTCTTTCATCCAACTAGGTACCTATTTTGAATCCATCTATCTATATCTCTGTCTATACTGGAACTAAAATTCACAATACATAGAAGTATATTATATACTGTTTTTAAGTGAAACACAAATTTTGACTTTTTCAACACAAAGAATTTCTGACTTGTCTGTTTGCTTTAACAGGTTTTTCCATTTTAACATATGGTGGAAAAACTCCACCTGAACTAATGATACAAGATTTTAAAGAAACTATATTTTGATATTTATAAAATAAGAGTAAAATAGAAATTACATTCTTTGCATCTACTCACACTTAGAATTTTTTTTCAACTAGATGTCATTTAAAATTGTAGAAGAATGTAGTTTTCAAAATTCTTTGATCTATGTGTGTGGAATTGTTTGAAGGCTCTCTAGACCAGCACTGTCCAACAGAAATATAGTGTGAGACACATATAGTTTTAAATTTTCTAGTAGTTACATTTTTAAAAGATGAAATTAAATTTAGAATTCTATTTTATTTAACCCCAATTCTTTCATTTCAACATGTAATTAGCATAAAATTATTGATACAGTAATTTACCATATTTTTTTTCCAGTCTAACTCTTTGAAACTCAAAGCATGTTCAACACTTAAGGGGCACCTCAATTCCAAAAAGCTACTCTTCAAGGGCTCTACAGCCACACCTTGCTGGTGGCTGCCATCTTGTGCAGGGGAAATACTGAACGCTGCCCCCACCATGGAGAGTTTGACTGCTCTGCTTCAGAGAATGTGAGAAGTGACAGTGATGGCTCTTGAGGGGAATAAATGTTCTATTGCAAGGGAATTGTCTCAGGTGAAGTCTTTACAGGGTCTTCAAGGAAAGAGAAGAATGGGTGCTCCCATTGGCAGAGGTGATTGAAAGACTTGGGGTTTTATGATTCTCAGCTTTATTATGAAGCATCCAAATTGCCTATTTCAAATTATAGGATCACATTCCTTCTCAGTTAATATTCAGATTTTCACATGAGAAATTGAGAGTCTGTAAGTTCATCATACATTGTAATTATGCAACTTGCATAATTAAATCATGGGTATAATTTTCAGCCATGTCTGCCCAGTGCCACAGGGTCACCAATGAAGGTCTCCTGTTCACTGTTATTTAACTTTTTTCTGACTCCAGTAAGGTTATTAATGGTCACCTGACTCCATAGTCCTTACAGTTTTGGGTATGATACTCATCATTGCAACAACCGCTTGCCACACCCCCCTCAAACCTCGCCTTCAGTGTTTCATTCCAATCTCAAGTAATAAAAAAAATTAAATAATATTTATGCCACTTTCAAAAGACCAAGAGCCCTGCTATGTCAAGACCAAAATATAAGCAAAGCACTCCCCAAAATTCCATGTTTGAAAGTCTATTTCTTGGGCTCCTGTTGATACCAAGGGATGTATCAATCAGGGTCTAGTCAGGAAAAATAAAATCTACTTTAGCTATTTAAAACATGTTGAATTGATTTGAAGGATTTTTGATACAGGTGTTTTAACTTGGAAATAAGAAAAAATAATGCATAAGCAATAGGCATATTGGCAGACACCATCTTTAGTGCTGGAGGAAGAAAATAGAAAATATGCTGTTACAGAATCTAAGAGTTGGTAGTATGGGCTTTATAAAACAGGAACCCAACTTTGCAAGCGGTTAGCATATAGATGTTATTTGAAGTCACAAGACAGGATAAGATCACAAAGTAATTCTTAGGAGGAAAGTCAAAGTTATAATAAACAGTATATGAACAGCTTGCAAAGGTGAATAAATAGGGTACCTAACTGGAAATATGTTTGTATATTTTGCATGTATTTTTTAATGTTACATTTATATAATTGAACACCATCCATTTCCACCCCAAGATTCAAATATCCATGGAAGAATTACAGAATGAATACCTCAAGTGTATTTGTATTTACTTTCAAATATAAATATATGTCATTGGTATTGAAAATTATATAATGTATTTGTAGAAGTGGTTCTTCAAATATAAACATATCAACTGATCGCAAATTTATACAGTTTTTAATTAAATAATTCTTTAGTATAATATGCAGAACTAAGATGAGAAAGTTGTAGAACTGAATTCTTTAAAATTTTTGGCCAGTCGTTGCTCTCATTTTAAGTGGAATGCTCTTGTATCAACACTGAATGATTCTTAGAAGAGTAATGTTGATGTCTCAAGGATGTCAGCAAATCTCACAACTGAGGAAATAAAATCCATTGGGAGGTTAGTGATGAAAGATAAAATTAATTGAGCATAGAATATAATTCAGAGAGAATAAAGACAGGCATATGAGGTCAACTTCAGTTCAGATTAAAGTTCTCACTAGTTTAGCAGAAGTCTTAAGTGTCAGAAGAAATAAAATTGGTCATCAAAAGAATAAGAATTGTCAGGGGTTTTTTAAAATGTAATAACACTAGCCAAAAGCACAATGTTTTTTGTACTCCAAGACTATATATATATTCCAAATTTGGCTCACATTTGCCCCTTACAATTCAGAGAATGTCGTTTGCTATAACCTAAGCATATCTGTGAAGAGGGTCAAGGGACTGGCATGATTTTTAAGTTTATATGCTTAAGAACCCACTTTGGACCTTCCTGACCTATTTATAAATAACTTTCTCATTATTTTATATAGAATAATGCATAGAGTTTTTATCTAAGAGTCTAATGTCCTGAATTTTTTTCTCCTCTCTGAATCTCATTTCCTCATGTTTAAAGCAGGAATGATCATCTCTATCTGCCATGTCAATCACACAAGTTCATAAACTAAACAAGACTTTATACACTGGAAATTACCTTGCAAATGTAAAGTATTATATATGCTTATTATTTATACTATCCCTAACACCAAACATTATTTTTAGGTGGAAGATGTATCAAACAGACTATAATACATAAGTTGAGATACGTTGAGTAACTGAGGATGTTCAAGCATAAAAATAGTACCTAGTTACAATGGTTCCTCAGTTACCATTTGTTGTATAAATAAAAGAGCTAATTGATAAGAATAAACAATATATATGGAATATGTGAGAACTAATTAGACATTTTGATCCATAATCTAAAATTAGTGCACATTGGATAGAAGATATTTTGTTGCCATTTATACTGCTTTATAAATAACTGTCAACAATATTTACATTATATCAAGTGATATTTATAGCTGTATATTATACCTGTATATTATTAGGTATTATTATACCTGTAATTATTTATGATTACTCATAAAACAAAGTTTACCAGCTTTTTCATACAGTTCTGACAACATTTCACTGTAACATTTCACGTTACCCTGACAGAGATTTGGTTTCTGTTGATGCGACACGCTAGGTGGGAGTTTCTCCCTTGACCTTTCCATGGACACCCATCTCAAATGTAACTGCAGGTAAATAAGGACAACCTTTCCCAGGCTGATATACCATTCTAGGAGATTCTTTTATTTTTTTATTTTTGAAAGAAGTAGTAAAGGTCAATTTTACATTATGATAATTGATTTTAAATATTTCATTCATGTATTTAATGCAACATTTAAGCCCATGGTTTGTGTTTAGACCCATAAAATCCCCACTCAGGGCTCTCCCCATAAACTCTGCAGGCACCAGAACACACCCTTGACTTCTACCGTAACACTATTATTAGAAGGCTTTCCATATTGTCACTGTTCCATCACCACAACTAGCCTTCTGCCACTTAATTTGGCCTGACCACATTAGGCAATAGTTCTATGTGCCAAAGAGCTGGAGTCTGGGGACATGTGCCAACCAGTGTCCATGCCAGGTCTGAGGCCTCAGCCTGGCATGGTGACTGCTAACCTCTGCAGACTGCAGCTGTATTTTCTGCAGAAAGCACACCTAAGACAAGGATTTGTATGCAAGTGATTTGTTAGGAAAGTGTACCCAGAAAACTATTAAGGAAGTGGAGGAAGCAAGACAGGAAATAAGTAGTGAAGCAAGAGAACAAGTTCAGGCAAAATCTAAGGTTCAGCCTGATTCCATGCAGTGTAAATTACATCTGAAAAAATTTATTGCAACTCAGAGCAAGGGAGCTGGGATCTCTTATTTCTGCAGGCCATAATTATGGGCTAAGGGTTAGGCAGGTCCTTTAGGACTCATGTATGGACAAAGCCAGTCGCATAACTCAAAGGCAGTCGCCAGAAGACTTAGAGGCAAATGGATTTGGAAGATAGCAAACAGATAACAGAAAGAACAGGAAGCATCCAGGAGGATCTATTTGGATGGAGTACTGACAGTGTCTGCTATAGCTGAGTAGGGACAAGAGGGTGCAAACCTGCAGCAGCAGGTCAGAGGTAAACTGAAATCAGAGCCATTTGGGCTTACCAAGGCGTACCAAAGCTTACCAAGTCATGATTCAGAAACAGCTTAGGAGTCAAATGCAGGTCTTGGTATAAATCAATAGGACCGAAAACAAACCAGAAGTTCCCCAAGCCAGGCAGAGTGGCTGTGATCGCCATTTATAGGACACCTCAGCCTTGGGAGTAGGGGACTGTCAAAAGTGCTGACTTTCCTCTTCACTGTCTCTCTCCTGTCTCTGTAGCCCTTCTTGGCTCTTCACAGCCCCTCACGATGGGACCTGTCCTCTGATCAAACTGGTTTATTTATTTGAATTAATTTATTTAAGTTAAATAATTTTAGGTGGCCACATTGAATAGGCATCTAAAAATAAATACATGAAAAATTTAAAAATATTTCATAATGTTAAAAGGATTATCCCTGGTTGGAGGAATGCAGTTATTTATTCTTTATTTTTATGCTAACAAAAATCTGCATTAAATTTCAATAATACATGTTATATTTCATAACATATAGTTTAACAATCAAAAATAATAAAATGAAAATGATAGATATAGGTCTACAGTTCTGAGATTGCCAATTATTTTTTTCTTTTTGAAACTTTCCCTTCTTCTTGCTTGTTTTCCAATTTCCTAAATTTTCTCCTACCTTCTCAGTCTTTTCCCAGCACTCATCTTCATTTACCACATCGTTAAAATTTATGTTCCTCAGTGTTCTGAAGTCAAGCCTGTTCACTGGACATTCTTACTTCACACATCTAGATTCAAAGTCTGATGAATTCAGTTTAGCTCATTAATATGCCTCAAAGTTGCCTAACTCTGCCATCTAGGTTTCCATTATTTCTCCTTTGGATTATCAACCAACCTTTGAACTGGTGAACCTTCATCTCATTTCACTGCTTACCCTCAGACTGTTAACAAATGCGGTGTCACATTTTATTCTGAAAGGAAATATCTTCTTCCTTGATAAAATATTTAAATAGATCCACGTAGCTTCATGGACGAATCAGTCCATCGACAACCTGAACTACTGTCGCCTTTCCAGGCTCCTGCCCCAACACCCCACTTCATGTGGGCACATTACAGAGGCCTCTCGTTTGGAGGACCTGCTGCTCCCTCTTTGAAGAATGCACTTCCCCTCTCTGTTTGCACCTCTCTAAACTGTGATCCCGGTTATTCTTGGCCATATGCTAGGATGCAGTTCATGTTTTATTTTTCCATGAAACCTTTGTCATTCTTTCTTCGTAGATTGGCTTAGCATTCTGCTCTGCATACTAGCTCACCAATTATCACATTATATTGTAGTTATCTGTTTACTCATCTGTTTTCCTTAGTTTAACCTTTAAGGACAAAAACCATGCTTGAATCTTTGCTTCCTTAACATTTGGTACAGTAGCTGTCATGCTACTGGGAGTTATCAAATGAATATTGAAAGAAATGATTAAATGTTCCCATTTAAAAATTTCACTGGTTTATTTTCATGTTTATTAGTTTTTCCTCAGAACTTTGATTCTTATAAAAAAAAAAGAGACAGAGTATGAAAAAACAAAGTACTTTTAGTTTTCTTTACACTACTCCTCTCACTACTAACTATTGGTGTTCTTATTACTTTAATTTCAATATTACAATTGTTTTAAAGTAATATGTATTGTCAAAGTTGTGCTACATGATGATTAGGCATAAATATGAAATAATTCACACATATGGAGGCAATTAGTGTACTTTATACAGCCAAATAAAAATTGAAGGAGATGGCTTAGGGGAAGAAAATGAGTGACTAGACAAAGACATCTTTCATTAAAAGTACCGGAATACACAATTTTACCAGTTAGGATTAGGTTTGTCTGTCAGGGACAGAAAGCCCAACTACAAGAGAGATTTAAACAAGGTGTGGTCCAAGACTCATGGTGGCACTGCCACAGGATTCCTCAGTGACATATGAGGCCTCACTATCCCACCATTCCCAGGGAGGAGCCCTTGCCCGCAGGGTCCAGCATTGTGTCTCAGGTCCCAGCATGGTGTCTCACCCATTCCAGGCAGCAGAATAGGGGAAGAGGTAAAGAAGAAGGAGGGTAAAGGACAAAAATGCAAGCTATCTCTTAAGAAATATTTCTGCAATCAGCTATAAAACTATTTATTTATTTACTTGCTTGCTTATTTACTTATACCATAACTTAGCAACATGGTTATACTCAGCTGCAAGAGAAATGGAAAATATCATCTTTATTTAGGGTAACTTTGCACCAGATAGAAACCCTGCTACCATGGAAGAAGGGGTAATAGGGTGTTTGGAAAAGGTTTTCCAAACCCTATTGCATAGATTGAGTCAAAAATTGCTGCATAAATAAGGAATATTCCAGTTTAAGAACTTCCTAGTAAGAAGACAGGTATTAGGAAAATAATAGTATTAATATTATTAATATTGTATTATTGAATATTAATACATTAAAATAGACATGATTGAGCACATATGTCAGGAACTCTTCTAAGTTCTTTTTATATGTCATCTCAATCCTCTCATTAAGTATATGAAATAGTTGTTATTATTGTGTTCATTTTATACATGAAGAAACGAGTTTAGAGAACCTAAGTGGCTTGTCTAAATTTGTCCAGTAAGTGGCCACACTAAAGAATGTAAAAGTTATAATGCTGGGATGGCATTATGATGGTGATGGCCATCAACAAATTTTCATCAACTTTGCTTCAAACAACACATGCATTATTTTATACTTCTGTGGACCACCAGTTCAGTACAGGCTTCACTTCAATAAAACTGATGTCTAAGGAGGCTGTGTTCCTTTCTGGAGCTCTAGGGAAGAAAATATCCTATAATTAATGCTGTTGGCAGAATGCAATTCTTTGTGGTTATAGGACCAAAGTCCTCTCTCTTTTTTTTCCCCTGAGGGTCATTCCAGCCACCTCTCTCCATCCTCAAATCCAGGTCTAGTTCTTCTAGCATCACACTTCATTGACACAGTCTTCTACCCTTCTCTTCTACTTTTTAAGGACTGTGTAATTAATCAGATTGGGCCCATGTGGGCAATAGACGATAAATTGTTCATCTCATAGTCCTTAATCTTAATCACATCTGCAAGTCTGTTAACATGTAAGGTACATATTCACAGGCTCCCTGGATTAAGGCATGGTCATCTTTGGGAGGCTAGTATTCTGTTTACCACAGGTGGGAAAGGGAAGGGCAGATTGGAGATGGGAGAGCAGAGGTCATTTAAGGGATGTTGTCTTCAAATGGGACACGCTGAAGCAAAGGAGACAGGGAATTAATTACTAGCTGAGATATGAAAGAGAAAGTTTAAAATATTGACTTTGTCCCACTCTGCCTCTTTTCCTTCCCAGATGGATCCATTTATCATGGGACAGATTTAAATATTATTTAATTATTCCAAAATTCTGTACCATTTTCATTCCATGCCTTCACTCTCTATATCTAGTACTGAAAGATTATCTTTGTATTTAGGGACAGAGGAAGTATTTATGGAAAGCATTTATGTCCACAGTAGGTCCTCAGCATTTCCTGGTTACCACTTGGGCTGGTCAGCAAACACCCTTCAGTGGTTTAAGACATGGGAAGTTCTAAGAATATTAAATGAATTTCCAGACAAAGGTAATAGAATTATTGATGTGTTGTTTCATTGTTAGTGTAGGGAAGTGCAATGGGAATCCTGTTAAACTTATTTTGAGATGCTGTATTTTATTCAGTCAGAACATACTTTTCTTTTTCTCAAAACACTCGTCTACCCATCACAGTATCTTTAATGGTGCAAAACAGAGGCAAAAAGAGAGAAGGCAGTATAATAGGTAAAGAAGAACCATTTGTGTAAAAGAGATATCAAAACATCTCCAAAATAAAACATACTTAATTTGTCACATCTATTAATTAAAAAGATCAACTCTTTTAATCATTAATCTCAAGTAAGAGTTATAGAATGGGAAGGTCCTTCTATAGTAAAGAGAAGGGAAGATGCGTTTGGTTATGACTTGGAGTTAGAAAAGTGTCTAACACAATAAATATTTAACAAATATTTGTTTATTAAATATTGGTGTTGATAGCTTGTAAAATCTCTACCTATCTGTATAAGCAAATGCTGTATGCAATTTCATATTATAAAAATCACCTAAATACAATAATATAATGAAGCATAAAACATTTATATTCTTACGTTAGCGAAACAATTCTCAAATATTTATAACTTGTGTACAAGACACTGCATGGGCTATAAAAATATGCTGAATTTATTCATGACTTAGGTATGATTATTTTATAACTTATTAAAGAGCTTCTAGTATTGTATAGTTTTCAGATTTTTTTTCTATAATTACAATGTTTTAAAATTTTGTTTTTCTTTTTGCTTATGATTATCATTTTCTAAATGCTGGCACAAAGAGATATAAGAAACAAAACAAAATCTCTCTTTTTTGCAAAGAATATATATTTTAGAAGTATTGTATTTCTCTTATTCTTAAAATAATATTTTAACAACTCATCCTATACATGTTAGTTAATTCCATATTTAAATGAACATTATCCTAGGTTGAAATTTCAATAAGGTTAGATGTAGCTTCATTTTACATCTCGAAAACTGAAGCAACATATTTTTTATAACATGAAAATGTAATACTTTCAATAATTGCCATCGACTTTCAACACTTTCTCCTGAAGATGAATCACCACCTACCTGTTACACTGTTTATATTAAAAAAGAAAATATTTATTCTACTTCCTTTCTATATTTTCTACCTTAGTGCTTGCATTTTCTCATATTACAATATAAAATATAAAAATTGCCTATGTGTATGCAGATGTACATATTGCACAATAGTATGATGAGTCACAGATCACCAAAAATGTAACTTACATGGGCTTTTTGTTTTCTTAATAGTAACATAAAGATAATAATGCCTTTTTCAGAGGGGTTTGGAAAGGATTATATGAGTTAATAAACAGTACACTTAGAACAAATTCTGGAATATAGAACATGTTCAAAAATGTTAATACTACTACTACTATTACTACTACGAATAATAAATAATTTCTACTACTACTGCAATGAGCACCACTACCACCACATCCCCAGAGGTCACTGAGGCACCCGTGTTTGAGCTTAAGTTTCTCTTGTGTGGTTGCAGGTGTTCTCACGTCTTTGAGAACTTGGAGTATCCTTGTGGAGACTCGTTGCTGAAATGAGTCATCAGAACCATACAAGAGATGCTTCTCAGAAAGTCAGAATGGCTTCTGTTAAGAGCCTAAAAAAGGAACTGGAGAGAGCTGTGAGCTTTTGCTTCCCATCCCTGGGATATTTTACTGCAGGGTAGGAGGTTATCTTAATGACAACCCTGGTGTTAGTGAGAGCCACAGTCACCATTCTGGGACATTGTTTTCGGTGCCGGCTGCCCGTCACCTCAACAACAGCTGCAGCTAGGTATTAGGGAAGGGTAAGTGCAGTCTTGTACCTGTGCATCCAGCGTTTGTTGTTCAGCTCTTTGGTCTTCTAGGGTCTCTAACCAATGTGGAAGAGAGTCACATAGATGATTTGATTATCCTCATACAACCAGAGTCACAGAGGGTATTTATCATCAAAGTGCACGATCTTTCTAATCACTTTGCTCAGAATTACTTATCTTCTTTGAGATTCAGACTCCTTCTGACCTGGCAGCATAGGCACTCACATTGTATAATACCAAGAGGAAAAAAAGGAGAGAGGGAGAAAAATGTGCAGATACATGATGCAGTAAGTGTACCCCTTCTCTGTTAGGACCTCCTCTGTATAAACTTTCAGTCTATTATGAACCCTAGCATGAGAGAGCAGCTATATAAGACCTTATATACCTTGGCCTGGCCGGAGGAACACTGATATAATAAATCCTAAAATTTTCTTAGGAAATTTTTCACTTTTACTGAATGGGAAGATAAGTCTACAATGGATTAAAAAGAAAGACAAATTTACCATCTTCAGGAAGCTTCCAATGAGTGATTTAAAAAGAAAAGTATGGTACATTTACACAATGGAATACTACGCAGCAGAAAGAAAAAAAGAACTACTAAACTTTGTGACAGCATGGATGGAACTAGAGAGCATTATGCTAAATGAAATAAGCCAGGGTATGAAAGACAAATACCATATGATCTCACCTATAAGCAGAACCTAACCAACAATACAAAGATGCAAGGAAAATAAGACCAGCAACACTGGAAGGAAAATAAATGAACAGAGACAAGAGGGCTGGAGGGAGGGGGGGAGGGGGGAAAAGGAAGGGAAGGGGAGGGTTGGGGAATGTGTAGCAAGGTCTCATGGACAAAACCAAAGGGGAAGGATTGAAGGTGGGAGTGGGGAAGGGGGCAGGGGAAAGTGGTGGGGGGAAGGCAGAGACAAATGTATTTGAAAAAATAAAAAAAAAATTGTATAGATAAAAAAAAAAAAGAAAGAAAAGTAATGAGTAAACCCAGAAAGTAACCGTTAAAACTTGAAGAAAACACTTTGGATACAATAAAAGAAAGCCTGCTTAGAATTGTTTTAATTTTTTTTTTAACCTTCAAGCACAGTTGACATATATTAGTTCCAGGTGTACAACATAACAATTAGTCATTTATATAACTTGCAAAATGATCAACCTGGTAAGTGTAGAACCCATCTGACACCATACGTAGTTATTACAATATCATTGACTGCATTCCCTATGCTGTGTTTATATCCCTGGGACTGTTTTTATAACTGCCAGTTTGCACATCTTAACCTCTTCCCTTTTTATACCCATCCCCTCAACTCTCCTCCAATCTGGCAACCATCAAAATGTTCTCTGTATCTCTAACTTTCTGTTTTGTTTGTTCCTTTATTTTGTTTTATAGATTCCATAGACAAGTGAAATCACATGATTTATGTCTTTCTCTGACTTACTTCATGTAGCTTAATACCCTCTAGGTTAATCCATGTTGTCACAAATGACAAAATTTTCTTAATTATTATGGCTGAGTAATATTCCATTATATATATGTACCTTCTCTTCTTTATCTATTTGTCTATTATGAACTTAAGTTGCTTCCATATCTTGGCTATTGTAAATAATGCTCCAATGAAATAGGGATCGATATGTCTTTTCAAATTAGCATTTTGGGGTTTTTTCAAATAGATACCTAGAAATGGAATTGCTGTATTCTTCTTTGTATATTGTTACAATCTTTGTTTTAAAGTCTACCTTGTTTAAGTATTGCTACCCTAGTTTTTTTGTCTCCATTTGCATGAAATGTCATTTTCCATCTCTTTACTTTCAGTCTGTTTATGTTTTGCAATCTAAAGTGGGTCTCTTGTGGTCAGCATATGTATGGGTCTTGTTTTCTTACCCATTCAGCTACCCTATAAATTTTGTTTGAAGCATGTAATCCATTTAAATTTAAAGTAATTATTTATATATATGTAGTTATTGCCATTTTATTATACATATTTTTTTCTTCTTGAAGAAGTCTCTTTAACATATTTTGTAATACTGGTTTGGTGGTGATGAGCTCCTTTAACTGTTCCTTATCTGGGAAACTCTTTATCTGTTCTTCAATTCTAAATTGTAGTTTGCTGAGTGGAGTATTTTGTTTGTAGATACTTGACTCTTATCACTCTGAATATTTTGAGCCAGTCCCTTCTGCCCTGAAAGTTCCTGTTGAGAAATCAGCTGACAGTCTTATCAGTGCTCTAGTGTAGGTAACTAACTGCTCTTTTCTTGCTGATTTTAAGATTTTCTCTTTAATTTTAGTATTCGGCACTTTAATTATTATACATCTTGGCCTGGGCATCTTTGGGTTCATCTCTGTGCTTTCTGGGCTTGTATGTCTATTTTCTTTGTCAGGTTAAGGAAGTTTTCCATCATTGTTTTTTTATTAGGTTTTCAATTCCTTGCTTGCTTTCTTCTCATTCTGTCATGTCAATGATGTGAATGTCTGCATGGTTGACGTTGTCACAGAGGCCCCTTAAAGTACCTTATATTTTTTTAAATTCTCTTTTCTTTTTGATGTCCTGATTGGGTGTTTTCCACTACCTTGTCTTTAAAATCACTGATTCAGTCCTCTGGTTCATCAAATCTGCTATAGTTTCTCTCATGCATTCTTCATTTCTGTTATTATATTCTTCATTTTTTTTTGCTAATTTTCTTGAAATGTTTAAATTGATATTCTATTACAGTTGTCCCAGTTTTTCCCCTTTGCCCTCTTCTGTCTAGCCCATCCCCCGCTCCCACAGTCAATCCCAACACCATTGTCCATGTCCATGGGCCATTCATACATATTCTTTGACTACTCCCTTCTCCTTCTTTCCCCCATTATCCCCTCTTCCCACTCTCCTTTGGCCACTGTCAGTCTGTTCCTTGTCTCTATGCCCGTGGTTCTATTTTGCTCATTAGTTTATTTCATTCATTAGATTCCACATATAAGTGAGTAAATATGGTATTTGTCTTTCACTGACTAGGTTATTTCACTTAGCATAATATTCTCCAGTTCCATCCATGCTGTCGCAAAAGGTAGGAGTTCCTACTTTCTTCCTGTTGTGTAGTGTTCCATTGTGTAAATACCACAGTTCTTTGATCCACTCATCTATTCATGGGCAGTTAGGCTGATTCCAGCACTTGGCTATTGCAAATAGCGCTGCTGGAATATAGGGCTTCATAAGTTATTTTGATTGGTGTTTCTGGATTCTTAAGGTTTGTTCCCAGCAATGGGATTGCTGAGTCAAAAAATAGTTCCATTTTTAATTTTTTGAGGACGTTCCATACTGTATAATTTTTTGAAGAAATTCCACAGTGGCTGCACCAGTCTGCATTCCCACCAACAGGGCCTAGGGGTCCCTTTTCTCCACACCCTCACTGGCATTTGTTGTTTGTTGATTTATTAATGATAGCTATTCTGGCAGATGTGAGGTGATATCTCATTGTGGTTTTAGTTTGCATCGCTCTGATGGCTAGTGATGTTGAGTATCTTTTCCTATATCTCTGGGCCCTCTGTTTGTCCTCCTTGGAGAACTGCCTATTCAAGTCCTTTGCCCATTTTTTAATTGGATTGTTTGTCTTCCTGGTATTGAGTCATAAGAGTTCTTTATATATTGCCCTGACTGGTGTGTCTCAGCAGATTGAGTGCCGGCCTGCAAATCAAAGGGTCACGAGTTAGTTTCCCAGTAGGCACACATGCCTGGGTTGTGGGCCAGGTCCCCAGTAGGGGGTGCTCAAAATGCAACCACACATTGATGTTCCTCTTTCTCCCTCCCTTACCCTCTCTAAAAATAAATATGTACAATATTTTAAAAAAAGAGTTCTTTATATATTTTGGAAATTAAATTCTTGTCTGATGTATCATTGGCAAGTATGTTCTCCCATACAGTCAGTTGCTCTTTCATTTTGATGATGGTTTCTTTAGCTGCAGGAGATTTTTAATTTGATGTAGTCCCCTTTGCTTATTTCCTTTTTGTCCCTTGCCCTAGAATATATATTGGCAAAATATTGGTAAGTGGGATATCTGAAATTTTACTGCCTATGTTTTCTGCTAGGACTTTTATGGTATTACAACTTATATTAAGCCTTTTACCCATTTTGAGTTATTCTGGTGTATGGTTTATTCTGGTAAGTTGTTGGTCTAGTTTCATTTTTTTTGCATGTACCAGTCCAATTCTCCCAACACCAGTTATTGAAAAGACTATTTTTACTCTATTGTATGCATATGCCCCCTTTGCCAAATATTAATTGATCATTGAAATGTGGGTTTATTTCTGGGATCTATTCTTTTCCATTGATCTATGTATCTGTTCTTATTCCAGTATGAGGCTGTTTCAATTACAGTGGCTTTGTAGTATAGTTTTATATCAGGTATTGCGATTCCTCCAACTTTATTCTTCTTCCTCAAGATTACTAGGGCTATTTGGAGTCTTTTTTGGTTCCATATACATTTTTGGAGTATTTGTTCTAAATCAGTGAAATATGCCATTGGTATTTTAGAAGGAATTGTGTTGATTCTGTAGATTGCTTTGGGTGGTATGGACATTTTAATGATGTTAATTCTTCCAATCCATGAACATGAGGAACATCAATGTGTGGTTCCATTTATTTGTATCCTCCTCAATTTCTTTCTTCAGTGTTCTATAGTTTTCTGAGTACAGGTCTTTTACCTCCTTGGTTAAACTTGTCCCTAGGTGCTTTATTTTTCTTTTTGCAATAGTAAATGGGTTTTTTTTTCCTAGTTTATTTTTCTGATAGTTCATTGTTGGTGTACAAAAATGCCATCGATTTCTGAATATTGACTTTGTATCCCAGTACTTTGCCAAATTCATTTATTAGGTCAAGTAGTTTTTTGGTGGAGACTATAAGGTTTTCTATTCACACTATCATGTGTTCTTCAGTCATTTCTCACTGGTTCTATTCCTAAGTTCATTGATCATCCTTATAACCAGTGTTTTGAACTCTGCATCTGGTAGATGGCTTGTTTCCATTTTTTTTAGTTCTCTTTCTAGAATTTTGTTCCATTCTTTTATTTGGAATATATCCCTTTGTCTCCTCATTTAGCCTGACCCCCTGTGTGCATTTCTACACTATGTACTAGGTAAAGCTGCCCATATTGGTTGGGCGGCACATGTAGTAGGTGTTCTGTGAGGCCCAGTGGTACCAATCTCTGGTTTCCTGACATGGGTGCCCCATGTGTGCCACTTGAGTGATTTGTGTGTGTTCTCCTGTTGTAGCTGAGCCTTGATTGCAATTGGCATATCACTGGGGATGGTGAGTGGATCCTTGGCCTGATTGCTTGTGTTGATTGGTTGTGACTGTAAGAGAACAGCTGTTGTGCTGAACCACAGCATAAAATTTGCTCTAATGGGGCTCTGGTGCCGACCAAGTCTACCTTTTTGATGTGTTATTTGTGGAAATTGTTGGATGGTGCTCTGGTCTGGCCTTCAGCTGACCACCAGATGTTTTGGATCTGGAGCCTCTGAGGAAGTGCTCTGCAGCAGGGTGAGATCAGCAGCTGCCTGGGCCAGTGAGGGGCCACTTTGTATGAACTACAAAGTGATCTGCAGACAAGACAGTTGCTACCTATGCTGGGCTAGGAGATGCATGGAAGAGGCTAATCTGTGAACAGAGGCTGATTGCCACCACTGCTTGGCTTGGGGCTGTTTATTAAGATATATGGGGCATGTTGAGGCCAACTACTGCTTGTTTGGGTTTTGTGAACTTTTGAAAGATTTTAGGAAAGTCCATAGCCTAAGTAGAGACAAGCCATTTGCATGGAAAGGCCATTGGAAGCAGCTTGGATGGATCTGTAAGGTGGGTGGGGAAAGGTCTCAGGGAATCACCAGGGCAGGGTGAATAGTTTTAGTCAGGTTGATGGAGACTCGGGCTTGGTGCCTGCCTGCACCTGCCAGCTGGATGGGGCTGGTGCTTAACAAAGGGACAGTGGTGTCTGCCAGCACTTCTGTCTGGGAGAAAGTTGCCCTTCCAGCCCTCATGCTGAAGCGAAACAATTTAGTTCCTCACTGTGGTTCCCTGGGTCTATCAAGCGGCTGCCCTAGCACTGGAGCTCAGAGCCAGTGAGTCTACACTATTGTATAGACTTGTGCCTGGTAAAGAGTGGGCTCTAAATACCTATTTGTAGAATGAGTTAAATAAACTGAGAGTTTTTACTTAGAGGACTTACATTATCTGAATTGTGTTTCATCATAACATCCAAAACTTAAAATAGAGGCTATTAATTAAAGCGCAGTTTGTAAAACAGGAAACAATAGTATAAATACATCTCTCCACTCTTAACCCAACCATGTACCCAAAAGAATATTTATTCATAGGCTAGGAATCTCTCTCCCTGGATAGGTGTGGCAAGCAGTGGATTCAGGGGCAAATAAATCCTCTTATGGCCTAACCTTTTGGATTCCTACCTAAATGCCTATTAAGGAAGATATTTTTGGAGGTAAACAAAATCTCCCATAGATATTAAGTTTTGAAGATCCATTAATTAATGACTATACTTGAAGAAATCACATAAAAAATAAAGTTAACAGCAAAAACTGTGAATTGAGAAGCTAATATCTTTCATCCTTTTGCCTTGTAGTAATAAGAAAAATATTACTTTTTGTGTAATATTCAGTGTAAGCTGATGATGGAAATTAGAACCCGCTGCATGGTTTATTTTGTGTAAAAGCATATAATATCTGATTGTCACTATCATAGCTGTGTGTTTTGTAATTTTGAATTAATCTCATTTTTGAGAAAGCTTCAAGTTAAAGATTCTCCATATAAAAATAGATATAGATGCATAAATGGAGCAATAAATAGATACCTTGGATTAGGTTGACCAATTATTGAGAGACAAAAGCAGCAAAATGCTCTTTTTAACAAACTTATTCTCATAAGCTTCATTTTTATTCATTTTCAAAATGTTTTGGATAAGTACAGCCTAGCATATACAAACGTGTAATGAAAATCCTCCTAAAACCAATAACATTATCCTCAAGAGTTTTCTTCAAAATTTTTAAATTCAAGTTGATCAATTACATGTATTATGAAATTTAAATTATATTCTCCAGTAACTAAGCATGAATAAATGACAGAAAAGAACCTACAGTTTTGTACTATTTTGTTGTAGGTTTAATATTTGATGCATTAAAAAAAAATTTTGGTAGCTTCTTCCCTTCAGTGAAACATTTGTAACACCATATTTAATCTGTCATTGTTACATGCCGGCAGTTCCCTAAAGGGGAAGACCAGTGTTCAGACACAAAAGGCACAGAAAAGCAAAGCAAAGCTGAAAGTTTTTATTATTCCATCGATATCTTTCTGTGACTCCAGACTCCCCTCCTCCCCTCTCTCTAAAATATGAACCCTTGTAAGAATTGAAACTATTAACCTGATGCTGGCAGCAAAGTGGATGAACCTAGAGAACTGCCTAGGCTGGCACTTCTCATATTTGAATGGTCTAGTTCAGAGTCTTGGAATAAATATCCTGTAAGAAAATATCCTTGTGTACTATGACAATGCATAATTCTTCTAGAATCTGTGATTTGTTCTTTCTTTAAAGTTAGATTACTTTCAAATGAGTGAATGTTGGATTTGCAAGTGCCATATTTAAGCTTTTTATGTTTTATAATATTTATTTCAAAAATTCCATGTAAATTTACTTTTGTATATTTCTTTTTATAAACATAGGCAAATTAAGATTATTACTAAGTAAACTGTTAGTAAACACTAGTCTTCCATGTGCATATGAAATACATACCACAAACAATATGCATTACAAAAGAGGCAAAATTTAGGATTATTCTGAAATGTGTTTTTTTAACTAATGTACTGCTTATTCTGCTCTGTCCTAATTAGACATTATACTTAATAAAATTTGATAAAATAGCCCTGCAAGCCATAGTGTTTTTTTGTTTGTTTGGTTTTTGTTTGTTTTTTTTTTAAGTGGGCTTTTCAATAGTGCTTTTATATGTACGAAGAAAGAAAAAAAGAAAAAATGATTATAATCATTTTTACTTGGGGTAAAGGCATTGTGATCAAGTCCACTCTTCCTCATCCTTAATTCCACAGCCAAAATTAAAGTTCTTGACCTCTACTCTGATTCCCTTCAAATTCAGATTGTTCTCATTGCCAAAGTAAGCAAGTGAAAAGCAACATTCAACACAGCCAACGCTTTGCTCAAAGCTGTTCTTCATTTACAATCTAAAGTTTAAATTTCTTAACATGATTTGGTTCCTACCTCCATCTTCAGTCTTCCTCCTCATTATTTCTTGTCTCACCGTTTATAATACAGAAACAAAAAGAATATTTTTTTCACTATGCCACTTTTTTATTCTTTCCTTCGAGTGTTCTTTCCCAGGTTCCAGCTTCATCTTCCATTGAACTGCCTGGGGGTTTTATCATTGAGGAAATCTTTCTTCTTTACTCTCCCATTGGCTTAGATGGCTCTCATCTCTTCTTCCATGTAACTCTGTGTCCATGTCCCAAAGCACTTAATACAGAGCACTGTGTTAATATTGTTTATGTCTTTTCTCCCCATTGTATTGTAATCATCATGGTCCCTGGAAAGTATGTGAAAAAGGAAGTGCTTTAAAGTTGATTAGGTGACATGGCATTGCATAACTAAAGTTTGATTAAACTTTGTGTGTTTTTGTACTTATGCATATGTTATGCATAGTATATTTCCTCATCTGGTAGCAAAAATACTTGTGAATATTGGAATGAATAATTGAAATTCTAAAATGAACATAATGGAGAAAAACTACTGCCAGGGAAGAGAAGTTTCCAGCAGCATAGAGTTTGTGGAAGAAACTCTTCTCTTTGAATCATAGAGTCATTGCCAAAAAAAGAACTGCATCCTCAAGATTTATTTTGAAAATATATGAGCATCTATTGTATAATGATTAATTTATCATAGCCAATAGTAACTGCCATTTACTGAGGATCTACTATATATCAAGACCAGCTTCAATCTGAGGAAGTATGAATTATAAATATTCTTCTGCAGATATCAGAGACTACCCTCAAATGAGATAGAATTCTATGGCAGTGATGGGCCTTACTACCATAGGCTTTGCTTGTGTCCTTAACTACATCATCATGTCTCACTTATATGGATAGTGTGATGTTGATATTAAACCATCATTAATTTGTTTAGTTGAATGTCATCAAAGGTTTATTTGAATTCTGTACTGACTATATTGGTACAGATGCCTAAAACTAGGGTCAGGAGTTAGAGAAATATTGAGAAATTTCATTAGCTTTCAGATTTGTTTTGAAGCAAAATAATAATAAATAATAGTAATATAGACCTTGCCAAGGATAATAAAATATCTTAAACCAATTCATCCTTCCTGTATTTTTCCCCAAGAAATCAACACTTTTATTAGTTGTTAGATTTCAGAAATTATCTTCCCTTGCCAATGTTATTTAACACAAACAGCATTTAGCTGTCCTATGAGCCCAATCTCAAAGAACCTAGTGATTATACATATATCAGATATTTGGCAGACAGAAAACATTTCCTGAATTGCAGATCTTTACTATTCATACACAGAATAGTATGATTAAGCACAAGGATTGTGGCATCAGATACATTTGAAATAGATTTTAGCCCCAACAGTGTTAAGCAAATAAACATGGACAAATTATTTGGGAAAGGTATTTCTTTAAAATGAGAATTAATTACACCTATTTATTCTCTAGAATATTTTCAGTTTAAGTATGGGAAATCATAAATCAAGTGGTTTAAATCATATGGATATCCATTTGTTAGTACAGCATAGTGTCCGGACAAGTGCAAGTTAAGGTAAAAACATCTAACTCTTGGCCCTGGGCATCTCCGTGCATTGCTTTGTCCTCACACCACATATTAAAAAATGACTGCAATAGTGCCAATCAATACAGTCGGATACAGTCACTCCCAAAACAGACAGATTCTTTGTCTTTTTCCTTACCTTATTTTTTAATTAAATGTATTGGGGTAACAATGATTAATGTCATCATATAAATTCCGGGTATACAACTTGATACGAGGACATCTATGTCATTTCACTGTGTGTTCGCCCCCCACAGCCTAGCCTCTTTCATCGCCACATATTTAGCCCACTTTACCTTCTTCCTTCTCCCCCTGCCACTCCCTCTTCCTTCTGGAAATCATGATTTTGTTGCCTGTTTTTATGAATTCGGATTATTTTGTTTGTTTTGTTTTTTTATATGTTGTCTTATATTTTATATCCAGCATGTGAGCACAATCATACCATTTTTGTCCTTTACTGTCTGACTTTTTTCACTTAACATTTAATTTGAGCACCAAGAAATCTTTTCCCAAAAGGCTCCTAGTGGATTGCTTCTCACTTTCCACTGATCAGAATCAGATCACATAGTAGTATCTAATCTTATGCCTGACAAATTGAAATGATAGTGCTAAAACTGGCAAAGACTGATGAGAACCTATTCTGTAGAACTCAGTGTGGGTTCAGTAATCCATAAAGCATGAGGATGAACAGAGTAAGGTTCACAGCTGAGCACAACAATGTTCTGTTAAGAAGGGGAAGGTCTGGGTGAACAAGGAAGAGGGCTGTTGGGAGGCAATCAGCTGTTTCTGCCATAATCTTCCCCTTTGAGCATCATATTTCCATATAACTACATCTTTCTCATCTGCATTAACGTTGTAAAAGGCCTACATGAAATGTACTTTCTATCTTCATTAGTGGAGAAAACCCAAAATCGCAGCCAGTTACTACATACAAGTCTGGAGACTCCAATATTGCACTGGCTTCTCCATTATTTCCAAAGTAGTTCTTCATTGTCTAGAGACTATGGCCAAAAGACAGGTTATCATCACATCCCATACAATATAATGATAGAAAACAATTGTGAGAATAATCACACAAGCTCCCATTCAGAAGAAGAGAGTAAGGCAATTACACTGGTTTAAAGAACAATATTATACAAGATTGGTGAAGAAAGACTACCTTCTCTGGAAGTGGAATGAATTCCTTAAGTAGCCTGGAATGTAATGGAACTAATTTCATCTTTTTAGGATCTTTGTTACAGTGTCATGTGGCTTCTGGTTCTGACTCCTGAGAAAAAAACTTTTTAAAATTTTCTATTGGGCAATGCTGCTCTAGGAATTTAATATTATAACAACTATTGCTCCTAAAACTGCTGCTTTTGCCATCCTCTGCCAGAAAACATAATTACTGAAGCTTAAGTCACATGCCTATACTTTGGATGCAATTAATGATGGGGTATATTGTATCTGCTCATATAGGAAAGTATGCTCCTATTTTCTTAAATACAAAGAGGATATTCAGGTGCTAAGTGGCTAAACTAATGTACAAATGTGCACTACATGGACTTTTATGGTTAAAATAAAGCAATACATGGAATAATGAGCTCAATAACTTACACATTATAAAGATTTGCCAATTTTCAAATTTCATGGTAACATATAAAGTTTATAAAGATTATAATTAAGTGTGAATTACACATGACTTCATAAAAATATAATGATGTAGAAATCATGGCTTTAAATCCTCTGTGAATGTCCTTAGCACTGTGGATTAGTTGGTTTGGCATCAGTTGTAAAGCAAGAGGTCATTTGTTCAAATCCTGGTTAGGGCACATGCCTGGGTTGCAGTTTGTCCCCGTTCAGAGCACATATGAGAGGCAACTGATGGATATTTCCCAGGCACATCAATGTTTCTCTCCCTTCTCCTCTCTAAAGATAAATAAATAAAATATTTGTAAAAGATCCTCTGTGAATAATGCCGAGGTTAGAAGTTATGAGACCTAGATTTTATAAAAGCTCTATCAAAATACCCTAAAAATCCATTTATTGAGCCTAGTGGGAAATTGATCTATTAAGCATTTAATGTTTAAGCTTGTTTACTGATTTCACACTTCTATAAAGCCAATGTTAAAATGTATGAGATTATTCTTAATGGACTACCTTAGTAGCTTCAAAGTTTTAAACAATCATCAATAAACAGCAATGTATAAGCCATTTGGAATTACCATTGTACAAATGGAAGCCAAAAGAGTGGCTTAATTGGTTAACAAGAAATCAAGACAATTTTAAGTCATTTTTTTACATGTTAGGGGCATATTTTATTATCACAGCCTTTTTTTTTAGCTGTCCTGTGAGCTAAATGCAGTTCTCTTTTTTCAGTAAGTGATTAGGAACAAATAAAAGAGGTAAAATATATGACTTTTTTCTCTACTAATAAGCATTATATCCTTCATGTTTCCCTGCTAAATATTCCAGCCCCACTGAAAGCATTCATATTACATTGATGATGATTTGTTCATTTTTTTAAACATTTAATTTTATTTCCACATTATACAAAGATAAAAAGATGGAAAAGGACTCTTTGGTGAACTCCATATTACAGGAATATCCATAAAAAAATTTCACATCATATTCCTGGTGTTACCTATTATATTCTTGCATAAAGTTTTTTTCTTTTAATTTTTCCAAATTACCTTTATATATTCTCCTAAATATTTTTTCTCTATTGGGAGTGACTCAATGTGCTATTTTTGAGTTTTATTATAATGTTTTATTTATATTAATGTGTCCATTTGAGGCAAAGATAGCTTTTTAAAAATTTTTAATATGTAGATTATACTTTTAAGGTACTATTTGAGTAATAGTGTTTAAATTAAGCCTCAGTGAATCAAATTAAAATGAATGTGTTCTCCACAAAATTTAGACTATTCTAGCTTCTCAGTGATTGGTGTCATTGAAACTGTTCAAGGATTGTAAGTGTCTAAAATTTTAGTGACAGCCCAGTGGTTAAGTGTTTATCTGAAAGTATATGGATAAGTTAGTAATTAATCCATCACTTAATTTAAAAGGAACAGAGTTCTCATTGTGGCAGATATATATGCATGAATCTTCAGTATGATTCAGGCAAAATAACATCTACCATTAAATGGGTGTCCAAATTCTTTAGAACATGATTATACAATAATGGCTATGAAGGGTTTTGCATAGAACTAACAATCAATCAGTCATTTATTACACACATATTTTATATCTACTAGTCTATTAGGCTTGTTAGGGTATGTAAAAGGAGACATTCCTTAATTTTAAATGCAATGCACTCATGTATCAATTGTGAAATGGTATGAGGTAAAGTAGATCATGAAATTTCTCCTTTTGATAGGATGACAGATGAATTACTCTACGAGTACACTAAAATAAAAAAAAAAAAATTCAGAGCATTCCTGGTTCACAAAACGCAAAAGAAGTCTATAAGACTGTGCATACGTGCCATACAAATATACAGAGGGTGGTTATAGTTGGGAAACATTGTAAATGTAATTAATGCCACTGAATTGTACACTTAATGTGGTTAAATTTATAAGTTTTCTTTTATATGTTTACCACAATGAAAGGAGTAAATACAGAGGATACACATTTATATAATATTAGAAATAAAAACAGGAAAAAAATGCAGACCCCACATAAACTAAAGAAAGTGAATAACTGTATCACAATGAATTTGAAAACTTTTTCAGGATTGATCTGTTTCTAGGAAAATCTAACTTAAATTAAGAGATATAAATATTGTCAATGCAGTCAAGCTAAAATAACATTTATCCACCTGCGTTCTCACTAGTGTCACCTAGGGAAGAGTTTGTTCAAGATATAGGTGACCTGTCAGAATAAAAGTGCTACGTGTTTAGACATTTCTAATAGGCATTTTGAGAACTATAGTTGCTTTTATTATATGGAAAAAGTAACCATGTGCTAGTACAGAGCTTTTCATAGTCAGATGAAACCATACAAAAGATAGCAGGAGCTTGTGGGAGGTCTCATCTGTTAAAAATTAGTATACATGATGCATTTATTTGCCTTTTGTTGTAATGTTAAATGATAATGTAAAGCTGATATTCTAGGAAGGTGTTTCATATTTGCTCACTGCTTCCAAGCACTCCCAAGCTTTAAAGTTGCCAAAAATTAAGGATTTAAATTAGATGCACCATGCTTTCAATGATTTTATTTTTCTGAGTGATTTTTTTGTGAGCAGCACAAGGGTGTAGACAAATAACCAGGGGATTTGCTACAACAGAGAAGTAGATCTTACTCCTCAGTAAACTTTTGTACAGTTTCCATGGTTAAATATTAACTGGCTCTGTCTTGCCTGAGTTTGATCCCTGTGACACTATACTATAGAATTAGGAGTCTTAAAGTAAAAGCTATTTTGCTAATATAAGTGCTGCTATAGTTGAGTTTACTGAAGTCCCTTAGCTGTCCAATTTTCCACAAATGACTAACTTCTTACCAAAAAATGAGATAAGAAAGGATCACTTAACTGTAAGAGAAATAAAATACAAAGGGATGGAATTGGCTAAATTTCAATTAAGATTGAATAAACGTACCAGAAGTGTCGCTTGCAGGTGTCAGTTCCTGCATATGCTGTGCTCTGTTCAGCTCAGAACCAGCTGTTAGCAGTCTGAGGCGTGAAAACTGTCCTCTCCAAAATTAGGATGAAACATTTCAGATAATTGATGGTAAAGCATGTATGTATATGTAGAATGCAAGTGTGACAGATATACTGAATCTTAAATGTAATTGCTAAATTTTGGAAGCTGCTTGTTTAATATGGGGTGGGAGAGAATTTACAAGTCATTGGAAGAAAATACTGAATATCGCTTCTGCTTTATATGGGAAAAAAACCCCAAAATTTAACTTAAATTGACTCAAGAAATAAATAAATAAAAGGATTGCACGTATTAAATAAACAAGCAGTAAAATATCAACTACTGCTCCCCAAAAGGAGGCCGAGATGTTTTTACAGGATAGATTTATTCAACTTCCAAAAATAGATTACTCTCAAACTTATGGAAGCTCTTTCATAATAGAAAAGAAAGTGGATATTTGTCAACTTATTTTATGATATCAGTACATTTTGATACCAAATCAGTAAGAAAAATCAGAGAAACAAAGTTTCTCATTTTTATAAACTGTTACCTACCTTAACAATATTCTTAGTGGAGAAACATTAGAAGCACTCCCTTTTAAATGAGAGACACTTTAATGAGGTTAACTATCATCTATTCCAGTAAAATTGATACAGAGATCCAAGAAAGTTTAGATAAAAGAAATAAAGAACAAAATTTAACAGCTAGAATTTAATATATTATTTATAAAAGTCCTGCTAGTTATATAGAAAAAATACAGATAATTTGTAAAGAGTTCTAAATAATAGAGAAACCTTATCAACTTGACTAAATATGAGATTAATAAGCAAAAATAAATTTTATTTCTACATACCAATATTGACAATATAAAGATATATATTGTTTATTAAAACAACAAAAATTTTCAGCATATGTATAAAAAATAATAATTAATACAATTTGTGTTGGTTCAGGGACAAATAAACTGATCAAGAGAATATAATCTAGAGCCACAAAACTGATGCCCTGATATATAGAATCTTGATATATGTCAGGGTTTGTAATGCAGATCACTGGAGAAAAGAGTACTGTTTATTCAATAGAAGTGCTGAGACAATTTCTTATTCATATTGGAGTTAAAAAGAAAACGAGAGTGATGCTGTGCTAGTTTTCTGTTGTTGTATAATAAATTACCCAAAATCAGCAGCATGCAACAAAAGAATGTCACAGTTTCCATGGGTAAAGGGGTTAAGCACAAGTTAGCTGAATCTTCTTATGGAAGTCTCACTAGACTAACATCAAAGTGCTGGCCAGGGCTGTGATCTCATTAGAGACAGTGGGACCAAGCCCCCATGGTTGAAAGAGTTTATTTACTGGAGTTGCATGATTGAGGTTCTCAGTTCCTCATGGCCCTCCACTGGCCCTTGCTGTCTGGACCTCCTCACAGCACCACGGTGTGTTCTGGGGCAAACAGCAGAGAATCTCTGCTGATTTATTTTGTCTCTCACTTCCAGGCTTTCTTTAAAGAACTTCCCTGAATTGGCAGGCCCACCCAGGATAATCTCCCTTCTGATTAGCTTAAGTCAGCTAAATAAAAACATTAAATGCATCTGTAAATCTATAACATCCCTTATATGGTCTGTATAATGTAACTCATTTTGGGATTTATACCCCATCATATTAACCATGTAGGTTTTGCCTACATTCCAGGGGAAGTAATTATACAAGCTATCTACGTGGTTAGGGGTAATCTTGGGGGTCATTGTAGAATTCTGCTCACCATGCATACCTACTTTATACTTTCTATAAAAGTCAATTCTTAAAGAGTAATGTTTAAAGAAAATATCTTTATGACCTTAGATAATAGACCAATGCAAAAGTGCTACATATAATAGATTAACAAGTCCTACTTTAGTGAAATTAACCATTTCTTCTTATCAAAAGACAACACAAAAAAATGAAAAAGCAGGCCACAAACTTGAAGAAGATATTGCAACACACATAACATGTAATGGATTAGTATCCAGAATATATAAAGCTGATCTTCTCAACAGGTGAGCCAGGCTCAATTTTGTGTTACGAAAGATGCATTAGGAATGAGTTCAGGTAGAAATAAAATACTCATCTTACCTCTCTCTGAGACAGGGTAGGGCAGGGCCTGGGTAAAAACAAAAACAAAAACAAAAAAAAGAAAAGAATAAAAAATGTTCATTGCTTACTTCTTTGTGTCTGTTCTTTTCTATATGTGCTATAATGGAAAACTGTTGAGAATCACTGATAGAATTCTCTTTTAAAATAAATATTTTATTTATTTATTTTCACAGAGAGGGGAAGGGAGGGAGAAAAAGAGGGAAAGAAACATCAATGTGTGGTTTCCTCACACGCATCCCCTCTGCAACCTAGGCATGTGCCTTGAATGGGAAGCGAACCGACAACACTTTGGTTTGCAGGCTGGCACTCAATCCACAGAGCCACACCAGCCAAGGCTGATAGAAAGAATTCTTGCAATAAATAACAAGCAGACAAGCTGCCCAAGAGAAATTTAGCCAAAATATAAATAGTCATGTCACAGAAAAGAAAATGTAAATGACACATGAAAAGATATGCAACAATTATTAATGAAGAAAATGCAAAAAAAGATCACTCTTTACATACTCTAGATTGGTAGAAATAATGAAATCTAATGTATACACATTGCAAAAATTTAAATTAGTAAAATAATTTTGGAAAATCATGTGGCACAATATTATGAATTTGAATTTTTGTTTTATTATAAAGAAATTGTAGTCCTAAGTATATAACCTAGAGATATACTTGTATGTTTGAACCAAAAAATGTTTAATATTCCTGATAACCATGTTGATTATAATAGCAAAAAAAGAGAAACAACTTAAATCTCCATTGACAGGAAGTTATTCATTGAGAGTGTTTATATTTAACTCGGGTAAAACTGGGAAACACGTTTTCAATAGCCATGTAAATTGTATATTTCAATATTTTTTATCTATCCTATATTTAAACTTGGCTGAACAATTGCTTTAGTTAATATAAAATCACTTTTGAAAAGAGTCATAATCACAAATTTTTGTTATATAGCTTTTAAAAGCTAGGGTATGAAATATCTTATTTTTAGAATTTATTTTTATGATACCAAAGGTAAAAATAGTTATAATTATTAAAGAAATGCCTTTTTATTTATTTTCTACTAATAATGGTAACCTAAAACATTCATTTTCTTTGTCTCATGATGAATAATACTTTATTATAAATTTATTTTCACTCAAGAAATGATTGTATATAGGATAGCATTTATGTAATGTCGTACTGTATGATTCTTAATTGCATTATTCTTAACGTTATATTAGGTTCCTAATTTAAGAATTGCAATTTAATTAAATATGGAAATTTGCACTGGAGCATAAACAATGTGAATGCATGGGTATATTTTAGTAAATAATAACACTTAATTATTTATCATGATTTAGTATATTGTATCTAAGCCATATGTCTAGGGGGTCGCCTCCCCAGTGCAGCTCCCAGGGCTGGGGTGCCAGGCATGGGACACCAAGCCCTTGCTCCCCTGGGAGAGATGCCTGTCTGGGAAGATCCCTTCCTATTGTGTATTGCCATGACAGGGGTGAGTTTTTCTGTGAGAGAGTGCCTCTGCCTTTCCGCCCATCCGATGTGGTTCTTTATCCTTTTTTGTAGAGAACAGCAGTTCATCTAGATTTCAGAGTGTTTCCAAAGGGAAATTATCCATATATAGTTGTAAATTTGGTGTGTCCGTGGGAGGAGGGGAGTTCAGGATCTCCATATGTTGCCATCTTGGACTCTGGCCCCAATACCTTTAAAACTGGTGATCCAGATTCAAATTTAGCTGTACCATTTTTAAAGCTCTACTAGTTCATGGAAATAGCATACTCTGTGTTTTTTCATTTTAGCTTTATAAAAATATATGCAAATATATGGAAAACCACTCTCCACCTACATGTACTTTTTATAAAGCTTTCTTAAAGTAGATTTACATTAATCATGCTTCAAATACTTCATGTAAATATTCTATAAACAGAAGCTATGCCATTTCATTGAAAAAAGTATTACAGAAAGTACAATGCAGCAAATAAAATTTGTGTGATGATTATAATGAGTGAACTTGAGCAATAGTCTGATAGGATCTGCTGCCATCTATGGAATATCTGATGTAGAGTTTAAATATGTTTTCTGCCATTGCTTCCTTTTTGTTTGTATTATGTAATGCTATATATTTGAGATGTTTGTTTTTGTTTATTGCTAGGTTATCCAGATAAATTTTGAAGAATTTGATCTGGAGATTGGCTATGACACTTTGACAATTGGTGATGGTGGGGAAGTTGGAGACCCCAGGACAGTTCTCCAAGTGTAAGTTCTCAATCTTTTATTCTTGACTTTGCTTATGGCGTCTTTATGAACTTCTACTCTTATTATTTTTTATTGTTGCCTCACTATCACCAACAGAAAAAGCTTAGTAAGCTTAGTTATTATCATTAACCTATATATGGTATATTAATTAATCCTTCTTCAATGGGACTTAAGGTACTTCATCCAAACACAACTTCTTAGAATGTATTGACAGACAGGAGACTGTTGGAATTGTAGACCTAGAGTGAAATTGTGAAGTGGTCGATTGGGCCTTATTTTAGAAAATAGCTTTGCTCTCACAGAATTAAAAACAAACAAAAAACAGTGTAAAATTGATCCCAGACACCCAGTACTGATACTAAAGACTGGTCAGTGCTGCTCACTTATTGGTGGCAAACTCATGCCTAGCTGTCAAGATATGAAGCTAAGAGTTTATCAGTGGTTTGAAATTTGAAGCAATGAAACTTGAAAACGTGAACCAGAAATGAATGTCAGTTGTCTCAGGATTGAGATAGTTAAAATAGACTAAACATGGTTCTTAATGTGAGCTAAAAGGATGAATGTATGTTGGAAAAAAGGGAAATGTTAGGAACTTATTAATTACTGGATCTTTGAGCCATTTGTTCCAATTATCTACCTTGGATGATGGCAGGAAGAAATGTTACAGGGAATATATATTGTTTATTCTGCTATGAACTTCACAAGCTTAGGGTGTACTTTCTCTCAGAATTTCTTTCATAAATCTTGATTTGCAGTTCAGGCTTTATCAAGCCAATATTTCTCAAAGTGGGGCCTTTGGCATCACAATTACTGGGGACACTATTTAAAAATGTAGATTTCTGGACACCCGTACCTGAATAACTTAATTAGTGCATCTGATTTGGACTCCAAAGTCTACATTTTAACAGACTCACCAGGTAATACATATGCACACAAAAAATTTGAAAACTACTTATATAAATATTTAAAAAATATTTTCATCTTACATAACTTCTTCTAGATGTAATGCACTTATCACATATGTATATCTTTTTTGTTGATTGACTGAAGGTAAGCTTATTTTCATTTATTCTTTTATTTTTGCATCTTTTTTTCATTTTACAAGCTCTCTGTAATAAAGCTAGTGATATACCCTATGTGTACATTATAGGCCTCAGTATTATTCCCTCTTAGTTCTTATCTTCCCAGGAAAAAAATAAATAAAACTAAAACTAAACAAAAGAAAAACTCTACTTTTCTTAGCTGCCCTTGTGCATGCTTGACCTAAAGTTTAACCTCTGTCTCTCCCTGCAACATGGACACTGTTGATCAACCACAACTTCTTTGTCTATCTCTGTGCCTACTGCAGTTCCATTTTGTGCTTCTCAAAATAGGATGGATGAAAAGGTCAGCAATTTTTATATGATCTATGTGTTTGGTTGTGGTGCTGAAATTGTTTGTTACACTTTCCTTGCCCTTAAAAACCCTCAACATTCTCATCAGAATGATGAGCCTAGTAAGCGTTGCACTACGTTGGACTAATACCTTCTAGAAATAATGCGCAGTTCTTCCTAGATTTCCTTGTGATTTTATGCTTAGATTTATTGTGCTTTAATATTGAATTAGAAATTGTCAACCACAAAGATTATCTGATCAGTAGATGTATTTATTCGTTGTTGTTTGGAAAGTACAGGGTTTTAATGGACTGATAATTACATATTAAAAATATGAATTTGTGGTCTCTTTTGACAAACTGGCAACACTAGTCCTGGATTATCACATTGCAAAAGTCGACTGGAACGCTCTCCTTACCCCCTTTTAGAGAAGGTATAGGTTCTCCATGGTCACTAATTCTTGCATTGTTTTGCACTTGGGCTTCTGAGAACCTTTGCATTTGCCTGCCTGGACCTATAGCTATGTTTGCATATGACACTGGATACAACAAAAAATTTGGTTTTATCCTTAAATACATTCCTTAATTTCTTCTGGATAAAAAATCTATCTGTTCTTTTATCTGACATTTTATAAAAGTGGAAGTTTCTTGGCCATTAAAGATAGATATCAAATATGGTGAATAATTCTCACATTTTTTGAGACCTACATTTCTGTATGTTTGATAGATCACATCGTATACACTTGCGAAATGAAACTGAAAAATGTGTATGTGATGGGATGTATCTTTTTTCTGCTTAAGTAAGAGGACTGGATTTTAGGTTAGGATTCTTCAAAATATGGACAGGGAAAGGCAAGATGGCTAGTTAGTTCACTAAAAGGCCTTTGTCCTATGTCTGCCACAAAACAAAACAGTATCTCAGATTCTGATCAAATATTAGAAGTCATCTTATACAACTAACATCCCAGTTCACAGCTGATATATCCTCCTTTGGCTAATGCCTCAAAAATATGAGCTTATTTACATAATAAATTATAAACAGAAAAATTTATGGATACCTATTCATAGTAATTCAGTAAGACACAGAAGGAAGACATCAAAATTGTTACCTTACACACCCAATCATTAGAACTGGTAAAATGTGAAATAGTACATTTATTTGGATTAAGCAGTAACTCGCACAATCCCTGATGTTGAAATGTTAATAACAATATATTTGAACCATATGATTTACTATTTTCCAATGTTAAAAATTTTGAAGATAATTCTTCATTATGATATACCTGTTGATATTATCTTTACAGGACAAATTATGTTAATAACACAGAATGATCATGTAATATTATTTTCAAAAGAATGCCAACTTCCCAAATGGATTTCCCTGTATCATCAAATTCAGAGTTCACATTGAGCACTTCATCTCCAGTGGGAATAAAAACTAAAGCTTCAGTCTATGACCATCACTGTTGAGACTGTTCAAACAGTGGATCTAAGTTGGATTCTCAAAGTATGGGGGAGCTAAGAAAGAGAATTTAAAAAAACATTATATTTTAATAACCCTATGAGACTAACATTCATACTTATACAAAATTATTTAGATGCAGATGTTACTGTAATCATATATATTTTACATGTTCTTGCCAAACCTAAAGTAAGGAGGACTAGGGCAATAATCTTTGCTACACAATTTTTAGGTGCTGAGAGTCATACCAGTTTATATTTTAAATATAGTCATACATTATCAAAAAAACAAATTCTTTCTTAATCTAAAGAAGCCTTGTGCGAACATGCCACAGCCCTTCACTTTCTGCACACCTACTTCTTTGAGAATTTTGAACCCATTCTCATTTGACCTCAATAACTTCCTTTTCACACACACCCCCAAAAAATACAAACATTTTAATTAGTGTTTTTGCTGTCCTTTTTAAAATTCTCATCATTAAGTGCAGGTGATGCCTGTACTTCCCTTTATATAGCAAGGCAGGGGTGGGAATATGTTAAAATGATTTTTTAAATCCTGCATTGAATCAATAAGATCAAGTAAACCTGAGGCAAGAATCATCAGATAATTAAGTGAAAGAAATAGGCTTACAGCTGAGTTTTGAAGACAATTCCAAAGTGACCTGGACAGCATAAGACCAGATAAAGAACAAACATGTTGGTGGGAAGTGCCCTTGTGACCTGTGAATAGTCCAGTAGAAATAGCTGTATCTTACAGACTAAGTGGAGTTTTCTTCTGCTGCTGGTAGGAGAATGAGAGGACACAAGTTACATTTTTCCTTTTCCTGCATTCCTGTTTTCATCTTGTCCTTGGTTTGTGTAGCAGTTCTACTTCATCACTTGTTATAATCCCTTTACTCTGAGAAGTTATTTTTGAAAATATCTGCGTGATTCTGACTCTGTCTGTAACCAGGACATGCTCTTAAAACTTGCTTTCCTCCCTCAGGAACAAAATTGCACTTCTCTAAAAATCTCTCCCTTCCATGAGTAAGGATGATTCTGACAGAACTTACGTTGCACCTACCACCTAGTAGTGTTCAGATAAAAACTGCCTTACTAGCTAGCAGAGATTTTACCGAGTTGAAATTAGATCAAAAGCCCCTTCACATTCTAAGACTGTGATAAGAGAATTTACTAGATTTGTATCCACCAAACATACATACACATACACACAGTCATATAGCTGATATAAATTTGAGTGAGCCTGAAGCATATTTATTAGTAAGTTTAACTTTTTCAACTGTATGCCCACTTACTTTGGCAATAGAAGCTCACATATCAAATGCAAATGGAAGAGTAGAAATGCAAATGGAAGCTCACATATCAAATGTTTAAATATTAAAAGTATAAATCAAGCTACATGTTGTTAAATACAATATGTTCCACCCTTCTACCTTGACAAATATATTTCTATAACAACCTAGAAGGACAAGTTTGAATTCAGAGTTCTAGTACTTGTGTAATTTCCCTTTGGAAACATGAAGGCACAGAAACATGGGGTCCCAGCCCTAGCCTGTGGCTGGTCAAATTCTCTTTCCAGCACCAGCTCAGTCCTTCATGGTGCATGTGGACTTCCTGGTCGGCATGTGCAGACTGCCCATACATCCCTGAAAACACTGCCAGCGGGGCCTAGCGATTCATATAGGGGCCATGTGGCCCAGCCTAGGGAATATGGACCTTGAGTGCAGTACTGCATATGTGACATGGTAAATTTTAATTTATTAAAAAACCCCACTTGAAGGGAATTTATATTAAATAATGATCTTCTAACAGATAAAATTAGTTTCCATTTAGAAATTGTATTTAGCTATCATTTTACCCATCTGTGAAGCATTTTTTTTGCTTTTTCTTAAGTTTGATTCCTATGCTAGAGAGTGATTTTTGACAACAAATTATTTTTAAAATAAACTTAAACAATTTAAATAGCTGAAAATCAGAAAACATGGTAAAAAAATGAAGAATACACTCATCAGCAGAAAGCCATGAATATAATATTTGAAAGTATTTTGATTTATGAGGATAAATTCAGCCTATATATATGTAATTGTATAAGTTCTGATTAACTGAATAAACACAGAATAAATCACTTTGGTAAATATTTAACTAGGTACAGAACATTGTATTTAGGTCATAATATTGAATTAAACATTGGAAACTCATGGTGTTTTTGTTTCTCATTTTCTTTCCATGTTTAGCTTTCTAAAAGATAAAAGCAATTGTCATATCTCATAAAAAATTATAGTCCGTAAAGTCATAACATGTTGAACAGCTAAAATAATCCTCCCAAAAAAGGAATTATGAGAGGTTTTTAAAAAAACTCAATTTCTTTTCCCGAAGTACAAAGCACTCCTTTTCTGCAATTCACTAGTTTAAAAATAATTTAAGTGTGCTACCTTACTTCACCTTGAGCCTTTGGTTCCAAAGAAGTACTCATGACAAAGTTATCAGCAATAAAAGTATTAATAGAGAATCCCCTATAATTAGACATCATATGCAGTACTAAGTTCTCCATATACTTTTATCAGATGAAAATTCCTAAAATAATGCAAATTTAAACTGCAAACTGAAATTCACAATTGAGAGATTTTTTCCCTTCTGTTACTCACTGTATCATACCCTATTGCCCATTTGTAGCCTTTTCTCTCCCTGTAGTTCATTTTTTACTCTGATGAACTTACTTGAAGGGCATTTTTTTATTCCCACTTTGAAATGACAGTTTTCATTCCTGGCATCTTCATAGTGGTGTTGTAACTAGTGTCCATAGAGATCAGAATCTGAGTGTAACAGTTGATAATAATTCAGGTAATGGATATAAACAGTCATGTTACTATTTTACTGTTTTTTAAAGGCTGTTAACAGAACTTTAACTTTCTCACAGATTGTTTTCCATATGCTGTTTTCACATGAATATATAAATTTACCTGATAGTAGAAATGGATGTAGCACATTCGAGAGAGCTAATAGTTATGATAGAGCAGTTGCTGGCACTGCGTTCACTCTCAAGCCTTATTTTATATACATAAAGAGAGGAAAGATGTTGATTTATCCATATGTCCTTCTCAGTTGTATAGCATCCATTTGAGACAGGAGCACCTGCCTTGTATTATGTATGTGGTTCTCATTTCTTTTCCTCTCTTTTTCTCTTACATACTTTGCTGTTTCATTATTGGATACATGGTAACAGTGTAAAGATTAATTGAATGAAAACTTGTAAAATTAAGTTTTTTTAAAGTCTTTTAGTCCTAAAATACTACTGGAAATTTTATGAATATGCGGTGATATTAGATGATACAGTATTTTTTTAAATTTTATTTTATTTTTTCAAATACATTTGTCTCTGCCAACCCCCCACCACTTTCCCTTGCCCCCTCCCTCCAGACGATACAGTATTTTAACAAATATCTGGAAGGTGAAAAATGTTGTTTTGGATATCCAAACATTGTTCTATTTTATTACTTCAAAATTCTAATTTCTCCTGAAAAAATCAATGTACAATGTAAAATCTCATTCTCATATGTATTTTGGTATAAGCTAACAATAGTCTTCCCAGAGAACACTTCTTTTAATTTTAAACACACACACAGAGCACACAACTTTTGGGTTAACATAATTTTTTTTAAATAGGCATTTAATTTATTTTAATATTTTAATAAGTAATATCCATACTATATTAGTCTAAAAGATAGCTCAGTTTGCATTATGCTTATGGATTATTATATTCTCAGTTAATAGACCCTTATTTTGACAAGCTACTTTGTCAAATATATTATTTTTTAACTACTCAACAATTTACTCTTTCAAAATGTAGGTTCCAGCTCACTCCTTTTAGTATTAGTCTCCTATGAGTATTTGCCTTAAGCAAACTCTTCTATATCCCAGGAATTATACCTTCCCCACTTTTCTTTTATACTTCCCTCTCTTAATAATGAAAGTCTAAATACCAAGAAACACCTTTAGCTAATAAAACAAAAAGCTAATGAAGTATAGATATAGCGGCCAGGTGATATTTTCACAGGGACTATCACCTACTCATCTTGGATTTCTCAAACACATAACATTTGTTACCACTGTTGGATGTTGCATGAATTACAATGGGAGAAGAAAAATCACTCTACACCAAGAATGTAGACATGTAATCAGGAAGAATACCTTTGCAGACTTTGGCAAGGCCATGGCATGAACTGCAGAGAGCTAGGCAGAACTGCCTGGGTATGTTAGTCCATCTGGGCTACTATAACAAAAATATCATAGACTTGGATGGCTTATATACAACAAAAACTGATTTCTCACAGTTATAAAGACTAGAAATTCAAAATCACAGTGCTGGGAGATACGGTATCTGGTGAGAAGCCACTTTTTGGTTCATAAATGGCCATCTTTTTCCTATGTCCTCATATGATAGAAGGGGTTCTCTCTGGGGCCTCTTTTATCAGGTTAGCATCCCATTCATCTGCTCTCTTAACTAATTACCTTTCAAATCCCTTCCTCTGAATATCCTCACATTGGAGATTGTTTCAATATATAGATCTTTGGGCAGATACATTCAGTGTCTAATACTGGGGATTTCAACAACACTCAATAATGATGTCACATCCAGGAGAAACAAATTGGCAGCAGCAACTATCTTCTCATGTGGACAAGGTTCGATGTGTAGTTATTCAAATAAAGGGCTATTGGGCAATGATAACTCGGGCATGCTTTTGGAACTTCTGCGTTACTTTAGCCCACAATATGAAAACGTTGTGGATTTTTACTACTACCAACCAATTATAAAATATAGAGAGGATAATTTATTTTGGTGGTTCTTTATTATTTCTTCATTTGATTATCACTACATATTTCTTTCATGAAGAAACTGATTATTTGATTTTTAAAAATGTCAGTTTACTATTTTTATTCGGTTTGCTTTTTGTATATTTATTTTTGTATGAGTTGAATTGTCTATAATAAGCTAAAATATTTTTAGTTGATTTTTTTCCTTTTAATTAAGAATGTTAGCATTGTGGTAGACCTTTCAAAAGTGGTTATAGAAGAAGAAATTGGGAGGAAATATAGAAAGGAAATAAAATTAAGCTAGATTTCCTCCCATAAAAACTAAACATTAGAAGCACAGAACTTTGTTAGAGTGCTAAATATAATATAAAATGATGTACTTACAGTTGAATACATAATGTATATGCAAAGTTCCTGACTTTCAAATTATCTTTCCTAAAAAGAAATGTTGATATAGAAATTTTTGGTATATATACTAAGAACAAAGAAAATCACCCACATTATGACTTTGAATTAGCAAATAAATTAAAACTTCTAAAGCCTAAGTCCATAAATGAACTAAAAGATACAATTACTGACTATTCAGTTACCTAAATAAGCTAACATTTATGTGGTCCCATCACATAAAAAGTAGTGCTTTATATACTTTTATTTTAAAAACTCTATATTATTACTCCAATATGTCAATCTAGTTTCTATTTTGCCTTTTTTTCCAGCATTACTGAGGTATAATTGACAGATAAAATTAGAAGATATTTAAGATATTTAAATGCCATGATTTGATATAGGTATTCATTGTGAAATGAACCCCCCATTAAGTCAAGGGACACATCCTTTACTTCACAGTTACTTTGTTTTTGTTGTTGTTGTTTATTTTTTGTGTGTGAGAACATTTAAGTTCTACTCTCTTAGCAAGTTTCAATTATACAACACAGTTATCAGCTATATTCACCACACTGCGCATTAGCTTCTCAGGCTTATCCACCTGACCACTGAAAGTGTGTACACTTTTACTGACCTCTACCTGTTTCTCTCACTCCCCAGCACATGGCACCTGACTTTCTAGTCTCTGTTTCTATGAGTTCAACATTTTTTTTTTACATTCCGCTTGTAAGTGGTACGATGAACTGTGTGTCTTTCTTTGCCTGGCTTATTTCACTTAGTGTACTACCTTCCATGTTTATCCATGTTGTTGCAAATGACAAGATTTCCTTTTTTAGGGCTGAATAATATCCCTCTGTGTATGTGTATCCGTATGAGTGTGCATCTGTGTATCAATCACCTTCTCTTGATCCATTTGTCTGTTGGCAGACACTTCGGTTGTTTTTGTACCTTGGCTATTGTAAATAATGCCACGGTGAACATGGAAGCACAGATATCTCCCTGAGATAATACGTTTTTAAATACAAACCCAGAAGCGGGATTTTTGGATCATATGGTATAGTTTTAATTCCTTGAGGAACATCTGTACTATTTTATAATGACTACACCAGTTGACATGCCCACAACAAGGTGCAGGGCTTCCTTTTTCCCCTCTTCTTCACCCACATGTGTTACTTCTTGTGTTTTTTATCATAGCCATCCTAACATGTGAAGTGATAGCACTTTCTTAATGTCACCCTACTAGAGATACTTCAGGGATTTTTTTAAATCTAATTTTTCAGTCATCCTCATGTTTAGTGAATTTCGTGTATCCAAAGTGAACATAAAAATCACCCTTGATAGCACTGTATTAGAGAAAGAATACTAAATGTATTTCCATAAAAGGCAAAAATTACATATTTAGGTGATACAAAAAAAAAAAAGTTGTAATGAAGGACTACAGTTGTTACTTCTAATGGATATACCCGTATGCCTAGAGTGATTATAAAGAAAATTGTTCAAACTAATAGAAACTTAATATATCCTGTCCTTTATTTCATATTGTATTTGAGTGCTTGATGGATATTTCTGAGTGTCCCTATTTAGGGCCTTTTACTCTTTTATTCCAGTGTTAAGGAACTAACAAGGAAGATTAGGATGCATTTTGAACACTGAAGTTACTCTGCCTGTTAATAAACACATTTAAAAAGTTTTTTTTTAAAGTTTATAGATCATTGGTTCAAAAAGATGTACTAAATATATTAAAACTATTTGAAGAATTTTCTAGAAGAATCCAATAAATTTCCCCTAAGTTCTCATCAATAACATAAGAAACATTACATTTACAAGTTAATCTAGGCCCTTAAGTAATTATTCTATCTTTCTACGTAGTTTTTCCCAGACAGGAAACACAAAGATACCCACAAGCATGATTTAGTATTATTATGAGGCACCTATTTAAAAATATGTATGGAACTTCCAGCATTTAACTCTAATTGCTGTAAGTCTTGAGACAAACCAAGCCAATGGGCCATTTTTTACATGGGTAAATCAATCATTATAACAGTCCATTAAATCTCCATGAATAATAGATACCCACTTTTATTTATTTATCTATACTTGGGCTGTAGAGAAGTTATATCACAAAGTTAATCAAATAACATTAGATCTGTCTGCTACAGTCTTGATCTGTTAATGGTAGATTTCTGTCTGCCTCCTAATTAGATGAAATTCATTCTGTACTATTCTTCCAATCAAACCAATTAACAAAACTGCTTTTTTGTGTCAAGTTTAGAGATTCAATATCTAGATGTATATTAGCTACTTTATTTTGGTATTAACAAAATAGGAAGAAGATGGTTTCACTTTAACTCTGCCGATATCTGGATCACTGGATTTATGAGTAAAGACCACATCAATATTTGTGTAAGAGGAAAATCACAGCATCCCAGGAAAACTGTCAGGGAAGACTTTTCTTTTAAGACTGTTTATAATAGAAGCCAGAACTATTGCATTAGCGTCCAACTATTGAAAAAAAAAGTCTAGACTATTGCAATAGGAACGAGAAACTAAACTCAGCTCTGCTGAGACAAAAGTTGGGGTGGTTTTTAAACACTGGGCTGAGCTAGAGAAAAAGTACTAGAGAATTTTAGGTAGGAGAATAATCAGTGTTAATAAGCCATTTGCGCTTTCTGAGAGCCACCCATAAAAGTTGGGTTCCTACACTCCCACAGAGACAGAATCAGGAGTCTGTCTCCTTTGATTACTATATTTCAAAGGGATAACTCCCAAGTCCTTGAGAAAGACATTCCTGGGTTGTAGAAATTTTACAGCTCAAAGGACAGAAACAAAATTTATAATTGCAAGGTTTCTAAAGTAAATGTTCTAAGACAAGGTCAGAGAGGAGTCTGTAGTCCAGAAGAAACCCCTCATAATGTTAAACTCCTCTAAAGCTGAGGGGAATGTGAAGGCTCTCTTGGCCATTAGGAGTACAATTTAGAGCTGTCCAGAAATAGTGATTGTGGGAAATATTATTGGGAGTACAAAAAAAAAGGTAGTGTTATAAATAAATGTTTGTTTTCTAATTAAATGTGATTTTTAAGTAATTGAAAAAGAAAACCACTACTGTGAATCAGGCAGTAAGGCAGTCAATGAGAATTGTAAGTTTGGTAGAATAGCTTTTCCAGTTGAGTTCAGTGCCATTATCAGTTGCTCTAGAAAATTTAGGTTTCAAGTCCTTTGTGGGAACCCTAGGGTTTTTCTTTCCCTTTGACAGCCGTATGGGTTAGCCTGCCAAATATAAGTTCAAAGGGAAAAATATAATGCTTGCTTGCAGGAGTTCTCATTTTTCACAAGGTTAGCAATAAAGTTATAGGCTATTTTAATCTAGTCTATTGCTATATCTTAGCAAATGAGTTTGATTCAACTTATGGAAATCGGCAAACATTTGCATAATTACTAGATGACAGTGGAAATAAGATGACTTCCTCTTTCTGATTCATTATGCTCTAGTATCCCCAAAATAGAAAATACATAAGTTAAGAGAGGCATTACCTTACCACAGCCAGCATCGGCATCTGAAGAGGGAAAGACTTCAGACCACCCAGACATGATATACCCACAACTAGACAAAGTCTCTTACAATCCACAGGCATTAATTCAATGAAATCCAAAAGCCACCAAGTGGCCAGTAACGTTGGTGGGGGAAGACTGCCCACTTATACCTAGGGAACGTCTTGTAAAGAAGTCACTAACAAATTGCCCATATCTTTAATCGGTTTTGAGTAACTTCACCTTTTAGATACACATAGTTGGAGTCTAGTGCCTTTAAAATCTCCTTTTTCTTAGATGATTATGTTGATGACCTAACATCAGTAACCAAGAAATGAGAACTGCCGGCACAGCAATGGTTCCATTGGATTATCCCCGTAATTTAGTAAAGTTTATTTTAGCCCCTCTTTCAACTTTCTTCTGCAATGTGCATTTTTTTTTGGAAAATAACAAAAATTGCTTGTCATATTAAAGGTAAGCCTTCTCAGTTTGAAGTCCGCCTCACTGAACAGCCGCTTTTACAGCTCCGTCAGCAAACACATCCCATTCGGATGTTTTCCTGTGAGCTCTACAACAGAGGACTGGTCTGAGCAGACAGATGTATAGCCTCTCACAAATCAGCTGTCAATTTCCTGTGAGATATTTTATTTCCCCTCCAAGTAAAGAATCCTGTATTTTTCCAAGTTTCCTCTGTTTCATGACAGACATCAAACAGTATTACACACCCATGTTGCAATTCTCTTGTAACTGCTGTTGACTAGGCTGCGTTCAGATCTTTACAAGAACTGCAATTCTTGTTGCTCCTATTGACTAGGCTGTTGTGCCAGTTTAGTTCTAGGAATAATACAAGCTTCCAAAATACAGGACATCACTATCGTGTAGAAAGCTATTATTTGGCCACTTTTATCCTAAGTCCATGATCTATCAGAAAGCATTATTAAATGGGCATTATGAACAAGAATATCAGATGAATCAGGTCAGGACCTACTGTCTTATTCTATTCTTATTATACAGTCATGATCATCTATTGGATCAGGATGTGGTAAGAGACTAACAAGATGTAGGAGACTGAATCTCCCAAGCACAATATTGGGATTGGATAATACCGCTCGTTCATAGCCAGTCTGATAGCATACTCATGTAATCTATATCTTACGCACCTGTAAGATAGCTGTCACAATACACTGGGTATGAAGATAAGTCAAGAGACCAAAGGTAAGGGTTTCAGTCTTTTTTAAAGGCAGTCTGCCGCTGTCACCGCATCCCAGTATCCAGTGTCATGGCTGCCAGAAGAGCCGCAAAATACATTTTTGATGTGTGGCCTAATACCACATTTTGAACTTAAAATTCCAAGAGTAGCATCTTTATTTTCATTAAAAAACAAGTAGAAATGCTTTACAAAATTTAGAATGCCGAAAACTGAGACCATAGTGCATTTTTGGCCACAGGCCTCTTCAGAATGTACAGACTTGATCCGAAGAGCTGAGGAGCTATCATGCATTTGCTTCATCACAAGTTCTTACCACACTGCACAAGCTGGACTCCATTCTCCACGATGTCCTGCTAGTTACCAACATGGTCCAAGTTGGTTTCTGTTGTAACAGGGCATTTCATCTGTAAAATGGGCCAACTCTTTAGGGCCTCAAAGACAACAAATTCTCTAAATTTTTCACCTCAGTTTAATAATAATGCTATTTATCTAGTGAGGCATTATGCTCTGTGAAGGGAGGATTGTAACAAGGACAAGGCATCAGGTTTGCTTTGCTCTTTAGTTTTGGACTCTGCCAGTAAACCATCTATATAATGAACACTTACACATCCTGCTGGTGAGATAGCTTCCTCTAAGTTTTATTTTATAAATGACTAGAGAAATATAGGAGAGCATTGAGACTCTTGAGGAATCCTTTGCCATAGATATGGAACTTTTTATAAGTAAAAGCAAATGAAAATTTAGACTTGTCCATTAGAGGAACAGAACCAAAAAAAAAAAAAAAAAAAAAGCAGAGCACAGATAAATTACAGAAAAACTTTACAGAGGATGGTATCAAATTTATAATGGTCCAGTGTAAGGAACTACAAGTGTTAATGGAACCATGAATTTATTTCCTTCTTCAAGATCTTGTATAAAGGTCAGCCTTCTTTATCAAATTTGCCTTCCTTCTTTTGAATGTTTGGCAGTATGAGTATTACAGGGTGAGTGCCCTTTTCATAATTATTTCTTTTTCTAATTATTTTTACAACTGCTTTTATTTCTTCTAATTCTTGAAAAAGGGTTTGACCCATGGCCATTGCTGATGCATTCAATATGCCATTTCTACTGGTTCTACATCTCAGATTAAACCTAGTATTCCATATTATTCCAAAGTGATACATTGATTTGTTTTTGCTCAAGGAAACTGAACCAGCACTGTGTGAGGCTGCCACTCTCTGTGCATCCCTCTCCTTTCAGTAAACAAATCAGATGGTTTTTCCCAAGGGCATTCCCTGGACCCTCCATATGGAGTATGCAATATGGTGGCCATAATTGCGCAGGAGGCCTTTCCACAATGGGTTTACATGAAAAGTAAGAAAACATGTTTCTCATTCTCAGGCTTTGCCTGGGAACCACAGGAGGAAAAAACAAAACAAAACAAAAACCCCACGAATATAAAGCTTATTCAAAATACCAACAACCAATTAGATGAAAAGAGAAATTTCTAGGCAAATTTCAGAATAAATAGCACCAGTATCTGCCAGAAAAAGCAAGGATATGTTAACTTGAAAGTTACTGAAACATATATTTTACAAGTTCCAACCTCTGAGATTCTCCCAGTGAGTTGTAAACTATTTATTAATTGTGTCCCTTCCTGATTTCCTGTTTCTGCAATCATCTGGAATCTCTTCTCTCCAATCCCTGTTCCAATGCCCCGGCTTCTTGCAATAGTGAAGCTTCCTCCTTAGCTTCTTTTCTAGATTGGCCAGAATGGAGGTTATTCCCTTTAGCCAATATTTATAAACTCAACAGTAAACACAGCCATTTTTAACTTCTCTTTATCCTTCATGTTCTTTAAGATTGTCTCAAAACTGAATAACTGCTGCTAAGATTTGAGGAACAGTCTGTCCTTGCCATTCTGCCACTTTTTTCTTAACTTAAGCTCAGCTAGTCAACAAGAGAGCCAAGGTGAAGGTGGATAGGAGCAGAGGATGATGTTGATCTGCCCCTGGATCCATGCAAGCAAATTTTCAGAATGTCTCAACAAATTGCTGATGGAAATAATGGGATATTGCCTTCTTTGGAATATAGCACTGCAGTTTCTCCAGCTCATCGTCACAGGAAAGCTCTGAGCAATCTGTTTCAATGGGTCTCCCACGTCCTGAGTTGTACATTTGTGGAGGGTGATGAATAGTTGGCTACTTCCTGATGTGGTGGGTCATTTTCTGCTCCTCAATAGGCTTGTGACATCAAGCGAGCGAAGTCTGCTGGTTGCAGAGCTTCACACAGTAGCCCGTGCACACACATAAGCATGAGCGTCTGAATTAAAAATGCTATGAAGGATGTCTGCAAACTTCTGGGAACTGGGGAAAGCTTTCATATGAATAACATCAGCCAGCGGCAATGCTAGGTAGATCTCAAAGGCATCGGTGTCGCTGGTGATCAAATAAGCGAAGCTGGTTTTCCTCACATTTTAACAAGAAAAATGTGCACTTATATGGCTTTTTGGCTTTTTCCTCGTGTTGGTATAGTCATCAACATAAAACTCTTAAAAAATTTGCCTCTTTCCAAGTAACTAGGGAAACTGATTTGCATCATGTTGCCTTTGTAGAGGAATTGATCTTTCCCATGAGTTCTCAATTATTCCCTAAATTTATCCATTTATAATCTCTGCTTTCCTAGACACATGATGTATGGAGAAGATCTGCTGAGATACAGCATGAGCTCAGTGTTAGGATATGAGGCGTACAAGCAGGTAATTCATTACCAGCTAAAGGAGTTGTGTCCTCATCCTTCTTTGAAGAGAAATCTGCTAACAAATGGAACCATATATCTAAAAAATCACAACTTTCCTCTTCCCAGGATGTATTTGAGGCTAGAGAGGATAAAAAGGTATAGGGGAAGCAGAAGAAGTATAAATAGCAAAAAAAAAAAAGGAAGAAAAAGTTTCTGTGAAAGAGCAAGTACTTTTAATTCTCACATTCCCTCTTCCATTCTTCTCCTTCCTACTGGCTATCCAAATCATTTTTAACTTTCCTCTTAGAATAATATCCATCCAATAATACCAGTAATTGTTTGCTTAGAATGAGGCCCTTCCCAAACCCTCCCATATCCTCAAAGGCCGGGCTCTCATGTGTATTTCAAACATGAGACGGGGGGTTTAGCTGTTCAAGGGAGAGCTGCCAGCAGCATTCCTGGCTTCCCATAGTTTTCCTCCGTCAAAACGAGTCATGATCCTGACGGCATTTTAGAGCCCAACGTCCCCTTGCTTACTCAAATAATAAAATCTCCACCTTGGAGAGGATGATTCGTCCAGCTAGTATTCCAAAAGAGCAGAGCGCTAGAAGAGAGACTTTGTTTGCTTACAGGACTCTTATGCCCACAAGACCTTCAGCTGGTCCACACTGTTCAGGAATCTACCATTTGTATCCCATCGTCATCACCAAATTGCTGAGGAAATACAAGTCAAAATTAAGTCTTTGCCAACCCAGTGAACTTTCTCCAGCAAATGTAGAAAAGAATAAATGGGTTTAATACTAAATAAGCATTAAACCAGACGGATACACATCATAGGCAATCTGTTAAGGAGATTGCTTAGAGAAGTAAAACTCACCTCTGTGTGTAGTCAGGCAAATACAGTCTATTACAAACATGCTCATTGTTCTTATCAAAAGGAGAAACACAACCTCTTTCTTTATGACAAGCAGGAAGTTATATCACAGAGCTCTGTGGCTAAACTTAAATTCCCACAGAAACAGGGAGACAGGGTGACATCCTCCTGGATGGTTACATTTCTTTCAGAGAGAGGGTCCCAAAGCTTCCAAGAAAAACATTCATGTTGTGGAAAATTGGCAAGAGGCACATTTAGCTTAAAATATTCCCATCCATATGAAAGTAACAGATGCCATTTATAATTTAAATTTTCTAAAGGAAATGCTAAACAAAATGGGGGATTTGTCTTTCTAGTGTCAGGAGAATTATTATTTTAATTACCCTTATTTTTTAGGTTTATGTTAACTTTCACACCACAAATGAGTGGGTAACTAGGTAGAATTGTGGCCAAAAAGAAAAGAAGTTCGTAAGGGGACATTAGTTGTTCCTTATGAACTGACCAAATCACCACACTAGATGTTTTGTTTGGTAACAGTTCTGACTAAAATGGACATGAGGATATAATAAAAAGAAAACAAAATCTTCACTTATAAACACCTTTTATTATCTTTTGTGAGATGGATTGTTAGCATGTTTGATGTAATGTATCTCATGCACTAGCTACAGTTTCAAGCTCTCCTGCCCATTTCATTCTGGGTTTATTTTACTTCCTGTCATCTCTAACTTGAGTTCTCACTCTTGTCCATTGATCTGGTTTTCTACTGTAGCTCAAAAGACCAGTATGCATTAACTAGCCAGTTTGAAAATTGAAAGTTCACATACCACAATGTTTAATTGCAAGGTGTTTTCAAATAGGTGATAGTGTGTGTGTAGATATATACATACAGATACACACATATATTACAAAGGAGAGCTATGTGTGTGTATCTTTTATATTATAATAATTTTAAATTTGCTTTAAAATTTAAAAAAAAAGACATAACTACAATCTAATATGTTACAATATCTTGTAGGGTCTTTATACTGTAACATTCACAACTTTCCTCAATCAGGTATAATCCTATAATTAAATAATAATATGTAACTGAGTTTCTTTGTGATAGGTTCACAGAAATTCTGTAACACTGGACACCGGTGCTGTAGCTACAGTGCTCACGCAGCCGCCCACTGATGACACATCACTGTTTTGGTGGCTGGCATTTTGCTGCCATGGTCACTGCAAGGATGTGTCCCTCCATGTTGCCCTCTCCTGGTCTAATGGTAGTATAGTCTCTATCCAAGAGATGTTCTCAGAGAATTCTTATTATGAAAGGAAACTTTATATACGATGATGATGATGATGATGATGATGATGATGATGATGGGTTTTTTTTGGTCCCAGTATTTATTGTCAGTGCTTAGGTGACTAAGCAGAAAACTAGTGGGTACAAATAAGTAAGTCATTAAAACCGTGTGTATACATTGCTCTTATAAATGAAAATATTACATTCTGATTTATGTTACTGGTTTCTTGTGACATGGTTATGATCCATATCCGAAAACTGGGTATACTCTGGTAAACCAATGTAAAACAAGTTTCAAAACTGGTTTAAAAAACAAGCTGAGAACAAGACGATTGATGGTGATAGGATATCTCATTCAAGAAACCCTCATCAAGAGAAGTAAAAGGAAGTCAGAGATAACTGAGGTGATAATGAACAAAAAAGAAAAGAACACTGAATGTTTAACTGTGGAGGAAGGGACATGGGCAAATTATAAGGTTTGAGAAATCTTACAAAGTTCTTAAATGAAATGCCCATGAAAAATAAGTTTCTCATGTTTTGTCAACACAATAGTCAAACATTATTTCTGATGTCAACTGAGAGTGGATAGCTCCCTGGACCTTCCTATTTCCTTACACAATTGCTTTAGTTCTCTGACTCATGCCTTCTCCTTGTTTTAAAATGTAACTGTTTCAAACAAGGGATGTATTTGTGTTCCCTCATCTTAAGTGGATCATTTGTATTTCTAAGAGTAGTGTTATCCAAAAACAAACAAACAAACAAACAAAAAATTATTTGGGCATTAAAACTGGGAAACTATTTAATAAATGTTCTGTTAACCTTCTATGTTAAGGTCCTATCCATAGTAATAATAGGTCATTTTTAAGGATCCTCAAAATTTTGAAAACTACATCAAATACGTGCTGTTACTGTGTATTTCATCATGATCAAATAGCCATCTTCCAGCTGAAGTCAAAAACTCAGAGGTGATAAGTAACCTATCCAAAGTCCTACAGGTGGTGCAGGAGCAGGCAGGTGATTCAAATCTAGTTGGTCCAACTCTAAAGCCTGTATGTTACCTTCCATCACATGACACTGTCTTTTCCAAAATGCACATATGAGTGATGGCTATGGACAGTGAACTCCAAAGAAAGGTACACACTGGCTACTATCTATTATTTTGGCTCCACGGGTTTCTCAGAGCAGCAAGTTTTCCTGGACTTTGGCCATCTGTTAACTGAAAAAAATTATGTGCTGCGTGATATTTTGGCAGCCCATCAGTCATTCTGGCATCTTTATACCAATAGAACATCCTTGTAATCAAACTATTACTAAGAATAAAATGCATTTAAAAACGAGTAAAAAGACATAAATACACTCACCCGGAATTTAACCAAAATTAAGTTTGTTCTAACTTCTCTAGCAAAAATGTTCAAAGGGTTAGACATATCAAACTTCACACACATGCAAAAATAATCACCAAACACATTCAAAAGAATTCACTAACAACTAAGTAACTAATCACCCTACAAATACAAATACCAATTTAATGCTTAACAAACATTTTAATTCATAAGCTCCAACTTTTTTTTTTAAACCTTTACTGTTTTTAACTATTGGGTCTGTAGCACAGAGGGCTGAGTTGTAGGATCAGTCAGTTGATTCCCTGGGGTCACGTTGAGACGCCATGAAGGGTTCGGCTGGGCCCCTCTCTGATGGTAACTAGCACCATCATTTGCTGCAGTGGTCTGACCTGACCACTTGTCATGGGGCCTGAACTGTAACTTTCTGAGCCTGGGGTAGCTGGCTATGGGGTAGTGCTAAAACAATCGGTAAACCAGGCTTGCTCAAAGTTGTTAAAATTAACTTCTGTCCATCCTGTTTAAGGGTCTGATTGCCAAGTGTAAGATCAGATATCTGTGAAACTTTGTTTAAAATAATCTGATGGGCAGATACAGTCACAGGAGTCTTAGCACCAAGTTTTTGAAGGCCACTGGAAATGCTGGTTTCACTCGTATTAGAATCTTCTTTAGTCATTGTGGTATTCATTGCAACGGCCTTAGTGTGGTTACTCTACACTGTGATAGGTTCCGTGGAAATGGCCGTGGCTGTAGAGTCACCAGTAGAATTTGTTTGCAGTTCTGTCTCCATGGGAATCGGGGGTGAAACAATAACAGCCTTAGCACCATCATCCTCCCCTAAAGCTGTACCAGTGTCCATTATTTCCTCTGGAAGCAAACTATCCACCTAAGCCGGCACCACCTCCAGGATCGTTCTCTTGCTAGAAAGTTGTTCAGGCGCTTGCTCGAACGACAGTTCCGTAGAAACAGGCTGAAACAAGCGTTACCACCCAACCTAATCACCGTCCCTGTGCACGTCCCTATATAAACTTTAAACTTTATTACCTCAGCCCCAGCTGCATCCACTCGCACTCCGCTGGGCTAAGGCCTGGCCTGCCCCCTTCCCGTGTACCTTGGGGACATTAGGACATCGGGCTGGTGGGCTTCACCAGGAAAACGGACACAGACGAAGATACCATAAAATGGGCGTAGGAAGAAAGGGGTGGCGGGCCGCAGGGAAAGGAGGGGCTGGCACAAAATTATACAACAGCAAAACCATTTCCCAGAAACGCAAGGCTGGCACGCCCGGCTTTCAGGCCACGCAGTGTGTGGGCCGACAGCCGAGGGACCCCATACTCCAGCCCGCCAGGCGCGGGGCGCTCCCTGGTGACAGCCGCCCTCCCCGGCTCGGAAGGGGAGGGGCTGTTAAGTTCTAATGTAGTTTTCCAGCTATCCTCGTGGTTATAGCAATAAAGTAGGTAAACATGGTAATTTCTTATTTTAAAAGTCAGCATCACTAGCCATCAGAGAAATGCAGATCAAAACCACCATGAGGTACCACCTCACACCGGTCAGAATGGCCATCATAAACAGATCCTCAAACAGCAGGTGCTGGCGAGGCTGTGGAGAAAAGGGAACCCTAGTCCACTGTTGGTGGGAATGCAGACTGGTGCAGCCACTGTGGAAAGCAGTGTGGAATTTCCTCAGAAAGCTGAAAATGGAACTGCCTTTTGATCCAGTGATTCCCCTGCTGGGACTATACCCTAAGAACACCAAAACGCCAATGCAAAAGAACCTATGCACCCCAATGTTCATAGCAGCACAATTTACAATAGCCAAGTGTTGGAAGCAACCTCAATGCCCATCCGTAGATGATTGGATCAAAAAGTAATGGTACATATACACAATGGAATACTACGCAGCAGAAAGGAAAAAAGAACTACTAAACTTCGCGACAGCATGGATGGAACTGGAGAGCATTATGCTAAGCAAAATAATCCAGCGGGTGAAAGACAAATACCATATGATCTCACCTATAAGTGGAACCTAACCAACACTACAAAGATACAAGGAAAATAAGACCAGCAACACTGAAAGGAAATCAACAGAAACAAGAGGGAAAGGGGGGGGGGAAGGGAAGGGGAAAGTCAAGGAACATATAGCAAGGACTCATGGACAAAACCAAAGGGGAAGAGCTGAGGGAGGGAAGGAGGGAGGGGGCAAGGGAAAGTGGTGGGGGGGAGGCAGAGACAAATGTATTTGAAAAAATAAATTAAAATTAAATTTTAAAAAAAAGTCTGTATTTTTAAAATGTAATTTAGCATTCTCTATATGAGTATTTCACTCACCAGGAAATTCATTTTTCTCTTTCTAACCTTGGTAGCCGTTTCTCCCCAAGATCTCATTTACCGTCCTCCTTTTATCTGACCTTTGGCTTTGTTTCAAGTATGTGGCCACAACATTTTTAATGACAGAGGAAACATGCAGTAATTTCCCTTGTTAGGGTTATAAAATTGAGCATTACTGGATAAGATTATTGATGCATAGATTTAGTGATGCTATATGAAATTAGCAGCATGTTTTTAAAATAAAAATATTTTCAGGAAACCATGTGACATAGCTAGCCTAACATCAGTATTTCAAAGGGTTATGTTATATTACTTGACATTTTATTGTTCTTCACAATGCTTAAATATTTTTTACAATATTTCTTCAGAACAGAGTTCTGTGAAACTTGAAAGGTTAAAATGAAGTGCATTCCTGCTGTTATTTTTTTAAGCTTAAAGATTTTTATAAATCCTTTTTTTCCCTTTTCAGTTCAAAAAGAAATATACAATTCTCTGATGATCTAAAATTTAATATGTTGCCTCAGGAATATGAAAGATCTAGCCCAGTTAAACACATTAAATGGTACTTGTTTATAATAAACTTGATCACTACGTCACACTGTTTGTTCTATCTCATCAATGCATAGTCTTGTAAATTTATCTGGCAGTTGCTTTTTTCTAACCAGGAATGTATTGAAAAACATGTCTTTCTCATAATTTGCCTGCAGAGGGTGTTTTAATAACCCATTGCTCTCTTCTTTGACCATCTCCTTTTAGGCTGACTGGGAGCTTTGTGCCAGACTTGATAGTGAGCATGAGTAGCCAAATGTGGCTGCACCTGCAAACCGATGAAAGTGTCGGATCTGTTGGCTTCAAGGTTAACTACAAAGGTAATGGTGAATTGCTACTATGGGAAATATGGTATCTGAACACCACCAGAGAATACTTTTAAATTCTCATTTAATGGCATCTACAAAATAAGTTTTCCAGAACACAAGTAAGAATATATTTTTAAAAAAATGCTTTCCGTCTTAGGTTACTACAGATGTTTATTTCACTTTTCTTTACGGAAAATAGTCTTTGTAAATGTGCCTATTTTGCATGCATCATGTCTCCCCCAGTCCACGATCTGTCCCTGTGCTTTAGTCACACTGGACTCCTAGCCTTTCCCAGGACAGACAGTGCAGTTTTATACACTTCATGAAGGTTTCCTGGCGAAAAAACAAAAACAAATAAAAAGCCACTATACTAATTATTAAATGCTTAAATAACAAGTAAAGGGCTTCATTTCTCAACGAATTGCAGGTAAATGTTTTGTTGTAATCTATTACTAATACTCTCAGAACAAATACTCAGTCTTATTGTTTAGATTATTAACTCCTATGTAACTCATAGACCACAGATGTGTGATATTGATACCACCCATCCCAGTGTTGGTAGTGATAGATTGATGATTAATTATGTGTGTATAACAAAATTTTTTTCTAGTTCCATTTATAAGAGATGGATGCAAGCATTGTGAAATCATGAATAACTTTGACACATGATGAACCTTGATTAAAGTTAGAAATAATAGATATATATACACAGCATACATGTTAGAAATGCTAATTTGGAATTCTGACTGAAGATATATGTAAATGTTGGTAAATTCCACTAAAACCCATGCTTTAAAAGATGAAAATGTAAAAGAGCTCATCAGAATATTAGGTTGCTTGAATTTATTATTTCTATTGTGGTAAAAAGTATTATTCTCTAGCTTATCAATTAAACAATGGCTATACAAAATTCTCTTACTTGCATAATCATAATTTTCAATCAGAGTTTCCTTTTTCAAACATTGCCTTGCCATGCCTTTGTATCCCAACACATGGGAATGATGCATGATGTTTCAGGGAGACAGTACACATGCATTCTGTGTATTTAACTTGTGACTAAATTTGGTACTGTATTAATTTGAATAGTTCAGAAAAACCTATATAAATGTCAGTTTTAAAAAAATAAAAAAGTTAGTCTGATTATAATGTAAAATATACTTATCCTTCATTTAAAATCCATACCTGTCCTCAGTAAATGAAACGATGTTACAGAATTTAAAAAATGGTCAGCTTATGTTGAAAGTATATACATCCTGATTTCTCTTTTTTATCTTATTTTTCCCCCTCTAAATGGATAATTGAAACTGGCATTCTTATATTCCTCTTGGTTTTATTATTTTCTTTGCCCTATGAAGGTTACCTGTCAGAAAACCTGGAGTCATTCAAACCTTAGAAACTGTATTAATCATTAATGGCAGTGCTTCAACAGAGAACAGTTATTAAAGCTCATGAACAGGTTGGAGCAGCAGGAGAGTGTTCTCTTGATATTTACAAAGCTCTTCACTCCGCTGCATTTCAAGAACTAGAAGTACATTGTAAAACAGCACAAAAAAATCAACATTATTTTTGTTTTCTTTCTGTCACTTTTCAACAAGACTAACTCAGAAAAATATTTCCTAAGATTCTGCTTATGTGCCAACTACAGAATGAGTTGTTGAATATAGGAGGAACAGCCAGACATTATCTCTCTAAGAAAGATCATAATATAGCGACAGAGAAATATGTACCCAACTATTCATACACAAGTATTTGCAAAAATGAGGTACTTGAAACTAGCCCAGGAGAGTCTTAGCGAATGATGCTCTTATTGTCCCTTCCTTCAGCCTGCTCATTCCAATCTAACCTCCACATGCTAATGGGGATCTCTCTACAGCAAGGAGGTAATCATATTACAACTTTACTCTGTTTCCATAACTTTTCATTGTATAGAGCTAGAATCTTTAAGTGCCGTAGATCTTATCTTTCTGCTTTCTTCACGTTTTTGTCTTCCTCCCTACAATTGATTTTTTATCAAATTATTCAGAGTTCTCTGAACCCTGCAAGATGTTTCACACTTCTCCCCTGACCATTCAGTAAATTCTACCTGAATCCCTAGTCTAATTTTAATTTAACACCACATTACTCATTCTTCAAGAAAAAGTTCAAATATGTTTTCTCCTCTGGAGTTTTCCATACTTCCACCTATTACAAAAGAACACTTCTGTTTGATAAAACGTTCCCTTATATATGAGGTGAGACCTAAAAATGGAATTTATTCATTAAAAAATTGTGTATTTATTCTTACATGTTTAAATTTCAATCACCTTTAAAGTACTCTCAATTTGATGCAAAACACCTATTGAGACCTTTTTTGTACTGCTCAATAGTTTTTGAACTTGTCGATCTTAATGAATTTTAGCACTTCTGCCTTTTTTGTTGTTTGTTTGTTTATTTATTTGTTTGTTTTACCTCTTCCACATCTGCAAAACATTCCCCTTTGAGGACTCTGTTCATCCAGGGAAACAAACAACAACAACAATAACAACAAAGTTGCTAGGGGTGAGATCGAGTGAATAGGGAAGGTTGGGCATAAGGGTCATGTTGGTTTTGGCCAAAAACTGCTGAACACTCAGGGTGGTGTTGGTAGGTGCACTTCTAAATCACCCCTCATGAAATGGGCAAAAGTGTTGAAAGAGTGTTCAAGAAAAATTCACTGAAGCCAAACAAAATCTCTTACAACAATGCCAGCTGGTACACTGATACAGATGTGTTCCTAGAACACTCACCCACCCTCCAGAATATAATACTGTTTTATTGCGTTCTCCCTCCTATACTATTTACCAAATAACTAGATGGTAAAATGTCCTATTCATCTTTAATTTTTTCAATAGAAACTCCCTGTTTTGTCATTGTTGGTGAGTCATGACTATACAATAGAGCTGACCAAATGATTTAACCTATGTAATATAGGGTAAAATATGTTCTCAAAAGTGTGTTTACCATGAATTTTTTCTACAGTGAAAACCTTACTTTCACATTATCCATAATTTAAAAACTGAGCTCAAAGTTAAAGCAGGGTTCATTTGAGAAGTTTCAAATTTTGATGTGCAGATAGCTTCAGCAACTCTGCCTACTAAAAATAATTTTCATAATTATCATGCTCTCTGTTAAGTAGTGTGTTGGTTCTAAATGGAACACCTGCTAAAATAGCTTTTCAGTTCTGATCTAAAGATAACTTCTTTTTTTGTCACCTGTAGATTTTATATGACATAGCATTAAAAGAAGCTCTCCTATAAATTAAACATTTTTCTGTATATTCTTTTTAAATTAAAAAAATAAACGTAGTGACTAAATTATGTAATTTAGATTTTGTTTTTTATAGTATAGTCTCAAGGTTTTATTTATTTATTTTTATTGAGAAGAGAAGGGAGGGAAAGAGAGAGGGAGAGAAACATCGATGTGAGAGAGATATATCGATCGGTTGGTTGCCTCTTGTACATGCCCTGACTGGGTCCTGAACCTGCAACCCATGCAGGTGCCCTGACTGGGAGTTGAACCCACCATCTTTTGCATTACAGGATAATGCCTAACCAACTTAGCCACACCAGCCAGGGCATTTTTTTTCCAATGCATTTTAAATCTTAGATAGTGTTTTGCAAATTGCCTAAGAGAGTGTTTTTTGGGTTTTTTTTGTAATTAAATCCATCGGGGCAGCATTGGTTAATAAAATCACATAGGCTTCAAATGTACAATTCTATAGATATATCACCGTATATTGCACTGTGCGCCCACCATCAAAGTCAAATCTTCTGTCACCATATATTTGACTTTCTTTTTGCTTTACTAATTCTCTAACCCCATTCCCTCTGACATCCACCTAGTAACATACAGAGTTATTAAATATTATTGACTATATTCTCTATGCCGTACTTTATATCCCTATGACTATATTGTAATTGCCAGTTTGTACTTCTTTATCCCTTCACCCTTTTTAACCCAGCCCTATAGTTTCTTTTTACGCTAGTTTCATAAAAGTTGGGTTTTAGGATTATTAGAGTTTCAAAGAATAACAAAGGAAGTGGTTCAATACTCTGGAAGAGTTTGAATAGCATAAGAGTTACATGTCTTTGAGATAGACCCTAACTATAAAACCGTTTGGTGATTTTTACTTAAATATAAATACTTAGCAAATTTTATTTTTTTCCACAATGGCTATCAGTCTCTTCAAAACTCTTCTTGAATTGATGTTGGTCATTTATATTTTGTTACAAAATTCCCTAGGATATAGTAATAATTTTCAAATATATTGACGTGTATATATTTGGTTTTATAAAAATTACTTTCTTGAAAAATTAATAAAGATTTATTTCCAGGTGCCTTATTTATATTATTAATTTCAGGACTAAGTTTTTCCCTATCTCTTTGTCTGCATCTGCTTTTTTTGCTGACTCAGAAATCATTCACCTTCTTTGAGTAACTACTCTCAGCTTTGATGAACCTTATCTCTTCTAATTCTATATGCCTTTGTAGGTTTTAGTTGAACAAATCAAAATTCCCTTGATACGGTTATCATTCAGGAGGGGCAATTGGTATAGATTCTGGGTGAAAACAAATCTTTTTCCTGAGATTGTAAACTCGAAGGGCCATTTAACTTGGTGTTAAAAAAGGCCAACTTTTGTTTCCTTGTGTCAGAAACTTGCCAACAGAGACAAGGCAGAACCACCAGATGGAAGAATGAGAAACAGTATTATGGACAGAACTGAAACTCCTAAATGCCTACAGGGAACACTATGCCTTGGCTTTCTGATTGTATGAGGTTATAGACTTATTCTTGTTTGAGACATGGAGAATTCAATTTCTGTCACTTATAACTAATTGGACCCTGGTTAACATACTTGTCATCTCTTTGTTGTTTAGTTCTTTCAACACATAAAAAAAGGAATATCTATATTATAGTTTAATGCATTCAGAAACAGATATACTTTTTTATTTTTAATATGGGTTGGCCCTGGATGGGTAGATCAGTTGATTAGAGCATTGTTCCTAAAATGCTAAGGTTGTGAGTTTGATCCCCAGTCAGGGCACATACAAGAATCAACCAGTGAATGTATAACAATATAAGTGTAACAGCAAATCAATGTTTCTCTCTCCTGTTCCTCCCTCCCTCCCTCCATTCCTCCCTCTCTCTGTGTCTCTCTCTCACTCTGTAAAAATCAATAAATTAAAAAAATAATAAAATAAAATATATCAGCATGAAAAAACACTTGATATAGGTCCAGGGGAGAATGCATATTCATAGGAAGGGTTACATTTGAGTAAGTAATATTTAATAATTTCTTAGCTTTTTCTCAGGAAACAAAATGAAAATATTGAGTTCTATAATTACCTTCTACTATCAGTATAAATCCTAGTAGACAAAATTCTTTATTAATCTTAGCACCTGTCCTAGTTTGTTTTGTCCTCAAACTGTATCATGAGATTGATTGAAATGTTTTGAAAGTAACATCAATTCCTTTGCTCTTTCATGATTAATTATGACATTGACACATGATCTTGCTTAGTTATCATTGAAATCATTTTGTGGGGATAATGGAAAAAAATTTGTGGAAAATGTTTTTGATTCATTATTCTGCCTTAAGATTTCTGTTATGAATAGTTCAGAAATAGACCCGCATATAGATGACCAGTTGATTTTTAACAAAGATTCTAAAAAGTTCAGTGGGAAGAGGATGTCTTTTTTTTAAATAAATAGTACTGAAATGACTGTATAGCCAAATGCCCCCCCCAAAGAAAACCTCAACCACTCTTATCTTACATAGTATACAAAAATTAATTTGAAATGGATTATGGACCTAAATATAAGAGCTAAAACTGTAGAATTTTTAGAAGAAAATATAGGGAAAAAGCAGTTATCTTGGTTTAGGAAAAGTTTTCTTAGGAGAGCAAAAGCATATTATATGTTATGTTCTAAACGTTGTTCCCCTTGAAAGTATAGAGGTTGAAACTATAACCCCCAATGTGACGGTATTTGGAGAATGGGCTTTAGGGAGGTAATCTGACATAAATGAGGGTGAAACTCCATGGTGGCATTAGTGTCCTTATAAGAAGAGACACAAGAGAGACTGCTCTCTCTCTTAAAATACTTGCACTGAGAAGGGGCCATGTGTGTATACAGAGAGGAGGCAGCGTAAGGGTCTGGAACCCAAATCTTGGACACCCCAGCCTTCTGGGACTGTGAGGGAAAAAAATGTTTATGATGTTTAAATCACTCAATGTATTGCATTTTGTAATGACAGCCCATACCAATTAAGACATTAAAGAGGAAAATGATTGATAAATTTGGCCTTATTAAAATTAAAAGGAGGTCACCAAAAGACATTGTTTAAAAATATAAAAAGGTAAACTACAGACCAGAAGGAATAATTGCAAATATATACATAATAAGAGACTTGCATCCAGAAGATGTAATAAATCTTAAAAGCTCAATAATGAATAAAACAAATAATCAAATTTAAAATGGAGTAAAGATTTGACTGGTTACTTGGAAAATGGAGATATATAAATGGCCTAAAAACATATGGAAAAAATGCTCCGCATCATTGGCATTAAAGCACTACAAATGCAACCACCAGGAGATACTGTTCTTTTGCCCACCAGAATGGTGAAGGTTATAAAGTATTTACTTGGTGAGAAAATGGAGCAACTGGACTTCTCCTGCACTGTTGGTAGGAAGATAAAATAATATAACTACTTATGAAAGGATTTTGATAGTTTCTTAAAGATGTGCCTACTAAAAACACAGACATTTTACTCCTAGACATTTTCACGAAAGAATCGAAAACAAATGTCTACATAAAGACCTGTAAAGAAATATAATAGCATGATTTATCTCACCAAACTGGAAATAATCTAAATGTCCATTTCTTTATGAGTATAGAAATGAAATGGACTATATCCACACAATGGACTACAACTCATCAATAAGAAGAAGAAGAGTATTAACACAAGCAACAACATGGAAGAAAAACAAACTCATTATGCTTGGTAAAAAAAGCCAAGCCAAACTGTATACACTCTACTGGATTGGCCAAAAAGTTTGTTTAGGTTTTTTTTTTTCTCTGTAAAATAAAGGCACATTTTTTTTTCATTTTCACCAATAATTTCATTGATTTGGATATTCTGAGTACATTGGCTGTCTCCCACTATTAGCTTCTAGTGGGTAGAGGCTAGGGATGCTGCTAAACATCTTCCAATGCATACGGCAGCCCCACAGCAAAGAGTTATTTGGCCAAAATGTCAATAGTACCAAGAAACTTTGCAGATCACTTGTGACACATTTGATCAATCATAGCACTTTCTCCATACACTGCACAAATCTTATGATTTTGCATTCCAGTTGCATTTTTACCTTTCTTGAGGTAATAAAGCATAATATGCCAAAAATTATGCATATTTTCTTCCATCTTTAATATTAAAATGACTGCACAAAAATTCACCAAATATGATGTTTCCTTTTTTTTAATGCATGCCAATGTGACAACTGACACAATACAATCTAACAAGCCTGTTTCAAATGAAGTTAAAGACAGCTAAGCACTATTAGAGCCATCACATGGGAAAAAAAAAAAAAAAAAACTACACAAACTTTTTCGCCAACCCAATGCATATGTCTATTTACAGAAAATTCTAGAAAATGCTGACTGCTGACGTGGTTATACCTGCAGAATTTAGGTTTTTCTCCTTTTTTGGTAGGTTAACTCTATTACAAACAAGAGTGTCAATGATATAATAGAGATTATGTTAAAGAAATTTTACTTCTAAGCAACAAATCAAGTGCCAACTATTGCATTTACTTTTTCATTTTCCATTAAAACAGCCATAGTGTGATATGAGTTTGTACAAAGTGAAAATTCAGTATAATAAACCACTTATTTCTTAATCCTGGTAGGGTATGCCTAAGAAAACCTAACTTTGTCTTGTGTGGAACTGATTCTTAATGAAACTAGAAAAATCCTTTTTTGTTCTAGTTATATGAGATTTTTTCATTTTGATCCATTTATATGATTTTTAGGTCTCTATTAGAATATTTTTCCAGAAATCCCCATTTGTAAGACCTCCAAATGAAGCCTTGGTTTATTTATGATTAGAGTCAGTTAAAAAATTAGTCTTCACTATGTTTATATAGTGGAGAAATGATGGTATATGGTAAAAGAGTTAATTGTATGTCTACTTCTTGTCTTTTTAGATATATTTAAATAGGAACTCTGCTTAATATGTCATTGCACCTCCACAGTACTTACTACAATTCATATGGATGGTCCTATAAACATATCAAATTTTCATTTGCAAAATAGCTCATTGAGATTAATACAAAACCAAAATGGCTTTCAGTGTTAAAGAATTACTATATTATTAACAGCTAGTTCTTAAATTTTGAATTTGAAAATTATGCTTTAATAAATTACACTAAATAAAGTGTAATAATGAAGATCTTTCAAGACTTTGAGATTCATGAATTCCCTGAATTTTTACAGGCATATCTTAGTTTTCTAGTGCTTTAATATCAAATTAGTGTGATAAAATTATGCATGTCATAGTTGCGTCATTGATTTTTTAAAAATATTTTACTTATTGATTTTAGAGACAGAGAGGAGAGAGAAAGAAGTATCAATCTGTTGTTCCACTTATTTATGCATTCATTTGTTGATTCTTGTATGTGTCCTGACTGGGGATCAAACCAGCAACCTTGGCATATGAAGACAACACTCCAAAAAAGTTACATGCCCATCCAGGAATATCTTTTTTTTTAACAAATATTTTCTATTTCTCCATATGCTGTCCTTTAACTCAAGTGAATCCAATTTAACAAGATCAGAGTTATCTGTAGAACATGCTTAAATGATTTGATAACCTCTTTAAAAAGAGCTCTGTCAATAATAAAAACAGTGTTTAATTATTTGAAAATAACTGAAGTGTCTAGTTTCTCAGGAACTACATTATTTGTCACATACTAACATAATATTAGCATATTACAGAGATATATTTCAATTTTTATATAATTAGATTGGAGTCTATCTCCATTCCTGTACAGAAGTATATTCTTTTGGGGCATGCCAAGTGCATCACTGATAACTCAATATCTACAGAAATTAAAATTTCTATATCTTTAAAACCAGGAGTGCCTGCATTTCATTTGAATTCTAACATTTTCTTATTAGATTTGATAATTAAATGTTGATATATTTATTGTGTTGTCTAATAATATTATACCCAGTCTTTATTCATTGTAATAAACTGACATACTGTCAGTGGGATGTTCATTGCATAACTTCCAAGATAAATGTCTCCCTCGGAATTTACTCCAGATTTAATACCTCACTACCTGGTTTGGTCTGTTAACAGTAAACCAGTGAGCCCCCGTGAGCTTTCCTATTATTGCATTTTTTGCAATCTCTCTTCTCTTCATATCATTTTCTTGTTTGGTTGAAATCTTGCATTTTATGAAAATAGGTTTCTCTTTCCTAGGAAAAAATACAGTCACATGCATTTTATGTGGAATTTTCAGGACAGGGTTTCATTCTGCCTTTCAGAATAAAGAGGATTTTAAAGCATGACTCATGAAAACTTTTATGTTAGAGTAAGGTTTACTCTATTTGTTCTTGCTTTTAATTAGCTACTAGGATTTTTTTAAAATTTTATTTTACAACGAGTATATAAATTTCCTTCAGAAAGCTACTGCTCCTGAAATATCCCATTTAAATTTGTTTATCTCAGTCTGCTTCTAGAACTAAGCCCTTCATTTCTACACCCTCAAGATGAGAATGAGAAGCAATAGAATATTAAAAGTAATGTCAGGTTTGAAATATTTATTGAGTTTCAACTATGTTCCAAGCATTGTGGAGAGATCAGAGCACAAAGCAAAAAGTAAGAGACTTAGTGACAGATTTCTGTAGAGTGAGACAAAGGCTGACATTTAACAAACAACCAGCGATGTGCTAAGTACTAAGAATGAAAGCCAGGTGCTTTTTGGAGACTCCCACAAAGCACCTAAAGTAGGCTTCAAGGAAAACTCTCCCAAGGAGGTGACTTTGAACTCAGATTGAGCAGGAGTTAATGAAGTTGGAAGCTGGATGCATGATGAGCAGGTGCAAATGACATGTTCCATTTGGGGAACTGGTAGTTTTCCAGGGCATATGATAGGAATGAAGAGAGGGGGCCTAAGGGGATAATCCTAGAAGAGCTGGAGAGATGGAAAAGAGCAGACCATGCTTTGGTTTAGGAACCATGTGTAAATCTGTGATGGTTAAAGGAGTCCATTTTCCCTATGCAAGCAAAAGATCACTTTATCTGCTCCCAGGTAGACAGCTTCCTCAATTCTCTTCTGGGGATAAGAACTAATGTCAAAGAGTGGAATCATAGAACATTGAAGGTGGAAGAGACTTTGAGGTATCAAATCAAAATACTTATTTCTTCCAAAATGAGGAAATTGAGGTCAAGGAAGATTATTTTTCTCACATTCACTATAGATGGTGCCTGAGCCCAAAGTAGAACCATGATGCATTGCTACTGAGAAGGTCACTTTCCACTGCACTGCATTGCGTTTCACTTTGCATTTCTCTGTAGATCCAAGTTATATACAGTTGGTTAGTTGACAAATATACTTTTGCAGTTGTATGAATTGTTTATCAGATCATTTATAATCATCACTCTGATGAGCCTGTTTTTCCCTTAATGCCAGTAATCATTTAATTGTAAATGTTTTATTTTGGTGATTATACATCATATCCATTTAATTGGGGAAGATATTCTAAACAAAAGTGAAGTATCAATACACATAGAAATATCATTGGAAAATAAAATGTTATTCCCTATTTGTTGTAAGCAGAAAGTAAGATGTGAGATATAGGAGGTATTTAGGTTTTCAGAACTTGATTTTTAATGGCAGAGGAGAACAAATTGTTTTTCTTCATTTGAGTAAATAAAATCTCAATTTTATTTTTGCTTATTGCAACTGAGAAAAACATCTGGATAGTTTTATTCTAAAATTTTAGAATAAGGCAAATCTATGTATGAAGAGGTACTTATTTTTATAAATAAATTGTTTTCTAAATGTAGTACTGTATCATTTTTGTGGGCATAGTGGTAATGATAACTACCAACAAACTCAGTAGTTTAACAACAATTATTTATTTTTGCAAGTCTGGATAGGCTCAAGGTGTGATGATCTAGACTGAGTTTGGCTCTGTGCATCATTTATTCCACTGGGACCAGTGGGTTAGACCAGATATGGTATTTTCTTGACAATGGCAACAGTGCATATAATAAAAATTCAACCATACAGACATTTTAAAAGTCCAGCTTGCATTTGTCTGCTGAAATCCATTGGCCAAATCAAATCACATTGGCAAGCCCAGATGTAAGAGACAGGGAAATGGATTCTACTCTCCAAAAAAGGAAGAAAGAGAGTGAATATTTTTTAAAAGTCTAGTTTTGCACAAGCACTAACCCTTACATTAATGAAAAGCATTTTTAAACTAACACTGAAATCAATATTTTAGATAGATAGATAGAAAATAGATTTGTGTGTATATGTATATGTTTATATCTTCTGCCCTCACAGAGAAGACAGTCTAGTACAATTCCATAGGCTGACTGTTGCAGTGGCCTAAACACGACAACATAGAGCTGGGTTAGGGAGGCAACTTCTGAAATGAAAGGAAAGGATGAAGTGGAGATTGGAGTAAAGACTTCCCTCTGAAAAAAGACAGTTTAGTGACAGTAGGTAAAAGAGGCATAATAAAGAAATAAAGAGAAAGATGGAGATATCCATGATAGTCAAAACAGGCATAATATTTTTTGGCAAGAAAATATATTTCCATGCTAGTATGTATATCTTTTGTCATTGTAAATATCATGCATTCTTATAGAAATTTAAATGTTTAACTTTCATAGTATCGTTATTTGATACAGAGTTCCAAAAATAATATAGGAGGGATTGGAACACCTATAAATTTTAATGAGGCTTTATATTGAAAAGAATAAGTATTTTGACAAAACATACCAAATAACTGTTGATCATCAGGGCATTCCAGGATTTAATAGTAATGTGGTCTCATTCAGTGTTAAGAGCATAGGCTCTAAGGCAAAAATAACATTGTATTCAGTTACATTGCTTGTTCAGAACTGTAAAACTTGGGCAAGTGCCTTAAACTTTTGAAGTCTCCTTCCTTTTTATAAAATGAGAAGAATGATGGTTTTCACCCTACTGGAATGTTGTGAGAAATCTAACAAATAAATAAATAAATAAATGTGTATATATATAAAAATATATATGTGTATATATACATAGAGAAATATATATATACATATATAAATATATATGTATACGTAGAGAAAGATAATATCTATATGAGGAAAATTACAAAACTCTGATGAAAGCTAGGAAAGAAGAACTAAATAAATGAAAATATTCCATGCTCATGGATAGGAAGACTCAATATTGTCAAGATGTTAATTCTTCCCAATTTTTTCTATGTAATTAATGCAAACAATCAAGATTGCAGCAAGTTATTTTGTAGATATCAACCGATTGATTTGGAGGGATTAAGCAAAAAAGAAAAAGAACTCACGGACAGCAGCGGGGTGATGCTGGGCTGGGGGTAGAGGTGGAAGAGGGCATAAGGGGGATAAATGGCAATGGGGGAAATGCTTTTAAAGTATAAATAAAGAAAAATAAATTTCATGTTGGCAGCTAATAAAATGACAAAGTGAAAATTAAAAGAAATCGGGGGGGGGAGGGGGGGGGGGGGAGGGGGAAAGAGAAAAAAAAAAAAAAAAAAAAGTTTGGTGAGAAACAAAAAAGTTTATCTAGAGCAGCAAAAGAATAAGAATAGCCAAGCCAATATTGAAGCAGAATGACAAAGTGAGAGGACTGGCACTGCCTGAGTTCAAGACTTACTGTAAAGCTACAACAGTCTTCACTGTCTGCCATTGGTGAACATGACGAATAGATCAACAGCACCTAATGGAGAGACAAGAACCAGACCCACATAAATCTAATCAACTAAACCATGCAAAGAAGCACAGGCAACACAATGGAGCAAAGATAATCTTTTTAACAAATGACTCTGGAACAACTGAACATCCACATGCATAAAATAAATTAAGACACAGGCCTTATGCCCTTCACAAAGATTAACTCAACAGGTACTAAATGTACAATGCAGAACTATACAACTAAAATCACTGATCAAATGTATAATGTGGATCTATACTACTCCTCCTAGAAGATAATATAGGAAAAACCCTTGAATGACTTTGAGTATGGTAATAGCTTTTTAGATATTACACCAACGGCACGATCCATGAAAGAAAAAATCAATAAGCTAGACTTCATTAAAATTAAAATCTTCTGCTTTGCAAAAGACAATATAAAGAGAATGAACAGACAAGCTACAGAATGGTATAAAATATTTGCAAAAGATGTATCTGATAATGGACAGTTATTCAAAATATAGAAAGAATTCTTAAAGTTCAATAAGTAAATGAACAAATTAAATTAAAAAAATGGGTAAAAGACATGAACAGACACCTCACCAGAAGATTATGTGTGTGTATAAAACAAATAAACATATGAAAAGATGTTTAACATCATAAGCCATTAATGAGCTGCAAATTAAAACAATGAGATACTCCTACACACCTGTTGCAGTGTCTGGAATCCAAAACAGGGACAGCACCAAATGCTGATGAGTATGTGAGGCAATAGGAATGCACTAATTTATTACTGATGGGAATGGAAAAGGTAAGGGTCACTTGGGAAGACAGCTGGAAGTTTTTTACAGGACTAATTATATTCTAACTGTATGACCCAGCAATCACACTCCTTATTATTTACCCAAATAATTGAAAACATATAGACACACAAATCCTGCACATACATATTTACAGTGACGTTATTCTTAATTAGCAAAACTTGCAGCAACCAAGATGTTATCCAGTAGTCGAAGAGAGAAGTAAACTGTGGTCCGACCATATAATGGAATATTATTTAGTGCTAAAAAGAAATGAGCTATCAAAACATGACAACACATGGAAAAAACTTACATGCGTGTTACTAAGTGAATGAAGATAATGTGCAAAAGCTACGTAATATGTTCCAACTATATGGCATCCTGGGAAAGGCAAAGTGATGAAGACAGGATAATGATCACTGGTTGCCAGGAGTTAGGGAGGGAGGAGGGATTGTTAGGCAAAGCAAGAGGATTTTTTAGGGCAGTAAATCTGTTCTGTTCACTACAGTGGTGAATACATGTCATCATGCAGTTGTCAACACCCATGGAACACCCAACAGCAACAGTAAACCCTAATGTAAACTAAAGACTTTGGGAGATGATATGTCAATGTAGATTTGTTGAATGTAACAAATGCAGGATGTCAATAGTGAGGGAGACTGTGTGTGTGTGTGTATGTGTGTGTGTATGTGTATGTGTGTGTGTGTGTGTGAAAGGAGCATATGAGGACTCTATTTTCTACTAAGTTTTACTATCAATCTAAAATTTATCTTAAATAAGCATATTAATTTAAAAAATAAAATTTACAAAACAAAACTTAATAGTACTCCTAAAGGTATTCAGACATATTTGTAAAATGATAGTATTTTATATTAATAGAAGTATAATATTTGATAGCTTCAGGTTATTGCTCACGTTGATCTTTGAACAATTTTCTGGTTTAGTCTACTACTCAGTTTCCACAGCATATTTCCATGCTAGGAAAAAAGAAAAAGGAAAATGACAACTCTGGTAGGGCATCGGTAGGCAGTGTATCCGGGCCAGTACCCTCAACTCTCACTCATATCGATTGCGGCTTTCACTGAATTTCAGACTACATTACATTTATTTCAGTGAAGTAACTTTGATTCAAATTATCTTGCAAAACCACTCAAAATAATAATAATGCTATTTTCTGCTTGATATATCCCTGGTAGTAATAAGGAGATAAAAACATTCTATCACTCTATCTTATTTCAATTGTGAAACTCAGTATGGTGGTCACCGAGTTAGGGCATATTCAAAGCAATTCCTGAGGTAGAAGAAAATCTGCTTTTTTCCTATTACTTTGAAGAACACTAGACACTTAGATTAAAAGATCTTTTTATAAATATCGTGGTTTATGCTTTTTGAAATAACCATATTGTCAATATATGCTGGCAATTTTTATGGTTCATAAACATCATTAACAGCTAATATTTATTAAGCATCCATCTGTATATGAAGCTGTTAGATACATTAAATGGACATTCTAAACTGGATGAAATCACTCATACAAATAATAACAATATAAAACATCACATACAGAGTAAAATAGAATATAAAATAGAGAATTACATTGACCACCAATATCTATTTATATTAGACATAATTATTTTCTGTTCATGGTTTATGTGCTGTGAAATTATGTAGGAAGAGAAATCTCATCTCGCTTCTACTTAAGCAAAGAATCTGACAAAGCCTGAGAATGTTTTCTGAATTTTTACACGTATTTAAAAAGATGTTGTGTGATCATGATATTTACATGTCTTTTGTTTTGTGACACTGCATCTTCAAGTTTTGGTCAGAAAAGATGTATAACCATCTGAAAATCTGGTTCTTTAAGTTTAAAAGCAGCAAATGAAAATGGAAAAATCAAGTACCAATAAATGTGCAAAGGCTACTTATGTACTAAATCGTCAGATCTAAAGCCATAGTTGTGTTCAGGGTCCTTTTATAAAATAAGTTGGAAGAGCAATAACAATGTAAGATGAGATTAATTAATTTACATTCTTATCATCAGTTTTTACCCCAGTGAAACAACTAAAAACCCTCACCCAAGGGTAGATTTCTAAATAGCCAAGATACAGAATTGAAAAACAAAGTTCCCTGAAGGAAATATAATGAAACAATATAATATTCATGGCTTTAAGACTGAAGTATAATGTTTAAAATGTATCTAAACTTTCATTAACATTCAGGAATATATAATAGCTTTTTTGGTCAAGCTCAAACTACTTCATATCGATTGTTCACAATGTGTTTTAAGGCAATTTTCCCATCACCTTTAGATCTGAAGACAGAACAAGTTCCAACAAAATGGAAAATGTCAAGACACTGAAAATAAAACTTGAACAATGAGATATGAAAAGCTAGGTAGAAGATTTGGATACTAACATACTAAAAGAAAAAAAATTATATCTTTTTCAATAATTCAAATTCTTATGACCTAAATCCTAGCTAATTTTGAAGCTTATATTTATACCTAATGGTTTATTTATCTATTTTTTTTTTTGGTTAGGAAATGTACGGAGACAATAAAAAAACTAAAAAATATTAATCATTAAAGGAGAAAAATGTAATGATCATAAAAAAATAGTGCCATTGGGTTAGATCCCTAACTTATTGTATCTAGTGCTTTCTCTTTGACACTGTAAATCAAAAGAGTATGGTCATTGAGTAAACTCAATTGGTGCTGCTGTTATGTCTTCCATATTTTTAAAAATATTTTTTAATTTTTCAGTTACAGTTGATGGACAATATTAAATTAGTTTCAGGTATACACCCAGTGATTAGACATTTATATAAGTTATGAAGTGATCACCCTGATAAATCTAGGTTAAGTAAGAAGGCAATTCAAAAATGGAAATTGGGCTCTGTTACTCTCAAAGAGGAAGCTCACCTCTAAAAATCTACTCTCCCCATCTGTGGCTTACTGTCACAAAGGACAGTATCTAACTGTCAGCAAAGGACAGTATCTAACATTGTTTGCACACCTGTTATACACCAAACATCATGCTAGAAGTTGTAAATATGTTATCTCATGTAATCTTCATGTGTGCAATTTCAGTTTGCCAAGTGCTTGATTTAAATAACCATGTAACTTCAAGACCCCCTTGATTTTGAATTCTCATATATGTATTTTGTTTCCTTCCAACTAGTCTATAGTGAAAAAAATCTACATAAATATTTAAATATATTAATTCATTCACAAAAATATTTAAATAAGATTTAAATATAAAAGAACAACCGGTTTCCATTTAATTTATATAAACATAATTTATAAATTATTCTTCAAGATATAAGTAAAAAGTAAGGAATTGAAAAGAATAAATGCTTCATACAGTGATACCTCATATTATAATTTATATCATTCATTCATGTATTCACACAAATAACATTTATGGACCTACCCTGTGAGGTGCTGTGGGCATGAGCTCTACTTTTAAGCCAACCCCTGCCTTCTCATACAAGAGGTCAACACATACATAAGTAAAATTACATAGTTATGAATGCAATAATAGAAGTCTATACTAATTGCAATGGTAGCACAAAGGAGAGAGAAATTAATTTGACAGGGGACGAAGCTTCAGAGCAGGCTCCAGACAGGAGATGTCAGGTCAGCAATGGTAGAAATGTAAGGGGTGGATCCTGGCAGTTTGTAAAGAATATAGGCAAGATAATAGAATTGTGAAAGACCTGACTCAAAGGAGTCGACTGCAAGTGGTTAATATTTCTGAAGCATAATGGTAAGAAGGAAGGAATGCCAATAGAGGAGCCAGAAATGTGGCGTTAGGATCTAGGGTGTCTTTGAAGGTATTTATGCAATCTATAGTAACCTGTGACTTTATTGGGATAATATTGTTTTGGACTTTTTATAGAAGGGAAATTAAAGGTGAAGAAAGTGAATTAAGGAGCTATTTTAATCATCCAAAAAGGAGATGCATGCAAACCCAAGATATAATGGCAGTTCAGGTTGTTAGAAGACATAATTTGGAGACAAAATTGGCAGTTGCTAGAAACCAAACAGATGCTGTAAGAGTTGTGCTGAATAAAGTACAGGGGACAATCAAAGATTATGCCCAGCTTTTCTGCTTGAGTGACTGGGTGAACAGCTGTTACATTAAGGAAATATAATACTGGGAAGGAAGGTCACATGGGGAAGTAGAAAAATAAAATAGATTTAGGTTTGTGGCATATAATTTCACTGTGAGACATCAAGTTGACTATCAATATGCAACTGAACTCAAATAGATCTGGACTCTTTATTTGGGAATGTAGTTGCATAGCATAGGAGACTCTCAGGGGAAGATTTGAGGAACAAGTAGTTACTACTCGCAGCAACAATGTAGTGTTTATAATTCATGTTAGTATGTGATAGAATAAATTCCACAATTCAGGGATCTGTTACACATCTGAAATAGAAATCTTGGTAGATGCGGTGGTAATTAGGTAACTGGAACCTCAGCAATGTACCCAAGTGTCTCTGGGAAAAATTGTTAGACATAGTATTGTGGGCATACATGGAAAGAAGGCATAAGCAGGAATAGACATAATGTAAGATACCACTCATAAATGTGTAATGATGGATTTGAATGCCAATAAATTTATAGGGACGGGGAAGGGTAGAATAAAGAAAGTGTGGGTTTTCAAATTTGATGGTTTAATTTTTATTTTAATTAGAAAACAAGGTGTGCTCAGAAAAGTTACAATAAGAGAACAAGGGGATGTGGAGGGTATCAAGATGGATGTAATTGCTCTAACCTCACAACACTTTAGGTTCAAAAATAACAAGAAAGACTGTCTTGCTTTCCTGAAAGCTCAAACAAAGTATCTGCCCCAGTATTTTTTTTTTTATTTTCTTGTTTAATTCTCTCTACTTTGGCAGAAAATATAATGATATATTATTATTCTGTCTATGACTTCATCTGCATTTTAATACTAGTTTTAAAATTACAATTGAGTTTCTCACAGTCAGTTCTTGGCCAAAATTTTCCCAATTATGTCTTAGTTAGACAAAGCTTTGCACACAGGTAACAATATTCCATTAGTTCTTCATGTTCAAGATTACTTTGTCTATAGCATCCTTTGCTTGAAGGACAGCTGATTTGAGCATAAATAGCCAGAGAATGCATTCTGTTCCCTTAACTTTCTTGAAAATACCCCTTCACAGTTGCCTTATTTTGCTTGTTGCTTTGCAAAATGATGAGTCTAATTCTCCTGTCTTTGGGGATTATTTCAATTTATTACCTGGAGTCCTTGGAGGATTTTTTTTCTTTTTATTTTAAAAAAAATTAATTAGAATTTGACTCACCATTCTCTGGCACCCAGAAAGTCCTCTCAAGTCTAGACTTGCCACATCTTTTATCTTTGGAAATTTTCTTAGATTATATAAATGTAAATATTAATTTGGTTGTCTTGTTCTCATTTCCTGCTTCAGGGACATTAAATTAACTTATGCAACTTCTCTATCTTCCATTTCAGCTACTTTATGTCTGATCCATTTTAGTTTTTTATCTCATTGTTATGTTCATGGGTTTTTCTTTTCCCTGCTTTTATTTAATGTCCTTTATAAAATATTCATTTTAATCTTTCTCCCTGGGTGTCTTCTGATTTATGTTCACTTCTAGTATGATTTTATTATTTTTGTCTATTTCTTTCCTGAGGTAAATTAACTTTTGTTTCATTATAACCTGTCATATGTCCATATGTAGTTCTACTATTTATGTTTCTGTTTCAAGGAGGTTTTTAATCTTCCTATTTGGTTGTTCAAGTTTATTTAATTTAGTTTGGGAACTTGTATTATAATTTTATTCAACTTCATAGTTGTTTTCAGCTGAAATTTTTTTATCATCAGGAATGTGTTAATTTCCATTTCAGATTTATCACAGTAGTTTTGCATAGATATGGTTGACTTTTCCTATTTCTGTTCATTTCAGGGGCAGCATTCCTAGTTTGAGAATGCTCTCTTCTGTTCTCTTTACAGCTTGTTTTGTTGTTGTGGTTGCTGTTGTTGTTGTTTAATGGGATGATGTTGGTGGGGATAAGAGGAGGGTTGGCAGGCCTTGGTTCTCTCTTGTCTCTTTGAGATACTTGTTTTGTTTCAAATAGCTTTTATTGTATTTCTTCATTACCTTTAGTCCCTTAATACCCTCTTCCCCCTGCAATCACCACACTGTTGTCCATGTCTATGAATCTTTTTTCCTTTTTTGCTCAATCCCTCCACCCCATATTCACCCTTAGCTGTTATCCTGTTCTCTCAGTCTGTCTCCATTTTGCTTGTTAGCTTGATTTGTTCACTAGATTCCACATATGAATGAGATCGTATGGTATTTGTCTTTCTCTGACTGGCTTCTTTCACTTAGCATAATGTTCTCCAGGTCCATCCATACTGTCACAAATGGTAAAATTTTCTTCTTTTTATAGCCAAGTAGTATTCCATTGTGTAAATGTCCCAAAGTTGTTTTATCCACTCATCTACTGATGGACACTTAGGCTACTTCCATAACTTGGTGATTGTAAATAATGCTGCAATGAACATAGGGATGCTTATATTCTTTCAAATTAGTGTTTTGGGTTCCTTCAGATATATTCCCAGTAGTGGGATCGCTGGGTCAAAAGGCAGATCCATTTTTAATATTTTGAAGTATCTTCATTCTGTTTCCCACAGTGGCTGCATTAGTCTGCATTCCTACCAACAGTGCAGAAGGGTTTCCCTTTCACCACATCCTCATCAGCACTTGCTATTTCTTGATGTATTGATGATAGCCATTCTGACAATATAAGATGGTATCTCATTGTGGTTTTTATTCACATTTCTTTGATGGTTAGTGATGGTGAGCATCTTTTCATATATCTATTGACCAACTGTATGCCCTCTCTGGAGAAGTGCCTGTTCAGGTCCTTTGCCCATTTTTTTAATTACTTTTTTTTTTGGTGTTGAGTTTCGTTAAGTTCTTTATAAACTTTTGATATTAACCTCTTATCAGATATGTTGGTGAATATTCTCCCATTCTGTGTGTTATCTTTATTTTATTGATGTCTTCCTTTGTTGGGCAAGAAACTTTTTAGTTTGATATAGTCCCATCTATTTATTTTTTCTTTTGTTCCCTTGTCTGGGGAGTTATATCTGATAAAATATTGCTATGAGCTATATCTGAGATTTTGCTGCCTATGTTTCTTCCAAGACTTTTATGGTTTCCTTTGGGAAAATTGGACAGATATGTGCAGAAAAATGAAACTAGAGCACCTTCTTACATCACCCACAAGAATAAATTCAAAATGGACTAAAGTCTTTGAGATCCTTTATTCTTTTTCTGCTCTTTTCATGATTTTCCATCACTGTCTTATTTCTGATGTGTGCTATCATTTCAATATAAATGTGCATCTGCTTTGTAATTACTGCTGCCACTCCTAGCTCCACACAGTATGAACCCCTTCCATTTCTCCAGTGCTGTGAACTACTGAGTCCCAGTACTGTGTTTAGCATTTTGGCACTTAATATTTGACTTTCTCTTCATGGGGGTGATTCTGCCTGTGCTTTGTTTATTTCATTTTTGTCCTTTTACTCTATTTTTCACAGAGCTTCTTTTTTCTTCCCACAGACCTTCTTAAGCTTACCATCCTATATTCTATTTTCACAGTCATGAAGGTAGCTTTTTCTTGTTACTGATTATAGACAAGTAGTGGTAAAGTTTTCTGAAGCCATAGGTCCTGCATGTTTTTTTTTTCATTCCTGTTTATTTATATAATTTTTTAGGAGCATTAGAGGGGAGATTCTTATCAGGCAACCACCATTTTTCTCCAGACAAAATCACGTAGTCTTGACATTTAGGAATGACAGAGACCTTACAGTTAGTTCATCAGGTTTGTATATCTCAGATCAGCTGCAACCTCTGCAGGATTAGGAGGTAAAGTCTAGCCTATGAATATAGAAGGAAGGAATTTCTATAGGTGCAGATAAGCTAACATAGTGGTGCTAATTTTAAAGAATGTTTTTAATATTCAGTCCTATAGTCATAATGTCTGCTCTCTGTTAGCTTTGCAAACAATTGTTTGGAATTCAATGCTGCTTTAGACCCCGTCCAAAGCTTATTGTGCCCAGTTTTACCATTCCAAAGGTCTGAGGAGTAAGACTTGCAAAGCAGCTCCTCTGGGATGGGAGCCCCGCCCCCATTTTGAAGTTTCTCTTTTGCTATTATTTTTCACAGAAGCATGAATCTAGTGCTTACTTATATTGACTTTAATTTATATTCCATACAATGCTAAAGGGAGTAGTCATTGTTATTAACCTGTTTGTACATGATGGGTTAACTGAGGCATAGGGACACAAGTAACTTGTATGTGGCCACAAAGCTGACAAACATTTCAAGGCCGGATTTCCACCTAGGCCATATGATTTTAGTATCCATGCCCCTAACCATGAATCTATTACTTTCTAAGAATTTGTTGGTCATTTTTTGACCCGACTACATTGATATATAACCCTGTATCTCAGATCACTTTTGTTTAATTTGCTATCCTATTTTATGTTGCTTCACACCACTGTTACACATTTCTGCAACCAAAGTTAACTACTCTCCGTCTGTAAGTAGCCCATCGTCAACTTATTAGAGTAACATTTCTAAGATGTCGTGTTTTGCTGTAAATTCTTACAAACCTAAATTGCTTCTGTACTATCCTTTCCCATCTTTTGTTCATGTACTGATTCATAATCTCAGCTTTTCTAGAAAACTTTTCCTGTGCTTTTTTATCTCACTTATTTTTACTTCAGGAATCCCAGACTTTTCCATAGAAAGTGAATTATCTAAGATAACTCTACCATTTATTGTATATTTCTGTGAGGTAAGGCCTGCTTAATTTTCTGTTACTCCTGCCCTTCTTACTCTTTACAAAAACACTTGAAAACAAAGACATTATTTACATTTTACACTTGTTTTAAAGGTTCACTGTCTTGCCTAAGGTCACAAATCTAGTAAGTGGTTGAGCTGGGATTTAAAGCCCCCAGTTCTAATTCCAGAGTTCTTAACTCTTGCAATTTGCTGTGCCATTAGAAAGACTGATCTCCAAAGTTGGAACACAAGTTCTCTCTCCCTGGAACTGCTCATCCTTTTGCATTAAATCGCCCCTTGACCATTGGAAAGTGGCCAACTATTAAAGGAAATCAGCCTTTCTACTTCTGGGGCCATGAAGAATAGTAGAAGTGCTTTCACAAGGTTTTGCTTTTACTGTTTATTGTCTACTGTATGACAGTTATAGTGTTAATTAAAATGCTGATTTTTAAAAATGGCAGCATAGCTTTCATTAGATTTTCACAGCTATCAGTTGGTGAGACATTTTTATTTATAGTAGCAACTTTTTATAAATAAATGAATGAATGAGTGAGTAAATAAATAAATGTGTAGATATATATTTTCATTATGAAAATATATCATATAACTTACTGAATTTAAGTTCCTGAAAGACACAAAAAGAAAAAAAATAAAGACAAAAGTATAAAAAAGAAAGTGATTTCTGATCCTGGGTGTGGAGAGAGGCCCTCTGTTCTTCTCTGAGTGTTAACATTTCATGTTTTTACAAATTCCAACCAAAAGTAAAATATTGCAAGAACACTGTTCTGAACAATTCAATTGCCATTCATCATCCCAGTGTGCTGTAACTTGGATTAGATCTAATTCAGGTAGGTTAAATTTTTCTTTGTTATGTTGTTTAATGTGTGTGAATTTTTTCTCCCCTTCCTGAGTGGAGGAAACACAGAGAAGAGAACCCTTTACCGAAATAATCACTGATCCTCCAGAAATCTTTTTCTTCCTAGGAAGCTCGGTAAGGGAAGGTCTAAGGAAGAGAGAGCAGTATGGGTTGGGCTAGCTCGCAGGCACAGAAGACACAAAATACTTTAGGAAGGAGCCAGTAGCCATATCATAGGTGTAAGGGCAATAGAGAACTCTAAATACTCCTCTGGTTTCCACCCAGAAATTAATAGCTAATGGAGGTAGGTGAAGCTTGCTATACTTCCTGATGTTCACAATGAGTCTCTAGTAAAATGCATCCAGGAGATCTGACTGATTAGAAATAAACAACAGTAAAGTTAAGGTCTAGACACAAAGCAATCAGCTGGCATAAACTAATAATGAGAAACTAAAATAGAAAATTGGGCGCAGGGAACACTGGGGGGAAAGCAAGCAAATAAGTACTTAGCTATGGTAAGCCCTTTGAAAATGCTTATTGAGTAAAGGGTAGGGAGGAACCATAATGGACACATGCAAAGACATTATACTGGAAAACTCCTAATGTGGAGAGCCAAGGACTTAATCATCTGCACACTGGATGGCAGTGGCTCTTTTTTTTTTTTTCATTGTTCAAGAACAAAGTGTGTTCTGACTCAGGGATTTGATTGATCAAAAAATTCAGTTTTACACATCCAACCACCTAATGATCATATTCACCTTGGTGTCATCCTAAACCCTTCACATTTTTTTCTGACCCCGCATCCACCTGTTCACTGATCCTCTCTCACAGTTATTCTTATACCTCAAATCCATTTCTTCAGTAGTATTCTTTTAGCCAGAACCTCAATACTTCATTTATTTCATGAACATTCAAAACATCTTCCCACCTAATTTGAGCTTTCCTCAAAACAATCTTCTTCATTGCTCAGGGTGAATATCTAAAATATAAATCTTGCCGTGTTACTTCCTACCTTTAGTGGCCACCATTTATCTCTTTAGCAAAATCAAATATCTTTATAAAGGTATTAAAGGCTCTCCACAATTAGTCCTTATGACCCTATCCACCTCTTTTCCTCATTTTTCCCATTACCTGTATTCACTGTATGTACCAACAATCTTTTATTTCTTTTACAAGTCATACTATTTTCTCTCTTCTTGCTCATCTTATATACCAGGTCTGCAATGTCCTTCGCTCACGTGTTATTGAGAATCTTCCTCTCCTATCCTCTTGATCCAACCTTAGTCACTATCTCTCCAGAGTCCGAACCATTCTTTAGCAAAAATTTTTTGCTAACCTCTTTTGTGAAAGTTCCTTAATTTTCAAGCTTACTAATGCAAACAGTAAATAATTTTAAATTGGTTGTTTTGAACATACATATTAAAAAATGTAACAGTATATATCCCCCCCAATTATTAAAAACAATTATTTTGGCTATATTCCACAAATTGTTTTCTCTCCAGTCTTATGCTATTCTTTTATTTACCATTTTTACATACTTTAACAGTGCATGTTTTCAAGAAAACCTTGCCATTGTGCCACGGTATAGAGCAAAGTATTATCTTTAACTCATTTTAATACCTCAAAAAAACTACAATTTATATATATCAAATTCATAGAATACTGTAGTATAGGTTCAGGGGTAAAAGCAGAAGTAGCCAGTACCAGTGTATTTATCACATTTTATCTGTCCAAAGAACAAGTACATATAAAGACTATATTATATTAATTCATTTTAACAATAAAAGATTTCACAAATCCCTTAATTATAACTACTTAGCCATTTGTTCTTTGTAGGAGAAAAAAACAAGTGAAAAGAGACTATATACACTTAGTCTTCAAATTTCCAATTAAGCATAAATATGGTGAATTAGAATTTTAAAGAAATATTTGAAATAGTTTATTTAAGACTGAGGTAAAATTAATTGCTTTAATCAAAGTATAAGCTTATTAAATTTGAGGAAAATAACTTGTTTTGATCCAAAAACTTATTCTTTGGAGTATATTTCTTCTTTGCCTTTTTCTAATTTTGACTTTTTTATTAAGCCTTCAAAGAACTTTACATTGATTTCAAACATGATAAAACATGATAAAAATCATGAACAGGAAATTTTTAAATTTTTACTTTTAAACGAAAATGTTCTCTCTACATTCATTCGAGTCTTTTAAATTTTGTCTAGTAAGCAAATATAACAACAGAAGCCATGGACGCATCTCTAAAAGACATTTTTTCATTAAAATTGTCATTTCTAATTTCAGTTCAACAGCATAGTGTTTGCTGAAAAGTCTCTTGCATCTCTTCTGTTGGAAGAGGTTCTTTTTTAAAGCCAGGTAGACACATAAGATATTATATAGAGCCACTGATAAATTCATTCTGATGACAGAAAAAGCTTTAAATTTTAGGGAAATTCAGTATTTTCAGATGCCTATAAGTTTAAAGGAAAAACACTTACTTGAAATTTTCAAAAATATGGGGCTGCTAGCTAGGGGGAAAAAATGCTAAAGAATTTGTGTTAATGGGAAAATCAGAGAAGCACCTGTGCTTCATAACGCTGTCCAGAGCCAGATGCATATCACTGTGACCATTTGAAAGTCATAAAGCTCCCGCATGAAGCAGGAGTGTTCTGTGTACCCCGACTTTTAGTTCTGTCCATTTGATAGCAAAGCTCAATAAATAATGTAAAAATTAAATATAATAGTGAATATTTTCATTTTTAGCACAGAATAATATATAACAGATAGTTTATTTGTACTAGAAATATAAGTTAATATTATTTTTTATTCAGGATGCATTACTTTAGCACTTGGATCTGAAGATTTTGGATAATAACATATTTTTTAATAAAATAGTCATACTATTAAATTTCAGATAATCTTTGTGTTATTAATGAAATACATTGGGGGATTAAAAAGGGAGAAAAAGGTTACTGTTAATTTTGCTCAACATATTTGATAGAAATTTCCCCTATAATTTATATCACTTACCTTCTTATTCAGCTTCATATCAAATTAACATTCTTACTAGGTTGTACCACAGATCTTTAAGCTCAATGTGTCAAAATCAAATTTATTTTCATTTCACTAAAACTTTATTTTCATATTTCTCCCCTCTAATAATGAGTCCTAACTGTTTTCTCTGTCCCTAGTATAAGTTTGCTTCATTCCAATTCATCTTTATGAAGCACAGATTTGATCATGTAATTTCCTTCTCCATTAATATAAACCAGTCAAAAGCCATCAGACCCATTAACAACAACTAAATAGTTTGATAACTTTGTGTGGATTATAATACATGGAATCAATATAGGAAATTAATTTTATATCATATATAACAAAGTATAAATTTCTTAGTATGGATCCTTTGTAATTTGCCTGTACTTAATTCCAGTGTGTTTACATAGAAAATGGAAACAGTGATCCTAGCAATTTAATTAAATGAGAGTCAGGTAAATAGCTCTACTGAATATTTATTTACTAACTGCAAGTAGGTAAAGGTATTGAGAGTTCACACAATTCACCTCCATAGCTCCCAGCACATCATCATAGTACCATGGATAGAACAGCTGTTGGATAATATGTGTTTGAAATGAACCATCTAGTTCAATATCCTTTATATATGAAAGTAAAAGAATTTGCCTAAAGTAGATAAAAGAACCTGAACTAGAATTCAAGTTTCCTTCAGCACAGTAATATATCTGCTACCTCTTTATCTTAAATAAAAAGATGAATGCAGATCATTTTTGTTAACAACAATTTTACTTAATAAAGTAGTTCTTAGTTTGGAAATAGGTGTACATATTCAAACACACAAGAATACCATCTGGTAGTAACTTAGGCAAAGCAGCTGTTTTAAATGATCTCTATCTACTGTTAAGGGAGTTAAACCAGAAGTTTGGGGTTGGTCATTTTCAGGCACAAGGTCATATTAAAAGTGAATAATTATAAAGAAGCTGTTGTTCACATAGTTCACCTTGTGACTTAAATATCTTTAAGATATTTGCCTGCAGTCAAATAAAGTTTCACTGACAGTACAATAGATTAATTACTATGTGCTTATATGAACATATGCACATGCATGGAACATGATATATTAATACAGTAGCACCCATAAACAGGTGATAAATAAATATCAGGGAAAGCTCAAAAAACTTTCACCAGAAGTGTATAATAAAAAAATATTTATTTATCATGGTTGTAAACATGCATACTAAACACAACAAATATAAAAGGTCCCTTTTCAAAAATATGTTTAACAACTTCTTAAATTCCTCTGTATACAAAATTTCAAGAGCCAGACTTCTGACAATTATTAATGTCATGATTTATACTTGACATGAGCATTAAAGTGGTAAGGTTAATCATAGAAGTTTTTCCAGATGTTATCTATGGTATAAATTTCAGGAGTTTACTTGGAAGCCCAAATGTTGATTCCTAAATCAGACAGTAAGAGAGAAACAGGTGGAAAGACTAAATTAGCTATATATTATGAAAATGTTTTCATATATTTATAAATATTTGTTTATATTTAACAAAATGTTTATAATATTGAAATTAATAATTTTGCAGTGTATTTCAAGCCAAACTTAGAATCAATTCATTTAAGAATTCCATTGGTAATCTTCTTTGGTGGGTGATAAGGCATTTGTATTTAGCAGTGTGTTCAATGAGAAATAAATGAAACTGTGGCATGGTCCCACCGGTAACTAAATCTCGAGTCGGCTCCATGGTAGTAAATAAATTAGAAAAGTCAACAAGGTAATTTGAAGGTGTTTCATGGGAAATTGGAACAGAGATTGCATCTATATGTTTAAAAAGGGATATGGGAGACCTCTTAATCAATCTTCCACTCTTGTGAACATTTCTGAACTAGCAAAGCCCATTGACAGAGGGCACAATTCTAAGTTTATTTGAATAATCAAATCTTCACAAAGGAGAATATTGTCCTGTCCTGTGGCTTTAAAAAGATTTTTCCAGTACAGTACTATTCGTGATGCCTCATAAGACTTTTCAATCAAACCAGAACCCATTGTAATTAGACTCCTGGGGTCCACGGACCATCCGAAAACCCAGCACTGAGCACTGGTCTGGCTATTCCCGCTTAAGGTGGACATTAACACTGGGTATTTTGGAGGATATAAGACTACAAAAATATAAAAGTACCTAAAATTATGAATTGCTTTTAAGACTCATCAAAATTTATGAAGATATGAAAAAAAATCATTTTATTTGTACAAAAAAAATCTTGTTTGGCCCCAAAGCAATGCAGTCTGCACTGTTAGTTTAATGGCTTAAATTTTCATTAGCGAATATTTAGATTATTGTTGTTAATGAATGATCTACGTTGACATATTAGGTTTAATAGAAAGGATATAATTAAGTTGTTTAGTTATTAATAATTTAACATTTAGGTATAGAGCTATGGGTAAATAAAAAGAAAAGCAAAATTGACATATTTCATGTTTTCCCAACAAATTACTGAAATCAGGTGCCTGCCTGAGATTGTCAGTCTATCCTTACCAGGGGGAGCGAGCAATCCTATCCCTTTTGTCGACTGCTCTTACAGACCAAAGACAGATTTATGCATTTATTGACTTCTGATAGATAAAAAGTTTTACTCCTGAAAATTTTGACCTAGAATATGCATGTTCTTTCTATTGGTTATTTGTGGTCATGTTATAATCTGAAAATTTTTAACAAAATAGATAGTACATCAGTGTCTTACAGGGGAAAACGAGATATTTGTGGGAAAGCAATGAGTGCAATGATTGAGAGGTTAGTATTGGAGTCAGATGGCCTCATTTTAATTCAATACTTGTTTGCAGTGTGACATTCACAAGTTACTTATTTTGCTTCAGTTTTCTTATCTGTAATATGAGATTAATAATAGTACTGCGTAGTGCTATTGAAAGGAGTGCATTTAAAGTATTTAGAAGATTGCCTGACACTATGTAGCATAAAATAAGTAGTAGCTATTATTCTGAGAATGATAATTATAACTATAAGACACAATTTTGCTCCAAAATAGGATTTCTTTCAGTCAAATTTTATTCCAAAAGAATAACAGTGAATAGTGGAAACATCATTAAGAAGCTGAGCAAATAACACATTTGGTTGTACAATAATGATTCAAAAATAAAATAAATTTATAGTTTTCAAATTAAATAGCATAAGGCATTTTATATATTAATCAAATGAAAATAGGTATGCTATCATAATATTATACTCTATCACCATATGTAATTTTTATTCAACAGTTAGTCTTTGAACATTGCCAACAAAGATCTAATCATGTTGCAGTAACCAAAAAGAATTTTGGAGATTCAATGTAATAAAATTTTGATAAATTCACTGTTAGGACTTATTGAGTCTAAAACCTGAGTTCTGATCCTAGTAGAGAATCTTTATAAGATACATTATAACTAATTGCTGTGATGATATAACTAACTGTTCTGTAATACAGAGAGCTTCTTCCAGAATGGATCATCAAAGACATCTGACATCTGTGCCATTTAATACAGCAGGCAAAGCCTTCTTTTATCTCACATCTATTTTCTTCATTGACTCTGTCCTTCTTCCTGAAAATAAAGCCTTCTTAAAGCCTTTATCACCAACTTTCCTTCATTAGACAAATACATCCACTAGATAGATAAATATCGGGTTGGTCAAAATGTTAGTTTGTTTTTTTCTGTAAGGTGGCTCTCGTAGTGCTTAGTTGTCTTTAACTTCATTCAAAACAATTTTCTTAGGTTATTTTGTGACAGCTGTCATATAAGCATTAAAAAAAATCAAAATTGGTGAGTTTTTGTGAAGCCATTCTAATACTGAAGATGGAAGAAAATATGCAATATTTTCTGCATATTATTCTTTATTTCAAGAATGGTAAAAACACAACTGAAATGCAAAAAGGAGATTTGTGCAGTATATGGAAAAGGTTCTGTGACCGATCAAACATGTCAGAAGTGGTTTTCAAAGTTTCCTGCTGGAGATTTCTTACTAAACAATGCTCCATGGCTGGGCAGACCAGTTGAAGTTGATAGTGATCAAATTGAGACTAACTGAGAACAATCAACATTATATCATGTGGGAGATAGCCAACATAGTCAAAACATGCAAATCAATAAAGTTATTGATGAAAATGAAAAAATGTGTCTTATTTTACTGAAAAAACAATACAGAATTTTTGGCCCACCCAATAGATGATAGATATTTGCAGAAACCGTGTACACTTGAAGTAACAAGTCATTCTCCTTCTTTAAAAATCTTTTTAAGTAAAAAAAAAATTTTTTTCTTAAACAATAATGCCTCAATTAAGGTGAAGATTGACCTTTGTCAAGGAAGATACCTGCCTAGGCCTAGGACAAGACTACCACCCATGACTCGCCTTTAGTTAGAAGTTTTAATTTCAGACCATCCTATGTGTTTAAATTCGGTCTCTGAGTTTGTAGAGCCACCATTCTGGCCTCCTCTGAGCTTGTCAGGTTAGTGCGTGGCCCCTTTTCCATCCATAAGGCTTTTTCAAGGGAAACTTACAAGAAGAGGGTGAGGGCATCCAGTGTGTAGATTTTAGATTGGGGTTGTTTTCTCCTTCCTTCTTTTTTATTTGTGACAAATTCCTGACAAATCAACCTCAGAGAGGATATACATATAATATACCCCTCCTTCATAACCATCATTAGATTTATATTCTTGTTTAATTTAGATGGTATGGTAATATAACTATAAGTCATCTTACAATGACTGATAGTGGAAGGAGCTACCTCTTCACCTTGCTTCATATCTTCTAGCACATATTTAACTCTATTCTGGTTGCTATTTATTTAAGCATATTTATGTTATTTTCGCTTGCAATTAAAGAAAAGTTTTATTTTAAAAAATAAATAAAACAACTCATTTCAAAATTTTTGCTAAAATCTCTGTGATAAATAAATATTGTGACTCAGTAGAAACCCATCAGAATGTATATTAGCTTCAATAGCAAGCCCAGGACATTTCAACAAAATATTTTACACTATTCAGTTAATTTATGACTTTCTTAAAGACTGAGTTTAAAATAACAAAGGAAAGATGGGGAAAGGGTGTGAAGGAACATGTATAAAGGACCCATGGACAAAGATGAATGGGGGTAGGATTGAGGGTAGGAGGTGGAGGTGGGTGGGGCAGGGAAGAGTGGTGGGGGGGGAAATGGGGACAACTACATCTGAACAACAATAAAATATATATATGCAAAAAATAAGTTAAATAAAATAAATTAATTAACACTCAGAAAAGTGCCCTGGAATAAGATAATTAGTTTTGTTTCTAAATATAAATAAATTAAAAATTGAACTAAAATTTAAAAATAATAAAATAATGTTTTTTCAAATCCCAAGTATTTCAAAGGAATGTTTTTCATTTCTTTTTATAAAAAGTGTGAAATTTTAGTTGGCTTCAATTCTGCCATTAATTCAATTGTTACCCATTAGAAATTATGTTCATCAAAGGCTGAGAATTTGTCTTATTAACTATAACAATGTCTGACCTGTAATAGGTATTCAGTAAAGGCATATTGAAGGAATAATTTTCTGAGCAAACACAATACTCTGGTTATTAAATTCCTTTTCTTTAAAAAACAGGAGCTGAGTTGGAATATCCAGGATTAGCATTCAAAATTTTGTCTGAAATAATCAAAAGTATTTTAAGAATTTGTCTTGAACCTAAAAATGTAGAGTTGAATTGGAATATCCAGGATTAGCATTTAAAATTTTGTCTGATAAAATCATAAACCTATTTTAAGAATTTGTTCTTGAATCTAAAAATGAGAAATACTTTTTTAAAAACTCTACTTCTTTATGTAATACTGTTAATATCATGTAATATAAATCAAAACAAATTTTACCTCTACATTTAATTTCTATTATTCTTTTCAATTGGAAAGTATGTATACACTCACAAGATAATTGTATATGTATTTAATAAATTATAAATTAAGATATTATGACTACAAATTATAAAGCCGTTTTAGCATTCAATTTTATTTTTGTGTATTTCTCTAAACATAAGTCTATCCAGGAGAATAGAATTTAGAAGCCTGAAAATTATGTTGCTCTTCATTCTCTATTGTTATAACCAAATTTTGTTATAGTTAGTCAAAATATTACTGCTGATGTGTATTCAGTTGCCTGGATTATCCAAAGCACATTGCAATTCCTCCGGCTTGAGGAATTTATCCTTCAAATTGTTCACAGTGCTGGTGGCCACTCTTAAAACTTAGTGCAAGGGGATATTCAGTCTTTCATTTAATAACACCTAGCCTGTTGAACATTTAATTATTTTCCTTAACATGGTAAGCAAGAAATATTTCCCTTCTAAAAGGACATTTCTTCTTTCATACCCTACGTTTTATTTTAATTGCACTTACTATTAGACAAAAATATTTTATTGCATGCTTCCTGTTTATAAAATGTAACTGCAGAAAAACAGGAAATTGGGAGGCAGTGTAACCTATTCATGAAAGGAGGCAGCGGTGCTAAGGGCAATAAGCAGAGCTTAAGAGCATGCATTATGTAGTCAAGGAACTCACGTTCTATTCTTGTGCGATCTTGGGATAGACCAATGTAAAACTTTAGTTCTTTCAGCTTTAAAACAACAGTGTGGTGATTGTTGTGGGGGAAAGGCTGGGTGTAGGTGGAAGAGGGTATGGGGGGATAAATAGTAATGGAAAAATACAATAAAAAATGTAAAAATAATAAATAAAATAGATTTTCTCTTTAAAACTTAAATAAAACTGGGTGTATAGGATCAATTCCATAAGTCTGTTATGAAAACAAAATGAGTTTATATACAAGAAATGCACAGCAAAATCTTGGAAAAAATAGGTATATCAGTATTATTATTTCTCTTGTTATATATTATTGCTTTATATATAGTCAATAATGTAACTATTCTCAAAGAGCACTGCTTTTGGTTGAGTTATGGAAAAGCATGTTTAAAAATCTGTGCAAACCTCACTGTGGGTTAATGCATTTATCATAGACTTTGCTGGTATGTTGGGAATGGAGGCTAAATTGATAAAACAAGAATTTTAGAAGGTACAAAGACAAATAATTAGTTATGGGGCAATTGATGTAGGAAAATAAAATAAAAAAGCCTAAATGCATACAAACTATAAAACACTTAAAAGAAAATATTTTGATAATGAGTTATTTATTCTAGTTATCATGTTGATGATACAATTTTTCTCTGGCTCCTAATGAAGATAAACTATTACTTTCTTATTTCACATTATAAAACAATTACTGGAATAAGTAAGGAAGTTGAAATTTTGTGTTAAAGAATTTACTCATGGACGAAACCAAAGGGGAAGAGCTGAGGGAGGGAAGGTGGGAGGAGGCAAGGGAAAGAGGTGGGGGGGAGGCAGAGACAAATGTATTTAAAAAGTAAATAAATTAAAAAAAAAAAAGAATTTACTCCTCCAAATAGATTAGAGATTAGGTCCTGAAATTAGACCCATATAACTGTATGTAGATATTTAGACCTGAACAGTGATTAATTTGAGAGGTGCATAATTAATGATGTAATTTCAACCTACTCCCATTTTGATATTTATTTTGTTTATTCTTCCATTCAATTCAAAATTAAACTTTTAGAAATCTTAGGACCATTCCTTTCTTTCATGCAATCAGTGATTATTGTTCCTCCTTTGTAATGTTTCACATTTTTCCTACTTTTTTTTTACATTTCCATGACAACTACTCAAGTATTTTTCTCTAATGGAGCTTTATATTCTGTGTTAAATGAAAATATATCTGTCCTTGACATGCTAATGTAATGGTACTCATTCAAATATATATTTTGATGTCTTTTTCAATATTTATTAAGTGTGCAAAGAAACTGACTTTTATTTTACTCAATATAAATTTTACACTACAAACTGTGTGCAGGAAATCTAATATTACTTTAAAAAAATCAAATTGCATCTGTATCAGCATTGTCATCTGCTGAATCCCCAGAAAATTCTGTTTGCCATTATTAGGTATTCCTCCGCTCCATTGTCCCGTACTTTACAGGGTGGTGTAAAAGTACGGAAAAACTTCCTTAGTATAGAATATTTGTGGAGGTCAGTCTCTATCTTGTTACCATTAATAGATTTCTTATATAAGCTAACATAATCATTAGTCCCAGAATTATGTTATCAATGTCATTCTTTGATCAGAGACAGCTTTGCTGAGGCAAAATCCTTTAAGCTCGCGTTAAGCATAAGTATTTCATGTAGCCCTTACCACTGAGGTCTAGCTATCACCAGATAGCCTTAAAGACATTCACTTTTTCTCTTTCTTCAAAGAACAGTGACTGAGATGTTATTACATTATTTAATTATTGAAAACTGACCCGATCCACAGCTTTATTTAGATATAAGAATGATTATTCAAGATTAGTGTTTTTTCTATTAATTAAAACTAGTCGTTAAAAAATACTCATTCAGTTATTCTTTGAAGATTGCTATTTTTTTCTGTAAGAATTTATGCTCTAATGACTTTGCCGTATCCTTTAAAATATGAAGAAATTATTTAAACTATTTTCTCCTGTATGCTTAATTGTTTTTGTTTATTAAGATTTGGTTTGCTATTATTTTCAATATTATTTTCACACACACGCACACAAATGAATACGTGCTAAGTATATCTTTGTGTCCACCAGCAAAAGCTGGATGAATTGCAAGACTAGTGCAAAATGAAAATGTTGGGCATCTTGTTTAAAATAATTAAGAATTTCAAGATGGCAACAGAAAAACATTAAACCAAGAGGGAGTCTTTTCCGAGAGTGGCGCCCAGTGTGATTGCACAGATCACACATTTGTTAAGAAGGCCGGCTGCTCACGGTCTCCGCAGGAAAACTTTGCAGTCTTAATAAGCAGTGAGTTTTCCTTTCAATTTTCTTGCTGTTGAATCAGTTAAGGAGGAAAATGGTAATAAAATACCAGTCATTGCTAGTAATGTTACTTTTTGATCATTTATAGATAGACTATTTTTTTTTAATCCTTAAGACTAAAACATAGGTCATGTTTTTATCCTGTGAATTTGGGCATAGTAAAATCAAAACCTGTCTTTGTATCAAATTCTTAAATAATTTTTCTCACTGTAAAATCTCTGAGGTATAACACAACCAAGTGATAGATAAGAAATAATTTTTTTAAGTATAATGTCCAAACCATACTTCCAACACTGTGTGCAGACTGCACTCCCACGGGAAGAAAAGCGCCTGACAGCTTTCTGCCTGTAAGGAGCCAACTCTGATCTCCTGACTTAAGCACAGATTTCCTGAACAGATCTTTTGTGCATTTCCTGTTTGCATCAAGAATGGCCTGTCAAAGATTTTTGGACTCTGCTGACAATGGAAAATGGGGCATTAATATGAAATTTTGTATTATAAACCTATTCAGAAGTAGTTGCCATATTAAAGTGTTAATATGGTATTTTACAAATTTTAAAGTTTTACTAGAAATCTGAATCCCATTAAGTTGGTTCTGTATCTGTGTGTGTGTGTGTGTGTGTGTGTGTGTGTGTGTGTGTGTGTGTGTTGTGGTGGTGGGATAACATTGGGTGGGGGTGGAACACTAAGTAGCACCAGTCAGTCGTACACCTGGACCTCAAGCAACAGGAACATATGTCATCTAAAATGATTTTTTCTCTGTCTCTAAGGAAATTATCCATTTTTTCAAGCCTGTTGATTTGATTGCCCCTCATTTCCTCTGGGACCACACTTCATTAATTTTATCTTATTTCATATATATGTCTAAAATTATTTACTGTCTTTTTTTTATTTTTATATATTCCTCAACCCACTACAACTTGGGCTTAAATGTAATACTCTTCCTAAATTGCTGAAATAAATAGTCTTTTTTTTTTTTTTGCTTTTTGTTTTCATTGGGAACAGATAACATGAGATCTACTGTCAACAAAAAATTGTCTACAATATTATTAACTATAAGCACAAGTGTACAGCAAACCTCTAGAATTTATCTATAGCATGTAAGTGAAACTTGAAATCCATTCAACAGCGCCTTTTTAATTTTCCCTCCCCCAAATCTGGAAAACACCATTCTACTTTCTGCTTCTAAGAGCCTGACTATTTTAGATACCTCATGTAAGAGGAATCATGCAGCATTTTCTCTTCTGTGACTGAGCAAAATGTTCTCCAGTTTCATCCATGATGTTACATATGGCAGGATTTCCCTTTTTATGGCTAAATAATATTTTACTATGTGTATATATTACTTGTATGTATCTATTCATCCATCAGTGGACATTTAGATTGATTCTACATCTTGGCAATATATTTTGAATTATTCTGCAATGAACATGGGCTGCATATGCTTCTTCAAGATGCTAATTGCAATTCTTTTGGATAAATAACGAGGAGAGGGAATCCTGGATTATATAGTAATCTACTTTTATTTTATTTATTTATTTATTTATTTATTTTTTAAATACATTTGTCTCTGCCTCCCCCCCACCACTTTCCCTTGCCCCCTCCCTCCTTCCCTCCCTCAGCTCTTCCCTTTTGGTTTTGTCCATGAGTCCTTGCTATATGTTCCTTGACTTTCCCCTTCCCTTCCCTTTCCCTGCCCGCCCCTTCCCCCTTGTCTCTGTTGATTTCTTTTCCTTTCAGTGTTGCTGGTCATATTTTTTAAAGAATCTTCATAACTGTTTTCCATAGTGACTAGGCCATTTTAAATTCCCACTAACATGTACATGAGATCTAATTTTTTCACATCTGCACCAACACATTATATATTCTTGATAGTGATGATCTTAACAGGTATGAGCCAATATCTCATTGTGGTTTCATTTACATTTTCCTGATAACTAGTGATAATGTACATCTTTGCATAATGTTGGCCATTTTTATGTCTTCCTTATGAAAATTTCTATTTGTTTTTCTTTTGCCCGTGTTTCAATCAAGTGATTTGGTTTTTGCTATTGAGTTATAGAAGTTTCTTGTAAATTTTGGATATTAACCCCTTACCTTATATACGGTTTGCAAATAGTCTCTCATCCCTTAGGTTTCCTTTTTACTCTCTTGATTATTTCCTTTACGGAGCAGAATCTTTTTAGTTTTATGTAGTCCTACCTGTCTATTTTTGCATTTGTTACTCATTTAAATAGCATGGTACTGACATAAAAACAGATAAATAACCCAACAGAACAAAATAGAAAACCCAGAAATAAACCCACATTTAACCAACTGGCATTCAATAACGGTGTGAATAATACACGATGGGGAAAATGATAGTTTCTTCAGCAAATGGTGCTGGAAAAATTGGATATCTACATGCAACAGAATGAAATTGGACCTTTATCTTATATAATATGCAACAATCAACTGAAAATGGCTTTAAAACTTAGACATAAGGCATGAAACTGTGAAGCTCCTAAAAGAAAACATGGGGAAAGTTTCGTAGCTTTGATTTCGGCACTAATTTATGGCTATGACACCGTTTATTCTTCAGTTTTTAGCTTTCTTGAAGCCCCTATGGAATTTAAAATATTGATAGTTCCCTACTGGAAACATGGCCTTCTCTTGGTTTCTGAGATACAGTGTTTGGCCTTTCTGTATACCTGACATCTTCCTCCTGACCACAGCTTTGTCTTTTTATTCTCTGATTTCTTGCTGCGAAAACTCATCTATTATTAGGGCTTTAACTTATTCCTCATAAATGCACATTGTAAAAGAATAAAGAGCAAATCCTTTTTCTCAAACCATCCCAAATATACTTATGCACCCCCATAACAGGTTATTCTCCCTATCATGCTTCTTGTGGCTAAACATGTGGAAATACACAACATCTTTAAGTGTGATTTCATTTCTGGTTAAAGTTAACAGATTGGTATAGCCACTGCGTAGGGGTGGGTAACCTATGCATTCTGCTCTGCAGGGACATTTAGTCTAGGCCTTTGGCACGTGCTGTTCACTCTACGCATGTGCTTTTCCACAGACTTTTCTTCCCAGTTACCTTACTTTTTTATCCAGTTCAAACACCGCCTACTTGATAAATCTTAACCAGAGTTTCTTAAGGAAAGTATGTGAGCCATTTTTTTTGAACTTATAATAGAGTTTATAGTTTCAATAAGTCACTTTCATATAGTATTAATTATATTTTATGTATCATCCTGACTTGACTTCTTTAGGACAACTTTTTCACTCATCTTAGAATTTTTAATATCTCAGTTATAAAAACAAAAAAAAAAAAGAGGAAGATCTACATGAACAGATAAGGAATGATTTCCAAAGCAGAGATCAAAATTTTATGTTAGGTATAAGAAATGCTTTTTTATAATCATTAGCTCTTAAACAAAAAAGATTAAAAATTAGCAAAGAAAACTTATTAGAAATAGAAGATGGGTAGAGATAGGTTTGACAGTGCATATTGAAAGGAATTGAGACATATAAAATGTCCTCTAATTTTTGTATCATAATTACATACAAAGAGCAAGTGCCAAGGGTTCTGAGACTAAAAGTTTTATAAAAAAATCAACAGAGACAAGAGGGAAGGGGGGGGCAGGGAAAGGGAAGGGAAGGGGAAAGTCAAGGAACATATAGCAAGGACTCATGGACAAAACCAAAGGGGAAGAGCTGAGGGAGGGAAGGTGGGAGGGGGCAAGGGAAAGAGGTCGGGGGAAGGCAGAGACAAATGTATTTAAAAAGTAAATAAATTAATTAAAAAAAAATCAAATATTTGTTAACAGAGATTTTGGAAATGCCCAATCTTACGACACTTGCTGTGACCAATGAAAATTCCTCTGTGGCCATTGAATCAACATTAGCAAGGATGCTGAATGATATTCATATTACTTTTTGTCTAATTTAGCTTTTGTGCTGTTTAATTTTTCCACAACACATAATCATGTGAGAGTTGGTGATAATATGTATGATATCCAAATTAGAGATTATAAATTGGGGTAGAAAGTACAAAAATACATTTAAAAATTAAATGGTTAACATTTGACATTCAGACATCCAAACAAATAGTATGTTTTTATTAAAATTAAAAAAAAACTATGCATATGATTTTAACAGCATTTAGGGTTTTTTTTCATTTTTATATTTGATGATTATAAATGTGGTATAACTTTAGTGATGGGCTTAGATTCTTAGAGCTAGAAAACAATGACTACTTTTCATCTTTTTACCTTACATGTGTGAAATTGATATTCAGGGAGGTTAAGAGGCATTTTGAGGACTCATAGATTTTTGTGAAATTAGTCTTAAAGTACCAAATTGAATTTTTCTTATTGTATCAAAACTTCTACTCCCTGAACAATCTATGTTCCTTCAATATGTAAAAAAATTAAAGAATTATTAATAAAGAAGTAATAGGAGTAATGGATGTGACAACAAAGTAGGGAATACAGTGTTCTCTAAGTTTATGATCTTAATGAGGAGGGTGGCCAATATTATCACTGACTGTAACTGAACATAGGAAAAAGCAGGTTTAAAATTGATGCTCTTGCTGGTGTGGCTCAGTGGATTGAGTGCTGGCCTGTGAACCAAAGGGATGCCAGTTTGATTCCCAGTTGGGGCACATGCTTGGATTGTGGGCCAGGTCCCCAGTAGGAGGCACACAAGAGGCAATCACACATCGATGTTGCTCTTCCTTTCTTTCTCCCACTCTACCCCTCTAAAAATAAATACATAAACTCTTTTAAAAATAAAGTTGATGCAGTTTTCATGAAAAGCACTACAGAGAATGAAGCAATGTGGACTATGAAATTGTACAGAAAATTATGTATGGAAGAATTACAAAACATGAAATATTAAGTATCACATTAAAACTGTTTATCCTTATATTTATATAAGTATAGAACTTCAAGAAGAGTAGGTTTTCCATATCAAATTCCTTACCGCTTTAGCTAGCATTCATAGTTAAAAAAAAATTCTTTTTTTTTACTCTTTTTGTATTCATTTTTTTGTTTATATATTTTTTTAATTTACTTTTTAAATACATTTGTCTCTGCAATTAAGTTAACTTTTCATTTGTATACTGCATGTTCTTAACATAGACTATTTTTGTTTGACTTAGATTTGTTTAGGTGAATGTTCAAAAATTATTTTTGAACTATTTTAATCTTTTCATTCAGAGCTAGTTCTAGATAGATATTCAATTAGCATCTGTTCAATAAGTGAATTATGAAATTATAGGAAGTCTTTATACCTGATAATTTTCATTAAAAATTCATTTAGGATGAATCCTCTTAAAAATTGTCCAAATTTCTGCAATATACAATGATTGAAAGAAATTACAGGAAACATTATCTTGAAAATAAATAAAAATTATTGAAATAAATTCATTGTATTCAATTTTAGACAAACTTTAGACTTTAAATGCAATGATACAATATGTCTTAAAATACACACAAAAAATGAGTCAAAAGCTACCTTGTTCTCCTGGGCATTTTAAAAATAATATTAAGTGCAGAACAGTATTCATTTCACCTGTGACTCATACATCATGATCATAATGAGAGCCATTTTTGAGAAAATGTTTAGTGATTTCCCCACCTTTCCCAAGAGCCTCTCAAATCTTTGAGATACAGTTATTTCTCTTCTGAAGTGCCTAGCATGTTATCATTCTTTTGCAAGAATTGCAAAATTTATTTTCTGAAAAAATTGCAGTGATGAAGCTATTTACTAATGTTAAATATAGTGGGCTTTTTAAATAATCATAATTATATAAATAGTTAGTTGACTAGTGAATAAATGCATAATATTATAATGTTTTGTTATGTAATCATTGTTACTGAATACTTACATAAGGACTTGCCGCAATAACTGTTTGAAATGATGAAATGGCTGCATCTTTTGATATTTCACCACTTAGAAAGGATTATTTTATCAACCTTTGAGATGCAAACTTCACATTAAAAAAATGGGTGCTTAATCATTTTAAATATTAGTTGACTTTCTACCTGAAAAATGCCAGACTGACATATAAGTGCACATTTGGGTCCCTGGCTCATCCCCCTTCTCCCCACTTTCATCTGCAACAGTGACACACCACCATCTGTAAACCAAGGTCAGGTTATATCACTGTACACTTCCATGCGTATTGCTTATCAAGACTATTTTTCATCTAGCTATCAATCAAACTATCATCAGAATGCAATCATAGCTCTAAGAATAGGGGATGAGTTTAGACAATGATTTACATTAATAAATAATCTACGTGAGACACAACATGTTTTAATTTGCAATAGAGATGTTCATGGGTGGAAGTGTAAGCTACAGTAATGGATTCATAAGCTCATTACTTGGAAAGGTCAAAAAGGTTTTTCCTTATTGTTATCACATTCCTCAACTGCATAAATGAGATATGCAAGTAGAACTTCCTTCAGAATTATAGGTGCTAGTCCTAGGGAATCAGGGTCAGCTGTTAGGCTGTCTGTACTTGTTTTTAGCACATCCAGAAGCTTTATTACATATTTCATCAGCTCATTTTTTCCTCATCATTAAGGTGAAAATATAATTTATTGATCAAACCAGAGCACGTCTCAGAATTATATGGGATGCTATTAATAATAACTGATATAATAAGCATAAACTGGAACTGTCCAGAGCAAGCCAGAACTTAGGGTAGCCTGTCCTAGAAACATTTTTTTAACTTCTGTGCCAAACATCTGCCTTTAGCTATTGGTCACTTTAAGTGTCAAACACCAGTAAATAATCAAAACTTTTGCTCTGTGAAAATTTTTAGCATTTGTAACAAAACATGAAGGACATCCAGGGAGGGAATATCCCCTAAATGGTGCTAATAATAGATTTGCCTCTCCACTTATTACTAATTTGCTATCCTGCTGATTTCTCAGAAATTTCTAGAAATGATACACTCTTTTACATAGAGTCTTTTCTTTTATGTACATTTGCCCACTCTTCCATTCAAGCAATTTGTGCTGGCTACAGAAAGCTACCCAGTGGCTTATGCAATTAACTAATTAATTGTGCCTTACCTCAAGTCTTATCTCTTCCCCAGAATTTAGTTCCACTGAAAATTGCCTTAGCTTACCTAAAAGTGAGCATAAGAGGTAATTTTAACAATATTAAAGTACTTTCTAAACAATTTAAAGAGAAAACAATTGAAATGTGAAAGTAGTAAGATTTTGCAAAGCTGATTCAGTTATTTCTATGAGCCTACTAGATGAAAAAGCTCTAATTTCTGTCAGGAAATTAAATTCTGGCATGGATTCAGGGATTCCCTTGCATTCTTCACTGACAAAAATATATCCACTCATTCATTCATTTGTTCATTCATTCATCCATTCATTCATTCATTTACTTATTTAGTCAACAGAGTTTACTACCATCAAGCACTACACTAGAAATACAAAATGAAAGTCGACATAGTTTCTCTCTCACAACCCAGAAGGGGAGATAAATACACTAACATGGACTGACAGTGTTATAGAACAGCAAAACTCAGTAGAAAAGCAAAGAGAAGATTGAAGACTACCAAAAAAGATTTTCTCATCTAGGAAAGCTTCACAGAGTTCATAGACCAGTCAAATCCTGAAGGATGAGTGAGAATTTACCCACCAGAAGAATGGGAAATGATCCTGCAGGCTGAAGGGAGTTCACATAAAGCATGAAAGCGCAGAGGAGAACGTGGTATTCAGGAAGCTGTGAGCAGGTGTGTGTGACTAGAATGCAGAGAAACTTGATGCGGTGCCTGGTGAGGCAGGTAGGTCAGAGTGTGAATGGAGCTAGATGACACGGGAAGGAGTTTCTAACTAAGAGTTACCAGGATCTGACAAATGTATTTATGAAGAAAACTGATTTTGTCAGCAGTGTGAAAAAGAAGTTGTAGAAATACGGGGAAAATGTTGAGGGCCTAAGGAAAGTCCATCAATGACAAGGAGGCTGGCATTTAATTCACCCAGAGGCAACAAAAGCACATATTCATTCACTCTACATGCATCTATACTTAAATACGGTACTAGAAGGTGAGCATCCAAATATGAATTAGGGTAATAAAGTATTATGTAAACAGAAGAGGACTTGAACACAGCCTCTATTTTAATAAAAAAGAAAACCGAGATATGATCTGTTTCCTGCCTACCCTGGTCCTTGAGATACATAATTGCAATTTTTAGATTTTGGTGACACATGGATGAGGATTTGTGTTAAACTCATACATCTTAGGCCACAACTGATTCCTGTCCAAAGAGTTAGAGATAGATGATGAATCAATGAAAAGAGTACAAAGCACTATGTTGTTCTTGGCAGATTTCTCCATAAGGTGAGTGAGAGTGTGGCAGCGATCAATATTAGGCTGGCTGTGCCTGGAACATATATTTCCCTAAAATGGTATTGACCCAATAGACCCAGGCCTCTCACTCCAAGAGAGAGCTGACCTCAAGTTGTGAGCACCTGCTAGCAACCTGCAGGCTTCATCAAGTGTTGGTTTACATATTCTTCCTTTTTTCCAAACTGTAAGCTGCTTCTCAGCAAGAATTACGTCTTTGTATTCAGCCTAGAACAAATGCTGGGAGATAAAACTGTAGATAATTGTTGAGCAAAATTACAAGAGATGGGTGTCTTAGATTTCACTACATGATACTTCAGTTCACACTTACAAGGGAACCTCTAATCCAAAATATTTTTCATCATTAGCAAGATCAGGATCTTTCTTTGGGATTTAATATGCTCAAGGTATTGGTTTGCTGTGTGGATTGGGGTCAAGGAAGGGCAAATGTATGCCTAATTTTCTGCTCCATTCACATTGTATTTTGCTAGCCTTTCTAAGATTTCACTATGTCTTTTTACTCTTAGCAGTTTTTAAATAACCATCACCTATTTACAAAACTTCAGGTCATACTTACCTGTATATAGGACAAGCCAGAGTGTTAGAGTAACTGGGAAGTTTTGATAGAGGATATATATAAATGCACAATGTTTCTCTTAGAGTTGGCTACTTTTGTCCCAAAGAACAATTCTTTTGTTTGTTTGTTTGTTTGAAATTATTATTTGTTTAAATTCATGTATGTTCTCTGATACCACCAAAGGGATTTTCAAAGCAAGGCACAAAGGGAAGACTGTCCAATGAGCTGTCCCTTCTCCTTCCTTCCATTTTTATTAATTCAGGAACCTTTCACTGTATGTAGCCTTTTGCTTGGTAAGTTATGAAAAGTAGAGAGGAAAAAGTATAATATTAGAAGGACATTATTAAAGGTATTTTCTCTCTTAGAATTAAATATGTTATTTGGCATTTGTTTTGTATAGCTTTTATTATAATTTATTCACATATCTATGTATTTTAAATCTCTCCACTAAAGAGTAAACTGCTTTAGACCAATTTCTATTATTGTTTTCTCTTAATATATTATCTCACAAACAACTGGTATAAAGTACTGTTCAACAAATATTCAACAAATGAATTATTTTGTGTTAATCATATTTTAAAATAGTGAACTATGGCCCCTGGAACAAACAACATTTATATATAACATTGATTCTGTGGGGGAAATATGTTCCAAGTTTGAAAATGATTTAGAAAACTTCAGTATCACTCAAATCATGACTTGGGATTGCTCTTACAGTATCAGGTATTCACAGTTAATAATTTAAACATAAAATATTGAAAAGAGAAAAAAATAACGTAGCAAGAAATTAGTGCAACTTTACCTTGTGCATTCATTATAATTTGAATAATGGTAATTCCTAAAAAAAAATTATTCAGCATTTCCTATCTGCTAAACTTCTCAGTGGTTTACATGGGAATATTTTCAATAAATCCTCACAAAAATTTTGTGAACTTATCCATGCCTAGAAGGACTTACATTCTATCATTTCTCTGATCATATAGCTCATGAAATCTTCTGTGTTCTGAATATCAATCTTAATTCTGCTGTAATTTTATATTATTTTGAAGAGATATTACAGCTCTCCAAGCACTTTAGAATATTATATTATAATCATCTGAATTAATCTTTTTTCAATGTATTCACATTTAACAATGACCTTAACCCATGCGCAGTTTGTCCCACCGCTCTCCCCCACATCTTACGCTCCCCCACTTCCTTTCTTTCCTTCGTGGAAGCTGTATGCATATAAAATCTCTTTTCTTTTTTCTTCTTTTGTTTCTTTCTCTCTCTCTCCATACCTACCTCTTTTCCTCTTTCCTTATCTTTCAGGACCTTAAGCTTATGTACATATGTTCTTTTTACTTTGTGTTAAACTGTAAATTATAAGGTCAATTTATCTGATTCTTTCTGCTATCCCCTAATGGGGAAACTTTTTACCTCCTCTAGATTTCTTTGAAAGGTCTAGCTTTTAATTCATTTGTTTTACTGTTCGATGAAGGTATTTCTTCTTGGGGTTCAGTCACTTGGTGGTCTTTTTTCAGCCTCCTGAGACAACCTCGAAAGAGAACTTCTAGAGGACTAATAGTGATTCAATGCACAGGCTGCATGTACTTTCTCATGTCCATAGAACTCTGAAGAAATTAATTAAGACTCACAACACCTCTTTGAGATTTTGTTACTATCTGCATTTTAAGTGTGTCAATAACTTAGACACTAACATTTTGCCCAAAGTCAAAGAAAAGTATATTACTGGTTTTCTTTCTTTCTCTCTCTCTCTCTCTGAATAGAGTTAGCATAACCTCATTTTCATACGACTAAAAGCTCTTTTCATTACATGTTTACAAAAGTAGGAAATGCAGGTATGCTTAGTTTTTTATTAAATCAATAAAAATTACCATAAAATTTATAAATTGCTTACCATTTCATTATTTCTCAGCTTTCCTTAAATTTGTTCAATCTATTTGTGCATAATTGAGCTTTATCCTTGTTAGTACTTGTGCAGGTACATTTATAAATGCACTGTTTTCTGGTTACTTTTATTGATATTACACAGAGGATCTTCCTTTAATAAGACTCTTCAATATGACTTCTAGTTCGCTTCAAAAAATAACAACTACTATGTGAAACACTGTGATTTAAAAATTCTAATTTAGTCAAAACAGAAATATGAAAACATGTTTAAATTGTGAAATAAAGTATACATCAAACTAGACATTGGAATAACACAATCATATCTATATTTTATTTTTCAATTTTGTTGAATAACAGGAAGGATGGTCATGTGTCGTTAGAGAAAAAACTATTATTATTTTATTAGGACATATTATTATTTATTATGGCTACCTTCCAAATATAATCCATAATATGAAGGTAGATTGATATTCCTCAAGAGATGGTTGATGAAATATAGACGGTCAAACACATTCTTAAGTGAAAGAGGTTAACATAAAAATTATTGGACATTTTAAAAATACATATTGAAAGAAATCCGACCCTTTACTTGAATTTGAGTTGAAATAAATTATATTTTCTTCTTGTGTGCATGTAGCCTACTCTCACTCCCCAAATTTGAGCCTGCCGATAGAGCTAAGCCAATCATTTTCTGTTACCCTATCATGTAATAGATTCAGTAATAGCCATATGACTCAAGACAAACAAATAAACTCAATTTAGGGATTGTCTTTGAACTCTCAAGGACACGGGTATACTATTTCCCACTGGAAATAAATCTAGACATGTTTAGCCCAGGAGACTGCTGGCGGCCCTCTTAAACTACATGGAGGAAAGTGTCTGAGGTTGGAGATGACACCAAGAAAATGAGAGCAAGGAATGGAGGGTGACAAACCTCTCCTCTTCAGAAACTCAAGCCCCAAGTCAAGGCTCATCTGCTCTTAATCATTTAGCTGGCCAGAGGGTCTGAAAAAAGAAATCTCTTTGAAGCAGTCCAAGTGTGGTACATTTACACAGTGGAGTACTACATAGCAGAAAGAAAGAAGGAGCTCTTATCCTTTGCAACATCATGGATGGAACTGGAGCATATTATGCTAAGTGAAATAATCCAGGGGGCAAAAAACAAACACCATATGATCTCACCTATTAGTGGAACCTAATCAATAAAACAAACGAGCAAGCAAACTAACACGAGAGACATGGAAGTTAAGAACAAACTGACAGTGACCAGAGGGGCAGAGGAAGGGGATCGTGGGGGAAAGAGGGGAAGGGTCATCAAGGAAAATGGATAAAGGACCCAGGGACAAAGACAATGGGCGGGGAGGGTTGAATGTGGGAGGTGGGGATGGGTAGGGCAGGGGGAAGTGATGGGGGGAAATGAGGACAGCTGTAACTGAACAGCAATACAAAGTGAACATCTCACTTTGGCACATAAAAAAAGCATTCTTTATTAGCATTAGTAATTCTATCTCCTGTGCCATTTCTACTACAAACCTCCCGATGGCCTTATGTCCTCCCTTCTAACTTTCTAGTTTTAGCACTTCACAAGAAGTATATTCCAATTTACTGAGTAACAGACCTTTACTTATTTTACTCTTCATCATTCCCTCATTGTTTTGTTTCTAGTTTAGATATCAGTTTAATCCCTCATTATAACTAATCTTTCGCAAAGACCATAAAATTTCCTTCTTTACTGCTCATTATTTCAGTAATGCCATACTCATCTAGAAACATTCCAGTCATGGTTGAAAGAAAGTATCCTTTTTCGACACAACCTGATTAAGAAATGGGACATCAGATTCATAACTATGAAACTCAAATGTGACCTTAATATGTAGGATAATACATATGGCATAGTGTATTAAGTTGGGGGTGGCAACGTTTACCTGGTATAGCAAATTATTATAAACTCGGTGGCTTAAAACAATAGACATTTTTTCTCTCAGTTCTGATGGCAAGAAGTGCAGGATCTGGTAGAGCTATGCTTCCTGCTGTGGCTTTCAAAAGTGGAGAAGCTGTTTCTTGTCTCTCCGAGGTTCCAGTGTCTGCCCCGCCGTGTCTAAGCTTATGATTGTATCACTTCACTCCCTGTCTTGATTCTTATGCTGCCTTCTTGGTGCATCTATGTTATCTCCCTTTGCCTCTCTCTTAAGCAAACACTGATGATAGGCAGGAAAATTTCAGATATGCAACGCAGCAATATTTTCATCAATATGTCTCTGAGGACAAGGGGCATAAAGGAAAGAATAAACAAATGGGACTTCATCAAATAAAAAAGCTTCTGAATGGCTGAAGGAAACATCAGCAAAATGAAAAGGGAACCAGCCATATGAGAAAATATATTTGCCAATGATACCAGGGACAAGGGTTGATCTCTGAAATATATAAAGAACTCACATGACTCCACACCAAGACAAAAAATCCAATTAAAAAATTTGGTGAAGGACCTGAGCAGACGCTTCTCCAAGGAGGACATACAGAGGGCCCAGAAACATATGAAAGGATGCTCAGCATCACTAGCCATCAGAGAAATGCAAATTAAAACCACAATAAGATATCACTTCACACTGGCCAAATTGGCCATCATAAACAAGTCAACAAACAGCAAGTGCTGGCGAGGATGTGGAAGAAAGGGAACCCTAGTACACTGTTGGTGGGAGTGCAGACCAGTGCAGCCATTGTCAAAAACAGTATGGGATTTCCTCAGAAAACTAGAAATGGAACTGCCTTTTGACCCAGCAATTCACTGCTGGGATCATACACTAAGAGTCCTAAAACCCCAATTCAAAAAAACCTATGCATCCTTGTGGTCATAGCAACGCAATTTACAATAGCCAAGTGCTGGAAACAGCCTAAGTGCCCATCAGTAAATGAGTGGATCCAAAAACTGTGGTGCATTTACACAATGGAGTACTACATAGCAAAAAGAAAGAAGGAGCTCTTACCCTTTCCAACAGCATGGATGGAACTGGAGCATATTATGCTAAGTGAAATAATCCAGGGGGTGAAAAACAAACACCATATGATCTCACCTATTAGTGGAACCTAATAAGTACAACAAATGAGCAAGCAAACTAACACCAGAGACATGGAAGTTAAGAACAAACTGACAGTGACCAGAGGGGTAGAGGAAGGGGATCGCGGGGGAAAGAAGGAGAAGGGTCATCAAGGAAAATGGATAAAGGACCCAGGGACAAAGACAATGGGCGGGGAGGGTTGAATGTGGGAGGTGGGGATGGGTAGGGCAGGGGGAAGTGATGGGGGGAAATGAGGACAGCTGTAACTGAACAGCAATACAAAAAATACTGATGATAACCTATAGAATCCACATAAATAATTTAAGGTAATGTTCTCATCTCAAATTACTTAATTTAATTATATCTTCATAGACCCTTTTTTCAAATAAAGTAACATTTGCACATTCCACAGTTGTGAATATCTTTTGGGAGCCATTTTTACCTCACCACAACAACAAAAAAAATTTTCTTTCCCACCTTCTAAGACAACTATTTCATACCTCTAAATCTCTAAATTTCTCCCATGCATTTTTCTTCCTCCACTCTATACTAGTTAATAATCTTCTCTCATACTTTATTAGAAATATAGCAGCAATCAGTGATGAAAATCTCAGCTTCCTGCCACCAAAAATCAAACAAGTAGTAAAAATGGAAGTTCACAATATACAGTGCAATATCATTTGGGCTCAAAACAAAACAGACATTAATATGCATAGGTCAAGATTTGAAGGAATAAAACAATGTTAACAGTGCTCATTCATAGTGAATGGAAATTTAGGAGGGGTTTGACTTTGTACATATGTTTTTTGTTAAGCAATTGATCTTTATTGATTCTGATATACATGTATATATATATATGTAATTTATTTTCATTTGTTGATATTTTAGTAAAATTATCATATGTAGATAAAAATATATCTACTGCATGTATTCTTTTTTCTTGTTTTATAACTTCATGTTACCTCTGTTTTATTATTCCACATCCCAAGCCATTCATCTAATAAATTTACTTATACTGGTAGATTGCTATAATCAGTTACTCTTGAGGGCACTTTAGCTAATCTTAATAGAGGGGAATTCAGGCTAAAATTTACAAAGCTTAATGCTTCCAAATGATCTGTATTTTCTATCACAAACTACCATCAATAAACTAGAGTAAATGCCTTTTGTATCTTATAGTAAACAACAAGAAAATGCTTGTAGGGAAGAAAATTTGCATTACAACATATAATTCCAAATTGATACCAACTCAGCCCAAGAGTTTACAGTCTAGAAAATAAGATAAATCAAGTTTTCAATACTAATTTAATTATCTGACTTTCTCAAAACCATTCTTTGGTTAATGAAATGCCGTCACATATAGTGAACCCACAATTTAAACTGTATTTCATTGTTGCAGTTCATTTTGAACAAGATTTGGGTGAACTGTACTTATTTCATAAAAGTAATGCAAAATAGACAATGCTATAGAATCTATCGTAGATCTCAAAAATCATGTGTTGTAAAAGAATAGATATATAATGACATTAGTGTAAAAGTAGAAACAATTAAGTTTTGGTTCTATCCTTTTTTTAATTTTATTTTAATTTATTTTTTCAAATACATTTGTTTCTGCCTCCCCACCACCACTTTCCCTTGCCCCCTCCCTCCTTCCCTCCCTCAGCTCTTCCCCTTTGGTTTATCCTTTTTAATTTATATATTGGCTGATGGTAAGCATTTTTTAAAAAGCCAATTTTCAAAATGTGAAGGAAAATTATGCCATTTCTACTGAAGCCATTAAGAATCTTCAAGCATTGTGTAACATTCTCCAAGAATAGTCCTTGGAGTTTAAATGCTCAATCATCCCCTTAGTTAACTTAATTCAACAGAAAATATCATGTTCACACACTAAACAGAGTTGGAAAGAATCCACAGAAGATTATGATTAGTCAATAAAAGAGATCTTTTTTGTTTATGTTGTTTTGCTCAAAATCTCATATCTGCAGCACTACAACCAATTAATTATATTCAGTTGGTGGAAAATCAGATGCAGGACACAATTTATCTCTTTGACAAATCGTTGCAGCTGATTTCATACATGGCCTTAACACAGTGTAAGAAAACTCGCTGTGAATAAAATGGTTATTCAAGGTAATTATACATTTTTATAGTTTGGCTTGGATTCAATTATATTTTAAATTAAGAGAAGATCATATTTAATAGCACATGAAACTTCTTAATACTATCTATAGTTTTGAGGTTTAGAAATACCTAAAGAATGATGCTAAACAAATTAAGTAGCGCCATTATTGTTTAAGTGTTTATTTTTTTTATTTGGCCATTACTAAATTGGGGAATAAAGTGAGCTTTAATCAGCCATTTTCTCTTGAACTTTATCCTCATATGTTCTTTATTTATTTGACCCAGCATCATTTTGTTGCCCAGTGTTATTAATTAAACATTAAATTTAATAACATTCATCAATTATCCAATCACTCTTTTCCCTGCCTCTTTTGCTTTAACTTAAAGAGGGATCTGAAATATTTGGATTACTCAATCTTGTTACTGTCTTAACTACACCTATAATGGTATGGGGTAAAGAATATTTTCAAAATAGTAAAGACTAAAATCCTGTTGGTTGGATGACCAATGTTCCCTCTTCCAAAATACAGTCTGAATCTAATCACCATCTAATCAACAAGCATTGGGGTGAGTATGTTATGCACCAGGCACTCTGCTCAGTACTAGACTTATAAGGATATGTAGCCATTTCTTTAATAGCTGCACCTCCTCCAACTATCTCCCTGTCTAAGCCCGTTTGGTCTATTAGAACAAAAATTCCATAGAATGGGGAGTCTATAAATGAAAGATATTTATTTCTCACAGTTCTAAACTCTGGGAAGTGCAAGACTGAGGCCCTGGTAGATCTGATAAGTGGTGAGAGCCTTCCCTCTTCCACGTTGCAAATGGCCACCTTCTCTCTAATCACCTCACAAAGGCCCCTACTCCTAATGCCATCACTTAGGGGATTAGAATATCAACAGATAAATTTGGGGGAGAGGGCACGCACATTCAGATACTAATAAAATTATCTTGATTAATGACCTAAAGCACAGTCATTGACTAAAAATAAGAACGTATTTTAAGTGTAGGAGGAAGCAGAAGTGATATGCTAGTCAATATCAAGGCATCACTCACCTAAACAATAATTATTTAATTACTGTTGATGTCTTTCAACAGGAAGTAGCAGCCTACATGTCTAGAGCAATTACAATTTCATATTTATTTTCCTTTTGTGTCTAAGTCTTATTTCACTAGTTAAAACTTGACAAAAAATAAATGTTTAGTGAATTGAAATCCAAATTAACTGGAACTTTGTCACTTATATAACAGTTAATTTGAAAGAAATGCTTTAGATCTTTTTGTTTTTGTCCCAAATTAGGTTAGAAACTTTGAGGTACTACATCTTAATGTTATAGAAGCATAAAAAACCAGTTGCTGGTCAATTATCCTTTTAATCAATACAAAAGAAAAAAAAAGAAAGAAACTCAATATGTATTTTGGTTGTTAGAAACTAATTTGTATGAGTATGTTGCTTAAAAATGGTTTACATTCCATGCATTTGGATTTAATCAGCTTCCATTTGAACTACTGTGGGATGAGTTAAAGAACTAAATTAGCATTCATACATTCCCTATTACAGTTAAACTTATTTTAGGTGACATTAATCATATGCCATATCTATTATTACATCTACACAGATATCCAAACTTTTACCTGTGTAGGCTGTCTTCCTGACTGTTACTATAAATGATATGGTGATGCTTTCACCTTAAGCTTCCCACTAGGACACTAACTCCCACTGCCTGCATAGCTTGCTCCAGAACATTGGTCCAGCCAATTCTTCCCTCTTTCTTTTGCAAAATCAAATATTTTATCGTTATAGACTTATCCCCTTGATCATGCAAACATAGATTTATTTTCCCTTCATTTAAAAGAGATAAAACTTTATCTCAATCCTGATTCCCTGTTAGCTCCTACTCCATAGCTTTGTGTCTCTTTGGTACAAAATTTCTCAACAGAGTCCATTACCCTTGCTTAGCTTCGATTTGCCTTTTCCCAAGGTCTCTTCAATGATTGTTTCAAACAGGTGTTACTGTGGTATTAAAACTTCTCTTGTCAAGATGAAAAAAAAAATAACCTCCACATTTTGGCAGTTGTTCCTCTACATATCTTTCTTGACAAATCAGCTGTAATCAACTGCATTAAGTGCTCAGGTTTCCTCTTTCCTTTTATTAACTTGTGTTCCAGAACATTACACTTTCTGTTTTTTATCTCCTACCACCTTTTCTCCTCCTTGCCCAGTTGCTTAATGTTTATGGTCCTTAGTCGTCTTCTCTTCTGGAACTCACTACCTCCGTGATTCCATATGGTGGTCTGTTTTAATTACAATCCATATGTTAACTCACTTTTACAGTCATCTTCTGCTAGAGCTTGAGACATTAAATGGTTTTCTTGATATCCCCGCTAGCATAACTATCAGAGTTCCCAAACTTAATTCAATTGGTTTTCTACCAAACTGCTTTCTCTATAGTCTTTTCTATCTCAATCTGGTCTCAGTTACGAAGACCAAATTATTACAGACATCATTGATTAACCTTTTCCTTTCATCTTTCCTCCTCATCTCATCTATTAGCAAATCCTATTAGCTCTACTAGCCAAGATTTGGAAACAGTCCAAGTGCCCATCAGTAGATGAGCGGATTAAAAAAGCTGTGATACATTTACACAATGAAACATTACACAGCAGTTAAAAAAAAAAGAGAAATGAAAGAAAAGAAAGAAAAGGAAAGGAGAATGAATTTGTACCATTCGTGACACATGGATGAAACTGGAGATTATCATGCTAAGTGAACTAATCCACACAATGAAAGACAAATATCATATGATCTCACTTAACAACTGGAATCTAAGGAACAAAATGAACTAGTGAGTAAAATAGAATCAGAGGCACAGAAACAAGGAACAGGCTGATAGCTGTAAGAGGGGAAGGGGAGGTTAGGAGGAGTTAAAAGAAGGTGAAGGGATTAGACAATGAACAAATGCATCACCCACGGATGTGAACGAGGGTGCTGGGGACTGACTGTAGGAAAGGAGAGGGGGCAAAGGGGGAAATATTAAGACAACTATAATAGCATAAACAATTAGAAGAAGAAAAATAAGGAACTGAAGTAATGCAAATTTAGTTTCTTAGTTTTTAAACTTACTGCCTATGAGGGTTTATTTCAAAGCTATTGGTTTAAATGAAAGAACTTGTACACCAAGGGAGCTAGAAACACAAACCACACAAGTGACTGCAGACATTTCTGAACACTAAGGATGTATTCTCACAAGACTCCTCGGAGCTGAATCTGTGTGTGGAGAGGGCTCACATGGTGGGACGGAGGATGAACGGATGGAGAGAGGCAGCTGCTGCATAACTGTTCGCTCCCCCAAATTAACCTCCATATAAAATACAATGCTTATTAAAAGATAAGACCAAAATTTTTAAAAATAATAAAAGAAAATATGTCCCGGATCGAACAAAAGTAAATACATCACCACCTTCACTGCTAATAGTCTGGTCAGGCCTCCATTACCAATCACTTACATTACTGCAATACTTTTGTAATTGATGCCTCTGTTTCTACCCTTTCTACCCAATCATCTAGTGCAATTCATAGCACAGAGTGTATGTTCAATACGTTATTATTGGATAACAGAACTTATGTGCTTAATATGTGCAAGGCAATGTGCTTTTTTAATTACATGAATTAAGCATACCAATAATTTTATGAGGTGGTTATTGCTGTGTTCCTTCTGGTATAAGGATGATGCAACTAAGTATTTGTGATTTTAAGTAACATATCCAAACTTACAAAATCAACAGTAGCAAAGATTAGATTTAAACCCAGATAGCTTGAGTCCAAAGCCTGTGTTCCATTCCCTTCCATGCAAATATCAGCTCATTACTGCACATAAAACCTATGTAGCAAGATGGGTTGAACTATGAAAACAAGGTTCCTGATGATGCTCATGGACAATGATACCCTTGTTCCTTGATAAGAATGAAAAGTGATTGTTGTTGACATTTGATGTTTAGAATTCATCTTACACTTTAATGAAATATATCAACTAAGCTATTTGATGTCTTCAAGAATGTGAGATGTGACATGTCCAATCTGATATACTCACCACAAGAACAGGCAAATACAGGCTGAAATGCCTGTGAGAAATATACTGAACTGTTTTGACCTATTGGTGGCACAGTGGCAGAATAGTTCCTTTATCAGGAAATAGGGACAACAAATATTCTGTCACTATTGACAAGAAAATTCATGAGGAAATGAGTGCTCATCATTTATAATAAGAAATCTGTAATATAGTGTTCCCTATTCTTTTCTCTCTGTGTTAATATTTCTTTCAAACTGAGCAAGTGGTCCTACCTCAATAAATGCTTAAGTTAATGATTATTACATTTCTAGTTTTTCAGATTTTCGAACTGATAATTTAACTCTACATTTCATAGATGCATTAACAGATAAGTTATTTTTGTTACATATCAACAAATAATGTGACCTGCTTTTTACTCACAAAAATATGTCATTTGAATGTTACTAATCACTAACTTGTTTCTCTGTTTTAGTATATTATATTTTATATGTGCAGGGAAATACAAAAGAAAACTCAGTATACATTGTTTTTTTATGTTCATTTAGAAATGAATCCTTTTAACATTCTCCCTTAAATTATGACCCAAACTGTTTTATTGTGATTGCTGTTGTTATTTATACTGATATTATTTTTAGCTTATGAATAATGACTTTTAGGTAATTGGTTTGTTTTTGTTTTTATTTTGAAAATTTTAAAATGGAAGGAAAACTGACAAGAATTATAAGAGAGGCACTGATATATCATTCACTAGTTCTTAAGATTTGACATATTGATGTACATTCTCTCTCACTCTGTACATACACACATAAACACACACACACAGCCAGACTTTATTTCTTTATTCTCTTTTTCTGTCTTTATTTTTCTGAAAATATGGGAAAGCAAGGTACAATCATCATGCTATATTTCACCCCAAATATATAAGCATCTTCTAATGATAAGAACTTTCCCTTATATAGCCACAATATTGTCATCACACTAAAATAATTGACATTAATTAACTAATTCTATCTACTATGCCATCTATTTTCAGTATCCCAATTATAACAAAAAGATCTTTTATAGATTTTCTAATGTAAGACTTAAATTTCAATCATTGCATTTGGTTGTTTATGTCTCTTTTGTCTCTAATACCCTGGAATAGTCCTTCCCCCTTTATTGGTTTTCATGATTCTGTAGTTACCTTAGCGTCAAGACCAGGCACCTCATAAATCACCCCAATAACAACCTGTACTGAACAGTGTCTATAAGAATTATCTAATATAAGTCCCAAAACAACCTTACAAGGTATTTTCTTTTATATATAAGCAAGTTTTAAAGTACATTCACGCAAGCAATGCTAGATCTCTACAGCTTGAGTAAATCGTATTCTTATATTTTGTTTATAAAAATTACTTATGAATTTTTGAAAACAGTAAAGCAGACTTCATTCAAGGTGGGAGAGGAGTCTTGGCTTTGGTGTAGGAACCACAGCAGTGGGGTTTTGCAGTGGGAGAGAGAGACTGGATTCAATTCTGAATACAGCATGGGCAAGTAGGAATTTATAGCCAAAGAGCATAGTGGTGTTGCAGGCAGGGGTTGCGGAGTTCAGGGGGAGTCACTGGATGGAAAAAGACAAAGAGGAAACTTCAGAAGTAAGGGGGATTCTGGTTAAACCAACCTAAGGAATTCTTCCTGAAGGCAAGCCAGGGTGATTGGACGTCACCTGGGAATGGTGGAGGATGTGGAACCCAATCAGTTATTAAAGATTTTTCTTGTTAAACGGACCTAGTAGGGGTTTTGCTAAAACTGAATTTTACAAGGAAAACGAAAACAGTTCTAAGACTTCACTGCATGCTTCTTTTCTTTATTATCAAATGGTGCCAAATGCTGACAAAGCAGGAACACATCAAGGAACAAAGCATTAGTGAAAGCCTAGACAAGGTAATCTTGTTAGGTCAGGGATAGAACTTGTGAAATTTTATTATCATTGATAAATATTTGCTCTTCTCTCTCTCTCTCTCTCTTTTTAAATCATTCTGCCTACACAGCCGAACTCCACATAATCTATTCTATGGCATATTTGGCACATTAGCATTGTTAATTGAGTTGCTAACTAAGATCAGAGAAGCCATGTGGATTCTGGTTTTCCTGGTGATTCTGTTTAATTTTTCACACATCAGAGCTTTTAGAATATCTCAAATAATTAGCAAATCAAAGGACAAACATTCTGTGATCAGCGAGGGTGGCATTCACCTCAGGTAAGGCTTGTGCTATGGAGCTAAGCAATTCTAGTTTAATGTTGGCATTTCACCATCGGAGACCAACTGGTCATTTTGTTGGTCATTTAAGCTCACAGTTTAAACCACGAGAACTTCTCCCATGGTGGATGAGAGGAGTACAGGCTTTTCTTAATATTTTTTCTCAGTTTTTCATCTGAGGCCTATAGCGTCACTGACTTGTACCCAGAATCACACATTTATAACCCCAACTTCACTCTCTAAGATCAGAATTTTTCCCATGGGCCAGCAAAGATTCAAAGCACAGTTTGTTAATAATTGGTGTCTCTCTTCTTCCTCCCCTCTGGCTTCTGACATTTTTTTCTCCTTCATCCCTTTCTATATCAGGTCCCCAGAGGTCCACAGACCACCAGTCACATAATGGCCAGGCATGACATCCTACATCATGTTTTTCTAGAATAATTTGATATATGATTAGTATGTAATTTTTTTTTAAATAATGGTGATGATATACAAATCATACTGTTGTTTAGAATGGCTCTCTGTAAATCAAATATGGAAACTGTTTATAAACCCAGATTTCTATGTTTGGGATTAGTCAAGTTACAACTAATTAGTGTAAACTAGGGTTTCTAACGATGTTCAGCTCTGCCTTCCAATTTTTCTACCTCTGATTTCTCTTATGATTCATGAAAATAAAGAAGAGAAAATAACATATTGAACACCTTTCCATTTGCTCAGTCCCAGGCATATGAAGACAATTTAGAAATGTTTACTGCTTAAGAAGTCCACTATTAATTAAACTAGTTCAACACTTTCTACCTTTTTCTCTGATATTATTTTTTTCTGTTTCTTCAGTTACAGAAATACAATTAATATGATAATTAACTTCAATGTAATATTACTCCAGTTGCTGCCTCCTCCAGAATTTTTAAATAATAATGAAAATCATAGGCTTGATTTGGTGTAAATCTTTTCAGTGTCCTATATTTTCAGTTTTGGAGTAGTCTCCACTTAGGGTCTTCTGGCTTATTTTAGAGCATTTCAAGGAAAGTCTCATGAAAGCTAAAATTCACCTGGTAAAAATATTTTTCCTTTTTTATTTTTGAAGTTAAAAAAGTTTAAATTACAGTTGACATACAGTATTATATTAGTTTCAGATGTACACCATAGTGATTTTACATTTATGTACCTTATGAAGTGCTCACCCTGATGCATCTAGTATCCATCTGGCACCATGCATGGTTATTACAACATTATTGGCTATATTTTCTGTGCTGTACCTTACATCCCTGTGACTATTTTTATAACTGGCACTGTGTACTTTTTAACCTGTAAAATATCTTTTATATCTTAGTTTATTAACTTGTAAGAAATTACATGATCATTCAAAGTTGCAAGAAGATAATTTGTAAGAAGTTATATCATAATTCAAATTCAAATGAAAATATATCTGATTGCTACAGGGTCCTTTCCTGAGGTTAGATCTTTATTGGGCACAAAGCCCCTGGAACCTTAAATACAGTTGAGAAGTGGTTATCATAGTAGCCTCAAAGACCTAAATTATGTGAAGAAACCAGATCCAAGAACCTTATTTTTATTTGTTGTTTCATATCTATCACCAGTGATTAAATGCTGTGTCTATCTTCCTGAGCAAACACCTAGTCCATTCACCTAGGGTCCTTCCTCACCCCTACCTCACTCCCCAATGACTAGCTCAGCAAACATGGGCACTTAATACCTGTTTCTTAGGTTGAAAAAAAGGCATATGAATAGAGCCAGGGCATAATTTCATAAAGGCCTATCACTGTAGCAATACTGTCATTTTTTTTTAGGGCAGAAGGCATATTCTGCTCATTTGTTACACTCTGGCTTCTCTCCGTGTGGTCTTTTTTTTAATAATAAGATTGGTTGATTTTTCTTACTTGTTTTATAGATACACATTCAAATAATTTTAAGTCCTTCTACCTCCTGGTAGATGCAGTAAGAGCAATAAAGACTTTTTTGATGGCTGCTCTTGGGCTCCTAGCAGTTATGGCCCTTTTGAAAGAAAAATCTATTTTCTTTGGTTACTATTATAGTTAAAAAAAAATATTGATCTATCCCTGCTTGCAAACTCTCTTAAACAGGTAGCTACAGAGATTTAGACAAAATCTATATTTCACTTTGTTCCTCGATCCAGGGTACTTCAAAGGAAAATGTTTAAAGAATATACGGGTTAAGTAAGGTTGCAACTGAACAATGCTACAGTGAGTCTTCTTAAACAAAGGTGTACTTCCTGATATTTTCATTTTTACTGTTCCATTATTAGACAGTATGTTCAAAAGAGAGTACAGTCATTTGTCTTTATTGACTCTTTATGTTTAGTTCATTTTACACAAGATTAGTGTGACTGCTCTGTGTGGAGTATCTTTTCGGTGTGCATCATGAGAATGCTTTATCAATAGCTTATCTCTGCTAAAAATATAGTCAAAGGTCCTTCCTAGAGCACACAAGGGTATCCCGCATCTCTCCAACCTCACCTCACTCCCCTTACAGTCAAACGCCAGCAGTACAGAGCGGCTTGAGTTTCTCCAACTATGTTGTTCCACGCTTTCATTCCCCTGGAGAAACTGTTCCCTCTGCCTGAAATGCCTGAAACTATCACACCCCTCCCCCTGCCCCCAAACACACATTCCTAAAATCTGCCCAAACTCAGTTTTTGTTTCAGTTTCTAGAATCTTTTTTGCTTTTCCATTCCTAAGTGAAATTGTTCATTTTCCTCTCAGGTCTCCCATATATTTTATTCTAAAACTACATTATTTATAATACTTGTTTTTTTCTGGTAAGCACAAATAGATTAAGTCTTACATCTATTTTCAAAACATTTATGATATAGTACAATTTCAAGACATTTTTCTTGAGTGAAAATACTAATAGATGATTGAACAAATGTATAAATGGGTAAGGTCACTGTTCCTGAAAAAACTGATAATGAAGCTATCTGCGGTTAGCTGGCTATGGTTGATGTCAACTGATTTGAGATTTTTATGGTGGAAATACCCTTGAGCATGTATTCCTGGGTATTCAAATCTTGCCTTCCACGTTGTTCTTTTGTCACAGACACTGTACTCTAGACACAAACTGAAGGCAAATGCTGAGGAGGCTGTTTGAAGGACCTTAAGTCTATAAACAATGGGCCGAGTTTTAAGGACACTACCCCAGGGCAAGTCAGGCAGGAGGAGCTATTTGTCACTTGACATTTCATAGTAAAGATATTCTTTAAATCAGAATACATAGGAAATACATTTAGCTTCTCAAATCCTCTTGGATTTGAGATTTATTTTAAAACATTTAAATTTTGTGGCATAGGTGTTGTTCAGAGCATACCGGTAGTCTCTTAAAAACGAGTGCCAAGGAATATAAAATATATCCTTCATACATCTACTTGGCAGCTCTTATTGGACTGCATTTTAAGAGCTGGAATTATGACACCCCTGTGGTTATACTTTCTTGCACAGTTCTTGGGACACAGTGGGCCCTTAGTAAATAACAAACTAAAATGATTTGATTAAATGTTTTGAAGTTGGTAAGAATGGCCTTTAGATTCCCCGAACTAAGATACTTTATCATCGTCAGGAAGTAGCTTTTTTTGTTTGTTTGTTTATGATTTTTAATTGACTACCATCTGGATCAATTAAATTGTTTTGGACAATGAAATAAATTTATATACTGGGGAACTATTGTGTTAGCATTAGTTCTTAACATTGGAGTTGTTACATTGTGGCTTATTTTGACCTGTTGCAAAATTTCAAGAAATATATTATTAATAGTAATTGAGATACCTACTTTTGTAAATTATTTATTTATTTTTAATTAAATTGGAAAATCCTATTTTCCCTAAAAATAACTTTGGCCTCACTCTCATATTCCAACATGTTCTCTTGAGAGAGAAAGAGTGTATGTAGAGTTACAATTTTTGAGTGTTATCTTGCATAAAACCCCAGGAAACCCATGACCAAAAGTTGGATAATCACTAGGTTGGAGGATAATGCTACCTAATGCAAGTTCATAGATTTCAAACCTATTGCCTTAATCCACTTAGGTCGCTCTAACAAAATACCACAGACTGGGTAGGTTATAAACAATAGAAATTTATTTCTCACAGTCTGGAGGCTAGAAGTCCAAGATCGAGATGCCAGCGTGTGATCTTCCAGTGGGGGTTCTCTTTCTGGTTCATAGCGACACCTTCTTGCTGTGTCCTCACATGGTGGCAGGGGACAAGGGTTCTCTAAGGAACCTCTTTAATAAGAGTGTGGATCCCATTTAGGAGGGCTCCGCCCTCCTGACCTAATCACCTCCCAAAGTATGCAACTCCCGATGCCAACATCTTTGAATTTGGAGGGAACACATTCAGACCCTGGCACCTATGAAGGCTGGGAAACTCCTTTTCTGTATCCACAGACATTAACTGTAGGTCCCTCAATTATCTTCCCAGTTTGAGACTCAGGCACTGATATAACAATATATAAAAGGTTTGCCATAAATACATAAACACAATTTAAAAAGACTCCAATAATATGTCAGATAAAATTATATTTAGAACCAAAAAAAGCAAATTATTTTTATTACAAATAAGGAGTTCCCAATTCTATTAAATGTATTAAGGTACTTAGTAATATTTAAGGTGAAATATGCTTAAGAATTCAGATTTTTTATTTGTTTGTTTTTGAGTGCCTCTATTTGCTACATCTCAGAAGAGTGTATAGTTTACATACTGGTTGCAAGTGTTTTCTTCTCCCAGCTCTGTGTAATGGTCAACTTTGGAGGTCTTGTCTCAGGGTATATTTATCAGCACTATAAATTTTGCATATTTTTAATTAAATGGTTATACATAATCTGAAGCTTTTAAATGTCAGTGTTTTCATCAGGATTATGAAACACTTTATATATTTATTATTGCAAATATGTCCTTCATTACATTGCCTGGCAAGTTATAGACTTCCTTCTCCAAATATCTTTAAATGTTGACTGCAGTCTCATTTGTCTGAAATGCTTGAAGGTGAGATAGAGTTTAACTCACAAGGTCTTTTCTAGCTGCATGATTCTGTATTTCACAACCTTTGTAAGCCCGTTGCCAAGGTAATGAGATTCCCAAGAGGCTTCTTAACATTAAGAATCAGCAAAACTGCAAGTTTTACAGATCACTTTCTTTTAACCTACACAGTTTCTCTGTGAAGTATTTGAATTACAGTGTCAACTGTTGTCAAGTCAGAGATTGATCAATGGGAATTTCTATGTCACTTTAAGGCCAGATGTTAGTCTTTGCTGGGAAATCTGATTGAATTTAAAATTAAAGTTTATTACTTTAGGCATCACAGATCAAAGTTACTTGGTCACTAAAAAAAAAAGGTGCTGAAAGAGTCCTGTTGTACAAATTTCAGCCACTGCCATTTAAACCTACATTTCCAATTTTGTTCTCAACTAACTGCCAGCAGGAGAGCCTTCTGGAGTGTTCTGCCTACATTTCCTCTAATCTTCCATCCTCACGTATTTTGGCACCTCTTCCTCAGCTTCTGATTTCTTTGCCTCCACAGCAGGGAAGAAAAAGAGCAGAGCCAGGTGCTATTCCAGGGACGCCCACCCTCTGACTCTGTGAATGGAGATGCACTTTGTCCTTTCCAAATGTAGTTGTGAATGGTGCATAATATTTAGCTGATCCTCCAAAGAGGCAACCCTTGTTAAAAGAATTCCAACCCCATCTTATCCTCTGCAAAACAAAATATTGTAAAATATTAATATCAAGTATCAGTAGGAAGCCGAAGATTTCAATGGTAAAATGTATTGCAATCCGTCAAGAACGCTGCAGGCATTAAACAACACCTTCACACTGGGGATGTGTGTGCAGAGCTTGAGGAAATTAACAAGTGTTATACAGTATCCCTGACTGACGGAGTGGGCTTCCCTGATCACCTTCAGGCACGAGACACGCAGCTCTCAGAGGACAGCTGTCTGGACAGGGCAGCCTGAAATAAGCTGCCTTTCAGTAAAGGGACACACCCAGGCCTTGGTGACCAGGCAGAGGAGAAACTGGGGGGAAAATATCCCTGCTACACTTTTCTCCTGACCTCCTCCCAGCGCCACCCATTTCCTGACCACCCGCTGCACACGCAGAAAGTCCGGGAGCGGAGGAGGGTAGTATGGGTCCATGTGGGTCAGCCTCTACTCCCATGCTTGGGGGAGGGGCAAAAAGCAGGGCAGAAATGTGTGGAGAACCATTCTTAAGGGGTTAATAGAAAATACCCACCGCTCAAATCCTACAATAATAATACAACTCTAACATTTAAATTATTCAGAAGATGTAACTGTGTCGTTCCATGGGTTTTTTAAAATCTATGTAGTTCTCTATAACTGCATGAATTTGTGGTGCCTTATATTTACTAACAGAACCACATACTTTTGTATGTTAATTCTTTATTGTCTGCCTTCTTTTTTTGTATGTTCCGCAACTGTGCTTGAATATTAGGCTCTGAGAGTGCATATAGTGTTTAAGAACTCATATTCTGGAGCTAAGTCATCCAGGTGCAAATCCAATTTTGCCATTTAACATTTGTGTTAAATGTTAAACATTTAACAGGTTTAGCATTTAACGTTATCTCATTGGGTCCTCATAGAGCCATGTCAGGATTTAATGTTACAAGTGCTTAGAACTTTGCCTGACACATAAATGATACATAAATATTTGTTATCACCATGTGTGTAGACAGTTGAAATGCAAAGATCAAGAAAAGTTAATGGGGAGATACAGATGAGTAATTAATAATTAAGGTAAAATATATGGACCAACCTAAGTATGCCCTAAGGTTTACAGAAGCCCAAAGAAAGGAGGAAGTAACTGCTTGCAAGCTTAAAACAGTTTTTATGGAAGAAGCAGAGTTGGACCTTGAGAGATGCATAAGAATTTCCCCAGATTTTGTGTCCCAAGAGAACACCTTCTTTCCAGGCAGAGAACATGTCATGCCTAAGGGCACGCAGGTGTGAGAGGGAACAGCGAGTGTTTCTGCATGCCTGACACTTAGGTAGCTTGTAGCAAAAATGGTGGGTGACAGGACTTGAGAGATGGGAAAATAACTTGAAGAGATCTGAATAGTTTTTAAATCACTCTGGAGCCATACAGAGGTGGAATTAGGGTGTTGAAGCATTCAAGACAAAACTCACTTGAAAATTAATGTTGCTATCTTTTCTCTTCCAATGCTGGAATCAAATTCATTTGTCTTCCATCTTAATTATCCCAGTACCTGGCTCATGGTGTTCTCTCTATCATTTCTATCAAGCAGCATGAAATAGCGGAGCAGAGTATGGTCATTGGAGTCAGGTAGATGTTGAGTAGAATCTCATTTAGCTATTTTGGCATATATGACCTTGGTCGGTCTTGCTCAGCCTAATTTTTCCACCTATTAAGCTAGAAAAACAGTTCCTTGATCTCAATGTTCCAATTAGAAATACATGAGTTAAAGCAGTAATAACATTTAGCAAACCTCCTTCAAATAGTCACTCAGTACTGACAGATAATTTTCTTGTCTCCCTGGAAATCGCATCTGTGCTTATAATCTTTAGCCCAGTCCCTTACCTTGTTTTCTAGTCTTTTGCTAGTGATGCTACTTACCCTATCCTGGATTCCCTAGAAAACAGGCAACTGAGGCAAAGCATATCGACTAATACTTTATGGCAGGAAGGAAGAAAGGCAATTTCAAGACAATCAAATGAGTTAAAGAGAAAGAGAGAAAAAGAGAGATAACAAGAAAATAGAGAATCAAATATAAGATGGCATGTTACTGGGTGGCTACCGCCTCAGAAGCAACATAGTGATGTATTGAATGATGTGGGCCACGTGGACCAGCTTTGCTTTGGAACCGCCTGTTCTGGGCAAGGTGGGTGAACAATTTATCTACTGGTTTCCTTCCACCTCCTGCCCCTTGGTGGCCAAAGTCCATCCCTCAGCCATTTAACTCACCTCCATGGCATTGCAGCCCCTTAGTGAACGAAGATAATGCTTCTGTCAATTCTGTAGGGTCAAATAAGGCTCCTGGAGCTGCTATAGTTTTTGGTGCAATAGACAAGATGAAGGCGGCGGTTCCAATGGTCCAAACCTGCAGGAGCTTGAGCCAACTGCTAGTGTTAGGAGAGAAGCCAAAAGAAGTGGTCACAGTTGTCACTTGTACTACATGTCATTAATTAGGTGCTAGTTACTAATGCTGACCAATAATCAAAGAGAGGAGAATTTGATTTGACTCCACCCCTGGATAGGAGGAACCATAAAGAATTTGCAGACATGTTTGAAAACCACCACAGCACCATCTGAGAGCAAGATACAAACATAATGCTTCATCACTCCCAAATACTGTTTGAATTTCACCAAAATAAAGACTTTCACATAACAACCATCTAAATTAGAAAATCAATATTGATACAACACTACCAAATAATTCACAGATCCCATTCAAATTTCTCTATCCAAATATATTTCTTTTCCCTTCCTTGTCAGGATTCAACCCACATAAATTCATTTCATTCACTCGTTATGTCTCCTTTATTTCCTTCAATTTGGATGTGTTCCTGTTTTTCCCTGTCTTTCATGATCATGACCGCATTAAAAGTACAAGCCTTTCATTCCATAATGTGCCTCTTAATCTGGGTCTATCCAGTCTTTCTTCATATACAGACTTAGGCCATTCATTCTTAACAGAAATGATGCTGATTATCTTAGTGCATCACATTAGGAGGTAAAGGTGAATAATGTCAGTATATCCTACACTGGTCATGGGATCCTTGATCACCTAGTAAAATTAGTGTCTCCTGGGTTTTCCACTGATAACATTATCATTTTCACCTTTGTGACTGATGAATGTTTCAAAAACAGGGCATCCAAAACTATGTCAGCATCTTGATTCTTTATTGAACATTCACGCAAAATCCAAAATCACTGTGATGGCTATCAAATGTGGATTTTCATCTTTTAACTGTTAATCTACATGGAGACAGAGTTTTCTCTCCCATCAACATGGATTTATGCATTTACATTTTATTCAATTAATTGCAATCTGTCATTACATTGTTGTTTAAAACTGCCTGAAAATGGTGGTGGGAGTCCCTTCAAGCAAGCTTCTCTGTCTTTTAATAAATTATATCATTCTTTAAGCCTTTTTTTTTTTGCTATTGTTCTTTGACACAGCAAGATGTTTCAGGCTCATCTTGTACTTTTCCTTGTTCAACTGGGAAGAGGCCTTGCAGGTTTCTTTTAGTGAAAAATGATATTAGACCAAGATCTGACATTCAGTGTATGTGTTAGTAGAGGGATTTATTGCTTTTAGGACTCTTAGTGGATGAACCTAGAAAATATTCATCCATACAAGTATGTATACATGTGTGTATGTTTGGCGTATATGTATGTATATGCATATACATACACATATCTATATCTATTTATCATCTCTTTATCCATCTCTGTCTATATTTTGAACATGGATTTCTACTAATTCCTCCAATTTTAGTTCAACCTCCTCAGGATTCTTTGTAGCCTCCCCTTTTCTACACCCCCTTACTGAGAGAGAGACGTTTGGCTACCCTAAACCTTAACACCCTTATCATCTGCACACTTTCCCCGAATGTCAGGAATCCCGCAAACTGATTGGCCACCTCAATGGCCCTGCTTCTACTCGTTTGGCTCCCAGCCCCACCATCACCTCCTTGACTTTGCTGCCTCTTCGATCCCTGATGCCACCATCACTGCCTCTGCATAGGCTGAATATTTGCATCTCTCCAAAATTCACATCCTGAAACCTAAGTCCCAGTGGGTTGGTATTCCAGTTGTGCTCACGAGAGTGGAGAGCTAATGAATAGAATGAGTAGACCAGAGAGCTCCCTTTCCCCTTCCACCACGGGATGACACAGCAAAGAGACAGCTATCTATGAACCAGGAAATGGGTTCTCTCCAGACACGAAGCCTGATGGTATCTCTATTTTGGACTTCTCAGCCTCCAAAACTGTGAGAAACAAATTTCTGTGGTTTATAAATGACCCGGTTCATGGTATGCTGTTGTAATAGTCCCAGTGGACCCAGGCAGCCTCCTAACTAATCCAAATCAAGCCACAGTTTGAGGAAGGAAAGAGAAGGAAAGACATTTCATATCTTTTCTCATACTGCCCTTCTTCTTCTTCGCACTGGGGATACCTTTTCTTCCTCACTCTTCCCCAGTTCACTCAGAGAGAAAACTCTAAGATATTTCAAAAATCACCAATTCTGTGGCTTCTTTGTGTTCTCATTTAAGGATGAAGGCTACATCTTACTTTTCTTTATATTCCTAGTGCCTAGTATTATTTTTGATTCATTATAAATACTAAATAACTTTTATAAATCAATAATTAAATACCATAGGTGACATGTCTTATAAACAGGAAACTAGAAAGCCCAAGATCAAGGCACAGAATGATTCAGTGTCAGGAAAGAGTGCATGGGTAGCTCTCTTCTCCCAGTGACCTCACATTGCAGAAGAGACAGGGAGACTTTCAAGTCCTCTTTTATAAGGACACTAATCCCATTCATGAGGGCTCTACCTCATCACCTAATAACCTCCTGAAACATCACCTCCAAATACCATCATATTGGGGGTTAAGCTTTACCATGTGAATTGGAGGAAGCAGATGAATTGGGAGGTAAACACAAATACTCAGTCTATAACATTACTTAATTTCTCTGACCACCAGTTTTCTCTTCTGTAAACGTAGATGGCGATAGTTCCTTTATAGATTTATGACCATTAAATTACATAGTAAATGTTTTAAAATGCTTTTACAGTACCAGCACAGTTTTAATGCGCAATGACAGTTGTCATTATTCGTAATTGTTCTTTGTACCCATCTCTAGTATGGTACTCACCTGTTGCACATGAATTATTTGTTCAGACATTAGCGTTGCCTCCTGGGTAGAAAAAAAATGTCAAAAGCAGTTATATATAATAGGTGTATATTTACTTTACTTGCTGCATATTGTTTTTTTTCATTCTGAGAGAGTATTGCAGCTTCAAGATTACCCCTTTATTTGCAAATATATCCTTTATTTTAAAGAACATTAAATTTAAACAGCAAACAAAACTGTGTGTGTGTGTGTGTGTGTGTGTGTGTGTGTGGTTTTTAAATGGTAAACACTCTCAATCCTAATCCAACAGTGATGGAAAACATTTAAAAATAATATACAGCATACAGTTCCTTAAGAATAAGAAGAGAAAATCTCAGTTGTTATGAGGCTGTAGGGCATCTGTAAGATAAATATAAATGAACTTATCAAGATATAGATGGGATCTAGAGGTATGCTGAGAAAATCATAAGTCAGTGCCTCCAAAATAAAGACATTTTCAGATGAAAAAGAATCCATTCCTTCATTCTTTCCAAAAGAGAAGCAATTTCAATAGGTAATACAATTCTGGAGTCTAGCAACAATGCCGTCCCATCATCACCTAGCATGTTAGACCAAATAGTCAGTACTCGACACCCTCCCCACAGCACATACTGCCTTCTAAAATAAGATACCTTACATTTTTTTCTTATTTGTAAATTTATGATGGAATTCATGCTACCAGAGAGCAGAAATCGTAGTTTATTCATTGGTTTATCCCGCATACTAATGAATAGAATGTAATCTGGTACATCTTAGGTGTTCAAATAAATAGTTGCTGAATAAATTAAATAACTGAATGATGGCTTACATTAAGTGATGTGAACTTGATTCAGCTACGAAGAGATGTGGTAAAACCCATACTTCAATAGGAAAGTAACACTAGAGGAGATTGAAATGGTAGTCAGATATGTGTCTCAAAATTATACCAGATACAGCCAGTTTGGGGTTTTTTTTTTTGGAAGTTCTAACACCCAAGGATCCAAATTTTCTTGTTATAAAACCTAGCCTGAAGACTAGTGAAAGTTAGAAAATCACTAATCTCATCCCTTGATATTAAATCTGGATAAGACCAGTACACACACACAAAAAAATATAGACCAGTGTCACTGCAACATAGATAAAAATAAAATACCAGTAGCTTTGGTGACTTCAGTTTTCTCAAAATGAGAGTAACACACTAATTATTCCCTGAAGATCGTTTCATCAGAATAGGTCCATAAAAGTAGCCAATGATAAAAAGATAACATTGGATAACATTTTTATCTTTTGCTCTGAAATGTCTCAAATGTAGAATGTTCGTATGCTAACTAAACTGCCCGCATGGGTATCACATGTCTGAAACCCTTAGAAACTGACTATAATCTGTTTTTACAGAAATTGAAAAAGAAAGTTGTGGTGATCCTGGTACACCTTTATACGGAATTAGAGAAGGCGATGGATTTTCTAATCGTGATGTTTTAAGGTTTGAATGCCAGTTTGGGTTTGAATTAATTGGAGAGAAATCCATTGTTTGTCAAGAGAATAACCAATGGTCTGCAAACATACCCATCTGTATCTGTGAGTACCAAATGCTTTGCTTCCAGATCGCATATGTTACCCTGTCCTTGCATATAATTGCTTTTGTAATTAATTGCAAAGAGCTGGAACCATGTAATTATTTTTGAATGAGTAGCACTTTGTGATACTATCTTTAACAAGTGTGCTTATGCCAAATTATAAATTTTATTACAGATTTAAATAAAGTTAACATAGTTCACTTGGCAATTGCAAAGTATATTATTACATGTGTTCTTGTAACATTTTATTGGTGGCATTTTATACTCTATAGATAGCATACTTCTTATGGAAATTATACATCTGAGCTAATTCTAATAGACTAATTTATTTCAACAAGATAGTATATGCTTATGTGCAATCAAAAACACTTAAAATATTTAAAGCTTATATCCTGTATTCTGTGTATAATGCTTTAACTTAGTTTTGCTTGTATTTGCTCACACTTATCCATACTTAAATGCCACTTATTTATGTTGCACAGAATAAAATCCATTGATGTTTATGAAATATACTATACTTGGATTAAAAATGTATTTCTTCAAATACATTCAACCATTTTATTTTAACTGCAACAAAAACATAATTTATATCACATACTGAAGCACATTCAGGGTCAACTAAATACTATTTTCATTACCAACAATTACAACTTGCCAGTTATGATCACAATATTGAAAATTTGGGATTTTAGTTTTGAATATTCAGAAATGAAAACATATAAGCCAAAAACCATGAAAGAAGAACTAATTTCCTGGTTTTTAAATATAAGACTTTTCATCTGTATCCAACATATAACGATAATGCTTTTCATTTGTGATATCCTGAACTTCCTACAAAGACATTATTAGCACAAACCTCACTTCAATATTTTCCTGGTTTTAAAAAATACTAGCATTTTTTAAGACCTACATTTTATCTGAATTATAATAGAGACATGAATTATAATATAGGTGGTAGGTGTGGACTTTGACTTGAGAGTTTACGTGTTTTTCCTGTGTTAGCCACCCTTGTAGCCATTATAAAGGTTAAGTCATCTCCTTGATATGTATACACTATCAGAGCGTTCCATGACCACTGCACGTGTGAAACTTACCAGGTCACCACCCTTACTCCCATTTCTATTAACAGGCACATAATGTATTTTGTCTTCAGTTATTTCATGAACATAATTGCTTTCTATGAAATCTCTAAATACCTCTTTAATATTATTTTTAAGCACAGGAACAAAAACTTTGTACAATAACACGAACATAAATGTCTAATAAATTGCTGCTATTGCTCCAGTTATACTTTCGTGCATTTGTAAGCATGTAGTCATCCAAATATTAGTTGCTTTTTCCAGTATATGAAAATGGTAACTTATTTTCTGTCTTATAAGATAATTTAAATGGTTAATGTTATTTTTTCAAACTGTAATTGATTATCTAATTGTACAATTTGACAAAATAAGGAAAAATATGACTTTTGAACATTTATTGTATTTTATAATCTTATTTTTTAACAGTTCCTTGCCTCTCTAACTTCACTGCACCAATGGGAACAGTTCTTTCTCCTGATTATCCAGAGGGGTACGGAAATAATTTAAACTGCATCTGGACAATAATCTCTGATCCAGGGAGTCGCATACACCTTTCTTTTAATGACTTTGATCTGGAATCTCAGTTTGACTTCCTTGCTGTTAAAGATGGAGACTCTCCAGACTCCCCGATTCTTGGAACCTTCACTGGGGCTGAGGTGCCTTCGCATCTTACTAGTAACAGTCATATACTGCGGTTGGAATTTCAGGCTGACCACTCAATGTCAGGACGTGGCTTTAACATCACTTATAACAGTAAGTTTATTTTTTTCCATTTAAAAGTTTTCTACAAAGTAGAGCTAGAAAGGAGCTCTGCAAACTAGCTCTCTCATTCTGTAAAGAGAGCAACTTGAACAAGTAATACGCATAATTGTGCCGGGGATCTTCATTTGGTCCTTGATTTCCAACCACATTTTATTCCCTCTTGTGTCATTTCTTTTTGTTTGTGAGTGGTCTGATATTAAGGACCTATGTTTCCAATATCTTTATTATATCAGCCAATATATTAGCTTATTTTCTTAAATCTTATAAGCATAACTTGGAACCTACTATATGTCACATGCTTTGCTCTGTTTTTATTCAAAGATAAAAGGGAGATAGGACTTTCCTTTAAGATATTCATAAACCAAGAGTAGACTTAAACAACTCCATAAGGCTCAGGAAGCATCACAAAGAAGAAAATTATTAATTTAAGGGCAGTAGACCACTGAGCTGATTTAGCAAAGCCACCAAGAGGGGAGAATACCTTAGCAATTAAGAATATCCACTCTAAAGACAAACTATGCACCTTCAAGTTTTGGCTTTGTTACCTGTTTTAGGTTTTATAACTGAGCCTCAGGGTCCTCATCAGTAAAACCATACTGGGTTTCTGTAAGGAGTCAAATAGGTGATGTATGTAAATAATATAGCATAGAGTATATGGTACCTAATAAATGCTCAAAAAACATCAGCTATTATCGTTTAGTTGGCTTTTGGACTATTACTTTGACATTTGATAATATATTGTTGTGTTTATTATATTGTTCTAGATTTGAGACTTCTTTAGTATTATTGAGCTACTGTCTGTCACATCCTTGTGTTTCAAAAGAATGAATATTATTTTTTCTTAAAAAATGGCATATTACCAGAAGATAATTTGCATAAAGAAAAAACAATCTTAGTAGGCTGATATACTTAGATACTAATGCTTCTGTTTGCAAAGGTTTTACCTGCAGCCATGGATTACTAATAATTATTTTGTTGTTTTTCCTTGAAACTTCCAAAATGTCAGATACTGACCACCCTGACAAATTAATAATTGCATCACATAAGAATAGGATTTAGTTTTCAGCTTTTTAAAAAAGAATTGCACACCTCACCCACATCGTTGTCTGTTCAATGCTGAACATTAGCAATTAGTAATAAAACACAGTTATTGTCTTTTCAAAGTGTCACTAGTGAAGACTGTCACTAATGTGTCAACATGTAATTGCCCATCATTAAAGTTAAATTGTTTGTGACATGTCATAGAGACTTGCTGTTTAAAATAGTTGCTTTATCTGAAAATCCTTTTGAAATATTTTATATATATAAAAATACTTATATGTATATACCTATTTCCAGTATTTATTTTGTCATAAATGCACATTTTTAACTTTAATGCTTTGGTACCTCTGGATATTATGGAAATATGCCTCCTTGTTTCTTATTTTGTTGATTTAGTAATTAAACTTAATTCATCACATATAAATTGTTATATTTAATGCTTACTAGTGAAATTCTTTTTTTTTCTTTTGCTGAAAAAATATCTACCAGAAATTTTGTATAGGAGCAACTAGGCTTAATCAAAGTTATGTTTAAAAGTACAGCAGCTGCCCTGGCTGGTGTGGCTCAGTAGACTGAGTGCTGGCCTGCAAACCAAAGGGTTGCTGGTTTATTTCCCAGTCAGCACACATGCCTGGGTTGGAGTCCAGGTCCTTGGTAGGGGGTACCCAAGAAGCAAACACACATTGATGTTTTTCTCCCTTTCTCCCTCCTTTCCCCTTTAAAAATCAATAAGTAAATTTTTTTTTAAAACACAACAGAAAACAAGGATTAACTATTTGTACCTAAAAAAATGTGTTCTATATATTTTAGAATTTAATTTATTTTAACTTAAAAATGAGAATTGATAACAAAATTATATAATTTATGGACAATATCAACATGAGGATTAGTGATACTATTTAAAATAATTGCATGTACTTATGCAGTGTGATATAATAATGTTAAATTGCAAATGCCTTGTAAAATGTTTTACACATTTAGACTTTGCTATTTTAAATATCCTTCCATTTATACTATACTAATTTAAAATTTTAAAATACATATGAAGTCATTCAGATGAATAAGAAGAAAAAATTATAGGGCTCATGCAGTCTATGATCTCTGAAAAAATTCAAAAAAGCTCATCATCATTTTACTTCTGCTACTTGCTGGGACTGTGCGAAATATACACTGTGGGACACAAAAGGGGAAAGGCCATACAGGTTCTGAACTCAAGAACCCACATTCTCGTGAGAGACATGAGACAAATCACCCAAGACACAATATATTGCTGAGAAAAAATGAAAAGCCAGACCAGGAGATACATTTCAGTACAACTCTATGCTCTAAGGCAGCTGTTTAACTTGGTTCTGAATCTCACAATGTAAACGGTGATACTTCGGCCATCAGGCTGTTCTAAATGTTAAATCAGATTTACATTATATACATTTCTGAAATTCCTATCACAGCACCTAAAACATAGTAGTTACAAAACAGTAATCTCTCTGCTTTTCCTAGCTGGCAGAAAGTAGGTGACATATGGAAAATTATAAAGAAATTGTAAGACCTTCATACTAGACAGAAACACTTTACTTTAATTACCAAAATGAGACTATTTCTTCCTTTCAAACTGTGAATCATAAGAAAGGTTTGCAATGGTGTACGTTAACCTGCTCTGTATTCACATTAATTGGAATTCTGACTAAATTTACTGGACATTTTTGTGTGGGATAAACCTCATCCTGTCTAGAAATAAGCAGAAACGGTTCTATTTTGATATTTTGTAAAATTCATATTTTAAAACAATCACACTTAGACACGTCCTGGCAAATACGTATGGGCAGATGAGAACCCCCCCATTTTCTTTTAATAAAGGCTTTTCTAGAAATAAACATAACTTTTTAAAAAAATTTTGTTTTCTCAGATCCACAAGTGCTTCTCTCATAGTGTTTGTACGATTTTGTTTTCTCTTCTCAAGCATTTGGACATAATGAATGTCCGGATCCTGGAATACCGATCAATGCACGGCGGTTTGGGGACAACTTTCAATTAGGAAGTTCGATTTCAGTTATTTGTGAAGAAGGATTTATTAAAACCCAGGGAACAGAAACAATTACATGTATTCTTATGGATGGAAAAGTGATGTGGAGTGGACCAATTCCAAAATGCGGAGGTAAGCAGGACGGCCGGCGAAGAACTCTCGCCCCATCATCCTTATGCACCAGAACCCATAACGGGCAGTGCATTGTTCTATCAGAGCTGTTGCGATCTTTTCTTGAGAAACTAGTTGTATACATTAGACATATGTAGTTTAAAAAATTACTTTCAATTTTCCATGTTAAAATAATTTTAGAAACCTTTTAGCAGTTTTCTTTAAAAAGGGCTCTTATGAAAAGATAGACATTAATAAATGGTGACTATTGATTGCATCTGCAAATTCTCTTCAGTATATGTTATAGTTATAGGTTATTGTGCTTTACAGTTTTCATTCACTTTTTTTTGGTATTTTAACCATTCGTGGTATAATCTTATTTAATTATAAAAATGTGTTAACTATTAATAATTACAATAGATAAATTATGCTAAAGCAGTCATTATTTAAAATGGATACTTTCTGTAGACACAGTTTGCTAATTTTTTCAATCTGATTATCTCAATAAAATGTAGTGAAGAAAATTCAGGACAATATATGCACATATGTGTAATATACACATATACTGTTTGGAAGTATATATCTTTGAATACATACATGCATATAAAATCGTAAATTATATAGTTAAGAAGGATGATGATAGTTAAAAATAAAATACAACAAATATATGATCAATTTAGAATCTATAGGAGTGTGGGTGGTGGCTTTATTAGAATTATCCTAATACGAATTAACATTCTGAATTCTACTGTTTTCCTTCCAATCTAGTACCTAAAGTTACAAATCTATTTTATTAAAAAAAGACATAGAAGAGTTTTTACTAAGATATTGATGAACTTCAACCAAAAAACACCCTTTAATAAATCACCATGTAATGATTAAGTGATAATTTTTTTAATGGCTTCTTTATCTCGCTTTCCTAATTTTTACTCTTACCTGTGCCCAAACTGAAAATGGAACATTTGTTTTCTCAATTTCGAGCTGATAAATTGGGAACACTTAATATATACTATTCAGAAGTACAGCAGACTTAATTAATATAGCCATGACCTGTAAATGCTGAGTTTCATCAAATGAACATGTTCATAATGTTTCAGGGTGAAGTAATCCAAACCACGCAATTGTTGGTTTCCTATTAACCCCTTCAATTACCTGTCTCCTTTTCTAATGCCTTTCTCATTTGTAATATCAGGGGTACCAAATAAAATGGCTTCACTCTTCTTTCCAAACCTCAAATGTTATAGGATTACCTTTGGCAATGGTTACAACTATGCTATTGTGTTTTACAAATGTAGTGGATTTGCACAATAAATAGGGAAAAATGGAGGGTATATTTAACTTTTTCCAATATGCTTAACCCCTGAGCTCATTTGTGTGTTCCCTCATAGTCCCTGGCCCAGACTTGGGGGTAAGTCAGGAAAGTATGCATTAGTATTGGAAGGAAAGATAGAAAAGTGTTTCTGACATAGGAGTAGCACTGGTTTCCTGTGACGAGAGTGGGGGATGGTGGTTTGATGAATAACCAGTAGGGTCCAGAGTATGACATGCTTTGTAACAGTGCTCAGCAGATTCAAAGTTATCCTGTAGCCATTGGGAAATGACGTGATCTGAGTCACTCTGTCCTGTGCACTGGGTGCTGCGCACAGTCCAAATGGACAGACACAGAGACTGCCTCTGGGGCATCGTTGAGCCTTGTTGGGCCCTCACTTGCCTAACGTGGGTGTTGGTTTAGTAGCTGCTTGGCGTCTAGCTGCATAGAGAGGTTAAAATGATGATATCGAAGTCAACAAATCATTCTACAAATTGCTGCTTCATGTGAAAGAACTATTTCAGCGATCATTTTCAGAGAAAAAAAATTAATCGTATAGAACTTTTAAAAATAAGGAAACTAAAATGTTCAGAACTCCCACTTGCCACAGGCCAATAACCCCCTCCCCCTCGGAACTGCTAAAGAGAACTTTGTGAAAGTTTCCGAAGGAGAAAAATATATTTTTTTTGGCATGCACGAGTGAAGTTACATGCAGATAACTCAACCACCAAGCTCCAGATCCAACACCAAGGTGGGGATTTCTTGGGATAAGGTTGGACCCAGAAAAAGCAGAACCATAGAGGGCTGGAGGCACTCACTATGGCACTCACCAGGTTACCTGCCACATGCCCAGCCATGTTTTGAGCCACTTTCCACCCAATAAAGTAGACTACTGTCAACTATTATATAACTAAGATGGGTTTCAATTCTACCATTCTAATTCAAGTTGTAAGAATTTCCTTGAATTTCTCCTCAGTTCTCCTTAAGTACTAACAACAAAAACTTGAGACTAGCTGAGGAAAAATTTTTCCCCTAAGTTTTCTTTTTTAATTACCGCCACAACCCCCTCCACCCTTCACAATCCCTCAAGCTGTCACTCAGCCATGCTCAGTTCCACAAAGAACTCTCTGGGAGCCCTCTCTGCCTGTCTTCTTCATTCTTCAGGGAGTCCATGTTTTGACAGGAAAGTTTTGCTTTTTATGTATTATAGTGTATTTTTAGAGCACTGTCACTGCCTCTCATAATATGTTTACTATTTTCACTAAAACTTTTTTATTATCATATTGAATATTGTATGTAGATAAAACACATACATGTTTATATGTTCTGATTCATGCAAATAAATTTATAGTTTTTTTGTTATTTTTAGACAAAAACACTCTAAAGTCAAATGAATTATTAATAGTTGCTTATGTGCATACATTGCTGTGTGTTGCAATTAGAAAGTAGGAAGTTATTTGTTTTAATCAGAATTTATAGAGCAAGGAAAGTCCATTTAAATGTTTTGATAAGAAAATCCAGGGCTTCAATCCACTTAAAGCTTGTCCTCTCCCCCAGTTCCTCTCTATCTCAGTTGTCTAAAAGTTTAGATATATTGCCAAATTAGTGACTCACCCATGTCAAACAGTCTTTCACTCTAAAGCTATGGAAAATCTTTGAGAAAAGTCAAAGGAAACATATTATTTGTTTTAGTCCTTGAATTCACCAAAAGGGAGAAATGAGATCATACTGTATTGCAGTTCTGGGCACCCACAGCTGAACGCAGATTCATTTCAGATAGCTTAACTATTATTGAAATGAATTGGATTATATAATTTATTCACTGACCCAACATTCACCATTGATATATAACTCAGGAGAGATTTAGGCTATCTTTGTTAAAATGTGAATCTTTTTCTTTAGAATGGGTCAGTCAAATCTCCTCATGAGGAAGAAAGATTCAATGCTTCTTAAAGCCTTGTTATATTTCAGTTTTGCTAATGGAAAATAAAATACATGAATCACTATATTCAGCATTGAAATCATTCATTTTGAATTCCATGGTCATCCTAACTCAGTTTAGTGACAATCAATGACTCCTTTCATGCTTGGACTGAAGCCCGAATATAACTGGCTCGCTCTACAGCCAGTCCCTACGTGGTCTCTCCTTCAAGGATGCCGCCTAAAGCCATGAAGAACGGTGTAGATGGTTATCATAGATCCTCCTGTCACAGGGATTTTTATGATGTACCACTTAGAACGTTTCCTAAAAATCTTCTCTTTCCACCAGTTTCCCACCCATAACAGCAGCATAAATACTGTCCCTTTCTCGCCCAGTAGTCCCTTCATGACCTTCCTGCCCGTTTTAGTCATTTATGTTTCTGTTCCATGGACCCGTGCACCCTGTGGGGCACCTGGGAGCCTCCTCACCAGATTCAGCCCTCAGAAAGGGAAGTTTCCTCATGAGAACCTTCTCCCTTGGACTTCCTTCTTTCCATACACTTTTTCTTTCTCAGAATATGGTCAAAATTGCTCTGTGGCTTCTGAGGGCATTGCCAGGCTCACCCAGATGGTGTTCTTCAAAGTTTCTTCTACCAGCCTAGGTACTAGGAAATTTGAAAATGTGGGGAAAGGGGCATGGCGTAACTGCATTTAGATTTATTTCTCTTTTTTATCTGTGTATGTGTATGTGTGTCTGTATCTCCTGAAACGTGAATAAAATGGTGCGTTCACTTTGTTCTTTCTGTCAAGGGAAGAGTGGGAAACTAGATTTCCTCTACTGCACCAAGCGATGCAAAGTAGAGCCAACTCTGACCCTCAAATCCTGTTCTTTTTTTCACTGAGAAAAACCCCAGAGGATTTCTAGTCACTGGAATTTTCCTTGCGACTAGCATTGTTATATAAAAGGCAAATTTTTAGGTGAAATATCTGACCCACTCTGAGGGGTTTCCTTATCGGGCTTTGGCTTTCCCTATGTCATCTGTATTTTTCCTGGCCAAGGGCCAATCCGAAGGGCTGAGACATGCCTGCCTTATCGTCTAACCTCAAATGATCATTGTTTGGCCTTGTTTTTTTCATTGTCTCTTTTCATTATTTTTAGTTTAAAATCTATCTTGTTTGAGGCCTTTTCTTCCTAAGTACAACCACAGTTAAGTCATTTTTCTCAGCTCTGATTTGCTTTATCAGATTGATGACACCTTTTGTAGTGGAGTTTGAGTCTGGTTATTTGGTGAATTGGCTGGAAATCCACTCCGCCATAAACTTGTTATGGGTGTTTCTGATCTTTCCATTGGTAGAGGATGTCTTGCTTTTAACCATTTCTGAGTTTAGCCCCTATTCAGAATATGCTGTTCCAACACTAGAACTCAGCTCAAATTTATCTGTATATCTATTTTCTCCAATATGGTGAAGCTGACTTCCATTAGATAGAGGTTTGGATAGATCTAAGTCAAAAAATAATACCTTGGTACCCCATGATGTAGAGTACGTGGCATAAGCTTAAATGCTTATAATAGCAAGGCAGTAACAGAAATGAATTAGATGGGCTGAATAAAGCAGACTACCCTGCTAAGTGTGAGGTATGATGTCTCACTTTTCATAGAGACATGGTTACTGATAAATATTTCTCTATTTAACAATAACAATAATTAATAATACAAACATTATATCATTGACAGCTGACAAGAGTGTTCCTATTAGCCCATACAGTCCCTTCATGCACAGTAGGAAAGGGCATTTCATAAGAGGGCACTGGCTTGATTTACTGATTACGAAGGTCGCCTTCACTGGAAATCCAACAGCAATGACCAGTCCCTTGGGGAGAGTGACAGGCCAAAGGAGTAGGTCAGTGGCCACACACTCCATCCCTCTTTAGAAAACATCTCAATAGTCCAAGAACTACTTGCTTGTCTTTTGCACTAACATAAGAACCATTTCCCAGATAATTATTTCATGAAAAAGTTTTTGTTGTTGTTTTTTTTTTAAGTCTTTCCTCTTTGTGAATTTGCATAACACTACTGCAGTCTGACCCTGTAGCTCCTGGAGTCAAGCTGGCACACCGCATCCTGAACTGTGCATTCTCCCTAGGTAGTCATTTCAGTCTCAGAGTAAGTTTCTACAGGCCCTCTTGGGTTTGCATTTATATTCTGCTCTTGTATGACTTCTTTCCACCATTTGGCAATACATTTTTTTCCCAATAGTATAGCTGCTAATGTGGCTTAATTGAATAGTATGATTTGATTCAGGCTGATTCAGAAATTATAGTTATTTGAGAAGCATTAGTAAATAATGGAGCTTTTTACTTTGTGTTTCCTTAGAGGTAGGATGGAAAAGTTTTATATAGAGCAGTAAATAGGAAATTTCCCAGATATCTTCGTAAGACATCTCTTCCCCCATCTTTCCATCAAGATAGATGTTAATGTAAAAATCATCATCATCATCGTTGTCATTGTCATCGTCGTCCTCATCTTTCTCCCTCACGCTTGCACACACAATCCTATTATCACACAGCTATTCTCTCTCATCTTCTTTTCCCTATCTCTCCTCCCTGTTCTTACTAATATGTATTCAGACCCTTCCCTCCATCCTTAACCTACCCAATCCACTGAACTCTGCCCCCAGAAAAGATTAGTTTATCTTTTAATAGTTTGCAGTTAAGATCCTGCCTTTTTGGAAGCTTGGTATATACAATCTTCTACCTCATTATAAGGAATTATACATTGCTTAAAAAAAGAAGAGCGAGAGAGATCAAGTTTTTGACATATCTTTTCAAGCTACCCTCTGAGTTGCATTTCTACATTATAAATAGCTACTTCTGTATTTGCCAGTGAAAAAATCAACAAACGAATCCCAAAGGAACTTTAAAGAGATACTATGCCATGAGACTCAGATTAAAACATGAAAGGTTTCTTCTTCCTAAGTCTTATTTAAAAAGCAAGACAATTGGACACACATTAAATCTTCTATCTCCATTTCAGTCACAGGAGGAACTATTCCTGGATATAAGGATTTATTATTTATTGGTGAATACCATTTTTAAATGCTGCTAAACTGTACTCATGAAGACTGGAAGATGAAAAAGGTTTATTTGCAGAACGAAAATGAGAGTTGGGTTAAAATATATTTGTTATTTTGTTGTAAAATCTGAAATGCCTGTCATTTTACCTTCTTTTTTTTAATGAAATGTCTCTTAACAGTTTCATGTTATAAAATTATTCAACCGTTCATGGAAAAATAATTTAAACAGGTCTCAAAATGTATACTTTCTTTAATTTCCCTTTATTAAATATACTACTCAGGCTCATATATTCTCTTCCTGGTTTCTTCTCATCTCTCTGATCTCTATTGGTGTGTGTTCCAGAACTAGATCATAGATGGTTTTTTCCTCTCTATTTCCACTGTCCTTATTGGTAATTTTCTTCCAGGCTTCCACTTTAATTAACAGCTATGTGTCGATGTCTCTCAAATTTATATCTCCAGTCTAGTTCTCTGCCCTGAAGTCTAGACTCATATATTCAGCTGCCTACTCAATATGCCCGCTTACATGTTTAATAGGCACCTCAAAGTTAACCTGTCAGAGACTGATCTCATCATCCCCAATCGCTCCAAACATGCTACCATCACAGGCTTTCTCCGTCATTATTAATAGCATTCCATTTCCCAGTAATTCAGGCCAAAACTCTTGGAGTAATTCCTGATTCTTTTTTTTTCTATCAAAACCATACACGATCCATTAGAAAAATCCATTAACTCCATCTTTGAAATAGATTCAAACCCCATCTACTTCTTTCTTCTTCCACTGCTGATATCCTGGTGCCAGCAACTATCATCTTAATCTAGATTACTGCAGTAGCTCTCTAACTGGTCTTACTACATCTGCTCTTGCTGCTATCCATTCTGTAGAGATGGTCTGTTGTTCAGTTTACCTCTGCTGATAGATTAGTTTCTTCATTGCCATTTCTCAGGGACTCAGAGACTCTGGGGCATACTTACTATCTACTTCTCTCCTTTTTACTTGGTTCTTTGTCTTTCATGCTCTCTGAACAGCAGCCAGCAATACCCTCTTTGATCTAAAACAATCCCCTCAACAAAAATGGAAATGGAAAATTGGCCTTCTGACTTACATGGTCATGTACTTGAATATAATTAGGACATAATACATTCCCTGGACTGCTTTATAGATAAAGAGGATTATCTTTAATGAAATACATGGAAGAGTTGGATGAATGCTATTGGCTCAAAGCTGTTGATTTAATTAAGGCACTGAGTTAAGGCTAATGAAAGAACAGTTGCCCCTTCCTTGTAGAGACATAATGTTTTGAATATTGTTACATTGTAATGTCCCTGACAATAAATATAATAGGAGCAAAATGCATAACAAGTTGTAGAGACAACTTACCAGTGGCTTTTGAATTGACGACTTAGACTGCTAGTTAAGGGGAAACAACAAAGGATTCAATATCCCCCTCCAAAAACTGGAAGTCCAGATAGCCACTGCATGTCTATTAAGTGGGTTCTAACTGACTTGACTCTCTCAATCATAACCTCAGATGTCTGATTCCCAATTTATATAAGTAGCAAAAGAATAGTAATTGAGATCAAGATTTGTATTAATATGTATATATGTATGTATGTATGTATCTATCTATCTATCTATCTATCTGTAATTATTCCAGTCAAGAGTTGTTCAGATTTTTATTTACCTCCCAAAAGGAAGGAGGATACTATTCTCCTTCTCTTCATACCACATTGAGGAGAAAGACTCTAAAAGAATCCCTTAGAGAGAATGGAGTTGTCTGTGAGGAAGAGAAACTAGATTCTATACATGGATGTCTGGCTATACAACGTACTTGCTGACCTGCTTCTATGTCCATTGAGCAAGTGAAAGAAAATTGGTAAAGGCTGGTAGATTGAATAGAGGGAATGCTGTCTAGTTTAAACAATTTGGCAAGGCACTGATGTGAGTTTCTTATGCATCAAAAGAATGCCAAACATTGTGCCTGGGGTTGGCCCTCTCGGGAAAGAAACCCAGCAACCAGAGACCTGCAGAGTCCTGCCAAGGGTGGGAGCAGACAGGTGACTGGTAATGGTTGAGGTTCTCCTGTAGGAGGGAATTATCCAGGGAACGTCCACCCCTCCCCACTCTTGGCCTTTCCAAAGAACTAATTTATTCTCATGGAGGACAACCATTTTCCACATCTGACAAATGGAAGGCCCCAGAGACCTGTCTTGGTTAGTGAGGGAAACAACAGCCAAGGAACTCTTACAGCACAGTCTTCCGCATCCTAGCCCTCTTACACCACAGGAAAAATGATCTAAAATTCAGAAGGGGACAAGATGAGAATAAGGGGGCTATGTGTTTTCTACTTCAAGTACTGAAATGAATGGAGGAATGAATCAGCAAGTGCTGGTCCTCCATCAGCATCCATCTCTTCCAAGTCTCTCTGGCTATCGCTCAAAGATGCACTTGGGTGGGTGGGTGGAGGGAATAAGACAATAATTTTAAGTTGGACTGGACGAGGTTTTTTTGTTTTTGTTTTTTTTAATTTAATTTTATTTTTTCAAATACATTTGTCTCTGCCTACCCCCCACCACTTTCCCTTGATCCCTCCCTTCTCCTCCCTCACCTCTTCCCTTTGGTTTTGTCCATGAGTCCTTGCTATATGTTCCTTGACTTTCCCCTTCCCTTCCTTTTCCCCGCCCCCCTCCCTCCATCCCTCTTGTCTCTGTTGATTTCTTTTCCTTTCAGTGTTGCTGGTCTTATTTTCCTTGCATCTTTGTATTGTTGGTTAGGTTCCACTTATAGGTGAGATCATATGGTATTTGTCTTTCGCCCCCTGGCTTATTTTTTTTTAATACACAAAGTAATAAGAAAGCTAGATGGGTTTCTTTTGTTTGTTTGTTTTGTTTTTTTTTAAGGAAAAGAAGATTTGCCAGGGAATGTGCAAAGGCAGTAATCGAGGGAAAGGAAAGAAACTAATTTCTGGTTTTGCCCCACCAATTTCAGAATGCTCCATAAAGTGCTTACTCAAGCCAGAACTTCCCTAGAAGTTCTCTTCCCTCAGCAGAGAAGTCTCTGCATAACTACGGTTTATGGCTTATGCTCCTTTCTACTCCCTAGTGAGATATCTGAGAGAATTACTTGAGTGAGTAGGATGGGACTGAAGTCCCTGGAGAACTGTTTGAGGGAAGCCTGAACTTGCATTCCTGATGAACTTTCCCTTTGAGGAAAAGGGGTTTCCTCTTGAATCTCAATTAGCCTCAAAGGAAAGAAAATTTTCTCATTCACACATATTGCATTCTCTTCAGAGAGAGTTCTTTTGAGGGGCAATTAAAGTTCCAATCTCATGCATAGATCAGAATATATTTAATTGTCATAAAGATAATGTGTGCCCACACATGTGTAGATATTTAAACCTAAAAATAAACACTTCTTTTAGTGACATATTTGGGCAGTATTAAACTCCAGATCTCCTAGAGGACTTCTGTAGGGGAAACTAATTCAGTAGCAATCTGTGGGGCTTTGCTCCTAATCTCCTTGGAGCTGGGGGTGGGCGAAGAGAGGAAGAGTTTCTGGAAATGGAAGGAGGTACAGAACTGCAATTGCTTCTCAGCATTCTTGGAACTTTAATGCCTGTGTTTCTGATTTCCTTTTTATCCTATATACAGTCCCACTTGTTTCCCACACTTTCTTTCTTTGAAATATTATCCAGTGTGTTGAGATTAGAGAGAGCTGGTGATACATTACCATACCTATAACCACAAAACAAGTTTTAAAAAAAAAGTAATGAAATGGAACCATCACTGTTTGATAACCCCTAATGTGGTATCTAGATTTTATCATGCACAACTCCGCAGAAAGGCTGTCAGACCAAATGCTAGAAAATGACTCCCTTCTGAGCAACTGAGTGCCACTTCTCAGATGGCAGAGCATTTTATGCTGTGGAACACTAGAACTCCTTCATATTTTTCTTCAAGAGAATTTTATCTGAATATAGTCTGAAGCACTTCTGACTCTTTCATATAGGCCTTACAACATGTGGGTATTCTGAATTTGTCCATTCTACTTAAAGTAGCACAAAAACAAGTCAGCGCTCCAACCCAAATTATTTATAAATTACTTTCTTCAGGTCTTAGACAAATAAGACTGGATGAATAAACTATGCCTGCTTTATCTTGATCACTTATGCTCCATTTTCATTGCTAATAAAATAGAAGGGACATTAGAGGCAACGCTCTGCATTTCACTAACAGATTCAGGTCACCTCTTTACCCCAGAAACCTGACAGAATATCCAAGAGAATCTTGGAGCTACAAGAAAGCCACATCCCCTTAGATTTTGTTAGTGTGGACTGTGAGACAACAGCAATAAAATGGCCTGAGTGTTTGGTGGGGTGATGGCCTTGTTAACAATACAGAATTCTAGGTCCCAATTTGTACACCATCCCCCAAAATGTAATTATATTTTGGAGGGTGGGCCCCGTGTAGTACAGGCTTCCCCCACTACGTGAGTGTTCTAGGAACCCATCTGTATCAGTGTAGCAGGTGGCATTGTTGTGAGAGGCTGCATTCGTGAGTGAATTTTTTTGACTTTTTCAACACATGCAGCTATTTTGTGAGGGGTGATAAGAGCACCTGCCCACACTGCTGAACTGAGTTTTGAGCAGGTTTTGGCCAAAAACAATGTGACCCCCATGCCCCACACTCCCTATTCACTGGATAGCACCCCAAGTGACTTTTCTGTTTGCTTCCCTGGATGAAAAAAGTCCTCAAAGATAAATGGTTTGCCTGTATGGAAGAGATGAAATGAAAAACAGCAGCAACACTAAAAAAGCATCAAAATTTACAAATTCAAAACTCTTTTGAGCAGTGGGAAAAAAATCTTGATAGGTGTATTGTATCAAATGGAGAGTACTTTGAAGATGATGGAAGTTTAAATATGTAATAAGAAATACACAATTTTTTATAAATTCCATTCCATAGGGTCCCCCTTCATATATACTAGAAGTACCTTCTAAGGATCTGCATTTTAACAAGTTCCCTTGACACCCACTGAGAGTTTAAGGTTTTCAAAAGCAGTAACCACTGCATAAAACCAAAATGCTCCCTCCTCAGTCTTCCACTATCAGCTTCAGAAAACAAAGCACTATTTGACTTTCCCTCCTATATGTTAGTATTTCTTATTTTCTGTTACTGTTCTTTCTGTCTCCTACACCTCATCTTCTTGTTTTTAATCTACTCAGTTTAAGCATGCTCCTCACATTGCATATTAGCTGAGGCTGTCCTTCTTGTAGAATTATGTCTCTTGAGGACAGATAAAGTGTCAAAGATTTTATAGAGTTTTTGTTCCATTTTAGCCCTTAGCATAGTATACATATACAGAAATTAACCGAATGTTTATTGAATTGATACATGATATTGACTGTCAACTGTAATTGAAATAAATCAATATATTAATAATTAATAATGGGTAAGCACATAAAATGGGGTGATTTGAATCTCAGATTTTGTATTAAAATCTTTGGGTAGAATACTCTTTCTCCCTAATCATCCATCTCTGTCTTCACTAAACCTAATTTAAATAGGATGAGATATGTTTAAATAGATGTCTGTCTTGGAAAATTAATTCAGTGTATCTATCATGGAGGTAGTTCCTAATCTAGAACTTAAAGATTTGAATTTGAATCTCACCTCTGCCCCTGCCTCGATCCGTGTTTCTCACCAGGTCATATGTTCATATGTTTCACGATTTTTTTTCTCTCATCTGCAAAACTGGCATAAGAAAGAAACCTGCATTTTTATGCTACAAGATTATTAAAAGAATCAAATTGAGTAATGTATATGAAATCATATGTTAACTGGAAAGTATTATGACTCTTAAGTAATATAACAGAAATGGCTAGCTGTTCACCTTCAAGCTGTGTTACCCTGTATATAGAGTTGTAGAATGGGAATAGCTAGCCAGCTGAGGGACTTCATTTTACAGCCCCTTTTGCAGTTAGGTAAGTTATGTGAGAAAGCAGAAGTAATGAAAATAGTTGCCAGGCCATGGCCCTTCATGCTCTGTCTCCTTTCCTGCCAGCTGAGATGGAAACGATGGTCAAGGTAATCTAGGAAGTTAGGAGTTGAGAATGGCCAAGGCTTTGCCACCTTGGGTCTTAAGAGACTAGGAGGAAGAAGGCTATTCTGCCAGTAGGTTTCCCTCATTGTGCTGTTGTAAGAATGTGTCAAAGATAAATTTCACCAAAGTTGAACAGGCAAGGGAGACTTTATCCAAGACTGTTGCAATAGGGAAGAGGATTGAACTCAACTGCACCGCAGGAAGCATTTTAACTGCTGTGATCCAGTGGGAAAATACTGGAGGAAAATTAGGTGAGGATTTTAGAGTCTGGAAGGAGCCTGTTGATCGTTTAGTAAAGGTAAGGCCATTTTGGTCAAATGAGAAATAATCATACTATTAAGCTAGGCATTTGTTCATTTTATCATCTAAAATTGTAGTAATTCACACAGATAGGAGAAAGGAAGGCCCAACAGAATAAAGGATACACACACACACACACACATATACACACACATCTCCCTCTCTCTCTCTCTCTCTCCACACACACACGTATAGTTTTTCAAAACCTATACATATATATGCACATATATAGAGATGTATATATGTGTGTGTATATGTCCTTTATAATTTTCAAATGACTAGGGTTTACTTGTCATATTTTTTAAAAAATTTAAGTATAGTTGGTATCCAATACTATATTAGTTATATTAGAATATTAGATTAGGTGTACAATATAGCGATTTAACATTTTTATATCTTACTATGTTACAAACCTGCTAATTCTAGCAATCATCACAGTGCAAACTTATCAAAATATTAATAACTATATTCCCATTCACCTTTCCTTTTTAAAGTTTTTATTTATTTTTTAATTAATTAATTTATTTTTTCAAATACATTTGTGTTTTATTTAAATCATTTTATGGTTTATGCTGTTAAAGTTGTCCCATACCATATTTGATCTTTTTGGCCTCTTCTTCCTTCATCCCCAGTACTTCTCGGTTTCCTAAAAAAGTTACTGGCATTACTCAAAAACATTGTGCTGACTCAGTTGTCTGTCTACTCTTTTGCTCATGTTGTTTCAGTTTACAATATCTTCTTTCTCTTTTCCTTCTGGTGAACTCTGACACGTTGAAGACTCAAACGGAATCTCCTCCATGAAGCCTTAATTAATGCCCTTTATTTCTTTGTCTTCCATATTTTATAGTCCTTATGGCATTATTATTTTTTGTTTTTAATTTCTATCTTTTGCACATGTGTACTGGGGAGGAAAGAAGAAGTGTATCTGAATAGCATTGAAAGGACGTTTCTAGAGTCAAATTGCCTCTGTTCAAATCCTTGCTAGCTGATAAGCAAATTATTTAAATTACACATCATTGTTATTCTCTATGATAATAGTACACGAGTCTGGATTATTTGAACATTATATAAAATAATCCAAGGGATTTCTAACACAGTGGCTGACACATAGAAAATATTCAATAAATATTAATTAGTAGAAGTAGTACAAATACCACATAGGCACACACCTGACACACAATTGTTTGTTGAATGACTGAAATATGAATAAATGATGAATGTTCTTGCTGTAGTCTTGGTCTTTCTGCTTTCTATGTGTTCCAAGGTTCCCTTGTCTGGTCAGAGATCATTACTGTCTTTTACAGAAGTCTTTCTTCAACCATCCTGCCTTCATACCCAGAGGCACACAGCTTATTTTAGGTGTTAAATATGTAAGCATTTCTTAACTTTCAATAGCTACATATTTATTTTCAGTCATTTTGGAAAAATATAACTAGAATATAAAATATACAATTTCATAGATATTTTTGCTTAGGGCAAGTCTAGAGAAGTTAAGTTAAAAGTGTATCTGTTTAAAGAAAACTATTAATGATATATAATATAAGCAATACATAAATATGACAGAATTGCAAGTTTTGGTCAACTAAGTTATTGACTTTCTGTTTGTAGTGTTATTCACATTATAGTTGTTTCTCTTTGCAAAGTCAAATCTTTGTCATTAATATTATTATTAGTCCTCTGTTCCAAAGCTTTTTTTTTCTTTCTGCATTATATTTTATACCACTTTCTCCTCTGAGCAGATTTCTACAGCTATTTTTTCCCTCTTTCTCTTGAATGTTTTCTCTACACTTGGTTTCTCCTTATTTGGGCCTGCATTTTGTCCGCTCCATACGCTGCCACTGTTGCCACCAGGGCCTCTCCATGTGCGCATTTTCCTGCCATGTGCCTGCTAGTCAGCGTGATCGTGAGGCTTTTCCTGGCTGAACAGCTCTGTGCATCTTTCTTTTAACTTTCATGTCCTCTTGGGAGTGGTGATATATCAAGAATTTTTGTCAGAAACTCTCCCTATTTCCAGTTTCCTATTTCTCCCTAGTTCCCTATTTTCTCTTATGGAACTACTTTACTCTGTCCTTTAAAAATGCAGTAATTTAAATAGCTATATGCCCATAATTTTATTTTTGAAATGCATAATAACCCTACAGGAGGCCTACTTATGAGTCATGACAAAGGAGAGTAAATAATATTCATAAAAATGGCCTCTTTTAAAATATTTTAAGAAACAATTAAATTCTATTAAGGAAGGATATCTAGTTTAGTGTGAAAGGTTTTTTTTCTCATGCAAGTAACAAATTTTGGCAATTTTACATAGAACATTTTTTTTTCAAATGGACGTTGTTCAGTAATTCTTTATTCCTAGGCCAATTTATAAATACTTCCTATTTCATTTCAGTTGTAGCAAATTACCTGAAGTCTGAAAAAGTAAAAAGTAGTGTCTGGAACAATAGGTTTTTATAAATTATGTAAGGTAAACAGAAGGACACAAATAAACAACAATGAAAATGAAAACACAGGGGACAGAGCTTACATGGAAGGATTTAAAGAAAATAAAAATATAACAGGGGAATTCATTGGCATGGTCTCCAAAATGTTGAAAAGCTGATACACACGTGGTTTTTTCTTTCTGAGTAATTTTCAGTAAGTCAAACATTCCTTACTCCATTTTTTCCTGTATGAACTCCCTACAGGTATATAGAGCAGGCTGATGCAGGCGGGCTGCTGAAAGAAGAGGGCAAGTTCAGAGGCTGGGCTAGAGAGTAAGAATCAGCCAGGCCATGCAGGACCTTACTGATCACCACAGAAAGAAGCCATGGAAGGGCAGAGTCAGATTTGTTGTTTAAAAGCATCGCATGGGCCCTGGCTGGTGTGGTTCCGTGGATGGAGCGCTGGCCTGTGAACCAAAGGGTCACCGGTTCAATTCCCAGTCAGGGCACATGTCTGGGTTGTGGGACAGGTCTCCAGTAAGGAGTGAGCAAGAGGCAACCACACATTAATGTTTCTCTCCCCCTCCCTTCCCCTCCCTCTATAAATAAATAAATAAATAAATCTTTAAAACAAACAAAAAAATCACTTCGGCTCTAGTATGGAGGATAGCTAACGTGAATGAAGAGACCAGTTAGGATGGCCAGTTCAGAGGGTTTGCTCCATGGATGAGATTATAGTAACTTAAACTATTGTGGCAGCTATAGACTACAAAGATAGTCTATAGCTGAGTGGAATGGATTGAATGGATTGAATAACGGGGTAAGTGGAAGGATAATGGAAATAAGAAAGATGACGACCATTAGCTCTCTGGTTTATGCAACTCTCATGGATGGTGGTTTCATTTACCAATACAGAAAGTAATGGGAGAGGACGGGTTTTGAAGGTCCGTTTTGTAAAAGCTAACTTGAAAGTACTTTTGAGACTTTTCAAGCTTCGTGAACTTTGGCAAGTTGCTCTTCTCAAAACTTGGTTTATTTATGTCCAAAATGAGATGTTTACACTAAAAGACCTAATCATGTAGTTACTAGAATTGCAATGCTATTATTATGGTTTAAATTGTGTGTGAGTATAGGGAAAATCAGTAGATTGAATACTTGATAAGTGTTTAAATAACCTGGATTTAAAAGGAAAGGGAGGAAAATGCATGTCTAGGAAACGGAAAGGTATGATGAAACTATAATTTGAAGAACATTAATCTGACAACCGGACTGAAGCAAGAGAGAAATTAGCAGATGGAAAGCCAGAGAAGACCAGACAGATCAATGAAGGTCTAAATAATAGTAGGGACTTTGGAAAAAAGAAAATTAAAGTCTTAAGACAGTGTGGAGTGTGAATTAGCCATGTTTGGAAGTGTAAATTAGAGAATAAAAAAGAGAAAAACAAACTAACACATTTTTTTCAAGCTTTGAAGATGAAGATGATGGAGACACAGAACATATTTAAGGGATATATTAGGAGACTTGAGGTGATCAGTTTTTCTCCCATGCTGAGTGTGTAGCTCACTATGCCATATTTCACAACATAATTTATTTTTTAAGGACATTAATCACTCAATAATAGAAGGACTGCATGCACTTTAAAAATATTATGAACTAGCATTCAGTAAGTATATGCAGAGATTCATTTTAAAAACCATGGTTAACACTAAGAATAATTTCTGCAGCTTGTTCTGAAAGTTTTGCATTCACTGTCTGATTTCATTTTCCAGCTCCATGCGGCGGCCATTTTTCAGCTCCCAGTGGACTAATCCTGTCGCCAGGATGGCCAGGGTACTACAAAGACTCCTTGAATTGTGAGTGGGTGATTGAAGCTGAACCTGGACACTCTATCAAAATTACATTTGAAAGGTCTCTGGAAATTTTTTTTTAACCTTAAAGATATTTTCTGAAGGGATAGTTGATTTTTTCCATTTTATTTATGAAATCAATGTATAATCTTACTGCAATAAATATTTTTATGCTTTGAATGTTTCATATGGTTTGCCCCTTTTAACATTTCACTCTGTTTTCAAGTTATTTTTTATTTCTTAATGCTGTATCAGTACTATTGAGAAATGTAAGGTGGATCTTTTAGCTTTAAATATATTTGCATTCTACTTAGAAATGCACATGTGATCTTTGAATTAATGACTTTAGTTGTCCTGTATTTTGAAGGCCTTGTGAGTTCTGCTGCACCAGATTTCAAAAGACAAAGGTGCTGTAAACACATTCAAACGAATGTCTGTCGTAGCCTAAGATAGTTACTCACACTATCCATATACCTACACTTACAAGTCCTTCAGAAAAATGACTGTGTCAAATCAATGTGTATTAATGATTGGTTAGTTGTGTTTTTCCTAGGAAAATTAGTATTACTGATTATGAATTAGTATTAAAAATTATCTGTAAGGTAAAAGATTGTAAGATCAATGACTGCAAGAATGAAGCTTCTCATCTGTGATTGCATCATTTTTCTGACATCCAAATAGAAGTATCTGTATAATTTCCCAATTATTTTGTTGATTCCATTTCAAAACTGCATTCTTTTAAAATAAGGAACCTCTGTAAGCATTGCATTCACATAGCAAGCATATAAATATATCAATACAGTAGAATTATGCTCTGATGATTGAATTTGACAAATATAACACACACACAACAAGCCCATAAAATTCCTGAGTTGCAGCTATTTGATGGGAAAATTATTGAAATATCTTTCATTTCTTCTTTCATAAGTCTCTTTAAGGATATGAAATTTTGCTTTAGGACTGTCTACACTCCATGTGCTTTGTCAGAAAATTGGTTCCTTAAAATAATCCACATCTTAAACAGCCGGCATGTGGTTTGTAGTATCTCAGTAGCAAAGCAATGAGCCAGGGACTTCATTAAGTTAGCAAGTAAATTAGAGTTTAATCCATTAGGGTAGCAGCATAAAATAGTCACTTTGAAATCAGCTAGATGAAATCATCTATCACTTCCTTGTTTAGTGACCTTTAGTATCTTGGTGCTTCATTTTCCCCTTAAAATTGTTCTAAGAAACAAGTTATCTCTGAATTCTATAACAAGAATTATGTTCTTAAAAAGCCTATTTCCTTTTGAATTCCAGCCAAAATCTTATAAGGACATTGACAACTCTTTAATAATCCTACTGAGTCTGAGAATATTTTTTATGGCATTTGGTTCCAAATAATGAACTGTGTTTTTTACAGAGTTATAGCACTTGCTTTCTAGTACTGTAAGGAAACAAAACAGAGGTTTGGCTGCGTTCTGCCACAAAAGCCACACTCATGAGGCAGGTGCTGGTGCAAAAAAAAAAAAAAAGAGGTTTTATTCAGGTGCTGTACCACCTGGGATAATGATGGACTCCTGTCTCAGAAATCATCTCAGTCTTCCTGCTCAAGCCCAAGGCCCGTGTAGGGATAGGGAGGAAGGACTTTTTTCCCATCCAATTATCTTTGTAGCTTTTGGCATGCTCAGGACTCTATCCATTCCTGTTTATAGCTTTTGGCGTCCTCAGTCTAAGAACCTCGGACTGCTGCCATCTTGCCCAATGGGGGAGACTCCCCAGTGCACCACCTAACTGTTTACAATAACAGTACTCATGAATAACTTAAATTAATTTGGTTGAAAATGAAATTTTAAATTATCAGATAATATAATTGAGATGGTGTCATAGCTATTTTTATTTAAGATAATTAAGATGATGGCATAGGGTTTTTTTTCCTTTTTCCTATATTGTCTATTGTAGATTGATTAGAATGAATCTACAAAAAAAAACCCTAAAAAACATTACAAATATAGTAGCCAATAGTTAGTTTCTTGAGATTATCTCAAGTAGCTTAAGTTAATGGAGTCTTCAGAAATATAATTTTATATCAAATACAAAACAGAATAACAATAATGCCTGTGAACATATGTGGTGTTTTCTAGCATTTGTCTCTTCCTAATATAATTAAACACCATTAATGAGTCTTATCCTTAGATCTGCAGAGAAATTTTTGCTTTCTGTTTTCCCACAGGTCCTAAATTTTCTCAGTATTTGGTAGCTCCTAACGGAACTTATTTTACTGTACTATTAATCATCCTAAGCCTGTTTCTTTTCTGTTCTCTTCTATTCCTTTTCCTGTCCTCAACTACAATACTTGACCAAAAGCTATCAGTATTAGTCTTCCAGAGAGTACTATTTTTTCTTTCTTTAAGTCTATAAAGACTAACACGATATGGTCAGAACATGTTTGAATTAACACCAAGGATATTTTTATAAGATAACAAATATCAAGTAAGATTAGACCCAGCTTCATTTTTAATATCATCTAGTGGTTTTATAAAAATAAATTTGTTAATACCATGAACAAATGAACATTAGATTGAGGCAATTCATGAGAAATTTATATAGCAATTTTAAAATGCAAAATGAAATTCAAATTATTGTGCAACCCTATTCCATTCCCTTTGTTAGTGTAATATATTCTTATAGTTCTTTAGGGAAATTTTGTGATGATTTTCTATATAAAGATTCACTCCTGAACAATGTTCTCTATATCACCAGTTAATGGTCCTATTCTATTAAGAATTAAGTCACTTTATGTTTCAGTTCAAAGTAATCCCTGACTCTTCTGTGCATTTTAATTTGGTTATTATCAGCTGACTAACTATCAAAGTGAAACTCCAATTACAATACTACAATAGGTGGACTACAAAACAACCAAATAATGGATTCACAATACACAGTTGACTGTGCATTCTTATACAAACACTTGTGTTCCCATACATTTCCTACCCTAGATTATATTATTGAAAAATGTATTTTAAACAAATACAGTATATTCCAGGTTGCAAAATAAAAAGTAAAATAAACTTATGACATCCATTCATTTTACTGAGAGTTGCTTAACAGACTGAAAATGAAGTTTTAACCATGCATTTTTATTCTTTTAAAATGTATTTTCCAAAACATTTTCAGTTATCTCTAGTATACCTCATATTTTCAATATGCAGCAACAGAGCTGCATATTAAAAGGTATTTCGATTGCATCTTTTTTCATTGTTGTTCAATACAGTTGTGCCCGTTTTTCTCCCATCACGCTCCCCTGCCCTACCTGCCCCCCACTTCCCACATTCAATACTCCCCCCTGATGTCTTTGTCCATGGGTCCCTTTTACATGTTCCTTGACTTGACCCTTCCACTTCCCCCTTTATCTCCCTCTGCCCTTCACTCTGGTCACTATTAGTTTGTTCTTTATTTCCATGTCTCTGCTTCTATTTTGCTGTCTTGCTTGTTTTGTTCATTAGGTTCCATTTACAAGTGAGATCATATGGTGTTTGAATTTTACTGCCTGGCTTATTACACTTAGCATAATGCTCTCCAGTTCCATCCATGTTGTTGCTCAGGGTCAGAGTTCCTTCTTTCTGCTGCTTAGTATTCCACTGTGTAAATCTACCAGTTTTTGATCCACTTATTTACTGATGGGCACTGAGGCTGTTTCCAGCACCTGGCTATTGTAAATAGTGCTGGTATGAACATAGGGGTGCATAGGTTCTTTTGAATTGGTGTTTCAGGATTCTGAGGGTATAAACCCAGCAGTGGAACTGCTTGGTCAAAAGGCAGTTCCATCTTTAGGGGTCTGAGCAAATTCCATACTGTTTTCCACAGTGGCTGCACCAGCCTGCATTCCCACAAACAGTGCACTAGAGTTCCTTTTTCTCAAGACCTCCCCAGCACTTGCTGTTTGTTGATCTGTTTATGATGGCCATTTTGACCAGTGTGAAGTGATATCTCATTGTAGTTTTAATTTGCACCTCTCTAATGGCTAGTGATGTTGAGCATCCTTTCATATGTCTCTGGGCTCTTTGTATGTCCTCTTTGGAGAATTGTCTGCTCAGGTCCTTTGTCCATTTTTTAATTGGATTGTTTGTCTACCTTGTGTGGAGTCATATGGGTTATTTGTAGATTTTGGAAATCAAACCGTTGTCCTGTGTATCGTTGGCAAATACATTTTCCCATACAACAAATGGTGTTGGGAAATCTGGACAGCTACATGCAAAAAACATGAAACTCAACCATCAACATACACTATACCTAAAAATAAACTCAAGATGGATAAAAGATTTAAATATGTCATGACATCAATTGTACTTCTTTTTGTTTTATTTTTCAGCTACTTCTTAAAGAACATTAAGTTACACACTTAATTTTGACTACTTACATGCCAGGTTCAAAATCACATCAGAGATTTTAAAATGATTTAAAATAATTTTTAAATTTTCCATTCAATTTTTTTTTGTCCAGTACTGAGGTTTTTTTTTGTCTGATTATGCTTTTTGTAAGAATAATGTAGTTTAATGTAGTTTCGTTTTCTGGAGTGTACTAGAAATAACTAGTTACTGAAAATGTTTTGGAAAATACATTTTAAAGGGATAAAAATGCATGGGTAAAACCACATTTTGTAAGTTGTTCTGTGCTTTTCCATTAAGTTGCTAACAACTCTAGAGAAAAGGAAGATTATTTTGTCATTAAAATACATTGATTAACTCATTTATATTCATCCAATACGTATTCATTGCATGTCTGCAACATGCAAAACATTGACAAAACCAAAACTGTCTGACCCCGGGAACCTTATAGACTCTTAAATGAGACACTTATTAAACAGGCAAATATGATTGTGATTGTCACAAAAGGCACAGTATATTGTGGCAGTATAATAAGGTAACTAACCTACACTCTGAGGTTATGGAAAATCTTCCTAGGAAATAATTAAGCTGAATACTGTAAGATCTGTAGGAAACCTTGGTGAAGGTAGGAAAAGAATTTTGGGGGCTGCAGAATCATCATGGGCAAGGAAGTAAGACGCTCAGTTTTCCACGATTCCATGTGAAGTTTTTCACAGCTAAGATTTCTGATCCAGATTTAGAATACAATGTAATCTTGAAGTGCAAGGAGGCAATTCAAAATGCTATTTTATTAATATGTTATGAATGTTAAAAGCAGCTCTGTGTTCATTGCAGTGTATAAAATAATTGTATCTTTATAAATTTGAAAATGATATGAGCAATAACAACCAAAAACCTAACAATAACAGCATCCATCATAGGAGAGTGGTTAGGGACTAAGATGTTTGGGTGTAAGGCTTCGCTCTGTCATTTCAGAAAATGCAATGCTATTGAAGTCCTGCAGGCAGGAATTTTCTTACCCTCACAGTGAGTGTAATAATAGGCGCTAACTCACAGGGCTAGTGGGAGGATTAGATAAACTGATATAGATAAAGTATTTAGCAAGCTTCATGTACTTAGTAAACATCAACTATATCATCATTATTATTACTACTGATAATTACAATCAGTTTTTAAATAAAAACTATATAAAAATTTTAATGTCTTTTAATGTCCAAAATACTTGTCAAACAAATATGAAGCAAAGTTCAGATACACACGCACACACACACATACACACACACACACACACACACTTAAGATGAGCATCTGATTTTCTGATTGAAGATAAATATAAATCATATAGTTTTTCATAGAAATAAAGAAGACAAAAGAAAAGAAACTCCAAAAAATACACCTCATCAGGGAAAAGGCCATTAATTTACTGAGGTCAATTAATAATATTTGAAAGAAATCTTACTTATAAGCAACAAATATATACACATAACTTTTTTATGATAATTCTTAGTAATAAGATCTTACAACTTTGGTGTATGCAGGTGATGAACTCTTAAGTACTATATATTAGAGAATCTAAAGCAAATTACAAAAACAGTGAAAATTTTAATTGGTAATTTAAATTTGAAATACTCTAATTATTTTCCTGTATAGTGTTATGCTAATAAATATATCTTTGCATGTGTCTCTTAATCTCAGATTTCAGACTGAGCTCAATTATGATGTTCTGGAAGTTCACGATGGACCAAATCTCCTGTCACCCTTGCTCGGATCTTACAATGGCACACAAGTGCCCCAGTTTCTATTTAGTAGCAGTAACTTTATATACCTGCTATTTACAACAGACAATAGCCGTTCCAACAATGGTTTCAAGATTCATTATGAAAGTAAGTATTATCGGAAATGTTTATTTTTAATTTTTCTACTCTCTTTTCCCTACCTACATTTGATTATACCATTGTATTGTTAAGAGAACTAGATTTATATTTTTTAAAAAAATCAAAGCTCTTGTTGATATATGAAAATGCTAAGAGTTTACAAGCTGTGCATTTTAGTAAATCCTGAAAAAGATTTTCTAACAATGTCTTTCTAATATCATTATGAAAGGAAATACTAAGGAAATGTCAGAAGTATCAAATAACAAAATGTTTAAAATAAGCTCACATATTAGTTATGCTTGTATAGTCTGAAAAGCTAACAATATGCAGTAAATGTCAGTCTAAGATGCGTTTGAACTTTCAAAACTTCTTTTAGCATTTATTGCATAAATTCAATGATTCTTTTATATTTTACTCACTTATTGCACACATTTCCCATTTAAAATGTTTTTATTATTTTGTATAGAATATTTTTAAATTTTGGAAATGAACAAAGTATAACTGTAATGATTATTTATCAATAAGTTATATTATCTGTTTATCATGATCTATTTTTACTGTCCCAATTATAGAATGTTTTTATTCCCTTGACATATTTGATTGTCAATCAATTATGAAATGTTTCTTCAGACTTATTCTGTGACTGCTGAGTGTGTACAGTGCAGTAGGGAACATAAAAGAAACAAAGAAACGTATCATCTTTATCTAGCAGTTGGAAAGATAAGGAAGAAAAATCAAAGGATTAACCTTATGCTATTCATTGACCTCTGTTCTGAGTAATCTGAAAAAATTAAAGTCACTTTTGATTAATTAAAAATGCTTGATCTTCTTTTTCCCATAATTTACATATTTGTGACCCCTTCATACCTCCATTTCCCTGATTTCTTAGATATCATGGCAACATAGGAGTTCTGAATAAGAGAAAGTTATCTGTGAATTGGAACATTAAAAGATCAAGACTTCAAGGAGAGGGGATCTGAGCTTGTCTGTTAAAGATAAAACAATTGTGTAAATGAAGGGAAAAATTGAGGATATTTTTGGCAGAAAAATAAAGCATAAAACTAATGAGGAGACTTACCTGACTGGAAATGAAGAGTGACTATGGGGCCATAATGAACTTGGTGCCAGTGGCAGCAGGGCACAAAAGCAATGACATAACAGGTTTTAGGGATGTGTATATCCAAAAGTATATATAAAATGGATCGGAAATGGAAGATACTGAAATGAAGGCCACACGTTATTGTTTGTGTTACATACTTGAAGTGATGAAGGCTTTGGGTAGGGTAAGAGAATAAATGACATTATGCTTTTCAATGAGGGTAGATTTCAGACATATTTTTTGGAGGAAAAGTGTTCTGAGAGGGATTCAAGATGAATGGGGATTCCAAAACCTTGGATACCTAGGAGAATAAGGGTCACGTGTAGAGGAAGAATAGAGCTGGCCAACGTAATTGTGTTGAACATAAAGTTTTCTGATAAGTTTTAGTTTCTTATTAAAAACAAAAGCATTTAACTGAAATAAATATGGTTGATAAATATACTTAAAATGTACAATTTACTTCTTTAAAATTGAATTTCTTTTGTAGTATTTTGCTTAGCTTCATTTTAAAATTGGGTCGCTAATACAAATCAATATTTTCTCATGCGAATGAGATTGAATATGATATATAATTTTAAATGCTAGTTATTATTTTTATAATTAATCAGTAGTTTTCTATTGCCTAAATCTTCCTTTTAGGAACAGTAAGGTTTACTTATTCTACGTTATACCCTGATTCTCAACTGTGGGAGTTTTTACATCCCAGTGGACATTTAGCAATATCTGGAGATACCTTTGATTGTCATGACTGCAAGAGTGCAATTGGCAATTAACAGGTCAAGGCCAGGGGTGCCGCTCAACATATTTCAAGAAGAAGACAGCTCCACAGCAAAAACTATTCAGCCTCCAAAATGAACAGTGCCAAAAATTGGGAAACCATGTCTTATTAAAGGGAAAAGCATAGTCATGATATGGCCTCCGCGAAAGATCATACATCTCAAGATTATCATCAGGAGACACCAAAGTGCACTACAGGCAATTGGAAGTCACAACAAGTAGCCACCAGAGCAGCTGCACTGTTTTAGTTAGAAAGATACTGGTGTTCACAATTTCATATACAGCAACATGTCTCTACTCTTCTTTTTATATATGTTTTCTATCGAAATGATAAACTTCCAACTTAAAAGTTGATTACAAATTTAAAATCATTATAAATCTTAAGTGTAACATCAGTTGTGAGAAAGGGCTCCAGAATGAGAGTCACCTAACAATCAAATGAAATTTTCATGGTAAAATTAATTTTATAGGTTTCTTTTAATGACTAAATGAAGCAAATTTTTTAGTGTAGCCCCTGGAATATAATAAGGTCAAGAAGCATTAATTAATCCTGCAATTACATACACACATAATTTGAGATAATGCAGTTTGATAATTATATTTTTTATAGTTTTTATATAACTCAATGACCTGAATTTGGTCTTCATGGGGATATCAAAGGAAAAAGAAAAACAAAACAAATTTGTTAAATCAATTGTTGGTTTTAACAATAAATCTCTTAGCACATTAGCTTATTAGTGAAAATCATCACTCACAATTTTTCAAAGACCAAAATTAATTTCAGCAAAACCCATTCCATCAAGCTTACCTTTTGCCAAATCCCCTCTGTTGCCCAGGTGTTACAGTGAACACTTACTCTTGCTTGGACCCTGGCATACCTGTTCATGGCCGTCGCTATGGTCAGGATTTCTCCATCGGATCTACTGTTTCATTTAGTTGTGATCCAGGATACAGGCTGAGCCATGAAGAGCCCCTTCTATGTGAGAAAAACCACTGGTGGAGTCATCCACTCCCAACCTGTGATGGTAAGAATTCATTCAATAGGCAAAATAAACTGATGTATAAACCAAAGAAACATCAATATAGTCTTTATAAAAAGTGGGGTTTAACATAACTAATATTTCATATTTTTAAATGAAATCTTGACTTTTGACAATTTTATGTTATCAAACCATTAATAAAGGAAAGAAAGGATGCAAACTGATAATCAGCCAAACCTGCCCCATGCCCAAGAATGCCGTATCTATTTTTTTAATGTGCTGAGGTAATCATTTTAGGTGCATATTGTGTGCTTGGACCTTTTGATAAAATAGCACTGAAAATGTCAAATTGGTATCAGATGAATGCACTGAAGAGATAGAGCACTTACCTCCTGCTTTGGAAGGCAGCATGTACCAATTCAGATGCTGCCTAGCTACACAGCGCACGAGCAATGCAACCAGGCTGCCCTGTGGCGGCAAGGTGCTGGTTATGATGAATAGTACACCAGTGTCCTTTTTTAGTTCTTTGTTTCCCTGCAGAATAAGTCAGAAATGCCTCATTTTTCAGAAAAGCCAAAGGAAAATACAGTGGAAGAAACTGCTTCCCTAAGACTGCAAAGTGCTTTCATAGTTGCTTTATCAAAAATCACACAAAATGTAAATCTATGCACTATTTAGTTCTGGACTTTAATTTTTATTTATAACACTAGTTTCAGCTTCTATACTTTTTTTTCCCCTTAAGTGGAAGATCACATCACTCACTATATGATTAAATTTTCAAGTACTGTCAGTCCTATCATTTTTTAGTAACAGCTTTAGTCCAATTTGTTTTTATAACGAAGTTTGAAAGAAAAGCATGAAGGCAATGCTATTGGAAGATTCAGGGGGATAAAAATAATTCCTAAGTATACCAACATGCTTGAACTTTATTAAAAATAAAAAGGAATATGTCTTGTATTCCCAGGAGCAACACAGACCCTTATCTCTTGTCATTATGACTATACTCAACCTTAAATTTGGCCTCCATTTTTTTTTGGTCAACTTGCACCTTTCACGCTGAAGTTATTTCATGTTATACCCCATGTCAAAAATACTTAATGGATTTTTGTTGCCTAAGGATGGAAGTTCAAATGATTAATTATGGAATTCTGGTCTTTAACCATGTGGATTCCATCCTTTCCAGTTCTGTCTCCTTTCTGCCTGGTTTAATTCCCAGGCAGGGCACACACCTGGGTTGGGGGCCAGTGCCTTGGTCAGTGGTTTATGAAAGGCAACCCTTCGTACATGCCAATGGGGGCATGTTTCTCTCCCCCTCTTTCTCTCTTCCACCTCTTTCTAAACATAAATACATATAATATTAAAAAAAAGAAGTAGTCTTCAAAATTTTAGTTTATTTCACTGTTTCAAAAAGAATTCTATGAAGAATGACAAATATCCCATTAAGGATTTAAAAGAATTTTATATAATTACCAATTTGTTTTCTTAGAGCTTAATAAAAGAGTGGTCTGCTAAACAATTAATTACTCGTGTACAATTTATAACCTGTTTATGCAAATGTTGCTTATAATTAGAAATGTGTAAGTATGAACTTCAAACTCTAATGTGGCAAGTTGAGCTATGTTCCATTGGGGCAAGTATTAGTTCTCAGAGGCTGTTCCATACCTTTTCCTACCCCAGTGCTGCCATGATGGATGACATGATCTCCTAGTATTGGAGGAGGTCTTTACACACTCCTGTTATTACCAGAATATAGCTTAAGCTAAGCAAATCAGACTCTCTCTATTCCAAGGGAGGAAACATGAGGTGTGTTCAGGCTCTGCCTCTCTAACTATGACTTATAATATAATTGTATTTCTTTGTATTTTTAGCATTATGTGGAGGAGATGTTAGAGGGCCTAGTGGAACAATCTTATCACCTGGTTACCCAGAATTTTATCCAAATTCTCTGAATTGTACATGGACTGTTGATGTAACCCATGGAAAAGGTAATTTCCCTCATCCAATGATAATTGGGCTATCTTCTGAATTTTTATTGCATCTATTTTTATTTCGTTGTCCTTTACAGTGTCATTTTATATGCGCAAAAACAGATCAGTAGTCAAATATGCTAAAACAATATTCAATTGGAGTAACTACAACAGGGGATTTTATTTACTTTTCTATAGTATTATAATATGCTCACCAGAATGGTGATAAGAAAGACTTAGTTTCTTTTGATGTGTTAAACTAATGTTATTTGGATATGGCAAATCAAAGGAATCTCAGATAGGATGGTTTATGTCTCTGGCACAGTGTTAAAAGACTGTTAAAAGGTCGATTTCAAAAAGTTCAAAAGTTTATATCAAAACGTAAAAAGATGGTTTCAAGTTCTGAGCTGATTGTACAGTAAAAAGTACAAGTGTATATACACTCAATTGTTGAAATATTTACGATTGTGTATTATAATAAATATAATTACATTATCATATAAGTTTTTATCCACTCTGGAAATATCTGTGTCTTAAATTTTCTACCAGAACTGCAGATATGTCTCACATAACAGAACAGGAGCGTAAAATTGCACTGGGCATATGGTAGACATTAACAAATGTTCTTTGAACAAATAAATGAAAGGCCTTGTGGCACTAAATGTGGTTCATTCATGCAACACAACCAAAACAGTAAATAAGCAATATAAGTAATTAAGCAAATAACTAAACAGTGGGAATATGGCCATGATAATATATCACCACAAAAATGGATTAAAACTATTTACCAGAGCCCTGGCTGGTGTGGCTCAGTGGTTTGAGTGCTGGACTGCGAACCAAAGGATCACCAGTTCGATTCCCAGTCAGGGCACATGCCTGGGTTGAGGGCTAGGTCCCCAGTAGGAGGCACATGATAGGCAACCACACATTGATGTTGCTCTCCCTCCCATTCTCCCTCGCTTCCCGTCTCTCTGAAAATAAATAAAATCTTTAAAATTATTTACCAGAAAATCTGTGTGTACTAACCTTTTAAAAAAGAGTTGATTTATCCATTTAAAAAACTACTTTGGAGAAGTAGTTTTTCTTTTAACTCCGTTGCTATACTGTTCTTATGTTGTTGTTTTTACCATTATATTGTAGTTATTGATTTTACTATAGAAAAGCTTTTTGAAAATTCTAATAATGAAAAGATGTTATAATTTTAAAAATTAAAGCTTCTGCTCAGTACATTTGTATTCATTGTGTTTTCACAAATGAAGTTTGCCTTTATTAAAATTATACATTATTTTATTGAGGGTAAGAATTATATAAGGATTGTTATAATAAATTAAACATTGAGAAAAAATGTAAAACTTACTAATCTAGTATTGAACAACAGGAAGAAGGTAGGAGACTTTATAAACTGCTTTTTGTTTTTCTTCATAACACTAGACACTTGGCTGGAAGTTAACCAAAGCATCCTATTATTCCCATGCACAGCGGATTAAAGGAGTTTAAAATAAGCTTCTTTGTATTATACAAGAAAATGGAAGGCTACGTACTGCTTGCTATGTAAATAGAGGTTTAATTAGCACTTAAGGTTTTACATCTTCACAGGTTGCAAGTGTTAATTAAATCTGTATTTACATGGCAAGAAATGTAGATTTGGATTTCCTTCTTTTAAGAACCAACAAAGTTTATTGGCAGTACAGCTCTTCCAAAGCGTATCCAAAGTTATATGAAGGTGTTACCAGCATCTGTGGTTCTTGGGAACTCACAAGGTAGAAATCAAGTGTTTACCATGAAGACAGTGCTCAGACAAGAGATTTATTATAGCTCCTAGAAGGGAGACAGCATCCAAAGGAAGAAGGAAATTTCTGCTCTCAGACCAAAAGGCAGGGAGCTGTTTTACAGAGTTTTAAGTGGGAAACATAAAGTCTGAGTATGACACCTAAGCATGTGCAGGCAGGGAGTTGGACGCTTGCACAGGACAAGTACATGTTTATTCATGTGTCACATGTCTCATTAGCATGTTAAATCTCCACCCAGGGCTGTGTTTTATATTGTTACAGTGAGGGTAATATCATGCAGGAGTCACTCTGTAGCTTGTTAGGGTCTGAAAGTCCCTTGGTCCAGTCCAGTAAAGCACAGCCCTGCGGTCACTGGTGCTGGTTTTGTATGGCCGCTGACTGGGTGCAGAGTTTGTGGTAAAACTGGAGAAAATGTCAATCCTATCAGGAGAAGCTCAGCCTCTCTCAAAGTATAATCTCTTAAATTTGAGAGAAATGTCAAGGTAATATAGTCTAACTTCTCACCCATCGTATGGATTTCCACGGTATTCCAGAAACACAATGAACTGATCTGATAGTGATACTTTTATTGATGGGAAAAAGAGCTCAACTTCTCAGGAAAACTTGCTCAGCTTTTGTACAGTTTTAATTGTTTGACAGTTATCCTATATCTGTTATCCCAGTTCTGCTCTTTGGAGTTAGAAAATCAAGTGATCAACCCTAATCCTAGCTCCAATCTAAAGTTCCTCAAATATACCTAAGTCATTATTTTGTGGCCACCAAATTGTTCATGTCCACTACCCCCAAACTGTTATCTAAGCTGTTTTTTCAGACTAAAAATTAACAGTTCCTTCCCATCTTTATAGTAAAATACTTTCATTTTCATTACTATTTTGATTACTTTTATCTGGATGTGTTTTAGCTTATTGATATCCAGGGACATCAATATTCTAAAAATGTGTTCTTCTAGCATGAAATACAGTATGATATCATCTGACTGTATAAATTATTTCCAATAATGAAGCCTCAGTTTGCTTTCATTAACTTTTTCGCTGCCATATCCTACTACTAATTTTACTGAGTTTGTAGTCAGCTGATTCATCTTTTTAGATTATTCAGACTTTTAAATAGAGTGAAGCCCTATTCAAATTCTAAAATTGTACAATTGATTTTTTCTATCTCTAGTACAAGCTTCTGTATTTATTTCTGTATATTTATCATATTAATTTTGATCAAGAGTTCCTGCGAGATCATTTTGAAATAATTTTATTTGATTTACACTTATATAGTCAGAATTTTCTTAAATAAGAATGGCCATTAAGATTTTAAGAAACATCAAACATACCATCAGTGATCTCTTCATCCCTTGACACTAAGTGAAAGTGTTTGAATACATACAACTGCTTGACCATTTTATGTTCATTTAACTAGTGTCATTTAGCCAACACTGTTTCCATGTGCACGATACCAGAAGATCTTTTCCTTAAACATATTACAGAAACCAGGATACTAATTATTTGTAGTCTGCTTGAGATCCTGAGGGAAAAAATCTATATAAAAAAATACATAGACTCTTAGAGGTGAGATTGTCCTTGCTTAGATTAAGTGTAGTCCAATTCTAGGTTTAAAGGCAGAAAAACACACACAAACACATGAATGGATATGGCACCCTCAAAGTCATGGTTAGTGGCATGACAACTAAAACCTAAGTATTCATGGTACTTTTACTTTAAGCCCAAGTATTTTCATATATGTTTGCAACATAAATTGCCTTAACAGGACTTCATGAATAATCACTGTTATGAGAAGGCACGTTGATGTTGAAACCATTGACTTTTTCTTACTAATCCTCAAAAACCCAGTGCCCTGTTAGGGCTGCGCCTTTGCCTGTCTGCACGTGTTCCTGTAATGTCTATCTTAGGGCTGCTCCTCTATAAACTTCTGCTCACTTTTGAAGGTCATTGCCTTCACTGCCTAATGGTGCCTTATCATTGCTTGTGTTTTTAGTTTATTTTTTGTGGTCTCATTTTGTATCATTAAAAAAAAAAAGAACTCCAAAAATATTTAGCATTAAGAACTAAAATGAATAATATTAAAGAATTTCACTTATCATACTCTGGGCTTGGGAGATTTTGAATAGAGATTTTGGTGAATTTTTAGGTCAATTAAAAAAATAAAGCACTGAAGGGAAAAATGAATGAGATAATCATGTATTTCATTTGGGACCTTACACATAGTATAGTGTTTGTGCGTGTGTTTAATTTTTAGTATTTTTATGGGTTCTAGACAATGTCATTAAAAACTGACAAGAGACCAAATGCCATGCCATGCTATAATCACCAAAACAGAAACAGAGAAAAAGTCAAAATTTTCAAGTATTGGTGAGAATACAGAGCAACCAGATTTGGTGATGGAAATGTACATTGGCACAACTACTTTGTCCAACAGTCTCTAATGTAGATAGATAGGTATATCTGTCCCATGGTCTAGTAATTTACCCAATAGAAGTAAGCACGTATGTTCTTCAAAAGACATGCTGGAATGCTGTGGCCGTACTGTCTACATCCGTGCTAATATACAAATATTGACCATCAAATATTGAGACGATAAATGAATACAGTATATTCACAAAATGAAATGTTCTACCATGCAATATTAAAATAAACAACCCTCAGCTATCCACAAAAACAAAGATGACTTTCACATGCCTAATGATGAATAAAAGAACTCAGACCCAAAAGAGTGGATGCTCCAGGAATCTATTATAGGAACTGTGGAAACATTTATATATTGGAGTAAAATTTGCCCGTGCCATTAGAAGTTTTAGTAAGTGATTATGTTTGGCAAACTGAAATGTCAGAAAAGTTGAATGGAGCTGCGGGCATTGGTAGTGTGTCTATTGGCTAGGGTGTGTTTACAAAGGTGCGTTCAGTTTGTGAAATTCAATGTGCATTTTTCAGTCTATTACATGCATAGGTTGAAGGGTGTAAAAAATAAATAGAGAACCATTATACTCATATAAAAATACTTTTTCCCTGTGCCTGCTTTATATTTCTTTTCTAAAGTAGAGTTAAGCAATTTTGAAAGCAGGGTGCTATGTTGTTTAAGGGGTTGGCAAAAGGAATTGAAGGAAGTGTATAAAATGTTCAACAGAAAGCTGTACTTCTATTATAAATAACATAAATTTTCCTTAAAATTTTCAGAAAACTTGGGTTATTTCTTTTCAGGCATTGATTTTAAAATTTTATGTTCAAGCAGTTTTCAAGACATGGCTCATTATATCTCTTATAGGATGCTGATTTAAAGGAAAGATAATACGGAAATATTGTATAGCAGTTCCTCTCATTTTCAGAGAAATCACTCTGAAAGCAGTTACGAGGATGGTCCTGCTTTCTGCTAGTTTGTCAACTCTTATTGTTTTGATAACTCTGTAAATCTAATGTCCTCTTTTTCTTAATAGGTGTGCAGTTCAACTTTCATACCTTTCATCTGGAAGACCACCACGACTACTTACTGATCACAGAGAACGGCAGCTTTACCCGACCGCTGGCCCGCCTGACCGGCTCGGAGCTTCCTCCAACAATCAACGCTGGTCTCTATGGGAATTTCCGGGCTCAGTTGCGCTTCATTTCAGATTTTTCAATATCATATGAAGGATTCAATATTACATTCTCTGGTAAGAAGATAGGCAAACAGTTTGAAATACCTTGAAAAAATAAATGAATTTGCTAAAAAAAATCCACTAGAAGTACATTGCCATATATATGTTTTTTAACTTACTCTCCTGTAGAATCCCAAAAGGGAGCAAAACTAGCTAAAAGACTTAGTGAACTAAAAATGGAAATTCAAATATGTACTTTTAAAGTTTCAGTTAGACTTAAAAATAAAATGTGAATTAAGCCAGCGATATTCTAGTTTTAAGTATCTTGAAAAAGAGATAGTTTACAGGCCAAGAATTATATAAACTTAGTATATTGATTTGGAACTAGGTGATCAAGAAATAAATTACTGTGGTCATTGCTTTATTTTAGAATAACCTCATCTGTAGGCAACACTATGACTTGGATTATGGAAAACAAAACCTGTAAGACCAAAGTGAATAAAAAGTGTTCCCACCAGTTAGATTTGTACTGTCTACTTATTAAGCAGTAAGTTATTGCTTAATACAGAAACAATAAATAAATCTTATACCAACTTGCTAATATTAAAATTGTAATATTTTAAATATATAAAATCATACAAATGTTAACCTTTCTTCAATTGTTATTTTAGTATTTGCATAGAAATACTTGCCTTGTTATATAATTCAGGTATTCCATAATGAGTAGTAAATGAGCATAAATGATTTTATGCTAGAATGTTGAAAGTATGTACAAATGAATTTTTAAACAATGTAATAATAGTTCATTAACATGAAACAATTCCTCTTGTTCTTCACTGCAATTACATAATAAGTGAGTGCTCTGGGAATATTTTTAGATAAGTGACTTCTGTTTAGGATGACATATACTATTGTTCAACCAACTTTACTCTCTCATGCTTTGAAGAGTGCTTAGCTGTTCATTTTCACGATGTTCATTCATTGCTTCTGTAATATAACAGTTTTCAGTGTGTGGGTACTTCACTCTTACATAAACCTTTGAATCTAAAGTCTGGTGTTTTTCAGAATATGGATTAATTGAATTCCTTGTATACCAGAGGTATAAAATTAAAATTATTAGGTAAAATGTATTTCAAAAGTGCAAATGATTTCATTTCAAATGGTTTGTGTGTGTGTGTGCATATGTGTGTGTTTGAAAACATGCTTCTATTATGCCAGTATTGTAAGTAAAAAATCTATAAAATGAATGTTTCTAATGCAAAAGAAAGACTGAGAAAAATAACTACATTTTCAGTTTATCATTCAGAAGGTGACATTTTATCATCTATATTAAATTTCCCAAATATGAGTATTTATTGTTACTAGATATTTTACAAAAGAAGAAAATTGTGTGTTACTTGCATGTTCCCATAATTATACATGAAGTCAGTTTTCAGATGTATGACTAGGCTCTGAGAGCATCAAGCTTGCAAAGTATAGGAATATACCTTGAAAGTGACTGCCACCATTTTCTCTGTCTGTCTCTCCACCTAATTTACAGAATATAACCTTGAACCTTGTGAAGATCCTGGAACCCCTCAGTATGGTAACCGGATTGGGTTCAGCTTTGGGGTTGGTGACACTCTGACCTTCTCATGCTCATCAGGTTATCGACTAGAAGGGACATCAGAGATCATCTGTCTTGGTGGTGGCCGACGGGTGTGGAGTGCACCTCTGCCAAGGTGTGTGGGTACGTGGTCAGCTGCTTTCATTTGCTTGTATGTGTAGTCACTGTTCATGGAATTGCATGGTTATACACCCTTTGTTTTTTATAATCTGTTGAATTTCTTCATTTATTTCATATTAGTTCTTTCAATTTTTTTCCACTTGGCAATCTGATGTACCTCAATTAACTTTTCAACTTCCTCATACAAGCAACCATGCTTCTAAGTTTGTTTTCAAATTGTGGATATAAGGAATGAATAGATAGATGATATATAGTTAGATAAATAGGTAGATGATAGATAGATAAATAGAAAAAAATCATATTTAGAGACCTTACAGAAAATTACATCCTAGTATTCTATTGACAGGTGATTTTCCATGACTTCTGATTGAAGTTCTAACAATATTTTATAACTTAAGAACTAACATACATGAAAGAGTACAAGGAAAAATGTGTCAAATAAATAACAGATCATTTAAGGGTGATCAAGGTGTATATTGACTCTATTTATACATCTATATAATTAATGTTTTAGATTAATTAAGATGCCCACTCATTTATTGTTATAAGATAAAGAATAGCAATGATTCAAGTATTGAAAGTTGGGAGCCTCTACCGCAACCTTTGGAAATGAATGTTTTGATTAATAAAAAAATATTCTATTGAGAAAATGAAGGATTTTTTAAAATTAGGACTTAAGTCATTAAATTAGAAAATAGAGATGCAAGAATTCCTTCAGTTCATTAGTCATTCAGTCATGTATAATAGAATAAGATGAAAATGGTCATTTTATAATCATTTCATAAAGCTATTAGAACTCTACAAAGTATGTAATTTACACTTAGTAAATTTAATTACGGGTCATGGATCTGTGTAAATTATAATATGCTACAAAATTAGGGAAATTGACCTGTGGTTCAAGATCTTGTCCTTTTCAATGGAGGGCTCAGATGAAAATGAGAATGAAGATAATACTTTGTGTGCTTTATTCAACATATTGTCCACTTCCTGTGGATCTCAAAATCAAATAAAAAAATCATCTTCCAGGTTAAGGTGGTTCTGAAGGCTTTTATTGTAATGATATTGTCTTCACAGACACCATGGGTTATATAATACGCAAGTTAACATATAACAAATGAAATTTCTTTGCAAAATCACAGGCTTTTATAGAAATGACACAGCAACCACAGAGGCTTGAAGCTGGGAGGTGGTGATCAGTCACACACTCAAAACATCTTTTCCAAGAAGACATGTTAGAATGCAGTTCTTCTGGGTTCTTTGTTGTGTTTTTGTTTGTTTGTTTATTGTTTTCCCCTGCTGTTGCCCGATTTAGAATCCCTTGATTTACCTGAATTGCCCCCATTTCCATTTCATTTTGTGTGAATATTTTCAAAGGCCAGTTAATGAGAACATTAGGAATCGTTTAAATGAGGGCTGCAGAGTGTCTGGGTTTATATCCTGGTCTTTTGGTATTGAGTTACTTCACTTTTCTAAACTTCCTTTTCCTCATCTTCAAAATGGATGCAATGGTAATACCTAATTCATTGTTATGTGTTAGTCATGAGGATGAAAAGAGGTTAGTCATGTGAGCCAGGCACCTAGTACAATCCCTGGGACATAGAAAGGATTAAGGATTTAAATATTATCATTACTTAATATTTTAGCATAGTCTGCTGTTTGTCTAGCCCATCAATGTAGTTTATGGAGTCAATTGTAGTAGGGAATGCATTGCACTTCACAAAACACTAACATTTATGAGTCTCTACCAGACTCTTTCATAGACAGTCATCTTCTTGATTCCTTATTACAATCCTGATTATTCCCCTCATTTTTCTTTAGGAGAACCTGAGCCTTAAATAACTTGTCCAAGAGCATCAAGATTGTAAGTGGCAGAGCTGTGATTTGCATATAGTCTTTCTCATTCTAAAACCCAACTTTTTTTTTTCCCCAACAGATGATTTTATCTCAAAAATTCTAAGGAAAGGTGGATCTTGAAGGACTATCAGTCACACAGAGTCATAAAAAGTTATTAATTTTTTTCACCATGTACCAGACTGTTAAACAGGTTGAAAAGAATTTGTTGCATGTGTAGTTTTAAAGTTTCCTCCATGTTTACAATAAACTTTAGTAAGTGGATTTATGAAACCTGACTTTGCAAAAAAAGTTACTTCAAGTTGGTTTTGTTTTATTAAAGTGTTGTGTTTTTTTTTTTTTTCAGAGTAGGTTTATTTGTGCCTAAATCTTTAATGGGAAGGATGAAATACAATAAGCCTGGGGGCAAATTTAGAAAGCAAAGTTATTGCCATGGAAATTTCTCCCCGTTTCAAATTCACTGTGCTTGCTTTTAAACTTATGAAATTTACAGTTAAGTCTATTGACCTTAATAAATTCCACTAGAGGTTCACATTTAAATTATAAGATGGGGAAAATATTTCCCCAAATACAAAGTTAAAAATTTTACTTTTCTAATTTTCTTTCAACGTTTCTCCACTACTTTATGATTTAAAATGAATGGGTTTCTTTTTCTATTTCTGGTTCCCTATAGTTCTAATTTTGTTATCTTTTCAAAGTTCATAGTCTTTCATCATATAAAATGCACACAATTTGTAACTTGCTTAAAAAAACTATTGTTTAGTCCTTAGTATTGCTAAACTCTTACTTACATTATAGGCCAAATTATAAGTAGGTTGTATTCTAAGAGTTTGCTTTTCTTTCATTTTTTTTTTTTTGCGGGGGTAGAGGGAAACTAGATGGTCTTTACCTAGCATAAGGTTGCAAACAAAATGATACATTCCCAAAACAAATCATAGATGAGGGGTAAAATTTTATGTCAAGTGTAAAACTAATGCCAACATTTACTAAAATGACTTCCCTACACGTAGTTATAAAAGACAGTGTCTGAAGGTAAGGCAACTAACTTATAAAGCTAATTTTGGAAACTTACCTTTTGCTCATTTTTTTGTTTCTATATGTTTAATGTTGATTCTATACTTAGTTTATAAATTAGTCACTGACTTTGGGTTTCTTTTGGTAGAATTTGGTGAAAATTATCAATGCTGAATGTTAGATGAATAGTAAGTAATGTTTTCATTAAGCAATTCCTTGACTAACCTTTGCATTTATGTTTAAAGGTGACATTTTAACAAATATTAAAGTATAATAATACCATATTATGGTCTTTGCAATCTATAAAGAATTATATCATGTAGTGTCTCATCCTAAAATCTACCAACTCTGTGAATGTACATTTAGTGTAACTATCAGGGAAAATACAATGTCTATAAAAACAAAAACAAAAAACAAAAAAACCTCTCATGGTTGCACACAAACCTAGGGGCACAGCCATGACTATCACAATGTTCTGAGTCCCAGGCCTGTGCTGGGTTCACTGCAACACATTTCTGTCTTTGACTGGAGGCTTCAAAAAGGAGAAGACCTGGTCTTAATCATAGTTGATACATAGCTTCAGAGAACTCCTTATGCTGTCCTCTATTTTAATTGGGGAAACTCCTTTAATCATGACCAATTTATGAAAGGTTAAGTACAGGGAAATTTGTAGAGGCTGGAGAAGAATATCTTGATAGAAATCAAGAGCATAGCACCCACGCAGAAGCAGGGATTCTTCTCTCCAAGCAATGGCCTCCATTGCAGAGACATAGTTCATGTTTATATCCCAGCCTTTCCTAAGCTGTATGACCTTTGGGAAGTTGTTCAGATCTCTTTTCTGACAAGTATGCTCAAATGATGCAAGATAACTTATGGCTGTAAGCAAAGAAAGAAATGTAAATTACCCAGTGAACACCTTACCCCATGACACTTGCTCAACAGACCTTCGCTCCATTTCCTAATACCTGTAACCCTCTCCACCACCACATTGCCAATTTCATGAGCCATGATGACTGATAGCTGTGACAAGTGACTTTCACAAACCAGCAGGAGAGAAAAAAGAGGTAGAGATGAAAAAGTTTTAGTGTGCTATCTGCAGCTAACTACTTCACGCATGCAATCTCATTTACTATTCAGTGGTCAAGACAAAAATTTTACCTTAAAATATATATTATTATTATTTTCCTGTTTTGAAAAAGATAAAACTGACAGGTAACATGATATTTAAGTAAAGATATTTTATATTTAAGTGATTGTCCTGGAGAGGCATGTTTCTAAGGAAATGCATATTTGGTCACCATTTTAAGTAGCAATCAAATGACCAAAGGGGGAAAAAGTTTATGAAAGCTGATTACTTTGAAAATAAGAAACACTGCCCTGTTTTGAGTCAAGAAATAAGTCCCTAATTTCCTTTTGTGAAGTTCACATTGCAAACACACACACACACACACACACACAAACACACACAGACACACAAACTGGCATTTCCATTGTCATGTTTCTAATTGAGACAAAAAATTTTATATCTTCACTAAGCATTCCAAATATACCAGAAACCAAGCCAGGTCATGTTGTATATAAACTAGGAGCTAATGAAAGAATACATACTGGAAAGTAGATTACTAAGTTAAATGCTAATAATTATTTGTTTTTGTTTTTAGGCAGGAGTCCACATAGTTTTGGTCATTTTAAAAACATTTATTTATCCTCAAAATCCCCCACTTATCTATTTCTATATCTAATTTTATGTGTCATTAATTTTTATCTGATCTTGGACAAGTCATAACATCTTATTTTAATCATTAATCAAAAAATAATAGTTCTACACTGCACATTTACATTTTATGACTTTTTAGGTTACATATGCTGATCATTATTTATTATAGGTTTAAAAATCAGTGTTAATAGGTAAAACAGGGTGTGGCATACATTGGAACTCTCTGTACTATTGTTGTAACTTCACTGTAACTCTAAAGCTAATCTAAAATAAAAAGCTTATTAAAAATGCAAATAAATGAAGGAAGAAAAAAATGTGTCTGATAGAAACTGAGTATTGAATGCAAGGAACCAATATACATTTCCTGTTTAATGGAACTGCACTGAAGATCGTGGCCTTAAACTCTTTTCATCAATGTGACATTTATGAACAAATGGATTCATGGAGAGCCTTTCATAATCTAACTGGCCCATTAGTAGATAAGCTCCTGCACTTTATTATACTGTAGCTGAGAGGTGAAAAACATGGTGTTTTGGGAGGGGGAGGCTGGACCTTTGTTATCTGTGTGCCTCCTATGTTTCCACCATAAACTTTGGCAGATCACAGATGCTCATTCTGAGCATGGGACAATATGAAGTTAATTCACCATGTGATCACCATGCACCAAGTTAATCAGAGTGCAGCTATCCATAGAATGATTCACTCACAAGGATACTTTCAGTAAAGTGATTCTCTATTAGAGCCTCAAATATCCTTGAACAATTTTTTAAATTTTATGATGATTTATGAGCAGACTCCTAAAAACACTTTATACCCCATAAATGTCTTCTCACTATAAATCTTATTGTAAGCCACATTTTGCCTGCTAATTGAAATGGTGTTAGTTTTGGGATTACGTAGGGGACACAGAATTCTGTAGAGAGTCGGGTTACAGAACAGGGGCAAAAAGTGGAATATTTATTGTAGCTATGCTTCAGAGTCATATCCTTGAAGCAACTGTCATAGTGAGGGTTTCACACCAGAAAGAACCACAAAAGTATAGAGAAGTACCAAAGAATCTTGCTTTCTCTGTTATGGAGGGAAGAGAGAGATCCGAGTCCGGAGGACCCCTCCCTGCCCGCATCTCGGTTCTTGTCTCCCTCCTAAGACGTGAATCGAAGCAAGAGACAAGCACATATAGTGGTAATGAGGCAACAAGTTTATTTATGAAACACACAAGCACAAAGCAGTAAGCAGGCACCCAGCTAGTCTAAATGCCTCACGTATAAAGGAAATAAAGTTATTAGCAAGTTTATTCTATATTCCTGAGCCAAACCTACAAGCAAGTATTTAGCTAATCTAAGTATGCTGACTATTAGGGTTCAGGGGTTATATACCTTAGCTGGCTTTTAGTTCCCCCCTCTTCCTCCCCCTTCTAAATCTTGGGAATAATGTACAGATGGAAAGCTTTCTCTGTTAGCAAAGGCTCTTTGCCTTAGTGAAATTGTTGCAGAGGCTCCCTTTCCTGGCATAGAATTTGAAGAACCGCTGAAGAACCACGCCCCTCCTGTGTTTGTGGTGTTCCGGACACCTGGCGATCTTAGAGGGATTGTTGCAGAAGCCCCCTTTCTCAGCACAGTCTCGAGCACTCCCCTTCTCCAGCACTATTTTTTTGTGATGCTCGGGACATCTGGCAACCTTATCTAACCAAGCTCGCGACTGCCGAATTAATTGGTGAGACATGTCTTCCTTTTGCTTCTAGTCTCCTTTATTAAGTTCTTTGTTAGATTGTAATGGTGAGGGCCTTCCCCTTATTTTCCCTCTGGCCACTCATTCCCAGCTGTGGCCTAACATCTCTATAATCTCTGAGGAACCTCTTTCTGGTCTTGTGGAGAATATTCCCAAATTCAGAAATACCTACAGCAGACTCTTCTTAGCATCTGTTTCTAATAAACTTAACTTAGGTACATTGGGAAACATGCTGGAAAGACAGGGAAATGGTTAGAGCTATAAGAAGTGTTTGAAAGAAAACTAAATATAATAACCTAGAAAGCATGGAATTTATCAGTTTTGTCATTAGAAAAATTAATTTTTGTTTTTAGCCTAATATATTGTATACTTCATTCAAAGGTGACTCATCCCTAGTGTATTTTATAACCAGAAATAAAATAGTTTACCTGAGGTAATAATAAAAGCTAACATTTGCTGTGTGTTTACCAAATGCCTGGCATGTTCTTAGGAGGTTTGAATAAGGACATTGAGGCGCAGGAAGGGTAAGTAATTTTCCCTAGGCAATTATATCGACAAAAATTGTATTTGAAGTAGTTTAGATGGGGCAGCAAATGTTTGCTATCTGCAAATATGAGCCGTATAGAATAAAAGCATTGTATATATCAGAGTGGTCCTGATAGTCAGTCCATATCCCCAAACTGGTTCTTGTTTACAGCAGCGACATCTGGGGCTCTCAGGAAATACTATCATTTGGCAGTGTAGTTAACTGGAGGAGATAATTAAAAGTTATAACTACTTGTAACTGAATTAGTCTCAGGAGAGGGCAGGATTTAATTGAAGTCACAATAGACCTAAAAGCCTACGACAGTTCCTAAAAGCCTTTTGAAACTGGAAGGAAAGGTCATTGTCACATTAGGCAAAAGGTTTTAAAATGACTACTTCTATGTTTTTATAAAGTTCATGTGCCCATTTGTTTTTGTATAACATATATATATGTGTGTGTATGTGTGTGTATATATATATTTTTTTTCCATTTTAGTCTCATAAAATTGAATAGCAAAAACTCTATGTCATTAGTACAGAAGTTGCTTTCTTTAAATGGTTTTATTATTTGTCATCTGGCAATACACTTAGCTAAGATAAATTTAAATGTAGCTTGGGGTTTGAAAACAGACAAAAGAACACCAGAATAGACTAGAGCTATCAATGGTAGCAGTGCATTGTACTAAGGGGCCAGCCAGCCGAAGTTCAGTAGCATCAATGGCGGCAGGTGTATGGTGAGTTCAGGAGAGTAGGAAGGACTGTGCTTTTCTGTCTAGTAAATACATTCGGCACCTAATCAAGGGCATGTAATACAATGAATTTGATTTTTTTCATAATTAATTCTGTTGTTAGCTCTTTGCTCTTCAGTTCAAGTTTACCAATCTCAAACCCAGTTCTTTTACTGCAAGATAAAGTAGCTAAAGTCACCCTCCTTTGTTTATTATACCAAGACAGTTGCCATGGAAATAACGTAATGTTGTAAAATAAGCATCGTAAGTTAAATCCAGAATCAGGAAGAGACATATGGGTCAGGTATGAGTGTGTTTATTTAAATAAACAATGGCTTTGGTGATCATAAAAAAATGTCAAGGTAAATGACTAAGAAAACACAGAAAAAATGAAATACAGCTTTAGAAAGTTATTTACAGAATTTAAATATTGCCCTTTAAGCAGGTGTTTAAAAAAGAAGTTAGGGGTTTTTAAGCCTCCCACAAACTAAATTTCTAGCTAAAATGTAGGTTTATATATCTCTGCATTATGCCCAAATATTCTCTTTGTAGCTCTTTTTGAATCTCGGTTCCATTATCGGTATGCTCAATGTGTAGGTCATATTTTTCTCTTCATGTGTTTTAATCCGCCTACAAAGACTATGTTTCAAAGGGTGATGGATAGTTTTTACTTCATGCATTTTACTACATCTCTTTGAATTTGCACTAGTTGATGTTTTATCATCCTTGGCTACAGAATTCTGCAAGCATAAAGTATTAACCTTTTCTTATCATGTAAATTGACACCTCAACTGAATCTGATCACTATTTTCTAAAAGAAATCCTATCTTTTGTTTCTTCTGGAAAACTTTTGATTTCTTTTTCCAGGTTGTTCTGTTTTTCTCATCATGTAAGAGAATTTCCCATTTGCTCAACTATGGTGTTTGAAACCACTTGGTGTCATTTACTTGTAAAACACTGTACAAGTACTTCACTGCCTTATTCTTGTCTCTCATCTGTCAAAGGAAAACTGTGTTATACCTTTTTCTACTTGGAAAATTTGTAGAAAAGCTCCACTGAATGTGTATGATAAAGGCTTCATATGCCTTCTAATGCCAAATTCCTTAATTTATCTAATTCATGTTCGTTCAATGTTTACTCCATGGTAGCTTGTTTAAAAGGGATCCTGCCTTCTTCCTTCTGAATGAGGACAAATACAAACTATGTAGTGAATTTTATAAAACTACAAACCTTCCACCTCCTTACCCACCTCCAGCCCAAACACTCTTCCCAGAAAACAAGGTCATTGCAATAGTTAACTCTGATCACTAATGACTCTGTATGACCCTCAGGTGTGTAGGGTTAAGACAAAATGTAGAGATCCACTGATGAAGAGAATAATGCTATATTGGGATTCCTTGTAGTCCACATTTTCCTGTGACCTTAGAAACCATTAACATACCATTGTAGGTTTTTGTTTCATGTTCAGTTTCAAGGATATCATCATTGACTCTACATGTTTTGTTTTCCTTCTCTAATATTTTCTGATCCCCTCCCATGAAACATCCTCATTTGATTATATTTTGTTTATTGATTTCACAATGCCTTTCTCATAAAAGTAAAAACAAACAAATGTACTTAGAAATACCTAAAAAACAATCAAGCAGGAATATAGACAACATGCAAATTGCTGAGGCTTTATGAGCAGCAAGGAATCTTTGAGTTGTTGGTTAGTCAAAAACAAAAACCCAGATATGGAAATCATATCTTTAAAGAACACTCAGCCATTCAGTTGTCAGACAAAAAAACTATAATGAAGAGACAGATGAGTAATAATGTTGTTAAGTGCTTTTCATATACATGACAGTGTGTCTGATACTATAAAGCTTTTCTCTCCTTTACCCCTTTCAATAATTTCATTAGATAGATTTTAATATTTTTTTACTTTCCATTCTGAGAGCAGTGTATAGAGAGGTGAAGTGACTGGTATTGAATGTCATAGCTAGGAAGTATAGATTTTTTTATTTTCCAAATGTTGTACTCCATATTCTTTACTTCATTGTATATTTGATTTTTCCATAGTTGTAATAATGACAGATGATTAAGCAGCAAGACATTTTGAGAAGTATATTGCTACTTACAAATTTTTTAAAAAACTTTCTTCAGGGGGAAATGAGAATAGTTTAGGGACTAAAAATAAAATAATAAAATTTGCCAAGGAATTTTTCCTTGATTTTATTAACTTAATTTTCATGATAAGTAGTTCTATACTATTTAATTCATTCCAAATTTTTGAAATTTTAAGAATTTTTTTATTCACATCATATATTCTGTCCATAGAAATGGTAATAAAAATAATAGAAATTAAATATCAATATTGTGATATATCTAGTTAGGGTTAGAATTATTTTTTCCTTTGTGAATGATAATATAACATTGAAAACTTTTGAAAACTTTGATATTTATTGCTTATGATTATTTTCTTAGGAATATATCCCCTATACTCTCCAAAATAAGGATCACTTATTTTATGTATAAGAGTTCACCCATTAAGCTCTCTTACAATTTAGTTTTGGGAAACTCTAAACTTGGCCCTTTGAAATTTAGTATTCATTCATTCATGCATGCATGCATTCATTCATTCATTCATTTATCTGTTCATTAACTTATCAAACTTACCTTGACTGACAACAATGTTTGCTATGCTGTGCTAGGTAATGGTGATATAACAAAGATGAACTAGATATTAGGGATTATTTTATTAGGACATATTGATAAGTTTGCTATATTTCTCTAATCTACTACCCCCCAAATTAAATTAATCCAATTCAACATTAGTGAACACTGATTTGGATAGCAAAGATAAAAATATAAACACACACTCTCATTGAGGATCTCCTAGTCTATCATAAGAGAAATTACCTATGATTAATTATGGCATCATGAGGTGAGAATGATAAATCAAACCCTTAACGTAGCTGAAAAGGATAACAATATTGTTTCTGGAAGAATAGGGAGCAGCTTCTCAAAAATGACATATTTGTAAAAATGAGCTAGATTTTGCCAAATAGAAAAAGGTAGGGGAGGCATCATAGGAAAAGGATATAATATGTCACATAGGTAAAATTTGTGTTTACAAATTTGTTTTGGGTCTGCTTCTTTTTGAATCCCAGTTCAATGTGTAGTCAACATGTAGCTAATGCTTTCTCCATTTTGCTTTTTAACCAATTCATGAAGGCCATGTTTCTTAAAATGATAAATAGTCCTTATTTCACAACTTTTTCTGTGTTGTTCAGGAGGCTTTGTATGTGGTTTATTATAATTATATGTTAATAAGTAGTAACTTTACAATATTTCATATTACTGTATTTGGGAAAACAACACCCTAGGCTCAGATAATGGCTTCATAACTTAGTGGTTGTGGCAAGTTGGACAGGATATTTAAACCCTCTGACCCCATCTGTAAAATGGAGATAGAGTTTTAAAAATCTTTAAGTTCATTGAGTTCCTACTATGGTGAGGCACTGTTCTAAGTTGTTTACACGTATTAACCTATTCAATCTTGTCAGCAAGTATCATGTAAAAAGTATCTTTATCCTCCCCATTTTTCAGAGGAGACCAATAAGATACAGAAAAGTTGCTTTTCCTAAGTAGCTGTGTGCTCAAGATAACACAATGCTCATTGCCTGACTTTTACATTGTCATAAAGGGGCTCCACTAACTCAGCGTGAATGAGCTTAAATTCCTTCTTCCACATACAGACCAAATTAGAAGGCTTACCCTTCCAGAAACCTGGAGCCAAAGCATGACATCTTTTGCGTAAGAGGATGAGGGCTGGACAAATTCAGAGGCAGGCAGAGTTTGAATGGTGGAGAATATTGCATGCTATGTTAAGGAGTAACTGATACCTATTAAGGTGTTTAAGCAGAGGAACGATATGATCAAAATTGCATTTTACAAGATCTTTCAGGTATTTACATGTATGGATGATGGATGTGGGTTTCCTTTACTATAGTTTGCTTTGCTGAAGTTAGAGACATCCATGAGGAAAGAGTTCCAGTATCCTATATATATACTCACGTGGTAGAGTGCTAGGATTGGAGAAGTGGGGGCATTTTAAGAACTGAAGAATATTTGTCCTAGAGAGCTTCATAATGTTTATTTATAAACTCCTTAATTTGTTCAAGTTACATGTGACAGCAGTTATTGCCTAGTAAAGCCCTAATTCCTGGAATCAATTTAGTAAAACATCTCCAATTCAGAGGCAGATTCTTGGCGTCCCAATCAGAATTCACAGAGCTGCTCTTGTTTATGCTCTTTCACTGCTTTTATATCATAGCCAGACCTCAGACCATTCCAAGAACCAACTTCCCCTTGAGTATACCACGTGGAGAGCGCAAGAAAAGGACTCACTAGTCCTGTGGCATGATCTCCAGGCTACAGACGCAGGAGGATTCCAACTGAATGTACAATCTGGAAATCATGGGAGAGCTCCAGGCTGAGAAAAAAATTACAGATTTCCAGCACAGAGATGCTTTTGAAAGCCATGAAGTCAGATGAGATAAGCACAGAAGTAAGCATATCCTGAGAAGAAGCCAGGCCCTGGGCCTCGCCAATGTTTAGAAGTCTGGCAGATAAAAAAGAGCCAGCAAAGGAGACTGCGAAGGAGGAATCTGGAACATAGGAGGAAAAAAAGAAAACAAAAAGAAAAAACCCACAAGTAGAGACTGATGTCTTAGAGGCTAAGTGAAGAGAGAGTTTGGAGGAGAAAAAAGCAATCCCTGCCCGCAAGGCCGCAAGGTTAAGTTAAATGAGGGGTGTGAATATACATAGTGATGTAGAAGTCAGTGGTGAATTTGACGAATGCAATCTCAGTGAATGACAGGGTGAAAGTTTGAGAAAAAGGGAGGAGAATTGCAGAGTGAATCCAGACAGCTCTTTTGAGGAGTTTTGCTGAAAATATCAATGTAATGGAAGTGCCTGCTGGAGGGAAATGGTGGATCAAGAGAGTTTCTCCCCCAACTTTTAATGATAATGTTTTTAAAAATATGCTCCAGAGACAAAAGAATAGGATGTCCATGTAGGTACCACTGAGGTTAACAATTGCTTAAATTTTTAATATTTGTTTTTATATTACCTTTCTGAAACATTTGAGAGTGCATTGCCTACATCATATTATATTCCAGAATATTTTAACATTTTTTTTCTAAATATAATGCCATTCTCTTATATAATTGTAATACCATTACTAAAGCTGGACTCATTTACCATTTGGTATATAGTCACATTTCCCTAAAATTTTTCCCCAAAAGTCTTTTATAGCTGGGGGTTTTTTGTTTTGTTTTGTTTTTTCAGATTAGGAGCCAAATCAAGTTTCAGGCTGATATTTGGTTATGATTTGTGTCTCTCTTTTTTTTTTCTGCAACATTACTTTTTGAAGACACTGGAGCAGTTGTCATATGAAATGTTCCATATTCTGAATTTTTCTAATTGCTCTCTTAATGGGTCATTTAACTTATTAAGTTATACCACTCCTACCCCCCTTGCAGTTTTTCATATAAGCAGAAAGTTAGATCTAAAGACTTGATTAATTTCTGATTAAACATCTTTTTAATGATAATCCTTCATGGGTGATGCTTGTACATCACTAAGTATTACATAAAAATCTAGATGTCTCACTGTTATGAGTGATGTCTGAACACATGATTGAAGATAATTAAATAAAATAAGATAGCAGAAAAATACATGTTTGTATGCTGATGAAAATGATTCAATGAGAATAAGTCAATGAGGAGGAAAACTTGATGGCAAATTAATAAAGCGATGCCATTGCATAAGCAAGACTAACGTACAAACCTTAAGTATTTGCATGATCACCAGAAGTGATGGATCGCAGGAGAAAAGCAGAAAATGTGGGCACAGACACAGTAGGTGGGATAACATCGTGTTGTACGAGTAGAAACCTATTAAGTTCTTTTTCTCTGTGAAGTAGGAGGCGAGATCATTAGCTAAGAGGAGGATTAAGGAGGAGACCTTGCATCTTTGAGGAAACAAATGAAGGTGTGAAATAGTCATAAAAGAGTTGGGGAGTGAATGGATTAGGACATTTTAAAAGCACCAAGAAATGGGACAGTGGTTATATTTGAGAGTAACAATGAGGCCGGAGTTTAAATTTAGTCATAAAATATGGGGGGAGGGGTGCAGAGGGTGGTAATGATTGCAACAAGAGAACTACAGTCGATAAAATGTGATTGGCAGCCTAGAATGAGGGGCGTAAGCAACAGAGAATAATAAGTAATCCTACCCCACCTCCAGGCCAAGTAGGAAATGGAATATAGAAGGGAAAAGAGCCACTGCTTGAGACGGCTGCAGAGAAAGCATTGAAATGAACAATATCAGTAATGAGCACTTAATGATATACCTAGCATTGATCTCAGATTTTACATGTATGTCATCTTCACAGCAATCCTATGTAGGACTATTATTATAATCTTTCCTTTATAGATTCAGAAGCTGAGTCATAGGGAGATAAAATAAAATGTCATGCCGTCAATAAGTAAAGGATCAGAAATCATAGCTCTCAGTCTGATTTCTGGGCCTGTGAATTACTTTGATTCAGCTGCCTTTTTATATAAAGATTATCCAAAGCAAAATAGAGATCCAAACCATAGATTTGAAAGGAACTGAAGCCCAGAAGAACTGGTTGTACGCTTGACTTAATCATGACTATATCCTGTAACATATGCAGGCATACTTTGAGAGTGCTTCAGTGTTAACACTAGGATATTGATAAAAACCTTTAGCAAGTAGTAACTTTAGTTACTGCCTCTGTTCTGGCTTGAGTCTCCAGCCGTTTTTATGGCCCTTGTTCTCTGTTGCCAACCCCAGTCATCTGCGTCTATACTCCATGATGGTCCAGATTGGACTAGAAGCTTTTGAAGAAGGATTTTGGTTTTGTAGTACCTAAAGCCCAAATAATGTGGGAGCCCTTTCTGAGAAGAATTATCAAAAGTTATGGATATGAAAGTAGGCACAGAGCCTTGGAAGGAACCTGTGTACATGAGGGTCCCTGAAGCTTCAACCCCATTGGTAAATCTGCTCTGGGATGAGCCCTGCTAATACTCTGACTGCAGAAAACTTGCAGTTTCTCCTTTGTCAAAGACACAATACCAATCATTAAAAGATAAGCCTTCTCTCTTAAATAGGACTTAATAATCATATTTCTAGTCCTCATTCTATTTCTATTTTTCTTCCTAATTGCTATTTCTCAATTTGAGTTAACTTGAAAGTTATAAGAAATGGAAGTCTCCTGGGTAAATTCCTTTACAATGTGAAATTCCTCTGCTTTCAACAACCTTTCTTTCCTATTCTGAATCCTATTGTATGCCATGATATTAGACAGAAAAAAGTGTCTTTCTGCTGCTTTATTTTTGAAACCTAGACGACTCCTTCTTCTTTATCCAGAGCACTTTCCTCAGTAGTCTTCCCTCTCTCTTGTTAGGAGGTCTTTCTTTTCTTATCATCCCTGAAGAATGCATTGACTACTTTCCTGAGTTACTGCTATTTAATCACTTCATACTCCTGCTTACAAATAATTGTCATGATAGATTGACTTCTGAATTTCAAGTCAGCATGTCTGGATTTAAGTCCTAATTTACTACTTATCAACTATGTTGTCCTTAACAAGTGACGAGCAACAAGCCTTTATAACTTGTGATTGAAATGGGTATAAATTTGTTGTGAGAGAAAATTGTATGGGAAAACATGTAAAATGAGAGAATTGTTTTTGTGTGTTTGCTAGTTATTTTTAGATAGGTGACTAGGAAAAATCACCTGTAAATAAAGTTGCCACTGAGCTGCAGGTCCATTAAAATGCTGGGGGATGGGGGAAGAGGTGGAGTCAAAGCCAAAGTCTTTAAAAACAAAACTGAACCATTTCTTTTTGCTAGACTTCTTTGTTGAGAGGGGAGGTAATGCTTACCTTGTGTAAGACCACAGCTGAAAGCATTTTGCAGACAATGCAGCTGAACCTAAAGTGTTAGAGCGCCTTGGTAGTAAGGCACTCCAGATGTGCACGTAACTACTTTATCCAAGATGAACCCAAGGCTCCAAGAAGGTAGCTGACGCCACACGGGTTTCAGCAGTTGCAGCATTAGGTAGCGCCCCAGTTCAGCACTCCCCTCGGCCTCTAGTCTGCGGCCATCTCCTCCTGAGCGCATGTTGACTTCTTGTTCACATTTCTCCCCCTGAGCTCTGGCCACCACAAGGACCCCTCCAGTTTAGCAGGCACATCTTTAGGTGTCAGCCTCAAAGGCAGAGTTAAAATAATCTGGTTTAATTACCTCTTTTCTCAGAAATTATTCCTGTTCCTCTCTATAAATGAATGGGTGCAGAGAAACCCACAAAAGTGGCTTGCGAACCCCGGCGGCAGCTGCAAACGTGTACGCGGAAGGAAAGAAGGGCCTCTCCACATCCGCGTTGAGTTGAAGGCCGAAGAAACAGCCTGTTAAAACATATATATGTACTCAACTTTCTTAGTGAATTTCTATTGCAGGAATCATTTCTTTTATTCTGAAGGTTTAGAAAAGAAAGGAATTCCCTGTGTACATCAAGATACATAGTAAAAATCTTAATCACTGAAATCAGCTGGTCAGTGTATTGGTCCTAGGATTTGACTCATAAAAAGCCACAGAAAGAACAGTTTACTTGCATGTTTCCTAGCCATGGAATTTCTTTAACATAATCTAAAACTTTGAGTTTTCAATCTTGAAGGATCTGTGTGAAACGTGTTCTTTTAAATAACAGGAGAGACTCTTTCTTCAGTGAGATAATTACAGACTTGAAACTCCTGCGTGCTTTGGTAATGAGCCTGAATATTTTTAGCTATTGTGAGTTGTTTTCTCCTAGGCATATTTACACATAATCTACCTCATATTGCAAAAGACTTTACTTGTGTTTTAGACCCTAGTTCATGCTCTTTCTTACTCTGGTTTAATAATGGCCTGGGCCAGAAGTAGGCATGTTTAAAGAAGTAGTAATTTTTTTTAATAGGAAAAAATACAATCATGTGGCTTCCTTTATAGCTTATTTTGTCTAAATAAGAAAGAAAAAACCATTCTAACTCAATATTCTTTTCTCTTTGTGCTGGAACATGGAAGGTCAAGTTTATATACATTAGTATTAATCTCCTCCTCCCCTAACTACAGATCATCTATATTATTAGTATGTTGTGAAGACTTTACACTGTATTACTCTCAGATGTTTTGAGGAAAATGCACCTGTGAGGAAACAGCTTCGCTGCATAGTGACTGCCCCGATAACGTTGCACATTTCCATGTCGGTCATGGGTGTGAGGCTTGTCTGCAGTCTGCCCTGACTCTTGGTAGAATGTCCGGGGAGACTTCAGGAGCACAGGACTGATCAGCATCCTGGGGAAGTGTCGCCACCAGGCTGCTTCTCACCCGTCTCCCTAGTTTTGGTCGACACACAAGACTTTCTGCTGTTCCCTTCTTCAGGTACATTTGCAAGCTTCCATATAAACCTTGGAAACTTGTTGGCTGTAATTTAGAGTTAGCTCCTCACTCGTGTAGTGACCTAAAACCCATGCCATCTGTCACCTGGCCTCTTTAGTTTGGTATCATCCTATGGGCAAAGGGATACAGGGAGATGACATGCTGATCTTGTGTTTCCTGCCTCTGTGCTTAAGAAACTTAATCCATTTGGGCTTCAGGTCCCCTTACCAATCAGACCTTTGGAAGTGTGCAAGCCAACCTAGCAGCTGCAACAGTGGCTTTGTGGCTTTATTAGCCATTGCACTGCTACTGAGGGACTTCTTGGCCACTTGACAATGATGTAACTCATTAGAAAAATGTTCTGAAATCAAGCATGTAATAAATGCTTACAGTTTATTTATCCAGTAGAGTAGCAGTGCTGTGTAGTGGAAGAGAACAATATGTAATAGGCATTTTCAAGCCTTGTATGTTGATGTCATATATTTTGATGTCTTTAAAATAGGAGTAACACTAACAAATTATACATGAAGATAAAAATAACACAAATGCATATCATTTGTTGAATGTAGACCAGATACATGACTCTGTTCCAAATCCATTTCATGTGCTAACTTCTTTAATCCTCAGGAGAACACAGAATTTGGTAAATATCCTCATTTTCTAGATAAAGATTCATGAGATTGGCATGCTTGACATCAGAGCCCAGATGAGAATCCAGTAATTCCAACTCTAGATTCACTTTTTATTACTGTATTATATTGCACCTCTAGTTAATGAGTATGATGTCCCCAACATTACAGTTTCAATGGTAGTTCAAAAAAAGGTCCATGGCCACTTTTATGGAAATATCTGCTTCTAAAATTAAATAAGGAAAGAATGAATTTTCTTTCCTTAATTTCAGAGATAATATGTTATTGGTGTCTTCAAGTAAAAACAAGACTGATTCTTATTTCTTATAAATATTTTCACATACAGATTTATCTTACAGAATTTAATAGCAGACTGTGTCCACTGTGCCTTTGTTGCATTTTGTTTATAGCAGCTCCAGTATTCCTGGGGACAGCAGGCATATGCCCAGAATACCAGTAATTTTTTCTCATACAACTCATAGTACATAGGTTATAATTTTGTCTTTTTTTAAGAACCGTATTTGGTAACAGCCTATTATTGATTTTGTGTGCAGTGGTTACATTCCTGGTAAATTTTATGATATAGGTATGTTCTCTATCTTCTCAGAAGTGACTGTAAAAATCTTTTTATTTGGGCCTTTTTTGTTTCAGGGTAAGGTACTTTCCTGCATGTTTCTAGGTACCAATTACTGTGCTGTCTTAACTATCTGGAAAGATCAACAAACTCTCAATTAAAATTTGCAGGTTCAGTAATTTTATGACTACATCTATGAGCATTTAAAAAGGCATTTTAGGAGATGTGTTTAGGTTTTATTGGTAGGTTAACTCTTGGAAATATACTAGTTCAACTTTTGTCAAATGCTATGTCCTGTCATGGTTCAAAGCTCTCAAATTAATCTCATCTACTATGGGTTCTGACAGTTCAAGTTCATATTTTGTGATAGCATTTCGTATGCTACATTTTGCATAATAACAAAGGTTTAGCATTTTCAAGTTTCAGCTCAAAATTTGTTTAGGAAATACAACTTCTTTTTGAAATTTCATTTGTTGTAGGTCATTGTAAATACAGAGATATTATTTTATGATAAATCAAAATATATAATTCAAGAGAACCTTAAAGTGATAAAAATTATGGCCATCCAGATAATCAGTAAATAACATATTTGTAATATACTTTATAAAATATCATTCTTTGAAGTTTGACCTGAATTCTATGCTCCAAAAAAAGCTTAAACAGTCCTCTTCAAATTATAAAATCTCAAATGATAACATAAAAATCTCACAATATTTGTGTAATATTATTTTAGTTTAAAGTCACTTTTTTATTATGATCTTTTAAATAAATTTAGGACATTAAGTAATCTATGTAAATTTAAATGTTTATTTAAATTTAGATGTGTTCCATGCTTAACAATTTAATTGAGATTATATACTAGGCTTGTCCAGAAAAAAACAGCCATTATTAATATAACAAGAACGGTTTGTGCGACATCAGTGTAACCTGGCAGCCAAGGAGAGTGGACTGGAATGAACATGTGCGAACAAGGATGACTTCACTATACTTGTCAGTGGGGCCGGTGGTATCGTTGAGTGAGCATGTGTACTGTGTGGCTGTCACATTCAAAATGATTGAGCAAGTATTGATGCAACAAATCTGCATCAAATTGTGCATTAAGTTTGAACATTCTTCTGCAGAAACTATTCAGATGATTCAGAGGATGAAGCTATGGACACCTGGTGATTGGCATCTTCATCATGGTAACATGCCTGCTCATGCATCACATCTCTTGCAGAGTTTTTTGGCAAAACATCAAATCACCCAGGTGACTCAGCCCCACTACAGCACAGATTTGGTGCCCTGGGACTCCTGGCTTTTCTCAAACTAAAATCACCTTTGAAAGGGGAGAGATTTCAGACTGTTGATGAGATTCAGGAAGATACACTTGGGCAGCTGACTATGATTGGGGAAACAGTGTGAGGTCCTAGAGTCTTTGAAGGAGACTGAGGTGTCATTGTCCTATGTAGAATGTTTCTTATATCTTGTATCTTCTTCAATGGATGTCTCTATTTCATATTATATGGCTGTATACCTTCTGGACAGACCTCGTATATGGTGCAAATGACCGTTGGCAGCTTAATTCAATATAATATTCGGCTCCAAATGGCGATTTTTAGTTTTTATTAAATTTTCAAATTTCAATTAAGTGTTTTAGTACAGATTAATTTGCATTAAACCCTCATCTTATACATGAATGCTGTCCTTGACTTCTATAGTTCTGATTATAAAATATACTATAACTAATACTTAGACAAATTCAGGATTGCTATTAGAGAAAGGCAGTACTGCTACTAAATTACTGCTATGATGGCTATTACTACTTGTCATTTATTGAGTATTTCCTTTATCTTGAACCTAGTTCTAGGCAATTTAAGTTTATAATTTCTAATTCTCACTACTTTAAGAGAGATTTTACTTAATTCATTGATAAAGAAAATGAAGCACAAGGTTAAATAACTTTCCAAAGGTCACTTACTTGGCTTGCAAATGGCAAAGCTGGATTTTGATGTTAGGTCAGTCTGGGTCTAAAACCTACTCTCTTCATGGACAAAGTTGTTATGTGAAGGGGTAAATAGGATGATCACTCTATGAAGCCTCGAAGGGCATCTTTTACCTGTTGAAGTCCCCTGATTTAAAACCAGATTGCAGGATGTGAACTCAATTTTGTGAAGCACTTTCAGTGGATTTACACATGCCAGACAAAATTGATTATATGGATGTATGAATTTATTGAAAGAGGAATATATTTTCCACTGATCGCAATCTTTATAGTCATTACGATGCCTTTTCCTAACATTAGGTTTCCAGGAATAGAAAATCAGTTATCAGAAGGTCACTTGATAACCTGAGGGTCAGAACAAAGTGTCCTAGAAGGGTATTTCTTCTAGGCCATGATTGGAGCTTCCAATGTCACCTGTCCCCAGTTGCGTTATCCCAACACTCAAACAAACACACATTGACACACCGTTTTATGGCAAATGGAACACTTCTGTTACAGAATTACAGCTAAATTCTCTTTTTTAAAATTTCATTTTCAGTCTTACAGTTAGCCATTTCCTCTTAAAATAAAGTATTCTATTTCAAACCAAGAGCTATAAAAAGTTAGAAATTAAAATTATTTTTAGTTTAAACCTCATTTCCTGTATGCCTGTTAGGTGTTTGTCACCAGGATTGGACTTTGAGTGTTTCAAAAACCTCTTAAGAACTTATTTAATACACAAATAGTACCTTTTATACATAGCTGCTAATTCATTTTCAGATGCTTATATTTAAAATGTATAAATTTTAAAGTGCTTTACTGCTATTCTCATGGTTCCACATAAAAACTAGAGTCATTGAGTTAATTCATTTCCTAATTTATTAGAGATTAGCATAATTATAAATGTAAAGAGGGAAACATCTTTATTCACATTACTGGGGTTAGAAAATAACAAATCGTTTAATTAAATATATTTTTAAAGTTTTGACCTAGTTTGAGAAGAATATGGAACCTAACTTAAGATTAGCATGCTAAAGGACTATTTTAATTAATACACATTTACTGAGTATGCATTTAATAATATCCACTCTTGGCTGAGCACTGTGCTTGGTAATTGAGATACAATATCATGATAAGTTCCTTGACTTCAGAAAGGTAGCAGTCTGAGGAAGATGTGAATAGGTAAATAGGCATTTAATAATAGAACATGATAAATGCTATAAAACAGGAGATTCTTCCCAGGGGAAAAGATCTCTAACTGAGACTAAGGGATGAGTAGGTATTAGATACGTCAGTGTTGGGTTGGAGAATGTATGTGAAAGGGAGAGAAAATATTCTATTACAGGGTAACGCCTCCTGTGAAAGTTCAGTGTCAAGAAAAATAGCACATTTGTGGTAGTATAGGTATTGACAAGCCATTTGGCTGCTGTTTACTGAGCAGGGGACAAAGAGGGCACAGAAGACTGTGAATTGGGAAGATTAAGTAAACACCTTCAATTTGAAAATTTGAGCTAGTATGTGTATGTGGAGATACGTGGTAGGCAGTAGGATATCCAAATCGGGAGCTGGACAAAGAGAACTAGAATGGTATAGCAAGTGGGACTTTTTTCCTAATATCTGTTTCTGATATTTTGTTGTTGGTGTACAAAAATGTGCTTTGATTTCTAAATAGTGACTTTGTATTCCACTGCTTTGCCAAATCCACTTATGAGGTCAAGTAGTTTTTTGGTGGAGTTTATAGGATGTTCTATGAACACTCTTTTCCTGCAATGACAGTTTTACTTCCTCTTTTCCAATTTGGATGCTTTTTATTTCTTTTTCTTGTCTGATCACTGTGGCTAGAATTTCCAATACTATGTTGAATAGAGATAGTGGAAGCAGACACCCTTGCCTTGTTCCTGATCTCAGTGGGAAAGCTTCTAGTTTTTGCCCATTGAGTATGATGTTGGCTGTAGGTTTCTCGTATATAGCCTTTATTATGATAAGGTATGCTCCCTCTATTCCCACTTTGCTGAGTGTTTTTATTATAAATGGGTGCTGTACCTTATCAAATGCTTTATCCACATCTATTGGTATGATCATGTGATTTTTTTGTCTTTCTTTTTATGCGATGTATTACATTTATTGATTTGTGAATATTGTATATCATCCTTGCATCCCTTGGATGAATCCCACTTCATAATGGTACATGATCATTGTAATGTGTTGCTGGATACAGTTTGCAAATATTTTGTTGTGGATTTTAGCATCTGTGTTCATCAGTGATATTGTACTATAGTTATTCTTTGTTGTGTCTTTATCTGGTTTTGGAATTAGGATGATGCTGGCTTCATAAAAAGAGCTTGGGAGTCTTCCCTTTTCTTACGTTCTTTGGAATAATTTGAGAAGGATAGGGGTTAGCTCTTCTTTAAATGTTTTGTAAAATTCTCCTGTGACACCGTCCGGTCCAGGGCTATTGTGTGCCAGGAGTTTTTTTCATTACTGCTTCAAATTCACTAGTTAATTGATTTGTTCAGGCTTTCTGCTTCTTTTTGGTTCAGAATGGAGGAAAATGGGGGATCACAGGAAAAGAATGGGAAGGGTCAAGTCAAGGAACATGTATAAAGGGCCCATGAGCAAAGACAACAGGTAGGAAGATTGAATGTGGGAGGTGGGGTGGATTGACTAGGGGAGAGTAATGGGGGGAAAATGGGAACAACTGTAGCTGAACAGCAATAAAAAAGAAAGAATTAGAATTAAAGACCTAATAAACTTAACAAGGAAAAAAGAGAACTAGATTGGACATACAGATTTGGGAATCGTAGATGTTTTAAAATTTATTTTTCCATTACAGTTGACATACAACATTATATTAGTTTCAGATGTATAACATAGTGATGAGGCATTTATATATCTTGTGATGTGATTACTTTGATAAGCGTAGGCACCTGGCACCACACATAGTCACTGCAGTAATATTAACTATATTCTCTATGCCATACTTTACATCCCTGGGACTATTTTGTGACTACCAATTTGTACTTCTTATTTCCTTCAGCTTTTCACCCAGCCCCCACCGCCCAAATCCCCTCCTACCTGGCAATCGTCAGTTTGTTCTCTGTGTCTATTGAGTCTGTTTTTTATTGGTTTGTTCATTTATTTTGTTCTTCAGATTCCATATATAAGTGAAATCATATGGTACTTGTCTTTCTGTCTACTTATTTTACTTAGCATAATACCCTTTAGGTTCATTCATGTTGTTGCAAATAGTAAGAATTTATTTTTTATGGAAGAATAATATTTTATTATACATATGTGCCACATCTTGCTTCCACATCTTCTTTATCCAATTGTCCATTGATGGGTACTTAGGTTGCTTCCATTTCTTGGCTAGTATAATAATGCTGGTCCCATGTGCTTGTGAAGAGAATGTATATACTGCTGCTTTGGAGTGAATTGCTCTAACAGTATCAGTTAAATCCACTTGACCTAAAATGTCACTTAAGGCTTATGCTTCCTTGTTGATGTTTTCCTCTGGAAGATCTATCCATCGATAATAATAGGGTGTTGGAGTGCCCTACTATATTACTGTTGATCTCTTCCTTTATGTCTGTGAATATTTGTTTTATATATTTAGGTGTTTCTATTTTAGATGCATAAATGTATACAAGAGGCATAACCTGTTGTTAGATTGAACACTTTTTCATTATGAAATGTCTTCCTTTGTCTCGTACTATTGGTTTTGTTTTGAAGTGTATTTTGTCTGTTTTAAGTACTGCTACCCCAGCCTTTCTTTTGTTTTATCTCTCTATCCTCTACTATCCACCCCTTTCTGAGAATCCAAGTATTTTTCAGGTACCTAATTAAGAAAAAAAATTTTTTTTGACAAAAACTTTCTATTACAAACAGTATGTTTTTAATGCTTCCAAGTACTAAAAGCATATTAGAAGTTCTCATCAATATATTCAATCTTAACACAATTTATCATTTTTCATAATTTTCAGATGCTCTTTTCAAAACTTTTTAACATCTCTGAAATTGGTATGTATCCCATAACCAATGGCTATTATATACTACTGTCAACATTTTTGCTTTCTTAGAGACATGTAAATGAACTGATATCTCTTGCAATCTATGGTATCTTAATTTGTAGAAATAAAATAGAAATTGTATTTGGAACATAATGGGCTCAATTAGCTGAAAAATAAACTAAAAAAATAGGCAAATTCACATATATGGCAAGAAGAAATGGTTAATTTGGATTTGACAGCCCAAATCCACTCCCTTCCTATATGAACACAAGCATGTATTATCATTATTTTTCCACTGGTAAGAAACATGGAAAATATATTTCTACTTAATGCTACACTGTACTTGACTTAGCATGCCATATGTTTAGGTGTGAAAGCTAAGGTTTTTGAATAATCCAAGTCAATTTTATTTTAACTGTTTTTATAAAATGATTTTAAAAATAACCTGTGGTGACATCAAAGTAAAATAGAAAAAGGAATTCAATTGCAATGCAAATTCTTAAAAGTCTCTACAAACTTCCCTCATTATAGACATTTTTCAAATTTTCCAGGCAAATTATGGAAAAGCATTTTACCAGTTTATCTGAAAATATTTGACTATAAACAATAGATGCTACCAGATTTTCTTCACCCCGTAAAGGAGGTTAATGATGCATGGGCTAGTCTGTTACTCAGTGCATAGGGGAAAAAATTAAAGTCAATGGAGGTGCCAGGTCTCACCACGGCAGTGAGAAATTCAAGAGTCACTGTAGCGGGGACTCTTTCCATCGGATCCCGCACACATATCTCCCCTATTCCAGTCCAGCTAAGGACACATTGACCAACTTAATATTTTCACCTCTGCAAAGGGTTTCATGTTGGTAACTCAAATATATTTCTTAATCTGTCTATTTAAATAAAAATATTTTACATGAACAGGATTTGTTTTTCACAAAACAAAGGCATCATAACAAGTAGAAAATATTTATATTCTATTCATTAGTACTGAAGGCACCTTCTCTAAAAATATTTCCCTAATACTCTGATAAATTATGTAATATTTTAATATTATTAATTTCTATGATTTAAGGATGACCTCCCAGTTCAAGTCAGAGAAAAAAAGACATTATCACCTATTAATACTTCAGCATTGATAATTTTGTTGGAAATCCATATTAATAGCCTTATGCTTTAAAAGTTAGTGATGTTATCAAGAACATGAAATTCATTGTAGATCAAAGCATGAGAGAAACAGTTGCTGAGCTTACAGTAAGGCAGGGAAAACGGGTCCAGAAAACATTGCAACCCCTGAACTCAGAAGCACCTGCCTGGAAACCTTGGCACTGCCCTGACGGAAGATCGAGGCTTGTTCATCACAGCTGTGTACTGTTCTGAAACATCGCTATGGCTGGGAAATGATGACTGTTTTCAATCCACCTTTGCCACTTGAATTCCTAGGACTTCTTTTCCTCCAACTCTTTTTTTCTATGTAGTGTTGGTTGTTTTATGTAACCACGTCTTCCTAAGATTCACTAACCATCCTGCTCTCTTGGGCTAGCTGTTCTGCTGATGGTTCTTTTTCTCAGTTAACTTTAACATATCTTGAGAATAGTCAATCACAGTTTGCCAGTACTCTTGTCTTCTCATTTAAGTATGCTTTGTGTGAACTTGCTGTTGTACTCATGTCCTACGCAATGAAAATCTGCAGTTATGGTGTTTTTCCTGGACATTCATAACACTGCAGTGATGAGTGTTATTTGTGAGAATTATCCCTGATGTGACATTATTTCATTTATTTCATATACCATCACTGCAACCTGATGTTTGAGAGTCATAATAGTATAAATTCTATATCACACCTCATTTTTTTCTTTATTTGGGCCCTGGAATCACATTCCTTGGGACCTGAGGTGGTACTTAAATGCTGAGAAAAGGGCATGTACAAAGGCAAAGAGTGCGAGACCGCGGCAAAGGGCCAGTAGCTTAGGATAACTGAATTGCAAGGTCCAGGGGAGAGAATGATAGTTAATAGCTAGAAAGCTAGTTTGTGTTCACATTATAAATGACCTGGTGTGACATTCCATGGACTTTGACTTGCCGATGGTGAGTATATTTTAGGTGGAAAGTACAAGATCAGATTTACATTTGGAAAATATCATTGTGTCATCTTATTATACAACAGAGATAGAAGCATGTTTGTTGCTAGACTTAGGCATCTGGTCAAACTGTGCAAAATTTGTTGTTAATTTCAACATTAAATCTTGTTTTATTTCAACTGGCAAACAAGTCTGCTGCAGCTGAAGTGCAAAAATAGAGCTTGTGCAAGGCAGATCTTAGTGCTACATTGGGTCCTAGGAAGCCAGTGTTGGTATATTTTAAATTAGAAATAAAATCAAAGATTGGATTCCATGTAAAAATAATTTTTTTTATTAATCACCTAGCTCCAGGAGTTTGGTTCTGTGGTTAAATAACTTCCTCCTTAACTTACTAGTAGTAAATGATTTATTTTATTAAAATCCTTACTGAAAAACTATGTATTCATTTTCCTGTATATGTAAGTAGAACATTCTTAATATTTTTTTTTATTTTTCATGTTTCAAGATCTTCTTTTCAAATGAGGTAATCATTCTGAACACTACTAATTATTTATAATAGATTAGAGATATATATATATATATAACACAAGTATGTATAAATATATACAAATATTTATCTGGTTGCATAGGATAATTATTAGTAGTGCCTCCTGTCACACTAAAAAGCATTCAGATTAACACCATGTGCAATGACAGATGTAAATGCCAGCTGTGATACACTCTGTTTGATTTTAGCAAGAAGGCTCACTTTGGTGCCTTCATCTATAAAACTTGAGAAAGGAGTTTTTTCCCCTGCAAATTTTGTGAGGAAAAAATGCAGAATTGGCCTCAGAGGCATGAACTGCACTAGCTGCCCAGGGCCCCTGCTGAGAAGGTGCGCCCCTACGCTTGCCTTGGTGCTCCCTTGGTTCTCTGAAATGCTCAATACATATCAGCAAGGGTCAGTGCATTTGCATTTTGCATTGGGCCCCACGATTTGTAGTCGTCCTCGATTAAATTAAAAAGGTGCCAATTTAATTGACATTTTCTGTCTTAATTGTTTCCATTCTGGTTTAAGTCCTCATTTATTTTACCAAATAGGAAGTCCTTCACATCCATTTTAAACCACAAATTACTAGTATATTTTTTTCTAGTTTAAAATTTTTTTAATTTATTTACTTTTTAAATACATTTGTCTCTGCCTCCCCCCCACCTCTTTCCCTTGCCCCCTCCCACCTTCCCTCCTTCAGCTCTTCCCCTTTGGTTTTGTCCATGAGTCCTTGCTATATGTTCCTTGACTTTCCCCTTCCCTTCCCTTTCCCTGCCCCCCCCTTCCCTCTTGTCTCTGTTGATTTCTTTTCCTTTCAGTGTTGCTGGTCATATTTTCCTTGCATCTTTGCATTGTTGGTTAGGTTCCGCTTATAGGTGAGATCATATGGTATTTGTCTTTCGCCCCCTGGCTTATTTCGCTTAGCATGATGCTCTCCAGTTCCATCCATGCTGTCGCTAGTATATTTTAAAGGGTAGCTGAAGCAACCTTTTACTGAGCAAAATCTTAGTTTATATAAGTTGTTAAAATAATTTTAATATCATAAATGATTCTCCAAAATTAGGAAGAACCCTCTGGCTTTTCACACATAAATATCTGTATACACCTGGATAGTCATATTAGAAACAATATAAATATCCAAACCCTGTGTGTGTGTGTGTGTGTGTGTGTGTGTGTATTACAGGGTGCCAGCATTAGTATTTATACATAAAATATCCATAATGATAGCTTTAATTTATCAAGCTGTTGTTGTATGCCAGCCCTTTGCTAATATTCTATAGGTATTATCAGTATATACGTATTCTTAATTCATACACACAGAAACTAAACATCCTCTGAGGAGGGTGTTATTATTCCCATTATAATAACAACACTATTGAGGCTTAAGATAGGGAATAAATAACTTGCCAAACATACACAGATAGCAGATAAAACTTAGTTTTGAAATCTAAATCTCCATATTTTAAAGCCTGAGCTCTTAATCAATATATCAATATTTTGCAAGCTGGCATCAGAAACATATTGTCAGAACCCCATGATTTTATAACACCTTAAAACTGCATTCTCTAACAATCAAGCTGATAAAAATACATTTGCATTCTGGCTCATCTGTCTGGTTCCATACATTTATCTTCATGTCTCCACAGCATACGTAGATTCTAATAAGCTAGTGAGAAGGAAATGAGGCAGATTTTAAATTTAAATGATTTTTTCCACTAAGTGAGAGATGCATGGTATCATGTTACACTAGACAGATGAAAGTTTTTCTACAGCTCAGAGAGGTATAAGATGCGGGAGAACTGAATCATTACACAGCATAGTATAATGAAAGGCAGAGCAAACTCCAGAATCCAGAGCTCTAGCAGCTGGCTCTTTATTCATGCTGCCAAGGGCAATTCAATTTCAGGAAAACAAAGTCTTTGCCACATTCTACTTGTTGCTCTTTTATTTTTATTGTGTTTGTAGTTGTGTTCCTGTATTTGTAAACTTGTTTTGGTATTATAATTGTACACAGCTAAAAGCATAAGAACATATCTATTTTTATGTTTGAACATATTTAAGTAACATTAAAATAATTTAAATCAGCACTGGGAGTCTGTAAGGTTTGTTTTGTTTTGTATTTCCTTATACTTTAAATAGACTTGGAAGAACTGTTTTTAGCTACATTTCTTCATGTAACTGGTTGATTTTTACCATTATATCATTAGTATTTATTATTTTATATTGTGTTGATATTATACTGATTGTGCAATCTTGATCATTTTCATTTCCTCATTAGGCTTTTTTTCTTTTGCCTTAATTTTGTTAATGTTCAATCATTTAAAAGTTAAAGCAGTTCATTGTTGCTCACATTCTTGTATACTTCCTATGACTTTCCCATGACTCATTATTTTTAAAAAATATTATTTCTGAAATATAATGACTTTATATATTTTTTGGTTAGTTAATCCTTTAAAAAATATAACTCACCCTGGTCTGTTGTAATGGTAATATGAAGCAAGTTATTAAAAAAGAAAGAAAACAGGGTTTATTGCGTTTCTGGGAACTAAGGAAAATGTTTAGGGATTATAAGGCTTTGTTTGATATTGCAATATTGTTATTTTTTTAAGTAATAAATTGAAATTAAATTAAAAAAAGAAATTTCTAATTCTCTCTAAGTGGTTAGAAATGTCTACAAATTTTGCATAGTTAGTCCTGCAAAATGAGCAGTACCATATACTGATTAAGAGAATGCCTTAACCTATTTTATCTTTTAAACTGAAAGCTGATACCATTTCTAAAGATGCCCAATGTGTTACAATTATTGATTAGTGGGTTTTACTTGTTATATAGTTTTCAAAGGCAATGTACTATTTATTTACTTTTTTGTTAAGTTTGTGGATCAGGGGAATGTTGACTATTGGGAGGAAAAAGGGTCAAATTGAAGAAAGGTAAACAGAAAAAGATCCAATTAGAATCACAATAAAACAAAATTAATTTCTCAACTTTTTATACTTTAAGTAATTGAATTATAAGTTTAAAAGTAATAAATTAATCAAAGATCTAGAAATTTAAAATGTATTCTGCAAATTTTTTGCTCTCATCTTTTCCCATGCTATACTTTCATAGGGAGGGGGTGAGGTACTGAAATTATTGTATATTTCCATTTATATACAAGTGTCCGGACCATTTGTCAGTTCTTCCCATATAATATTTGAGAGGGAAATGAATCATTTACAGCACATAGCCATTCTGTACATTATTTTCCTGTTAAGCTCTATTTAAAATGAAATACATTTACACTCTCATACATTACATTACTTGAAAATGATAATGCTTTCTATTAAACTGTACTTCAATATTCTGTTTTACCTGCAGCTGAATGTGGTGCATCTGCAACAAATAATGAAGGAATTTTGCTCTCTCCAAATTATCCACTCAACTATGAAAACAATCATGAATGCATTTATAGTATTCAGGTTCAAGCAGGAAAGGGAATCAATATTTCAGCCAGGACATTTCATTTAGCACAAGGAGATGTTCTTAAGGTAAGTGACATCAGACATACTTGTATTTTGAGAGTTTTAACCATTGAATATATGTTAATACATATATACATATATAATCAACCATAAGGCGATTCTAACATTCATAGATTTAAATTATACATTATTTCCCATTTTTGTAATACTATTTTCATTGAGATAGAGTGTTTTGTTTACAATGTTGATAAGTAACTTATTTCATGATACATAAAGTTTAATGTTTTATTAATACCAACATAAAAACACTTTCATGCCAGACATCTTATAACCAATAAATATATATACATCATAATTTTTTCATTTCTTTAAGAAATATAGCAATATTTTGTTTTATTTTGCTGTTTATTAAGTTATTTCTGTATATAAAAGGACAGCTTTGCATATATTACTATAAATTCATATTTATTAATATATAAAACTAAAAATTCAATATTTTTAAATTATTTAGAAAAAAATTAATCTAAAATAAACATTTAGAGTAAAAGTAATTACTTGTGTTAAAATTTGGAAAGGATCAGATGTCCTCTAAAAGATATAATTTTAGGTAAAGAAATATTCTATATTTATTGATTTTATTTTTGAAGTTAGGTTTTGATAAATATAATTTATATATATGATTAAAAATAAACACATCAAAAAGCATCACAGTTCTGTTTTCAAAAATTTTGAAAAAAACCCACGATATCTCAGGTTGACAAGGGTTTCTTATATAAGCAATGATTTTAGACTGTTGGTTACTTTCTTCTTTTAAAATATTATGCTGTTGATAATTCATAGTTCTCTATCACAAAGGTTACTGTATACATATAATATCTGTAGACATGGAAAATATTTCCTGCAGTACACCTAAATATATACAATTTTAATATTACTTTAGGTCCATTTCTGTTTTTTGCACTTTTGTTTATCAGGCTAAGTATAGGTGGGTGGAGGCAACGTATCCAGACACAAAGAGTGGGGTAAGCCCAGCCACTAATTTTTATCATACAAGCAACATAATAAACATCTATTTATGTATTAAAGTCAGGAAATGTTCCCCCACCTTTCCTGAAATATTTGTTCTCTCTGGGATGCTGAAATATATATTTTCTTTTTCCATACCGAATAATGTTTATTGTTAGAAAATTTGGAATAACAGGCTATGTCTTTTAAAAATAAAATAGCTCTAATGTATTATTCCTCAGTTTGCTGTCTGACAGAAGTCTTACTTGTTTGGAGTAAGGTTACATGCACTCGTGACATGTGTCACACTGAGGAAGAGTAGGACCTCAGTAATAAGTGACAATGTGAGGAGAGGTGATGGTGAGAAATAAAGGAAGGCAAAAAAAATCAATTTAATGCACTATTGGACTTCATTGACAACGAATTTCCCTCACTAATGAGGGGATAAAAATTTATATTCTAAGGAATTTTTAAGATTTTTTTTATAATTCGACTAAAATAATTACCAACATTGAAAATAGTATAAGCTAAATATTAAAATAGAAACTTGCAAATTCAGTCATCTCCCTACTGGTAACCTGCCTGGGATTTATTCTAAATTGTAACTTTAAAATAATTTCTACAAACCACTCTGTAGAGACAGTTCAGGATGATGAGCTCTTAGAGTCTAAGTCTGTTTCATGGTCTCTCCATCAATGTAAAATGGAAGTTGCTTATGTGTTACCTTTTTCCTCCCATTAACCCCATGGACAACTAATAGTGCAAAGACACCTGATGACACAGATAAAGCTAGGTAAGCGCATGCAGTCAGATGCACCCTCCAAAGGACACAGGAAAAATCCTCAGATCATGGAGGCCAAGTCCTCTAAGAGTGAAAAGTCACTTGCCTAACTGCAAGCCCATCCATAGGAGCCCATCCCAATCCCCAGTGCTTCCTAGTATCAAACATAGTAGAATCACTTCTCTCCCTACATTCAGCCTAGGAAATACAAAGGAATGAGTAAAACAATAATAGCCTGTCATAGAATCCTATCTAAGTTAACTAAGATAACTTAAAAGTATTATTATTATGATTTTTTTATGTGGTAGGATTGGCTACATTCTCTTGCAATCTTTACATGAGTATAAGGTTTGGAAAGTGGATTTTTTTTCCTGGTAGTATTTACACTAGAACATCACTGTATTGTGTTCTAATAAAAACAAAAACAGCAACAACAGTAGACAATATGTGTATGTATTTATCTACATCTAAACACACATGCACACTTTCCTCTCTGAGAGCTTGCAATCGAGGCTGCTGCTCACTTACACCAGCTCTCTCCACTTCCCCCTTCTTTCCATAAACTAGTTATTTATAACTACACTAGTGACGTCTATAGCAAGTGTAAGGGATCGTATGACCCTGTTAGGTAGTTTGTTCCTGGAACCACTACCAGACTTTGTGACTCATTAGACCTGGGAAAAACTGTTTCCATTGGTCTGCCCTAGGGTTATGCATTTTTTTATAAAACTCTCCGGATTACCTGGTGACCAGGAAGTTTGAGAAGGATGAGTATATCCTTCTTTGGTTCTACTCTTTTCAATGGGCAAGAATATTGAACTTTCCCAAATGTGATTCAAAATATATAATGTAATTAATTCTTTCAATTAACATGCACAGGAGTTGTTTAATTAGATGTAGACTCTAAACAATTAACAATGAATAGTTCCCATTGTCCACCTGATAGGACAACAGCTGAATACCAATCAGAATTACTGCTACTGTTTTTGTTGTTGCTGTGTTTAGCAGAGACAAAATTTAAGGGAATCTTTTCACTGGCATGAGCATTGTACATTTTAAAGGTATTTCTTATGCAGAATGTGGACTAAATGGGTGATTATGGGAAAGAGCCAGCAAGACAACTCAAAATTGATTTTGAGAGTTGAAAGGGTGAGGACAATCGATGTCATACTTATGAAAAATTTGATATTTGAAGGCCTTGATTAATAACATCTTTTAGGAGTATTATAAGAAGGTTATTAATGTGTTATTATTATTGTTTTCTAAGATGTATCATTTTCAAACTTTTTTCCCTAACCTATGTGTGAGTATTTGGGAGTGCCACTTCTAAGAGGCTATTGTTAGATTTTCAGTAATTTTGTGAGTTGGTTGTTATATGTAGTCAATATTAAAAATTAGATTACTATTAAATTTACTTACATTTAAATCATATTAAAAACAAAAGCAGTAGATACAACTTTAATATCCTAATTGTTTTACTACTTTTACTATTTTCTGTGCTTTTTATGTTAGTTATACATATTGTATCTCTATGATGTAAATACTATGAGTGTGCGTCTCTTCCCAACTCTACATTCAGTGATGTTCCCTTGAGAGTGTGATCATGATAATAGAAGGAGGATTTATACTTTGGAAATTGGCAAACACCACAAATGCTGACTTGATTTTTTGTTTTGCTCATTATCTATACTTAAACAGAGATGTGTTGTGTCCGTAATCAATACGTTGTGAATTGCACCACAGACTGAGAAAATACCTTTGCTAGTATTTGAAAACTATTATTCAACTTAGAAAATTTGCTCATAGCATTTACAAACCAATGAAGTTCTGATGTAACTCTATTTTTGATGCTTCACTTTTATCTAACATAAAAAAAAATCAAACCACATCCATTAAGGACTATTGTTTATCAGTTCCAAATATAAGTTGCATATAAAATAGTTTGGCAAAACACATTGAAAGCATTTTGTAACAATCGGCTCTATGGAATTTACAATAACGTATATTGAATATTTTATTACTATTTGTAATTGTGCGCTATACATTCCTTAAATCAGGGATTCCCAAATGACAGTCTAAAGGAAAAATGGACCTAAGACCTGTATCTCTAAGTAAACTTTTATTGGGAGAAGGCCCTGTTCATTCATTCACATATCGTTTATAGCTGTTTTTGTGTTACAATGGCAGGATTGAGTAGTTGCAACAGAGATGTTATGACCCCAAAAGTCTAAAATATTTACTATCTCCTCCTTTTCAGAAGAAGTTTGTCAACTTCTCTTTATGTCAAAAAAGTCATTAAAATAAATCACATGTATGAATTTTGTTTGAAACCTGGTTGTTAAGCATTTTCCAGCATATCAGGGAGCTCATGTGACCACCTCACATGCATACCAACTCTGCTTCTTGTTGTTTTACAGTGCTACTCCTTTATCATTCTTTTCAAAAGCACTCTCCAAATATTCCTTAGTATGAAGTGCTGTGTTAGGCCTCATAAAACCCTTCATTCTCTCTCATACAAGGATCACGGAAGTGAAATGATGCGACAGTCCATATAGATTGAACGGTAAATTTGGGACGTCAACTTCGTTATATAACCGTGAAGCTAATGCCCCTGAAAAACTGACCGTTCATTGCGCCCCCTACTACTTCACTAAAATATGCCAGCTCTTATAATCGAGGAAACAGTATATAGCTATTGCAGAGACATAAATATTTGAATGCAAACAAAAGCTCTCTATTTCATACTACTTTTGAAGAGAACATAATAAGGCTTAGAATATAGTCCTCTTTGATTAACCATTGTAAGACTTATTCTTTCTTTTTGAATCACAACTTGACATCTTACTCAGCTTGTCTAAAAAATGTATTTAAGTTTCCAAATCAATCTATAAAACAAATGACCAAAAGTGAAAATTCTAGTGTCCATGAGCAGGAAAAATTTGATGGTTTGTCCATATAAGTACATACATAATTTCTCTCTGTTGATTTTAATTTTTTATGTACTTTCTGCTCTCAGGTTTAGATAACATCTTTCTTGCTAATTCATTGGAGAAATGACTGGGAATATGCCTGCTAATCATACATTTATTATAAAATTAACAATAGTTTTGAGAGTTGATAAGCAGTTCATCAAAATAGGGTTTGACCTTTCAGACTCAGGGGGATCTGCACATGATAACTAATTTCAAACCCTGATCCATTACAAAAAGTTTGGTAATTGAAAAACAGCAATATTAAGTTCTAGTCTGCCCTACTGTTAGGCTACCAGATTAATTGCAACCTTTTAACAAATTAGAGTGTTATCAAAAAGTTTTATTAACATTATAAAAGTGCTCAATATCTTTCATGATATTAATTCTTAAGCTGACTTGAAATTCCATATTTGACATAAAAGTAAATCTTCATTATCTGAAGTAAGTGCTAAGTAACTAAGAATGTTTCTGTGGGTAACACCAAGAGTCTGTTCCCTTTCAACTAAAAATTATAATGTTACACAATTATCTTATTCATTTTTAGCTTTCTAATTTCTGATAAAAATATATATTAAGATATATGCTGAAAATAATTATTACAATAACATACAGTACTTGTTAAAAAAGAAAAATAAGCCCAATTAAATAAAAAATTCTTAAAGATTCTGATTTTAATAAGAATAGAAATGTGAGAAATAATATTGAATAAAAGTTCCATGTGCTTCTGATCAGACTCAATAATCACCCTGTATAGAAAATTTACTTTTAAATGAAAAGCACATTCTTTTTATCTCTTATTTGTATACTTTGTATTCATGTCTCCTTCAAAAGTAATTTGCTATTGGCTACACTACATTGTCCTTCCTTGTTGCGTTTATGCTTCCATAGTTATTTGAATACATTTGAAGGATTTTATTTACCAGTTAAACAGCATTGACTTATTATAAAACGCTTCCTTTTTGAGAGCTTTCCTAATTGACACTTTTTTCATTGGATTTAATAATTTTATACATGCTTTTAAAATTCATGGTTGAATAATTACGCTTCATTTTACTTTCTTCATTATAATAGTGCTTCTTTAGCATTCGTTTTCTATATTTTGACTATACATTGTGAAATAAACTGTAGTTCCTGAGTTTTGGTGTTGAATTAGATCCTCCCAAGTGGACATAAGATAATTCTTTTCCTATTTTTTTTTTATATTTGTTGTCTTTTCATGGCTTTCCTTTCAGTAATTATTCTTAAAATTATTTCTCTAAGAAAGTTTCTTTTGAAAAGAAAAAAAACCCATGCTTGTAGCTTTAAAAAATCGGCTCAAAATTAATGTTTCTCCTGTAACAGAAATATTAGATTGATTTTTTAATTTTTCTTTGGGTTAAGAACGATGTCTTAATATGTTTTTTCTTTTAATTTTATCCTCAGTAATGATTGCATCTAATTTTATTCTCAGTACCTAATGCATGCATGGAAATATTGGTTAAATTACTTTGTTACTTTTTCCTTTGTTATATATAGCAATGATTTATAATAATTTATAACTATGGAGTAAAGTAATGGTTCTTGCTGTTAAACATTTTTTTTCATTACCATCAAAAATTTGAGAAAAAAATAATTAGTAGAGACAATAAAATTTCAACAACTGATTTTTGTTTACTCAGTTATAGCAAGTAGTTGTTTAGTTTATATTTTCCCTTTATGTGACTGCTTTTGACAGACTAGAAGTTCTTACAATTTGTCCACAAAATAAAAGCAGAACTAGTTGAAATCCAAGAAACAATTATTTGCATTTAGCATAGGAATTAAATTATATATTGATGAGAAATATGGGAAATAAAATAAAGCTTTTGGGGGGGGGTTACTTTGACAACATTAACCACAAATAAGATGTCCACAAGATTTACTGGGTTTGTAAACTATATCATAGCATAAGACAAATGTATTCGGAAGTGGACTTCTGAGAATATTGAACACTTGAAACCCAAAGACACAAAAGTTGTATTTTCTCATAAGTATGTTTCCTTGCCTCTGAATTATCCCTGATTAATGATATTCTTTTTAAAAAAGATTTCATTTATTTACTTTCAGAGGGGAAGGGAGGGAGAAAGAGAAGGAGAGAAGCATGAATGCGTGATTGCCAGCTGCCCTCCCCCTACCGGGGACCTGGCCTGCAACCCAGGCATGTGCCCTGACTGGGAATCTAAGCAGCGACCCCTTGCTTCTCAGGCTGGCGCTCAATCCACTGAGCCACACCAGCCAGGGTGATTAACAATATTCTTAAATGAAAAATTGAATCTTATGTAATCAAACAAAAAACATTCCTGTGCTAACAAACCTCAACATTCGGTTCAGCGTTGTTGAAGACAAATAAATTATTTCTATTATCTAAAACAGAAACTTATTTGTATGATAAATTAGATCCCACCAGGTATTCAAGATATTTCCATATAATTTTAGGAATTTTACCAATACAACCCTCTATCTATAAATCCAGTGCTCTTTAAATAGTCAGCAGACACATTTTTTTCTTAATTGACAGAAAGTCCTTTAAAAAAAAAAAGAGGGGCCAGTTAGATGTTTGCTATTAGGAATTAAATGGACATGTTGGCTTGAGCTTATTTCCGGCACCCTTTCTGTGGTAATACAGCAAGTTAATAAACTGATGGGGATTAGAGGACGGGTATGAGGCTGTAGATTCCCTCAACACAGAGGGAAAGAGCAGGGAGGGCTTGTCATTGTGGACTAAAAACTGTGCAGAAAAGGGAATGGGTGATATGGTTTGGAGATATATTAAGGGTTCTGAGCAAAAATTATATCTGCATAGTATGTTAAAGTTTTTGTTGTCTCTATAACATTTAAACTTGTATCAATAATAAGCAAACATAAAACTATAAATAGCTAAGTATCAGTAAGCACATACTTAAGGGAATTAAGTAACCAGGGGAAGAAAGATGAAGTTAAATGCATAATAACAGGTGATACGAATTAAACTTGAACTCTGGAAACATTAAAAGAGATATTTGTAGTAATTTTAAAAGTTATGAGAAATCTTAATAATACAATTAAAATATGAGAAAGAGAGAAAGGAACTTTCTAGACTTTGACTAATGATTTTAAAATTTAGGATTTTATTAGAAGACCTAAAAAGAAATTAGTCTCTGCTGAAAATCTAGTTAGTGTGGATGATCTAGTGAAAGACTGTTTTCAGAGGAAAAACTGATAAAATTCAAAAGAGAAAATATAAAAGAATTACATAGTTTTGAAGACTGAATATGTAAATAGGCATTCTAGGTAGAAAATAAAAGGATCAAAAGGATGGAATAATGAAATAAATAAAAACTCAAGAACATTGCCTTGGGTTAAAGAAAATCTTACATCTGCAGATAGAAAAGGCTATTACTTTATTTGAATAATACAGTTTAGAAATATGGTGAAAATTTACTAATTCATTTTATTAAGTTCACCTTAATACTAAAAAGATAGAGATAATTTGAGAAAAAGGAAAAAGAACATTATACATGAGTTTTAAATTACAGAAAACATTATAAATTAATTTGCAAATTAAACCCAATAATCTAGCACAATGAAAATATGTCATGCAAATTAATAGAATAATAATAGTTGCCATTTTGCATGACCGAGAAATCCTCTTTTAGGTGATATCAATGTAATAAATACCACTTTTGAGAAACACTGGCACTATGTCAAGATCACTAGATTAGGAGTTTAGTGATCCAATTTTTACTCTAATGTCAGGTCAAAGAAAGACAATTTCAAGCAAGAGACATAACTTTGAGCAGTATTTCTCAGCTTATTCTACTCATTAGCATTCAACTAAGAGGCTCCCAACCCCAACTCTATGAAATTAAGAACTATGGAATAAGATTCGTAAGGCAGAATTGATCTTTAAAGGAGTACATATCATTATAGCATCTAAGGTTTTATAACCCTCAGGAACCAGTTTTCACCTCCGTGGATGTAATAACTACCACATTGAAAGTGCATGCCTGGAAGGAAAAGCAATGGTAACATGCTTTGTGGGTATACCTTCAGTTTAATTACTGTACACTTTTTGAAAAATAATCTGGTGATACATGAATATTTTAGCCCAGAAATCCCATATTTTGAAAACTGTCTTATTGAAATACAAGTACCAAAAATTAATTTGTATGTAAAAGCTGCTTATTTCAGCATTACGTTTCATAGTAAAAAGCTTGAGTTTATAAATACGGGAATGATACAGCAAGTTGTATGAATGTCCTCGTATGGAATATTACACAGTGCTCAAAAGGAAGAGTCTATATCTACTGACCTGAATAGATGTCTAGAATGCATGGATAAAAGAAAAGCTATATGGACCTTGCAGAGGACATACCACTGTCACAAGGGTGGCCTTCCCATAGGGAGGCTTATCCATTGCACTCCGGGTGTGCCGGCCCTTGAGATTTCCCTCAATGTGGGAAACTCAACTTGCCTGCACAGTTTGCAGTGGTGGGAGACTGCGTTCACACTCTCCCCTAAAAAAAAAAAAAAGAAAAGAAAGAAAGAAAAAGAAAAAAAAAAGAAAAGAAAAGAGAGCAAAGCAAGTCAGAGTGCAATGAGAATGAAAATGATGCAGTGATGCTTGGTAGCTTACCAATTATGTTTTTATATACTTTTGATGTATTAAATTAGTTTCTAAAAGTATTTAGTACTCTCCTAACTTAATATTTAAAAACTGTAAAAAATGAGGTAAGTTAAAGGACATGGCTAAATTATAGAAATTGCAAAAGGAACAAGTGGATTTTATATTATTTATGTTACTAGAAAAATGGGTGTTTTGTCGCCTTGAGCGAACTGCATTTGAAAACCAACCAATGAACTTTGCAAACCAGTCTCTCTGTAGGTATTCTCAATTTTAAGTTGTCTGCCATAAAAAAGGCATAGCTTTTATAATAAGAGCAATATTATATAACATGAGTTTGCATATTACTTAGAGTCTACTGATCTTGGAATTATAAAATTACCCATGTGAATTTTAACTCAATCTGATATTTGTAGGAATTTATATACATGTATAACTGTCCTTTGGAAACACGTAGTAAACTGATTTAGGTAGAGCATAATAACTTCCTCTTTTATATATATGTGTGTGTGTGTATTATATATAAATACATTATTTGAATTGGTTATTATTGGCACATATACATTTTAATTATAAATATATTTTGCAGATTTATGATGGAAAAGATAAAACGACTCACCTATTAGGCGCATTTACTGGTGCATCTATGCGAGGACTGACACTTAGTAGTACTTCAAATCAGCTCTGGCTAGAATTTAATTCTGATTCTGAAGGGACAGATGAAGGCTTTCAACTTGTCTATACCAGTAAGTATTTTGGAAGAATAAAGTTATCAAATACTAATGCTGAATATGTGTTAAAGAGCTAAAGTACATGAGGCGAAGTGAAATCCAACATTTGATTATTGATTTGCAGTTTGTAACTTCCTTCTAAATATGTAATTTTATTTGACCCTTACAACAATTTCATAAATTATAACTATTCTAACTATTTTACATTTTACATTTGAAACAACTGAGGTTCAGAAGTTAAGTAATCTGTGACTTTGAGCTTGTTTATTTATTTTCAAATGGCATTGTCTCCTCATCAAATTTTTAAGAAATATACAATTAAACTTTTTAGTAGATAGAAATTCAATATTTCAGCTCCCACCCATAATTGTAAAACATACACAATACATGTGTAATAGCTGTAGTTGGACAGTCATTGCTGACAAATGATGGTTTTAGGTGATTTTACACTAAAGAGTAACTAAGCTCCGTTGTTGTTGTTTTTGAGCTGCTTTATTAAAAATAATTTCTTACAATCCTATGATATTCAAGTCTACTATTCTAACAGTTAACAGGTAGCAGTTTAAAGATTGAGAACCATGGGTAGGTAGGTGGGTTTCTTCAATTGTTATATGGATTTATTTTACCAATACTAAAATATAAGAAACAGATTAATAACATCCATGGATAATAAACTATATTCAAATAGCATAATTATTGAGTTCCTACTTTAAGACACTGTACTTAAAAAGTAAAGCACATGCAAAATTAAAGTGGTTATATGTGTTTAATAAATTTTCCATCTAACAGGTCAAATCAGTTCTTAGAAGTTCATATTGCTCATTTAATATAGCCAAATAAATTAAGTAGCAATATCCAGGAATCTTTAGTATTAGAACATTCTTAAAAAACATCTAATGTCCCGTACAAATTTTCTCAAGAAGCCAGATGAATGGAAGCTCTCAAAGAAACTGTAAAATTAAAAAGGTCACAGCATTTCAGGTATTCACATACTAAAGGGACTCTGAATCAAATTATCATTTCTGAAAATATTCTTTCTTAATGTTATGAGAAGTAGTAGACAAGAGAGTATAATGATTCATTATATTAAAATATCCTTGTATATAATATTGAGAGATTGTTCTTGCTACTGATCATTTCAAAGCTTTTCTACTTGTTTTTTTAATTGCTATATCACTAACATTAAGAAAACATAAATTAACTAAATGAATGTTGAATGCCTATTTTTAAATCCTGAGATCTGTTGTGTAATGTGATTTCTTATGGAGTCCTTCCACAGACAAATGAAAATCCAAGCAATTTGTGTTACAAATATTATTGTGATAGACTAAAGTAATGGTATTGAGGTTTATTGTTCAAATATAATTAATGTGATCTTTTCAGAAAGGCAAATATTTTAAAATCTTCTTTCCTCTTCTCCTTTCTCTATTTTCAAACAGGGCTGCTGACATTTTTCAAGTCTTGGCTCAGTGTTTACATAATAGTCTTTCTTTGTTCTGCATCATTTTGCATTTACCCATGTCTAAAATGTTAATGGGTTTCATAGAGGAAATCTAGATTTTCTTTTCTGATATTTAAACCTCTATGTAACTTGAGATTATTGATGCAGAGATACTGGACATTTTAAGACACACTTGGATTTTTCTTTAATTGAATTTATTAGCGTGACATACCTGGATTTTTAAATTGTATGGGGCACTCTGGTGTCTGGAATGAGGAAAATCATTGACTTTCTCGTCATTGGCATGAACTATTAGATATAAAAAAAAGAGAGAGAGAGAGAGAAACCTTGAAAAGCAAATATTTGAAGTCACCCTTCTTTTTAATGACTCTAGTTGGTTATTATAGAATGCATGTCTTTATGAAGATGGGAAGCTAAAGATTTTGAGAAAAGACTGAAAAGCAATTATTTTTTAAAAGCACAGATGTATATCTACAAGTATGAGTGTTTATATCTATAACTGGTATAACAGTTATCACACTGTATTGTGGTTATATTTTTCTCAAACATACTGTGCCTAGTTCTTTGAGTTTTTATTTTTTCCCCTTCATAATGTCTTTAGTTGGTTTTAGTTCAATTGCATCTTTTTACATGTTCTTAATGAGTTAACATGTGGTCTTAACACTGAGTTTATAAAATGTCTTTGTGATACAGAAGATTCTACTAGGCTGCGCATTTTAAATATTCATAGAATTCTTAGAAGCAATAATTAATTTGCTAACATGAAAGAATTTGCTAAGGTGCTCACATATAGGAAAGATGAAAAAGACCATATATTTGTGTTTGAATTCCTGTGTCCAGTCATTCCTGAGTACATCTCCACCATTGCCATTAGGAGAATTTGAGACAGGAGAGAGAACATTAGGATAGGGCAGATCAGGTAAGGATTCATGAATTAGGTAGCATTAAAGGTAGGGTTGGTAGGTCACAGAAAGAAATGGGAAGTACTCCAGGCAAAGAGAATAGAATGAAAAAAAGCACCGAGCGTGGAAAGAACATATTAAGTACGTTCAAGGCACATAATACAATTCAAATTAATGCTACTTACCTAGCTTCTTATAATTTTACTTTTAGCATAAAGAAGCCTTTTATGACCACCCTTGCCTAGTGACACACTATTTAATGATAGTCACTTTCTATCTTTCTATTATCCATTTTGTTGACTTAATAACACTTGCTGTCTGTGGTTATTTTCAGTTTTGGGTAGACAGAATCTCATTTGACTGAGATAAAATTGAAGAAATATTTCAGAACAGGCAATTAAGCTTCATTTTATTTCAATTGTCTTATTGGTCAATTTGTTATATAATTACAAATAGCAAAATGGACTAGTGAAAATACTGGCTGACAGGCTGTTTTTGGCTTCAAGTAATGAAAAACCTAAGCATGACTTAAACAACAAGGGTTTATTTATATTTTTAATACAAGAGAAAGGACAGCAAAGAAGGTACATAGGTTTTGATTCAACTGTTCAGTCTAGTCAATAAGGGCCCTGCCCCTCTGTTGCTGCCATGGCATCCTTAGTGTCCACTGTCTGTCCTCGTGCTGGTGGCAGCATGGTCACAGATGGATACATTCAAGGCAGGAAGAAAGAGGGAACAGGCAGTGCCAGCCACATGTGTTCCTTTTATTAGGAATGCACAGTCATCTGTCAGACATTCTCTTATTTCTGTTTGTCGACCACTGGGAACGTGGCTCTGCCTGAATTTCCCAGCAAGGCATGACAGAAAATTAAGTATTCGGCTGCCTAAATGGTTTACTATTAGAGCATTATGATACACTGCCTGATATGATTCTATTACTACTGGAACAAAATCAGGGTTTTGTTATTGACAGAAAAGGGAAGACAAGATATTGAAAGGCCAACTTGCAGTGTTTACTATTAGGTACAGCTGCAACAGACTTTTCAAAAAATGGTATGCTCAAAGATATTGTATTAATATATGCTTCCCTAATTAATGGTGTCATGGAAACCCAGAGAATCTTGGGTGTTTAGAAAAGAAAAGCACTTGGTTTACCCATTATTAATATTAGTTTTACTCTACTAAGAAGACAGTGGGCTTTTCTCACTTTCCTCCAACATTAAATAAATTATATACATACCAAGCATATAAATGCTCCATCACACTTGAGGGGAGAAAATGTCACATTCCTTTATGTTCTAAAGCAAATTAAATTTCTTCAGTCTCTGTCCTTTAGGATTGTCCAGAATAATCTTAGTTAGGCTTTTGTGGAGGTATTCTTTTTCTCCCTCATAAGTTTCTCAGTCGATCCTAGTTTGATTTAAACAGTTGAAGTGCGGACAGCTATGCTGATTGAATATAAAATCTCTGTTGCACTTGGTCAGACCTTGACTGCGTCAGGCAGGGCGTACCATTGTTCTTCATCCTTCCAGCCTCTCAGAAGTAATTACTTCCTTGAGTCCGATCACTCTTCCATTCTTCTCAAAATAATGGTAGCAATTACTCTTGCCCTTGAGAAATCTGAAACTCACCCCAAATAAAGATCTAAATGAAGCATATTTCCAGGTGCTTTATGTAACACAAATTAGTGGTTAATTTCCCTCTGACCAAAAAAGATGTAGCTATCTTTCCTAGGGGGTATAGGGGAGTAAAGTAAGAAAAAAATGCCGTTCCTTTTGCTAAAGTTGGAAGAACAGATCAGATATTAAGTTCTCAATAGAGTAACCTTGCTGAAACATCACTGTGCTCTGGGTAACTCTACATATAATTGGATTTGGAAAATCCTGATAAGGTACTCTGACCAGACTCCCTCAGCCTCTCAATGCGCATTTCAAGAATGCATTTCTAAACCTGGTCTCGTTTATTATATTTCTCTCTCTAAAGGCTAAGTTGTAAAAATGTCATTTTTATTTGGTGACTTATCTTCCCTTTTTATCCTCACATGGAACTTATTTATTGTTGAAATTATTTATTTATTTGGTCATAGGTTTAAATTTTGTCTTTCCCTGCTGAAATGCTTTATGGCCCAGGGATAAAGAAAACAGTAAACACGACAAAGCGTATACCTATATGGAGCCAGCTTTTTATTGGGACAAGACAGAAAATAAAGATATGAACAAAAGATAAGAGAACTGCATTTAGAATTAGTTTATATCAGGGCAATGGGATAGATACAGTACAGGAGATGGGGCTACTGTAGCTAGTTTGCTCAGGGATTCCATCTCAGATGAAGTATCACCTGAATTGATGCTCAGATTATAAAATGGGGCAACCACATTCAGACCTGAGGGTAAAAGGCTTTAGGCTGATAATGAGTCCAAAGGCCTGAGGGAGGCCTGAGACTGAGTTGTTTACCTGGAGCTAAACGAGAACAAAGTGGAAGCTGGGCAGGGGAGAGGTGGGCTAGAGCAAGGGGCTGGGATTTTATTTAAAAGGCACACAGAGACTTTTAACATTATCATATTAAATATAAGAGTTTAAAAATAATAGCTCACATGTATCTGCTACATACTAGATGTATAAACCTGTGAGTGAGGTACTGTTACACCCTGTGAGAAGAGGAGGAAAAACAAAGCCCAAGGTCACATAGCTAATAAGTGCTGATAGGAAAATGGAACAGAGTTCTGCTTCCAGAACCCACGCTCTTAATTACTATACTGTATTACCCCATCCTGTTGGAGATATTTTATATTTAAAATTCCATGAATGAATATGTATTATTGTTGTTGATGTTAATGTAATTCTTCCCAAAGACATTTTTGTCATTTTATGCTTGAGAATCTGAATGCTTTCCTTATCGGTAAATGGTCTATAATGTGATGACTTACTCCTAGTATCTGTTATGGTGTTTACCAAGTTTTTAAACTCTGTTTCTTCACTGCAGATCCTTAGTTCTTTATCTGTAGTTACTCCACTTTCCTTCAGTGGAAAGGAATTGGGTATTTTAAACTGTCCATTACAGAGCTAAATTGTTTCCTTTGGATGAATTATAGCATAGTCTTCTCTGAAGCTGATATGGCAAATGCCCATAATGTTTAGCCATTAGGCAGTACCTCTTGGTTCAGATGTCCCCTTGTTATCACTTCTGTACATTTACTAAAAAGCCTGACCGAGACATGTGTTACTGCAAAGGAAAAGTTCAGATATATTTGGACTCTCTTAGCCTTCCAGTTTTTTTTTTCTTGAAATGATTCAGTAAGCCACACAGAACATGGCCATTTTAAATATTGTATTCAAGTTAAAGGTGGACATTAGCTAATGTGTGATGCCTTTTCTTGTGTGCTAGCCTTATAGATAGGGAAGAAGGTGATTGCTGGGCGTTGGGGGATATACAGGGACTAAAAAGTAATGTAAAATAATAATAAAGATTAAGTTTAGAAAATAAACTCTTGATTATAATTACCAGTATCTTATTGGCAATGTTAACCATGAAAATTAATCAAATGACCTATTAACTCTAACTTTATTCTTAGTATATAATTTATTTAATGCAAATGCAAGTAAACAATAATTAAATTACAAGGGAGCAACAAAGTTACTCCATGTTCCTGTATAGCCTATAAACAAATACAGCCACTTAAAACAAATACTCTGGGCATTTCCTTTATTCTTTAAATATTGAATTAACCAAGTAATAAAGGAAGTATCAATTAATGATACATTATGTAGTATAAGGAATTCTAACTAAAATACTAAAGAAATATTTCTTGACTATTTACATAGACAATATTGGATATAATTTCTTCTTACTTGCATAACAGAAGAGTCATTATCATTATCACAGCCTTCACCTCCCAAAAGCTTTTGAATTTTAAACTTAAATTCTAAATTCCTACAGATTTACTCTTCACATAAAATTTAATTTCTGGCAGTTGAAAACATATATGAGTATCACAACCTTAAAATGTTTAGAAAAAAATTTCCACCTGGAATAACTATGTCTTTAAGGTGGAGAAAGATTTCTAAAAGAAAATATACAAGCAAAACTCTGTCCATAGTCAGTAGCATTCCTGCTCATCTAAGCACATCCTGAAGTGCAGAAGTTAAAAACCTGACACTGCATTTCCCATCGTCTTGCCAGTGAAGATCTCTGCTTAGAATCTGCCGTGTAAAGGCAGTCCTGTGAGACTGAAAAGCGGATCAGTGCAGGAGCCATTATTGTCCGCCTGCGCCCTCAGGCAGCCGCATGCAGCTGGAAGTGGATGTGCGTGGCACATGCTTCCCAGAACTGGACTTCCTGAAAGCCAGCAGCAGCCTTCTGACTCTCACTCCCTTCACATGTCTTATATTTCCCCTCTAATTTTTTTATATTGAATCTTAGCAACTCAGAATATTTAAGTAGCTTCTGTTTTCCTGACCAAGCCCCAGCCTTTAAATATTTTTTTAAGTTCTCTATAACAAACATACCATAAAAAATAAAAAGATAAGGCATTTTTGGAGGTATGCATGTATGCATGTGTGTATATACACAGATGGACAAACATACACTCTGTAGAAAAAAATCCTACAAGTGAGTGAGAAAAAAATTTCTGAAAGAAAATATGGGCAAAGGAAAATCTTACAGTAGAGGATACTTCTGCGGCCAATATGCAAAAGAAATAAATGCTTAATATAAATTAAATGAAGAGTAAACGCCAAGTAATATGCTATTGCACATTCACGAAGTTGGTAAAAATTAAAAAGCTGTACAATACCAAGTGCTGATGACAATTTGGATAGCTTGAAACTCTTTTAAGTTTGGAATATATATAGCCATCTAGAAGAGTAATTTGGCAATATCAAGGTAAATTATATATACACACATATATACATGTGCCAAATATGTATATATGTGTGTGCATATACACACATACATATATACACATGTGTGTATATATACACATATGTATATGTATGTGTGTGTATATATAGATACACACATTATATATACACACACATATATACACACACACACGTTCACATATATATTATGTATACATTATACTGTGTATATATTCACAGTATACATTATGTATACATTATATATACTGTGTATATATACACAGTATATATACACACATATTATGTATACATTATGTATGTATATTATACATACATATATTATATGTATGTATATTATACATATACACACATATACACACACATATATATACACACACACATATATACACACACGTACACACGTTCACATATATATATATATATGGCACCACTTATCATTTGGCCAAATACCAAGTGACTGACAGTTAAAAAGAAAATTTCAGGTAAAGCTGAATCTCACCATTCCTGAATGATGTACATACACAAACCACATTTTTGTCAGAACTTTATATGTAGGATTCAGAGTGTCAGCAGATATTTTAAAAAAAGAAAGAAAGAATGCTTTACCTTACCTCTTGTTTCTCCAGCCTAAAATGTATATAAATAATTTTTACAATCATTTTTTGTTTAAATTCTTAACTTCTATAAGCTCAGAATTATAAGGGTTGTATTCTGAAAACATTGTTCTGAAGTTTTGTAGTTTCAAAGTTTGATATGCATGATATAGTTTCATTAGTGAAAATAAATGTATATCAATATTTTATTCCTTGATTAGTAAAAAAAAGGAATTTGTTGTTATTCTTTAACAGTGTCTTTTTATACTCCCATTATATTCTTTATTATGTCTGAATCAAAGAGAGTCATTATAGCTATTGTGTACGTCATGGGTTATTTCCTACTTGTGAATTTTAAAGTAGCAAAGTTGACATTCTGCTTTATATACATCCTAATTCAAATATAAAGAATTCTAAAATAAGCATTTTTTTCTTTCAAGACTAATGGCCTAAATGAAATTTAATAACTAAATATTAAATATAATTCTTAAAAGGTTATTCTACTACATATTATAAATTAAATCCACCAAAGGATTCTAAAGAGATTATGATAAAATAATCTAATTCTCACTTTTTTCCTTCAAATGGGTAAAGGTAGTCAAAGGGTACAAACTTCTAGTTATAAAAAAAGTCAGTCCTAGGAATGTAATGTACAGCATGGTACTTATAGTTTGTACTGTATTGTAAATTTGCAAGTTGCCAAGAAAGTAAATCTTAAAACTTCTTATCACAAGAAAAGTAATTGTAACTATGTTTGGTGATGGATATTGACTGGACTTCCTGTGGTGACCATTTCACACTACTGTATATACAAATGTGGAATCATTATGTTGTATATCTGAAACTAGTATAGTATATGCTAATTTGAAAAAAATAACTTTTTATTAATGACTTCGGTTTAAAAAAGGGTTAGTATCTAACTAACATATTTTCTCAATTGCTTTGTTAAAAGTCCATTTCCCTTTTTACTTAACAATTTAAAATTTTTTACTTTTGGTACATAAAATAGTTTACCTTTATTATCTATTAAATACTCTAAAATTAACTTCAATGATAATAAAGTTATATTTATATTTTAACTGAATTTGTAAAAAAACCACATAATGACCCTATTTTAAATTACATAAAAAATGCTACTTATATTCAAAAAGTGAATTTTTATATATCACATTTTTTAAAAGATTTTTATTTATTTATTTTTAGAGAGAGGGGAAGGAGGGAGAGAGGGAGAGGAAACATCAATGTATGTTTGCCTCTTGTGCACCCCCTACTGGGAACCTGGCCCACAGCACAGGCATGTGCCTTGACTGGGAATTGAACCAGCAACCCTTTGGTTTAGAAGCCAGTGCTCAATCCACTGAGCCATACCAGCCAGGGAATTATATCACTTATATTTTTAAGCCATCTGCCTTATTGTAGTATTGGTACTCTTTTGCTGACCAGACATGATACACCCCCGTGTGAATACACAGTTGTTTATAAACAAATTTAACAGAAATTTTGTTGATGTAGGGATTCAACTGTTTATCCTTCTAGGTCAAGGCACAAATAAAATAGCAGATTAACAGATTTTGATTGACTCTTAAAGATAAACAGAACTTTGCATCCCGACATATTGCATGACCTATCGAAATACTTGCACAGGTGTAAAACGGAATATAGAAATACAGCCTTTGTAACAGTGAGTAGTTTGAAATGTTAGAAATGTTCATCAGCTGGAGAATAAATAAAGCAGTTTTGGAGTAGGCCTCCAGTGGAATACTACAGAATAAAATGTGTGTATGTTGTATATATAAATATCAGGGGGAAAGACAATGCTGGGCAACAAATGAAACCTCAGCAGAATTAAAATTTTAAAAATGAGTTCATAATTAATAAAATCTATTAATATTTATAAAACCTGTTGTATACTTTTTATAGACATACAGCTATGTGGTAAAATATGTAAAGTGTGTGTGATCTACTGTATTTTGCTGTTTATAATGTGCACTTTTGCACAAATTTTTGAGGAAAAATTAGAATGCGAATCATACATGGGTACTACCTAAAATACCTTGTATTTGTTTTGTGTTTTGTAATTATCTGTTGTATAAAATTCCTTGTACCATAATATGTTCAAAAATAAATGCTGAAGTTTCTTTATAATACAAAAAACAAGTATCCAAATATAAATAAATAAATAATTGAATTAAAAAATTAAAACAAAAAATTTCTTTCCTGAAAGTTTGGTTCAAAAACATGGGTGGACATTATACCTGGCAAAATATGGTAATTCAGAATATTTGCCAGCTCTTCATAGGGAAAGACCAGAAAAGGATTGAGGAGGGACACAAGTGGAACTTTAACTTATTTTGCGATATCTGTTCTATTAATAATAATGTCAATGTTAATATTAATCAATTACTGTGTTAATCTGAAAACAAATCTGAATTAAAATTAATATTACCTTGAAGCAACTATAACTCTAGAATGTGATAGGGTGAAATGGTGAGTTACATTATCCTTTCTACCCCTTTGTAGGTTTCAAATTATAACTTAAAACTCAATTAGAAATCCATAGTAAAATACAGTACATGGTGGCAGAAAGGCATTAGCTCTCAGTTTAAGTTATTCAGCATGTTAAAAGGATTCAGGTCATGGGGTTTTTCAGTTACTTTTGTGCTCCAGAAATTTTCATTTCATCAGACTATCAAATTTCACAAGGAATGGGGAATATTTATAGCATATGTGATGTTTCATACAATTCTTTATTTAATTGTAAGTTTCAAGTATTTGAGCTTTTCGATGAAAAGACTGGCAGCTGAATGTTTCCGTAAGATAAGACAGTTCTCAATATTTATGAATAAGCAACAATAATTCCACCAAATTGGACAAAGTATGTTGTACTTTGTAGTTTATATATTATTGTCCATGTGCATTTTTATCTACAATGGAAAGTATTATAAATTATCTTAATTTACAAAGAATATCTCCCATTTTACCTCATCACCAGCAATTGCCAACCACATTCACAGAACATTCAAATTAAGCAAGGATGCATTTGGCAATAAACCTTGAAAAGAAAGCTTGATTGTCATTTTTGTTTTGATTGGTGATATGCAGTAAAACTCAAAGTGGCTACATCTTGAATAAACTGAATATTGAGTCTGGTAGAAGGAATGCGATCTTGCAATTTTTCAACAGGGACACTTTAAAACTAGTATCAAGTATGCAGATGAATGCAAAGTAATGGGTCCTGAAATTTTAAAGTGACAAATTATGCTATTTCTACTTCTGTGTTTGAAAGACTGACTTGATTGATCATGTATCCTTCATGTGCTTTTATTTTTCATTGTGTCATGAATTTCAGTTTCTCATCATTAACATTATTTTAGTTTCTTTTCCAGTTGACTCCTAGAGATACTGTCCTCTAAGAATCCAAATTCGTTCATGAACATTATTTAATATCTATGCGCCAGGATTTGTGCTGGGTGGGCATCGTGGGAAAGAAAAAAAAATCATTCCCGTTTTACAGAAACCAACGAAAGAAGCAAATGAGTGTAAATTAATTAAAATGTGCAAAGTAATTCTATGGATTAACAAGGAGGGAATGTTTAAAACCCCCTATAAGAGTCAAGAGAAGGATCCTTTTTTCCCTCCAAGAGCTAATGTATCCCTCAACATATAGAAAATGTAGTATATTATAAACTCATTACTTCCAGTTTACAAATTTTTGTGATTTTTTGTATGTTTTGATATTCTAAAAAGCCAACAATGTAAATTACTGATTTGAGATCAGTGAACTAATTTATGCTTTTTTTGCTTTCTTAGTTCAAGTCGAGACTAATTTGGCCAAGGATCTGTGCCTATAAAAGAGATGCAGATCTCTTTTTATTATCATATAATTTAAGATACAGAGCTTTTCCTTGTCTCCAACACTATTTGTCTTAAAATGACAGATTTCCCTCACGCATGATACTATATTGAATATTCCTTGTCCATCCACTAGTCTCAGAAGTCATAACTGACATAATTTTGTACCTAATTATTTTTTTCATAAAACATTAAAGCTGGAACTCCATAGCTAGGAGGGCTAGGAGGCTCAGGTTTTGATTACTAATGTCATGTTTGGTTTACATTAATGAAGTATCCTTTTCTAGTTTTCTCAGAATCTTAACAGTTCATTGTGCTATGATTGTTAGGTTTTTAATGTCCATCTTTATTCATTTTATTCTGAATGTGCACACAAGGTCTTCTGGATCTAGAGAGATCAAATTACTATTAAGGTAATGTAATAATAGCAATAATGAGCCTGTCAGCAGCTTCTTTGACCCAGCTCTTAACCCCGTAGTAACAAGATGAAAATCAGATAGAAAAATCTACAGAGGTGGCCAGGGACAAGGGAAGAAGAACAGTAGGCTTGCTCTGCCTGCAGTATAACTATCTCCCTGGCCTCTCTGAAAGGAGAGGGAAAAATCTTTGCTCTGCTGAAATGGGGTAGAAAGGATCCTGGGTTTTTATACTAACCTTTAGAATTTAAATACATCTCTGCAAAGGCCAGATTAGCTTCCTGTGTCTCCAGTTGTAGTCTGGAAATGTCTGTAAATTCCACAGCCTCATTTTCCCTTGAAATGTAAACACAAACCTCCTTCAAAGTTAGGTAAATCTCTCTGGAATTCTCTGACTACTGTTGCAGTTGCAAAATAACTTATCAAGGGTGGCTCTAGCCCCACGGGCTCAAGTTTCCAGTAAAATTAATGCAAAAAAACCCCAACTCTGCAGAAACACAAAATTATTACACCCCACAGTGACAACATTTAGGAAGAACAGCGTGTTATATTTTTTCCCGTGAGAACTTTTCAGAGCGCCACATTTCTGAAGAAGGCAGAATATAACAATTCAGAATTCCTCAAGCTATTTATTGTGTTATATTATCTCTTTATAAACTATGTATTAAACATGAAATTATTTCACATTCTTCGAACATTATAGAAGTAAAGCGGTCTAAGTTTATGTTTGCAATGGACATATTCGTTACTTAGACAGTTAGGATTCACATACTTTGTCTGAATTTTAAGTTTTTGATGATATGATCCTGGTAGTTATAATGGTCAGAATCTATTATTAGCTGCTAATCACTTGAAGCAAGAAATAAGCTTTATACTATAATGAGCCATGATATAATCATATAGACCATGGGATTTCATTTGAAAAATTAAAAAAAAAAATTCTCTAGGACCGTTGTGTCCTATCAAATTTAAGTATGGCCAGAATACTACAACTAGGAAAGGGTACCACAACTGCATTAAAATAATAGGGAGAAATGATTTGTAGAATTTTAATTTTTTTCTGTTAAATTTCACCTATAATAAATTTATATTCTTCTCACAGGCTTTGAACTTTCACATTGTGAAGATCCTGGCATTCCACAATTTGGATACAAGATCAGTGACCAAGGCCACTTTGCTGGTAGCACCATCATTTATGGATGCAATCCAGGCTACACCCTCCATGGAAGTAGCCTTCTCAAGTGCATGACTGGGGAGAGAAGGGCATGGGACTACCCTCTGCCTTCCTGTATTGGTAGGATACAGTTTTGGATTTTCTTGAAGTTTCTTTAGAAGTGTTAGCAAAATACCCTGTACCTTTTCAAGTGATTCTATCTTTTTATACCCAAGTCATACCTGAAATCAAGAAATCAATGTGTTCTTACCACCTGAAGTCTAGTCTCCTTCCGTCACCATGTGTTTGACCCCCTTTACCCTCTTTGTACTTCCCTTGCATTCTTTTCTCCTGTGATAACCACCATTCTCTTGTTTGCATCTATGAGGTTTTTTTGTTTGTTTCTTTGTATGTTTATTTTGCTTACTCATGTGTTGCTTTTTGTTTCATATCCTACATAGAAGTGAAATTGTAAATTCTTGTCCTTTTTTTGTCTGACTTATTTCATGAGAGCCATCCACGTTGTCTTAGAGTATACAGATGCACGATGAAGTTGTAAACCTGAAATTTATATAAGGCCATTAGCCAATGTTATCCTGATAGAATTAATAAAATTTAAAAATTCTATTGCTAAGAAGTATACTATTTTTATAGCCTTAAAAAAATAAGTTAATGAACTTAAATTTATCAAAAGGAAGTTAAGGGAAAGTAAAGGGATCCTTTTTAATAATTATATTAGTGAATACTTACTTTTTAAGAACAATATGAAGTTATTTTATTTCTCCTGTCTTGATATAAAATTTAGCTTACTACAAAAATATATTGACTCTTATCCTATACGTTCATTAAGTCATGTTGAACAGATTTGTTTAAGTATAAAAAGATATCTCCTGTCCTCCTACTAAGGTAGATTAAAATCAGTAAACTATTTTGAGTAATTTAAAAAGACTTTATATACTTACGTTTTCAAAAATCTAAGGAAGTGTGTATGTTTTTAATGTGTATATAGTATAACATAACCAATTTCTGTAAGGTTCACATGAGAGTGCCATCAGATATATAGTTCCCATGAAACTAGAGAAGGATCACTTTCTACCATCTCATAAATCAATTAATGAATGCTGTGGGCAGCAGGGTGCATAGAAAAGTGTTGGGGAGACCTTTGTTTTTTCCCTTTTGACCCACAAAATGAAATAGGTGCCAGGTTAGAATACTAGGACCACAAAAAGAACCCAGCATTTTAACCAAACACTAACTCCTTGGTCGAGAACAAACCTGCAGTGGTTCCTCAGCCATTCTCATTTTGCCATGGCATTTATGGTGCTCATATCATTCCACATCAGACCCATATCTTTTAAATTGACCTAACTCTTTTTTATTATAGTTTTATTAAACCATACTTGATACCCCAGAAAACTGCACATATTTAATGTATAAAGTTTGAGGAGTTTAGAAACTTGAAATTTTGAGACAAAGTTTAATCTTTTTTAGTTGGTATGGTCAATGTCACTAAGGAATCTCCACAAAACATGGTAAAATACAAATTTTTAAAAAATGTAATTTTAGTCATTAGAGGCCTTGAGTCTAATTACACAGTGTGTTTGATGTCATAAAACCTCTACTGGATTAAACCATAGATTCATGCAGAAAGCAAACACATTCTTATCAAACCAAAATGCAACCTAAGTCTTTTATTTTCATATAGCATCTGAATTTTGGATAGATTATGATGGCAATATCTAAAATAATCTAAATTGATAAAGCTTGGGATTTGGAATATGAACAATAACCAACCCACCAGTATTGGTTATGAGAAAAATGTAACACTGATTAATTATCTCTGAGGTTATATTTTTAAAATCATTTAGGTTTATAACAACACAAAATTATAAACTTGTAAGTACTGATCTGCATGCTATCTCTAAAATTAAAATCATAAATCAAATAAGGTAAAAACCATATATTTTCTATATACGTTGAACCAAGATGAAGACAATATTTATTTTTTGGAAAGATTTTATGCAAATGGAGGGACATTTGGTCTGTGATCAGAAGATTTTAATTATGTTTGCAATCATTCAATACACTTTATATTTACAGATATCCCAAGACAAACTTAGTGACTTGATACTGCTCAAAATTTCATGAGAAGTGTAAAAAGTTTCTTCTGTTATTGTTGTTGTTCTTTTCAGTGATGAATAGTTAAGAATAACAGCTCAAAAACAGCGGTGCACACAGTGTGTCATGCTGATGATTTCCACGATAACAGAAGATGAAATTCTATTTTAGATGGTGTTCTCTACTGACAACAATGAATAGCTTCACCACTTGGTCTAAGATTATAATTTTCTGTGCTTATTAACCTTAGATATGTATATGGCCATATTTTGGCCTCTGTCAAATGAGAAACTTTTTCTTCAATATATGAATTATTTCTAGATAATTTTCTGAGACTTATGTATTGATCAAATGAAAATTAATTTTTAAACACCATAGTTGGAGGGATTCAACCTGTACACCTTCTTTAAACACTTTCATTTTTATCCTGAAAATATAAGTCTTCTCACAGAAGTGAATGCTAGCACTATGGCATATAACCCTGGTTCATTTGAAGTCAGATATGAAGCAATATTTGTAGCAAATATATATGGAGAAAAAATAATTATGTTTAAATTCAAGATGCAACATAGCACATGTAACTCCAGCTTGACCCGTAGTTGATTAAAAATTAATCTAGAGAAATGAAGTATCACATGTGGTTGCATGATAAATATATACCAATAGTAGTGATAAATTATAAGAAATGATAAAACATAATATAGTTACATAGTTCTAGTTGTCCAATAAAACTATTGTTAAAGAATGAGAAGAACCTCAAGTGATAGTGCCATCTTGAGTACAGATATCTTCTTATTTACTTAAAGATAACAAAGTGTTATAAATTAAATTGAGTTGATGTTGTAATACAAAATAAAATTGCTTTGTCCTGAGTGCGTGTGTCAGGGATCTCCAGAAAAACAAAATCAGTGGAATGCTAGATCTCTCTCTCTCTCTCTCTCTCCCCTCCTCCCCTCCCTCTCATCTATCTTTCTCAAAAGATTTATTTATTTTAGGAAATTGTGGTGGCTGACAGGTCCAAAATCTTTAGGGAAGACCAAAGGCTAAAAGCTCAGGCAGGAGTTTATACTGTGGTCTTGAGGGAGGATTTCTTCTTTTCCAGAAAATTCAGTTTTTGCTCACAAGCCCTTTCAATTGATTGGTTAAGGGCCAACCACATTGTCAAAAGAAATCTCCTTAAGTCAACTGATTGTAGATGTTAACCACATTGATAAAATAACTTTACAGCAATACCTAAGCTAGTGTTTGATTAAGTAACTGGGTCTTACAGTCCAGCCAAGTTGCCACATAAAAGTAACCATTGCAGTGCATTTAAATATAATATCTAAAACCTTTGAAACCAATTTACCTGTATGAACAAAGCCTGCAAATTTAAACCATTAGACTATGTTATTAGGTTTCTGCCAAGTGCTAAAACTTTGTCTTTGAGTTTTGCTCTAATAATAAAAACAAAACAAAATCCGAGAAGATTAATTTGTCATTGAATTTGAGTAAGATAGAAACAGTACAGAGAACAAGAAAAGCGTCAGAATATCTCCAAATATTTAAGCAAATAATAAACATTGTTTACATTATTTTTAGTAGGAAATAATCTGGAGATTTTTAAAATGTGTAATATATGAAACATATTTCCTTGTTTCTAGGGTTCAGCAATGTTGCATAATATACTAAGATATTTACTTTCTGTCTTCTTGAATACAGAGTTCTTCCTAGATTACCTGCTTACTGAAGTAAGACCACACCAGACATCCAAACATATTAAGTAGTATTAAAATGCAGAGGGAATCCCCCAAAAGATAAAAATTTAATTGTATTTTATGACAATACTTCATTTTAATTCAATGAATTTTATAAAAATGAGACCACATTAAATCAAAACCAAACTATATTTAACTGAAGTGAGAAATCTAATAAAAATGACGCTTTGCCTTTTGGAAGGTTAAAAGGGAAAATATTTAGAGTGATTTAAAGGGGAATAAAAGGACAATGAAATTGAGAAGGCCTGAGGGACTGAAGTAAAGATTAGTTTTTTCTCAGAGGTGGTGTAGCAAGATGATGAATTATTCAGCCTGCAACCAACTAGCAGCAAGCAGCTGGCCATCTGTTTCCCCTTTTTAAATTGTCATTATTTAACAACACATCTTAAAATGTTTGGAAGCCTAAACTCAGAGTTTTTGAACATGTCTTTTCTTTAATCCATAATTGTGTTCATTTTATTGTCTTTTATGTGATCTAGCTTGACACTCTTGTTTTACTGAGCAATATGTTCTTGCTTCAATTAATACCTTAACCTGAGAAAGCATACACAAATATAAACTTTCAAGAAGAGGGAAATCAATTCTTATTTCCCTTAGGGTAATACACACACACACACACACGTACATATGTATGTGAGTATGTGTGCTTGGGAAATTTGTAGATTGTTTTGAAAATATTGGCATTCAATTGTGAGTTAAATTCTCATCACTTTTTTACTAGCTGAATGTGGAGGTCGTTTTAAAGGAGAGTCGTCGGGAAGAATTTTGTCCCCGGGATACCCCTTTCCGTATGACAATAATCTGCGTTGCATGTGGATGATTGAAGTAGACCCAGGAAACATTGTCAGGTAAATGGATTTCATTTTGTCAAACTTACTGGGAATCTGGGTTTCCTCATGAGCCCCTAAGTATAATATCAATCGACATCAGGATTTTTCAATATTTTTAAACCTTGGTAAAGAAAAAGTTGGTTTTCATCTGTTAAACATATGAAAAAAGCATTAATAAGCATGATTTATTGATTTATGGGTCACAGTGGTAGCTCATATCACACCTTAGAAAGAAGCTTTTAATATTTATTAGAGGGCACTGAGGGAGAAAAATTCTTCTGTGTTTGGGAGTTCTACTCATTTCATTCTTGATGACTTAAAATATTGAGTCTATCATTTTGATGCATATACACACTTGTCCAGGTCACTATCACATATTTAGCCTCAGGTGCTGGCCTGTGTTGCTCAGCTGGTTGGAGAATCATCCCATTACCCCAGGGTTGTAGGTTCTATTCCTGGTCAGGGCACATGCATAGGTTGCATGTTCAACCTGCATCAGGGCATGTGAGATCCCCAGTCAGAGCACGTATAGGAGGCAACCAATCCATGCTTTTCTCTTGCCATTGGTGTTTCTCTCTCTTCCTTTCTATCTTTCCAAAAGCAATAAAAAAAAAAAAAGACCTCAGGTGAGAATTAAAAACAAAAATCAGCCTCACAAACATTTAGAAAAAATCTGAAGAAAAGTGGGACTAAACTACTCCATGCCTTTCATGGCTTTAGGCACATTTCTGGAGCACCTGCTCTCTGCCCCTTTACCGAGTTTTGATTTTCCTTCCCTGCTTAATTAGGTGGCTAACGATTCTTCTTCACATCACCGCCCTTTAGATGAGAGCAGAACCATTGCCTCCTAAATCAACAACAATCAGGTTTCCAAGTCTGTCACATGCTCTCAGTCTTAGGATAAGTATCAGGTTGATGGCTGGGAATGGATTAATAACTGAACAAATCATCTTTGTCACATGAGCTAGTTATCATTTCTCACAAACAACGACTTTAAACTAAGGAATTGATTCTTTCTATAAATCGAATTTCAGACAGGTTTGTGGGGCGGGGGTGGTGCAAGTGGGTATAGAAAACAAGTATTGTCATTCAAAAAACATGCTGAAAGGTATACTGAATGCATTGTAAACTGATGTGTTATTGGATATGAACTGATAGGTTGTTTTTGGAAGAGAATTTGAAGAACTCAAAATAGAATGCATTAGATTGATCCTCAGTCTATTTTTAGACAACACATTGTTTTATTGAAATATTAGAATCAGAAAACTTGAAAATACTAATTTCAACAGGATTCTGGGATTTTTTTTAAATTAAAGAATAATACTTGATATTAAACTGCAACTCAAATTTAAAGTTATGGCAATTCACATATCAAACATGAATGTGATAAATATGTAGAAAGAGTTGATCTGTTGATATAACTGGATTTCTAATTTTTGGCACAAGCTATGAAAAGTATCAGATACTCATTTTGTCTAGATTAAATTAAAAGAAGAATAGATTTAATATAAAACAGTTTTGGCAGTATTTGATCATTGTTTGGAAAGTGGGTAAACATTTTTTTTCATATCCAGGAAGTTCTCTTTTACTCCTAGATTGCTGAGTGTAATTATAAAATTAATTTTTTAAAAAAATTATAGTTTTTCTGTATATATTATGTTCTTGTGATTCCCCCCTTTTATCTGTCATTATAGTGATATTGATTGGTTACTATATGTGAACTATTCTTGCAGTTGGAAATAAATCTCATTTAATTCTAGTTAAACAAACAAACATGAAACATTGGTAAAAATATATGCTATGCAGTCAGAAACCTTTAGTTCAGTTCATGACTCTTCCACCCTTTGGACCATGTTATCTAATCTATCCATTTGGCATATTTACAAAATTCAGATAAAAATTGTTCCTGCTTTATAGGGTTATTATAACAATTAAACAAACAAACAAAAAATAATTCATTTTGCACAGTGCCTGGCATGTGCCAAATCCTCCAAAAGTGTCACCTACCCTTGCCATTGTTGAAATTCATGAGCACTGAAAAGAATGTATATCTGGAATTTTGGTAATTTGCAAAGGTGATATAATAGTATATTTAGTCATATTTTAAGAAATCGCTTATAGAAAAAGTTCAAATATTTATTAAGGTTACATATGATGTTTATAATTTTTATCTGATAGAATAAAAGGAACAACTAATAAAAGCAAAGATGCACATTTGTTATATCCTTTATTTAAAAATAAATGAACTTGCCCTTAAAATAATCAGTTACATGTTTTTCCCACAGCCTACAGTTTCTTGCTTTCGATACTGAAGCATCACATGATATCCTCCGGGTTTGGGATGGTCCACCAGAAAATGAGATGCTTTTAAAGGAAATTAGTGGCTCTCTTATTCCTGAAGGAATCCATAGCACCCTCAACATAGTGACCATCCAATTTGACACGGATTTTTATATCAGCAAATCTGGATTTGCAATTCAGTTTTCAAGTGAGTTACTTAAATTTTCTTAAATGCAAAATAGGAATGCTACTCAAATAGTTCTGTTAATATTACTACTCAAAACTTTAATGACTTTAAATATTCTTATCTATTCTTCCCATTAATCTACAGTTAAAGTAGAAAAAAATTGGAAAAAAAAAGAAAAGCAGTTAACTTTGAATTAAAAAAATTAATTGTTGAGACTATCTCTCCAATTGACAAACCAATTTTCCTTAAAATATAGATGATGTTATAATGATTCAGCAAATGAAATTATTGCATTACAAAAGGTTGCAATCTGGATTTACCATAAAACGGTATATGTTTCCAAAATGTGAAATTTTTGTAGGTAAGTAAAGAAATGAGTACTTGCTCTTATAAAACAAGCAACTCTACAATTTTACAAATTTTATTTTTCTTTTGTTAAAAATCTTTATTACATATTCTCTGGTATCTTAGACAAAATATTTTAAACCTACTTTTAAATTTAAGCTTGCCTAAACAATGAAACACCATGCATTATAAATAATTACCAGTGTTCATTGCTTTTTTTTCACAAGACATTGATACATGACTAAATGCATGTTGTTCTGTTAAAAGAATTTTGGTTTAGTGGCTGGAGAAAAATAAAACTTAAAAACTTTAATTGCTATATTTTACTTTTATTGCCAACATACATTGCCTCTTTAAGAAAATTATCTAGTGGATTTTCTAATTGCATGGTATTTAAAAAATTTTATTAACGAAAGCCTATCCAAATTTCAAAGGTCATCTATAGGGAGAGTGCAAACCAGTGTTCTTCAAAATGGCCTTGAATTCAAGTCCTAGCTCCTTACTAATTGCTGACTTTGGGCACCTGACCTCATTACCTGAGCCTGAGTTTTCTAATTCACATAGTAATGATAATGCTCATCTCACAAATAAGTTATTAAAATATTACACGGTCACATGTGCACAATACTTGGTAGTAAGTAGATAGTTGGTGCCCAGTGAATTACTATCGTATGAATAAATGTAAAATTGAAGTTGAAAAAAAATGAGAAAGCATGAAGAACTTCTAAAATGTGACTCTCTACAAATTTAGGTAAACAACTTGTTAATGCAATATTGATGGATTATTTTGTTTGTGGAATACAGTTGTTTGATAAGATTAACTAGCAGAAATGAATTGTTTCATAGTGTACAAATCAAGGTTGTGTGAGAGGTGAGGTGTAAGGGCGTGCAGAAGAGTCCGCATCTATAAATACGCACTTTAAATACATATACCTTTTGAAAAAAGGGTATAAAAATAAGAAAATCGTTGTGTAATTGGTAAACATGTATGGCTTCTCATTCTGAAACACCAATCAAACATCTTTATATCTTCTGTTTTTTACTGTTTATCTCTCTTTTTATCGGTCTTCATTTTTTTTTAAGTTAGGAACAATTTGTCAGAGAACTGCTTTTGACTGCTGTCCAATTTCAGTTCTTTCTAATTGTAGTTTGGCAGCTAACCGTCCTCTTTTCCTTTATCTTAAGTTAGTAACATATAGTGTTTTACAATAAATGGTTATTGTGATTAAATATATCAATATGCTCATGTTAAATAGTGCCCCAGGCTAGTGCTTGTGAATGCCAAGTACACGTGCTTCAGACAAACAGGGAGTTTTATATGAGTTTCTGGTAATTTTTAATGCAGATGATATGTATAATACAGTTTTATATCTATTGTATTTGTCAGGCATATTAAAGTTATCAAAACAATATTTATAATACATATAATACCAGATCTTTACTAAATCTGCCTTGATAATATTCTGTTAAGAGGCATAGAAATTTGCAATTTGAAAGAAACTACCAATCTGAGACCAAACACCTACGAGTGTTAATACATTGCTTTGAGGGTTAATACATTGCAAATAGCATCAATCAATGTAAATTGATTGGACATCTCACTTGGATATGGTCTGTAACTCACGCTTACACAGCTTTCTAAGTGCCCAGATTTCAAATGTGAAAATGTTCTTTTAATGAATGAGTCCTTATTTGTATATCAAGAACCATGTTAAATGTTTCCATTACATGATGTCATTCATTTAATCCTCACAAAAGCCATATGAGATATGTTATTTCACCTCCATTTCCCTAACGGATGTTCTAAGGTTTAGAAAATGAGTTAATGTGTTCATGTTCATGCCGCCAGCAGCATCTGGGGCTGTGACTCAAGTCCATGTGTTCGCAAGGAGCCCTGCACCACGTCTGGGGCACAGTCAATGACTAGCTGTTATTATCATTACTATGCTTTCATTATTATTTAGGTACATGCGTACATATGCTAGAGGAAATAGGAAGCTTTTAGTTATATTAGTTATGATGAAGTTCTACAATCTAATCAGCTCGTGTTCCTGATTATGCTCCCAAGTACCGCATCTGAGGTCACACTCGGAAAAGTAGGTGATTCATACAAGTGAAGCAGTGAGGACGGTTGAAGGAAAACTGGCTTGTACACATGCCCATTTAAAGGGACATCAACAGAGACAAGAGGGAAGGAGGGAGGGGGGCGGGGAAAGGGAAGGGAAGGGGAAAGTCAAGGAACATATAGCAAGGACTCATGGACAAAACCAAAGGGGAAGAGCTGAGGGAGGGAAGGAGGAAGGGAGCAAGGGAAAGTGATGGTGGGGAGGCAGAGACAAATGTATTTGAAAAAATAAATTAAAATTAAATTTAAAAAAATTTAAAAAAATAAATAAATAAAAATAAAAGGGACAGTTGCCTTGTCTGGCTGCAGTCATTGTGCCCCGTAAGAAGTCAGGCTAATTTCAAAGCAGAACTTGAAATAAATACTTTTATGTAAAGTTATCTAATTGTCAATGAAAACAATAAAACTTACAGGGAACGTTAACAGCCTATATAGGCCACTTAACCACTACATTTTAGGTCAAATTTGTCTTGCTGGTCAGTTTGCCCTGTTAGTGCCCTTCCTAAAGTTCTCTCCCCTAGATAAAGTTATCTCATGTTACCCATTCATTCATTTGGTTATTCGTTCATTTGAGGAGAGTCTTTAAGGACCAGATATTAAATGTATTCATCACCCATTACTTCTCCATTGCACCTCCCCTTGCAATGAGATGTATCTTAATTTCATAAACACACACCCACCCCACAAATGTGCTGCTTTCTGTCTCTACACCTTCTTCCATCTTAGATGTTTTTCTGTTCCTTTATGCTTCAGTCCTGCTCATTCCTACAGATTCAGCACCAAGACCTCTCTTTATATAGTGTTTTCTGACCTCTGACGTAAACATTCTTTAAAATTTATAAAATATCTCTTCATAAGACATTTTCTGACCCTCTTTATTAAACATATTCCAGCCCCTGCCCCAGGTACCAGCTGTGATTTTTTTCCAAATAAAGGTGAGAATAAATGGTTTATCAATGCATTGTCCTGAAGATGTTTGAATTATGTGATCTTTGCTTCCCAAATATATATTGAGAGAGAGTTTATTTTACTAATCTGAGGGAGGTTTTGAGAGTAAAAGCAGAAACTATTAAAAATTAAACTGGACAATAGGCATAAAGCAAGATGGTTGTGGCCGAATCAGGATGTGCCATTTATTGTATTTTTTATGTTTTTATTGTTGTTCAAGTGCAGTTGTTTCCATTACCGCCCGCCCCCGCCAATTGTCAGACTTTTATTGCATCCCTACTCTCCTCACAGACACAATGTGCATCCCTGTTTTGAGCAAAGAGCTGTGGTATATTGAGTGTCAAATAATAAAAAGAAAAGGAAAGAGTCAAGGTGTAATAGCAGATCAGTATTCAACAACAAAATGCAACCCAGGAAATGCATTTCACTGAAGTTGGTGCAAAGTGAATTGAACTGAAATGTAGGTCACATAACAACTTCATAATCATCATCAAGCCACTACCAGCAGCCTCATGCCTTCTATTTCATGATCTATTCATTCTTTGTAGAGTCTGTCATTATGCTTCTTGGTGTTACAGTCTGCAAGGCACTTTTGCTTAATCAGAGCTACTTAAGTCTGACATTGCATCTCATGTTGTCCTATGTGCTGTCCTTGGTTCTCAGCAGTCAGCCACTCTATCCCTTGCTTAAATTGTAATCTGCTTGTCTCACTTTATTTCCACAGGGAGGGCATCTTTGAGTAGCATGCTGTCACTTGCCCACAGAATAGTTGATTCTGACAGAGCATTTTCTATGCTCTTCAGTCTTTGACCTCTCTGTTAAGAATCTGCCCCTGCTGGGTAATATAAAATACCAAGGCCCATCACTTATGCTGTTTAAACTTCTCAAGGAAATAGGTCCCTAAGCCATGAGAGGTTGATGTTTCCCAGCCTCAAAGGACTGCAAAGTACCCACGCCTCTTTTCATGCCCTCATTATTACTGACTGCAACGCTGGAACAGTTGACTAGGCACTTAACTTCATTATCTCTCCACCCAGACTTTTTTCCGCAGTTCCACCTGACTGATGTCTTAAAAATACAAATCAGGCATCACTCCTCTGTTTAAGATTCTTTAATGGCCCCACAGTTGTATGTTCAAAACTTTGGGATTGCACTGAAAGCCTTCACACTTTGCATCCCAACTACCTCCCAGCTTCATGCCTCACTCCTCATTTGCACACACACAAGCATTAACACCACGGCAGCCACACTGCTGCTTCCCTTGAAACCCCCCTCCATATTCCTGGAACACCTATGTCCACGTTCAGATTCTATCAATTCTCAGTCATTTCCCGAGGCCCAGGCCAGATGATACTTCCAGGAGCGATGAACTCCTAATGAGTCACTTTCGTATCTTTGCTGCTCTGGCACTGTGCACATATTCTCTCAGAATGGCCGCATGTCTTAGTTTGTCCTGAGCAATTCTGGCTTATGCCCATTGTCCTGGCACCCTGACTGGTTTCCCATTTGGCCTGTATGTTGCATTTATTTTTAAAAATAAAGTATCATTACTAATAGTTCTGTTAAATTAGCCGAAGCACATTTATTAGCTCTCTGCTTTCTATTTCCTCTCACCTAGTAGTGTGTGAGATATGCTTGCAGTGCTCTGAGTAATTATAATAACATGGTTCAATTTGAAGGACAAAAACTGATTACTCATCTCAGTTTCCCAGTCTTTCCCAGACACTTCCCTTCCAAGGACAGCATACAGGGCGCCTGTAGTTAAAATGAAATGGTCTCTGACATGAACACCTAACCCATTCTGATCTGAGATGGTGGTGGGAGAAGATTTGATGCTGTTATCCTTCCATCTATTCTGTATAACAGCAAGTGCTCTCATTGTCTGTGCTGTTGTTTGAAATCTACATAAAGCTGTCAGGCCATGAGTTGGCAGGATTAGTGGGAATTATGGGTGGAAATAGAGGTTCGGCAGATGTGCTGTACAGCAACAGAACAGTCATTTTCAACCTTTTTTTCATCTCAAAGTACACATAAACTAATTACTAAAATTTTGTAGCATACCAGAAAACATATTGTTTTTAGTATTTTAGTACATCCGGAAAGACATTTTTTTAAAAAGCAGGGAGTGTTACATGATTACATTTCAATAAAACATGTTTAGATAAATGGTAAAAAATAAAATAAGTTTTAGAGAGGAAAACATGGGTATTGGTTATTTTTTGGTACAACCAAAAAGTTGGTATGATACCAATATAATGAGACTGTTATTTTGTTATCATGCTAACATTCTATAGGCTGTGGAGGGGGTGATTTTATATTTTGAAATAGGAAACATAGTTAAATGGTGATTTGAAGCCAAAGTATTAGCTTTATCTTTGTCATTTAAAAATACTTGATATATTAAATGCCTTGATTATACTAAAGTAGCCATCTTCTATAGCCATATTCTTTTCAGTGGAATTATTTCCTAAATAAAAGTATTCTCTGGTACTGCATTTATTCCTAACATCATATTTGTAGTAATAGGCCAGTTTTTTTTACTAATAATTTATTAGCCTTATATGAAAGATGAAATATTTTGACTGAGAATGTTGTATGTATGATATTAAAACATGAGATGCTGGGACTTTAAAGGTAATAGTGTATTAATATTTTAAGATATTGATATTTGGTATTCTTGTGTTACGAACAAACTGCCTACAAATTTTAAGACAATATTTGGAATAGCTATTTAGATTAACTAGTAGATAGCACATAAGTAAGTCTTAATTTTCTCTACAGCCTGAAAATATCCCCCTTTTATAGTCTTTTGAATCATTAGATAATTTACATTTAATGTAGTTATATCATTGAGTTTGTCTAACTTATTACTGTATATTTTTATGGGACCCACCTGTTTTTGTTCCTATTATTACCATCATTTTGTTCTCCTGTATTAACTTGTTAGCTATACATTTTTTGGTACTTGCTCTATTATTTATAACACATTTTAACTTATCAAAACATATAATCAAATGGTATTATACCATCTATCATATAATATAAGAACCTTACCTTAGTAGATTTCAAATTTCCCCTTCTGTGTTTCAGGCTACTGTTTTCATCTATTTAACTTCTATTTATGTAAATACCACAGTACATTTTTTTACCTTTAAGTTGACGGTTATATACCAACTTTTAAAACTGAGACAAGGGACACATTAAATATTTTTGTCCAGGAAGGTTGCCCATTTTCACCACTTTTCATCAATACAGTATTAAAATTTTAGCTCTAGTAGTCAGACAAGAAAAATAAAGAAAAGAAATCCATATTGGAAAGAAAGAAGTAAAATTGTCATTATTTGTAGATAAGATACTGTATATAGAGAACTCTAAAGATTTCACCAAAAGAAGCTAATAGGACTGATAAATGAATTCAGTATGAGGATAGAAAATTAATAGTTAGAAATATGTTCCATATTTATATGCCAATAATGAACTGTCAGAAAAAGAAATTTTAAAAAATCCATTTACAATTGCATCAAAAAATAAAATACCTAGGAATAAATGTAACCAAGGAGGTAAAAGATTTGTACTTGGAAAGTTATGAGACACTGAAGAAAAAAATTGAAAGAGATGTAAATAAATGGAAGCATATACTATACTCATGGATAGGAAGAATTAACATCTTTAAAATGTCCATACTACCCAAAGCAATCTATATATTTAGTGTAATCCATATTGATATACAAATGGAATTTTTCATGGAACTGGATGAAATAATCCTAAAATTTATATGGAACCACAAAAGCGTATGAATAACCTTGAGAAATCTTGAGAAAGAAGAACAAAGTTGGAGGTATTACATTACCTGATATCAGACTATGATATAAGGCTATAGTCATCAAAAACAAAACAAAACATGATACTGGCATACAAATAGACACATAGATCAATGTAGCAAAATAGAGAGCCCAGAAATAAACCCACACCTATATGCTCAATTTATATTTGACAAAGGAGACAAGAACCTACAGTGAGATAAAGATGGTGTAGTCAATAAATTGTGCTGAGCCCTGGCTGATGTGGCTCAGTGGATTGAGTGCTGACCTGTGAATCAAAGGGCCACCGGTTCAGATTCCCAGACTAGGGCCCTTCCTAGGTTGTGGGCAAGGTCCCCAGTAGGGGGCATGAGAGAGGCAACCACACATTGATGTTTCTCTGCCTCTTTCTCCTTCCCTTCCTCTCTCTAAAAATAAATAAATAAAATCTTTAAAAAGATGGCCCTGAGAAAGTCAAGCAGATACATGCAAAAAGAAGTGAAACTAGACCACCTTCCTCCACCATGTACAAGAATAAACTCAAAATGGATGAAAGAGTTAATTGTAAGTCTTGAAGGCATAAAATTCCTAGAAGAAAACTTGGGCAGTAAAATTTCTGAAATTTTTAAGTAATATTATTTTCTGATATATCTCTTTGGGCAAGTAAAGAAAATAAACAAATGAGACTACATCAAACTGAAAAGTTTTTGCACAAAAAAAGGAAACCATCAACAAAACAAAAGACCACCTACTGAATGGAAAAAGATATTTGCCAATGATATATCCCATAAGGGGTTAATTCCCACAATTTATAAAACTTCATACAACTCAAAACCAAAAAACAGAAAACAATCCAACGTCACTAATCATCAGAGAAATGCAAATTGAAAAACACAATGTGATGTCACCTTGCACCTGTCAGAATGGTTATCATAAATAAATCAACAAATGACAAGTGTTGGCAAGAATGTGGAGAAAAGGGAACCCTCATGCACTGCTGGTGGGATTGCAAATTTGTACAGCCACTGTAGAAAACAGTATGGAGGTTCCTCAAAAAATTAAAAATAGAACTACCTTCATACTCAGCAATTGCAATTCTGGAGAGAAACAATAAATAATATAAAGAAATCCAAAACAATAAACATAAAGATATACCAGGCCTATCCCCCAAAAGTCCAGCCATTGTTAATATAATAAGAATGGTTTACATGACATCAATGTAACCTTGCACCCAAGGAAAGTGGACTGGAAGGTGCAGGTGTGAACAATGATGACTTCACTGTACTAGTCAGTGGAGGCAGTAGACCCCAGTGAGTGAACATGTGTACTATGTGGCCGTCACACTCAAAATGATTCAATGAGTATAGCAATGAATCTGCATCAAATTGTGCATTGAGTTTGAACATTCCTCTGCAGAAACTATTCAGATGATTCAGAGGATGAAGCTATGGATAACTGGTGATTGACAGCTTCATCATGGTAACATGCCCGCTCATGCATCACATCTCTTACAGTTTTTTGGTGAAACATCAAATCACCCAGGTGATTCAGATTCCTCTACAGCCCACATTTGGTGCCCTGTGACTTCTGGCTTTTCCCAAAACTAAAATCACCTTTGAAAAGGAAGAGATCTCAGATTGTCGATGAGATTCGGGAAAACACTATGGGATAGATGATGGTAACTGGGAGAACTGTGTGAGGTCCCAAGGTGCCTACTTTGAAAGGGGCTGATGCATCATTGTCCTCTGTACAGTGTTTCTTGTATCTTGTATCTTCTTCAGTAAGTGTCTCTGTTTTTCATAGTACATGGCTGGATATCTTCTGGACAGACCTCATATGTACCTATGCACCCTTGTGTTCATTGCAGCATTATTTAAATTAGCTAAGGTATGGAAACAACCCAAGTGCTCACCAATAGACAACTGGATAAAAAGTGTGGTGTTTTGGAATATTGATTGGCTGTTAAAGGAATGAAATCTTGCCATTTGTGACAGAATGAAGGGACCTAAAGGATATTATGCTAAGTGAAATAAGTCAGACAGTGACAAATACCATATGATTTAATGTAAACAAACAAAACTGAAACAGGCTCATAGATACAGAGAATAAACTGAGGTTGCCAGAGGGGAGGGAGGTTGGGGGCTGGGTGAAAAAAGTGAAAGGATTAAGTACAAACTGATAGTTACAAAATTGCTCTTATGTTGAAGGCTGCAATGTAAATATGAAATATTGACTACAACTATTGTCACTGTTGAAAGTAAAGTCATTAACACAATATGAAAATCTGTTTCAGTGTCTAAAAATATTTAAGCTGAAGTGAATACACATTGCTATTGAACAAATTTAATTAAAAATTTCCACCATTAAAAAATGGCTTAAAATTTAGCAGATAGCTCAGCACCTATAAAGGAAAACTTTTCTTAATTCAAAATAATATTGTCCATGGAGACATCCATTGAACATGTCAGCAATTTAAAATGTATTAAAAACACCTATAGCAACATTAATGAAAATAAAAATATAGGAAAAATATTCAGAAAAAGAATAAAAATGCATTAAACATGGCTAAGACACATGTTTAAAAATTACGGATGTACTACAAATGATTGTTTCACTTCCATTATTCTTAATGTTTTGATAACTTATATAAAGAATATTTCTTTTGCATAAGTATATGGCATTTTTTAAGAAATTATTTTATTTTTAAAATAGCTTTTGCATAGATAACTATTTTTGAAATGTTCATCAATATAATAACGATTCTGTTAATAATTACATATTTTAATGACATAATTTAAGTTACTTTAGCTTCCTGTTTCATTCCCAGGATATTTCAGTTTGAATGGCAAAAAGTCACCTGATTTTAATATCCATTTTATTATAGGGAAGCTATGTACACATCTGCTGTTCCTATTAAACCATGTTCCTTTGAAGGTCAAAGATGTTATCCTGTGTGTATTTGTTTTCCCAGAATTTTGCCCTGCACCTGGTACTTAATACTTAGTAAATGTGAAATAAATCTGTTTGAATAGAAAAAAAAATAATGTAAAATTAAAAGCACACTGATTTTATATATATATATATGTGTGTATATGTGTGTGTGTGTGTATATATAGATATATAGATATATATGGTCTGTCAAAAATAGTGTAAAAGCATTTCATATAGTTTTTCTTTGATTATTGTTCATTAATTTTGGTGATCTCCAAATATAAGAATCCTATCTCAAATTAGTCCTTTATGTATATTATTTTTTATGATCTTTAGATATGAAATCAGTTTCCTGTATAAGTAATTTTAACAGACTTCAACCTAACATGCCTTTGATTTTACAAGAATTATATCAGTAATTTTACTCCCACTTCTCTGCACTTATTGGAGCATAATAATCAATGAATATAAGGAGGTGTTTTCTCTTATTAAAATACATCTCCAATATTAAGCATAATATCTTATTCATTGTGGGTGCACTATAACTTTTTGGTGAATTAAATTTATATATATATATATAATTTTTTTGGAAAGAGATTTCTGTATACTTATAAGTATATTGCAGCATTGACTTTGAGGTCTCTTTTGCATCCCATGCACCGAGCCACCTGTTTCCCCCCTGAGTTGACGGGAATGAATCTGTGCGGCCATCTACTTTAACCTGACTTGCCATGTCATTAGATACATCCTTAGAAACATAATGAAATTCTAAAGATAGCCACATTGCTGAGTAGCTGGCAGAGTATAGGCCTAATAATGATGTTGAACATTCTTTATAGAATTGATGGATCTTCTACAAAGCAAGGGCTCAATCAAGGTCAAAATTCTCCAGGGTGAAATCCACCTCTAGGTTACCATCTGCATTTCAAATATGTTCTGATTGATTTGATTCTGGATGGGATTTCCTTCCAGTTAAATATTCCTGTTACCCAACTTTATTTCCTTATAGATAGTGAAGTAAAGATTATAGTGTCATTTCTTAGTCAATACAACAATAGAAGACAATAAAACTAGAAGAGGGGAATGTAAGGCCTTATGAATATCAAATTTGGACTACAACTTTACTGAAGTGTCCTGATATTACAAAAACACATAAAATTGCTTTATCGTTAGAAAGACTACACAGTGAGTAGTACAATAAAATCTACTCATCTTTAAAAATTCATTTCAGAATTGATATTTCCTTAAAATTATACAATGTTATTGTTAGAATGAAATTTTAAGATTTTATCTGATACTAAAACAGGCAGGTAAAATATTACTCTGCCAATATTATAGACAAGGCAGCTAAAATTCAGAGAATTTATACAACCAAGTTAATCTCCCTTTCTTACTGCAGTAGAGACTAAAATCTAGTGTCTCCTGCTTTTGATAACATTACTTATTCAACAGTATGAAATTCAAGATTTATCTTTTTTGAAAGGTCTTGAGATAAAAAAACGTTTATTCAGAGTCAACTTTCTGAACAGGTAAGATCCACGAGAACTTAATGAGTGACTTCAGTGTATTTATTCTCTGTTATTCAAAGTGATGCAGTAAGAAAACTGGAATGTTTACTTGCCTCAGGTCACCAAGCTAGTAATTTAGGCAAGATCACTGAAAAACAGTTCAAACTGTCATCTATAATTTAGTTGAAACCTATACATGCAATTGTTAGGACTGTAAAATCTGGATTAGGCAAACTGCATAATTCCAATTAAATTACACTTCATTAGATGAAAATAAATATAAAATGAGAATTTATAAGTATATTTACAATATCAATGAGATATAACAATGGTAAGAATTCAGTCATATTTTTGTAATTCTTAGTACTCTTTTGTACTGGAAACATCCTCAGATTATCCAGATTAAAGCAAATTAAAAGGTTATAGTAGTGTTGTTACCACAGACTTGAAATAACTGTTTCCCAATGTCAGAAAATCATTCAAACATAAATAAGTTTTTGGCATACACTGAAGTGACAAATTATGCTTTTGTTCTTCATTTACTTTTTATTTCACAAATATTTATTTAATGAGCTATTTTTTAATTATTGTGAGAGATTTTCTCATTTTCTTATATCCTAGGACAATTTAATGGGCAAAACTTGATTTCATAAGATCACGTTATTTAATGACTGCAATTAATTCTTTCAGTGAACTTAGATCATTGATCAAGACTGAGGGCAATGTAAAAAATATTTAGGTAACATTAATATAAGCTTTCTCAACTAAAGTATAAATTGTTTTCTAATGCATGCTTAGAAAGATGCTTATATACAGGGTCTGACACTAATAACACCTCCATTTTTGCAAAATCTTTTATTACAAAATAATAATAATTGCATGTAATTCTGTAACATAGCAATATCACACTCATACACACTATATGACATCTTAGGTGAAATGCTCAAATTAAAACTATAAATTGTTACACCCATATTATTACCCTACCCACCATACTCAAGCACGCATTACTTCTATCGGATCCTGTATATTGAGTTGGCCAAAAAGTCCATTTGTTTTTTTCTGTAAAATAAAAGACACATTTTTCATTTTAACTAAAATTATCAAGAGCTTTATTGATTTGGATATTTTGAGTATGTTAGCTAACTCCCACGTGGTATAACTTTAATTGTTCTCAATGTCTTGATTTGATTGCTATCAACTTCAACTGGTCTACCCAACTGTGGAGCATCATCCAGGGAGAAATCTCTAGCAAGAAACTTCACAAACCACTTTTGACACATTCAATCAGTCATAGCACCTTCTCCATACAGTGCACAGATCTTTTCTTTTTCTGTGTGTGTGTTTCAGTTTTGTTTTAACCTTTTTGAAATAATGAAAGATAATATGCAGAAAAGGTTGCATATTATCTTTCATCTTCAATATTAAAATGTCTACACAAAAATTTACCAATTTTGATTTTTTTAATGCACACAGATATGACAGCTGTCACAATACAGTCTAACAAAATTGTTTTTGAATGATGTTAAAGACAACTAAAGTGCTACTAGAGCCATTTTATGGAGAAAACTAAATGAACTTTTTTGGCCAACCCAATAATTAATATAAGAACAACATACATAGCTTATAAAATTGTTCCTGGTATATGCAATAATAGTTATGAAACTGTATTACTTCTGCTTATCTGTCTTTTTCACATTCTGGGTCATGAGAATTATTAAGAAAAAACTGCTATGGATACAAGTTGTTTTTGGTAGAATAAAAAAATTCCACTTTAAAAGCAAAAATTTGTCATTACAAATTTATTTTAAACATATCGTAATAACCAGATGCAAAACTCATTTTGTTAGAAATAATATTTCATAAAGATTTTGTGTTTTAGCTTAATAGTATAAACTTAGCCTCTAGAGAAGTGTTTTTGTATACTATATCCTCTCAACAGAGAGAGTAATCATTGTCATAATTATTTTGTTGGTATCTGTTCTAAATTAAATTCCCTTTATGTTGAACAAGTACAATATATCTCTTTCTTAGATACACAGACTTTTTCAGTTTAACACAATGTATACTAATGCAGTCCCGTGGATAAGACTATAAAGTTGATATTTATGTAATTTTTTTAGTAAAAAGAATGATTAATTACACTAAAAGTTAAATTTTATAAATGTTCAGGTTTTTAGATTACTCCAATAAAATGATAGGCTGGTAGATAGTTGCTCTTTTGATTTGAAAATGACATTTAAAGATTCATAACATTTTAGAAATTTTAATTTAACTAATCATATAATTTGAGTTTTATATTATTGAGATTAAGTATTTGTATCCTTTGAGTTTATATAAACCACACTTTAAGCACTTTTTATAGGGAAGTGTCTATCACTTTTACTTAAGAAATATCCCTTCAATAAGGTCTCATGTCTGCATTCCCACTTTAACTGCCCTAAGTGTATGATGTTGGATAAGTTTTTTATACCTGTTAAACCTCAATTTTCTCATTGAAAAAATCTGGATAATAATAGTAGCCCTACTTCTTGTGAATCAAATGAGATACAGCTCACAGTACAGTGTTTTTCTTAAGATAGTGCTCAATAAATATTATATATTAATAATATTAACTATTCACATACTCTTCTATTTATATACCTTTCCCTATGACTAACATCATTTCTGTTGCGTAATCAGCTAGTGTAAGGAACACTATCTACAACTATATAAAGACCGGCCCCTTGATAATTCCTATTCCTTTTGAGGGGAAGGAAAGTAGGAAGGAAAGTCATCTTTTATTATCAATGACATAAGGTTTTGTATGTCAAATTCAAGCTACATTTGGATGTGATAGCATATAACCCTATTATATGTATTTTCCAGAATGTTCAGTCCATGATACTATTACTGGTGAGACAGCAAGTTTGTTAAGACCTTTTATCTTTGTTGTGATTTCTGCTTGCTTTACATATCTATGTCAGGAAAATGAAGAAATGAATGGCAGACTTAAACCTAATAGAACAAATACTGATATTCATTTCATGAATTAAATTAGAAGCAACTTGAACTGAAGAAATTAAGAAAATAAATAATAATAATAATTCTGCCTGTGATATATTTTTGACATATACTTTTTATTATATGTGTAAAGTAGTTGATAAAATAAAATGCTTACCTGCCAAAAAAGCCTTCATTCTATAAAAATACTGTAGATCTTATTTTAGAACAGGAAAAAATAGAGATGATCAAACATCTACCTGAAAAAAATACAACAAAAATGCAAATCAGAATTATATATTTTAAGAATTGTATACTCCACAAAAGTAAAAAATAAGTATTTAATAAAAATTATTAATCTGTTTTAATACATGTGACTAATTATTAAGTTCCAGCATCATATAATTGCTTTTTTTTTAATTATCCACATAAGCATTATTTCACTCCTAATTCCCAAGGAGAGATAAGATGGCTCTGTAAATGGTTATCTATTTTTTCCCCCAATGGCTACAGTTTCTATTTGATACAAAAAACAAGAATGATTGACATTAAAATTATTATAATTTTATCTACCCTCAAACACAGAATGAAACCATTATGGTATTCAAACTTTAAATAAGAAAGAAAATAAGACAATAGTAATTGTTCCTATGTGTATTTAACTAATTGCTTTTAGAACTCAAGTAATTGCAAGAGGAAAAACTTTGGTTTTTCATTAAACGCTGTCATTTTCTATTGTGCTTTAAAATCTTACTACTAATTTGTTTGTTAATTAAGAGAAAAAGAAACAATAAATATTAACCATTTCTTTCTTCAAGTTAAACAGACCCAAAAGCAGATGCATATTTTCACATATATTAGCTGTCATTTCACATATGATACCTTAGCTTATGATAGCTACTTGGTTCAACTGTAGACCTTTCAGCACAGTAAATCTGACAGTAGAGCAAAAACATTCTGTCCCTCAAATTCAGCTAAGACAAGATTATACCAACTGCTTTAATTTTGATCTGTTTGTAACATTGTTCTATGTACATTTTCACTTTAGAGAATGTTATTTTTAAGATTAAACCTTCTTGTAGACACAGAGTCTAGCACATGGGAAACCTCAAAATATAAAGTTTTCTCATAATTTTTTGTTATTCCTACTTTTCAGGTTAAAAACTGTAGCACATTTCACATTTATGTCACTTCTTCCCAATAAAAGCATTCTAAATATATCTTGCATGTAGAATATCACTTTCCACTTGTACATTGTAAAACCAATTTATAGCTAAGATTTAGTTTTAGTGGAAACCATCCCAGAGCACTTCAAGAAAAACTAAATGACTGAGTTTGTCACAAAAAACATTTTACAAAAATGATCAATATTAAAAGGTTATAATTGCCCAGAATCTGTGAGCATGATGGATGCTCCCCTAAAGAACAGAGATGGTTTTACAGAACAAATTCATGTGGAGTTTAGAATCAAGACCCTATCCCTCTACCCTTGATATTCTCCAATATGAGTTCAATTTTTGTCTTATGGACAATTAAAAATAAATCTCTCAAAAATATATTACTTATATTTAAATATTAATAAAGAGGATTTAAATATATGACACCTATAGAATTAAATATTTTTAAAGAGGATTCAGATATATGCAACCTGTAGCTTTTTTACTTATGGATATAATCTCCACCTTTTTTAAAATTTATGTATGTGGTTTATCACTTTATTTAACTGAGAGGAGAAATTGCACCTCTCACGCAGTTACAACTAGAAGAGGCCAGGATAATCTATTGTAAGATTTAAGGATGTGGTTTCTGAAATCAGGCAGACAATTTCAGATCTTGGTTCTGTACTCTCTAGTTGTAATATTGGACAAGTTAGTCCTCCTAAACCTTAGTTTTCTCACTTCTAAAATGAGGACAATAATGACACTTGACTCCTAGTTTTGGTAAAAGAATTAAAGGAATTACACATGTAAAGTCCCTATTTCAGTCCATTGCTCAGAATCACTAGTTCATCAATAAAATGAAGCAAAACTATAAGATTTCTGAATTTGTGGATTTAGTTTTATTTAAGTGATTGGTAAAATGACATTTGAGCCTACATTTTTAATCCTTTTAAAAACTATAACCCTTTGAAATAATAAACATTTTTATTCCTCCAAAGTTGTAATCAAAATGTGTATATGTATGTATATAATATATATGACCACTTTTTGTTATTGTTGCTGCTTTTATACATACCATCAATATCCACTCTTTTCTAAGTTTTAAATTGGTATGGTCCTTTTAATTTTCACACAACTTTGAGAGTCAGGATATTACAACACTGTGTATAGATTCTCTGGTTTCTTTTTTGTTATGTATATTAGAGAGATAAGTTATAACAAATTTTATGGATGAATTAACAGACTGATTAATATGTTTATCTATCTATCTATCTATGTCTACTTATCTACCTACCCACATACTAGGTATATATACAATAGAATCTGTTAGTACCATCACTATACAAAACAATTTGATATCTGTTGAGTTCTATTTGCATCTGCTCATTTCTTGTTTGTATGTCTGGCACCAAGCACAATACCTGGAGTATATTGTTAGTGAGTGAATGAGTGAATATCAGTTATGTGTCTGTAAACCAGCAATTTTTCCCATTACTTTAATATGCAACCTATAAAATAATTTGTACAAGTGCTGAATCCTACATTTGTGAATATAATTTAATAATGGTTTAAATGGATATTTTAATAGCTTCTTTGTCTTGATACTTAATTGGCATATGCTTTAGGGTAAATGTACTTTGTGCTAATTCAAAATAATATTTTCCATTAACCTGAATAATTGAAGTTAACTCTATTATTAAATGTGCCGTATACTGTGCATAGGAAAATGTTACTATCCTATGGTTTCATACTACTCTCCTCTACTGATGTGCTTAAAGTTTTTATTTTTAGATAATTTTAGATTTACCTGCAGTTGTAAGAAATAGTAAAGACAGTTCCTGCATACTTTTTACCCAGTTTACACCAATGACAGCTTTTCCATAACTATAGCACAATATCACAACCAGAAAATTGACATACAATCCACTGATTTTTCTTAGATTTTACTAGTTTTAAATATACTTGCTGATGTTTATTTAGCTCTATGTAGTTGTACAAGTACCGCCAATACATCAAGATACAGTGCAGTTCATCACAAGAACCCCTCATGTTACTTTTAATGATGCAGTCACCTCTGTATATGTTCAACCCCCAAACTCCTGGTGACTACTAATCTGTTTTCCATCCTTAAGATTTTGTCACTTCAAGAATATTACATGGATTTAGTCAAACGATACATAGCATTTTGGTACTGTATGTTTTCACTCAGCCTAATTACCTCAAATCCATTCAAGTTTTCATGTGTATTTTTTTTTATTGCTGAGTAATTTTCTGTGATATGAATTTTCCAGGTAGCTTAATTATTCACCTTTTGAAAGGTTTTTGCGTTGTTCCTAGTTTTCAACTAGTGCAAATAAAGCTGCTATGAACATCTGTGTTCATGGTTTTATGTGAACATCGTGTTTATTTCTCTGGGGTAAATGTGGAAGAGTGCAATTATTGGATTGTATGGTAAATCCATGTTTAGTTTTACAAGAAACTGCCATACAGCTTTTTAGAGTGGCTGTATCATTTTACATTCCCACCAGCAATGTGTAAGTGGTTTAGTTTTCTCCAGAATCTCGCCAGCATTTGGTATTATCTAATTTTTTATTTTAGCCATTCTGATAGGTATGCAGTGATATCTCATTGTGGTTTTAGTTTACATTTCCCTAATGGCTAATGACGCTGAATATCGTTTCACGTGCCATCTGGAATCCTCTTCATTGAAATGTTTTTTGCTTATTTTGTAATTAGATTTTTTCTTCTGCTTTTTTTTTTCTTTTTCATAGATGTGTTTCCAGAGTTCTTTATATATTTTAGCTACGAATCCTTTGTGGAATTTATTCCACGAAGACATGTTCTCCCAGCATACATATTTCCTTTTATCCTTTTCACAATGTCTTTTACAGAACATCTAATAATTCTGAGTAAATCTATTATTTAGCTACTGAAATGTCATACCCCTTCTTGAAATAATTTAGCACACAAATTACTTAACAAATATATTTTTAAAGTATTTATTGTGTAGGCATTAAAAATTGGCTGAAGCATTTTTAATTTTCTAAAAGCGCAGAGGCATGTGGAAAGTTCTAAACTCTAATGTCTGGAACTTTGGAACTGACTTTGGTACCATCAAAACTAAAGGTGTGTTTCTGCTTTTTAACAGGTTCGGTTGCCACTGCGTGCCGTGATCCAGGTGTTCCCATGAATGGAACTCGAAATGGGGATGGCCGAGAACCTGGGGACACTGTTGTTTTTCAGTGTGACCCAGGATATGAACTTCAGGGAGAAGAAAGAATAACCTGCATTCAGGTAGAAAATCGATACTTCTGGCAGCCCAGCCCGCCAGTCTGTATAGGTATGAATCAAAGAACAATTAAAATTTTATATAAGTATAGAATGGTTATAAATGTGCATTGGTATCATTAATTAAGAGCAATGTTCTAGAACAGGTTCTAATATGAAAGTCTAAGATTTCAGAGGTCTATGAACCTCCAAAAAATGTACAATGACCCATATTTAAATGACCATTATCTTTCCCCTGAGGGACAAATCCATAATTTTAGTAGATTCTCAATGGTTCTAAGGCCCTTAAACAGTTAAGAAACAAAGCCCTTGAAAAATCCTGATCTTTCTTTATCTACTATATAAATGCAATTATACGCTGATTTCAATATTTAAACAGTGATTTAGACTCTACACTTTAAATGGGCCATATTGATTTTGCCTTTACAATGGTTATTTCTTCTAAGGAAAAAATGTTATTGGAAACTTATGCTTGCGTTCCAAAGCTTTAATTTTTTCATTCAATTTATGTATTCTGAAAGAATATTAGTTTTGAATTTGATGACCTAAGGAGTTGTTGCTGTTTCATGCCTACTTCCAACTACCTGCTGTTGGTCTCCTGTTCCATTCTTGAAACACCGTTAGACTCTAGAAAATAAGATGCATATTATTTCTCTGCAGGGTCTGAGAAAATGTTAGAGGGATATACCACCCTTGGAATAAAAACAGTGAGAAAACTAGATAAATAGTGTTTGTTTCAAAATCTCATTGTTAACTCTTTACATCAACCTAATTTAATCTCAAACATTTTAGCTTAAGTACTTTAGAATTGGTGTCATTTAAATTTATATATAGTACATTTTGACCAACATATGTCCTCTCTACTCAAAATTTTATTTCTTTACATACTCTCTTCCTTACTACACTGCAAGCAACTTGAGAGAAACTTCCATTGCTTGCTCATCCATGTATTTCTTATAATATTTAACACAGACCAATTTAGCACATTTAAGAGAGAAAGTCTTATTTTTTTTTACTTAATCACACTCATAAATATATTTTAAATAATCATTTCACAGTGTTTTTCAAACATGGTAATAGTGGACAAATTCAATGACTCTATTATTTAGATTTATTTTACCCCATTTTGTAATTTTTTATACTACAGTTGCAAACTCAAAATTTATTAGTCACTGAATGTGTTGTCGGTATTGACTTAAATGTTGAGTCTCTCTTAGTAAAACATAATGGAAGCTTCTTGTTCTTGTGAAGCTACTTTCTAGTGAAGTGAAACTAAAAAATCAGAATTGTCACATCACATTTTTTTTTGTATTTTATATGTTGGCATTTTAAAAATACTTGATGCACAAAATAAAAGTCATTCAATAGCTCAAACAAGGCAGGGAATGGGTAGACAGTTCTAGACTTCTGTGAAAAATGAGGCACATGTCAAAGGAAAATTATATTATAGAGACTTTTTTTAAAGCACATAATAAGGGCATAGCTTGAACCAGTTCAGATTTGGCTGTATCTCCCTTTGTACTTTATATTTCCATTTACACTTTTTCATGTCCCACTGCAAGATTCTAAATCATCATATATCACTTAATTTATATTTATTTTAACAAACTCATAGAAGCAAGCAATAAGTATTTGTAAACAAACGAACAAAAAAGACTGAAACAATGGCATTTCAAATTTGTCTATTACTCAGTTAACCTGAAAAAAAGTTCAATTAAATTAAAATGTCACATTCCAATTAAATAGAATTTAACTGAGTATCTCGTAAAGAGAATCTTTGTGTCAAGAGCAAACGACAGAACACCACAGACTTACTATAGAGTTTCTTGCTTCATTGTGATTCTCAGACTGGGTTAAAAAGGTGCTGCTTGTTAGAATAACCAAAGGACTCTATTATATGTTTTATGTTTAGAATTCTAAAATATTGAACAGCTTTTTATTGAAATCCTAGTAACTAAGATACAAAACAAAGGAAGAATTTTGAGATAGGTTATTATAAAATTCCACTTGTAGATATGACTTTTGCAAGTCCTAATTTTAGGGGGGAAAAACAGTTAAACACTAAATCTTACTTAAATTGAGCTGATTGTGGAAAGATTTTTGTATGGATTATGGGCTGCATATTATTTTTGGTAGGAAAAGATAGCTTGAGGAGAAGATATGCATTAGAGCTTCTCTGAGGAAGAAAATAACCTAAAAATAAAATGTCTGAAAAATTGCTAAGGCTGCAGAAAGCTTGACCTCTGAAACTGATAAGACAGAACTCCATTATTGGCACCACTATGCCCAAGATTAAACCCTGAACTTTTTAGAAACTCCATAAGTCTATGTCTCAGACCCTGGAGCATAAAGCATTTTGCTTGCATGTAGAAACAGCCTTATAGCAAGTACCAAACAGAAGGACATCATCTTTAAGAGAGTTAATAGAATTCATTCCAACAAAATTGACAGTGTGAAGATTACTTTGACATTGCCAGAGGGAAAGTAGCAGCATTCAATATGAAGGTAAATTACAAAGCCATTAGTGCGGGTGGGCTGCTGAGACAGACAGTAAACACAAGTAAAACTGAAGTGGGGTGAAAAATTAAGAAGATTATGAAACAGTTGTCAATAGTTGCCTGTATAATTGCCTCACAAGAAACTACAATCAGAAAAAAAAATATTGTCAGAATTTCATGGAACCTAACAGAAAATTTAATTTATAAATCTAGTTGACATAAAGATAATTTTATTCTTAATGCTTTATCATTAGATACATTAAAAATATGCATTTTTTCAAATGGTATTAAGGTTTAGTGTATTTAAGGCAAAGAGAATTTTCTTAACTCACTGAGTGTTTGAGATGTATAAATGTCAGATAATGTTTTTGATCATTCCAATGGCTTTTGTAGATTTTCAGAATCAATTACATCAATAAAATATATCAGACAAACCTTGATAAATTTAAATAATGTAATTAAAAGAATTTTAGAGGGTTTTATACCCAAATAATAATATAATCACAAAATATATCCAGTAAAATACTTAAAAATGTATGCAATAGATATATCTATATATTTTATGAGAAAGGATATCCCTACATAAGTGTATATATGAATATGCATATGTGTATAAAACTTCTAACAATAAAAACACCAATGTTCCCTGTGAGAAATAAGGAAAATTGAAGCAAATAGTGCTCTATCATATGACACATAACCCCACAACTTAAACACATGAAAATAAACATGAGGAACATTTTGTTATTATTTCTGTCTTATATGCATAATGCATACATACATTTGCTATTAGACATATTTTCTATTGTTTTCAATCACATTAATTTTACACGTATCAAAGGCAAAATATGCTATTATTTTTATCAAAACACATAGGTACAAATTAGATTTGCACATTCATCTGTGGTCATCTTAATTATCTTCATAGTCAATACAAAGAGCCACTAACCGTTCCACAAACATGTTGAATGAACAGTATGTACTGAGTCCCAGGGATAAAGTAACATATAAGTCACAGCCTTAATCTCATAGATTAGTGATGAATTCAGACACCTGAAAGGGATATATAAATAAAGTATCATAAGGGAAATAATGGAGATAGGCAGAGGTTACTATGGATACCAAAGTGCATTGGAGGCAGATTAAGCAGAGCCCAGACTGGAAATTTTCAGGAAAAGTTCCTCGAGGCAGAGTGAACCTTGAAATGTAAATAAGAGCTATGTAAATACAGAAAGGCAAAAAGGCATTTCAGGAAAAACAAATTGTATGGGCAAATGCATGGAAGCAACAGGAACGCTTGGCAGTTTGATGGTAAGAGCGTGTAAATCATGTGTCTAGAGCAGTGGTTGACTCAAGTGGAAAGGTTGCAGGGATTAGATTATGAACACTACTAGAGCTGAGGCATTATCTTTTAGGTAATGTGAAACAACTGCAGACTTTTGTGCATGTGCATAGTATAATTAGGTGTTTTATTAGGGGACAGATGAATTGGAGGGAACTAGAAACATGGGAAACAAGAAGCCATTGTACTAATTCTGCAGGCAGGTAAAAAGGTCAGGTCTAGAAATGTGCTAGTAGACAAGGAAAGAAGGGATGGGTTGAAAAATATCTATGAGGATCTACAAAATAGAGTCTTGGTAGTGCTCCCTGTTAGATTGGATACAAGTATGCAGTGAAGGAAAGAGAAGAATTTTACATCTCTAGCTAGGAAATATAGGTGGATGGTAGTGCTAATCAAACAACTAAAGAACATAGAATAAAAAACACATTTGAGTTGAGGTTTGGATATATTGGATATTCTGTGTTTAATGTACCTATAGGCTACAGGTAGAGATAACCAGTGTGCATTTGGGCCTGTGGCCTAGAATTAAGCAGAGTAATCTGATGGAAAAGATAGGAAAAAAAGAGTCATTGGTGCATAATCAAAGAAAATTTTAAAAAATGGATATGGTTAACTAGGAAGAATGTAATAGATTGAAAATTAGGGATGACTAGGTAAGACACTTAGGGGAATAACAAAATAGTAAGATGAAATGAAAGAAAAAGTGCTTGGTGATGAGGCAGATCTCTATAAGGAAAATCAGGAGTTCTAAAAACAAAGAGAGTGAATTTACTCTAGTCAACAGTTAAAGGTGACTACAGATAGGCAGAGGAAGACAAAGGCAGGAAAGTCCCCATTGCACAAGTCAATGCAAAAGTCATTCCAGGGTGAGCTCAGGTGCCTGTGTGTCGCTGGCAAGGGAGCGAGTAATGACTGGCGAGACGGCAAGAGGTCAAAGTGACCAAATAAAGACATCTAGATCCTGAAGCACCAAAAAGGTCATTGTGTCTCCCCAAATATAATTTACTATAAAAATAAGGTTTCTCAACATGAATTCTTTGCTGTTTTCCTTTGAACTATAACAGAAGAAACCCTTTTTCCCAGTGGTGGCTTGCTTTACTAATCGTGTCAGCCTGTAGGTAAATACAGCACATAGATAAGAAAGAAACAATGCGATGAGACCTGCTTTTCAAAAGATTCCTTGTAAAATAAAAAAGTAAATTTGAGATAAGTAAAAAGAGGTTTTTATTAAGAAAGAATGATCGCAGGGTGGGGCAGCGGGGGCGGGGACGACTGTGGTAGGGAGATCAGTGTGAACATGAGAGGTACAGACCTCTCCTGTCAGGCAAAAGGCGTTTTCCCCTTATCGAGAGGCGTGCACAAGGCCAGAAAGAACCAGGCATGGGGAAGTGCGATGTAAGGGCGGCCAGGTGGGACAGTAGATCAGAGAACGTTGTACTGAGTCCAGCCCTTTCTAAGAAGGGGGTTATGTGATGGCTCAAGGCTGAGGGTGGGCCAAAGTTCAGGGACACAGCGGAAAGAGAGAAATGTAACCCAACTTTGATTACAATATTTAATTCTGATTGATCAGGGTGGACAAGCAGTTCAGTTACCCATTTAAGTCAAATAGTGGGAATTTGAAGGGTTTGTGTCTGGTCTTGTTATAGGAAAATGAGGAGGGGGGTTGTTGGAGGGGTCCCCATCCCCGGGCCTTGGACAGGTAGCGGACCGTGGCCTGTTAGGAACCAGCTGTGAGCCAAGCTCACCTGAGCTCTGCTCTGCCTGTGGTCCACTGCCCCGCTCCCCCCCGTCCTCAAGGGGTGAGCTACCATAGCTCATCTGAGCTCCTGTGTCCCGTCCAGTCCTCTGCTATCCCCCGTCCCCACCATCTTCCAAGAAACCTGTCCCTGGTGCCAAAAACAGTAAACTCATTAACTCATTTAACCCCACACAAAATGGTGAGAGGACTTCTACAGCAACCATCAGGTGAAATTCAACATTTTTTAGTTGGAAAAACAAGATTAAAGGAAGTCATAGGGGATATCACTTTATTTTTAAGATGAAAGAGACTTGAGCATGTCTGTGGACAAGGGAAAGAAGCTAGAGGGTACCAGAGATAAATGAACAAAGTTCTGAAGAAGAAAGAGGGATTTTGTGACCAGGTTGAGGGTGTTACTCTAGAGTGACTGAGGGACTGAGGCCAGGGTAGCAAGGGACATGGAGAAATATAGTAGTGGACATCCGTAATTTAGATGGCAAAAGTTCCCAAACTGTATTCATGACTTTGCATATCTAGACTCAGGCAAAGAATAGGGATCTGCTGTGTTACCAGAACCAGAATGTTCCTCCTTCCCAAAACAGTTTTACACTGTCCAAAAAAAAAAAAAAAAAAAAAAATGCAGAATGCCTTATAACTGAATGGTAAGATTTATCTGAGAAAACTATCATTTTAAAGGAAGAATTCTGATGTGCTAATTATACATAGGAGACCTCATGAGATCATGAGTATCCCAATCTCTGTCCCTCTTTCTGTCTCTCTCTCTCATTTACTTATAGTCATATTCCACCACCAGGAACCTCAATATCTTTATTTCTTTATTTTTCTGAAGCTACCAATTCTGTACATGTATGTGTGTGTATATATCTATACACACACTCACATTTTATATAATATACAGTTAGTCCTATTAAACATTATATATATAAATATATAAAACATTATATATATAAAATATAGAAAACATTATATATGTTAAAATATATAAAACATTATATATAAAAATATATAAAACATATATAAAATGTTTAATAGGCCTCACTTTATTAATAAGATAGGCAGCTAGAATTTAGGAATATCCTGACACTCTTTATATTGGGTTGGCCAAAATCTGTTACATTTTTCCATATGGTGGCTCTAGTAGTGCTTAGTTGTCTTTAACTTCATTTGAAACAATTTAGATTGCATTGTGACAGCCATCATATCAGCGTGCATTTGGAAAAAAGTCATACTTGGTGAAATTTTGTGCCATTTTAATATTCAAGATGGAAGAAAATACACAACATTTTCAGCATATCATGCTTTATTATTTCAAGAATGGTAAAAACGCAACTGAAATGCAAAAAAAAGAAATTGTGCACCATATGGAGAAGGTGCTGTGACTGATCAAATGTGTCAAAAGTGGTTCATGAAGTATCTTGTACCATTGACATTATGGCCAAATAATTCTTTGCAGTGGGGCTGTCTTATGCATTGGAATATGTTTAGCAGCACCCTGGCCTCTACCCACTGAAGCCAATAGTGGGAGATGGCCAACATTCTCAAAATATCCAAGTCAATAAACTTATTTGTTTGAAAATGAAAAATGTGTCTCTTATTTTACAGAAAATAACTAAACAGATTTCTGTGGCAAACCCAATAAGACTATTTGAGTCCTGACCAGTGTAGCTCAGTTGGTTGGGTGTCATACCACAGAGCAAAAGGTCCCACGTGCCTGGGTTGCCTGTTCAGTCCCCATGTACAGCCATGTCTAGACATGTATGAGACGGAATTGATTGAAGTTTCTCTCTCACCTCAATGTTTCTCTCCCTCTCTTTATCCCTCCTTTTCCCTCTCTCTAAAAATAAATAAACAAAATCTATTCTTTTTTAAAAAGAGTATTTTATTGTAAAATGCTGTAGGTTCTCAGAAAATTATCTGTTCTCACTCATAAAGTATATCAAAGGCTCTTCCTCCATAAATATCTAACAAGGTACCAGGAGGATGTAAAGAGGAGCCAAAAATCTTATATCCTATTATTCTACTTATTATTAGAGGTTTTATTTTGCTTTTTTTTTTAACTTTCCTAGGATCCGTCAGATATTTTTAGTAACCATGGGAAAACCATCTTTACCCTTCTTCTCCATTTTTTTCTTGTACATGAGAAAAAAAATAGAAAGGGACATACATATATATGTAAAAAGAGCTAAATTCAATACAGATATGTATATATGTAGTTAATATTTTAGTGTTTTTTCCTTGAAAGACAATGTAATATATAAGCATCGAGTGCTATGAAAAAGTCAGTCTATAAAAATAATCTCCTAAACCTTTTTACAAAAACTGTCTTCACAAATATTGATAGTTAATAAATTTTGTCAGTTACTTAAGGGATGTTCTTTGTTTGTTTCAAGCGCCCTGCGGAGGCAACCTAACAGGGTCTTCAGGCTTTATTCTTTCGCCAAACTTCCCTCACCCATATCCCCACAGCAGGGACTGCGACTGGACAATCACTGTCAACACAGACTACGTGATCTCCTTGGCATTTATCAGGTGAGCGCCTATACATTCCCGCATTTAAAAAAAAAAAATTGTCATCTGTTCTAATGTTTGCTTAGGCAAATTTTTATGTCTATACATGACATTTTTATTATTTCTTATTAATTCCAACACCAATCCTCTGCAGTCCACAGTTTACAAAGCCCTGTCTAACAGCAGAGATGTCAGTGAAGTTCAGAAGGCTGGTGGGTGAGCGTCTTCTGCAGGTTCCAGTGTATGGCAAACATGTTAAAGGTCGTGTGGTTTATTGACTCTCATGAAATGTGAGCTCTTTATAACCTTTTCTGCCTCCTTGTACTTGCCATCACAGCTTCAAGAAATTCAGTTTTTCTTAAACTTCAAGATGAAAAGGTCAGCACTTGAAGGATTTTTTTTTTCTTCCGTATGTGGGTCACCCACAATCTTTTGAAGCATCTAAACATCCATATGTGGCACCGCCATTGGGCTTGGGAAGACATAGAATCAATTTACCACCTTTGCTGGTGATCTCATTAAATCAAGCGGACAAAGAAGAGTTTTATGGATCCTCCTTGTATTTCTCAGCAGACTTGTCTCATGATAGAACTTTACATGAAATGTCTTCAAATTTGCAAATCTGTTGTTTATCCATGTACTTGGTTGCAGGGTTAGATCAGTACTGAAGCAAGAGAGAACAGAGCGTCTTGGTGAGAAAGGAGGCAACCCTGGCTCTGCTGCTGTCCCTATGTCACCCTGGGCACATTATTTGATTGAGCCTCTGTTTTCTCGCATGTAGCTAATAGCCTGTGATCACAAACCTGACCTACCTCTTCCTGTTAGCATTTCCTTGGGAGGATTAGGGATCAGCAAATCAAAAATGGCCTAAGTAGAAATGTTGCTAATCTTCAGTGTCCAAGGCCGAGGTACATGGACTCTGATAACACAACCCCTCCTTCTGCTAGTGAGTTAAAAGTGCTCAGTAGTCCTGTAAAAGATCAACCTTAAATAATTTTTCTAGTGTATTGGAGCTAGGTTAAAAAAATAATAATAATAAAGATAGTTAGAATTCATGAAAATTTGAAAAGAAATGCAAATGTATGGAATTTTTATTTTATAATTTGTAGTGATACATTGATAATTGGTAATAACAAAGCAACAATAATAATGTTAGTTACATGCCAGGACCCAGCATGAGACAACTTCCCAAGGTATTATTAATATTCCTATTTTACAGTTGAGGAAATGGCAATACTGATGTTAAAAGTGAAAAAAGTGTATGATATGGGGCCTTGTTATAAAATTATTCTAGTTAAGTAAATGAATGGTAAGAAGGCTGTTTCACATGAAGTGCATGACCTAAACTTGATTTACAGCTGTGTCACTTATTATGTGACCTTAGGCCACTCATGGCCTTGGGGCACTCATTAGATAAATGGAAATGATAATCCCCTCCCTATTCCACAGGATTATTGGTCAGAACAAGTTAATACTTATGAAAGTGCCTTATAAAATACAATGTATTATTAGAATGTACTGTCTTTCCAGTTTTTCAAGAAAAATGATCATTATAGTTAATATTCAAAAATTTCCTAGAAAAACACTGTTTTTGTTTTATTATCACTTTTAAAGAAGTTATGAATCAATATGTTGAAGTTTTTAATTAATCCCAAACTAGAAATTAAAAAGAAATGTACTGCAATCCAATCTTAATTGAGCTTTTGGCCTTCAAGGATAGCACGCACCACTGCAATATATCATTTACTGGTTTGTAGTGATTATCTCAAAAGTGAGATGGGTAAGGAAGTTGTAATTCTCACAAAATCTTAATGTTGAAAGAAATCTTAATGTTGAAAGAAAGCTTGTATTTTACCCTAAACCATAAGTAGTAAGTAATGAAATTAGGCCCTATTATTCTCCAACTTCCGCTATAATACCGCAACAGTTACCATAATTTAGACCTCATATGCACTGAAAGGTTTTAAGGGCAATTAATTGAATTCGACTTGTGAAGGTACTGAATAAATGAAAACAAAGTACAGCAATGTGGTGGTCCCCCAATTTTCTCAGGTTTCCGGGTCCCTTACAAATGGAAAAGCTGAGCACCTCTGCATTGCCCCAGGCTTTCTTCCCCACTGTTTACGCACGAGTAAGCACCTGGAGTCCTCTCCCTCATACGTGCCCACATGAAGGGTTAGAATTTGGGGGAAACCACCTCTTTACAACCTAGTGCATTTGGAAATATCTCTTACCTAACAAGTTTCTTATTTAGATTCAAGGGTGATAAAACTTGTAAAAAGAGGTTCTCCACTGATGGATGTTCAACAATGGCAAGATTTATTGGTTTTACTATGAACTTGTTGGCTTTTCTTAATGACCCGATTAAGTCCATTCTTTTCTCTACCAAAATATGAGCTAGGTGATAGACAAATGATAGCATATGTTCTGCCTTATAAATATGTAGGTTCTATAATCATTATGGGGCAATTATCATACTTTGGAAGGTTTCTTAGGCAAAATTAATTTGCAAATTTTGCAATATTAAAATATTAATTCAGAAAATTCACATGCTAAAATGTCTTTATTTGCACATTATTTAATTTTGACAAATAGCATATTAGTTTGATTTCTTCTACATTAAGTTCTAAAAGAAGAAAATGTATTTATTTTCAAAAAAGGTATACCTAAAACTATATGGCACTTCATTTGGATAATTTATATGCAAATTTATATCTCAAACTTTTGTTTGAATCTGATATGCACAGTTGAGTTTTAAACAGTGAAACTGCTTATAAATTTTGAAATTCAGGGCAAGTAATATCATTGATAAAGAAAAAAGAGGTTTCATTTTCTGATGCAAGATATCCAAATGAAAAAATTAAAAATGGATATTGTCCTCCACATTTTACTGATAGAAAAATAACTTACGTAAAGGTATATAGTTGAAACAGAATCAAGGCTTGAGCCTACACTTATGACTCCAAAACTTACACCCTTTCATTAGATAAACTGCTTGCCTTACAATCATTTGTATTCCCTGTAGACACAATGCCAACTTACAAATACTTGAAAATATCAAGATGTCTTTTCTGTTTTTCACTGCCGACTTGACATTCATATTCAGCATATTGTTGCCAGGCAAGTTTTCAAATTAACTTATTTTTGAAGGAACTGTTATTATTTTTAAAGATATTAACTCTATTAATATATGATTATATGACTTAAACTTAATTTCTTAGTAATAACCATTCCACTTCCTTCTCTCTCTCTCTTTTTTAGTTTTAGCATAGAACCAAACTATGACTTCCTCTATATATACGATGGGCCAGACAGTAATAGCCTACTAATTGGAAGTTTTCAAGACAGCAAGTTACCAGAGAGAATAGAAAGCAGCTCCAATACCATGCATTTGGCTTTTCGGAGTGATGGATCTGTTAGTTACACTGGATTTCATTTGGAATATAAAGGTAAGTGTGAACATTTGATTTTAGCATCATGATTTAAATTTTGAGTATTTTATACAGGAGGATAATTTTGTATTGACTGTTGTCAGTGGTTAATATCTGTGCATTTCCTAATGCAGGCTACCTGCAATTCATCTCCTGAAAGAGCTCTGACTTTTCCTATCAGTGAGAAGGAAATTAGCATTTCCCTAATTACTAGCAAAGGAAATGTATCAGCAAACAAATTAGCAATTAGTATATTCTGAGAGTTGGCTGAAACCACAAAATAATAAAAAAAAGGACTTTTTTTTGGAAGCTGAAGATTCATTTAAATATTTTTTTATTGAGAGACTACTTTCAGTGATAAAGAGAAAAAGGAACAGTGTTTCAGAAAATGTCTAAAGGTACTCAAATATGTCAATATTCAGAATAAAGATAATAAAATATAGTGATAATTAGAATATTTTAGTATATTTTGCATGTATTTAAATGAATTAATATTGCAATGTCTATGAATGCTTATAAATATATGTTTCTTAAGTTTTATTCTCAATGATTATAAGAACAAATTAGATCTTAGTAGTTTAAAATTAAAATTTATTTTTTCAATAATTGAGTTCATAGAGGACATACTGATAATTCAACTCAAGTGATCAGTTGAGCTCTGAAAATACATATTTTGGATTTGTTACTTACCACTTGGCCTTTTTTTATTATGAAGTTCTTTCAATAACTGAAAATTATATGAAATAATACCATAAACGAACTGTCTACCATTTAACTTTACAAACCTTAACATTGTGCCATATTTGTTTCATATCTATTAATGCTTGTTTTAAAAAATATATAATATCACATATACAATTAAATGTCTATTTTGATCTTCATGGGAACTGGGTTTATCTCTTCAGGGCTATCAAAAGAATTCAGGATAAATTCCACAACTTCACACAGCATGGGTTAAGGAAGGCTTTTTTAGCAAAAGGAAAAACTCACAAGTTAGCAAGATACAGTTCCTTGGAGTCCTCCAATATCTTCATCATTTCTTGGAAATGCCTGCCAGGGACAAGGTGTCTGCTGGACATGGTCATGGTATGGATTTTATTTCATCAGGAAGACTGAGCCTTCTGTTGGGTCTCTCCTTTTATAGAGAAAAGTAGGAAAATGACCATGTCACCAGAAGAATATACAGGTTGCTTGATACCAGGCAGTGAGGGTCTGGGGCGTCAGCTATTCACTGGAACTGTTTGCAGTGCTAACTGGTCCAGACTGGGACTGTGGGGAAGTTTAGACCTTTTGATTGCAGGCTAGGAAGCATCTTATGGAGAGATCAGTCTTTTTAGTTAGAATAGGCTCCCAACCCATGTGGCAGGACCCACCTAGCTGATGATCTGGGCACACCATTATGAGCCCCCAGGCTATTTTCAGACAGCCATACTTTTTGTATGACAGTACTTCCCTAATCCTGTATTTGGTGCTCATCTTTTCCATCTTTGAAAGCTTACACATATTGTTATATTTTCTATCATGCATGTATTTTATCCTATATGCGTAATTTTAAATTCCCATCACGTACATATCTTTGTGCAAAGTTCTCCCTTTGATTTTTTTGAGATTTATTAATGATAGAGACCTGTAGATTTAGTTTATTACTTTCTTTATCATATTCCATCAGATGGCTGTATCATAGTTAATGTATAAATTACTTTAATAGACACCTAGGTTGTTTCGGGTTTTCATTATCAGAATTGAATCATGATGAAATGAAAATTTTTTTACATGCCTTTTTCAATATTTCCGTGAGCATATTTTTGAAATAAATATATATTAAGAGAGGGATTATGGAGTCAAAGGATAATCTAATTCCATGTTAATCTAAATCTAAATACATATTGCCAAATTATTCTCAAAAGGGTTAACCAATTTATATTCAACAAAAAGAATGCGTTTTAGAAATGGGTTACATTTTTTTGAGATATAATTGACATAACATTGCATTAGTTTTATATGTACAACATAATGATTTGATGTATGTATATATTGTGAAATGATTAGCATACTAAGTTTAGGTAGCATCTATCCCCACCCATAGTTCCAATTATTATTATTTTTTGGTGATAAGATCTATTTTCTTGGCAACTTTGAAATACACACAATACAGTATTGTTAACTATAGTCCCCATGCTGTGCATTATATCCCCAGATCTTATTTATCCTATAACTGAAAGTTCGCATCTTTTAATCACCTTTACCTATTTCACATCCCCCTGACCCTGAGCTCTAGCAACCAGCAGTATGTTCTCTGTATCTATGTGTTTAATTAATTAATTAATTTAGATTCCACATACAAGTTACATCATACAGCATTTGTCCTTCTCTGTCTGACTTATTTCACTTAGCATAATGACTTCAAGGTCTATCCATGTTGTCACAAATGATATAATTTTCCTCTTTTTTTATGGCGAACCATATTCCATGTATACATATACTACAACTCTTTATGCATTCAACCACTGATTGACACTGAGGTTGTTTCACATCTTGGATATTGTAAATAATGTGGCAATGAACACAGGGGTGAAAATGCCTTTTCAAGATAGTGATTTTGAGAAATTCAATATTTTTGAATAACAGTGCTTTTCACACTTGAAAGTTGTCAGTCTCAAAAGTGTTAAATATTACCTTGTTGTCATGTTTATTGCCTTTTCCCAAATTACTATTAAGTTGATCATCCTTTTTTCTCTTTAGCAGTTTCTCTTTTTGTTGATTTCATATTCCCATTGTTGCACATTTTTCTAATCACTGTGTTACTTTTTAATTTTTAAGAAATATTTTGTATTGTTAATATTAGCTCTTTATTACCTGGGTTGTATAACATTTTTACCACCACTTTGACAAGTGAATTCGCTTTATTTCTGGTCTGTTTTGCTATACAAGAGTTATAAACATCAGTATCAACATTTAACCTTCCTTTTTCTTCATTGTCTATGCTTTTTATGTCTCGATTTAAGAAATCTTTATTATGAAGTCATAAATGCATGTCTTAAACTTTGTCTAAACCTTTAAATGTTTATTTTTCACCTTTAATTTATTTCATGTATTTAGAGTTTATTTTTGTGTAAGCTAGGAATCCAATTTAATTTTTTTCGTATGGATAATCAACTGTTCTAGCACCATTTATTGGCAGATAATACTACTGCTGTCAAATATCTGGTTCCAATATGTCAGCTCTTAAATTCTCTATTCTGTTCTATTGGCCTAGTTTTCTATGTCCAGGCCAAAACTTTTCTGAATTTTACTGCTATAGCTTTAATATAAGCTGTTTTTTCCTAGTCAGCACATACTTTTTTTCAATGTCAAATTGAAACAGTGATATTACTTAGGCAGAGTACACCACCTCATTCTTCTTCAAAAAATCTCATTAACAAATGAAATATTTATGGTTCTTATTAGCCCAGACAAAAATGTATTTATAAGTCAATCATTAAGTATGAATTAAACAAATAGTGTGTAGTTATCACTACTAGGTGCAAAGTATGATACAAACTTTATAATTGTATAGATGTTATGCTTATTACATATATCAATAGCTGTATGTCTTTATGAATAAAAGGGAAGCAAGAGAATAGTAACGCTTTAATGTTTTTCTTTTTTTTTAAGATTTTATTTGTTTATTTTTAGATGGAGGAAGGAGGGAGAGAGGGAGACAATTAATGTGTGGTTGCTTCTCTTGGGTCCCCCACTGGGGACCTGGCCCACAACCCAGGCCTGTGCTCTGACTGGGAATTGAATGGGCAACCCATTTGTTCACAGGCCAGTGCTCGATCCACTGAGCCACACCAGCTGGGGCAAATGTTTTTCAATTGAATCTTCTTCAAGGAACATTTTCCAGCTCTAATGTCAAACTTTTTCATTAAAATAAGTATTAAGGTAGTTTAAATTCTTTATGAAAACTTCTGAAAGTTATTTTATAAAAATAAAAAATATATCATAGTTCAGATATAAACTTTGTTTATGTTTACTTGTATCTTCCAGTCAACATCTTCTACTATACTTTATTGGAGAATATAAGGCAAAGGACTCGTATCTAGGGTCTATTCAGTAAGAAAACTACAAATTAAATAAATTAATTAAATAACACTAATCATTCATGAAAATAATGCTATCAACTTGATAAGTTTTTTAAAAAACTAAAAGTCACTTTTTCGTCTACTGCCTAGACCTTTATATGAAAATTCTCTAAGCGTTTTAAAAATTTCCAGATGTAACTGCTATGGCAACATGAAAATAAATGGCAGTGTTATTCATAGGAAGCAATTCACCAAGGATTTAAATTAGTAAACATAACAATGAGATAAGTGAGTCCTCTCAAAATGAGACTAGCAATGTAAAACTGTTGCACAGACAATATTTTTAATTTGTTGGCCATAATTTTTCTTCCTCAAAAAAGTAAGATATTTGAATTGTAGATTCACTGATATGTCACTGAAACTTTTGGGAAAACTTTAAAGAAGAAAAAAGCAAACTTTTGAAAAGATGAATGTTAGGACGTTAGACTTGTCAGATATTAATCCTTTTAAGTAGCAATTTCAATCCTTCCAAGGATTGAAATCCCTCAAGGGACTTAGTTCAGTCTTATGGAGGCCTGCTATAAACGCTAGGTTGTTGTTCTGCCTAGAAATCACATTGTGTTTTCCTGCTTGTTTAAGGAAAGACTCAATGTGAGATTTTATTCTTAAAAATAAACAAAGCAATCCCTGCAATATTAAAGCCCTGTTCTTAGTGACCAAATTTAGTATTCATCCTGCTGATTCTTACCTGACAACAATGATGTGTAAATATTTTACTTGGGAAGAAACATAGTTTCTTGGATTGGAAAACAATTTTTAAAGCAAAGTCTGAACATAATAAGTGGGTACAAATTGTGTGTGTATACACGTGTGCACGTGTGCATGCTGGCATGGGCACATGCACTTGGGAGATCAAGGCTTTAGCTTTGGACTGTAGCTCAGAAATCGGGTTTATTTGACTTGCGCACTCCAGTGCACTTTCTCCCTTTCATGCCTCTAATCTCCCTTTGACCTAGTCAGCTCATTATCTCTTAATGTTCAGTTCATCTGTCAGTTCTTCAGGTAGGTTCCTGAAAGCTTCTTCTTTTGCAATACTTATCACAATTACAAGTATTTATTTAATGTAATTCTTAATAGACTGAAAATGCCATGAGGGCTAGAATATTTTCTAATTGTCTGCTGCTATATTGAGTTAGTCGGGTAGTGGGCTCTTAAGTATTGGTTGACAGAAAAGAAGGAAGGAGAGAAAGTGGCTTTCTTCGTTCCTCTGATATTCTGTTGAAATCATTTAACTGTTCATTCTACCATTCCTCTCTTAGTTCTAATGGGAAAATCTTATATAGCGTTCTTCCTAAAACACTACTTTCTCATCATTTCCTGAAAATGTTAAAGTGCTTTGGACTCTGAAAAAAATTTTAAAGATTTTATTTATTTATTTTTAGAGAAGGGAGGCAGAAAGAGAGAGAGAGAGAAACATCAGTGTACGGTTGCACTATTGCGACCCCCTACTGGCGACCTGGCCAACAACCCAGGCATGTGCCCTGACTGAATCAAACCGGCGACTCTTTGGTTCTCAGGCCAGCACTCAATCCACTGAGCCACACCAGCCAGGGCTGAACTGTGAAAACTTTTATGAATGGAAAAAATATATTTTTACTGTTGCAATTAATCAGAGTTGAATATATTAATATAATTTCTGTAATAGCCAAGCACAGAGACATTGTTGACTTAAATTCCAAAGATGCCATGAATCATATCTAGAGGAACACCTACCTCCTGACTTCCCATTAACATAAGATAAACTCTCATGTAGAAAATCACATTTGTTATTCTGAATTTGTAATGGTGCTAGCATTACACATTTCTCTGTTATTTCTTAAGTCAATTATAACAATAATATAATGAAAATATTAAGGTATTACCAGATCATTTAACAACAAAGTATTTTACGGCCTGTTTTCAAAGTGTACAAACCAGTCTACTTCTCTATGTATTTTCAAAATGTTCTCTCAGTCTCTGTAGGTCACCAACTGGGTGCACAGAAAACAGTTCCTTTCTTGTGAATGGACTTTAACAATTGCCTGGTTCTATTAGCTTTGAAAGAGCGTGGCTTTGACAGACTCTCTGTCTGAAAAGCTATTGGTTTAGGTATTATATAAAGATTTTGTTGCTATCTTACAATGAACAGACCTCTGATAGAAATGGGGGAATGACTAGAGCAAGTAGGTTGAGAGAGATGTTTTCAGGGCAGAAAAAAAGTGTCTTTCATTTTCCTATTAGTGCTACAATGAACTGAGCTCCACATAAGCAGTGATATCATGGAATGGATGCACATTAATAAAGAAATATTAAATAAGGAAATAAGTCCTTTTTATAATAGACTCTAAAATCCTATTTTTGGCTATATATATATATCTATATATATGTAGATATGTATATAGATATAGATATGATACTAATTTTAATGGGAAAACCAATGAAGTATTTTATTCTCTTACTAATTAATATGAATTAGCAAAATGGTCAGATATGGTTAAGGGCTGCTTTAGAAGTCCAGCACTCGGAGGCTGAAAGGGTGCTGATACTTTCCTTCAGTGGTGATAATGCAGAAATCTTAAAGGTTGTGTAGAAAACAGTATTTTAAAACAATTCATCTTGCATCAACATTGTTTTACAGCAAAACTCCGAGAGTCCTGCTTTGACCCAGGCAATATAATGAATGGCACCAGACTTGGAATGGATTATAAATTAGGGTCAACAGTCACCTACTACTGTGATGCTGGTTATGTTCTTCAAGGTTATTCAACACTCACCTGTATCATGGGAGATGATGGAAGACCTGGATGGAATAGAGCCTTACCGAGTTGTCATGGTAAGAAACATTTTTTTTATTTTTTGCTGAGTTTTTTGTTTGTTTGTTTTTTTAATCCTCACCCAAGGACATGTTTATTGATTTTAGAGAGAGAAGGGAGGGAGAGAAACATTGATGTGAGAAACATTGACTGATTGTCTCTCGCTCATGCCCTGATTGGGGACCAAACCCACAACCCAGGCATGTGCCCTGACTGGAAATCTAGTCCACGGCCCTTTGGTTTATGGAAGAGGCTCCAACAAATCAAGCCACACCGAGGGCTGCTAAGTTTTTAGGGTTTTGTTTGTTTGTTTGTTTGTTTGTTTTAATTAGAAGGAATCAATAAGTGTTTAAAGTCATTTCTACACTTTTAAAACATCAACCATTTAACATATAACCTACAAATGTGGTATAGCAATGCAGAGATTTTATCAAGGATTTTTAGATTAAATGCAATAAAAGCACATTTTTGGAAAGTGTTTATATTCCCAGGTGTCTCTAAAGCAATGTGCATATGATAGTAGGCGAGCTAGCTGAGAGCAGCAAGAATGCCTCTTTTCTTCATTTGTGCTCACGTCTTACGGGATTGCCTGAAATCTTAGGTGCTCAGAAAACACTGGCTGAGTAAATGAGGAACAAAGAGTAGTAAATGAGGAACAAACACGCTGAAACTGATGTTTCAACAGAAGTAGATCAATGCAATAACTGAAATGTTATCAAGAATTGGTGATAAATCTTTATCTGAAACAGGGATATAGGAAAATAAATATTTCTCCCAAGAATTAGCTTGTGTAAAAGTGACAACCAAATTGGAGCTGCTCAGCAGCTCCAGGAGCACAAGGAAGACCCAAGGACACAGAGGGGTGGAGAAGGACCTAAAACTACCTTCAGTGACATAATATCAGGTATGAAAGTTGCCAAGACTGCTACAGCTAGAGTTAGCAAAAGACCAGTCATCAGAATGAATTTGATGAAAGATCAGACAGTGATCATAGCCAGGAAAAGACCTAGACAAAGTCTTAGGAAAAAATACATTCAAGGGGGAGATACAATATTTTTTAGTTTAAGGTGGTTACTGATAGGAGAGGCACCTTCTCTTGGGGAGTAGAATTTGCTAAGCAGTTAGCTGCAGTAAATGAACAGCTTTTGGGAATGGTTTTGACTGGACAACAGTGGGCACAAGAAGGGAAACTGTGAAAGTCCCCAGTTAACAATGAAGCAGGTTTTGATGATGGTGGTCCAGAATGTTATGAATATGTATTTCTGGATACATTCCTAGAAGATTTTCCAAAACAAGGACGAGTTCACAATTTTGTGGAACTGGTGACTTGTAGCCTTTCAAAAAAAAAAAAAAAAGCCCTATACCTGAGTGTTACACAGAAAGTCAAACACAGACTGATTTTAGAAATGATTTTAATGAAAAATAGACATTTTAAAAGGAAGAGACAGAGTTCAGTTGTAGACCATGGAAATTTTTTTTCAAGCTGTTGGAATTGGATATTATAACTGAATAACATAATATTATTAGAAAAATAGCACTGCATGTTCAAAAATCATATGCTTTTCTACACCTATATTTATGAGGGTAGAGATACACTGAAAACAACACTCCATAAGGAGAGAGAAACAATAATATCACAATGTAAAGTGATCACAGAATCTCTAGACAAGTGAACGATCCTAATGCATTGTACACACGGACGTGGAGACGATACCCTCTAGGGCAGGTTTTCCTAACTGCGAGTCACCAGCAGTGAGTCATAAAATCAATCCACTGGGTCATGACTAGCATTCTTATAATTGACTTAAAGTTCAATAAAATATAATAAAAATAAAATAAGCGAAAACCATTATAATTCAAAGAACACAGTAAGGATAAATATTATTTGTGGAACTTTTACTGGTTATATACAGAGATAAATAAAATGCAATAAATATACCTATTCAAGTGTGTGTGTTTGCATGTAGGCATTTGTTTTCTTTGGTATAAAGTGTATTGCTTATTGTGAATTTCAGTGGGAAAAATACCCCAACAGCCCTGATCTAATAGTTGAAAGTATGGATTCCTGGTGTCTGATACACATGGTAATTTTTCCTACTTGTATGATATATTCATAGATTAGAAGTATATGTGAATGATTTCTGGCTTAAACGCAAGTCATTTAACTTCTCTAGGCTTATTAACTCATCTCTAAAATGGGGAAAATTAAAATTCTTAACTTCAAAATGTTGTTATAAGGAATAAAGAAAAGGTAGATATCTACTAAATGGTCATTTTGTTAATGTTAGAAGAGCTGGTTAGTTCTTGACTTGATCATTTCGTCTATCAAAAGATGAAGGAAATAAAAATAGAACTCATTACTTTGGATTTAATTCTCCCAAAGAGAAAAAGAAAAGAAAAATAGATACATGGAAGTTAATAAGAAATTTAAGAAAAATAGTTATTGTCCTAGAATTCAGAGCTATATAAAAGGGAAATCTGTTTATAGCCAGAAAAACATACTAAAACATTTTTCAAAATTTATTCTCAGTAATCATTAAGAAACTATGGAAAATTTCAGGAGCCAGACAAAAAAATAACGAAAAATTCTGATGAGTAAACTCAAAGGATACAAATAATTTTAGATCAAATGAGTAGGTGCTAAACACTGGGATAAATGATTAAATAGATGGTTTTCATTGATTGCAGTAAGAAAGACAAGTGTACCAGGGTATAGCATGCATTCACTAAGAATATACCTTCCTAAAATAATCCTAGCCTTTTCTACTAGTTTTTTTTTTCTTTACTGATAGGTCATAACAATGCCAATATCAACATGGAATATGTTATAATATATAAAAATAAATTCTTCTGAACCAAAAATGTTTTAAGGTATCAATTATAGCCCAAATAAGTATATTGTTCCATGTTGGTTGAATAGTAATATATACAAACGATGTGGAGGAGAGAAGAGTCCTGGATACCAATCCTCTCATTGTGCCCATGTCTTGAGACAAGCTGAGCCTTGATTTTTAGATCACTAAAACTGGACAATAGCCCTCTTTCATAAGTTATTGTGAAGACTCAATTAACACAACACATACAGAGGGCCTAGTCAAGTTTTTAACAAGAAACATAGCACTGGAAAACATGCATTCCATGTTATATTTTAGTTGAAATACTATATTTTTGTCATTTTAATATTAATTAAATCTAATTATCAATGTTATTATACAGCTACATATTCACCCCCCCAGAACATACCATAGGAGTTCAGTATTTTTAAATTCCTTAAGAGATAAAAAAAATTCTACCATAACTAAAGTTGGATCTCCCTTGACTTCTAACCATAATGCCAAGGTATTATGGAAAACAAATATAAGTTATTCAATGCATGTTTAGCTATTAGAAAAAAATTTAAAATATATTTATTTTTAAAATGTGACCACAACTGTTAAATTCTAGTATACTGGAAGGGAAAAAAATCCCCATGTTTTAGAGTTAGATATATATAACTCCAAACAATGATTTAAAAACAAGAAGAAAGCCTGGGTCAGCTATGTAACCTTGTTCAAATTATTTATTTTGTATATCTAAGCATGAGGTAATATTGTATAATTTGTAAAGCTCTTGCAAGAATTATATTAAATAGCCCTGGCTGGTGTGGCTCAGTGGATTGAGCGCTGGCCTGCAAACCAAAGGGTCTCCTGTTTCATTCCCAGTCAAGGCACATACCTGGATTGTGGGCCAGGTCCCCAGTAGGGGGAGCATGAGAGGCAACCACACATTGATGTTTCTCTCCCTCTCTTTCTCCCTCCCTTCCCCTCTGTCTAAAAATGAATAAATAAAATCTTTTTTAAAAAAAAGAAAGAAAAAGAGTTATACTGAATAACTTATTTAAAACATTTAGTTCTGTGACTGTTACTATAGCACAATTTTTTTAACAGATTAACACATATCTATGTGTTTTCATAGTGATTGTATAAAAATCCAAAATGCACAGGACTGGCTGACTTTCAGATTTATTAATTTAATACTTTTTAACAGTCAAAATCAGTGTGTGAAGCATGTGCATTAGTGATAGAAGGGTTTGTTGTTCATAAGGATAAATTACTTTTAATTAAGATAAAGTTTATGTTTTTACTAAAATAAAATATGCATGGAGTAACTAAAAATATAGTACAGAATAGCTTACCATTTAAAACAATGATCATCGTCCCCACCCCCGTCTATTCTCCTATTTCTCAGCTGAGCCTTCTGATGATTTCTATTCCTATGTGCTCTAATGGCCCTCTCTGTGACCCAGCATAATGTATGAAGCTCTGTTTCTTGACTCACCAACTCTAGATAGTATATATTGATTCCCTGACATAAGAGATAAGGAGTTACATCATATCCACGGCTTCTCTCTTCAGTGTTCCAGAGAGATATTAATTTTGGTTGTTCTAGCAAGTGCCTTTGTCATTGTTAATTTGCTTATGCTTCTATTTCTAATTTCATCAGCCTCTAAGTGTTAGATGGCTTGTCTCTGCTTCTTTTCATGCTGAGTCTTTTGGACATTTTGACTGACTGGAGGCCTTTGCTTTAGAGTACCCAAGTTGGGGATTGGCTATTGGACTGTGATTCCTAAGTGCCAAAATAAGGAAATAAGGAAATAAGGCTTTTATTTTTTATATGAAAATAAACATGACCTTACTCTGCAAACTTTTTAAATGTAACCATGCATATTTTACTTTTTCATGTAACGTTGTCTTAGCCTCTCTTAAAAGACCATAATCTCATAAAGTCTTAGGCTGCATATTACCTTTTACCATGCAACACATTAGTTTATTCAAGAAGGCTCCAAATAAATCTTTTTTAACTTAAATCGAACCATAAGAATGTACAAAGTTTATCTCTTTTAGAGTATAGATTTTGATCATTGTTTAGGATTAAATGTAAATTTTAAATGTGAAGAAAATGTTTTTAAGAGCCTATGTTGGACACTGGGAGATTATATTTGTCAGAAGGAGATCCAAAATGATAGCATCCTGTGGTAAGTTCTGCTCAGCGATAAGAAACTCTGCATGTTATCTCATGAGAATGTCACATGCATTAAATGATAGCACAACAGGGTATCTTTACCTGCAAATAACTTTGTGATAAAAAAATGCTTTTAGAAAATAATTTATTTCTTTGTTATTTTTCATTTTTTAGAAAGTATCTTTAGAAACATTATTACCTTATAGCATTCTTATCCATAATCTGACTCAATGTTAAGTAAAGGTAATAAAACACAGATAGTGACTGATCCCATATTTTCCTCTTCATATTCATTATCTGACTTATTTCACCTAATGACATTGCATTTATTTATATAAACACATCTCTACCCAGACCTAGGGCACAAGCCATCTCTTACCTCTTGTCCTCTCTCTGAACTAGTTTCCTCCCTTCCCTGTTTCTTCGGTGTCTTCTGAACACAACAAAGTCTTGAAAGCGTATGTCAGATTACATCACATATATACTCAAAATCCACCAGTAGTTTCCTAAATCTGAACAAATGCCAAGAATTCTACAATGCTCTACTTAATCTGCCTACATGCACCCTGGCCTCTCTCCGGGTCTCCCTCTCTGCTGCACGACTGAGCCACACTGGCCGCCTTCTTGTGTCTTCAAAGCCCTGCTCGCATTTCTGCTGCCTGACTGCTGTTTCCGCAGCTCTCTGGCCGGCTCGCCCTCTGGCCCCTTCAGGCAGAGATGACCATTTTCCTTCGTAGTAGAAAAACTACTCCAATTCACCCTCCCTTTACTCCCTAAAGCTCCTAGGATAAATAAAAAAATTAAAACAAAGTACCCAGTGTAAAGAGACCCCTGATGTGTATAAAAGCCTTAGTTATTTTAGGGCTTTAGAACTTTAAAAGGTAAATCATTAAATTTGAGAGTACTGGCCATAATACAAATCAATATATATTTTTTTAAATGAACAGAAATTGACATATAACATCATATTTTCTTCAGGGGTATGACATAACAATTTGATATTTGTACATGTTGAGAAATAATCAAACAGTAAGTCTTGTTAATATCCATCACCACTCATTGTTATAAAGAAATGTTTTCCTTGCGATGAAGACTTTTACGATCTACTCCCTATCAACTTTCAACTATGAATACAGCATCATTAACTACAGTCGCCATGCAATATATTATAGCCCTGTGACTTATTTATTTTTTTTAACTGGACCAATGCAATATATTTTACCTTTTTTTATTGCCAGAGCATACAGTGAGCATCCAATTAATAATTATAATAATAAGACTCTAGGAATAAAGGCATTTGGACTATTAAATTTTTACTAGCTTGCTAATTTTTCTAAAGAAGAAATAGTATCATTTATTCCCATTTATAGGCATTCAACAGTACCAGTTATCAACCTGGTTCTGCACTTACTCCTAGGGGTCAAATGAACGCAGAATGGTCGTTTCCTGTAGAGAGTTACAATCTGATGAGATACAGACAAATAAGGTCCTTTGCTAGAAATAAAAACAAAGTACTCTGGAGCGCAGCATGAAGGTGTACCTGACCTAGTTACAAAGAGATCAAGAAAGCCTTCCTTATAAAAGTGATACATGAGCTGAATCTTAAAATTATAGATAAGAAGGAACCAGCGGAGTTACAGGGCATGAGGGGATGGTGTGTTTCACCCCTAGGGTTCAGCATATGTGATCATACGTGAATAAGAGTAAACAGGGAATTCTGAGTAGAAATTAAAGCAACTCAATAGGGCAAGTGCATAGAGAGGAGGAATGATGAGAGGTAATAGCTTACGTACCTGTGCTGAGAACAATTCGAAGTGTTGTACCCCTATGATTTTGTACCTCACCACAACCCCTTGACTTAGGGAGTACTAATATTCTCATTTTACAGATGAGGAAACCAAGACACAGAGAGGTTTGGTCACTTGCTCAAAGTCACACTTGTCTAACAGTCTTGTTTTGGAGTCCATGCTCTTCATCTCTGTCGTATAGGTAGGCAAGTTAATTCTTCAAATACCCTTGAATTGGTCTTTTTATATCTCTAGAGCCTAAGAGTGCCTGGCGTATTTTAGTTGGTTAGATGTTTCCTGAATGGATGGGTGGCACCAGGAATAAATGGTGAGATTTAGGGTTCTCTGCTTATTACTGAAATCTTCCTCCAGGCTAAGTGTGAGGATTACAGAGGTAAATTCCCATCAATAACTGATAAAAGCATTTATCTGAAGTGCAATTTTCCATTCTATTTTAAATCAACTTTGCACAGAATACAAATGGCAATAGATGCAGTCGGTGCTAACTCAGTTCTTTTGAAAACCTGCAACTTATTTGTAGTGCCTTTGTTGCACTCATGCTAACATAAGTTCTGGATTCTGGGGGAAAAAAATAAAAGAATTAAGTAACTCAATCACTGGTAACCTTTAAGTCTGTCCAAAGTGCATTAAGATGAATATGTTACTATTAGACATCCAGTATTTACCTGACATCATTCTTTGTTCAATTGCCAATTAAATATATATGGAATGATAAAAACTTTGAAAAAAGAAAAGATCCCTCTTACCCTAACAACTGAAGAAAAAAATTTGAAACAACCATAAAAACAAAAAATAAAATGTTCATTTTGTAATTATAGCTTTCTAAATTTAATGTTCTCTTTCATTAGTAGTCTCATACGGCCTACTTTTAATTAAGTCATATTGTTAAACTATATGAAGAAATAAATAACTTTTATTCCAGATCTTCTGTTTTAATAGCATAAATTACCTTGGACTAATTTCTTATTTTAACTATCCTTGAAGTGTATAGATTTTTGAGATGTGAAACAAATCTGGAGTCCCATTTCATTGTAAATGTATGTAGAGATTATCTAATCTAATATACTGAACCATTATAATTCTTTTTCATTTAAATACATGATATAGCCCTGGCTGGTATAGCTCAGTGGATTGAATGCCAGCCTGTGAACAAAGGGTCTCTGATTCGATTCCCAGTCAGGGCACATGCCTGCATTGCAAGCCAGGTCCCCAGTAGGGGGTGTGCAAAAGGCAACCACATGTTGATGTTTCTCTCCCCCTTTCTCCTTCCCTTCCCCTCTGTCTAAAAATAAATAAATAAAATATTTAAAAATAAATGAATATATGATATAGTTAAAGCATGTAGACAAAAGAATCATAAAACAAATACCTAGTGGTAAGTTATTCCTGAGTAATATCAAATAATCTGCCTTTCATCAGCTAAACACAGGAATTTTATTCATAGACATAATACAGATTATGTGGCAGAACAATGTTCTATAAAGAAGTGTAATATATTTTTGCATTGAAACAAGTTAAGGTAGCACTGCGATAAGACTAAAGCGTGCTTCATTTTCATACAATGGAAGGAAAGTATTTAAAAAGAAATGGGAAAAAAAGCTGATAGTATTAAGTACCTGCTATTTTCTAGGTCCTCTTATGCACATTATCACCCCAGTTGGCCTCCTGCCTGGTACTCTAGAGAATCATTAACATTGTTATAAATAAATCCCCTGTTGCTGTGGATTCTGGAGCATACTATGTAGAATTGCCCATGTGAAAAGAAATTTGATTGCAAATCAGTTGCTCAAATTCACAGAATATTTCCTTGTGACCACTGACATAGAGCTCATATTTAAACCGTTTTTATTTCCCCTGCCTTTGACATCTCAATCAGACTCCTTATCTCCGCAAAGACAGTCCCATGGCCCCTCATTTAACTAAGATGTTCCCATTCTCTAAGATGTAGTCTATTTTTAAGTCAGACTTCAAATGTGCCTTCCTAATGTGTTGTCAGGTGTTGCAGAAAAAGAGAAAACCATTTATTTATGCAGAAAACGGAATCAATCCAGTGATTCTTTCCTTACAGATGAAGAAAATAATGTATATAACAGTAATTATTAGAGCTCATGGTGTGATTCAAATTGTATTACAGGATGGTATTAAGATAATAAGGAAAGAGATCTAAGGATAGACAAATCTTTACTTTCAGTAGGGAAACAGAAATCCCACTGACAAAGTTAATTCCACAAAACCTTGAAGAGGGAGTAAGAGGTTTTATTATTGAATAAACATATCTGGAGTGCAGTGCTCATTGTAGGCAGTATCTGAAACATAGCACAAAGGCCAGACAGGATCTCACACAAATTTATAGAGTAAAAAAAAAGGTCAAATAGCACTATCTCTTTGAGAGACCAATTGATGTACCTTGTCTCATGTATATCTTGTTAAGGATCCTGAATTCATTTCAGAAGTATATGTTTATACTTGCAAGGGTCAGAAGGTCAGCAGCCTTGCACTATAAAATGAAGATGTTGGTCCGTTATGTTTTCAAAGAGACAGCATAAATGATGAGAGAGGGAGATTGCTGCTTCTCTTCCCTTTATTAAACACAGAAAAATTTCATTTTGCACTCAAACTTTAACCAGTGAGCCATTCACTCCAGGATTCCTAATGGACATACAAGCATCAAAGAGGACAATATAGAGTTCTTTGTGCAACCAAGAATTTGGTTCCAAGTCCCAAAACAGGAATCTAGTGAGTTACACCGAAACACATGGAAGGGTTAGCGAGTAAATCTAAGCCATGTTTACACTATGGTTCTAATGAGCCTCAAGCTTAATCCAATCCTATAATTGCATAGTTCTCCCCATGTTCCAAACCTGTCCGATTCAAGGAAGAGTGGATCTGTCCTATTTGGAAAAGAATCAAAAGAGCAGGAAAGAAAGAATCCTCCAATAAAACTAATATTTTTCAGATCTCCTTAGGCCAAAGCAATGACCCCTGAGCCATCTCCCTTAAGGAAAATAGTACAGACATCTAATTAGTACGAGGGTTCCTTTTGTGTGTCTGTGGGCGCTCTAATGAACGCGATGGACCTTGGAACCATCTTTTTAAGTGTATAAAATAAAACACATAAGTTGAAAAATGAATCAATTACAAAGTACTTAAATCTATAATAAAAAGCATTTCTGATGTAATATATGTTGCTTCTTAACACTTTAATTAAAAATGAAAGCAGCAGGTCTAATAACTACTATAATTTTTAGCAATGATAAACACAGACAATATGTTGAGGTATCTGCATCAGTTATAATACACTATTAAAAATATCTGTGATTGCTATTGGTGGCAAAGTCCCAGTTACTTTTAATACTACTGTGCTTTGTGGCCTACATTTGAAATGAAAGGAAATGCTAAAATCCAGTTAGAAAGAAAATTCAGTGAGGGTCTAGTAAAAGTATAGACATTTTTCCCCATCCAAAATTCATGAAACAATGACAAGAACCCCTGAGTTATATGGAAAGAGGATGGGACAGTTTATCCTCAATTTCACTAATACTAGTGGCTCCTATTTCCCCCTGGACTTGTAAAGAAAAGAGTCCAAAAAAGCAGATGGTTATATCCACACTGACCGCTAAGGACTGGGCACAGTGACCCCACTCTTTGAGAAAACAGCTGAATTGAAGTTGCAGGTTCCTCTTGCTTTCAGACAGAGTACTGTTCTCTTCACCTTGGAAAAAATTAAGAGAGGAAGAGACAAGAGATTCTCATAGACAATGCCCTGGGTAGGATTATAAAAAACATCCCTAACTCTCTCAATAGAAGAGTTTTGCTGAGACACTAGGGAAGTTCTTCTGTCCTTTTGCTACCTTTTGTATTCCTTCTTGAGGTTCATTCATCTTCCTAAGATCCTTGTGAAAGCTTCATTATATCACCTCCAGATGATTCTGGAGTAGGTCAGGGGAGATCTTCATTCATTTTACCTAAGCCTACTTCATATATCAGATCTAATGAACACTTCCATTTCTGATTTGGTTTTCCTCTCTTGCAAGGCTACTCAATCAACAAATAGTGAAGCTGGAAATTAAACCTACTCCTTTCTGATTCAAAATCTTTGGGTTTTATAGGGCATTTTGCTAGGCTACCCTAAACAACAGCTTTGAGTAATTCATGAGTTTTACATTTCATGCATTTAGTCAATGACAATGTATTAATAAAATTTATATTTTATGGTCCCACATGTTATATATAACATATATATATGCTATATAAACAGACATTATGATAGGCTCCAGAAGTATAAATAGTATAAATAAAAAGACATGGAAACTTTAATTTAATAGATCTTGGGATCTAGGTATAGAGACAGACCTTAATCAAAGAACCATACAAGTAAATATATAATTACAAGTTGTAGCTGATGTCCTAAGGGTAACTGCTGAAGTGCTGTATTGTGAGGGCTTCTGAAGTGGTCCGGAGGGCAGGAGACTTTCCTGAGGAGACAGAATGTTGGGGGGAGATCAAGTAGGAGTTAATAAATCATTACAGAGGGCCTTTCCCATCTAAACGTATTTAATACCAATATATTAACTGTTTTAACTATTTTTTATCAAAATTAAAAGGTTTCCATCACTAAAAATCTATGACCCAGAGAGAAATAAGGATAAACTACATGATAAAAGGGATCTGAGTTTTAAAAACTGCTAATAATTCAATCAAAATCATTTTAAGAATCCACCTTCCCTGACACAGTTTTCATAAAATCATAGGTTAGTGACTGCTATGGACTTGGGGTGCAGGGAATGCAGTGTGCACGCTAATGAGCACAGGGATTCTCTTTGGGGTGAAAAATTCGAAATGAAATAGTGGCGTTGGTTACACAACTTTGTGAATCTGTTTTTCAAAAAAGACACTCAATTGTATACTTTAAAAGGATGAATTTCATGGCATGTGGATTATATCCCCATCTTGAAAATGAAGCTAAAATGAGTGATATGGCTACCAGCCATGAACGACCAGCATCCAGAGCATCTACTATTATTAGTGGAATTTTTATATGGCAACATGAGAGACCTGCCCGAGAAATGTGGCTATTTCAAAGCCTTCGTCATACACTGACTCTTTTTGTTCCAAGAACACACCTCTGTTCTTGGGCGAGCCGGGCTGACAGAGTGCTGGAGGATGAAGAGGGTGCCTTCCCAGGCGGCAAAATCAAATGAATGAGTCCCGACAGTCAGTGAGGTGACAGATGTAGAAGCTCATGTCCTACTAGGTTGACTTAGTGAGTCATTAAAATGGTTTACAAGCCACCGATTGCAACACTAAGATGGATTTTTTTTTTTTTAGTGTGAAACAGAAGTATGGAATTATAGCACAAAATTAATTCATAAGTAATAAAGACCGATTTTTGCCTTTTTTCATTTAGGTGAACAGATGAAGCAATAGAAATCTCATAACACATAAATAGATGTATATCTATCAGAATAATGCAGAGGAAAATGAAGAACAAAATAAATAAGTTACTGAGAGTAATGGTTTATAATTAAAGAAGTATTTATCACCATGATAATAATATAGCCATATTGGAAGTTTAAGATCTAAGGCAGATAAACAAAATGAAGCAAGCATGCTTACATAGGAGACATGAAGAGGAGAACGAAATGAATAGATGAACTGTTAGGTATTTTTACTAACATCAAGGTTTTGAACAAAGAAAAAAAAGAAGTGATAGTCATTTTAATCTTAAAGTCAATACTGGGAAGAATGGCTCTCTTAGCTGTCTGCATTACAAATTTCACATCGCAGACTTCAAGGTTATGAGAGTCCTTCTTGAGAAAAAAAGAAAAGACTCCATGGATGATATAGCTTTCAACACATTCCATATCAGGATTTATGATTTGTGACATTCAATCAGGCTATATCAGGGCGTAAGTATTTTACTAGACCTGGACCAGCACTTTTGTAAGGTACAGCAGTTCTTTCAAACTGAAGGAGTCACAGGTCACATCTAGTAAATTATTGATTTAATATATCATATTGCTCTTCTGTGACCTGTAAGAATTCATCACTTTTAAAAGTACCAAACTTGCTTTCTGAGAAAAAAAATATACATTCAATAATAATTTTCATTATAGAGTATATTTGGTAATAAATTATACATTACGTAAGTGAAAAGACAGATCTGAAATTGCAAGTAGCTTAAGGCAATGTTGCATGTATTATAAAGTCTCTATGATATATGGACATTTAAGTAGTACTTCTTCCCTATAAATGGTTTGGGATTCTTCTATTTCACTCAGTGGGAAGGCTCCTCCTCCCCCTCCTCCCCCTCTTCCCCCTCCTCCCCCTCCTTCCCCTCCTTGCCCTCTTCATCATTATCATCGCCCTCATCTTTCTCCTCTGTCCCACACATATGATCCAGCCATAGGTGGGAAGTATTTGCATTGGGTGACTAGAAGCCTTAAAACCCAGTTTCAGACTCATCGTCTGATTCCCTGGAAATACCACGTCTGTGTATTCTGTCGCTGCTTCCTAGTTCAGGAGCAAAACAAGTATATGCAGTACTTGTTTTGAGCAGGGGCATATTTCACTTACATAAATCAAACCATAAAATTCAGCCAAAAGAAGATTCTTAAATACAAACAGAAAAAGAGACAAGAGAAAAAATAATACGTAATTGAACTGTGTGGCTGATTTTCTTACTCAGTGAGAGACTACTCCAGAGTGAATAAATGTTAGCATGGATTTGCTACTGTGAAGTGGTGGACATGAGTTTGCTGGCTGGTATTTCCTCGGTGGAACTCAGTGTCCATGTGCTCTCATATTGTAAAAATCTTATTATTGAGTATATTGCTAATGCTTAAAGATACATAATCTTTCACATAATATTGCTTTCTAAATATAAAGCAACAGTGATTCCCAGTAATTGAAGAAACAGTGATACTTTAATCAGAGAAAGAAAAATAAGTTTATATGGATTTTTAGAGATGGTTTGCTCAATTCTTTCTTGGATTTAAGTGAATTTCTGGGGCAATTTCAACCAAATGAGGCGTTGTGTTATGTGCTGACTGTAGAACACCATTTTATAGTAGCCTGGTCTTCCAAGCATAGTTCATTTAATCATCCAATAGACTTTGACGAGGACCTAGTATTTAAAAACTGTTCTCAGAAAGCAAGAGTTGATAAGACTTGTGTGTTACAAACGTAACTAGCATTGGTAGGAACTTGTGGAGATGAGGAGATCTGGTTGCCTATTGGAAGAGTTCTTATGGAAACCGTTGCGAGCCCAGAATGTGGCAGTTTCACTGGTAGACAGGAGAGGCCAATAAGCTACCTAAGGATGCAAGCGACAAATGGTATATTGAACCCCAAAAGTCAGGGAGACAGCATCAAGAATATTGGCATTTTATAACAGGCTAATTTTGACATTTTAAATATTTAAAGTGCTTTGGCTGTATATGTAAACATAAAATAGCATTCCATAGTGCTGCAAAATCATAATTAATTGCAGTCAATAATATAAATCTTAAGAGTTATTGCCAATGTGATAGCACACTTTAGAATCATCCGTCTGGCATTTTGTCAAGTGTGTTCTGGAGAGTGTTAGTCCTGTGAGATGTTACAGTGAAATAGTCTCCATGATCAAATAAGTTTATGAGAAATTGCATGATATACCCCACACCTTATCAACAATTCAGTGAACTCCTATAGTAAGGAATCTTTTTTCTTTTATCTGTGTATCAGTATTTCCCAAACTTAGCCATAGAACCATTTCTTCCCATAATCCATGTGTTCTACCAAAATATTATTAAAATGCAGATTTAAGGTAGACATACCTTACATAACTTATGTAAGTTATAACATAAGTATAAGACATAACTTATTATGTAAGTTATAATCAGGAATAGGTGAGTTCTTACATTTGATGCATTCCAATAATAAAGGCTGTTTAGAGAAATGCAGTCAGTTTGACAAAAGGTCTGAATGTGTAAGCCAGATGGAACAAAATAAGCATGGAATTAAAGTCCTGGCTGGTTTTATCTTCTACTGATTGTTAACAGAGCCAGAAAGATAAAGGCTTTCCTTTTCTCTATTAGCCAATAAGGTGAAATTAAAACAAGGAGAGAGAATATTAGAAAAATTAGTAAAATTAGCCTGGCTTAGTCATTATTCCATTTAGATTTTTCTAAATATAAAACTGATTACAGTAAAACTAAATTTCACACCAAAGTTAATTTCCCCTTACTTATGATATTTCCATAACTGCATAAAATATTTTCATTCACTACAGTACTCAGCATAGTTGAGTATAAATTAAGCCATGCTGTAATCACTGACCAGATGAAATATAAAATTATTGCTACCTGTACAAATAACAGAACCTAACATAATATTAGTCACTGTATAGACAAGTAAGTATATGCAACCTCATATATATTCATCAGTGACTTAAGTAAAAACATTTTTGTATTTGTAAATTATATTTACAACAAAAGCTGCCCTAAATGTCCATTATGCAAAATAAAATATATAAAACAAGAGCTGTCAGCTGTACATTAATGTGGACTGGCAGAATATTCATGACTAAATCAAGCAGCTAAACTTCACTTAGAAGCTCTAGTTTCTATTCATACTTTCAAAATTTAAAAAAAATACAGTTTGTCACATACATTCAAAGTATCATAATTTGGGAGCACCTTAAAATCGGAAAGAAAGTGAACATAAAATATACTACTTATTCTGGAACAGTTCTCTCATTAGTAGTATTATCAGTTGAATCAAGCTATCAGTGCTGAAATAAGAATGCACCTGACTAATTTCCAACAATAATGAGTGATGAGAGAGACACATCTTTGGTTATTATCATCACTGTCAATTTGTTGTTTTTCTGGGAGTTCTAATTTTAGTATCTTTAAGTCTAACTATTTATTACCATTTTATAGAACACTAAAAGAGAAAAAAAGGCAAAACATTTATTAGCCACCATCTCAATACAACATGCTGTTTATGTTTTGTGGGTGTGAGTATGTGTGTTTGAATATAAGAGCACACTGCTATATTTTAAACTTTGGTCAGGAATCAATCAAAAGTTTTCCCTTTTTCAAACTATCATGACACGTCTCAAGCCACACAGCGCACCCCATTCAGTTCCCTCTAAAAGGAAATTAAGCATTAATTACAATAAATTTTCAACATAAACCTAAACTTCTGTCTCCTTCAGCCCTTTTCGCAGGTACAGAGCAGAGTGGCACTAATGCTGTCTGACTAGTCACTCCGCTTTGGTTGTTCCTCTTATCTTTCTAAGCCTCCACATCGGTGCTCCTGCTGTTCCCTATGCGGGGACTCCTTCCTCCCTGTTACACAAAACCCAACAAAAACTCATTCAGCTTTGCTTCTTCCTTTCACTACTCCCTACATTTTCCTTCTGTTTAGGGTTAAGATTCTGATGCCTTTGGATTTCTTTGCACACCACTTTGTCTCCATCCAACTATAGTCTGTCTGCCGTCTCTCTACTAAGAGTTAACACTTACTTTTTCTGTAATGGGCCAAATGGCCTTTAGGTTTTGCTCGTCACATAGCTCTGTCACATATTCTTGGTTTTTGTTTTGTTTGTAACTCTTTAAAAATGTAAAAACTTTTGGTGTGGGCTGGATGTGGTTGGCTGGCTATAACTGTAGAAAGCTGCTCTGGTCGAAACGACTGTAGTAGTAATATCCAAAACTTCCTTTTTTGTGTGCTCGAAGGGAATCCTGCACAAGTTCAAAGCTAGTTAAGACATAGACCGAAGGAAATCAACCACCAGTTTTAATATTAATGAAAGCCGAGAAGCAGGGACATTGGGCTTCCTATGCACTTACAGGTGACCTGCAACAACCACGGCCACCCCTTCAACAGACTCACCCTGAGATCCTTACCCTGTAGAGGGGGAAACCAGCACTTGTACTCTATAGGGGGTGGTGCCCAGCTGTCAGTCAAGTTCCTGTTCTGAGCCCACAAATTGGGAAGCTCATTTGACCTCCACAGGGTGAGGGGCAGGGCCAGCAGGCAGATATGCTAAGCAACATCGCTCCCCAAGGAAACCATGGGCATAGAGAAGAGGCTCCTTGCTCCCGATACTCCAGATAGACAAATCCACTCCCTCTTTTCTCATGTATTACCATTTTGCAAACTTTAACCTTTTGAACTCCTTCTTTTAATTGAAACTGTCTTCTCCTTTGGCACCCAAGAAACTAATTTCTCTGTAGTCACCCTCTATCTGATCTGAGCATCTCTAAACCTCCTTTATTTGGCCATCTTTTCCCATTCTGTTAATATATACTTTTTCTGACAGATATTATTTACTTAAAGAATATCAACTATCTCCTTTATTCTTTGGATACCTAAGTCTGTTAGGAGCTCAGGTCTCTTTCTGAGCTCCAGAACTATGAATCCTAAAGTGTTCATGCTTCTTGGCAACAATGGAACCATCCTCTGCAATTTTACCAGAAACATTGGTTTCACCCTCACCTTTTTTAGGAACATAGCACATTGGGGAATGAGGTATCAAAAAGTCTGCCTCTATACACCATGAGCACTGCCTCTGATTTAAATGGAAATTATATAAACAGATGAAAGTTGGTGAGAGAATGAGTGATAGAATGTATTTGTACAGCCATCCTTGTACCATGTATGGAAATACTTGCTTAATATGGTAACAGCATAATCAGGGTTGATCTTCATTAGATTTCAAAGTCTGTCAGTGAAACAGTTCTCACTTGCGTATGTAATCTCTCATTATTACAAAAGAGATGATTATCATTACACTTTTATCATAAATGAAAGCAGCCCCACCATTATGATGTCTGGCGACAGCACCATTGCAACATTATTATATTATTTTGTTTCTGAGAAGAGTAAACCTTGATGTTTAAAATGTTTTGTTCCCAGTTTTTAATTTATTTTTAAAATACTTGACAATGGGGTATCTCATTAAAATATGGGGGTACGTTATACAATTTAAAATCTAGTAGCCATATTTTTGTATTAAGAAAATGTTCATAATATGATTTTTAATTTTTTTCTAAAAATAATGCTTTATCATTTTTATTTTATTTTCTAGCTCCATGTGGAAGTCGTTCAACAGGTTCAGAAGGCACTGTTCTATCACCAAACTATCCAAAAAATTATAGTGTGGGACATAATTGTGTTTATTCTATAGCAGTTCCCAAGGAATTTGGTAAGTAAGATTCATCTCATCACATAGTATTTCATTACAGACGTCTTTATTTTTCACTACATGCTATTCAAAAATTTTGGTTGGTTTTTTTAATGAAAATATTTATAAAGTACTTTGCAATCCTTTTAGAGAGCTTTATAATAATAAAATTTTGAGGTCATTTTATTCAATCTAAATTTACAGTCAAATACACAGGTGAACAACAATATAAAAATGAAAACAGGATTGTTTTTAATTTTTAAAAATAAGTACACCCAGTAACCTTGCAAGTGCCTTCATATTTGAATTATATAAAATGGGAAATTACTAGAGCATAAAGCAGTTTGCTCTGCAAAATATGCATAAAGCCAAATATAGAAGTATTATAACGACAAAAGTATGTAAAAAAAATCACGTAAGTCTTATATTTATTAACACATTTCCAGAAAGAAGAAATTTTGTTTTTAAGACCTAGCTTCTGGGGCAGCAGCGAGTATTAAAAGACAGCAAAGGACATTTCAGCTCATCTTGTCAACCTGACAATCTCTTCTGCATTGGCACTGAGAAGATAAGGTGTCCTTTTCTGCCTTTACATCTTAGAAGTCACTTACCTGTTTCTAAAGGTTTTGGATCTGAGATCCAGCTAGATCTAACCCTTTAAGTTCTGTTCATAGATTGATAGGTGAAAGGAATTTATTGAGCAGTAAAGTATGGGAGAGAGGCTGAAAGTTCAGGTTTCCAGAATTTAGATTTATAGCATTGTGTTACATGGTAAAGGATTTGCTATAGCTTTAATGGATGTGTGGGTCTGGGTGACTAAGTATTATAGCAGAAGGACAAGGATTTTATCATATCAAGGTTCTTGGATCACATCTTGACTTAGGGTTTCTGCTGATATATAAAATAAGCTGATGCTTCCAGTCCATTTTTTTATCACCAGATACTACCTATATATCCTCCTTTTCTGTCTTCTGAAACAAGTCCAAGATTCCCGACTTATGCGAGAGAACATTGTCATCAGAAATGATGTACTAAACTTTTTATTTTAACCTTGAAGTAGAGCGACAATGCCAACATTAGCAAGGTGTCTGTTTCTGTAGCCTACAAAATATTTGCTCTTCCTAGCGTTGTGATTGTTTGAATCAGAGTCGACCTCTTTGTGAAGAGAACAATAGTTTAGAAAGAAAAACATCTACTTAATTGTGTTTTGTTGTTCTCCTGTTGCCTTTTGTGCGAACTGGAGTTCTTTCTTTGCTAGAGGGGTCACGTAGCCCCCAGCTGCCAAAAATGTTACATGGTTGCTGACAAAATCCCAGCAATGATAGCCCAGAAGACTCATGGCCGTCTGAGTCCTCTTGAGAAGCCATTGCTTTGTTTTATTACACAGTGTTGTTTGAATGCCATGCGGCCACAGGAATGAGAAAGTGGAAAAATAGCTCTTTCCTTCCCTGACAGGCAGATATGCTGATCACCTGGAGATATTTTACAGCATGTTCAAAAAGGGCAGGAAAAAGTAGTGATTAAAATAAAAGTATACTAACAGATTTGTAAAGAATGGAATCTTTATTTTAACAGGATAAGGTAAGGTACATTTAATTGTTTAATGTAAAAATAATGCAACCACTAATCAGGGGGTTTTGCCACTAATTTTTTTTTAAATCTAGAATTATTTGTGGATAAAATCAAGTATACTCTGAGTTATTAGTAAGGAAAGTTAATTTATTTTTATAAATGTTTCATCATTCTTAATTTCAAACTACATACAAAGTAAAAGAGAACTGGATTCTAATTTCAGCCTATCATCTCTTAGCTATCTACATTTGGACAATTATATAATCTCTTTGAGACTTAGTTTCTTTATTTGGAAAATGAAGATCATTATGTCTACAGAGCAGAGTTGCTGTGAGGAATAAATGAATTGTATATGTAAAGTATGTTTCATGTAGTTCATGCTCAACACCATTAGGTTTAACAATGCCACCTTGAGTCAGATTTCTGGGTTCAGAGCACAAACAAATTTGCTTTTTTTTTTTCATTGGACAAGTCACCTCCTCAGCCTGAGCCTTACTTTTCTCATCTATGAACTAGAGATGATAAATGTCTACCTCATAGGGTCATTTTATAATTAAATAATATACATGATTGGCATAATAACACTTAGCAAGTCCTATAAACACATCTGTACACCTGCACACATACTTTCTCCATGTTCACATTCATAGTCCTCCTCACCAAGAAAAGAGAAAATGAAATGACCTGGATTACTAGTTTGGACTAGGGGCTTACGAGCAGCATGACTAAAAATAAAACATCTGTAATTAAAGCATAAAGCAAATATTGTGTGTTTTACATCTCCAGTGGATATCCAATTACCTAATGATTCCTTAAAATTTTGGAGCAGAGTAGCAGAATTAAATAAATATGGACCGATCATTGATATTTTCCTCTCTTTACTTCTACCTACTTACTGTGAAGTGATCAAGCAATAGTCACTGGATCTCTACAAATAGAATTCCTGTTCTGCTTCTGTTTCCTCTCATTCTCACTCTGCTATAATTTCCTTCTGTTACCATATTGGGCTTTACTTTGTGACTTTTTTAGTATCATTTGATAACATAGCACCTCTTACTATTTTTTCTTTCTCTCTCATTTATCCCAAAGCATAATCATGCATTCTTTATATATTTTATATGCTGAATATATATACACTCTTAAAATTTTACTTTGTAAATCATTTAGCATAATATCTGTCACATAGACTCTCTTCAGTTGTTGAGATTTCATTTCTTGCAAGGATTAAGTTTCAAAAGATGCTATGTAAGGAGAAAAATCACATATAGCTATTACCCATGAAATACCTTAAATCTCCTGTAAAAGATCATCTACATGATTTTACACAAGAATAATTCTAACAGGACATTCTTTCCTCCAATGTCAAAACAGGAAACAGTTTCTTCAGATACTATCAATGAGCTCGTTTGGTTTCTTATAGAGGTCATGTGGAACCAAATTATTTGCATTTATTTTTCCCTGGTGTAGAATGAATTCATATAAGTTAAATGTATGTATGTGTGACTCTGTTTTACTGGTTGATTAAGGGAATACTATTTGGTCTGTCAGTCCATTTCTATCTTCTGGTTTTTCTCAGTAAGAGAATTGTCAATCATAATACTTTCATGAGTATCGATAAATTTCATTTTAACTTAATTCAGATTTCTTAGAGAATTTCAAAATATAAATCACCTTGAGGATATCCAGGATGATAATCTGTGGTGACTTAATTTTATGTTTAACCTCCTAGATAATCTTACATCCTAAAAGACCCACCTTGAATATGTCCTTGTTATGCTACAAAGCTTATACTCTTTGCCAAGATTAGCATTCATAGGTAGAATCTTGGAAGTGTATGTGAAAACCTTTTCACATTTTTCTCCTTTGATTGCCCAGTTAATCTGCTCTTTTTTTTAAAATTTAATTTTAATTTATTTTTTCAAATACATTTGTCTCTGCCTACCCCCCACCACTTTCCCTTGCCCCTTCCCTCCTTCCCTCCCTCAGCTCTTCCCCTTTGGTTTTGTCCATGAGTCCTTGCTATATGTTCCTTGACTTTCCCCTTCCCTTCCTTTTCCCCACCCCCCCGCCTTCCCTCTTGTAATCTGCTCTTTCAAAAAAAAAATATTTCATTATTAGCAGGGCTCTTGGCTGTGTAGGTTTCAAACTTAGGAATGCCTCAATACTGAAAAGTTATTGTCACCCTGGCCTACTCTGTACAGTGGGCACACAGAGTTACTAAAAACTTTTCTGTGTTACTGTGGGAGAGGTTTCTTTCTTCTTCTTCTTTTTTTTTTTAATTTTATATATTTTTCTTAGTCACAGCCATTATCTTTCTACTTCTCATTGCTGTATTTCCCTCCAGCCAGTTTATAAATATCTTTTCCTATGGCATTGATTATAATAAAGGGTTATAGTTTGGTTTTTTATCTTTATTTCAAGCATTACCATAATATAAGATTGAAACACTGGTAGTGATTAGATAACTATCTAAATTATATTCATTACATTTAATATTTTCTTTTTATCTTATAGACTTAAGCAATTACATAACAATTGTTAAATGCAATTAATTTTTGCAATATCATATCTTTCACACTTCTGCATGAAACTGTTCTCTGTAAAAAGTAGTCTTTAAAAACTTAGGTCTCCTTACCAAGAACATGCAATAATCAAAGGAAAGCTTCTTATTAAAGCCATTCATTAAAATGATGTTGGGAAAACTGGACAGCCCCATGTGGAAGAACTAAATTAGACCACTGTCTTACACCATATTAAAAAATTAACTCCAAATGGATGAAAGACTTGAATTTAAGATCTGATATCATGAAATATATAGAGGAATGCATATATGCTATGTATGCTCCTGTACATCAATGTTATGGGTGTTTTTGCAGATTTGACTCCAACAGCAAAGATAACAAAAAGAAAAATAACAAATGGAACTATGTCAAACTAAAAGCCTCTTTAAAACAAAAGAAACCATCAACAAAATGAAAAGACAACCTACTGAATAGGAAAAGATATTTGCAAATCATGTATCTGATGTGTTATAAATATCCAAAATATATAAAAACTCATACAACTCATCAAAAAAACAAAATTTTATTAAAAAATGGGTAGATGACCTGAAAAGACTTTCTTCCAAAGACATACAGGTGGACAACAAGCACAAGAAAAGATGTTTAACATCAGTAATTATTAGAGAAACACAAATTCAAAACTTCAATGAAATATCATCTTGCACCTATTAGAATGGCTATTATTAAAAAGACAAGTAATAACAAGTACAGAAAGGAATGTGGAGAAGAGAGAATCCTGGTACACTATTGATGGTGGCCAAATTAATTTAGCTACTATGGAATACAATGTACAGGTGGCCAAATTAATGTAGCCACTATGAAATATAATATAAAGGTACCTCAAAAAAATAAAAGTAAAACTAGCATATAATTGAGCTATTTCTCTTCTAGATATTTATCCAAAGAATACAAAAACACTCATTTGAAAAGCTATAAACACTCCCATGTTTCTAGCTGCATTATTTACAATAACTAATATATGGAAACAACCTGTGTACCAATAAATGGATGAATAATGAAGATGTAATACTACACAGTGATTAAAAAAGAAAGGATAAAATTTTGCCATTTGTGGCATGGAACAAACCTTGCGGGTATTATGCTAAATGAAATAAGTCAGATGGAGGAAAACAAATGGCATATGATTTTCCTGATATACAGAACATAAAAACAAACAAACAGAAAGCAAATCATAGGTGCACATAACGGGTTGGTGGATACCACAGGCAAAGGAGATGGTGGGAAGATGAAATGGGTAAAGAGGGTCAATTGTATAATGACAAATGGAAACTAGACCTTAGACCTTTTGTGGTGAACCTGTAGTAGTGTATACAGTTATTAAATTATCATATTATACACCTGAAACTTATATAATGTTATAAAGCAATATAACCTCAATTTTAAAATTAATTAATTAAAGGAAAAAACGTAGGTCTCCTTAGAAATTAGAAGGAAAAAACAAAGTATAAATTGAAAGTGAGTTACACACAGTGTACATAAATGTACATATATATGTTTTTCCTTTGGACAATCTGAGGTTTTAGATATGTAAATATATGCTAATATAGTTTTGACCTGCATGTGTAAAGTTAACTAACTCTTTAGATCTTTTGTGTTAAAGCTGATAGCTGTTCTTTTATGTTACGTGTGGTCCTTTAAAACTTACATGTATTAGACCAGTTGCCTTTTGATCTTAAATCTAGGTGTTTGTAAATGGTCTATTTTATTCAGCATTATTTACATAACTTATGTTATTGTGGCCTGTTTTTATACCTAATTCAGTAATTTATTGCTAACTAAATTTCTTGCGGTGCTTTCTGTATGCTCATCAGGTCAGTAGATCATTTCACTGGCCTTCTGTTCTTCCTGATGTGACATTTTCAGTATTGAAAGAACCCTTATGGTCAATAAAGACATTTTATACTTAAAGTTTATGACACTTCATTTTTTTAACAGTGGAGTTGCATCAAAATCAATTATCAATATCTTCTAAATATTGAATTTACTTAAATAAAAATGACAATTAATAGTCACAAAGGTGTGCTTATTCAAATTTTGTGTTTATTATTTATCATTATTTGTTAGGTATTGACCAATTAAAAAGAAAAGGGAACTTTAACTTTTTTTAAATTAATGGCTATTTTATTGAAAATATGCAGGAATGAGTACAGTAGTTCTCCTTACCTGTGGTTTTACTTTCCATGGTTAACAGCAGTCCGATAAAATTAAATAAGAATTTTCAGAAATAAACAGTTAATAAAGTTCATAAGATCAAAAAAAATCCATAAGCTTTAAATTGGGTGCCCTGAAAGCATGATGAAATCTCGCGCAGCCCACTCAGTCTCATGCTGGATGTGAATCCTCCCTTCCTCCAGCAGCTCCACACTAAGAGGCTGGTCAGTCACTCAGTAGCCGTCTTGATTACCGGACCCACAGACACAGTACGGCAGTGCTTGTAGTCAAGTAACCCTCATTTTATGGAACAGCGACCCCAAAGTGTGAGAATAGTGATGGTGGCAACTCAGACATGACAAGGAGAAGCCATAAAACACTTCCTTTAATTGAAAAGGTGAAAGTTCTCCACTTAATATGAGGAAAGAAAAAAAAAATTACAGAGGTTGCTAAGGTCTACAGTAAGAGTGAATCTTCTATCAGTGAAATTGTGAAGAAGGAAAAACAAATTTGTGTTAGTTTTGCTGCCATACTTTTAACTGCACAAACTGCAGCCACAGTGAACAATCAGTGCTTAGTTAAGATGGAAAAGGTATTGAATTAGTGGTAGAAGATGTGAACAGAAAACATGTTCTAATTGATGGCAACTTATTGCACCAGAAAGCATTTATGAAAACTTCAGATCTGGGATTCCCAGAAATGAGAGACACCAAGCCACTTACTGCAAGTAAAGGATGGTTATACAGATATAGGAATAGGTTTGGCATTTTAGTATTGCACATCACCACCACAAGGAGAAGGGTGAGTAAGATATTTTGAGAGGAAGGTAGATACCATATTCATATAACTTTTATCACATATATTATTACAGTTTTTCTTTTTTATTACAGTTATTTTATTATTCTCTTACTGAGCCTAATTTATAAGTTAAACTTTATCATAGTAAGTATGTATAGGAGAAAAACGGTTTATATAGGGGTTTGGTACTATTTGTGGTTTGAGGCATCAACTGAGGATCTTGGAGTGTATCTTCCAATGGTAAGGGGCACTACCGTATGTTAATTTTGTGCCTATAAGAAAGAAAACCGTTTGTATTTCGTTGGCCTAACATATTAGAGTAAAGAAAATGTGGTTATCATGTGTATAAATAATTATAGTATTTGATTCTTTCAGTACTATTTATATAATTATATCTGAAGGTATATTTGGTTACCAGGTAGAACTAGAACCTACGCCAGCTTGCAATTTGATTTGGATGTCAAGACTCATAAGACCATATGTGCAGTAAAAGGGTGTGAAAAGCTTTATTACACATACAATGAGACTTTCTGAGAACAGAGCAGCTTTCAAGATGATCCAAAATTGTTTAAGGGACTAAGACAAGCTGAGTGGCTTGGGGTTTTATTGTGGTTTTAGGGTGATGTTGGAGTGGAAGTTCCCTAGCACAGGTCAAGGCTGTGTGAGGTTTGGACTTTCCACTGGTTCTCATGGAGCTGGCGTCCAGGCCCTTAACAGCTTGCCCAGACATGGAGCAAAAGGTGGGGAGGCAGAATAAGGGAGGTTAGACTGGAATGCTCTCAGCAGTCAAACATCAAAAATTGATTAGACTTTATCACAATTCACTCTTGGTGTTTGACTGATGAGTGAACCATGCCATGCTTAATTTAATAGGATTTGACCTTGTTTAATTAAACCATGATGGTATTTTATCAGGCCTGTATCCAGAGATTGGTTAGGGAGGTGAAAGTTCTACTAAATGCCTAGGTCAAGAGCTCAGCGTTATGTACTGTGAGGAGTGGAACAAGTGCCTTGGTCACTGTCGATTACAACTAGAATGCTGAAGAAGATACGGAGAATCTTGGTGAGGCCTTGTATTATGGCTTTAACATGTATGGAGATATATGTGGCACTAATTTATATTTTAAGTATCTCTGAGACAATATTCCCAGAAACCTTTAACCGCTAAGGGGCGACCTTGGATTAAGAATTGTTGTCGCTTCATTGGCCAAAGCACGTAGCCAGACAATTGGCAGCGGCCCAAAGGTCTATGAAAACATTCAGCTGGAGATGATTGCTGACCTGATGGCTGACCAGGGCATCCAATGTAAAGGTGACCATTCAAAGTTTGGGCAATCATTCGCAATTGTGTCTTTTATCAGGGATGTGTCGGTTAAGGTATTAAAAGCAGCAGCTCCTCAGGGAGTTCAGTTACGTGCGATGATAGTGGCCATGCTGTCCATAAGGTCTATAGACTCCCTTTGCTATTCACTTAGCTGATTCCCAAGGGGGTCCTCAAATAGCTAGCAGGTCCAGAAGAGGAATGACCGTCTGTGGCATCTACCAAGGAACTGAGGACAGTGAAGGGCCTACCCTCATTCAAGAGAGATATGCCAGAGGGCCTATGTTGGGCTCTAGTATGGTGTTATCACTTTTATGTTAAGAAGGAGGCCTTCGTGGCCACACCATACTTTCAGGGTGCTACTTCCATGACCCAAGGCATGATGGGCAGTTGGATACAGAGGGCCATGGACTCAAGGTGCACGAGAGCCCCTGTTTCCAGGAGATACAGTATGCAGAATTGCTGCTGTAATGGCTTATGCCATGGGGCTTAGGAAGGGAGCTTCTTGCATCCAAAGTCCATGGACAACATACGGCTGTCCTGGGTGGTCCAGAGACTCCAGGAGACATGAGAAGAGGTTGTTGAAGCCTCTGCAACAAAGGACTCTCCAGGGGGAAGTGCCTATTTTATTATTATCTGGAACAATTCTAGAGACTTTTTATAAGAGGCTCCATTTGAGGTGACCAGTTTAATAGGAACAGCAAAAATGGACTTCAGTAAAATTATAAGTAAGGAATACATTTTACTCAAAATCAAAAAATCCCTAAAATATTTTGAGCTGAGTTTAACATTGTGGTTCCATGAAGGTCAATAGTACTTTCTTAATGGTGTCAGAGGTAGAGTGACTCCCTACTGACCAAAAGATTCCTGGAGATTTAACTATGACCTCCTATTATGTGTGAAGAAATGGAACCTCCCGCCTTTGTGAGCTCTTTCATATTTGCACGTCTTGAATGATCATGGCGAAGGAATCCCCTCGAAGGAAGATGTCATCAGTGTGATATCATTACCTGTGCTGCCTGAGAAAGTTGGATGCCAACCATGATCCAGCCTATTAACACAGGGTGCCATGGCTGGGCTGTGGAAAACCTCATGGGGGCCAGTTCCCATCTATGCTTTTGAAGCTGGAGGCAGAAAGTCTTGTATCTCATCAAAGGTGAAGGGAAACTATGGCTGAGAGGCTGTTGAAATCAGCATAAAATAGAATATATGAGTCAAATCAATAATAGCAAAATGTTTACCAGCTGGTGATTGGATGGAGTCAGTGATGTCAAAAATGGTGATCATGGAGCCTATAGTGGGTGGAACCAAGAGTTAAAGTCTCAGTAATCCACCTGGAGATATCACTCATTCTTTCCAGGTTTAAGAACAGGTAAATGGGCTGTTAAATTAAGAAATAGTGGAATGAATATCACTTCTCTAAGTACTTCTCTTATTTAATCTTGTAAGACTCTCTTTTAATACATATTGAACATATTCACTATTTTAGGTGCAGGGCAAGGCCTATGGAATGTCAATTTGTCAAGTACAGAAAGACATGATTTAACTTACTACATTTTTCAGTCAAACTTTCCATAACTACTATGGGATATTTAGTCAGGGCAATGGTTCTGATTATTAAGATGAAACATTCTTTTATTTTCTATTTCATACCTCAGTTAAATTTGGTGAGATCCCCAGAAATAACTATAATTCCATTCTCTGTATCAATTCAAACCATGTAGATTTGCCAGTTGGTGCAACTCAGTTGGTATTAAAATGAATTCAAAACCTATGTTGTAGAGATTCAAGAGCCATTCAAGGTATTTTATATTTTTACTGTGTAAATTCTCAGAGTAAATTTTGGCTTTCTAATTAGCTAAATTTGTGGAACTCTTTTTCAATTTTGTCTCTTCTCACCTTTTATCTAGTTTGTTTATCAGTTAATGGGCATACTTTGGAAGAAGGTTGATATCTTTACCTTACTCCTATTTCTAAATTTTCTCTGCAAAAAAGTGTCAAATCTGTAACATCAGAGTTAGGTGTTTTCCCCATAACAACTTTGCTTTATAAGGTTTAAGGATATAGAGTTTAAACAGAGTGTGAATCACCTCCTTATTTGTGTGGTATGGGGGCCATAAGTTTTTCCTCTAATAAGCCCAAGGATCAAGATCTATATTGCAAAGGGGCCTGAGCAGCAGTGAAAGCATTTTTATAGGATCTGGGTGGGGCATCTGCTCTTAGGAGTGTAGACGTCAGCATGCCATGTATTAACTGCTCTTCCACACCATTGTCACCAAATGGGCCCATATATTGCACAGGGTGTCATTTTTTTTTTTTCCTGAGAACTCCATAGAAGGAAAGCCAGTGCCTGGTTGAGACTTACAAACAACAGTCACAAAGTAAGAGTTGTATCTCTGAACCTAGTCTGAGTCACAGCTTATGCTGGAATCAAGACATGCAGTTCAACTTGAGACACACCAATAGACTCAGACTAAGACACACATCCCAGAGTCACTTTAAGGAGGGCCCTAACTCTTGTTTCTAAATGATAATTGTCATACCTTCTGACATAGGTTGATTAAATTTGCAATAAATATTTGGTAGAGTTCAGCAAATGCAGCCCAAAGCAGCACAGCTCAACATGCAAGATTGTTAGCAGGTAGCAGAGCGATGTACTTAGATAAAGTAAGAGAAAGGAGACCTTCAGTCATGGTGGTTGTCATCTAAACACCCTCTTCACTGCATCACCTGTCGTGGTTACCCCACATTTGGCTCAGATTTAGAGACTGATGGTACCACACAAACATGAAGGGAGTATGAACATCTTTACTCCTCACATAAACGAGGCTTCCTGGGGAAAGCAGAGCAGGCTCTCAGGTCCAAAATGGCATGCAAGAGCAGGGAAAGACAATTGACTGTAGAGTTTTACTGTGGTTATGGAGTGGCTGTGGGTGAGGGTTTTGTGTTCAGCTCAGTGCGTGTATGGTGTGAACTTCCCACTGTTGCTAAAGGAGGCAGAGCTCAGGCTTCCGAATCAGGTGGCCCAGCTGTGGGACAGAAGAGGGAGGAGAACGATGGGACTTGAAACCCAGCAACAGTCAAACATCAAAAGATGGTCTAGAGTCTCAATACAAAATGTGGTTTAGACTCTTTAATACAAGCTATACTTTATAAAGCTGCAATTTATAATATATAAATTGTATAATATAACATAGATAAATATATCTCCATCTTTCTCTTGCTATAATATTCTCTTTCCAATTTAAAGAAAACTATTTCCTTTCAGTTTCCATGTAAGTAACTACAATAGGCTCTATTGCAAGGGTGTCCAACCTGCAGCCCACAGGCCACATGCAGCCCAGGGTGGCTATGAATGTGGCCCAACACAAAATCGTAGATTTACTTAAAACCTTTCTTTTTGGTTGTTTTTGCTCATCAGTTTCCATTAGTGTTTGTGTATTTAATGTGTGGCCCAAGCCAACTCTTCTTCTTCCAGTGTGGCCCAGAGACACCAAAAGGTTAGACACCCCTGACGAGAACATGATTAGTTGAATTTTCAAAGTAATTGTCAAATAACCTACTAGGTCATTACTGCAAAAGTATATTTGCATTCATTGTATAACGAACGTCAAGGTTGATGTTTCACATTTCTCTCATTTTTTATATCACCTATAAAAATAAATTATGCTATAATTCTAAAGAAATTATTGTAAAACATAGTGAAAGTACATTAGGCTAGACATTTTACAGTTTGTTTAAATAGTGGTTATTTTGTCATAGCAATATTTTTCCAATTCATGTTTGCTTTAATTTTTTGCTTTATTTTACCAAGATGATAAGTTCAGTGATTGCCTCATCAGGCTGTTTAATACCAATTGGCTGGCATCGGATTGCTGAAGATTGTTTTGGAATGAGATTCAAAGTAATAAAGTCAATGAAGGTAGCAATAATAAACTGATTGAAGAGAAGATTGGACAGTTATTGTGGAAGAATGGAAAATAAGCTGAGCTAGGAATCCAAAGCACTGAATTATAGGCCTCTATCTCTCTCTAATTGACAGTGTGACCTTGAGCAAGTTACTTAAGTTTTCTGAGCCTCATTTTCTTTATTTATAAGACTAAAGCCAATAAAACTTTGATTCAGTGGTCTCCAATGATCTCCCCATTTCAAAAAGTATGTGAAATTTACTTTTAAATTTGAAGAGTATGCTACTGGCAGCTAGACAAGTATAGTAAAGGAGAATACTACCAACTTTTTTGAAATTCAGGAGTCCCCTTACAGAATTATATGGATTTGTAATTTCAGTTAATTCTAAAGGTGACTATAAGTTTAACAAATTCTGCATCTTCTATGTTCCTGCAAAAGAAAGTTATGTAGCAATGCTATGCTATATTATTTTTATTTTCTGTCTCATTTTCTTCTTTTCTGTTTGTTTTGTTTTGTTTTTATGCATCAGAACATCCTTGATGGTTATATTTACCTTCGTTACCTCTGCCCCTCATCAATGTTCCATTAATACTTTGAGTACATTTTTTAAAATTTTTTATTTACTACCAATGTTAGAAGATTAATTTTCTACTGTATTCCTCTACTGGCATTTGGCTTACAAAATAATTCCTTAAATGAACTAAAATATTCATATTCAGCAATTTCACCATAAAATTGGTGATCTTCCCTTAAGAACTTGATATGGGAGATATTTGAAATAATGAAAAGGAAAAAAATGCATGTGTATGCATAACATTTTCTGAAAAAGATTTTATGGAGAAGTCATTAAATACAGATTTTTTTAGTGTTCCATTATACTGTCATGCAGAATCACATTTGTAATATTTCATACTATGACAGATTAAAGCTAGAAGATAAATGATTCACAAAAGCACACAGCATGCCACAGGCAGAGTCTTCTGTAAACACAGAATGCTTATCATTTTTGACACTCTCCCACTGATATTTAAGGGTGGCATAATGATCTCTGATTGTTCAACACTGCAATCCAGTGCTGATTACAATTAAATACAGATGTTTATTTTTTTTCTGTTTTGTGACTCACATGATTTAATTTGTCTGCTTTAGACCTAACAAAACAGAATTTTGAAATAATTCATTTGTTTGAAAACTCAGTGAATGGTATTTCAAATTAGTTAAAGGATTAAGTGTTTATTGTCTAGTTGCTATATAAACACATGGTACATCAGACACTATAGAAGTGTTGTTCCAGTCCCCAAAAAAGAGGGATTTAACCACATTCTCTTACAGTTTATAAAACTCTTCATATTTTAACTTAGCTGCTTTTGCTGAGACTGGAAAATCTAAAACAAATATGTAACTAGGATATTTTCCAAATTTGCTAAAGCTATCTTTCCTGCTAAAATTCCAAATTAATATCAGAGTTTCATCTGCCCTATTGCTTCTGTTAGCAACATTTTATATACATTTTTAAAATATGGCATAATATTTATGTTATCATAACAAAAGTCAATGCTTTTAATTTCAATTAAAATTAAAATTAAAAGCACTGACTTAATGGCAGATGACATAAATGAAACCAGGGCGTGGGCCTAGTCAGAAAGAAATGGTGGCATCTGTGAACTAAAGATCCAGGCCTTCTCGAAGACAGTTGAATTCCAGAACATTTTAAACATAATATGATCTAAACAAAACTCATCAATAGATTGAATTTGACATCAATTTCAAATGTTCGTGGTGTTTCATTAGAGGTATGAAAACTTAAATTACTTCATTTTTCTTTTTCTTATCCCTTTGCTCTCTTTTACGATCTCTAAATTTACAGAAATGTAATTCTATTAATTCTAACCTTGTGGCTAGAAATCTATATTATATTGCTTGTAAGTGGCAGTTTTTCACTAACGGTATCATTTATTCAAACAATATGTGTATACGCAACATTGAGCTAGAATCTGAGTACACAGGTTATGTAAACAATGGTTCCTACTCTTCAAGAGAGCATAGAAAAATGAATGAGATAATTGAAGAGTTTATTTAAAAAGAATGAGGAAAATGCTATAGAGATGTTTATGACGCTAAGGCAGACTGGTGGCAGGATTGAGAAATTGGGGTCATAATGTCAGAAATATTTACCTGGAGAGATGATGTGTGACCCAAGTCTCAGAGAATGGGCCATTGTTAGCCACTTGAACAATATTGTAGCCAGAGAGAGCAGCACAGGCAAAGGCATAGGCGCATGGTATGCAGTGTCTGGAAGGACCCACAGTACACATTTTTCTCTCTGGTAGAAGAACAAAGCACTATTCAGCAATGAATATACTTGAAACTGGAGAAGCAGATTGTGGAAGGCTTTGTATGCCACATTTAGATCCATTCAAAAATACTTACTGAGTTCCCTCTGTGTTTCAGAGAGACATTTTCTAGGCTGAGGATATCCGATGCCCAATGAAACAGAAGAGTTCAATCGATCTCAGTAGCATAAACCCTATTTTCAATAGTCAGGCTTCTAGGAATAATATTTCCCTGGTATACAATAGCACAGCCACTTGTTAGACTTTTGAAATATTTCCATGCTGTTGGTAGTCCTGAGTGATTCCTCATTTTCCTGGCCACCTAGCCCTTCCCCTCAGAAACTAAGGATGTAATATGTGAATACCTACCTAGCCTGGCATCAATTCTGACTTGTCAGGGCCCATGTCATATTGATTATATATTTTGAGAGTCACTTGTAAATACAATTGAATACATTCAAACATGCACACAAAAAAATTATGTCCCTAAATTCTGCTTTAGGGAGTGAAGAGTAAGGGGAAAAAAATAATAAGGTTCTATAAGAGAAACTGTAACAAAAAGGTCAAGATGAGTTTAGGGAAATTAGTGAAGATTGCAATACCCCGTAAACGGAAGGATAGGAGGAGGTTGAAAGGTGTCATGTATGCTGTAGAAACGAATGAAACCATTTAAGCCTGAGAATAACACAGCCAGATGGGGATTTTAGGTATATCGTCGGTGGCAGGGAGACAGTGATGGTTGAGAGTCACAGGTAAGAGCCGGTGAGGGCATTAACCTAGGCATTAGGAGAAGGGAGGAAAACTCATTGTGTGCAGGGACTATTAGAGACAAACAAAGCATATACAGTCAGCATTCTAGAGTGATTCAGGGCCTCAAAAGAGAAAATGATGGGAGCAGGTGTATGAATGCAAAGGACCACGGGATATCACAGAGGCAGTAAGACCTGAGCCAAAGCCATTCCTCGAGTCTGCACTTGAGCCAGATCTAGAATCATCATAAGATTTTCAGATTCAGCAATTTGATGCTGTCAAACTTTAGGGGATTGGTTTACACTGATTACCACTAACCAAACCCAGAAGATACTGATGTATAAATTACACTGCCAATTAGCTAATTTATGGTGAGAGAATACCCAGCAAGTTTATTCATCCTGGCTATTTGCCTAAAATCTTCCATATTGGTGAATAAATCTACTCTGTGACAAAGAAAAATATATATACATATATGTATATGTATACAAACACACACACATATTTGTTTATCAAAATATAGATAAGAAGTTTATTGACTGTTAAGGACACCAGAAAGGGAGATTGATTTACTTATGGGAAATTTATCTCAACAAGTATAGCTGAAAGAAGCATTTTCACCTACACTAGAGGAAGGAACTTCTTTCATTAGAATTCACTACACCAGCCTTTCCCAAAGGATCAGGAGGGAACATTAATGCCTGGATTAGAGGGGCAGGAGCAGAAACCCTAAAAAAAGTTAGTAAACACTGGGTTAAAAGAGTTTGGAAGGTTTTTTGGTTTATTCCCTCTTAGCCTTCTGAGAACATTTAATATGCCGATGTACATATTTATTTGTGTATGTATGTGTGTGTGTATGTGTTTGTGTATGTGTATACTTATAAATATTTGACTGGGGCTCTTTTTTAGAAGTTTCAACCCAATAACAATATTGCACTAATGTGTAAGTTCTTTGTGATCAGAAATTTTATTATTAAATTCTAAGAGCTTGATAATCCTTCACACAGTTTATAAAAGCCCAATTTATAATTTAAGAATGTGACTGATTAGATTAATAGATGAATCAAGTAACCTTTTATCGTGAGTTGCCATGGCACATTCTTATTTTTTTTCTAGACTCTTACCTATCATATTTAGTAACCACAAGATTAGTATACTCATATATCTATCAACCATATGCTTGCTTCATTGATAACTCCTTTTTAATATTCATAAAATTAGGCTGCAAGTAATTTCTTAAGGAAATTCTTATAATTGATCAATTTTTTTTAGCAGACAATTCACATGATGTTTTGTTGCTGATTCTTGCTTATTTTATTGCTCTACCTTGGCTACCAATTAAAAATTTAAAGATGTTTTAAGTAAGCATAGTACACAAAAACATCTAATTTTTTAAATTATAGGAATAACATTTGTCAAGCTGAAGGTGAATCTTTATAGTGACAAAACTCTTCTTTTTATTGTCAGTATCAATATCTGTCTTCAGATTGTTTAGAAACAGTGACCCTGCATATTTTTCATTGAGGAGTTCTATTCTAAATGAAATTCTAAAATGGTTTAATGCTAATTAGAATTCTGCAGCATGTTCTGTGACCCATTTTTCTTGCTGAAATATTTTAATTAATTCTATGGAGAAATATTCTGTGATGCTCTTAAAAATATGAAATGATGTAATTCTCATGTCACAAATTAAAGTGCTCAAGAGAGGTAAACTCCATTCTTATCCTGTTTGATCTACATGATTCAAGTTTAGAAAATGCCAGGCCAGAGCAAATATGGGGAATTTGGCAGCGGGGCAGGGGTAAGGAGGGACCCTGGGAGATAATGTAGCATTTAGCCCTGAAGTAGCCACTGAGGCATCTTCATTTCTTTCTGATGTGCCAGTACAGCATTTGCTGCTCCATCCTCCTTACTGTGGCTGCAAGGTGCCTCCTCCACCTGATTTCTCCCAGATGCAGCTGAATGTCTGCATGTGTAGGACTAAGCCAAGGGCTGATGTTTACCTGAATTTCCCCCAAGAACTGAGGCTCTAGTAGCTACTTATGCTACTCAAAGTTGCCTCCCAGAGTTTTGCTGAGGGGGACTGTGTGTACACACACATCTAAGAGGCTGTCTCCAGCGACCAGTTTGCTTGTCTGCAGACTCTCCTCTCTCCCTTCCAGTGTGGGGAAGCTTCTACCAAGGATGGTGGTAGTGGGCTGTGGCAGAGGAATTACTCCATCTGACGAGCCAGACCTATTTCCAAATGTGCTTTATCTTTTTTTTTATTTTGGTGCCCAGACTTTATCATTGAAACTCAAAAAATGTGAATTTCACCATTTTTTATCTTCTGTCGTGTCAATCTTCCCCCAAGATACAGTAGAAGGTGTAGAATTAGAATCCTATATAAAGAGGGAGGTGCAAGGTTCTGTGGATGGAGAGAGGAAACTGTAATAAATATCAAATATTACAATATATTTCCTAGCATTAATATAAAGCAATTTTATAATAGAAATTCATGTATGATGCTTAGTTTTTGTTTATGATTTTCAGAAACATATCAATTGTCTTTATAATTGTCTAATAGATTAACATTTGTATGTATTTAATACATTTGTTTTGGATTTTTTCAAGTCATGTTTTAAGCTTACTTTCATATATAAGGAGGGGTTGCGTCTAGTCATATCCATTTAAATTGGGGGTCTCCAACTCCCCAGGCCACAGACCAGTACCAGCCTGCGAGGAACCGGGCTGCACAGCAGGAGGTGAACTGTGGGCCAGCAAGGGAAGCTTCACTCCCATTTCCATCCAAGGCCCGCCTCTTGTCCCCCGCTCACCCTGCCATCTCTGGAAAAATGTCTTCCACAAACTGGTTCCTGGTGCCAAAAGGTTGCTGATTTAACCTAAAGCACTGTCTCTTCTGTGAGAGGATAAACATTATATGAGGTCTGTCCAAAGTATCCAGCCATGTAATATGAAAAATAGAGACATTTACTGAAGAAGATATAAGATGCAAGAAACATCATACCTAGGACAATGATGCCTCAGTCCCCTTCAAAGTAGGCACCTTGGGACCTCACACAGGTCTCCCAGTGTCTCTTCCACTGTTCAAAACACTCTGCAAAATACTTTGTTGGAATCACCATAAGCTGTCCCATCAAATTTTTCTGAATTTCATTGATGGTCTGAAATCTCTTATCTTTCAAAGGTGATTTTAGTTTTGGGAAAAGCCAGAAGTCTCAGGGTGCCAAACCTGGGCTGTAAGGGGGCTAAGTCACCTGCATGATTTGATGCTTCACCAAAAAAGTGCACGAGACATGATGCATGTGCTGGCGTGTTGTCGTGATGAAGCTGCCAATCACCAGTTGCCCATAGCTGCGGGTGTTTTCATCATATTGCTTCTCTCAACTGATGAAGAACATTGAGGCATTATTCATTATTAATAGTCTGGCCTGGCAGGGCGTGCATGTGATGGACACACTTTCAAATCCAAAAACATAGTTAACATGGTCTTGATCTTGCTGTGATTTTGTATGTCTCCTGACTGGGGATCGAGCCCTCGACCTTGGCATATCAGGATGATGCTTTAATGAACTGAGATACCTGGCCAGGGCTACACTCTTCTTAGCACTCTTGTGACCTCAGGCAAATCGTTTACCTTTTTTGAGATGATCTCATATAAAAGAGGGATACTTTATCTGCCCCACCCTAATCCTTAAGATTTTTTGTGAGCATAAAGCAACAAATGTATATGTATATACATGCTCATATTTTAAAATGTAAGGCTCAAGTAAAGGTTAGTTATAATCTTTCAATGTATTGTTTTCTCATTCGTTTAAGAAACATAATTTTTAGAATTATATTTTAAATATTTTTTGAGTACTGAACAAGTGTTTGGTTCTATTTCCTTCAGATAATAGACTCTCCTCTACCCTAGGAGGTACATGCATATTTCATTAACACTTTTTCATAGAACCATTTATCTCCACACATTGCTTACTGCACTTGAGAATAAATTTTGTCCGTACTAGAATCCTGTAATGAAATTTGAGCTCTTCAAGCTGCTGATCACAAAGTTTCATCTATCTGGTCATTGCCCTCCATACCAATTTGCTAGATTTTTCTAAAATTTATCAAGTTGTTTTCCTTCATTTTACTCATTTCTGTTAAAATTGTTTTGTGGATATTCTGCTTGAAAAATTAAGCCCTCACTTATAGTTCCTACCTAATTATAAAACATATCATTAGTCATTTTATTCTTGCTCTCTATCACTTGTTTTTCTTCATAACATTTAAAACAGAATCATCCTTTCCTTTTTTTTCTGCTTTAAAACTTTGTGTTTATATTTACTTAGGAAATGATATGATAGCTGGGATTTGCTTCCACATAATCCCAGGGGCTGGGGAGATTTATATAGATGAAACTAGACTGTTTGCAAACAGGTAATTAAATTGTTTTTTGCACGAAAATGTTTTAAAAATCAATTAATCTTTCACCAGCATTATTTTTACAAATAGGATCAAAATAAATGTAAAATCTATAACATTTTACATTTGTGAATCTTTACATAAATGTAAAATCTTTAAACATTTTAATCTCCAACTAGCATCACCAAGAATTGACTGAGTTATTGCCTGGGACAGTTTTCTCACTGAGGCAGCATGCTGTGTGTGTGATGTTTTATAATTATTCATTTTCCTATAACTTAGATCTCCACAGATTTAAATAGTTATCTTGTTAAAGACTAAAAGAACAGCAACTAGCCCTTAGTCAATCACTTAACAAGCTGTGTGAAGCTGGGTAAATCATTTAGTATTTCTTTGTTTCAGTTTCTTCATCTATAAGACATTAAAAAATATTTCGATATATATTCACTTTAAATTTCTTTACACCTTGATTATGTCTTGGCCTTTATTATATTCTATTCCTCCGACTTCTTTAGAGGTTAGTAGAGATTCATTTTCACTTCAGTTCTGCTGTACACTTGTTGGCTATTTTGATCAACTTACTTTATTCACTGTCTTAATCTGAGGAAGTAACTGTTCCAGCCTAATGGCTTTCTAGGGAGAATCAAGAATCTAATGAGAAATAATTTATTTACAGCATTTAGCATAGTACATGGCAATTACAAAATGCTCAGTTAATTTTCACTCTTCGCAGTATCACCTCTCTGAGGCCATAATTTGTTTTCTAAACTGGATTTAATATTTTTTTCAATTCACTGTATTTCATAGATCATGGTTCAGAAGGTGGGAAGTAGAATTCTAAAAAATATTTCAAAAAGTAATTTGTTTATAATTTATGTTTTAGTGATAAAAACAAATTAGTGAAAAATATATTTAAAATGTACAAAATAATTTATTTTTATTGATCTGTGTTGCATATTACCTGAACAATATGTTATTTGTTTACACAGATGTCATGGTAAGTAAAGTTATATATCTTATTTTAAGTGGTGTATATCCGTGTTTACTCGTGTGAACTGAATTGTTAATTTATATGGTGATATTCCCACAGCAGCCATGTCCTGGCACACACAGAATTATGTTAAATGTGCATAGATTTAGTTATTTGAGCTCTCAAGTTGGTAATTAAAGGAAAAAAACACATTATTGAAATAAGGAACATGTGTGCAAAATAATTACCAGATAATCTATTGCTCTATGGAAAACACTAAAAACAGCTCCTTTAGAGTTAAACGTGTTATGGAAAATGTCTTAACACCTTAATAAAATCTTGCCTTTCTACCAATTATTTGCATCTTTGACAAAAGAAAGTTACAATTATTAAATCGTGTACTCATTTTCAAGAAATTTCAAAGAAAATTTACTTTTTAAAATATTTTTTATATTTTCAATTCCAGTTGATGTACAATATTATATTAGTTGCAGGTGTACAACCCAGTGATGACACATTTGTTTAACTTACAGAGAAATCACCCTGGTAAATCTAGTACCCATCTAACACCTATATGTACATTGTTATTGCAGTATTATTGTCTATAGTCCCTATGCTATACTTTTCATCTTCATGACTATTCTGTAACTACCAATTTGTACTTCTTAATCCCTTCAACTTTTTCAGCCATCTCCCCAACCTCCCTTCCACCTGGCAACTGTCAAAATGTTCTCTGTATCTATGAGTCTGTTTCTGTTCTGCTTGGTTGGTTGTTTTTCAGTTTCCACATATAAGTGAAATCATATGACATTTGTCTTTCTCTGTCTGACTTTTTTCACTTAGAATAATATCATCTAAGTCCCGCCATATTGTTGCAGATGGCAAGATCACCTTCTTTTTTATGGCTGCATCATGTTCCATTTTATGTAGGTGTCACTTTTTCTTTATGCATTTTTCTATTGATGGACCCTTAGGTTCCTTCTATATCTTGGCAATTGTAAATGATGTTGCACTGAACTTGTACATGAATGTGTCTTTTCAATTAAATTTTGGGTTCTTTGGTTAAGTACCCTGAAGAAGAATTCCTGGGTCTTTTTTAATCTCTTGTTCTAGCTTTGTTTTAAAGTCTGTTTTGTGTGGTATAATTATCACTACTAAAGTTATTTTTTTTATTTTTAGTTTTGTTCAATTACAGTTGTCTCTCTTCCCCCCTATTACTCTTCCCTACCCACCCCCTCCTCCCACATTCAATCCTGCCCCCATTGTCCTTGCCCATGGGTCCTTTATACATGTTCCTTGACTTGACCTTCCCCCTCTTCTATCCCCCCCTTTTTAAAAATCTGTTTCCATTTTCATGAAATAATCTCTTTCATTCTTTTACTTTCAGGCTGTGTGTGTCCATAGATCTGAAGTGGGTCTCTTGTAGACAGCACATGTAAGGGTCACGTTTTCTTACCTATTCAGCCATCCTATGTTTTGTAATTGGAGCATTTAATCCATCTGTATTTAAAGTAATTATTTCTATATATGTATAGAATGGGGCAAAAGTAGGTATGTAGTTGTTTCTGTGGAAAATAATACAAAAATTAATACATAATCAAGAAAACACTGTGTTTAATGTACTGAAAACTGTAAACCTATGTTTGCCTCATCCTGTACTTGCTGCCATTTTGTTATTCAAATTTTTTATCTTTTTGTTTTCTTCTTCTTCTTAAGGAAAACCCTTTAACATTTCCTGTAGTACTGGTTTAGTGATTATGAAATCCTTTAGCTTTTTCTTACCTGGGAAGATTTTTATCCTTCAATTCTAAATGATAGGTTTGCTTGGTAGAGTGATCTCAGTTGTACATTCTTGCCTTTTATCATTTTGAATATTTTGTGCCAATCCCCTTTGGTCTGCAAAGTTTCTGTTGAGAAATCAGCTGACAGCCTTAATGGGAGCGCCCTTACAGGTAACAAACTGCTTTCCCCTTAGTGCTTTTAAGATTCTCTCTTTGCTTTTAGCATTTGGCATATTAATTATGATGTGTCCTGGTGTGGGACACCCTGTGATTCCTGGACTTGTATGTCTATTTCCTTCACTAGGTTAGGGAAGTTTTCCATCATTATTTTTTCAGATAGGTTTTCAATTCCTCTTTTCCTTTTTCCTTCCGGCACCTCCATGATGCAAATGTTATGATTGATTTTGTGCCCAAGGTCATTTAAATTATCCTCATTTTTTTTCTTTTTGTTGTTCTGGTTCAGAGTTTTTTTGCTACCTTATCTTACAAATCACTTATTTGATCCTGTACTTCATCTAATCTACTATTGATTTCCTCTGACATATTTTTTTATTTCTGTTTTTGTATTCTTTCTATCTGACTGATTCCTTTTTATGTTTTCTATCTCTTCATTTAAGTTCTCACTGAGTCCTAAGTTCATTGAGCATCTTATAACCAGTGTTTTGAACTTTGCGTCTGGTAGATTACTTGTTTTCATTTTGTTTACTTTTTTCCTGGAGTTTCATCCTCTTCTTTCATTTGGGACATATTTCTTTGTCTTCTCATGCCAGCTGCCACCCTGTGTTTGTTTCTATGTATTAGGTAGAGCTGCTACATCTTCCAGTTTTAGAGTGGTCTTATGGGGTAGGTGTCCTGTGGAGCCCATTGGCATAGCCTCCCTGGTCACCCAAGCCACGCATTCTAAGTAAGCCTGCGTAAAGAGGGGTACCTGGACTGCAGCAGCCCTCTGTCTCACTCAGCCATCATTCCTGCTGATTTTCATAACCAGAAATTGTGGAGATTTCTCTACACAGCACTGGAACCCTGGCTGGTGTACCCAGTGTGGGGTTGGAAATCCTTGTTCCTCAGTGGGAGCCTCTGCAGTTGAGATCCCTCCCTATTTTTAACAACCACACATGGATATGGGACAAGCCATTCTACATCACCACCCCTCCTACCAGTCTCAATGTGGCTTCTTCTATATATCCTCAGTTATAGGACTTCTATTCAGTTAGATTTCAGGTAGTTCTGAATGATGGTTTTTCTGTAGGTTAGTTGTAATTTTTACATAGTCATGGGAGAATTTGATTAGTACATTTACCTACTTTGTCTCTTGACCAGAAGCCCTTTGAAGAAAATTTAATCAAAAAATTTTACTGGCTTAGAAAACATGGTTTAATTTTTTCTACTCTTATTTTTTAAAACCATATGAATATATTCTTAGAAATAATATAGTATGTACTTAAAATATTTTTTAATGTCAGCTCTTTGAATCTTCAATTGAGGATCCTAATGTTTTTAGGAAACTAAGTGTGTACTGGTATGGTGTACATATTTTAAATTTCCCTCCCAACAACATATTAAAACCTGGAATCAGGAACTAAAGAATAAAGGGTGTTTTGGAAACCCCAGATATGGATTCATCTTATAGCTATTTTGATTATTTGTATCCAAAGTTAATTTTGTAGCTTTCTAAGATTTAAATGGTAAAAGGTAGGGAAGTCTGAGATAGGCTATGTAACCTCACTTTCCCTTAGCTAGAATCTTACAGACTTTATGGCAGTTCAGGCTGGCAGATTGTATATAAACAGGTCATCAATCACAGCTGGGGAGGATTTCAGTCACTGGTTCAGTAGTGAAAATGTAAGCCAAATGAGCAGATGCTGTGGAGAAAATGAGTATGTAACCAAGATAATAAATTATCCCAAAATGTGTTACAAAATAATTCTAAATAATGAATATTTTTACATCCAATAAAATAGAAGCATCATTAAAATCTAAAGTTAAAATTCTATCCTTTAAAAGATTGTACGTACATATAGTTGTTAATTTGGTTCACTAAGAATATTAAAAGGCCATGTAATTGAACAAAGTCAAAAAGAAGGCATGCTTAAGAAAAGAGTAATTTCATTTTTAAATCATATTGATTGGTTTCTTGAAAACCTTCAAGAGTAATGCCTGTACAATTTTTTTAAAGATGTATCTTTGGGCTTATTTTAAATATTTTATGCTAATTGTAGAAAAAGAAATAGGAAACACAAAGAGTGTTTTAAACCATCTGTGATACCACTATCCAGAGAAAATTATTGTAAACATTGAAGCTTTTTTCTAGTATTTCACATTTAGTTTTAATGAAAGAGTAAATATAGAATATATATCATTTTCTATCCAATTTTTAACCAACTGTATTTTAAATATTTTATTATGCTATATCATGATTTTTAATAATTGCATAATATATATTTCATCATGTATCTGTACCTAAGTTTATTTAACCATATCTACAAGGCCGGACATCCAAATTGTCTGCCCCCACCTTTCTTTCTTTACAAATATCATTGTTACAAACACGCTTTAATATAAGTCTTTGGCTGCATATGATTAATATCTAGACTAGATTCCTGAAAAGAAAGTCAGAAGGCATGAACTTCATTGAAGCAACTGATGATACATATTTCTTTCTTTTTTTTTCATATTTCTGAATTGTTTTCTGGAAAGGTTCAGCCAGTTTGTAATCCCACCAAAAAGTATGAGAACTGCCTACATTATTGTATTCAATTTCTCTTTGAATCAAAGCTTATGCTGTTTAGTTAGAAGCTGTAGATCAATGAGCTACAAACTGAAAAGTACTTCTTGCTATTAAAATGTCCAGGGAAAAATACATTCAATAGGAGCCTCATGAGATGCTCATACCCAGATGTACTCAACAAACTCGGCCCTCAGCTTTGCTCCTTTCAAACAAAGTCTTGAACAGCTAGCTCAAGCTCCTCAACCACGCTTACAAATACTAATTTGTAATCAGCATTTTGTTAGTTTGCTCAGAGAAATGTATATGACAAATAGACCTGAATACTACTTTTACCAAACCGATATATTTTCTCTCTGAATGTAAAGCCTTATAAACTAAAACCTGAATATTACTTTTTAGCATTCAGAATCACTTCATAAAATAATTCAATGATAGTAATGTTTAATTTTCAAACTGTGATGAACTAAAACACTATATTTGCTATAGACTATACCCTCACATCATGTGACTTTTATTTTCTTCTCTGTAAACTGGGTATCACCTTCCACATATGGCATCTCAGGTTAGGCATCCATCAATTTGTATAAGACTATAGTATATCAATTTTTATTAGGTTGGTATTTTGAAATGATTGTGCTTTCATAAGCAACATTACAAAAAACGGCCTTTAGCTAGGTGTTTATAGCCATCTCAGTTTCTTATAATTGGTTTTTATTTTCTTAGCTTTCCATTCCAGAAGTGAAATTTTAAAGCTTCCATGTTTTGGTGGTTCAAACTATTTGTGATATGCACCATTCTGTATACTAATTACAGTGTAAGAAAATGCAATTTTTCTTCCATTTCCATTTTCAGAGATCATATTAACCTTTGATAGTGTGGTTGTTATATTTGCAGACAGACTAGTTTTTAAATCTGGCTTCCAATCTTAATAGAATTATGACATTGGACAAGTTTCTTAACCTTTCTGGGCCTCAGATTCCTCATTTGTAAAATGAAGATAATAATCTCACAGTGTTATTAGGAGGATTGTCCATATAAAGTAATTATGTACAGGTTCCCAGAATATAGAAACTACTCAGTAAACATTAACTACTACTACTTTATTACCTCATAGTAGAAATAACCAAGACTATCTTTTCTCACATGTTTGACTAAAACATCTTCAGCAATTTAAAAGAGTTTCATGTGCTTTCATGAACAAATGATATGTAACAGAAGCATTATGAAACATGTTATTTCACTATCTCTCTGCAGTATTGGGATTTCTTATGTACATATTTCTTATTTTGTCTTCTTGAAGATTTTTGTTTTAAATTTAGAAATAATTTAGAATTTAAGAAGAAGTGTGTGTGTGTGTGTACACTCAATTTACCAAGTACATTCTTAGCCAGGTAAGTGTATATTATTGATAAATATGTAGGACACCTCTGTTAAAACTTTAGAGCAAAAATGAGTGTCTCACAAGCTTATTATTTAATCTTATTTTAAGAATGTGAAAAGATATGAAACAGGTGTATGAATATTAAACAGAAAATGGCAAAGTGTCCTTACTTGCAAATGATACCATTGCACATTAGAAAAGTCAAAGAAATTGAATGAAACAATTAAAAGAAAATAAAACCGACTGAATAAAAGATAAATAAATATTGATTTCCCTCTACAACAGTAATAACCAAGAAAAAATATAGTTAAAACAGATCAGATCAGTTCTCACTGACATCATAAGAAGCTTTTGAGTAAAAGATTCCCCAAATCTCTGAGTTATTAAGGCTCTATTTAAAGCTAATTTTTCAGACTCAGGTGCTTATGAATTAATTACAGCATGTAAAATGATTAGCTCTTTTTTTGTTCTAACAAATGCTGAAATCTTAAGGAGGTGTTAGTCTAGCTAAAAAGATAAAATATATCATAAATATAACTGATAGAAAGTGGTAAGCACCCTATGGAAGATAGCACATCATATGCACAGTAGCAGGAAATGTGATTGATGATATCCTGGGATTTGAAGAGTATAGAACATCGTGCAGTGTTCAGATGAGCCTAGGAGAGTAGTGCACAGGGATTTTTGGGGTGTTTTAAATGTGTTTTATATCAGGAACTTTAATAGGACCACTAAAGTATAAGATTTTTCCCCCGAGTGGATGAGGATGGTGAGATATCTGGAAGCCATATTATATGTAAGGCATAATTAAAGGACAGGAAACATTTCAAGGAAGGCTCACTGGCAAGGAACTTCATAGGAAATAAAGCGAGTGAATGGGAGGAAAATGCAGGGAGCCAGATTTTGGCACACTCTAAGAAAGGATGGTCTACACAGTCAGTTTTTCTAACAAGAAACAGTCTCCTTACCACACCGTGAGTTCTATCACTGAAAATGTTGAAATAGAGATAGCAGATGAGTACCTGCATGAATCAGGATGTTGATCTGATGCTTCCTGTGGTCCATTAGACTGTCATTGTTCTCAAAACTTTGTAGTGGAAGAGGGTACTGTGAAGCAGTGTTTTAGATAAGTGTTTCGTTTGTGTGTGTGTGTGTGTGTGCTTCAAAGCGCTCCTACCATTTTATCTATTTGCTTTAGATTATCTATTTTTATAGAACACTTTCAAAGACTGATTGTTTATCATCTTTATTTTAGCATATATATGTATATACTTTGAGCTAATTATAACCTAAGATTGTTATCTTATGAGTTAATGCCCCCAAAAATACAAGTCTTATATTTGGCTTATATTATGTTGAAATATCTTATCTCAGTAAATACTAAAAACATTCCTGATATGAAATAACCAAAATGAAAATGGATAGTATCAATTCTCATTCAAGTATTCATAGTCATGTTTTGTTTAAAGTGCTTTGAAACTTCTAATATCTGCCTCTGTTGATATATAATTCTAAAATATCAGCCTGTATGCATATTGTCAACTCTTATGCTGTATTTTATTTCATATTGTGTTTTTCTGATTTTTTAAAATTTTTTAAGAAAAACTATTATTTTCAGATTATAGGCATAAATTGAACTGTTAAATCCTCTCAGTTGTAGTGTTTTAAAATAGAAATACTAGACATTCTTTATTTCCTTTCAAAGATCACTAAAGTCTCAAGACAAATAGATCAATCTTTTGAAACAAATATCAGGTGATTGGGCCTAAAAAATATAATACATAAATTGTCACTGATTTAATAAACAATATGCATAATCGGAATTTCCAGAAGACAGTGACTGCAGGTGACACCTGATCCAGCAAATAAAGTCACGGTGCCCAGTTTCTGATTCTTTGCTGGACGCAGCTTTTCAGTGTCAGCTTCATCATCACTTGCCCTTCGGTGCACCATGTCCCTGTTCCCAACCTCACTCCCCACGCTGAAACTCAACGCTGTCCCTTTTTGGAGGTGAAATGGCCTTGACAATTATAAGCCTCCTGATTTTATACCACATGGTTAGAAGAACAAGAGTCTCTCTGATTTTTTAAATCAAGAAAAGGAAAGGAAATTTAATCTTTTTCTTTCAAGAATCACCTCAAAATAATTCCTGATATTTCAAGGACTCTGATTGGGTTACCTTTCAATTCCTGAACTGCCCACTAAGGCCATTGAATGGGAAATATTGATTCACTTATACCAGTTCAGGGTATTCCTTGATGAGGTATAGAACCAGGCCCAAGCAGATCATATGCGTTCAGAATGAGGTTTGTAATGTAGGCAGGAAAGTCAATGTACACTTTAGGAAAAATAAATGTGAATTGATTTAAGTATGACACAAGTCCACCCCACATGGAAATCCTTGATCCCAAAGATCCCATCCACTCCCTAACAAAGAACACCTGGAATATCTTAACTTTACTCCAAGTTTATAATTTTAAACTCCTTCAAACACTAATTTGAAATTAACACCACATGAAGTCAATTAAAATTGGATAATTATAATTTTTGTAATATTTCTTTACTGATGGAATTGTTATTCAAGTTACGTGAAGTATTTCTACACTTTCTAAGTTCTCAAAAGTAAATTGATTAAACTTCTTTGAATAGAAGTTAAAAATGCTGTATATAATAAATAATTTTTAAAGTACAAGGGGAAAATTGTTACATATATAACAAACATTAGTATTACTTTTGTTGAAAAATAATTTGAAAAACTTTGCCAACTAACCACAGAATAAAATATAAAAACTATAAAGATCAACAAATCTCCAAGGGTTTTTCTTCTGGAAGCTTTGATACCATAAGTAGAAAACAGATGTGAACAACTCTGTTGTAGGGTGTCATAAATAGGGGGCAAGTGTCATCTGCTCTTACATACAAATTTTAAAATGCCCTCAGCAGTATATCTCAATGTGTGAATATTGTCAATATCAGCAGGTCCCTATGCTAGAGGCCTTGCCATATTTAATTATATTTTTGGTGTTTTGTGAAAATATTTGCGTTTAAATAAGACAAGTTGTTACTGAGCATGAGATCAATCAGGAGACACAGTGTAGTCAGGGGAAAGAGGATAACCCAATGAGTTAAGAGTATAAGCTATGGTCTTAGACTTCTAGTTGATTTTTAAATTCCGGTCCCAAGACTGCTTAGCCACATGCACTCAGGAAAGTTCAGTGATGTCTCTGAGTCTCAGTTGACTCAAGAGCAAAATACAGAAAAACATTAACGTTTAAGTTTTATAAAATCTCTTGAAGGAAAAGTGTGTGCCTCTTCCTACAATCATTTAAGGAGTTTTGTTATGGTAGTGGTACTAAGGACGTTTAAAGTGAAACCTACATTCTTAAAATTTTCAGTGCACCATACAGTATTCTTAACTATAGGTCCAGTGTTTTTCTTCAGATCTCTGGAAATTATTCATCGTGTATAATTGAAACTTTATACCCATTTAGCCACAATGCCTCATTTCCCCTTCTCCCTAGCCCCAGGCGACCACCATTCTACTCTCTGTTTCTGTGATTCTATTTTAGACACCTCATGCAAGTAGAACCATGCAGTGTTTATCCGTGACAGCTTTTACTAATACACCTTCTGTTACAAAAAAAAATCTAACCAGTGCTGAAACCAAAGTAGTTGCTTTTCATGATCAAAAACTTTAACTCTTTAAGTGCAGTTTGTAGCCTCCATTACATGAAGGAAAGGGTTGAAATAATAAGAGCTATCTTACAGAATTTACATTTAGCCTTGGAACACGATTTCATAAAAAAATAGTATCATCATAAGGTCAGCTGGGCTGTACTATGTGTATCTCATTACTCACCCATGACTGTGTGTGTTCCTCCAGAAGGTTTTTCCCCTTCTTTTTTAGCAACACTACTGTTGGACAATTTTCTTCCTTAGAGCTAGTCTTAATAATATATGCTTCTGTTTTATTTCAATCATATATTGTTAGGTATAATTTATATGTAATAAAATACAGTGATCTTAAATATAAACCTCAATGACTTTTGACTAGTCTATACACTTTTGTAACCATCAGTAAGATCAATATAAAGGACATTTTTCTTTCCTGAGAAAGTTCTCTTGTGCCTTTTGCTAGCAATTACCCTCTCTCCACTCCCTCCCCAAAGATCCACTCTTTTGATATATATCATTATAAATTAGTTTGGTCTTTTCTGGAATGACAAATTCTGAAGTATTCTTTTAGCTCTACTACATTATAATGTACTGTGACTTCGAGAAAGTTACTTATTCTCTGTCCTTTTCTACAAAATGGGCGTAAGTATTGCACCTACCTCATAGGGCTCTTGTGATGATTAAATGAATCAACATATACAAAGTACTTAAGACAGAGTCTGGCACAGAATAAGTATTCAATGACAGTATTAATACTATTTATTAATAATAACACAATTAATATGTACTATTGAAACTATTGTTATTAAGGGCCAGATATTTTGCCAACCATTGAGACAAGAATGGTTATCAAAACAGAGATGTCATCTGTCCTTATGAAGCTTATTTTCACTGAAATTAATAGAGCTGACTCTAATACTAAGACAGATATAACAAGAGCATTTCCCCATCTCATCTTAGAGCCTTTTTTCTTATTCATCTGAAAACAGATGAGCCAAAAAACAAAACAGAAAGAAACCTATGTGCTTATCTTATTTGATTAAAAAAAAAAACTGTACAAGCAACACTGCATGTAGATACCAATATTTTACTATTTTCCCATGGAAATTTTCAAAACTATTGATAAGATATATTTTGCCTGATTACATCTAAGAAATTTGATTTTATTGAACTGTGCTCTTTTTTTCCCCACAAAAAATTGTATTTCTCAGATTGTACTGGTATTGTTCATTATTTTCCTTCGTATTTTCACTTTGGCCAAATTGCAGTTAAATAATCATGAGGTAAGTTATTTCAAAATAATCACTTGCCACTGCATATCTAATTATTGTCATGCACAAGGGTCAGACCTGTTCATTTTCTGTTTCCTGTGTGTCAGGTTAGCCCCTGGCACGTTGTAGTACAAGAACATGTACTTAGCATCACTGTCCTAAGCATTTTATGAGTTTTTAAATTAAATTCATACCTGAAGGTCTGGCACCAGTTAATCACTCAATAAATAAGATTAGGAAGTGGGCAAAACAATAGGAAAAAGGGATTATATTATTAGAATGGAGACTAAGATCACAGAGACCCCCAAATACAGTAGTTTGAACAAAATAGAAGTATGTTTTTCTTGTTTGACAGGCACATGGTGGGCAGGGCCTGCGGGGCTGCCCTGGTCTGATGTCTCTTTGGCCAGTCTTTGGGCTCGTCTACACAGTTGAATGTGACTTATCTGCATCATATTTGCATTCCTATTTGTGGGAAAAGTGAAAAATGAATGAAATGGAGGCAAGTCATTCCCTTTTAAAGGATGAACAGAAGTTGCACCGCTCACTTCTGTTCCTAGTCTGTGGGTGAACACTTAGTCATGGACCTCCATTAGGCCTCGGGAAACCCAGGGAATGGACTTTCTGGTTGGATGGCCGTAAACCCTACTGTAAACTGAAAGGACAAGGGAGATTGGATACTGGGGAACACTCAGTTGTCTCAGCTACGGGGAGACAGGGAAAGAGGTTAAAATGAGGAAAATCATCTTCCTGAGATGTATCAAATCATATAATTTTTAGATGGAGATATTGAGGCTCAGAGAGTTAAGGTGTTTCCCTGTGGTCCTACACTTAGGGCCAGAGGTGAGATGCAAATTCAGGTGTTGCAGTGCCCGAAGTAGTACTGATGTTACCCCCAAGCTCTGTGCGCTTCCTACTACATCTTATGCCTCCACAGATGTTATTTGAGTGTATCAATAAATACTGTTTATCTAAAATATTATACAGATTATATATATTTATGCTATTATTCATGAGATTATTGTTCCAGTCTCCAAAATGGAATACTTATTTTAAAATTACAATATTTGCATCATATTTTGCAAAGGTTTTATAGATACAGACTCTCTCATTTTGTTATATTACCTGTGAAGCATGCAAAGTATGATTATTACAAGTTCATATATGAGGAAACTTAGTGACATTCAATGTCTTGTAATTTCAGCCAGAGTACAAGACAATGAATAACAGCCAGGACTAGAATCTATTCCTTTACAGCCTGTCTCATAATCTAATGCCTACTTTGGAAAAGATTCAGAAAATTCATTTAAAAATTCATTGGAAATGTAGTATAAGGGCATAATATCCTGAGTCAAGGAGTTACTATTGGGGTGTAACTTTTAAAAAATTTATTTAACCAAATCCTATCTTCTTATTAGCCTGTGCCGATGGGCACTAGCTATATCAAGATGAATAAGATGTAATCCATGGTCCCTAGGCCAATTTAACACTGCCTAGAGAAAATTAAGGATTTCCTTTAATTTAGTAGGTTTTATTAAAGAAAAATATTTTAAAAGTAGTGATTTTTTTCTTTACCTTTTTTTGTTAAATTAACAGTCACTCTGCTGTATCCCATTACTTATGATTTCAAATAGAAAGTCCAAGAGCAGAATTAGGGAAAATTATTTAAAAGCAATGCTGAAATTAGTACTGGTTACATAATTCTGAAAATTCAGGACACTATGTGATATTGAAGAGATTAACTTAATCACTTGAATAGAAAAGTTGAAAATGAACTAAACAAAATAGTACCTTCATGACTCCAGCAGAAATCTAAATGATCAGCGTCTGTCACATATTAGATTTTGTAATCAGAAATCAAAATCTATCTCCAAGAAGTTACACCTCCTTATCTTTTCTGAGTCATCTCTTAAAGTGGCAACAGCTGGTCTTTTAATTTCTATCAATCTGTTTTGACTTGCATTCCTATTTTTTGTCCCTGTAACTGCTATGGAAACTTTTGGCATGAATGGAAAGAAAGTGACAGAATCAAGCAGCATATGTCAGATAGTTCTTCTGCTTCCAGTGATTGTTTGGGCATGGCTGGAGAGATTAGGAGAGATGGAGAAATCTAAGCTATATGAGTCAGTCACAGTTTTGGAGTTGTTTTTAAGAGATATTTGAGCCTCTGCCCTTCGAGAGTTATTAGCGTGTGGGGGTAGGTGAGACACACCAAATATAAAATTAAATAAAAATATATCATTGAGTGCTAAGTGTTAGAATGGACCTTGAATACTGTAGGAGGGAAAAGGTGAGAATCACTGAAAACTGACTAAATGAAGGTGTCTTTGTGGAAGGTTATGGAAGCCCTCTTGGATTTTTATATAGTTAAGTGAACTTGGAAAAATCACCTTTTTGCTCTGAATAACACCACTGTATTTACCATGCTTGTACCATTTTTGTGAGAATTAACATTGATGAAAGTACTGGAAAGCCACTCACTGTGCACTTGTAAAAAGCACTAACATCTAACAACCACAGCAGTGAGTATGTTCCGTTATACAGGAAAACCTTTACAAATCCAAATTATATCAGTCATATAATTCGGATTTGTATAGGTACAGAGTCAAAAAAAGCTCCAGAAAAGGCTCTCTTCCACCAAAAGGGAGAAAAATAATGTTTTATGGGTGCCTACATTTTATTGACATATACATTCCTGATGCCAACCATTATTTTATTTGTCTGTTCGGTGAACATGCACTGAGCTCCCATCATATCAAAGGCAATGTGCAAAGATGAATCCTAACCTGAGATGTTTGCAATCTGTTCTTCTCAAAAAGTATATTCAAAATATAGATAAATGCTTTCTTTAAATAAGTATACAGTAAACTATGGTTTTATTTTCCATTGTATGGGATATTTAAAATGATTGAAATATAGCAGAATTTTCTTGCTTGTGGGAAATAATAATCGACAGAAATACATGGAACATGTTGGAAATAATTAAATCTACTGATGCTTCAACTGATTTCCACTGTTGATTTTACTACAAAAGCTATTCCTTTTCAACATTCTAATGTTGACATAACTCTTCACATCTCTTTTGGTTCAGATGCTAAAGCTTGTATAAATTCAGGAGCTCTCATTATAATGTAGATAGAACCTAACTTAATCAGCATCCAGCTGTGCTCCAATAAGAGCCTGTCATTTAGCCAAGTACAAAGTCCACATTGGATGAAGACTAGACATAAAACCATGAGGATTTCCCACTGAGCATCCACAGTTGACCACTCACAATGACATTCACATCCATTCAAATGCCATATGTCTCTGCATTGCGTGGGTTTGCCACACATTACATTTTATTGATATTCTGATTTCATTTCCAATAATACATTTAAAATGCCATAGTTTCAGTAGACTGTTATTACGCTAGCATGAAACATCCAGTGAGAACCTAGAAAGAAGTATTTATTACTGAAAAACAATGTATATGGGGTAAAATGTACCTATTGTGTCTACACAATATAATAAAACTTGTCCTCAGAATTTTTTTAGAACAGAAAAACTACTTCTGTAGCTGGGAACAGTTTATTCTAGTCAGCAGTACAGGATGTAGTATATAATACTATAAATAATTACATGTATGGATAAAAGAAGGGGGCCTTTTTCTAGATACTCATGCTTTGTCTCAATATTTCCCTTGTAAAGAATGACTATAATAGTGATTTTCATCCAAAAAAGATATATGAGATAATTGATCTTTTCTTATTTTATAACTTTATTATACAGATTTTAATATATTTTATATTGCGATTGGTTGTATATATGTCTTTTTTATTAGATCAATTTCTTAAGGTGAGGACAAGCCATGTAATAACCAGTAGAGTACTTCTTAAAAAAGGTAGATTCCTTAGTTAGGCTCTGTTTCAATGTTATAACTAAGGTTCTTAGGACATAGCTCCTCCATTCATTTCAAAAGCATCCAAGATCAGAAATCAACAGAGACAAGAGGGAAGGAGGGAGGGGGGGTGGGGAAAAGGAAGGAAAGGGGAAAGTCAAGGAATATATAGCAAGGACTCATGGACAAAACCAAAGGGGAAGAGCTGAGGGAGGGAAGGAGAGAGGGGGCAAGGGAAAGTGGTGGGGGGTAGGCAGAGACAAATGTATTTGAAAAAATAAATTAAAATAAAATTTAAAAAAAATAAAATAAAATAAAATAAAATAAAATAAAATAAAAAAAGATATACTCAGAAAAAAAAAAGCATCCAAGATGATTCCTGTGTGCACTCTACCAGACAACCGTTGCTCTAAGGTTAAAACCACTTAAGGGAACATCATGTCTTATTTGTCTTTATTCTCTTCTACTCAGGGCATTGCCACAATGATTTTTAAATATAATTGGATTAAAATAGCCTCTCTCCCTCTCTCTCTCTCTCTCTCTCTCTCTCCCCCCCCCCACACACACACAGAAACACACACACACACACAAATATATTAGACCTTATGGGTCTTCCAAAATAAAAATAAATAAATAAATAAATAAATAAATAAATAAAGTACTTCAATGTGTTTGAAACATGGCCATGATAGTATATCCACCAATTAACAGTGACAACACAGTAAAAAAAAATAAAGAGGAAAAATGCACATTGTGTTCAGTACATAGTATATCAGGCACAATTCTGAAATATAAGTCATAAATCATTTTAAACTATCTTGAAAAGTACCCAAGTTAAAAAAATGTGTCCTGTCTATAGTTTTGTCTTAGTAAGCACTCTACTAACTGCTGTGAAAAATGATTACTTAACAAAAAATATTTTAAGTTGTTACATCATATAACCAAGGTTTATTCATTTCCAGAGGCCGGATCTGACTTCATTGAGATGCACCTAAGAAATTTGACCTTACAAATGAGCTCATGATGAATACACATGCTTTTCAACTACTTTCCTTCTTTTAAAAGCCAAGATTTTCTTTTTTGACATATACTGTATGTGCAATAAGTACAATGGTTAAAAGTCAAACAGACTAGGTTCTAGTCCTGGCTTGTATTTCACTAGCTGTATAATCATGTGAAATTATTATTTAATGCTAAGTATCAATTATCTCACATGTTAAATAGGAATATTAATACTTGCCTCACAGAATTATTTTGAGTTTTAAAATAGCATTTTAAATTTACAAAGCATTTAGCACTCTGCTTATTGTTGAAATTATTGTATTGCTGTTTATTATTATTATTATTATTGGCATGCTTAGTGATTCAGTGCTATCTCTCCCACACCCAAAAAGTATCTTCTATTCTGAAGAAAAATAACTACTTGTTATCATCTTTCTATGCACTATTTTTCCTGAATCAAACCTTTGTTTTTTAAAAATATTGTCTCAGAGCTGACAGTTCCCAAATTCTTTGGTTTCACTCAGTCCTCCAAAATCTAATTGCTGTTTTCATTGCCAAGTCTGAGAGTAGCTGCTGTATAGCCTTAAGAACAGTTGACAGAATGTGCATCTCCCCATTTTCTGAAAGTACGCAGTCAGTCAAGATGTACTGTGAACATAAAGACCTACTCTGGTGAGCTAGTCATTGAATGTGTTTCAAAAAATTTAGTGTCAAAATTTCAAGTTGGAGGCAACTTTACAAATAAATGAACTCTCCCTTTGAGTTTTTGCACAGAGGTAGGAATGGATGCAGGTTTTGTGTGGCCTAAAACCAATCTATTTTTGGGAGTCCCCTTTAAGAAAAATATATGTACTTTTGCAAATTTTACCAAACCGTATATCCTTTAAATGCACTGATGGTCCTCTTCCAAGGTCTTGGAAGGAGGCTGTGCAAGGCAGGAGCTTTGCTAACTTCACAGTACATTTATATAATGCTACAGCATCTCAGAGAGTATGATGTAGCGTAAATTATAAGTACTAAGAGAGAAGTACTTATAATTTGAGAGAGAGAAGTATGTTGTAGCTGTTTGGAGGAGGAGAATAAAAGAAACAATCTCATAACTGTGCATACAACAGTTACAATGATGATAAATTAGTAGAGGGGATTGGAAGTTTTGTGTATAAGTTAAACAACCAACCCGATACTAAATCCAGTTCTGCCACATAAATTGTATAAAAATAAATGCAATCATGCTGATGATATGCCAGACATTATCAAGGGATTTCCATTTTTGTCTCACTTAAATTTTGTAAGAGTGGAATGAGGTAGGTGTATGTCATTAACTTACCCAAAGTCCTTTTGTTAGTGAGTTTTAGTGTCAGATTTGCAACTCAAGTCTATCAGACTTTTCTCATATGTGGCATTTCACACTGCCTTCACAAATTCTCAAGAATGTTTGGGCATGGGTGAAGATCTCTAAATTTATTCTCTCAGCAAATGAAAGTAGTCTGGAGTTAGTGTATATGAAAATCCACACAGTTCCCTGGCAGCTTTATCCCCTCTATCCCATTTAAGAAACAAAATAGCTCCTAAACCATATGCACACACTTGTGGGACTTTGCCAGTAAATTCAGTACAATTACCATAATAGATTTATACAATAAACTCAGGAAATAATCGATCCTAACACAAATAACTCACCCCTGAAATAGTTGATTTACTGCTGTCTTTTTAATTCACTAAATCCAAAAGTTAATTATTACCTTGACTACTTCTGCAGTCATTTGTACAGCAACAAATTATACAGGTAGATACATAAATATATTCTTAAACTTTTCCACCCACGAGAACTTAGATGTGTTCTACACAGCTGGTATAATACATAAAATGAACATTCTTTATTCTTTCCCTGTTGTAGATCATTTCTGCCCTTGGGAGGTAGCTGTCTGCATGCTGAATTATTTTGTCTCCTTGGAATATGAGCTTACTCTCTTAATTTATTTCTAAATAAACAATGCTGGCACTGTCCTCACACAAACTTTTTGAACTGATCAGCCAGTACTTTTGGAATAAGAATTTAATTGGGGCCACAGTAACTTTTCTGTTCCCTTAGTTCATGCCAAAATGTGGTTGGATTTCAGTTAATAGTTCTAACAAAAAAATTAAACATATTTCATGATGACATTTTTGTCTTTATGTAAAAATTAAGTTTAGCACCTACTATCATTACAGACTTTCAAACTTTTTAACTAAGACCCACATGAAGAAATGCTTTGCCTCTCAACCCAGTTTATACTTAGTTTCCCTTTCTTTCTGAGATGTCTCTCATCTGTTCTGTTCTACTCTGCTCCATACTGCTCTCATTCCTTAAAATAAAATGCTTGTTCTGATCTAATAAATTGATTTTATAAACTGTTAGAGCCTTGACGTTCTGTGTGAAAACACTTTCAGAAAACCTTGCGTACATAAGGGCATTAAAAGGTGTAGTAGGCATGTTTCTCTAACTCTTGTATGGCAGGGATATATTTATTAGCACATGAACCTTCTTAGCTTTACTCCTCCCCTTGCTTTAGATGATTGCTTTGTTCACTCTTTTTTTTTTTTTTTTTGTCATCCTAGACAGGATATATTTGCAAGTTTTGTGATCATTCAGTAGGGTTTTGTAATGTACAGTCAAGAAAAGGGAGAGAGGGAGTCAGAAATAGGAAAATGAAAGATAGAAGAAATTGATGTGCAACGGTTAGGACTGGGCCTAAGAGAGAGGACAGAAGTGTCCTGCAAACTGGGGATGGGACAGGAGGAAGTTTTGAGGAGAAGTAAAATGGAGGTTACTAAGCTTTATCTCCTGCCCACTCCATTTTTGATACATTCCTACGTTCATCCTCATCGTGGCTGTTACTCAATATGTGGTACTTCATGAATGCTTACCACATAACCAGTCAGTCTCTGAAAAGTAACATGTATCTTATAAAGTATAGCAAGTTTCATAGTCAGGGCGGCAAGCTTTGGTCAGCTCAGCATTTTTTGTTTTTGTTTTTTTCTTTTTTTTTTTAAGAGAGAGTAAATTTCATAGCTCAAGGTGGCCTTCATATATTTATTGAGTAGTGCAGTCTACAGAAATCATCCATCATTTCTCTGTTCAGGCTCTGCCTCTCTAAAGAAATTAAATGGTAGACACATGCCATACTTCATCCCCATTCATTTTTCTTACTGTCCTTTTCTCTAAGTCATTGCTAACAATCTGCAGCTTAAAGTGTACTACTGTATATTTTATGTATTAAAAAATATACAGTGAGAAACTGTTCTTTTGTGAAATTAATCTTAAAGAAGTCAGCACTCTGCTTTATATTGTCAGTCAGCTTTAAACAAAAATAAAGTTTTAAAGTATTGATTTTTAATGATACAGTTAAAATGATTTTTTCTATTTAGTGATAAAACATGCCTTTTAAACTAAAACTAAAAGAAAATATCAAGTGTATGATATCCAGTTGTAGTACAGTCTTCTTTCAGTTTTACTTCTCTTTCTATTATTATCAAGTGGCTATAGTCTAATGAAGTTTATTAACCTTTATACCTGTGAGAGTGGAGAATGGCTTGAATTATCCTCAAAGCTTGATTTTGTGGCTGTGAGAATTTAGGCATCAATCCACAGAAGTAAAAACTAATCCCATCCCCATCTAGAATCCCTATCTAATTACCTCAAGTAGAAATCTCTCTCTCTCTCTCTCTCTCTCTTTCTCTCTCTCTCTCTCTCTCTTCCTTAAGAGCTAAATTAAATCCCTTTTTTCCTCTCTTGACCTATCTCTCTTGAAGACATTTGGGACAGGCTAATGTAGGAGCCACGTTACATCTTATAATCTGTGCCATCAATCTCTGGGTTAGTGAACTCAGTATTATCCAAAATCAAAAGTTGCCATTAATTGATATTCTGAAATTTAGGAATGCTGGGCATAAGGTTGTTTACCAGGTGATTTATGTGAAGAGTATACTATGTCTTCTAAGATACATATTGTCTGGTTCATAGATACTTTTATAAATTCATACTCACATATAATAAAGCACAGATTTCGAACTTAAAATATGTATACAATTTTTATTACTTAAAAACCAATTTTTTGTTAATCTCAGGAAATAAGTAAATACTGTATTCGTTAGAAGGAGCAACAAATTATCAGCAAACTGAGGATGCCCACATGCTTAAAGCTAACCCTGAGTACTAGCCATAGATAGTGATTAACATAACAGATTACATAAAGAAGTTAATCATGTAACAATTTTTATAAGACAATATATTTGTTTTAGGAGGAGTTGTAGAAGGGAGGTTTTGGGGGTGGGCGATAACTGCTTTCTCTTTTCCTACTGAATCTGGCCTCTGTCACTCTTCTGTTGAACATACTCACTGTATGACTAATTCTTGGATTTGTTTGGGGAAGCAAATAATGAGGGGCACATAGAGAACTGGAGTTAGAGAACTAATTTTAAATGCTTCCTGTCATGATGCATATAGTACAAGTACTTCCACTTAATAAACATACTTGCTCCTCTCCCTCCCCTAGAAATATGGGGAAAACTGAAAGACATTGTAAAAAGGTATTTGTGAGAAGATTTTATGCAAAAAAAAAAAAATATTAGGAATAAATAAAGACACTGGCCTCAGTTGCAAAATAAGTGATTGCTAGTGCATTGACATTAGAAATGTATGACATTTAGAACTGGGTTATTAATTTATAATGTTTTAAACTACCTGGGATACCACACACTTTTCAAAAATTCTGCCTGTTGCTAAAGTACATAAAAGTTGACATGTAATTTGTTATTTCTATGAAGGCCACAGGACGGTAACTTCTCAGTTGTTCAGTGACAAATTACTGATAATTTCTAAACTTCCAGTTTTTATAAAAAAGAAATGAAGTCTCTGGTGACCTATTCCAGCAGAGCTTGCATACTTTTATATTTGTAAATGAATTTGTTGCTTTGGATATTTTGGTCCTAAATGTTTTTAATTATTGACTATATATATCAGTAAACTTTAATGGGATTTTAAGCTAGGTTTCCACGGTTTTTGATAATAAACACAATCCCTTTTGAAAGTCTGCCTAAGAAGAAATCCATGTTGAAGGCTGCATAGGAAGCCATTAGTTTTATCCTCTTACTAGCGATACATATTGTTGTACCTTTGTGCTATCCTATTACACCCTAGCATCATAGTACTCATGTACTTGTTTTTCTGTCTTTTAAATCCATTTTATTCATTTACTTTTCAATACATTTAAACCCTTGAGAAGCATAGCATTACATGAATTCTGTGTCCAGTAGTCCAGCCGGAAGGTTGTTTCGGAAGTTGGGACGAACCATCCACTGTTTCTATGAGCACCAGCTCCCTTTCCCCAGATGACTGGTTTAGTTCCGTGTGCCACCAGGATTCCCTGTGTCAGTCTTTGCCTTGTACATATAGGCACGTGTCTTGTCCAGATAGAATTCAGTTCGTCTCGAGCATGAACACCTTCATTTTAAGGAAGAGCTGCGTGCTCCCTCTGGTTCCAGAGACCCAGCATGTAGCCAGCAAAACCGGCCTTGGACCACAGCCTTCCAGACGTATCTGTCCCCATAGAGTCCTGTTCCCAGGCTCCTCCGCAGGCTCCAAGGTGGTGGGAACAGCTCACTTACAAGCTTCTAACTCGGCATGCAGTGACGTTCTTCTGTGCAAGACTGTCAGGTCCCCGAGACCTGGAACTGCGCCTGTCTTTTTTACACCTTGGCCCCTGCGCCAAGTGCGGCATGAGCACCTGCCATCAGCCATTCCTTTTAAATAAGAACTAATGGCAACATGCGCAGAACGGGCGGTGCAGGTATTATTAATACTGAGGAGTTCAAGTGGGTTAAAAATAAGTGGGGAATTCAGAGAGACTTCATGGAAGAGATAAGCCTTGTCTTCTGTTGGTCAAGTGCTACGTGTCATACAGGTAGAGGGGAAGTGAGCAGGCCTTCCAAGCAAGGAGTAGCATGAACAGGACACTAAAGAAAAAATCTTTATCACTGGATGTACCATTCAGGGTGGTAAGTAAATGCTAGTATATTATCTCCTCCACTAACCTGTAAGATCCTTGAGGGCAAGGACCATACATTTTCAGTTCCAATAATATTTATTTATATATTACCAGTACTCGGTAAGTAATTGTTGGATAATTGGATATTAACCTTACTTTTAATCTGTTCATGAACTTGAGGCCAAGTTTTCAGGTTGCCCCCCTTTTGTTTTACTTAAAATTAAATCCCTACTTGGTCGCTATATTCAAGTTTTTCCTTTCTATGAGGAATGATGTTATGTCTCTGTTTTGAAGACAATTTTTGTGTGTGCTAAAATTCTTAATACTCTGGCTCTAGCTTGGCTTTTAGTACCTCCAGATCCCCTTCCCAAAGATTTAGTGACATACCAAGACTTTAAAAATTGTAAAAACAGTTGCAATTGTTCAAGGAGCATTACCAAAACACTGATTGGCTTAATGATCCAGAGTTTGTATCAGAAAGTGAGAAAGTGTCCGTGAGTATTTTTCTTAACGGTAGATATGGCGGTGGTGAGCAGGGACCTAGATAAGCTTTAGAAATTAAATGCCAGGGAAGCAGTTGGGGGGAAAAGAAAATGAAAATATCAAACTATTCATGTAGCCCATCTGCTCAATTCCACAGCACAACTGTCTTAGATTGGGAAGTGATATGATTAGATTTGCATTTTAGATTAATTACTTCCAGAAAGGTGTGGAGAATGAAGTGGAGTTGCTCCGGATTTCTACGCAGGGACATCGCAGAGAAGGTTAAAGATATGTGGGCCTGAACCGAGGAGGTAGTGAAAGCAATGGAGGGGACAGAAGGTGTTTGAATTAGAATCAAGACACATTTAGAAGACAGAGTGTAATGCCTGGTGTGATTCTATATACGAGGCTCCCCGACGGAAGCACTCAAGGAAGCAGCTCTGGGGGCAGACCCTGCGCCTTGGGGGCCTGGCACAGATACAAAATAGGCCATCACACATACTGCACAATGGATCTGGTGACCAGGCACATATCTCTTCCCAGGTTAGGAGACATCTGGCAGAGGAAAAGGCAAATTGGTCGTATTGTACTGGTAGCTTTTTGTCTTGCCTGCTTAACAAAATATTCAAGGCCATCCATCTCAAATGAACTGAATTGAATACCCTAATTTTTGTTATTCTTTTTTAAGCAACTTATGACAACTCAATTTATATTTAAGGAAGCTCTGTCAGCTATGATTGATAATTGCTTAAATAATATTGTTTGTAAGACAAAACAAGGCAACAAAAAAGGAGTCATGTCATGCTGACACAATCTTTTTTAACACCCGGTATTTGAAATAAATACAAGATAGTGTGATTACCTGAAAAGAGCAAAAACATTTTCTCAGCATTTTTGCTTATATTTTGTTGTACATAATTGAAGTTTCTATATTCATCGCACAAATTTGTGATGAGTGCCAGGGAAGTGGGTACTGGGATACGCAAATAACTAACCTCAAATAGTGGAGGAAAAAGACATTTAAACCAAAATTTGAAAATATCATGATAGTTTACATGGCCAGAATAAGCAGAGGATATTTAAGCAGCCCTTAATCCAATGGATGCTGAGGTAATAGTAGTGAGTACTCAGTAACAGCTTCCCTGACCTGAGTTTTTCAAAGATGACTAGACATTAGCTAAGAAAAAGATAGGGTCTAGATCCCCAAAATGAGAGAAGTTGGGGAGAATACATAGAAGAAAACGGGTCACAGAGACCCAGGAATCACTCATTGACTAGAACAATTCAGTTTTATTTGCCTTTTACCTATAAAATAAATTCAAAAATTCAACTGGACATGTGATTCTCTTTTGTTCCTTGATTCAAAGAATTGTTTCTAAATGTATTCGAGGAAGGTTACCATCATCACAATTCCTCCAGGGAAGTGTGTCACTAATTTTGGACAGTGTTGTAACTCACACCCACACTCACGTGCCAGCTCACAGGAGCTGTTTTATTTTACTTTAACTTTTTCCTTTACCCACTAGATCTAAGCAAACACAACCCTTTTTTTAGGGTAAGCTTTTAGTGATTTGGTTCGTGTCTGCAGCCTCATTGTATTACATATTGTTTCATTTAAATAATATCAACGTGAGCCCTGGCTGGTGTGGCTCAGTGGATTGGATTGAGTGCCGGGGACAAACCAAAGGGTCACAGGTTCAATGCCCAGTCTGGGGCACATGCCTGGGTTGTAAGCCAGGACCCCAGTAGAGGGTGTGTGAGAGCCAACCCTTTCTTTCTCCCTTCTCCTCACTAAAAATAAATATTTAAAATCTTTTTTAAAATAAATAAATAGTATCAACATGATAGAGCAGTGATTGTAAACTAAAGAAACTGGTTTTGACTTATTTCAGTTAAACCTGTAAACACGAGGATCTCTTATTTTTGTTTAAAATTTAAGACTGATACAGGGTTCAAACTTCAGTAAAAATTTGTTTCCCCATATTTTTCAAAATTGCAGTTATATAATTAAAATGTTGCTCCATTACATCTGACCTTTTCTATTATAGCATTTATTTTCTTATTTTGAAAATTTTACTACTATAATACATATCATTATATATAATCCTACACTTATATAATTATGCAAATTATTTTGTACACATTATAACCTTTATAGGTAAGGGAGGAAACTGAAAAATCCCGGGACTTATTTATTAAAAAAAGTATATTTATTCTTACATGTTTAAACTTCAGCTACCTTCCAAGTACTCTCCATTTGAGGCAAACGCCTATGGAGACTTTTCTCCACTGCTCAAAACAATTTTTAAACTTACCGATTTTGATGCCTTTTAGTGTTTCTCCCATGTTTTGTTTCGCCTCTTCCACATCAGTAAAACGTTTTTCTTTGAGAACACTTTTTCACCTGGGAAAACAAAAAAATCGCTCAGGGCAAGAGAGGGTGAATAGCGAGTGTGGGACACAAGGGGTCTGGCATTTTTTGGTCAAAAACTGCTGAATGCTCAGCGCAGTATGGGCAGGTGCACCTGTAAATCACCCACAATGTAATGAGCAAATCGTATTGAGTCTTCAAAAAAAATTTCACCGAAGCTAGACACAGCCTCTCACAACAACGCCAGTTGGTACATTGATACAAATGGCTTGCTACAACACTCACCTAGCAGGGGAAGCCTGCAGAACAAGAGGTCCACCCTTCAGAAGAGAATTCCAGTTTTTCGGGGTCCTCCCTTGTACATACCACAATTCAATTCAATAAAAGAAACATTTTCACTATGTATCTTTTGTTGGCCATTATCATTAGCTTATTTTCTGATTTTCAATGAAAATAGTTTTACTATATGAGGGAGGGAATGTCAAAAATGATTCACACTGAGGGACTAAACAATGTATTTGATCTGCCATTGTTTACTATTGTGGTTAAAAGTGGGTGTTAGTGCAAGAGACCCTGGGTGTGAATCTCAGCTGCACAAATTTCCCTTGAGGGGGCCTTTGGGCCTCAGTTTCCTCATCCTTAAAAGAGGTTAGTGTCACTCTGCTCAAATCATCACTAATAAATCCCAAGACAATACAAATATACATTAAACTCTTGGCAGCATGAGTAAGGGCAGCAAATACAATCATAAGAGTGACAATAGGCTTCCTTTACATTTTTTTTCTTGTGGTCTCTCCTCACCCTCTACTGAATTTAAATGTATTATCTAATCTATAAATTAAATCCAAATTAATCTGAAAGAATATTTGGGGTTTACAAATTGAAGTCAGAATATTATTTAATGCCCTATACCTATCATCTCTAAATATGAGAAGTGTATAAAAACAGAATTTACTGTAATATTTCTTATAGTTCTCATTTTCAAAAATTTACTTGTAAACCACATATAACCTTTTTACAGTATGTGGTCCAAAGGTTTTCAGTCTCTTATTTATTTTGGAATATGATGTCAGATAAATTATATGAGTTCCTCTTTATAGTGCTTTCTTTGCTTAATGGTTATTGCTAATTAGGGCCCAGCATTATTTAAGTTATGAATATTTAACAGCTAACAATTAAGAACTAAAGTTTAGTTACTTATTCAGACTAACGGTTGTACAAGAAATATTTAAACAATAGTATTCCAATAAATAAAAGAGACAAATAGAAGAATGAAAATGTGAAAAGAAGTAAAAATTCTGTGATGGTAATTTGGATCAAGGTCAGACATTCTTGGGGAAAGATAAATAATCTTATCGAATTACATATTATATCCTTGATCTCCAGGGTGATTCCTAACAAAAACAACACTAAAAATAAGGTTTCATTCATTGAAGCAAAAAAAAAGTGTTCCATTTATGTTTTGAAACTGGTGACTATGGCTTAGTAAACCATTTAACAACACACAAGTGAGTCACATGCACAGATAATTTGTTTCTTATATATAGGTTCTTAATGTGATTATAAATTAATTTTTAGTTAAAACATGAATTATTCTTATCTTTGTTATGATCTCTGTAACCAAATTATTACACAGATGAGTCATTGCTTTTTGAAATCTCACTTTTAAATTTTATTTATTTATTTGTTTATTTATCTATTTATTTATTTATTACCATTGGTCAGGGCTCTGAACACGTAACTACTCCAATAAGTAAGTTGGGAGGAGAGAAGATGACGCTGTTTTAGCTCTTTTTGCATTCAGAACCAAAATGATTAATTTGCAACCATTTTTCTATAGAAGACAATCCAAAACACATTTTTCACACAGCTTCTGTTAACAGCTAAATACAGTTCTATGAATAAATTTTGCAAATGCAAGTAAAATGCTGCTTTGCAATATAATATGAGCTATTTCCATTGGAATTATAGCTTATTAAGTAATTTAGATTATTTAGAATGATTCTACACTTCACAGCTTCTGACATATCTAGACTACACACAAGGATCTTAAATAGTTTATCTCACAATACTCCCAAGGGCTTTAGCTCTCTGGCGTCAGGAGTGAGAAGGTGGGGATGGAGGTGGGTAGACACAATCTGAAGAGAATAAGGCAGAAAAAAATATGAATGGAACCTTGAAAGTAAATTATTTAAATTATTAAACAAGGGTACAGTCATTCTCAGGCTACACACATGTGCTTATTCCAATGGGAAGATAACTGCAGTTCAGTATAAAGACCTCACTTTTTTCCTTTTCTCCACCTTAGTAATCAACTTAGAGCTCTTTGAGTATAATAGTACAAGCCTAATGATACCAAGCAGTGTTTTCCATTTATCTCTAAGGGCTTTAAACACTCTTTTCCCAATGAAATCCCAAATCCTGCCGGGATATGTTTCTTGCTATTTTAGTTGGAACTTAGAATGCATTTTCCTACAGAATTGGTATTACAAATCAATCATTCTACCTTTTTTGACTCTTCGTTTCCTCACTTATAGAGCAAATAATTAAACCAGAAGATTGCAAAATCTCTTGCAGAGTTAAAATATTCTGTTATTTTCATGAAGTACACTAATTCAAGTCAAACTGATTTTGTAAGTTAATCTGGGCGTCTATTATTTTTACACTGTTTCCATGAAGATGTGCATTTTAAAATCTTAAGAGCCTGCTGGTAATATCTTTCAAATATAACCCATTTACAGAGTATAAATTGATCTGGTATGAGAGCACCTGTTATTAATCACCACTGATCTTTGTATCACTAGTTTTCCATGAGATGTACCTCTTTGTTAATAAAAGGCCACCATTCAAAATAGGATTTTACTAGTTCAATGGAAGGTTAGTTTGTTTTAACATAGCTATCAATTACATGTAGACCAAGTGAAGGAAAAAAACAATTGTCTCAAATTTATTTCGGCCTATCTGTATATGTAAATATATTTCCAATCAAAATGTATTCATATAAAAAGCTGAAACATATTAATATTTATGACATCCAGAATTTCCATTTGTTTATAAATTTATCAACAATTAGTTTAGTATAGTTTTTTAATTATGGACAAAAATAGTTTGAGATTATTTCTGAATAAAAAATAGAAGAAAAATCTTTTGGGAAACTGAAACAATATATAAGACCATTTCTCCACCAATACAACTCAGTGTATTCCTTGAAAATATATTCTGTAAAATTATTTCAACAACTCCTTTATACTCCATTATGTGTGTATGTACTCTCTTGGGAAGGTTAGAGACTAAAAAGATATTTATAGCATCTGATGATTTGAACTAAATGACTGTTAAGATCAATATCAAAATTGATAATCTATTATTATTGTTTTTGTTGCTAAGATTGTTGCTGACCATAATGCTTGACAAAATTTTTAAAAATGACTAATTTATTTATAAAATTATATTTTCATTTTAAGTCTTTTAAAGGAAGAGATTAGAAGCTTGCAAGGTATGGGGTATGTTTTTCTGTGTGTATAAATATGTCAATGATATTGTGTACATTAAGCACCTCCTGGGTAAAACACTTTACAGATTTATCTTTAAAAAAATCCTATGGAGTGGATATTATTTCGCAGATTAGGAAAAATATTCAGTAAGATTTACTAGTTTGGTCAAGGTCACACAACAGTAAGTAGCAAAGCTGACCAATTCCAGGTTTACAGGACTGCAAATCCCAGGCTCTTTTTGATTAATATTTTATTTTGTAATAATTATGACAACAGAAGTTATAGATCTAGCTACTACTCTGAAGTCTAAAACACATTCCTAAAAATTAATAATAGCCTATAGAAGATATGACACCTTACTTATTAAGAATACATTTTCATATAAGCTATATGAGTGTATTTTCAAGATAACAGAAATTTACTCCTATATTATTAATGATAATAAGTGATATTCTGGCCATTTAGGATAAATACATTTATAAATCTACCATAAAAATATCTTCCCCATCTTTCTCAACAAATATTGTTTTTTCCTTTAGTTCATAATCTTTATTATGTATCTTATCTATTGGGTTTTGTTGTCTTAAGTTTTCCTCAATGACTTTCAGAGCAACTTGTTCACTAGTAGACCCCAGGCCACTATCAATGCTCTATAGGGTAATAGTTGAATGACCAGGTTTATGATAGGTCATATTTCCCAAGTGCAAATCTTAGCTCTTCCTTCCCTTTGATGGCTTTGTTGTTTTGATAGTTGTCTTAGCCGATTTGTTTCAGTATTTTTCATATTTAAACATGAAAGAGGAGATAACAGTGCCTACCTCAGTGTTTTGAGGATTAACCTAGCTGATATGAAAGAAGAACTTAGCTTATATCTGTATACACAGTAACAGCTCAATAAATGATATTTGGTTAATATTATAATTTTTTGATGTTTTTATGTTTTTTTATTTAGTAAATAGTTGAAGTCATCCAATATCCCATTTTCTAAATTTTCTCCCATTTCTAACACTGCCTCAGGAAAAATAAATCTCAGGACATTGTAGGATTATGTCTATAATAAGAATAAGTAGGCTTGGAATTTCTTCTCTTATGATTATGTACGAGCATGACTCCCAGTGTGATGAGACTAGAGCCCAAATTAAAGAGATGACTGATGATGGTTTTATGGAAAAACTGAGAAACTTTTAAAAAATTTTGCCCTATGATATACCCTTTCATCTGCCTTCCTAAAATAGATGTAAGTTCTGCCAATTAAGGAGCTCTGAGGCAGAACTTTGGGAGTTGAGGGGTTCCTGGTGCTGTGCCCTCAGAAAAGACGTGACATGTGGGAGGCAATGTCCTGAGCGTAATTTAAGAATTCAGCGAAAGCAAGAATTTGAATTCAGGCTAAATTCTGAATTGTCCGTGAAAGTCCCATAAATAAAACAAGGGGAATTAGCACTGCTCTGAATGAGACGGGACTTAGGAGGAGTAGGGACCATGTCCACAGAGAAGCCCTCTCACCGCAGAGGCATCCTCCAAAGAGAGCACATTACTTGTTTTATAGCAACTGCATTAAATTAAATCTCAACAAAAACTAGATGACAGTAATAATTTTGATTAGTTGAGTTTTATCTTAGTTTAGTCTCCCTAACTTCAAAAGAACCATGTTTTTCTATAAGTAGATGATATTAAAAATAAGATGGGAGTCAGAGATTTTACATTAAAAGATTTTAGTGACACATCAACCATGGATTTTGTTTGGATCCTGACTTAATCAAAGCAATTGTAGAAATACCTTTTGGAGGGAAAAATCTGGAAATGGAATCAGGAAATTGTTAGTAAATGATAAAAAGACATTGTTAGTTTTCTAAGATATGGTAATTACATTGTGCTTATTGTTTAAGTTCTTATCTGTTACAGATAAATACTGAAGCATTTATGGAAAAAAGATAAGACATTGAAACTTGCTTAAAGCAGTCCCAGGTTGAGGATACAGAGAATGTGAAAAAACAGCTGACACAGAATTGGAAAATGTCGATAAGTTTTGAAACTGGATGATGAGTTCATGGGTGTCCATTTTACTATTCTCTTAATTTTGTACATATTTGGAAATTTCCATAATTAAAAAATATTTCACAAATTTATTTTATTATCCATGTGAGAAATTTTTCCTGTCTGGTCTAGTTGGTATTTGGGAGAGATATTCTGCCAAATATGTAGAAAATATCTTAGGGATAATTAAAGAAAAACACTCATCTAAATTGAAATTGAGTTTTAAAAAGTATTAAAATATTCTAACACTTTAAATTTTCACCTTGTCTTCCTCATTTAATTCTTTCAACATGCTATAGAATTACCTATTGTGTTTTTCTTGATTTCTTTGCTTTTTAAACACCAAATTAATTTTCAGCTATTGGGAAATGCTACAACTGTTAAATTGCAGATAAGCTGCTGGCTTGCAATTGAACAGATATCTGGTTCTGGGAAAAAAAATTCAAGAAAGTTTAAATATGCTATATGAAGTTTTTTTGGTTTTGGGGTTTTTTTTCAATGTTTGTGTGTTTAAAATATGTCAAATGGACTATTTTGAAATTTGAGTAGTCAGCAGTCACAATATAGACAGAAAGTCAGCTTTAGGAAAACCTAAAGTAAATATTATGGATTTAGTCAGTAAACCTAGTTTTTGGGATTGACAGAAGTCTCACACCAGAAATTGCTAACAAGAAAATAAATTAGAATTCTATTTACTGTTATGAATTCAGACAGGACTAGATTTCTGGAGCTACTAAGTTACTAGGTTATTGGGTGTCATATTGAAAGACATATTTTTTTTTTTAAATAACATTTTAGAAGCTCAGTTGGTTAGAGTGTCATCCCTAAATGCCAAGTTTGCGAGTTTGATCCCATGTCAGGGCACATACAAGAACCAACCAATGAATGCATAAATAAATGGAACACAAATCAACGTTCCTCTTTCTCTCCCCACTCCCCTCTCTTTCTCTAAAAAGAAATATTTTTTAAATAACATTTTATTTCCTGATTATTACAAAATCGCAATAATAAGGTATGGCACATTTGTTTGAAGAGCTAGAATGATCTCATTGTACTCTGTGAGCTACTAACCTGGCCCTTCTAGATTATTGCTCTAGGGCAGGATTTGCCCCAGCATCTAGGTTGGAGCCAAGCTTCTGTGTGGAGGCTTTGATAGTCCCCTAGAAAATTAGTATATGATTCACATGATTTACCTTAACTAAAATACTATATTAGTATAAAGTGCCTCAATGTGAATTAATAGTTACAACTATTTTATAATAATAACCATTGGTATTTGAAATCTGATATTTGGAAATTATAAGCTTCCAAAATACTATTGAAACTTTTGCTTATTATTTTGGCAATTTTTTCCCCAAACTTTCCCACTAGATACACTTTTTAAAAATAAGTAATGCACCGATTTGATCTGAGATGATTTTAAAAGTTCTGACTTTTGGTGCTTTTGACAGTAAATTTTCATAATATTTAACTTTTATTTATATTTTTCATAAAATAGACGTGTCAGTTGGATACCTCATAATTATTTTTAAATGAGAGCCTTTAAAATCATGACATATCCAAGTAGTATGCTTCCACAATGCTTCCTTGGAGCAACTTATACAATAAGTAGTTTCACATTCAGAGTTTATAGAGAAGAAATAGATGTGTTTATGTTACTAATTTGAAGAGGAAGCCTTTGGCACAGGTGGACAATTCTACAAAATATTTTGAAATATACATGAAATGAAAGTATGAGGCAAAGTGCATATACAGCTAGCCAAGCTTTTTGATTGTTTATGTCACTGACAGTCATTTTTTATGCTCTCATGCATAGCCAAATACAGTTCCAAACATTTCTTTGATTTGAATATTTTTCATTGCTGTTCTGTTAGTAGCGTGACTGCATGTGTGTTTTCTTCTGCACCGTGTTGGTTAATAAAAAGCAAGCTCAGCAAAACAAGCATGACTTAAAAAATTTTTTAGCATAGTGACCTACAAGCTGAGTGTCTAATATAATCACAATGAACCCTAAATACTAAAGAATGTACAGATTTTTCAAAAGCAGTTACAGGCACATCGAGAATCACACTGAGATCTAATAGGAATTTATATTTTCTAGTCCTTTTCCTGTCCAGACTCACTTTTGTGTGGAAATATGTCTTTGTAGTGGAGTTTTCCTTTGCAACAGAGGGACATGGAATTATAATGAAAGGAGCAAACAAAAACAAAGGCAGAATGACCTCTCGTCTTCCTCTTTCCTTTGTCCATTTAGGAAGCTTCTAATTACATTTTCATATTCTACTGAAAGGGATAGAATAAAAATCAAGTGATTAGAGTAGTGCATAACTGTTTTGAAATCACCGTGAACCTTGGCCAAAATAGCTGGAATACTCCTCTAACCCAATCAGTCCTATCATTTGTTTCCAAAAAAAAATGCATGTACGGAAAGCAGAGGATGAGAAAGGATATGCTGTTTAATAACAAAGGTCATTTAGTCTATCAGTAAATTTTTAGAATGAATTACTAGCAAATAACAACAGCTCAGTGATTAGTAATAGTAATAAATATGTATTACTGTGTTTCCAGCACCATTCAAAGGGTTTTACAATGATCAGTTTCTGTACTGTCAGCCTCAGGCCTACTAGGTTGGGTACATTTATAATCCTCAGTTTACAGATGAAGAAATTGAGGCATGGAAAGGTAAAGTAACAGTCCTATGTGGTACATCCTGGATTCAATCCTAAAGAATCTGATCCCAGAAGCTGAATCTTTAACTCTTCATTATGTAGTTTTCAGAAATGCCCTAATACCACTCATTAGGATGTTTCAGATCCACAGAATGGCAATTTGAAAGCATTAGTCTTTTTAAATCTTCTCAGCTAGACATGCTGACAATCTTTAAACTGTTTTATCCATTCTGTCATGGAACGAAGAAACATAGTCATTTTAGAATCTTGGTACCGTAATGATCAAGGCACCGCCCACCTGACTTGTAGAGCTTCCACTGCCCAGAGAGACCTACTGCCATTGTCCACCAGATGTGAACACGTTTACGTCAGAGCAAGTTTGAATAGACCTGAATTCACCATAAGCTCTTAGACATTTTAATCTTAACTTAATCACTACCTTCCACAGAAGTTGTTAGACTATTTCCCTTAGTCATGGGCCAGTCTGATTCTGAGTTGTTTTCTTTTTCCTTTTCACGCTAGTGTGCCATTAGGATACTCTGAATTATTTCCTTCTGAGAGAAAAATTTACAAAAACAACATTGAAACTCTTCTTTATTTGAATATACTCAATTTGCATTTTTTATTCAATACCTTCCATCCTGATCACTAAATAACAGTAATCACATCCATGCTTGTTTTATTATCTCATTTACCTGCTTCTGTACAGTATACTAGCTATTTATCTTGATGGAACAAGAATTAAATATAACTTCCAAAAATTCCTGACTTGCTTAGGCAGTGGTGCTGTAACTGAAACCCAAGTACAGCTGCCTGTCACAACAAAAGCCAAACTCATGAGACAGGTGCTGGTGGAAAAGGGAAAAGAAAAGGAAATGAAGGGAAAGGTGCAGATCGCGAGAGAGAGCGCGCGAGAGAGAGAGAGAGAGAGAGAGAGAGAGAGAGAGAGCGCGCACTTGCTGTTCTAAGAGGTTTTATCCTCTTTCTAAAGGTGGGGATCGTAGAGGTGGTCCCAGAGAAGGATTTCAATAGAGTATGCATCAGCTTTTCAAGTGTGTCCTTTCTGGGTCCTGTTCCCTGCTGATTGGTTGGCATTAGGGAAGGGGGTCATTAGTCATTGCATCTGGTCCTGACTTCAACCATGGTGTTGACTTGCTCAATTTTGCTGCTTTTTTGAGCCTGGAGTTATAACACAATAGAGGCCTAGATGTTATCTCTAGTTTGACCAGAGTTCTGCCTCTGTGGTCAATAGCGGCCCAGGCTTTATTCCTAAGATTGTTTGATGTGGTTCAGAACCTCATCGTCTTAAGGGCATAATACTTAATGGAGTGGTCATGCAAGGGCTATATGAGGCTATTCTCTGGCCTTCCTGTTCCTCTTGTAAAGGGGTTTATCACATGACTAGCAGCATGCCAGGGGAGGAAAGGTTGGGAGGGGCCCAACCACATGACTAGTGATATGCTAGAGAAGGAAAGGTTGCCCTGGGGATGAGGTCCCACCCTACAGTTTTCTGTTGCTAGGTTCCCAGGGCTTCCCCCCCCCACCCCGCCCCGCCGGTGACATTCCATACCTGGCCTATGATTTATACTCCGCTCATGCCTGTCTAATTGCCTACTGCAGGTAGACAGAATACCTTGTCTCCTCTGAGTTTATTTGCTCATGGGGCAAGTGAATGAACCAGGACAAATTTTTAAAATTGGGGTAAACATACTACCAATATGATCGAAATTAAAGATTTCCTCTAAGTGATTTGATCAGAATTTAAAATGATTTTTAAAATTATAAATAATAGACTTCCTAAAACTACACCTCTAACTCCCCCAAATGTTGCGCATTAGAGGTTGGTAGAGGGCTTGCTTAGAAGAGTGACCTAAATGATTAGTGATCTGCATGGCAAGACATGCTCTGAGTGTCCTGTTGTTGGTTTATAATTAATTTATTGGCTAACTTAACATCTTTTTATAAGCAGAAAAGAAGGTAAGCTCTGACCTGAATAATTACAAATACAATTAATGGGGTCCAAGAGCAGGGGCCCTCAATGTATCGATTACCATTTTAACCCCAGCTGTTAGTTCAGTTCCTGGTACAACATAGAAAAGAGTCAACAAATATTAGTTGAATTAATATACTGTATTCTAGAATAAAACATATGGTAAATAAGAGGCTCAGAAGTACTTAAAGGCATAATAATAGATTCTATGCATAGGCTTATTTATAGGGATATTTTACAGGTTTTTTTCTTTCTTACTAGACGTCCCTTTTCTTACCTTTTTTAGCTTTCTATAATACACATAACATTATAAAATTAGGTTTTTTTAACAAAAGAGTTAAAACTTTTTTTAAAAAATGTCTATTACACTTAAAGAAGAAAAAATTCCTTTAAATTGGTGTTTCCCTTAAGAAATAGCTTAGCGTTTATGGCCTACTCTAATAGCTTAAGAGCAAAGTGCTTTTCATATCTACATGCAGCTCCAGAGGAATGGAAGGAAACTCAGAGCTGAGATGCATAGAATTTAGTATCTCTGTTGGAAACTAAGAAAAAGAAGATAGACTGTTGCTAATAATTCCAGAAGGTGTAATCAGCCCCAGCTGTGGAAGTTAATTATAGTCCCAGCAACAGAAGGGTGGTCTAACCATTAAGTTGAAGTATCAGCATCTAGATCAGTGTTAAAAATGTTTATTTTCCTGTTTTTATTTTTGTTTTAAAGACGGAATAATCATGGCCCCCATACAAATAAAAAATAAACATTTATAAAAATATTTATGTAAGTCATACACTAATGAGGGAATCAATAAGACGTTGCAATGGTTTGAAAGAGAATTCAAATAATCAAAGATGATGGATGGATGGATGGATGAAGTGAATTCACAAATAGATGTAAAAGAGGCCTGTCCATTAGATGATAATCCATTGCCCATAAACACAGGTGGCTCAGGAGCATGTGCTAGACAACATCTTGCTTCCAAAAAACAACATCCCATTATCTTTTGGTCCCCTTTAAAGGCTTTCACAATTTTTTTCATACATCAGTCTAAAACATGCAAAGGGTACACTTGGCCGCTCAGAATATTTTACAAGCAGAAGGCCCACTGCTATCTGAACATCAAAAAACTAACTAACAAGACAGTTACAGACAGAATGGTGAAGAAAATTCAAGTTACCATTTAATTCTTGAAATTTCTGGCTGAGAAGGGGGAGTTTAATTTAGAATCTTAATATACCAGTTAAGTAAGACAATAGTTAACCTGTTGTGTAAAAAATCAGATCTAGCATGCAAGTGTCCTTGATTTTTCATACTACTAAAAACATTTAAAATGTACTTAATTTTATCTTTGATATAATGAGTCAGTATCCTCTCAGAATAACTTTTTTTTTTCCTAATAAAAGCTATTTTTAATTTAAAATGTCCATTGGACATGGGAAAAGGATTGATGAGATAGGTAAAAAAAATGAAGGGGGATATCATCGGTAATATTGAGATAAGTTTGCGTGGTAACAGATGGTTACTAGACTTAGTGGGGTGATCACATTGTAAGATATAAAAATATTGAATCGCTATTATACACCTGAAACTAATATAACTAATATAATATTATACACCAACCATGTTTAAATTAAAAAGAGCAGTTCTATTAAAACAAAAAAGTTAAAAATAATAAAATACAATTTCCTTTGGCCATATTAGTGCAGAGTTAGATCCCCGTTAAAGAAGAGTAGCTTACTGATTGCTTAATAGGGTAGGTTTCAACAATTTCTTATTTAACCCCTATGTTTCTTAATTCTCCCTAACTTCACTTCAGAATTACAATAAATTATAGGCACAAGTTGCTCTAAAGGTCATGCCCTACAGTTTTCTTTACTGAACATAATGCAAATTAATGGTATTAATGGTTATATTGTTCAAAGTTATACTCTACATACCCAATTTACAGGTGATACAAAAACTCTGCTCTATCAATTACAGAAACAAAAATTGAGAATAAGAGGCCTACAAACAACAAAACAAGAACAAAAGAAGAAGGGTTTTTTGATTTATTTGTTTGTTTGTATTTGCCTTAGAAAAGTATCCTGGAACACTGATATATACTTTGGTTGTTTTAGATGTTGTTTGTAAATGTAGCAGTTTGCTTGGAAATTTAAGGTAATTAAGCATAAAGAGCAAAGGATGTTGAAGTTTAAGAGTTTTTTTTCTCCTAAAGATTCCTAGAAAGATATAAAGAATGTTATCTGTCAGGAGCCTTCTTGCACAGTGTACTTGATTTAGCTAAGTTCCTGTGATTAGATCCTGCATATGGAAAGGCAATGGCAAAGTCAGCATTGTACTGGAGCCTTTTAAAGGCACATTTGAAAACAGATCATCCAAATGCCAACCTAAACACGCGGAAAAACAGAAAACAAAAACTTTCTTACTATTTTTTGGAGTATTTTTGAAATATATTGGGATTTGGTAGACCAAAATGTGGATCTTTTCAAAAGGTCTGAACTGAAAATATTGTATATGACTTGCAAAGGATTAAAATAGTTGACTACATTTATATGGCTTAGTAGAAATATAAATTTGCTTTCATGACTTACAGAGAATGTTTTAAGGAGGATTTTTTAATGAGATTTACCTCTTTAATGTTCAGAAATTTTTTTTAAGCAGCAACCCTGTTCATCTTCTTTACTCCACGAAGAACTGGACTGAGGTTACCAGCTTATTTTAGCAGGCCAAAAAAATAACTATACCTTTGTATACAGTATTCGTGTATGTGTTCATATGCAAAAGCCAGCATTTTTTTAATTAACTAGCCTGTCTTCATAGAACAACTAAAGGATGACCATAACCTTGATTTAAGGTGTAAAATATGAAGAACTCTATATGTATTATATATTATAATGAACTATATAGTTTAATTACACTGATGTAATTTTTAATTTATAACAGTTACCTTTATTTTACGTTATTAAACTTTTTTTTTAAATCATGCTCTTTTAAACCCCACAATTTTTCTACCTAAGAAACATTTCAGGGTAAGTTTTATTATCCATTTATTTTTTAAAACACAAAATAAGCTGATTTCTGTTTTGGAAGAGGTTTTTTTAAGTTATAGTCTGGGTAGGTTCTGCATATATAACAAGTACATAATTTAAGAAAAAGTATAAAAATGAAGTAAAAAAGAGACATTTTTAAAGCTCTTTTGGAAAGTACTTCATATCTGTACTTACCATGAAAAAGTAGTCACATTGTAAAATTTTATAATATCTCAATTGCTGAGGATTCATAAATATTTCTTACTTTGGCAGAAGATTAACAATAAATGTTTAGAAATCACTTTTAACTTAAAGTGTGAATTAAACGCTATACCTGAAAAATATCTTGCTGACATTTTTCCAGTGAAACTATTATTCATAATGGAGATAGCATTTTAAAAGCAAGCTAAATAAAATTCCCCCAGATTAAAACTCCATCTACCTCATATAAAAGAGGAGAAAAAAATTAGAAAAAGAGAAGAGAGTCACAAAGTGATAAGAACCAAACTACCAATGGGAAAATCAAAAAATAGTTATTTAAAAGCATTTGTCACCAACCTTATAATTTCTAATCTAAATTAAATGTTATAACCATTTCATTTAAAACTAGACTTCTTAAAATTTCATTGCTTTTAGGCCATGGTCATTACTTTTATGACCTGAAATACATGTGTCAGGCGTATCAACCAATTGGCACCTATCCTTTTTTAAAGGTAGAAAAAAAAATGACTATTATATTGTAATACTTTGTTCTCTCTCTCCTCCTCTTTCTATTTTTTTTTTTGTTTTTTGTTTTTGTTTTTGGATGGTTGGTGATTTGTTTGCTTCTCCTGGTTCCTGTTGATCAGTGGTGTTTGGCCAGTTTGTATTTTTCCAGACATCACTCCACGATGTTGTTGAGGTGTATGATGGGCCAACTCAGCAATCTTCTCTGTTATCTTCCCTCTCAGGATCCCATTCAGGTATCCTTTAATAGAACTGCCATGCATCAGTTATTGATTAAAGACTGACTTTGATTGATATTGTAGTGAAAGTTGAGATTTATGTCATCCATAATAGAGATAAACTGAAAATAGAATTACTCGTTATTTTTTTAAAAAAGAATAGAAACACAATTAATAGTAAATCAAACTTCTGAGAAAAATATAACCAACTATTTGCTGGGGTTGTAATCAAGTGAATATAATATTTAGTCACTTAGTCTTGGGTGTTTAATGTAATATAAAAGATTTAAGGATTCTTTAAAGAATGAGGCAATGTATATTAAAATGTACTTAAAGCCTGCCAGTTAAGAGGTTGCAATTAAAGCTGAACCCAAAGAAAATATATTGTCAGTGATAGGATATATTAAAGTAATTTGATAGAACATAGATTCATGTTTTCAAATGACAGTGTAAATTAATATAATTTGTTAGGTTTACTGAATGAAATTATTTATGATATCTTAGTGTTTGTTTTGTTGAGTAGGAGAATCCCTTCCACTGAGTTCAGGTAATCAGATCACAATTCGATTTACTTCAGTTGGACCAATAACAGCTAAGGGATTTCACTTTGTTTATCAAGGTAAGTGACCCAGTAGCCTAGTAACACACTAAGGAATGATATCAGTTTCCATGCTGTGTTCAGACTTATTGAATGATCCGATCCTCATAATCATATAAGAGGGGTAAAAGTTGTGTTTTTCTTTTAACAGTTTTGCCCTGTTCCTTCCCCATTACTATAGCACGATTACCTTGACCAAAGTCAAAAAATATCTATTTCTTCATCCTCATTCTCAATTGTATGATTTCCTTTTCTTCCAACATTTTGTTTTCAAAACATTTGTTTTTTTCTGACAGTTCTTCACATTCCACATATTCTATTTTCCTCATAGTTTTGGACTCTAAATTGAATTATACAAAATTTTGTGCTGATGTACTTAGATATGCCAAGGAAATCATTACTTCATTCTAAAATTTTAGGTTCTCATTGTCTCAGGAGAATTCACATGTTTTTCATGGCTGTTAAATATTTTTCTGCAATTAAACATAGGTTTACACAGTTTTTCTCACCTTTTATAGACAACCTTCCACATTATCATTAAACTAAATTAATCTATCACTTGAAATATTTTGTCTTAGTTATATATGATCATGTAGCATTCTCAAATGTATCTTAAAATTTCTAATAAGTTTATAGTTATTTGTGATTTGATATTTTTATTAAGCCCTCTTATTCTGTTTATAATATTGGTTATAATATTATAGTTTCATTTTTAATAGTATTCCCTCTATAAATGATGTGGGGTGTTATGAATTTTAAAAGGCACTATTAAAATTGAATTACTTTTACTTAAGTCGGATAATAGGAATCAACCTATTTGGAATCCATCATATCATTTTGGGGGGCATTGTCAAACACTTTGATCCCATCTTTATGTATTTTAAAAAGAAAAAACATCCTGTTATCATTCTATTTTACTAAACCAAAAAAAAGAGTCACAATTAAAAGATATAATGATAATTCTAAAAGCAATTTCAAATTTGATATTGTATAATGATTATTAAAAGATAAACTTCTATTGTTGTTAATCTGTCTGACTTCTGCTTAGCCTGAATGTAGTTATAGTCTTCATCAATAACAAACGTGTCTTGAACAACTAAGTTTGTAAACATGCTATGAAATTAATAAAACATTGTGTTTGCTTTTTCAAATCAATGTTTTTAAGGAACAACTGCTGAAAAAATTGTGACATTACCTTATGTAATCTGACACATATTATTTGAACTCAGTATCCCAGTTTAAAAAGAAAAACATACTATTCAGTTATCATCCCATAAGTTGAATTATATAACTCAAACTACTTTGTTATATTAATAAGAGTTTGGTCAAAAAAAACAGAAAAAGAAAAACTGATGTTTTTAGGATCAAAGCAAAATGTTTTTAACTAAAAAATGACAGTATTCATTTTAATTGTATTTTCCTGTATTAATTTTAAAATGTTTAGAAATGTATTCAAATTTTTAATTAAAGCTTTGATTAAAAAAGTGAAGATTTCTTTGAAATCTTTTTAAATAGCTACATTTGGAAATCTGTATTTCTCTATCAAATATGAAGTTAAAATCAATAATTGTTTGTATGCAGCTGTTCCCAGAACAAGTTCCACACAGTGCAGTTCTGTGCCTGAACCAAGATTTGGAAGAAGGATTGGCAATGAATTTGCAGTCGGTTCATTGGTTCTTTTTGAATGCAATCCAGGATATATTCTCCACGGATCCATTGCAATTAGGTGTGATACAGTGCCCAATTCTTTGGCCCAATGGAATGATTCCTTACCTACCTGTATTGGTGAGTATGTAAACTTGCATGTTTTGTGATTGTACAGACTTTATATGAAAGTAGTTATCTCACATCTTTCAGTGTTTCTATTTCAGATTTAATAGTTATACATTAACTTTAATTACTTTATTAGTTATAATGTACTTAAATATACAATTTAGAGTGAATATTGGATGCAATGAGGTGTACTTCAATCAATGAAAAATATTTTGTGTTGAATTAGCTAGAAAGTTCCCTCATTTACTGATTTATATAGATAAAAATATACATTTCCAATAACAGAATTTGATTGCTCCTAATGAGGGATTGAAATAAACATTATTTTTCATTTTAAAAAGCTTATGTGAAGATTTCAATGCCAATATGTAAAGAATTTGCATGTCTTTTAAGGATCACAGAAGCTGATATTTTTGGACATATTTCACTTTGGCATCAAAAGAATTAGAAAACATGCATTAGTGAATATTTTTCTCCATTACTTATAAATATGTATAAAATATAAAATAAGAGATTATAACAGTCTATCACAAATATAAATGGTACCATTTGTTAGTACATAGAATGCACAGGCTAAACCAGAAATCTCTTTGTTTTAAACTTTATTTTTGCAATACTGTATCCAATTTAAATTGGTAAATAGAATGCACATTGACTGATGGGCCCTTTGCACTGCTAAGTTGTGTGAAATGAATATTTTCTAAATGATAAAAAATAGTTTCCAATTGTATAATATTTCAGAATTATTACAATGTCTCTTGATTTTTTAAAGTTCCACAAATATAGAAAATATAGAAGGTTGGGAAGTTGCTTTCCTCTCTGTCTCAAGAGCATATCTGGAAGTTATTTATTTTTTAATTACATGCTATTAAATTAAATGAAAACTGTTAAAACTTAATTTCAAGTTAAGAAATACTTCTACTGTGTTGAATTCTTTCTCATTAAAGTTTTATTGGTATGTAATTTGGAAAATGAAAGGAAGGTTTTTAAATAACAAAAGATAAGCAAAATTTTGTTATTTTAATAACCTCAGTTCTCCACTTTTTTATAGAGAAGGCATGAGTGTGCATATGTACACACATAACATATATAGAAATACATAAAATTTATTTTAATGACACCTTTGCCATACCTGAAAAGAACTTACTTGTATCAATAGTTTTTGTTCTTAACTTTCAAACACATTTTACACAGATTTTGCATAATATTAGCTAATAATTCATTAAAATAAAACATATTTTTAAATTGTGAAAGAACATGTAAGGTATACTAATTTCCATTGAGGAAAGAGTAAAATTTGTTGATATGCATTCACAGAACATGTAATTTGTATAGAATACATCTGGTCTAAACAGGTAGAATACATGTATACTTTTATCATTCAAATCAGAATATTACGAATAATTGTGCTGGGAAATGGTCTAAACCAAGACTATTATAAATAGAAAGGAAGACGGATGGTCACTTGATCTTTCTAGGAACTTGATGCCACTCCCCAAAGCTAATTCATCTTGCATATTTCACAGGGCATTATTTTTAAAACAAATATTTTAGTCCTGTCCCCTACAATTAATGTAGTGTGAATTATACTTTTCTTATTCTTCCCTTCATTGAAAACCACCTACAAACATAATTTAAAACCCTGAAGGCTGTAAATGACTGTTCAACTTTCTCATCTGTCAGTTAAATAACCACAGTTTCTGATGTGGTTATCATCTACTTAATGCTTTCTATTTGCCAGGTTCCATGCTGAATAACTTAAATACAAATTTAATCCCCCCAATAAACCTATGAACAAGTAACTCTCAGATTTACATGAATAAACTGACTCTTAAAGAGGTAAAACAGTTCTTTTTGGCATGATATAGCATAAAGCAGGGAAGTAGGGGCAGAATTTGAAACTGATTTTCTGACTCCGACCTCAATGATAAGAGCCTGTTTCTCTTTATGTTTTGACTTGTAAGTAGTTTTTTTGTCTAATTAGAATTCTATTTCTAATTTTTTGTAATGAGGAATTTCTTAGCCTATTAAAATACATTTTTTGACAAGTAAAGGAGATTAAGTCATTTGGATGTGACGTACCTCCTATTTTGTACCTAGCACGGAGCTGTGGTTAGTGGACTAAACAGATCTTCCTCTTTGCATACTTTTATACTTTCACAGAAAAACAAGAGTGATAATGTTCCTTTTTCTGAGCCTTAATATATGTTGACTGCATACTCTTATAAAATAATAATAAATACACTATCCTAAACTAAGAAACCATGAGCTGAGAGAAATGTTCCTATTTGTTTGAGACAAAATGAGTGATGCAATATGCATAAATGGATATTACAGTGCTTTAAATCAGTTTAATAATTGAAGGCAGACATATAATAATAATAAATCTCTTCAGCTCGCAATGGATTTTTAAAATATTTCTCTATACACATCAGTAATCAATCATTATTTCTTTCTCACTTTTCCCAGTAGTTACTCACATAATTTCTATATCACTTTTAGTTTATTTATTTAGCTGTTGATAGAAAATATCAAAATCATATGATAGAAGGTAACTAGATAAGTAGTTGTTCTCACTTAGTTTCATACATCTAAAGAAAATTCCTTCAAGATAATCAATTATTATAAAAATAAAGTAATATGATGACATGGTGGAAACTCACAAACTACTAAATTAATCTTTAAACATCATTGGAAAAAATCCATCTTTTCCTCCAGTTGGAGTGTTTAAAGTATCTACAGATACAGAGTACTGAAATATAATTCTATCAATTACTCTTCAAAAGTTCTCTTTGTATACTTAAGTTAATGTCCTAATTAATGGGGAAAATTTGTAAACAATCATGTAAAATCCCACGAATAAAAAGAGTCATGAATAAAATCCAGACAGTGGGGAACAGCAGTAGGGTCTCAGCATAAGAGTTAATTAAATTCTTGGGTAATAGTCTGGGTTTTGGTGGTAACTGAAGGACAGTGAGTTACAATGTGATTCTGGAAAATTAACATAATCTCTGATTTTCTATTCCCATATTGATAAAACAGGAAAATAAGAGACCTTTCTCTTAGGTTTATTGTAGCTATTAAATGATTTAAAGTCTTGACGTAGTTCTTGGAACCTCGTAGTATTGTAAAAGTAAGTTGTTTTTGTTGTTGCCAAATCTTCCAACATATAATCAGAAGATTCTAAAGGTATTGGATCTAAAATATAAAATTTATATGCAACCCTAATAAGGGAGTTGATATTGATTTTTATTTGCTGATAGGTTGATTTAATAACACTTTAAAGTTATTTGTGAAATTTATCTTCCCCAGAAGGCTTTGAATCTTGGAAAGGGCGAAAGCATGTTCTCCCTTCATTCTTTCCAACTCTAATAATTTAGGGTTTCTTGAATTCACTATGTTCCTTTGCACTTAAAAAATTTTTTTCACTTAAAATTTTTAAGAAAGGCTTTGGAGAAATATCATGACAGGTTTTTTTTAGAATTATAGCAATTATTTATTAGAATATGCTATTAGAGACGCTAAAATTTCTATCAACTGATACATTTAAGGACAAATAGTTCAGCAGCAGAGATTTAAAACTATAAGCACGTAATCATGATATGGTTTGTTTTCATTGTTTGCAAGAGTATAACATAAAAATAAAGTTAAGTTAAAATTAAAATAACAATCACTACGATTCTAATTGGCTTTGAAAATATATATTTCATCAAGGTTTGCACTCCTTGTTTTTCTAACCCTGAAAAAAGTCAAGCACCATATTATCCAAAGAAATTTCTTTTGTACACAAGGTATGATGACGAGACAGGGTTAGAAAGAGGAGCAAGATAAAGGGAAGAAATGAGCTGATATTAACACAAAGAGGAAAAACGAGAAGTGAAAGAATATTTTAGAAAGGGGAAAGAAAAATGAGAGAAAAAGAATATTTTGGGAGATGGAAAGTAGAAAATAAGAACTCTAAACTATAAACATAAACCATTTTTTAAAATAGAAGAAAACTTCTATATGATTATTATAAAACTTTTTTTTTTTGTATGCCAAAAGCACCAGTTTGTTAATTCCAGTGTTTTTGCCATCGGAAGTAAAATTCCATGTAAGTAAAAGGAAGGTCATGGCATTCAATAACGGATTCATCTCTGCAAGGACAGGTGCTCTTGCAGGTCAGGAAAGACTGGGCAGGTCCATGGCTGATACTCAAATTTGGGAGTAAATGCTAAGGTACTGTCCTCATCCCAGAGAGATTCAGCCAGTTTCTGCTTTAAAGGCAAAACACAACATTCTCAGGGGCCATTACAATCTCTCTGTCAAAACACCCATCTCTCACCTTGGCTGGTGTGGCTCAGTGGATTGAGTGCTGCCTGCAAACCAAAGGGTGGCTGGTCGATTCCCTGTCAGGGCACGTGCCTGGGCTGCAGGCCAGGTCCCCAGTAGGGGGCATGCAAGAGGCACCCACATATTGATGTTTCTCTCTTTCTCTCCCTCCCTTCCTTCCCTTCTCTAAAAATAAATAAATAAAACCTTTTTTAAAATCACATTAAAAACAACAACAAAAACCTATCTCTCTGAAGGTACCTGGGCCTTTTGAGGAACATGTCACTGCACTTATGGAGAATTTTGACATGTTGAACAGACTACCGTTTATTTTACACAGGTTTCAAAGTACATACCTAGAGATAGAAATTGTATCAAATGACTTGTTTCCCGCCAAGATCATAGGAAAAGGATATATTACTTTACACCATTTGAAAATATTGTGCACTCTAAAAAAATAGGTATAAATCCAGAATATTGAACATATACAGAAGGACTTCTGGGGTCTGTGAGAGACAAGAAATAGAAAGGTGATGATTCTAAATGACAGCGGCGTAAAGGCTCAGTTTAGGTTTTACCATTTGGTCCCGCTGCTCATCTTCACAGAAAGGAAAACATACTTTGCATTTCTATTTCTTAACTATACATATGTTTAGCTTCAAATGTTCTGAATAAAAATCATTGTCTTAAAATAGTCAAAAAGAGAAAAGGCCGTCTTAAAGATTCAAATATGAGTCGAGTGCAGAGTTATCTTAGATTAAGGTCAAAGCACTATTTAATTTTTGTTCATTTTTAGTATCTGTTAGTAGATGACACATTGACTTCCTCAAGGCATTTGAACTTCATATTTCTTTTCCTTGGTACATGCCTCCTTGAGATTTCTTTTGAGTTTACGGCCTCACTTCACTCCAAACTTTACCTGTTTATTTTCCTTGGATATCCTAGCTAAATAATTTTCTACCATCCGTCCTCCACTTGGTTTCTGTATTCTTACCCTGTTTGTTTTGACAGCAACCATATCCCATATTATATAGTTTTTAAAAAAATTCTTAATCTCTCTTGCCCACCTCTTCTGTGACACTATATTGTTTTTATGCTCAACCAAAAGAGGATCTGGCACCTAAGTGTTCAGTAAACACTTGTTTAATGATTGTATTTTAGCAAAGAGCTCGCCTTTCCTGAATTTTTGTAGAGGTCGAACAGCTGACCAACTTCTTGAGTCCAGGGCCCGTGGGTTTAAATTTCAGTCTTTCACCGCATGGTGATGTTCTCGCTCACTTGGCTGGCTAAAGCCTTTACAAACCATCTGAAAAGAAGTTTGAAACTACTCTGAGAATCCCTAGGAATGACACATAGGTAGAACACAAACAATAAATTTATATATTATATGGGTAATTTTATTCTGAGAGAGAACAAATTCTCTAATTATACTTTGTAGTTTAGACATAATCTTTGACTATTTATTGTCAGAATTTTATACAAAATGATTGTATTTTCTCTGTCTTTACTGTTAAATGAATGCTCAGTTAACAGCTTAAGCCAAGTGAACATCCAATTTAAACGAAAAGAAAACAGCTTTGTACATTCCTAATGATTTCCATCTCAATTGTATTGTTTCATTTTCACAGTTCTTATTACTGCTATCAACACTTACATTTTTTTTCCTGTCATAGTAAAACACAATAAAATGTTCAGTAATTTTACATAAACTGACAGACCGGAATTAAATTGTTGACTTGAAAGCAGCCCCATTAGACATGATAGGCAAGCTGTGCTTAGGATAAAAACGGTCAGACACCAAGTTAAGGAATGTAGAAATTTAAATACCAGCATGTAAACAAAATTTAATAATTTTATATGAATCTGTTATATCAAGCCATTCTTAGGTAAATTACAATAAATTACAGCAACCTTTTAAAGAACATTGGACTTGGAACAAATATAAAATTGAAAACTATGTTGAAGACTATGTTCTCATCTTCTAAATTTGACCTTGTTATACTTCAGATTTCGTAAAAATTTGAGTCGCATAAAACCTAAGCTTTCCTCCCTCTGAGACTCTGTGATACAAATAAACCCCTGCAGCCACTAATAGCTCTCACAATATATGGCCTCAGGCATAAGTGCTTGTGTTAGTGGGAGGTCCCTTTTGAAAAGTCTCTGAAGCCGCTACTTACTAGCCCTGGGCAGAGTCTTTAATCAGCTGCTTATTCCATCACCCTTATCTGCATTTTTTCAAAGTTCTTTAAAGACTCAGGAAGAACTTTTGTATTTGTGTTGGCACCAAGGCAACGCCTGTCTCTATCATCTTTCCTTATAATGGGAAAAAAAATAGATGAAGAAATATATACAGGGCCTGAACCCTCATTCATTGATTCATTTGTTAATCCATCCACTCGTGCATGAAAAGTTGTTACATATGAAAATGAAGAGCAATTATTACCATTTGTAAGAAGCATATTATTAAGCATTATCTCAACTAGTATTGAGACCAATATCAAAGGTAGATAAGAATATTATTTCTCTTTTATAGATAGTAAAGTCAGAATTAGGCTTTTAGTAATTCTAAAGTTATTAAAGGCAAAATGAGAATTAGGATTTGAAGCCAGGCTGCTTGATTCTAAAGTCGATTCCCTTACTGCATCCCATATATAGTATAATACTGACTAAAAGGGAAGTTTTTAATATAGCCTTTTAAAAATTAGAAAGCAAATGTTAGGTTAAGTAATATACACTTGAAGTCAAATTTTATAAAATATTATGTATGTGGTCAGGTTTGGGAATATTTTTATAGTACCTTTTGTTGGTAAACTGTAAACGATTAAAGTAGAATTAAACAATTATGGCTTGTTAAGAAAACACTGGGATAAAAGAATGATACAGTATTGGAAATGAGTTAGCTTGTAACCACAAGATGTGCAGGGATGTACAACCAGTCATTCAATATTTTAGTCCACAAACATTTATTGAATGCTTAATAAGGATCAGACACTGGCAGCAAAGCTTTTGAATAAGAAGGTCCCTGACTTATGCAGTTGATATTTTAGTGGAAACAGAATGCATTACCAAATATAGTCTCATCTTTCGGATAGTAGTAAGTACTATGGAGCAAAATAAAGCAGAGGCCAGAGTTTAGAAGAAGACATCCAGTACATGCTGCTAATTTACACTCAAATGAAACAAAATGGAGGATGTAAAAGTCTGGGAGTGAGCAAGTGTGTAGATGTGTCGCTGAAGACACAGCAAAAATCCCAGGTGCCTGGGACAGACTGAATGATGGCGAGACTGACCAGAAAAGCATTTGGAAAGGCGGAGCCAAGGCTAAGTCATGCAGAGCCTTAACGTCTGCGGGAGCTTTGAATTTTTATCTAAGTAGCGTGGGAATTTATTGAGCTGGGGAGCCATATGATCTTAGTTTCAAATAAATAAATAAATAAATAAATAAATAAATAAATAAATAAATAGCAGTGGCTAGTGTAAGGAGGAGTGGAATAGAAGCGTTAAGATTGATTAGAAGTCTGCTGCAGAAGTGAAGAGGAAAAGGTAATGGTGGTTAGAGAGGAAGGTCAGGGTCAGTGATGAGAATTTGTAACCTTTCAGAGATATTTTGAAGATGGAGCTGACTGGTTTACTGGTAGGTTGAATGAAGATGAAAACATAAACTTGAATGTGAGAAAAAAATTAAGTTCTGTATTTTTGGCCTAGAACTGGATGAAAGATGGTGACATTTACTTAGATGGAGAATAGTGTGGGTGGGAGAGGATTTCCAAAGTATTGTTTCAGACATGTCAATTTTGAGGTATTTACTAGACATATTATTGCAGAGTTCTGGGCAGAAGCCATGGCTAGAGATAAATGAACATTTAGGAGTTACAATATAAAGATGACAAGGCATGGAAGCCATCCTTGAGGAATGGTGGTTAGAAAAAGGAGAGAAGATGGCCTAGGGTCAAGTCACAGAATTTTAAAGGATCAGAAAGGGGACAATGAGCTAAACAAACAGACAAACAGAAAAGTGACTGTAGCCAGTGGCCTAGAAGGAGACCTGGAGAGTGTGCTGTTTGATGACGGAGCAAAGACAGGCTTCACATGGATGGAGTGTCCGCCGTGGGAGGCACTGTATTTTGCTGTGTATGACGTGCTCCTGTATATAATGTACGCCCGTGTTTTTGGCCCCAACTTTCAGGGAAAAAATCTTTCACTTTAATTTTTTAATTCAATTTATCATTTATTTATATTTAGAAACAAAACTGACTATCGTATTCCAGGGTATTATTTTCCATACTGATACTGTTATTGCTTTCTAGAGTTACACTTGTAACGCATAAGCATAAATAAAAAAATTAAAAACACGTATATAGATATGGAATTAGTACTACCCATGTATAATGTGCATCCTTATCATTCCCTCAAAATTTTGGGCCAAAGGGTGTGCATTATACATGGCAAAATATGGTACTTACTCATAGAATGAGTAAAATGCAAAATAAAATTTCACCACCACATTACAACAAGGATATTCTGGTGACTTTGACAGTCATTTCAATAGAGTGGAAAGGACAAAAGGCCTGTGATATGAGTAGAGGAGAGAATGGAAAGAGGAAGAGGGGGATAGCTTGTTGCTGGAGCAGCAGGAAGGAAATCATAGAATGCGAAGTGTAGAAGAGTTACTGTCTTGGTACCACAGGGAACAGAGTTCCAGACAAAAAAACAAATTGATTTCCTTCCCAAGTTTCAGTCTATTAGAAGAGACTAACTTAAAGAATATGAAAACATAGTATGAGCTAAACCATGATGGAGAAATACAGGAAAGCACTTGGTGAACTTTGGGAAATTATAGGGCACCTAACACACAATGGAGTCAATGAAGGATTAGAAGAGAGGTAAGGGTGATATTGAATGTCCAGGGGAGAGAAGAACTATCAAGTCACAGCATTAAGAGATTATATTAGTTAGTAGGCTGAAATGAGATGGGGAATTGGAATGGTGAACTATTGGGAAATTATGGGTACATATAAGCTTGGAACTGTAGTTAAAGACTAATTAACTATATTTATCTGTGGAATTAGGGCAGCGAGGAGACTTTTTTTAAGGACTTTCAGCAGGGAAGCAACACGATCAAATATTCTTTTTAAAAAGGTCATTTTAATAGTAATATGGATACTGTTACATGGAAAATATACCAATCAGAAGGAAGTCCATTGATGTGATTAATATAGTAACCTAAAAAAAAAAGAGTGATATGATTCATATAGTAACACAGAAAAAAATGAGTGACAGTGAATGTGGAGAGAAAGAGCATTTGTAAAGGGTTTTCTTTCGACTCAGGATCAGCACTTCATCAATCACTTCTTTTTCTCCTGTATTTGGGGTGAATCTTTTTTTTACAGTACTTCCTCCACTCTTGGCGTGTATTCTTAAATCATGCAAACTGTTGGCTTTCTTTTTAAAGGAACTAAATTCTCTCCGACCAATTTAAATTAGATTTGTGTTAACCCAATAACATTTTATAAGAACATAGAACAAAATGACTTTCTGTAAAATATATATTATCACACTATTAAAAACATTTGGGCACCCTAGGTTTTTGCATTTGACTTTGGAAGTGACACAAAACTGTATTATAAACTTTTAAAAAATATTACAAAAGATATATTTAGATATTTCACCATTATAGCCAGATTAGGACAAATGCCCAAGAATAACAGTGTCATGGGTACCTAAAGTAATAATAGTTGCAAAAGGAAATATGAGTTATTGATGTCTTTCTGTTTTCAAAGTAATGTACTAGCATCTTTATGGACATTATCTTTGGAAACAATTGTATTACCATTTCACAGACAAGGTAGCTGAGTTTCAGAGAGTTTAAGGAATATGTCTGACATCTCATAGTATTTAAAATTATAAATTAGATCACGCCCAAACCAAGCTGATACTATGAGAACTTTATTTCATGTTTAGGACTTTTGAGAGAAACCCTTTCAGACTTTACAGCAGGCCCACCTACTTCTGTCATACCGTAGTTGTCCTGGCAATAACCAGGCTGCAGGCATACGGAGTATCTTCCTTCCACCCAAGAACACAGAATTTGGAATCAAACTACCAGGATTCAAACCCCAGCACCTTCTTCTACTAGCTATGTGATATTGCTCAGGTTATTTAATTTCTTCATGACTCAATTTCCTCAGCTGTAAAATGGGGAATATACTTATTGATATCTCATTGGATTGCTGGGAGCTTTAATGAGTTAAAATATGTAAAGCACTTACAAGAGTGCCTGGCAAATAGTAACCTCTACATAAATGTTAATGATAGTAACATAATTCTTATCATCACCATCACTGCTCCTCAAAGGATGCTATTACTCCTCACAGGATGCATGAAGGGAAAGGTAACAAATATAAAATTATTTTTCAAAAAATTGTATCTAGATATGAGAAAATTTTAATGTGAACATGTCAATGAACTTTTTAGTAACCATATAATGAATGGCATGCTGTTGTTAACTTAATTATAGTATGCTTTTAGATATGGAATTGTAAGGTTATCCATTAATGTATCTAATTAATTTTTTAAGTTTTTGTGGTATACGAAGACAATTTTTTATTTTTCTTATGAATTTAAAAAATGTGACTTTTTAAAAAGCATGATTTGGTTGCATTTGCAAGTCCCGTATCTGTCCAATGTGTTAGCTCTGACCTTTTGTCTTATTTTATTTTTTGCATTAGAATTAACTTTCTCTTTCGGACTGCTTTACTTTTAGTGCCCTGTGGTGGAATTTTAACCAAGCGCAAAGGGACGATTTTGTCTCCTGGGTACCCTGAGCCTTATGACAACAATCTGAATTGTGTGTGGAAGATCACAGTGCCAGAGGGAGCTGGCATTCAAGTAAGGATATTTAAATTTTACTTCTCTTCTTATTGTATGTTTGAAATTAATCTTTTCAGAGAGAACAGAATGGTCATTATTACTAAAAGTACAGCCTTTTGACTGACATGGTTGAATTTAATAGAAAGCTACTTATTAACTTTTTCACCTGCAAGTAACAGAATGACAATTTAAAATGGCATAAAAAAAAAAAAAAGAAAACTGTGTTGTTCCACATAACATAGAATCTTAGGGTGAGATGATGCAAGCGCTGTTCATTTCAAAGCTTCAGTTGTATCATTCTGGACCCGGTGTTTTTTCTCTCTCTGCTCTGCCATCCCTAGCCTGTCGGCTTGATTCTTGGGCTTCCTTTTGATGGAGAGGGGGCTGGAACAGCTCTCAGCATAACAGCCTTCACACAGCAAAGCCCAGTATCCGGAAGTGAATGTCTCTAGCTTGTGTACTTTTAAAATGGTTAAGAGAACTTGTCTAGGAAACTTCTAGCAGACTTCCTCCCCTGTATTATTACTCAAAATTGTAACCATATCCATTCCTAAGCCAGGCACTGAGCAATAGCAAAAGATTTACTATGATTTGGCGCAAACAAATCAGTATTAAGTACCTGGGTCAGCCTCTCTGATGTGCATACTTTCATTTAAGCGAACAAAACCCATTCTCCGTTAGCAAGGAGTGGGGGATGTCATTCTACAGGACAATGGTATCTGCCATTTTACTTCAATTGTGACCAATTGTTTTGGGGGTGTGATTTGACTAGTTACTCTGTTTTTACAAAGAGATTGCTTCCAGATAAATTGATGGCATTTTACAGTTGAGTAAGTATACTCATACACTCTAGGGAAGGTAATTATGCTTCACAAAATGTTACGTAGTCTGTATTCCATAAAAATAACTTGATTGCTTCTCCAATGGAGTCATAACGTTTTCCTTAGGAACTTAAGATATATGCTAGTTATGGAAAAAGTAGCTCAGACATCATAAATTAAAATGAAATTAGATAGAAGTACAATTTACAGTAAAAAAAATCTAATTTTGAATTTACCTTTATCATATTTCAGGAAATTCAAAAAAAATTCTTGATCAGGAGTCAAATAGGTCAGTAAGCCAATAAGGAAACATGAAACATTTTCAGTGTTTTAAGGGCATTAAAGATCAAAAGACTGTAGATCTATGCTTATGTTCTGGTTAACTACTACCACTTTATGGCCAATTTGTAAACTTTGGAGATAACCAATCAATCCTATCTCATTACCAGGAAAATTAACAAGGATTTTAGGAACAGAAAGAATTAAGTGATATGAGACATTACCTTTAAAATCTTCGTAGCACATTTACTATACCATCTGACGATGAGGGTGACTCTAGAGCATGTTATATGTTAGCATCAGCTTGTCCATTTCTAGCTCATCTTAAAATGATAAAACACTGGAGTTTTCCTTCCAGCTCTCATTCTCTGGTCTTGATCCCTGTAGTGTGGTCAGCATACTATGCTCCCCTGGAGCCACCCACACGGGGCGCCCTCAGGGCCTTGTCTTTAAATCCATCGTGTTGCTCACCCAGTCAAGTCTGTCAATCACTTTCTAGCCTGTGGATTCTCCCATCACTTTTAAAGTGCTATTTCTCTTTTAGTTTCCATGGCGCTAATACTTTCTTGGACTTTGTTGTCTTTTCCATATTCATTGCTCCTGCTTGTACATCTAGTACATGGTCCCCTCTTCCTCTTCAATTCCTCAAATGTGTTCCCGAGGCCCAGTGGCCTTTGCTCATCTCCTTACCCGAGATTCTCTGCCGCCTGCCTACTTGCTCGGCTTCTGCTGCGCCACTACATCCCCATGCCGAGGACCTGAGTCATAATAAACCATCAGAAAACATTTTTTTAAATGAAAGATTGAATAAATGATCATTTTAAAGCTTAAAGATATAACTCAGACCTTTTACCGAAACTCTATGGCATACATGGTGTTGCAAAAGTAGGTTTACAGTTCTTTGTAGGGGAAATAATACAATAATTAATAAATAATAATCCAAGAATAATCTCTGTTTTGCATACTCACAACTGTAAACCTATTTTTGCCCCACTCCTTGATTCCAATGGCCCAACTGGATATTCTCTGCTAAATTTCTTGCTGGCTTCTCAAATTCAACCCATTCAAAACTGACTGCATGATTTTATTTTTCTCAAAATTGGAGATTTTTCCCAGTGTGTTTTGTCTCAGAATGAGCCCTTCTTCACTCATTCAGTTGCACAAGCCAGAAATGAAGTTTTCTCTGTCTGCCACTTTTCCAAGTAAACTATAGTATGTCTGTCTTCCACAAATCTAAGTAAATATTTCTCTCCATCCTGATTTCTACTGTTTATGATTAGGTGACCATCACATCTGTCCCCGGTTCTTATTTTCCTTCAATCTATTCCTCATAGGGCAAATAGCGTAAACTTCAAGAAATAAAAATCTAATGCTATTACTTTCCTGCTTATAATGCCTCAATTGTCTGTCCCGTATATCCTTTATGTCTTGGCACAGTTGATTATGCCTTCTTGTTTTCTCTCCATTTCCTGCCTCTCCTAGTCTCACTGGTTTCATTCTTCATAAAAACCTGGACCCCTCATGCCTCCGGGCCTTGCTGCACATTGTCCCCTCTGCCTGCCACACACTCTACAATCTCCTTTTCCTTGCCTTATTCTAATCATTATTTCCATCTCAATTTAGAAACAGTTTCTGTGCAAGACCTTCCATGGACTTGAGATAAGATTAAATTCCCATGTTATATGTTCTCAGATTCTTGTATTTTCATTGTCATAACACCTATTGTGTCTTACCATTACAGCTTACTTGTAAGTTCATGAGAGTAGCAGCTAGTCTGTTTCAGCAGATAACACAGTGCCTGAAAGGACATGCCCAATAAAAACATAGAGAATGAACTAATGAACACCTCCACGACCACTAAAGTTTTGGAGTATTTTAAGGAGTTAACACAACATAATGAACTAATAAAAAATCTGCAGAAAAGAGTATGTTGTATATCACTTGCCCTAGTCAAACACTATTCAAAACTGGACACACATAAATGACACTATAAAATTTTTCACTGAGAAAGCATTTTGTTTAATGAGTGCACTTTAGAAAACACATTTGAGTTTAGCAGAGCATTTATCAAACTTATAGAGTGTGAAGCATATTGAATTTATAATTTTAAATACTCTAAAGGATTACCAAGCACTTATTTCTAATTAACTGCTTATAAGTATGCTAATTTTAGACATATCACTAAATCATAGGGAATTATATAATAGCTGCATACACACATACATATGTAATGTATAACATATTTAAAATTTTGCTAACTTCACCTAAAAGCTACCTGGCTGTTATGCCAGATTTAAAGCAATGCTTCTTTTATTGTGCTCCCTTGGGATGAATATGTGTATGAATAAGAAATTTTATGAATATCCAATAAATCCTATGTGAGATGCAATGTGATAACCACTTGTAGAAAGGAGAGAAGAAACATTTGATTTGCTGAAATACTTACAAATAATATGGAATGATTTAGCATCCTTCGGAAATAACCTCAAAAAATAGATTAAATTTTTTTATTAATATTATATGAGAAGTTTGTGGGGAGAAAGATACTCATTTATTTGCCTACTCATTTTAGCAAAGTATATTGGAGGAAGAATTGCAATAGGGCTACATTCAACAGTAAAAATATATGAAGCAAAGATAAATCTTTACATGACGAACCATAGGGAAAAAAATGTGAGTTACTTAATTTTCTTAATTTATAGAATCATCACCAGTAACATAATATTTTAAACCAGGCAAAATGATATTTGAATGTCTATATGAGGAATATCTATCTATGATGGGCAGCTCCTCCTCATGCAAAGTATTTCTGAGCACCGAATCAGTTGCTTCTCTTTTTGTCTTTTACTTGACTTTTGTTTGGCTTTTGTCATAGCTTGTCCTCAGTCATTTTACTTGAGTTTTCTGCACCCTTTATGCTTTTATTATGTCAAACTACATTTATAATTGGATCAGAATCCTAGTAGCAAATTGTATTAGTCTTCTGTGGCTGCTCTAACAAATTGCCATGAATTGGATCACTTAGAATGATATAAACGTATTCTCTCACAGCACTGGAGGTTAGAAGTTCCAGTCTATTTAAATGTGCAGAAAACATGGTGCTGGCAGGGCAGCGCTCTCCCCACTAATGTATGAGCCCACTGTCCCCACGCCCAGGCTGCAGGACCTCCTGTCCTGCCTTTTCAGTCTTCTGGTGGCTCACTGCATTCCTCAGTGTCTGGTCACATTGCTCCAAGTTCTGCCTCTGTGGTCACATTGCCTTCTCCTCTCCTGCCTGGTTCCAATCTCCTTGGCATCTTTCTCTACATTCAGGGCCCACCTGGATAATCCAGGATCATCTCCCTATCTCAAGATCCTTAGTTTAATCCAATGTGAAAGAACATTTACCACATAAGGCAGTATTTATAAGGGCCTAGAGATTAGGACTTGATATCTTTGGGGGTCATTATTCAGTCTGCTGTATCTACAACCAGAATTAAATGTATTTTCTTCCTCTCACCAAGGTGATAGATTTTTCTGAAGATGTCTACACTTCTGTTCTTACCACTTGTCTGATCTCAGTGAGTCAGGAAGAAAAAGATAAATTACACTTAAATCTTTTTATTTTCACTTCCTTCCCTTGTTCAAATCATGCAAAATCCAGTAACTTTCCCTATTAGTAACACAGGTGACATCTGGGTAGCGCTTCCCACTATTCCTGCCTCCAGCCGACTTCAGTCTGTCATTGCTCCTGATACAGGCTCCGGTGATTGAAATTGAACTTGTCTTTTCACTTTTATTTCCTTTACTCAGTGCAGTGCTGTATGTAACGTGCGGCCCCGATTACACTCCTTTTACTCCCTCCAACACCTGAGTGGAGCGCGCCTCAGCTGCATACTTAACATGGTGTTTAGCCTCTACAGTCTCTTTTTGTCTCTCTCAACCTCTCTCTTAGCTAAGATAAATTTAATTCTGAATACACACTGGGCACTATCCTAAGCTAAAATGAATTTGATATTTATAAGAAATTTATCAATCGGATACCTTTATTTCAATGATTTGTGTAAGTAACCTAAGGCAGCTGTTTTCAGCCTTTTCATCTTATGACACACATAAACTAATTACTAAAATTCTGCAGCACACCAAAAAAATTTCTTTTTTTTCTGATCTGACAAAAAAAAAATAGGTATAATTTGGATTGATTCACCCAGGACAGTTGTTGTATTGGCTGTTGTCATGTTTTACTTGACAATCTAAGGGAAAAGAGGTCAGGGACCCAGACTAAATAGTCAGGTATTGCATGTTTTAAAATTTCTTGCAGCACGACAGTTGAAAATCTCTGATGTAAGGCACAGAGCGATCAGCCACTCTTCCAGGATTGCATGCCAATAGAACCCAAGAGATTCTTTCAAAACTCAAGAGGAAAGGGAGCCAGGAAGTTGCAAAGCCAGGCACATTAACTCTAATGTCTCTTTTATTTATCCACTAAGCTCTACTCTTTCTCAATTTTCTTTACTTTTTCAAACTTTTCATGCATATTTCCTCTTATGTAAATACCCTCCACTGTGGCTAAATTGGATTACTAATGGTTCACTAAATTCACCTCTTGGCTTGATTTCTCTACATTTTTATTAACTCAATAATTCCTTTTGGTGGAAAACCTTTCAATATGTTTTGCTTATCTCAAATGTCAATTGCTGCATGAACTCTTAATTTTATTGATTTTTTTTAAGCTGAATGTGATCTTTTCTTTTCCTGAATTGAAGGGAAAGAAAAATTCAAGTAGAATTGATCTTTGTTTAAGGAAGTGATAATTATAGTATAATCATAGCTTTAATTCTGGTCTTCCTGTCCTGGAACATTGCCATTGGGCTTAATGCCTGTCACACAGGCGGGGTATCTGTTGCCATGTGGCACTCACCCCTGGAAAGGAGACGCTAACATTCACTGGAATGGAAGAATGGTGATGGACTATTCTGTGCATAAGACATATTTAATGAATGCAGTCGCCATAATTATTTAGCAAATATGGTGTGCTTACTTTAGCTAAATACTTTATAACACTTTAGCTAAATAAAATAAATGTATTTTAATAAAGTTATTTCTTCCCCATCTCCAAAGCTATAAAATATGTGATAAACACAGAGAAAAACAGGTAACATCCACAGCTGTGAGGACTCTGTGGGTTCTTGCAAAGTTCACGCTGTGCCAAGTGAAGTGCAAGAAAGTAACACATGCCTCTCTCTTTAAATAAAATTTAAGACATCAGAGAATTACATTCCAGCATTTCCCTTATCAACCTTACAGACCTTCACAGTGACTATGATTCCATTCATAAAAATAATCTCCAAAAGATATACATTAGTTAGTTACAAAGTATCATTTTGACCATCTATATTGAGACCTATTAAATGTGTGCCTAGGAAATAATAATGTTAAAACTTTTATATATGGTAAAGTAATTTTGTTTTATGTATTGAAAGTTCATTTAAAACTTGACATATTTTCTAGAAGGGTACCGAACAAAATGAGCCATCTTTCAGCTCCTTAATCAGCCTAATAAATGATTTGATGGGAAAATATTTTTAAATAAAAGACAGGAAATGGAACAAAAGTTATGCAAATAAGTGAAAATATAATGTGTCCAGGACAAGTTTAGGAACATTTCTATTGTAAGGTCCTGTATACTTGTAGACCACCAATCTGGTTATTTCCTAGTAGTTTATCTCATAGCTAAAGCAAATGGGAAAACTCAGTCACTCACAGGACCACTCCAAAGCATAAGGTAACCAAGTGTTTGGAACATGCGCTGGGATCCTGGCGCTGAGATATTAGAATAACGCAAAGCTTTTAATGAAGAGACTGCTCTGAGATGGTGACAAACTCAGTGTTATATCCAGAGTGAGCGTTGCTTGAGCCCCGAAGGCTTTTCTCATGACAGCCCCTCATGTAGGTCAGAGCCATAATGCCAAAGATCAGTTCTGTTAGATTTCTTTTATGGAGGTCCACAGTGGTCTGGTCTAGGCTTTGAGCTCTCTTTTCTGGGGGGTATAGATAATCTACAGTATTTTTTTGTTGTTGTTAGAAGTGTGTGTTCTTAACAGAAGCTGTCATTTCACAGGTGCAAGTTGTCAGTTTTGCTACGGAACATAATTGGGATTCTCTGGACTTTTATGATGGGGCGGACAACAACGCTCCGAGGCTTGGAAGTTACTCAGGTAAATGCGAGAGCTGAGCTTAAATGAAATACAGTTATACTGAATAATGGTAATATCTCTATTTCTAAAAAATGCTCTCTATAATTCTGACTTGTTGGTTTTAATTTGTTTTTTAAAAACTATGTGCAATGAACTAAATCACAGAGTTAGAAGTATGAAAGGCTTTAAAGGTAATGAAATAGAAATTAGGTTTAACACCTTACTATAATTTTAGTACATTTGTGTAATTATTTATTGATGCTTTTATGTTAAGGATAATATTTTCCCCTGTGCTTCAGCAGTTGTATGTGTGTTGTGCCCCTTACCCTTAAAAAAAAAAGAGAGTGAATATGAGTAGACAAATATTAGACAGTGCCTGGTAATTATGGTATATCCACTTAATATATGTTTTGCAGCTATCAAAATAATTAAAGAGACTGTGAAAAACATGGTAAAAGTTATAAGGTATATTGAGGGCCAATAAAGAGCATATGTAATTATTTCTATGCAATTAATAAAGTTAATGAGTACATATATACCAAGACTAGAAGGTATTAAAATTTGTTAAGAATTTTAGAGGTAATTTATGTAATAATCCCACAGCTTCTTGTAGCATGAAATAAAGCTTTACTTTAATTTTAACTATGCATTTTACATTAATTTTAATTATACTTTTTAACTCCAGAAATATTAACATGTTAGACTGTTAACTTACACATTTTAGATACACTCCAATAAGTTTGTTTTTTTTTTTAAATAGAGTATTATAACCAGTTTTTTAGCATCACCATTGAGGAAAGAAAAGAAGACATATTTAAAGAAGGACTGATTTGATTTAGACATAAAATATATTTTAGCTCTTTAGACAAATCTTTCCTGAAGAAAATTTTATAAAGTTTTGAGTATACATTTATAATGGATTAGGTATAATATATTCTTAATAATGAATATAAAAATGAAGATGATAAAAGTGGTAAATAATATGCACATGATAACCGAGTGTAGCTCTGTGGGAGACTTGTCATACATTTCCTCACTTGATCTACCTAGCAGTCCTCACAGGTGATCGGAGCTTAGAGGGATTCAGTTGCCCAAGGTCGTACAGCTAATGTTGGGATAAGGCGAGGACCCAGCTGGTGAGACTCCAGAGCCCGAGGACTGAGAGGTAGAAGTGCTAAGGGATGAAAGGCAGGTTGAGTAATCTTTGAGATTTTATTTACCCCTGTCTTCAGTGATTCCTTGTGGAAACTATAAACAGAGACAAATTTCAGGAAAACAGAAAGAAAAGCAGTTATGTGTTCTGTATGTTGTTGTGATTTCTTTTCTAGACGAATCAGTGGTTAAGGTTCACAGAGTTGTGTAAAGTAAGTGTAAAGTAACTAGTTACCTAGCAAAAACTGTTTGCAGCACTGTCAACTGATATGTTTATTGAACTTTACCTTAAAACATAGAATTGACGTTAATTTTTATGCTGGTCATTTGAAACTGCTTGAGTTGTAATCTTAAGGGTGTTAAACTATTACTCAATGTCAAATAGTCAAGAAATATCTGGTTTAAACAGATATTTTATATTTTCACTCAACTATTGAATAAACTAAAGTTGATTTCCTTTAGAAGTTTAGAAGAACATCGTTATGATGCACTTGCTGAAAGACAAAGCTAACGCTAGCTCATAAATGGGATTTTTTTGAATGCTACCTACCAGCTTTGCTAACAGAGTATAAGAAACGTCAAGGTACTTGACCTGATATGAAAGAATATATATTATAATAACGGGCAATAAGTGAATGTTTCCTCTAAACTCTTAAGTTAATATACCATAAAAGTCACATGCAAACTTTAAAGTGAACTGTATGGAGTATTGGAATCCACATGAAATTCAAAACATTTATTTTAGGTGACCATAACATTTACTGCTTTAACTTCTACTGGCTGTCTTTGCTCCTATCCATTTTTAGGGAGCAATCTAAAGTGATCTCAAAGGTCTGTCTCCTTGGAGATAATCATGAACAATAAAATGAAAGAGAAATTTAGAACTATTTTTATTTAAAAATTCTTGAAAAACACTTAACTAATACATAACTTTAGTGATAACCTATTAGCTGATAAGTAGCTAACCTACTTAGTTCATTATAGTTTTTGTTATGTGATCGTTGACCTGCCTTTTCCATGATCATTTCAGGAACAACGATACCTCATCTTTTGAACAGTACATCTAACAATCTCTACCTGAATTTTCAATCAGACATCAGTGTTTCCGCTGCAGGATTTCACCTTGAATACACAGGTAAATATAACATCGTGTGCTATTGGGGGGGGGGGGGGGTGAAGAATATTTATACTAATTTTTAGATGTCATTTTTCCAAATATAGAAATTAACTGGAAGTCGCCAAAAGAGAACATTCAACTTATTTTATAAAGATTTTGATGTGTTCCACCAATTCAGCTACAAAACTATGTGTATAAAGTTCTGATTTTCATCAGAATTTATTGGTTCTTTGTTAATTTTAAGAACACCTGACATGAAATCTACACTCTTAACAAAAATTTTAAGTGTACAATACAGTAGCATTATCTATAGACACAAATACAGCAGATCCCTAGAACTTACTCATCTTATATAACTTAAACTTTATACTTGATGCATGGCAACTTCCCATTTCTTCTTCCCCTCAGCTCCTGGAACCAACATTTTACTTATTGCTTCTAAGTTCACCTTTTTGGTATTCCACATGTAAATGAGAACATACAATATTTATTTTCTCTGTCTGACTTATTTACTTAGCATAACATTTTCAAGGTCCGTCTATGCTGTTGCAAAAGTCTGGATATCCTTTTTTCCCCATGGTTTGAATAATATTCATATATATACATGTATGTATGTCATATGTACATGTACATAGATGTTCGTGAATCTCCTCCCTGGCCACAAGTTCTCGTTTCTCTGGTTTGTCCTGGGATATCTTTGTCTACTGTGTAACTCCTCCTTCTGGTTTAGGAACAATCTGCTCTTTTCAGGAGGATCATCCCAGTGTGGCAGGGAGAACTCATATGTGGCTTGATCTGCCCATGAGCTCTGTAAATCCTGCCCTGCTTCTTGGGAGCTTTGTTTACCCGGATGTGCTCAAAAAGTAGAGAATCTATATCTAAACCTTAAATTCAACATTACTTTGCACCTTTAAGCTTACATAGCAAAAATTCAGCACTCTTTTTGTGGTCACCGACCCTGCATTCAGCCCCTCTGTTTGGCCTACGCACACCTGCCAACTCCACCAATGTGACAATGGAATGGTACACATTGCTTCTGTAAAGTGACATCCTTTAGATACTTGGTAGCTTTTCTGATATGCATACCTTTGATGGCCTGGGCAGTTTTGCAAGTATTCTTAAAGTGAAAATGAAGATTTGAACCTCTTGATTTGCATGACTTTGTGGGGTTTTTCTGGGTCAAGTTTATAGCAAACCATTTTCAGAAGTCACCTCAGGCCCCTTATTGAAAAAGTGGAGGTTAACTCCAGATCAGAAAGATAATTTACAGATACTTTTCTCATTATGTAGGTTGTCTTTTGATTTCATTGATTGTTACTTCTGCTGTGCATAAGCTTTTTACATTTGATGTAGTCCTACTTATTTTCCTTTGTTGCTTGTGTCTTTGGTGTCAATTTCAAAAAAAAATTGATGCCATGGCCAATATCAGGGAATATGGTTTTTTTCCTAGTATTTTCACATATCAGGTCTTATATTTAACTCTTTAACCCATTTCCAATTACTTTTTATAAGTGGTGTAAGATAGAGGTCTGATTTTTTTTTTCTTCCATGCATGATTTTCCAGTTTCCCAACACCAGTTGTTGAAGAGACTATGTTTTCCCCATTGGATATTCTTGGTTCCCTTGTCAAGTGTAATTGACTGTATTTACAACTATTGATTTTGTTGCTTTGGTCTGTGTCCATTTTTATGCCACTATCATACTGTTTTGTTTATTATAGTCTTTCTAACACAGTTTGAAATCAGAAAGAATGATGTTTCCAGTTTTCTTCTTTTTTTTTTTCAGGATTGCTTTGGGTATTTGAGGTTTTTTGCGGACACAATTGAATTTCAGGATTTTCTTCCTATTTATATAAAAAATGTCAATGGGATTCTAATAAGGATTACATTGACTCTATAGGTGCCTTTGGGTAATATGGACATTTTAACAATGTTAATCCTTCTCATCCATGAATACAGAATGTTTTTTCCATTTATCTGTGTTTTTAAAATTTCTTTTATTAAACTTTTATAGTTTTTAGTGTGCAGATCTTTTACCTCCATGCTTAAATTTATTCCATTACTTTGTTTTTATGTTATTATAAATGACATTTTTTCATTTATTTTTTGTTAGTATATAGTAATAAAAATAATTTCTGTATGTTGATTTGGTATACTGCACTTTATTTTTTTATTAGTTCTAACTTTTTATGGTGGTGTCTTTAGGATTTTTTTTTTATATATATAAGATCATAATATCTGCCAACAGAGACTATTTTACTTTGCCTTTTTGGTTTGGATAGTTTTCATTTCTCCTTCCCTAAAAGCTCTGGCTAAGATTTTCAGTGCTCTGCTGAATAGGAGTCATCAGATCCTTAGTCTTGTTCCTTATTTTAAAGGAAAATTTTCAACCTTTCACCATTGTATATATTAGCCCTTTTCATATATGCCCTTTATTATGTTAAAATTAATTTTGTTGCATGCCATTTTTCTGAGAGGTTTTGTCATGAAAGAATGCGGTATCTTGTCAAATTTTTTTTTCCGCATCTGTCGATCATATGGCTTAATCTTTCATTCTCTTAATATGATATATCACATTTCTTGATTTGCACATGGTAAACCATCCTTGCATCCCATAAATACCATTTGATTTTGATGGTGTATGATCTTTTGAATGTGATGTTGAGCTTGATTTGTTAGTAATACCTTGTGTATTTTGCATTTATATTTATTAGGCATAACGTGTTGTAGTCTTCTCTTATAGTGTCTTTCGCTTTGGTATGAGGGAAATGCTGGCTTCAGAAAATGAATTGGGAATGGTTCTCTCTTTAATATTTTGAAATAATTTGAAAAGAATCAATGTTAATTCTTTAAATGTTTGGTAGTATTGAACCGTGAAGCCATCTGTTCTGTACTTTGCTGGGATATTTTTGATTACTGATTCAGCCTCTTTACTCATCATTGGTCTACCCAGGATTCTATTTCTTCATGATTCAGTCTTGGTAGTTTGTTGTATGGTTTTAGGAACTTGTCTTTTTTCTAGTTTATTCAGTTTGTTGGTATATAGTTGTTTATAGTAATCTCTTGTGATCCTTTTTATTTCTGAAGTATCAGTTGTAATGTCTCTGTTTTTTCAACTTGTGGAAAAAAAAAAAGAACTGGCACCAGTAGAATTTAAATCTGAAACGGGAATAAGTGGCTTTTCTGGTTGGTACAGAAAATATGTATTTATCTTTCAACTTGCAACAAAGCTTTTACACACAAACAAGGCTTATGTACTTAAGTTAAGCACATGTACAAATTTGTATTTTGTTACATCAAATTATCACAAATGTAACTGGGTGATTATGGGGTAATTTTGAGCTTACTTACTGTTTCTTTCTGCCATTGATACTAGACCGTGTTCACTTAGGATATCATTTTGTCTCTTGAACTGAGTCCAGTCTTGAATCTTTTTAGTATTAAAGTGCATTTGTTGGCCGAATAATGAATGATACCGTAACACCTAAAAATATAAGATAACAAATATATAATGTTGGAATACATCATTAACATCAGTATACCTATGGTGATGGTGGTGTTCATAATGGCATTTAGCTAAGTGCCTTGGTCTGTATTTGTTTTGCAACTCTATTAGTTTCTGCTTTCTGAAGTTATCCCATTGTATGTTACTTTCTCAACATCACTTTATCCATCACTATAACATCATTACCTGTACTGGAAGTTTTGATAAAAAAGGATCAGAGGCTACAATGATAAGCATGTACTAAATAAATATTAGTTAATTAATTTTTGACAGTACTTTTGGTTTTATATTGAAGTTTACTTTCCAGCTATTGCTAACCTCAGGTATAATGCATGTATCATCGTAATGTTAATAGATTACAAATCAATAAAAGATTTATTCACTATTCTTCATTCAACCAACAAATGTTTGAAACACCTACTAATTGTCACATACTATGCTCAACATAGGAAATGCAAAAATAAATATGCCACGGTACCTTTTTTGATGAGATCAAAGTGTAGAAGACACAAAGAAATAAACAATAATACAGTGTTCTGAATACAGGGACAGAGATATTTATGGTAAAGTGTACAAAAGCAATAGGTAATCAGTTTCATTTATGAAGTTCAGGAAATATTTCAAATTGGAAGTGACACCTTGGCTGAGTTTTAATAAACATGTTAAGAGTTTTACAATTAGAAAAGAGTGGGTATTTCCAGCTTGAAAACTTCAGATTCTGACAGTGGCATGATATACAAGGCTGGGCCCCAAAACCTTGGAATTTGTTTAGAAAAAACTGTGTATTTATTCTTACATGTTTAAACTACAGTCACCTTCAAAGTACTCTCCATTTGATATAATACACCTATCGGGATGTTTTTTTTCCACTGCTCAAAACAGTTTTTGAACTGTAGATTTTGATGCCTTTTAGTGCTTCTGCCATTTTTTTTTCACCTCCTCCGCATTGGCAAAGTATTTCCTTTTGAGGACTTTTTTCATCCAGGGGAATAAAAAAAAAGTCTCTAGGGTGAGATCAGGTGAACAAGGAGGGTGGGGCATGAGGGTCATGCTGTTTTTGGTCAAAAACTGCTGAACACTCAGCATGCTATGGGTAGGTGTACTCAGTGAATCACCCATCATGAAATGCGCAAATGAGTTGAAAGAGTCTTCAAAAAAAATTCAATGAAGCTGAGTGCAGCCTCTCACAACGACACCAGCTGGTACACGGACACAATGGGTTCCCAGAACACTCACCTAGTGGGAGGAGCCTGTACTATAAGGGACCTGCCCTCCAGAAGATTATTCCGGTTTTGGGTGGCTCCCCACTTTGTATGGCTTATTAGGAGAATTGTAACTAGGTCAGTAGGGCTGAACTAAGGTTTGAGGCAGCACAAGGAACTAATGCTTGGATAGGTAGGACGACTCCTGAAAGTTATAGGATGTCATAAGCAGAAATTTCACTTTTGTTAAGTGATGCAGTTAAAAGCAGCAAATGTTTTGATATTCATTCATAATCACAAAGAACTTAGAGCAACGTTTGCAAAGTCCCTCTTATGTGACTTTGGCATTTCTAAAATGTTTTCTTAACTGCCAAAAAGGGCTCCAATTGTGTATATGATAGATAATATAAGAATATTAAAATTTAATGGCATAAGTTATCCAGTAGTCTATAGTATTTTTCAAACTGTTCTTTTGATTAGAAACGCTTAATTATGTTCAATAAATTAAGGAAATTGAGCCATATCTTAGTTGTCCAATATTAGGTGTTAATATACATAATAGCTTATCTCCTAGACAAAGCATTGAGAGTTTGACTGCTCTTAAAGGAAAAAAAAATGACTATTGGGTTTAAATCTTGCAATTTTTTGTTTTGAAAACTAAAATCTTTTGGCAGAAAAGACATACTATAAATATAATTTTAGCATCTTTGTGATCTTTAATTTAAGAAGTTGAGTACCTACCCGTGTCAAGGAAAGTCTGATTAGAATTGTAGGGGGATTGGGTTGTGAATGAGATAAACGTCTGTCCTAATCAAGTTTAACCTTATGTAAATTGTAGACTTTTGCTTATATTTGTGATTTTTTATTCAACTATGAAAAAAATGGTTATTTCTATAAATGAGCAGTCAAGTATAGCTAATACTTTCTAAATTACTTATTTGACTTGGTAATGAATAAGCATAAAAAGAAATGGTATATCGATGTATATGTGTGCAGTTGCTTTAAATGGTAAGACCAACAATGCCCCTAATGGTCTAAAGCTACTCACAGGGAATAACATTTAATATGTTAGCTTTCAATTCACATAATTTCAAGTAAATGTTTACAAAGTCATGCTTTGTGTTCAAACTGATCCCCAAATACTTCCTAAGAATCGTTAGATATATGGATTCTCCACCCAAGAGAAAAACAAAGAACTAAGCACTGTAATTTGACAGGACAGTGTTAATAACATTTTTCAGAAACTGGAAGGTGGGATATTATCAGAAGATGACAAGATGATTGCCAAATTTTCAAAACATTGTGTTGAGGGGCCTAAATAAACTGAGACATTGAAACGTTTACTGGCTGTTTCCTTTTAATTAGGAAAAAAATCTAAAAAATTTCCTGGGTTAAAGTAAATACAATAAAAAATACCAGCATTACAAAAATTCTGTACAGTTATATTAAAACATGAATTTTTTATCAAATCAAAACAAGGAAGTGAAACTATTGTCTAGATATAAAAAAGACCTTTTGGGAGGGAGAGAAATAGTTACAGCTTAGTAATATTGTCACATGAAAGTACTCCAGTTGCATGTGCTGGTTTTAAACAAACTGAGTGAACTTAAAATAGTAACTATAAATAAAAACTGAAGTAGAGAGAAATAGTTGAGAAATAGAGTTACAGAGCAAGAAAAAAGAGTGGCAAGTAAGAGAGAGGGACAGGGAAAGAGAGGAGAGGCAAGAGAAAATGATAGATTTAGTGAAATCAGTGCCAGAGGACGCCTGATGTTCATTAATTAGAAAAGTGTTTTGGAATATTCCTCATGTTTTCAAATCTATTGTCTAATCAACATAGACATTAACATAGTAATTGCAAAATGGTAAGTGAAAGGCAATGGGATAGAGGTTGAACAAAGAAATTTGAAACACAGCTTTACAAATTAAAATAACCAATAACTTCTGCTCTAGACTTTAAGGGCAAATTTATGAAATAAGTTACGGCAGCGTTTTTGGCTGCTTTGTTAATAACAGGTTGAAAAGCAGTTACATATGGTGCATTAGGCGGAACAAACGCTCTGAAGAGCAGCGGTGACTTGGGTATAGTGTCCAGCAGGGCACACCCAAAGGCTGTCCGACCCCTCAGGACCCTAAGGTGCACTGCCTCGGGAAACTCCAGACAATGCAACCGAGCACAGAGGCTTTTTTTTTTTTTTCCAAACAATTCATCTTATTTGTGGAAAGGGAATCATAATTTCTGTCAAGTTTCAAAATAGTAATTCCCCTTAGTGGAGAAACATCAATTTGGTTCTAAAGCAAGAATCTGTTTACCAGTGGAGGCAGGTTATATTAACTAGACATAAAAATTTTAATGTCTTTATATATTCAGAAGCCCCTGAAGTCACTGGTTGAGATGTGAGAACAAGAGCCTCTACAAAAGAAAACTGTATTTTTTAATGAATGTAAAAAAAGACTAAAAGAAAAAAAAATAAACCTATGCTTTCATGCTAAATAAAAATGTAATGTTTAAGCAGTTGTGTTCTGGAAAAAATAATTGTGTGTGTTTAAAACACAATAGTTGTATTTACTTTTCTCCATTGAGAATACCTCTTTCACTGCACATCTTGGTATTTCATTTGCGACAGCCTCTAAGATAAAAGTTCTGCCCACAGGGTAACATAAGGAAGGAATCACAATGGGCAAATAACAGTCTCCTAATCACACTCTGAATACTAGCAACAGATGCAGAAGACATTAAGGTTTGCTATAAAAAGGACGGATTTCATGTGTTTTTTTAAAACCAAGAAAGTAAACTCTTTCTATATTCCTAAAGGAGTATTTTAAATAGTAAAGGTTTCAGGAAACACGGCATGTGTTCAGTCGTGGGAAAGGAAATTTGGCTGAGATTCCTTCCAGAGAGTAAGATTTTCAAGAAAAAAAGTGCAAAAAACTAGATTACTCACTGGCACAGTTGCTAGATAGATATGCCTTGCTTTCTGTATACTTAAAAAGTAAGTGTTAACAAATAGACTGATTTTTATCTATAGTGCTCTTTTCTTCTTTGAATTTGAGGGCATAACATTTTAACTTGCTAATTCCATGATTCTTCTGCCCAATGTATTTTTCACATTTCTTGGCAGACACAAGGAAAATTTAATGCAAGTAAACCATAGTTCCAGAATTTTAGAGCATATATTTCTCTCTGCTCAATAAAGAAAAGCTATATCATTAGTTAATAGTCTGATTATATTTTGCTTTTTTCTACCTCGAGTTATCAAAAGTTGACATGAAGCTACATCATTCTTTTTGTTGAGAATGCTGATTTGGTAGTTATGTGAATAGATGTAGCTGCTCTGAGTTAATATATTTTTACAACTTTTTTTTTTTTAGTGTAAAGTATAAAATTTCTCTGTCTCCTAATCTACAAGATGGCAAGAGTTACTTGTTAAATTGACAATTTGTGGGGTTTTTGGGTTTGTTTTGTCTTTAAATGCATGTGATGCTGGTTGTAATTATGTTTTGCATAAACATATTTGTTGTAGGGAAAATGTCCCTCGTACATAGAATGCCGTTAAATACATCAAATGTTAGTAAGCTTTCATGAGGAGAATTTGTAATTTTTAGTCTCTCTGCCACTTGGATTCTGGTAGAGGCTCATCATTGACAATTTTGGAATGACTATTTGATTGAAATAGGTATATGTAAGTTCCTTCACATTTCCTTGAATTTGTTGAGGCACACATTTGAATCTCAATAACGGAAAATCCTAGAAGGAAAGTGGACTGTCTATAAATTAACAGTTTTTGGTTTTGAACTTATAAAATGTATGTTTTAAAAGGGGAAAATACATGCAGTGATGTTGTTTGCAAATTTAGGGTGATCAAAGATCTCAGAGTATAGTCTCTGTGCTGTTTCCAGACTAAAGGGGTGCCTTTGCCCAGGTGCGACAAAGCCCAGTCAAATGCAAACAGGAGTTTGCAGCCTGTTTCTTTCAAAGGAAATGGCACCACCCCCAGGGTTAGGCTCCCCATAGCTTCCTGAGGATGAGCTGGGTTTGTGGGCTCTACTGATTGATTGGGGCCAGGATAGGATCCTTGTGTCTAGACCTGATGTCAGCTATGGCACTGGCCTGTTCTGTCTGGTTTCTTGAGGGTGTGGTCCCTTGGGTCATTCTGCTTTCTTGGGCCTGGGGTTGAAACACGACTGAAGTCAATATGTTATCTTTAGATTGATGCATACTGTTTCTGTGATCAGCAGACCTGAGGTTTTGTTCCTAAAAGAGTTTGATGCTGACCAGAATCTGCTGTCCTCGGGGCTTACTAATTAAGGAAGGGAGTGGACTAGACGGACAGAAAGGAGAAAGGGCCATGTTAAAGAAAAGGGTTTCTGTGTGGTCACATTATCATAATGAAAATGTTCTTCTCTTCTCCCACACCTAGGAGCACTCATGATATCTACCACCAGTAATTCTGCTGTAAATCCCAGATTTTCCCTCTATTACAGAAGGAAATACAGCTCCCTATATTGGCTAAGATTGTAAGACTTTACAGTTCATACATTGCCTTTTAATGCCTTCCTTTTCAGCTTCATTTGTTGCTGCCTTTCCCCATATTCCACATTGTGTTTGTGGAAAAAAAGACTTCTTTGTTCTGTAAAGGAAGGGAAAATCACTCAAAACCCCATGCCGTTTTGTCTGCAAGTATATCACACCTTCTCACTTATTGTCATATATCAATAAAGCATATAATTTTTTAGTGCTCACTTAAGTTATTCCCTATGAGATAATTATTTAAACAAAGAACAACCTTTATTTAGTGTGATTATTCTACTACACTGTAATCATCTTTTAAACTAAGCCCTCTCTTTGTCCTAAACAGGTTCCTTTAGATCAGCACATGGTTATCTTGCTAATCGATCTTAGCACATCCAGCATCTAACATGATAACAGAGTATACAGTAGGTGCTCAGTAATGGCTTATTTAGTGAATGAATGGTAACTGCATGTCAGATTCCATTGAACATTATATCATTTAATTTAGCAGTATTCTGTAGGCTAAAATTTCTTAAGTAGTATCTATTATTGAATATCCAATTAGTTATTCATAGTAATGCTAACTTGAATGTTAACTAAAGCAAACATAGGTAAGTAAGAAAATGTTAAGTATCAAAATAAATATGAACATTCCTATATCACTGATGCCCATCAGAGATTATTAAATGTCAGAACTGTTCCTTCTAAAAAAACTTACAGTCAAGTTACATGTTGCAAAATAGCTATTTGCTTAGTTGATTAATTCCAAGGTATTTTACCAGGAAAACAAGAGTCTGCATGCTTACTATTGCAGTTTTCTTCATTTTCAAATTAGTCCAACTCCTTTTGATTTCATACTTTATCACCAACTTCTGTGTGATCCTCAAACTGTTACCTTAAAATAATAAATATGGAATGCCAGATGATAATTCTAATATATTAAAATACCCTCAAAGGTACCATAAACATAGAAATAATAGTTCTTTCTTTTGTACCCATTATTCAGAGAAAAAGTTTATACTGAAGACATGCAATATATTTAATATAACAAGAGCTTCACTCTCACTGAATACAATCTCTTGTGCAAGGACACAATTCAATTCCTGTTTCTTTCTCACATGAATGCAAATCCAGTGTTTTTGGTCCTCATTTTCAATGTTTATACATGGGTTGTCACGTAAAATTATGAATGAGTTTTTCCTTTTATATAACAATGTTACTGAGAGTCTTAGCAGTAATAAGCATTCTTCTCCTTCCTGTCTCTCTCTCTCTGTATAAAAGGCTTTGAAATCATTATTAAATACTAGGAAGTAATATATATATAATTATATAATCAGAATTATCTGATATAAATGATAAAATTAACAACATTTTCTACTCCAGATTGATTTCCTTCGAAACAGAATTGGAAATAATAATATTTAGTTATAAATACATGTTAGAACCATGAACAGAAGTTTTAATCTTTCAGTCAGTGTAATTGCCTACAGTAATGTGATAGCAGACTTAACTCTGCAGTTTCTGATATGGATTTGTCCCTGGATTTGTTTCTGTTTGTTTTTGGCTACTACAGCAGATTAATTGATCCAATTCCCATTAAAGAAAAACACTGAGAGAGCATCTTTGATTGCTAAGGGCTTAATTTTATGAAGTTTACTCTCATGTAGCTGAAAATGACAATATTTTGATTGCCTTGGTTAAGTATGAGCAATCTTTTGCAACATTTTTACAAAATTTCTTTTTCTTTGTTGATTCCTGCAAACAATAACTTACTGGTTTGTTCACTTAAAAAGAAGTTACCTAGCTGGTGTGGCTCAGTGGATTGTGTGCCAACCTGCAAACTGAAGGGTTGCTGGTTCAATTCCCAGTAGGGCACACGCCTGGGTTGCAGGCCAGGTTCCCAGTAGGGAACACGTGACGTGCAACCACACATTGATGTTTCTGTGCCTCTCTCTCTCCCCCTTCCCATTCTCTAAAAATAAATAAATAAATAAAATTGTTAAAAAGCATAAAAAGAAGTGAAATATAATCCTTAAAACATTTAAAAATTATTTTTAATATTCAGAGATTTATTTGTATAAGTAAAAAAGTGTCTATAAAGTATGAACTGCACTATTTTCAAATATTTATGTTTTATTTCCTCCAGTACACATAAAAAATAAGGATGAAAAAGAATGAGAGGCCACTATATGACTTCTCTTGCTTATCTGATGACCTTATCACCTTACTTTCTCCCCTGAAACAACCTAATTCAACAGGTTAGCTGGTTCAACTCTATTTTTAGAAGAATAGAAGGGAGTATGTTCTTGTATCCCAAATTCTCTGCTAGTACTAATTTATCCAATACACAAGGGATTTGATCACTTACATAAATAATTTCTGTTCATTGTAGAAGTTTTAGAACTCAGAAAAATACAAGGAAGGACCTACAAATCATAGCAAAGCTCACAATCAAGAATAATCCATGCTAATATTTGGCATATTTCCTTTCGGTCATTTTTCTCTGATTATATACGTATAAGAATTTTTAACTTACAACATTGCTGTTATGTAGTTTATAAGAGTTTGTATCATAGTTTTTAAAGCTAAAACTCTTTCATAAATATTTTATTATATATTATGCAACAACCTTGTGTAAAAGCAAGGCTCTCAGTTTCTGTGGCATCACCAGATCATAGTTTTATTTTTCCTCCTCCTAGAGGATCGATAACACTTCTCAGTATTAATAGTTTTCTGTGTATATAGTAATGAATGGAGAACTTGATAGAAAGGAAAAAAAAATGAACGTGTACAAAATGTGGCCTTCTCAGTAAGAAAGACTCTAATGGGGAAGAGTAATAAATGTACTGTTCAGGATGCCCAAGAAACCAAAGTAAGGTAAAATCATATTGACAAGGCACAGGTTTATACCATAACTTACTTTTTTTTTTTTTGTATTCAGGCATTCTTGAAAAGGGCTCTATGAAATCAGATGAATATAATGTGTGAAGCCCAATAATATATATTAAATGAGATTAAAATAATTCTAAGACAACTTTTTATCTATTCATGGATCTCAAAATATAGCTGGGGGAATATGACTTTATCCCTTACAATTTTAAAAGTAGGTCATAATTTAATGCTAACATCTTTTCTAGGTCCATAAATTCAAGATTACCCAAAAAATAAAGAAATATGGAACATGATATATGTTTAGAGACCTAGCTAATTGAGGCACAGGGAACTGGAGGTCCGTTCCCCAGACTTCCCTAACTTCTTTCTGGATTGCCTCAAATGCATTTCCAGATGAACAATTTGTTCCTCCTCTTCACTGCCTTGCTTCCTGATCTAACCATAACTCTCTTAACTTTCTGCTGTCATGCTATTTCCTATCCTTAAATGTCACTAATTACGCATGACTTTTAGCTACTCTGACCATTCATTGTATTATTAGGTAGAGAAAGTATCTTCCATTTGCAGAGACAGACATTTTTATTTATTAAGAATAGTTACAATGAGAATTCACTTTCTTTTTATACTATTTATTGATCCATACAATCAGTGTTCATTGAGTGCTTCCTTATGATGCTGTGCTTTGAGCTGCCTTCATGGAACTTCTGTTCTAAGAGTGGAGATCGATCATGAAAACTAATCACATAAGTATTTATTCATTATTACTTTATGTTAAGTGCCACAAAGGAAATGTAGAAGTTGGTCCTCTGAGAGGATCTATCAGAGGGAAATCACATGGTCAAAAAGTGATTAATAGATGAGATATTGTTACACTTTAGGATATAGTTTAAATGTATTTTTATGAAATAAATATATATATAATTTTGGAGTGATGATTCCTTAAAATGTGAATTAAAAAGAAATAAATAATAAACATTGGCTTTAATGAAGATAAAAATTGTAATAATATGTAATACATGCAATGTTGAAAAAATATTTTGGCTAAAAAAATTAAATAAATTTTTAAGGCTTAAATGAATTCTTTGAGAAAATCTTTTATATTTTGTATGCTTTTATTCTTTTATGTTAAAAAATAAATTTTAATGTAAAACTAATAAAAGTGTGTTGAATTATATCATTATCTTCTCAGAAATAACAGATTTTACATATTACACAATACTTTTCAGGTCTCAATGACATACTTGTTTTTCTCTTTTCTGATTATAGTATCATGTGAAAACAAATTTATTTATAATTATATTTAAAAAATTTTACATGTAATAAGTGTATTAAAATATACCTCATGAATTAAAACTCCATTCTTTATGAAGAAGGAACCAAAGATTATTGATGAAATAGCAAATAATTTTTAGTCATTTTAATAGAACATTTTATTATTATAATTTTATTTTATTGTCATAATACATTATTATTTTTATTTTTATTTATGGATTTTACTTTTAGGATTTTTTTGCAGTAGAAGACACTTAGGCTGGGAGTTAAATGAGAATTTAGGTACAATTACAGAGCTATTTAATAATGCCATGAAAATTCAAAAAGTTATTGGGGAGTTCCGAAGCACATTGCTCATAACGTCTACAGTTAAATCTTATTCACAGAATATTCTTAGTCTCAATGTAATATCTGGTTTTAATGACCTAGTATTCAGTTTTGCTAATTTAATAGGCATGATTTAAATATTCATTATTTGAAAATAACTTATATTATCCTTAAATATTCTTAGCAATTGGTTTGGATTCCTGTCCTGAACCACAAACTCCCAGCAGTGGAATTAAGATTGGAGACAGATATATGGTTGGTGATGTAGTATCTTTTCAGTGTGATCAAGGCTATTCTCTTCAGGTAAGTTTATTTTAAAATCATAGTTTTGCTTTTCATTGCCCTTTCAGAATATTTTAACAAACCAATGGTAGTAATCCTCAAGTTTTAACATAATACTGATATTGGGCCTCATATTTGAGCATGAAGTCAAATGGCATTTATTTTTTCATTAAAATATATGTATGAGAGAAATTGCTGGAATGTACTATATTTGTTTTGATTGCAAGTAATTAATTTATTTTTCTCTATTCACATAGGATGTGATAGCTGAACTCCTAGATCTTTAGAATTTGAAAATAAAAATGAAGTGCCACTTAAAGCATTAAATGAAATTTCCATGATAGTAAATTCCAAAAATTAGTGAAAATTAACCACATATATATTTTGCTAAGGAAGTGGATTTGCAATGTATATTCAGATGTTTTTTTGTTTATATTGATCCTCTGTTATAAGTCTCTTAAGGGTCTCAAAATCATGGTCTCATAAAAATCTCCCTAAAGGATATACTTGCTACAAAATTAAGGAAAAAATGGAGGCACAGACTATTTTGCATGTTAAGTAAATAAATTCCTTAGAGGAAGCTGAATTAAAAATTAATAATTTTTAGTCTTTATAGTTGTATTTCAAATGATTCGTACCAGAAGGGCAAGTAGATATTTCTGGACTTTATATTTCAATTTAAAATTTAATATACCTTAGCTGACTTGTTTTAATATTTTATGAAAGAATTTTATAATTAACCCATCTCACCTTGAATATTACAATAATTTAATATAAACCACTATATATGGCCATTTCATTTTTGTTATCATTGCAGTGTCTTACTAGAATGTTTTGATAGAAAATGTTAAAATACAGTTAAAAAAACTAATGATTTTTTTTTAAGAGAGACAGGAAAGGGGGTGGGGGGAGAGAGAGAGAGACATCAATTTGTTGTTCCACTTATGTATGTATTCATTGGTTGCTTCTTGTACGTGCTCTCAGTGGGGATCAGACCTGCAACGTTGGCTGATAGGGAAGACACTCTAACCAACTGAGCACCTGGCCAAGACCTAAAATACAATTCTAATGTGATATGGAGTCTTATTTTTTCTATCTGAACTTTATTATTATTTGTTTTACATTTTGTCACAACTATATATAATTACCTTTCTTATTCTAAATAATATAAAAATTCATATTAACAGTTAAAAAATATAAAAATTACTATGTATATTTAAGCTTGTTTTCATGATAAGCATTCATTATGCTATGGTTAACTTTTAAAAGGTATACTAAAACTCATTGTCTTGCTTGTATAGGGCCATTCTCACATAACATGTATGCCTGGACCTGTAAGAAGATGGAATTACCCAATCCCAATTTGTTTGGGTAAGTTAAAGAACTATAAATCACTTACAAGCTTTATCAAATTTTAACATTGCACTCTGTATATGATATTGTTTACTTATATAGTTTGTCTTTTGTCAGGTTTTATGGAAACGATACTTTGAGATAAATGTTTGATATTTTTTAATTTAAAAGTTTTATTTTTAAACTCCAATTCAATATCAATGGATGACTTAAAACTGTAGAAAACTGGGGAAAAGGTATTGTTTTTTTTTATTCCCCAGAGGGTTTGTTTTTTTTTTTAAGTATGATATGATAGAGGTCTGCAGGGTTCAGGAAAATAGTAAATATTCTATTGCTTACTACTGAACTAGTAGATAAGGAATCTGGGTTCTACCAAAGGCAGCATAACACTCCATGGAATATCATCACTGTTGATGGGCAATTGAGAAAGTATCCAGAATGTATTATGAAAAATGGAGACATTTATTGAAGAATATACAAGATATAAGAAAGATTGTACATAGGACAATGATGCCTCAGTCTCCTTCAAAGGAGACCTCTTGGGACCTCACACAGTTCTCCCAGAGTCTCTTCCACTGTTCAAAACACTCTACAAAATCCTTTGTTGGAATCACCATTAGCCACCCTGTTGTATTTTCCTGAATCTCGATGATCTGAAATCTTTTCCCTTTCAAAGGTGATTTTAGTTTTGGGAAAAGCCAGAGGTCAAAGGGTGTCAAATCTAGGCTGTAAGAGGGCTGAGTCAGCTGGGTGATTTGATGTTTCACCAAAAATCTCTGCTTGAGACGTGATGCATGAACAGGCATGTTGTTGTGATGAATCTGCCAATCACAGTTGGCCATAGCTGCAGCCATTTCGTCTTGTTGCATCTCTCAACCAATGAAAACCATTGAGGTAACACTTCTTATTAATTGTTTGGTCTGGAAGGGGGTACTTGCGATGGACAACATCTTCCCAATTAAAAAAAAAAAAATCAGTTAAAATGGTCTTAATCTTGCTGCGACTTTGCCACATCTTTTTCTGGTGCAGAGAACCAGGCAACTTCCATTGTGTCATCTCCAAAAGCCTTCTGAATCATCTGAATAATGTCTATGGAGGAATGTTCAAGCTTAATGCAAAGCCTGATGCAGATTTATTGCTCTGCTGGCTCAGTCATTTTAAATGCTATGGCCACACAGTACACATGCTTAGTCAACAGCGCCTATTGAGTAGTACAGTGAAGTCACCATTGTTCACCCATGTGCACTGCCTCCATTCTCATTGGTTGCCAGGTTACATGGATGTTGCACAGACTTTTCATTATATTAACAATAGTTTTACTTTTTCTGGACAGACCTCATATATCAATAACGCACTTGGGGTTTTGAATGTAAGGACCCCGCCTTTTGCCCTAACTAAATGCCACTTCCAATTATTTCTCTCCACTGTTTAATTTTTTTCCCTCTTCCTCCTTTCTAGTATCTGTATGCAACTGTTAATATACTGGCCTCTACAAAATGTGAAAAGATATGTCTGATAGGATCTCTGTCATTAAAATATCAATTTACCATTTAGAGTGGAAGAAGTAAGAGAAATGAAATACAAGTGATTTAGTGTTAAATTAATTTTTGATTACATGATGGAATTCCAAAACATGAGACTGGAGACTGATGTTGACCAAAGTCATTAAGAAATATAGTCAGCTCATATAATTTATACAGACTTTTGGATGATATGTGTAATAAAGATAGATGGATGAAGGAAAAAACCCTTTCTGAAAAAGAAAAAGGGCAAAGGCAAAAGAACTGGTGTGACTTGTATGACTTACCTCTATACAATTGCCAAACCTGTATTGTATTAGTTTGCTTGGGCTGTCATGACAGAATACCACAGATGGGATAGCTTAAACCACATAAATCAATTTTCTCTCTATTCTAGAAGCTAGAAGTTCAAGGACAAAGTGATGTCAGGATTATTTACTTTGGGGGGCCTCTTTCCTGGGTTTGTTGATTGCTGTCTTCCTCCTGCACCTTCACGTGGTTTTTTGTCAGTGAGCAAGGGCTCCTTGTGTCTCTTCCCCTTCCGGAAAGGACACCAGTACTGTTAGATTAGGGTTCCACCTTTACGACTTCATTTAACCTTAACTCCCTCCTAAAAGCCCCTACCTCCCCACAGAGTCACGCTAGGAGTTAAGGCTTTAACATAGCAATACAGGGTAGACACAATTCACTGTGTAACACTTATGTACCAGGTACACAATTCTTGTTGGAGAATACTGGAAAATAACATTTAAGAGTAAGAATGCGTTTAATTGGCAAAAGATATTGACAGCATTCAGACTTTAGATTGGATGATATTTTTTAAAGGATATATTTCTTTAAATATCAGAAGAAATTTACAAATGCACATAATATTAGTTATAAAATTACAAATATATAATGCCTATTGTAAACATTCATATATACAGATAATGCCAATTATATGTGTGTTATGTGTGTGGGGTCTGTTTGTATGTATATCAAATTGAGTATAAAAATTGGGAACAGAAAGGAGCATAAAAAACAAATAGTATGTATATTCTGCTGATATGAAAACAGAGAATGTAGGTCTTTTGTTCATTACTGTATTTCCAATGCATAGAAAATCTCTCATTTTAAATAAACATCCAAAAAATATTGTTTAATGAGCAAATTAATATAAAGTTTTGGGATGCCACAGTATATTTTTTATACTATTTCCCTTCTTGGTATTAACTTAGAATAATTACCCATATCATAACATGTTTTTAAAAGCCTGATTTTTAGAATGGCTCAGAGTATAAGTCTAATTTGTGCAGTTATTTTCTTTTTGTTAACATTGTGTTTTTGTCTTCATAATACACATTTATAAGGCCTTTTCACATGCCTTCATTCATACCTCTAATCATTTACTTAGGATTTTGGCAAAGTAGATTAATTATGTCTTTGCATATAACTGTTTAAAAGCTTTGATAAACATTGCCAAATTGCTTTCATAAAATAATGTTAAATACCAAACAGCATCGTATGACAATTTCCATCTTTTTATATTAGAAGCACCAATTACTACTCTTAACAAATTGCTAATTCTTTAGATAAAGTATTGCATTTTGATTAAACATGCATTCATTCCCCATTTAACATTACTAACAAGTATTACAAAGAAATGGTATTTTAATAAAATTTAGAAGTTTAAGTTTTATTACATAGGATACATTGATATGAAACTCTATGGCATACTTCACAGACTTTGATTTCCAACATATCTTTATTCAAATTTCAGCCAGGGTACAATAGGTATGTCCAGCAGTGTGTTATTCTTTGCACCTGTGTTTGCTCACCTGTTAAGTGGGATAGTAATATCCACCTCACAGGCCTATTGTAAGAATTAAAGGAGGGAATGTGTTTAAAGTATTTATTACTGAACCTACAACACACAAAGTAGTAGCTATAATAGTGGGAAATAGGCAACAGCGATAAGATTTTATTTTCTATGTATGTACACCTATAAACATCCATGTGTATATATTTTTCAGTAAAGACAATATAAAGATTAACAGGTTATCTGTGAGAAGTGGAATTATAGTGCATTTTAATTTCTTTTCTACTTTTCTTACTTTGTGTTTTATAGTTTTTGGACAAGAAGTTTGCACTGTATTTGATAAAAGCATTTGAGTGGGCATCTTGGCCATGTATAAGGAGAAACTGATAGCATGAGGCTGATTTAGAGAACTTTAAAACTCTAGTCATCAAGTTACAGGGTTACAGCCTAGTGAACTGGAAAATAAACAATCTGTCAGATATTTTGATGGAAGAAAGGAAAAGTCACTTGAGATTTGTAGGTAATAGAGACAAATTAGAAGGAAGAATCAAAGATTACTTATTCTTGGAGTACTGTGCTATGGTTGTGTCCTTAACAAAAAGTGTAATGGGGTGCAGAAGTCTACTATGAAGCCCCTGAAGGATGGAAAAGTATACAGTTGTATCGTCACATCTCAATGTTAATCATGTTTGGGGAAAAAAACTTTATATGCAGATTGACTGCAAGATTATATATATCCCCCTAATAAGTCTGCTTGATACATAATTTATTCAATTCACATAAAGATAGCAGTCAAGCTTGTTATTGTTATCCTACAGAACATTAATAGAATTTATACTGAATTTTCCTTTCTTATATATAAACTGAAGCTTGATTATCTATCTGTTACTATTCTTAACAAGAAATAAATGAGTGAAATTACGAGTCAGTGTTCAATACAGGTAACTTTCAAACTTGATATGCAGTCATGAAATGTAATTCTTCAACCCACAATTAACAGACATTTTTTTAGTCCTTTTATAATGAAAATGTTCATTTAGAAGAATAAGCTTCCAAGATGCTATGGCTCTTTTAATGCATGTTAAATAGGTCTATTTAATCATCTACAAATTAAAACTTAAGGTAATTATCTGTTCTTATTATTTTTTTAGCTTATCAATAATAAACCAGTATAATGGATATTCTAAAACAAACATATTAATAAATTATACCTAAATTATCAAACTTGGGTATATCTTTTTACATATTTTGTACTTCCCTATTCTTTGTTTATATTCTTTTAGGATAAAGACCATATGATATGTAAATTCCTCACACGTTACTAATAGAAACCAATATTTTTCTTATAATTCTATATTAATCTTTCTTACAAAAAGAGTAAACGGACAGAAGTTTGTAAAAACAGTTCCCTCTTGAACACAGCACTTAGAATGGATATTGTAGGCTTGGTTTTATTCTAAATTATATCATCTTTGAATGAATCAAAACATCACTAGAAGTACTTAAGGATGAGAAATAAGCTGCCCACTGTGGAAAAGGACTTGTGCTTCTTGTTTGGTTGTATTCATGGCACACGAGCTGCTCCTTTCTGTGCTGTAATTGGATTTTACTTGTATTTATTGCTGAGAAGGGAAATATATAATCTTTTTATACTATTTTAGAAAATTCATTGTCTATTATATTTGATTGCTGGTGTGTGGTGAATGAGAGTTGACAATATTTAAATTTACATCAGTTTTAATTCAGAGGCTTGGCTAAGACTTGAAATGATGTCGATTTGTTTTTAACATAGTGAAGGATTCTACTACCCTGGCTCATGTGACACCTCTGTTATCTTGCAGCTCAATGTGGTGGTTCTATGTCAGATTTCAGTGGTGTAATTCTCAGCCCTGGGTTTCCTGGAAACTACCCCAGCAGTTTAGATTGCACTTGGACAATAAAGCTGCCCATAGGTTTTGGTATGTACACTAAAAACATGTGAAAAAGTTTTTGATATCATTAAATGCGTCCTTGAAAATAAGTATCAATGTCTAATATAAAATATTCACAAAAACTATAGTTTAATTTGGGTTATATACATTTATGTAAATTGTGGAATGAAATTTGGATAATTGTTGCTTAAGCCAAATAATTTTGACAGGAATATTTGAATAATTGAAAAAATAAGGGAATTTTAAAATTTGGTAGATAACTTGATGATATTTTCCAATTGATATATATATGGATGTAGCCTGAATTAGATGTATGTGGCAATGATAAATACAACTTAATTTTTTATGTGTAATTGTTTTTGTAACTCTCTTCTTTTTGTAACCAAGTAGTACATAAATAATTTTCTGTAAATCTATTTAACTTATTTAATATTCACTATAAATAAAACTTTACATTTGAAAAATAGTACACCTTTTCTAATGTTAGTTTTAAATACTACTTGTATATAGTACCTATTCATTCTAATAATACAATTCTCAGCATTTCGTATATACTGCATTTAATAATTTTTTCTCACTTTATATTACAAACGTGTTCACTTACAGCTTCCTCATATTCCCATGAATCTGTAAATGCATAAGTAGAAATGCTAGATTGTTAATTAAATCACAGAAGACTAGGATGAGTAGACAGTTCTTGTGGAAACCTGGTGGATTTAGTGCAATTAAGAAATTCTGTACTATCTCACTTATTGAGGGCTAAATTAAAATACCTGGTTACCCAAAAGGATATAGAGTCTCAGAATAAAAATTTATATTTAAAGTTTTTATATAAATTCACAGAAACTTGTAGTTTGATAATTCTTTACTAAGTATATATTATACTCAAGGTACTATGCTAAGTGCTGGCGATAAAATGCATAGTAAAATGGACTTTGTACCTTTCTCCAAATAAGTTACAATCACAGTAGGGTGACAGTCACATATGCTATTAAAGTATAATGGAAAGTACAGGGTTGGACTTAATGCAGACAACCAGCCTAGTCCAAAAAACGCAGAAAAGCTTTGCCGGAGGAAGTGATCCCCCAAACTGTGAGTTTAAAGATAGGTAAGAGTCAGCCAGGCAAAGAGGGTCATTGAATGGGAAACAGGAAAGAAATTCTACACAAGCTAAAAAATTCAGCAAGTCTGAACACTATGTTATGGGACCAAGATGTTGAGAGAACAGGAAACCACTGAAAAAAGAATGTTTAGGAGTTTTCTAATGAGGGTTATTCTGGTTACAACATGTAAATGATTACTCTGGCTACAAGGTGTAAACGTTATTAGTTTGAAGTGAACAAGTTCTTGTTCACTGACTGAAAGAGAATACTGATGAATATGAATAACAGATTTGCACCAGTGTGGCTATTCCTGTCTTTTACTCATCCCATGTTCCTTATGGAGCTAAATGAATTATTTCAAAATATATTATTAAACATATTTTCAATAGTATCATTATTTCAATTTACTTGTTGCTAATGCTGCCTTAATTTTAAATCCAAGTGCATTAAAAATTAGTCTAATTTTTGTTAGATACATCTAATAAAAAAAGACATTTCTATTTTAGAAATGAAAACATAAAAGACTGTTTCTGGTTTGATTTCATTTAAATAAACTGTTTTTTCTGAGTTTTGTGTAAATTAAGTACTAGTTCTCATGTATTTGAATTAAGTACTTTATAATTTTTAAAAGAAAATTGAGTACAAATCAACAAGTGTAGAATTATTTCCTCATGCTCATAAAACAATTATTGACAAGATAATTTATAGAAAGGGGACTCAGGGAAAATTTGGGGGAGAAATTTTAGAGAAAATATGCACATCTTGCGACCTCACATATTAAGATACCATGTCCAAATTCTAAGTTTGTCTGATTGAACGTGTTTAATACAGGGTCTGGCGGAAGTAAGGCCTGCTTGATAAGGTAATAATGTGAGTGTAATAATTTAGAGTTTTAATTTGAACATTTCGCCTGAAATGTCGTATCATATGCTTGAGTATGATATTGTTATGTTACAGAATTGCATGCTAATGATTTTGTAATAAAAGAGTTTGTAAGAAAAAAAAGGGCATTGTTTGTGCAGGACCCTGTATTTTAAAGCATATTTTTAATATTTCCTATCTTTTTTTGTCTGTGGAACTCTTTTCCATGTAACTCTTTTTTTGATTAACAAAATGCAACTTGACTTGAGAACCCCCGTGTAGTTATTAAGAGCAAGGGCTCAAGAGCCAGGGTGTCTGACTTTAAATTTCAGCTTTTGTAAGCTGTTGTGTAAACTTAGCATATTTGTGTAGCTTTTTTGTGCCTCAATTTCTTCATTTTCATGAGTAACTTTGAGCATTAAATAAACATATACAAACACTTAAAAAGGTGCCTAGCAAAAAGGCACTATTTTTGTATTGTGCCTTTTTGTCAGATTGTATTGTCAGTGTCAGATTGTCAGATTGTCAGATCAATGTCAGATTGTATTGTTAACAATTGGAGAATGGTAGTTGTAGGAAAAACATTGAATTGAGTAACACTGAATATTAATTGAATTAGGCAAAATGAGGCTTTTATTTTATGCTGTTTTGCATCCCAGAGACATTTTACTATCTCATATTTTAGTTTTGTTTGTGAAGAAATTGAGACTATTTTGCGATTTCTCGGCGTATAACACTGATCACTAGATTTTATTGAGACTATTTCCTAAAATTTAGCATTATATTCTGATAATCAAAGTACTAAAAGAGCACACTGATAAATTATATGCCTCTGAATATTTTAGAGAAGCTGAATTTTCCCTTAGATGAATGACTAATTTCTAATACAATCATGGAATCTGATTACATCAATATATAGAAAGTTTGCATTTAAATTTTGTCCTCAAATAGGTATTTTACAAAATACAAATCATTGAGTTGGTTTTTTTTCTTACCTTGAAAAGTTGGTTGATATGATTTTACATAATATTAAATAGCAAGAAAGCCATTTTCTTGATTATTATTGCTATGGTGACATTGTAGTAAAATGAAAGACATTTTATCATGTGACAACCAGCAGGCATTTGAGAGCAGTAGTGCTTCTTTGAACTATTGCAAAGTTAATTTCCTGGACAGACAGCAACCCATGGCCCAGATCCAGAGAGTATGCCTCTCAACCTAAATGGAAACATATCTACATGCATTGATGTGGATGTGGATGTTTGTGTGTGTGCATTTGATTTATTTAAAAAAATTAAGTAGTGTTTTGTTTACTTTTCTTCTGTAGGTGTACATCTCCAGTTTGTTAATTTTTCTACAGAAACTATACATGATTATTTGGAAGTAAGAAGTGGAACCTCAGAATCTAGTACTGTTATTGGCCGACTTAGTGGCCCACAAATACCATCTTCCTTATTTAGCACTACTCATGAAACCAGCCTGTATTTTCACAGTGACTATTCACAAAACAAACAAGGGTTCCACATTGTATACCAAGGTGAGATGAATAATAAAAAGTGAAAGTGTATTTACTCCAGATCAGCTACTAGCAATCTAAATAATGCCAAGCATTTTCTATTTTCTGTTTCAGAAAGAGAATAACCAAAACCAAGCAGGCTTCAGTTAGCAAGATTTTTTTAAATAATGCAATTTTCAGGCCACTATGTAGGGTGAATGATGTCTTTCTGAGGCCTTAGAAAAATTCTATAATGAACAAAAGAATTGAATTAGTCTTAATACACAGTGAAATTAAGCACATCAAGGCAAGGCAGTTAAGCAAAGTAAGCTGGGCATCAAATATTTATCTGAGCTTTTATACCAAAATGAGTGAATTAAAAATATATTTTGTAGTACTCATCTATTATATGTAAAATTGTTTTTTTACCTTTAATCGTAGAATGATATGGCATTCCTTGATTCCATTTCATAGCCATGAGAATAGGAATTAAATATTTTGACAGTTGTGTTCTATTAGGCCTATTTCTAATATAAAAGTGCTGCCTGGCCCTGAAGATTTGTATCCCGTTTGAATAGTTTCTACCTGGGTAGGCATAGAATCAAAGGTAGATTCCCCTGTTCAATCTAAAGTGGCCTAGGACTCAACTCCATTATTTTCTATTTGCATGTTAGTAATAGTATCTCCTAGGTAAGTTGTTTTGAATTTTATATCATAAAATGAATGCAAAATGTACACCGTGGTATATATCATTAATAATTATTTAATGCATTTTAGCTATTATATCATTTTAGATCTTAAAAGTCTAAGATTTAAAATGAAATATTTAAAGTTATGATATTTTACATAAATAACATAATTCCAATGACTTCAGCGTTTAATAAAATAACTTAAAATTCTTACACATCTGCCCCAATTATTAAGGACTTCATGAGAATGTGATACTTTAGGGCGTGATTTCCATGACAGCGGTCTTCATGTCACTCGTTGACTTATCTCAAGTGCCTAGAACAATGCCACAGCATGTTTACTGACAATATATACCCGAAAGGACATATAAATATAGTTAAAGTAGACATTGTAAAATCCAACTACACAGGCCTAAAATAATTAAAATGTGAATCACATTTGCAGACATAATTTAAGAGCACATCATACATTACCCTTTACATAAAGCAGGAGTCATTTCTGCCTCCTCACAGTACAGAATTAACTGTGCTCCCAAATACTTTAATTATTTCAGAAACAATTGGGCAACAACTGATTTTCTTCTTTATTACTAGAAGACTCCGAGCTGTATTTTTTGTCCTTCTCTAGAAAGCGTACAGGGCCCTATGCCAGCGCTTTGCTATTTAACCTACACATGGCTTCAGGTTCTTTTCCCTGCCCTCATTTTTTCTCTGCCTCTCAAAACAATGTTCATATTTGAATGATGCAAAACTGGAATTCAGACTTTAATAACTCCATTTTAATCAATATGTCCTTGAAAAAGAAGATTAAGTATTTTCATAATAAAAGCATAAAAATAAAGAATTTGTTACTATTCTTAATCTAATGTTAATATTATTGACATAAGCCACAATGTATTACAATCATCATTACATATTATTTGCGAATTACATTGAATTTTAAAATTATCTCTTATTTTAAGGCATTGATATCATTGAGGTAATGACATTTTTGAGAAGTAAGTTAATTTACAAAGGGTCACAGAACCAATGTTATTTTTAGATACTCTTGTGATTAGACTTTAAGAACTTTATCAATTTTGGAAAAATGCATTGTATACACTATATGCTCAAAATTTACTGAGTAGTGTTTATTAACCACTTGCTATGTGAAGGGTAATTGACAAGGCTTATGATACAATGATAAACAAAAGAAATAGGAGCTTTGATCTCATATAGAATGCAGAATAAGAAAAGTATGAACAAATGAACATGTGGTTATACTGCAGTGCCAAAAATACCATGATAACTGAAGTACAAAGTTTATTTTAGGAGGAAATTTGCTTCTTAGTACTTTATATTATTAAATAACTATTTTTGAGAAACTTAACAGTGCCTTGTTTCTTTTAGAGAAAAAATAGTAAAAGTAAAATTCAAAAAGGCTCAGAATTAGGCTGACGTGTGTTTATTTTATTCTCTGTATATGCAATGTAACTAAGAAGCAATTACACTCTATATAAAAACATCAGAATGTGTTTGATTAAAATTGTGGCTGTAAGAGTAGTTTACATTTTCATTAAAACTTATCATTCAGATTTTGTAAGTGAGTGAAGAAACTGAATGCATTTTTTATGAATTGTACTAACATTTAAATGTGAAAATTGTAGATGAGAAGAAATTCATAATATACTCTCATTGACATCATTTATCATAAACCTGAATTGCTATTTATAACCAACTATAAGCAGCACTGCATCTATTTTGCAAGTCACAAATAGTATCCATCTGTGGTCTTCCAAAATTCAGAAAAGAAAAATATGTTTTTTTTCTCTTTTGCAGCCTACCAGTTGCAAAGCTGTCCTGATCCACGCCCATTTCGAAATGGCTTTGTAATTGGCAATGATTTTACTGTGGGCCAAACCATTTCATTTGAATGTTTCCCTGGGTACACACTAATTGGAAATTCAGCTCTCACTTGCCTTCATGGAGTGAGTCGTAATTGGAATCATCCACTTCCAAGGTGTGAAGGTATGCTTCATCTATATTCAATAGTTTTCTTTGGCACATTTTTGTCTTCCTCTTCAAATAGTGTGCTAACCATGGAGTCTCCCTTTCAGTTGAGTAACTATGGTTAGTACAGAGGTCAAACCCTTAAGGCTCCATGATGAATAACTGATTATATTATTACTGGAAGAAGTCCAAACCTTCCCCATTGAATGTGGAAACAAAGTTAACACTTTACAACTCCTCCTGTTTGTGTGTTTGTGTAGGTGTGTGTGCATGTGTTTAATAACAATTCTTATATAAGTCAGTAACCCAGATACTGCTACTGAATTTGGGTTCATTCCTTTAAAAAAGAAAAAACTTTTAAATAATAATGGCTTGAACCTGTAATAAGACCTTAGATATGTAGACATGGTATGAGACAAACAAGAGTTGAACAGTGTATATATTCATAAAATATTTGAGAAAAGAGAAGACGAAGATGCTGTAATTTACTAATTTAGTGATAATAGTAACTGTAGCATGCATCATACTGAATAATAAGTAAAAGCTGACTACATTTTGTTCATGTTTGCAACTTCATTTTATACACCTAACTGAGGAAAAACTGTTATATTTTATACTGCTTAAGAGGTATGAAATGTTTCTTTTTCTCTCTAATCAACTCGTTATTTTTTTAAACATTTTGTTTTGCATCTTTTCTGTAGCTCTTTGTGGAGGGAATATAACTGCAATGAATGGCACCATTTACTCTCCTGGGTATCCTGATGAATATCCCAACTTTCAAGACTGTTTTTGGCTTGTACGAGTACCCCCTGGGAATGGAATCTACATCAACTTCACAGTTCTTCAAACAGAACCAGTCTATGATTTCATTACAGTATGGTAAGTCAGGAGCATTGTTATTGATTGATTCAACTATACTTAACAGTGAAACAAGGTAGGAATGAAAATATATATCACAGTCTTCTCTAAACAGAAATTGCCATCTGATATTTGAATTGGTGTGACTGAGGGTGATAGTGTGTGTTTTCTAGAATGAAAAAAAGGAAAGAAATAGATTTTGACTAATTTGCTCATAAAACAGCTAAACACTTTGAACAAAACTTTACATGTGGAAAAACATTTAAATTTATGACTAAATTGATATACAAAAACAGGGAATTAATATCAGGATAAGTTTAAGGTAAGAAAGTTCTCTATTTAAAAAACCAGTGAAAATTACAAGCATATATTCAAATCACAACTATTTAACTTTTGAATTTGTCATAATAATTTGTTATAAAATATATTTGTACTATTACCCTGTTAATTCAAACATCTTTATCTAAAAATATACAGAAATATCTAAACTAATTATTGACAATTAATGAATAGAACTACTGTATGAGTTCTAAGATTCCTTGTAAATTTAACAGTCTATGATACTCAACATTATTTTGAAGAAAATAAAAGGAGGGCAAACCTCGAGCATTTAGTAGGCTCTGGATTGCGGTCAGAAAACCAGAGTGTAATTTATCACAATTAATGGGAGTGCATTTAATTCAGCTAACACTGTGATCTATTTTTACACTTCATATTTTTAAATGCCATCACCTATATAAACACAAAGTATACCAATATGATTTGCTACTCATTGGTTATTTCATCTACTGTATCTTTATCATCTCATATGTAATACTTTTATTCAACTTGGCAGAAAACTCACCAAAAAATTAATCTTAATCTTTCTCCCTCTCTGCTGTGTCTCTTTCTAATAGGGATGGGCCAGATCAAAACTCACCTCAGATTGGGCAGTTCAGTGGCAATACTGCTTTGGAATCAGTCTATAGCACTTCAAACCAGATTCTAATCAAATTCCACAGTGATTTCACAACAAGTGGCTTTTTTGTGCTCAGTTATCATGGTTCGTATTATCTAAGAGTTTATATTTCATTTGGTATTGTATAAAATTGTTCTGGATAATTGAATATAAATATATTTAACCAATGATTGAAAAGATATTAAAATTTGGCACTTACTTTATTATTTCAAATATAGTTACTTGCAAAGAATGACCTCTTCTAAGCATTTAGGGAAGTTAAAATATAAGTAAGAAATAAATCACTCAGTAATTACTCAGTAGAAAAATAATCATTTTTTTTACATGGAAACCAATAAAAAAAAAAGCTTTCATATTTTATTACATGTAACTTTGAGACATTAATAGATTTTTCAATACAAAATGTTTAATCTATTCAACCTGCTATGAGTCTTCCTAAAACTATTGCCTAATATCTTTATGATTTGAATCATATTAATCATTTATACTCTTGTCTCAACACCACATCTATTCTAGAATCTTACAGTTTTAAGTGACTATTTCAGATCATTAAGCTCATAGTTTTACTCCTGTGGAATAATTTACGAAGAGTTTCAATTTTAATTCTTTGTATAGAATTATTCTGAGTTATTTCTTTATAATGGTAACTTTTCAGAAGAACATTTAGATGGGTTCATGGTTTTAAAAAATCCTTTTATCTCAAATTGATTCTATTTAATTATACATAAAATATCAGTCTATTTCTAATTGTTACCTACTTTTATCTATTTTGACCATACTTTCATGAAACACATTCTGTTTTATATGACTTTGTAGGACCAATTCCAGATTATTTCACACGATCAATAAGCTACTGAATTTGCAAGTTATGTGAAAATATGCAACATGAACATGTGCTTTGTCCATTACATTAATATATACTTAGAAATCATAATTAGCTTAGGAATAAAAATACCAAGTGTTTTTTAGTTATTTATCTTCCATTTGACTTTGGACAAGTTATCCTTTGGTCAATTACCTTTTTTTTCTTTTTTTTCTTTTTTTGGCTGTAATATACCATGGCAGGATTGTTGAGATTAATGAGATACTCTATTTGTAGCAATCACTTTAATTACTGGCATAAATTAGATTGAACCATATGAAATTTTGGTCAAAAAGTCTTCAGTTTTGGCAATTTTGCAGAGCTCAACCCAAATAATTGCTGTCGTTATTACTGCTTGCAGCATTAGGTTGCTGAGACGGCATGAGAATTGGAGACAATGGATAATATACAGCTATTAGAGGGCCTGGCAAAGTAGAGGTTCCTCTTCTTACCATACATCGTCTCACATTTTAGATTTTCTAATAGAACGTTTATTGTTATGCTTTAAATTTCATAGTCAGGCACAAATGCCAGAGCCTAGAGAATCCTAACATTTGGATCAGCATCTCTGGAAGTATTACCCAAACCTTAAAATGACCTTGAAATTGGGGGATGTAGCCAGGGCTCATATTAAAATGAGCACGAGCCTGCCATTCCAACAGCTGTCTTAAGGTCATTTTCCTAAGCACTGCTTCCATCCTGACTCCTGTTTTCAAGAGTATGTGATGCCTACATTAAATCAAATGTAAAGCTTCCCTTTAATCTGGTTCACTGAGTCTTACTCCTCATTGTTTATCTAATCAGATTGAGGCAGATTCGTTCTCTAACCGCCTCCTGAACTTCCATTCTAAATGGCTGCTCACTCATCTTCGGTTCTTAAGTCTCCTCGCCTTATGTTCCATTTCCTCCATCCCTGAGAATTCCAGCGCATAGGTGTTACTACCATCTTCTCTATGATTGCACTTACTCTTTTTACCAAACTTTTGAGGACTTAGTTGCAGTATGGTATCTTGTTTTAGAAGCCTATGAGTTTAATAATAATGAATGAATTTTTTGAAGTTACATCATAATTCTTCTTTGTAACCCTTGTATATTTTTATATTGACTGATTGATTGGCAATTATATTTTAGTCTCACAGTGGGAATGCGTGTTCAGATTCTTTCCAAAAAGTTGCTTAATTAAAAATTTTAGTGGTACCAGTGGCAAATTTTGAAAAGATTATTTTATAATATGTAGATATGTGCCCATTCCCTTCACAGAAACAAAAAAAAATGCCAGTTTTCAAATTAGTATTAATACAATTGATATAATTAAATATATCTAAAATATAATATTCCTAACCTGGACCCATATTCAGTACGTGTCGCTTAGTGCCAAAGCAAATTCTTATAATGATAAAAAAAATTGTTCAAGTCATTTGGTATTTTTTAAATAAGTACACCAGTAGATAATTTACTATTTAACACTTATTTTAAGCTAAGTATAACTAAGCATAGGATTGTTTGTTCCTCTGTTTAGTTTTCTTTAAATTCTTTCATTGAGTCAACAGTTCCACTGCTGTGCCCCACTCTGGAAATCAGAAGTGATTTTCTTAGGACTCGTGTATTTATTTTATAAATCTGACAGATCAATATTTTCATATATTTTCTTAAGGTCACATGGATCATTTAGGTTTTATTTATTAATGTATTTTTAATATATTTGAAAAGAGGGAAAAAAGTTTTTTTTTCTCTTTAACCTGAACTTCTTTTATGAGATCCAGCCAGCCATATATCTTTTATAAAATACCACCTTCATAAAGCCTTTCATGATCAAAAATAACATTCATAAAAAGGTTTGAAAAATGCAATCTCTGTGCAATGAAAAAATAAGAGAGGCATAAATGTTTAGGTACTTTATCTCAGCTATCATATTTCTTCTTCATCGGAGGAAATGTTTTTGTCTTTCTCTGGATTGCTGAATTTTTCTGATATCTGCCATTGAGTCAAGATGGAGTTGGCTTATAATAAATAACACTATTCAGTCCTAGCAATGACTCTTTGGAAGTAAACTGCACAAAACCTATTTAACAACGTGTTTTTGCAGACACTGACTTTGTATGATAGTCACTATAATAGCAATAGTTGCCATTTACAGAAAACTTAATATGCCTGGCTGGCACTATGCTGGGTGCTTTCCATGCATTATTGCTAATTTTTGTTATAACTCTGCCAGATAAGCATTATTATTCCCATTTTAATAATGAAAGAACTGAATAAAAAATATGTAACCTACCTAAAGCCAGAGAACTAATAAATAGAAGGGCTGCCTGGAATTCAAAATAGGTCTGTCTGACTCCAACAAATGACCTCTTTCTAAATAATGACAATAGCAGCAGTAATAGCATTAAGTGCCAGTCAACATCCTAAACTGGCATTATCCCATGCATAGATCATATTTAATGGTATATAAACCTAATTTTTTAAAAAATAGCAAAAATGATTTTCATTTTTAGCAAGATGATAGGCCATCTTATTTTCCAGAAAATACCCCTTCTAACCACAATTTAGAGTTTCACACTTCTTAGTGCTTCTCCCCCGGGACCTACAAACTAACAATAATATGTTCGTAGGTTTATCGCTACTTAGTGTGTTTTCCTTTATACTTCCCAAAATGTGCTATGGTCACTGTGTGAAGAGATAATAAGTTTTACTGAAGACCTGACTTTTGCCAATCAAAACAACCAGAAGGCTATAGCATAGTCAGAATACATACTTATTAATTTAAAACAGAAGGTATCATTTCAATGTTTAAATCCATTATCCAAGTCACCTCATATTTTTATATCAAAGTATTAAGGTACCTCAATTTACACTCAGAAGATTTTTCTTAGCAATCATAATATGACTTAGTAACTTATTCATTGTTTTCCATTGTTGACACATCTTCTATAAAAGAATGAGTTTATCATATATTGGCTTTCCATGTATTTTAAAGAATTGTACTTAAAAGGTCTGCAATGTCTTTCAGGTCATCTTTTAAGATTACATGGGGTTTACACTAAATATTGTACTTGGGGACAAGTATGTTTAACTCCACGAAGTCTCTTCCTAAAAGAGACTGCTGCAGCAATAAAGACACATTTTATATAAAACATAAATCATCATTGCTTTGAACTGTGTGACCCTTTCGTCTCACACAACCCAAAGACCTGACCTCCTTTCATATTTCAATAGATAATTCATTGAACTCATAAAGTATTTCATTGTTTGATGTCTAGAGAACATACGGCTATAGACATCATACAATTATATATAAATATAAATTGAAGCTAAACATCAAACTGGTGAAACTATTGTGAGTTAATGTCATTTATTATTACTTAATGACTGCTTAGTGGTTACTTAAATAAGTAAAAATCATGTCAAAATTGTTTAGTATATTTTGACATTTTGCTGTATTTGCATACCTATTGATAAGTTATGATATTTGTTTTCTTCAATATCTTACTGTTAGCCTCTTCCAGCCAAAGTCCATCAGGAATGCACCTTTAGTTAAATAAAGTCGGGTGTCTCGGCTCATTACAACGAGTGAGACAACACCCGTGAGGGACCCTGTGGCCTATCAGTGAGAAGGTGTTAGGGGAGGCTAGTAAAAGGATTTGGGCAGTATTCAGTGGTTATGGAAAGTTTCAAGGAAGCGCGCTTTCCTTAGGTTGGGTGGTATCAGAAAATTGGGGCAGTTCTATGATTGGGTGTCTTAATACATTTTTTCTAGAAGGTGAGAGGAATGGAACATACCTAATCTATAATCATTACACGAAGAAGCAGCACTCACTCATGTTAGCTGAGAGGGAAGAATCTTGGTCAGTTTGGTTGTTTGGACTGTGTACTTGTTTCTTTCTTTTGTTTTGTTTTTTCCTTTTTGTGCTCAGACATAATCACGGAAAGGTCTTGTGTTTGTGTTTTTTCAACAAGGCCAAACAATTATCATATTGGATATTAGTTGTTAGTGAAATTTTTTATGGTTGACAGTAGAAAATCATGGCCTATCAATTAGAGCCAGGCCAGCTCCAAGTGTGTTATTTTTTTCCTTTTCTTTTCAATATTCCGGGCAGTTTAAAGTAAAAAAGATAGCTATAGCGTGTTCCTTCACAGCCAAAAGCACATCGAACTACAGTAGTGAACAGGGAGAAGGCAACAGAGAATGGAAAAGAATCAATTGCCACCATTGATAGGACGTTATCTACTGATAGGCCAGGTGACGGCTGGCACATGATTTTTAGCTTCTAATGGGCTAAGTACAGAGGCAGGATACCTTCAATTAGTTCTGTAATTATGGAGAAGTCAGTCCATGCAACAGATGTTGGAATTTTCTGGTGGATAATTCAGATTTCCCAATAGCTTTGTTTACTATGCTTCTGTCATCCCATCTCTAGGGAAATACCAGGAATAAGGTGGATCTTGCTGATCTATTTCTCATAATAGAGATTTTGTCTGTATCATCTGTAAATTTAGAGACAAGCATTTCTCTTCATTTCTAAGGTTATTTATATAGGCAGAGAAATAAACCAATTTTAAAACGGTAGTGGTGCAAAAAGGATAATTGTAACTTAACCACTGCTGAAATTTACCTGTGTAGTTCATGTCAACTCACTAGCAGGTTTGTTTCCAAAATGGAATAATAATATTTATTATTTTTCCTCTTTATTAGAACTAGTAGAGGATTTATGTAAACACTCCTAAGTCTGCTTTCATGTGGAGCTGCTCAAACATAATTATATAACTTTTAAAATAACATTGCCAGAATTACATAACTGACTATGTAATTATCAATGCTTTACTCCTCCACTTTTTTTCCAAATTGTCAAATTATCATACCTGAACTAATCTGAATCGCCAATGAACTATGCCCGTGGTTATAGAGATCGTAGAGTTTATGATGTAATAGAGAACATTATGGTTTTTTTTTTCTTCCCTCTGTAAGAAATACTGTGTTCTTACTTGGCAGAAGGGTTGTGCACTTGTGCTTTTTTGGTATAGAGAAAGGATGGCGATTTGCTAATGTTCTGTTTTGTCTTTTTTGAAGAGCCTTTAATAGCTCTGTTGAACTAAAGTAGAAAAATACAGCTTCTTTTCTGGAATTAGGTTGGATGTTTCATTACAAAGGAAATAGGAAATTAAAAGTAACCAAAAAACATTGCCAGAGTCAAAGTCTAAAATATTTTCAAGAAGCAAATGTGTTTGGCCAGGAATCAGACAGCTACACACATTTGAACAAAAATAGGGCATAATTCAAATAATAGTTATCCTTAAAAGATACTGACATGCAGAATATGATGTCCTCATGTAGTTATTAAATTGTAAATGCTCTTTTAAAGTTGAATGATATGTCAAATAAATACCTCTTCTAAAAATAACACAGATTTAGATCAAATGTGCATTTTATGTGTGTAAATATCTATGTTAATGCAGCTTTTTCTTTAATGGTCATAGCTCTGAGGCTGTTTCTAAATAGAACATGAAAAGCATAACTAAAATATGTGCTAATGCCATTTATGTGCTATTTATATATTTTACATTTTATAAACATTTTAGTTACATGCTATATAATAGACAATACATGAATTCCTTAGTCAATGATGTTTCTCTATTTGAAAGAATACTTTGCTGAACCTAGTGTGCAAAATGCTGGTAAGCTTTTTAAAAATATCATTATAATATAATGCCATTTCCTGGTTCAATGTTGTGGCAAATGTAGTTTGCAAGTAGCTCTTTTAAAAACTGTTCATTACAAACATGCACTCATTGAAGAACACAGCGTTGAAGTTGGTGTTCAAGTTACTGCTTAAGAAACTTAATGCTCAATCTATTTTAACTTTGTACCAAACACTAATGTCATTTAAGCATTTCCCTTCTGCCTGTAACTGGGCGTGTGGCCTTGTCTGTCTGACTCCCCTTCGTGAGGTCGCCTCCTCCTTCTGACACAGCAAACTAAGGCAATGAGGGCAGGTGATTTATTAGGTGACTTTCAGATCAAACACCTATAATTAACCTATACAGTATTGGGCAGTCTCATCCTAAACCTGTTAATTTTCTTCCAAAGTAACCAAAGCATGTATATTATATAGGATGAGATAACGTTTCAATTCAATTAGTTATCAGTTAGTATATATTGAATAGGATTTCCAGGGCACTGTGCTGGCAGTTTGGAGGCCTCAGATGCATACAACATATATTATACTGGACTCTAAAATACATTGCTGAACTCAAGGATTTTATATCATGTATTGTGCGTGAACATAAAATAAATAAACAATTTCAGCACTTTCAAGGTGTAACCGATTTAAATCAGAGTAGAAACCAAATGACTTGTTTGACATGTTCTGAGAAGCCACATGGGCACTAGCCCTTGGAATGACATCAGGGTTGTGAGTCAGGTCATGCCAGATCAAGAGTCTATGTGTCCAGGACACGGCTGCTGTCTCAGCCGTGCTCACGTTAACTTTCGACAATCAAGGCATGCGCTTCCCTCTGAAGTATGTGTCAGGCACTATTCTAAGCAGTATGCAATCTATTAACTCAATCTTAGCTTTGTATTTATTTTGCAGATGAGAAAACTGAATCACCAAGTCTTAGCAATTTGCCTAAGGTCACAGAGCTAGCAGAACGGCAAACGAACACAAGAAGCAAGCTTCCAGAGTAAATAGAAGCTTAGGCTGTTTTGTGAACAAAAGTATTACTAACCAACACAGGCTGGAGGATATGTTTTTCAGTGACGTTGACTGGTTTGATAGAAACATCTCCAGTAAGAGAAGTGGAGTTGCAGTGTTTAATTCCCTACTGTCGCCTTCAGTGACACACAGCTGATGCATCATACCCCGGACCATTGCCTTATTGCACCTGGATCCTGCCAACAAAGATAATATGCCTAAACTTGGTCTGTGATTATTTCAGTAACTGCCAGATCAAAATGTCTTTCATGAATAAAAAGCGAAACTTGGGAGAAACAGAAAGTATTAATATTTTACCAAATGTTTTTATTTATCTCTCAGCACCAATTATCTGGAAGTAATGGAATTCCACAATTTCACATAATAAGAGCTTACTCATACACAGTGCCAGTGCTTACTATGTGCCAGGCACTACTCCATGTGCTTTGCATATATAACATTTTGATTTTTATAGCCATCCTTTGAAGTGGCATAAAATTATTACTATCATCATTACTGTTTTACAAAGGAGGAAAAAACAAGGCAAAAGACAGGCAACTGGCCCAAAATTTCGTAATTTGACAGTCTTAGAAATAAGATTTAAACCCAGAGAGTCTGGACTAAGTTTATACTCAATATTGTAAGAAAGTACATACATATAATTTACCCTTTCACCATTTAGTCTGTCATTTTTCTAGAATCCACTCACTCAGCCGATAGTTCTTGACTATTGTTATGTTAGGTACTGCATTGTGCCCCTAGAAGTTAGAAGTTAATGGCATAAACAAAAGTTCCTGCTCTCACAGAGCTTACATGCGAGTGCAAGAAAGTGGACAGCAAGCAAATAATTCTTACAGACTTTGAAAATCGCCAGAGTGGAAATGGAGAAAAGTGAAAAATAGTAACTGTAAGAAGTTAACTCTAGGGTGCATGATTAGTGAAAATGTCTATACTTTAGTCATCTGAGAATGAAGCGTAAAAAGAGAAAGGAAGATAGGTTTCAAGAAAGCAAAATAGATTTAATAAATTTATATAGAACATAAAGCTTTAGCCACACTATCAAATGTTACCCTAGCAACTATTTGAGAGCTATGTTGATTAGAAAATAGAAGAGACTACAGTAAGCGTTAGGTTAGAGAGGTTCAATTTTTCAAAGTTTTTTTATGAAAAAATGGGAAAATGTCATGTAATAGCTTTTTGTGAGGAGAGAATGGCATTGTAGTTGGGTGATATAGCAAATCGGGGGTACTTGAATTTTAAGTAGAGAGGAACTACCTGTTTATTTGAGGCTAAAAATATAACCGGTTAAAAGGTGGGGCTAAAGTTTATTAAACAAACTTAGAGACCATTGAGGGTCATAATCAAGACTTTTAATGTCAAATCATTTGGGGACATATGTGAGTTTTTTTTAAAGAATCAATCAGCAATTGTTAAAAATTTAACACGTGCTGCAATGTAGCCTGGGCATACATATCTGTCCCCTTCCAAATGTGTACATTTTTTCCTATTGTAGTCAGAGTTAATTGTTAAAAGGAGAAATCTGATCATGTTACTCCCAGACTTCAGACTCTTCACTGGTTTCCCACTGGCCCCAAATTAGAATAGACCAATCCTGAGCCTCGCCCATAGTCTCCGGCAGGATTTGGGCCAAGCTTACCTCTTCTCATCACTTGTCACTCTGCTCAGGGTTCCTCTCACCTCAGCCCCCAGCCCCTAGCCGCCCTGGTCTTTTCCTTTGCTGGTTTTATATTTGCTGGCTCCTTTGCAGAACCCTTTGCACACAGTGGATTTCATGTAAATACTAACTTAATTCCCTTCCACCACTTCACTTGTGTGTAGGAAGGGTTGCACCAGGAAGACACAGAAGCCAGATAACATCCGGCAGACCGATTTTGATCATACAGGAGTATTAGTGTCCTAGGGTTGCTGTAACAAAGCACCACAGCTGGGTAGCTAAGGAAAACAGATTTTTTTTTTCCTCTCCCAGTTCTGGAGGCTGCAAGTATGAAATCAGTGTCCCGAGAGGACTGTGCTGTCTGTGCAGGCTGTAGGTAGCTCCTAGGGTAGTGAGATGGCACTGGCATTCCTTTGCTGGCAGATAAGTCACTCCAGTCTGTCTCCATCATCACATGTCTTCCCTGTGTATGTCCGTCTCTACCAACTCTCTTTTAGGGGTGGGAATCCCAGTGTTTTAAGGGCTCACATTAATTCAACCTGATGACCTCCACTGGGCTTGTTATATCTGAAACAAGCCTATTTCCAAATAAGATTCTGAGGTTTCCATAAAGACATACATTTTGAGGGACACTGTTCAGCCCAGTACAACAGGTATGAAATGACTGGTTCACACTGAGATGCTGGCAGCAAGAATAGAAAAAAAAAAAAAAAACTGGAAAAATTTCAGACCTATTTTAACAAACAATCTAGTAGAAATTGACAAAGATTAAAAAAAACAGTTGCTGGAAGCAGTTTTATGATTTAACATTTTGTAGTTCTTTGCCTTTGAGAGTCTAAAGAAAAACAGATACAAAGGGGCTTTTTTTTTTTTTTCTATCCTTCATTTAATTGTGAAAAAGTCTCTTCCCTCATGGTACTCAAAGTCTAGATAGGAACACGAACACTGAACAAGCAAGTTAACATATGAACAATAACAGATTTTGAAGCAAGTCCTTGTTGCATGTGCCATAAAACACTTCTATGATTAGAAAATAGCAGTAGGGGGTGAGGGGAGGCAGGCAGGCAAGAGCTTGGAGGAAATGCTTATGCTGCTAATATAAAACGGGGATTTGAAACACGAGGTCAGACTTGAAGTCAAGGAACCAGTAAAATCAGTTAGGTGAAGACCGTAGAAAATTTGTTCAAAGGAAAGTTTATTCAGAATCCAAAACGATAAGACTAACAAAATAGAATTGCTCTTACTGAGGCCGAGGTGGGAAGGAAAGCCATTATGTCTCCTTAGACCCTCTGTGCCCCCGTGGTAGTCCCTTGGCCTTGTTTATAAAAGTGCTGGTGATGGTAAATGATGGAGAGTAAGACAGAATTTAGCTCCCAGCACCCAGGTTGTCTTGAGAAAATAACACATCTCAACATCGTGTTCCTCATTCATAATAATTTACAAACTCTAGTCCCTTAAACTCTGCAACTGAGCTATCTAAGTGATTCTAAGCATATTCTGAAGATGTAATAGTCATAGATTCTTCAGTGATAAAAATATGCTTCTTTTTAAATAAGATAGTAACATGATTAGGATGAAGATTAAAAATAACTTTATAGTCAAACAAAAGTAAAATAATACATGTATTGGCATCTCTATGCTTCTCTAACTTCTGAGTTTACCACTATTCTGCGTTAGGATCAGATAAAACGCTCTTCTGAAAAGCATAGTTTTGTAAGGATTTCTCCATGTTAAGACTCTCTGTATCTTCCCCCCTTTCTCTTAACTCTTCAGCATTTCTTTCAATTACCCTTTACCTTGATAATTGTATCCGTTTTAAGGTCTAAGTTCAGGAAATTGATTTTCAAAATTCTTGATGTTACTCTCAAAAGAACTTTTTCTCAAAAATCTAGGTTATGCTTTCCTGACCTGGGCTTGTTTCCCAGCAAGTCTTCTCTTTTCTTTCTTTCTTTTTATTTTTTTATTTTTTTATTGTTCAAATACATTTGTCTCCACCTTCCTGCCACCACTTTCCCCAGCCCCTCTCCCCCACTTCCCTCCCTCAATCCTTCCCCACTTTGGCTTTGTCCATGAGTCCTTTGTACATGTTCCTTGACTTGACCTTTCCCTTCCCTTTCCCCACTCCCCATTTTCCTCTTTCCTTCTTGATACTATTGATTTCTTTTCTGTGTAGAGCAGTGTTTTACTTGCAAATTAACACCCCTGCACAACGAGTGTTTTTATAAACAGGTTAAAGTACTGAAAAGAAGATGTTTGAAGAAACAAACAACAATTTACAGCAGGATATTGAAACAAATTCTCCTTGATTTATCCTTCTTCATCTGCTTATTGAAATTGTTTCTCTTTGTCCTTAGTAACCTAGAAGTTTATTAGACTGTTAACCTCTTATAAATGGGTTTTTGTTATCTGATGATGAGTCAGTGCTCAACTTTTTGCTTGTTTTCTCCTGCATCTGAAATGCTCTTTTGCCCATGATTAACCTTCAGAACTGAAAAAATATTACTCATTTTTAAAAAGGTGTTATTTATTTTTAGAGAGAGGGGAAGGGAGGAAGAAAGAGAGATAGAAACATCGATGCATTGATGTGTTAGAGAAACATCTATTGGTTGTCTCTTGCACACCCTCCCCTCCACTCCCCCAGGGACCTGGCCCACAACCCAGGTACATGCCCTGAGTGGGAATCAAACCAGCGACCTTTCATTTTGTGAGAGGATGCCCAACCCACTGAGCCACACCAGTCAGGGCTCTTAATCATTTTTCAAAAATCATCTGACTTACCTCCTTTTATAGGAGTCTTCATTAATTGGTCTAATTTTTGTATCTCAATACTCTAACAATATTCTAATGGTAGGGAAGACATTAGAGGTATGGGCTTTGAAGTTAGGGGATATACAGTGGAGTCCTGGCCAGCTCTGTACTACTTGTGTGATCACAGAGGAGTCACTTTGTCTTTTAAGTCTTACTCTCTTTTATCTGAGCACCAAGGCACATCAATAACTTCTATGTTTAAGTAATACAATTAAGCATATAAAACACAGTTTTACTCAAATGTTGTAATAGTTTAACATGTGTTTCTTGAATGAACTAAAGTATATTTTTTAAAGACTTCTAATGAAAAAAAGCTTTAATCAAGCAAATGACTATGATTTACATATCATATAGGGCCAGTAGTCATGATCCTTAGATTCAAAAAGATTATTTGGGGGGTGGTGTTCAAATTACACTGCATAGGAATCTATCTAATCTAATGGGATGACCTGCTTAAGTGATATCATTAATTAAAAACATGGAATTTAAAATGTGTATATTTTGTAAATGTGCTAATGTAGTATGGTTAGAGAATTCTCTGGAACCAGACTGATTCCAGTTCTACCGTAATCTAGCTATGTGATTTAGACCGAATTATAAACTTTCTTTAATAGTTTTTTCTCTTACAAAATGGGAATAATTATAGAAATAGTTACAAAAACTGAGTAATAAAATAAATAAAATTTTATAAGGACTAATGTAATTAATATAAGTGAAGTGTTGATAATTTTCCCTGGAATAGAGTAAGCGCAGAGTACTTGTCTGCGGTATGACCATATACCAGACACTTTCCTCTGTGCAGGGTATTTGTGATGAACCTTGGGAAAGATAGGCATTGAGCCAATCAAAAGGTATGAGTATATAATTTCAAATTGTGATTACACCAGGAAAAATAACAGGTGTTATGGAGTACATAACAAGAAGGAAGAGAACAAGTGTTAAAATTAATGAGTTAAATGTAAACAGTCTTAACATGGGAAAACATTTTTGGCAGCTAAGGGATGATTTATATTTCCTCACTGTTTTAGGTTTTTAAAAAATAAATAACTAAAACTTGATAAATGTTACCATTTATTTTTACTCTTATATAAACTCCTTGCATACTTTTTTCTCACATATGGGAGTGTATATAGCTGCTCAGAGAAGGAATAAATGCATTGTCTGTTTTCCTAGCCTATCAGCTCAGAGTGTGCCAACCTCCACCACCCGTGCCCAATGCTGAAATTTTGACAGAAGATGATGAATTTGAAATAGGTAAAGTCTGTTCAATTATTTTCAAAGAAACCGCACTGTCAACAAAGGTATTTGCTTAAAAATAAACACGAGGAAAGAATAGTCACAGCCCACCTTAGACCATCTTCCCTCTTTGATGGGGAATGTCCAGAAATCTTAAGAATGGACAGCAGTGAAAAGAGGGAAGGGAGTATCAGGCGAGAAAAAGGAATTCTGCATTTCCAGGGTGTACAGTTAGAAAACAGTGCGGGATTTTGGACCATAGAATTGTATAATGTTGCCATGATAAACTCATTATTTTCCTATTGATTTTGATTGATAAATGTAAGAAAATATCAATGACCGATATAAATCTAATCTCAATGTAAAAGCAATAACTAGGAATAATTTTAATTGTTTCACACATTTTTAATGAATATCGTACTTGTACCAACCAGATTATTTCTCTACTGTTGGTTCTATCCGGCTGGCATGCACAGTAGTGTTTTACTGGCCATTTACTCATGGAGTCAGTTCTGATTGATCAGTGCCTATGAAGTACTAGTTGTTCAATATTTTGAATATCAGCCCTGCTTAGAATTAATAGAATTCTAATACTGCTTTAGTAACATCTGATAATTTTCACCTTGTTGCTTATCTGAAGCCCCCTCTGCCTGTTTTTTTTTTAATTTATTTGTTTGGTTTTGGTTTTTGTTTTTAAATAGGTGATATTATCAGGTACCAGTGTCTTCCAGGGTTTACTCTGGTGGGTAATGCCATTCTGACGTGCAGATTAGGAGAACGACTCCAGATGGATGGAGCACCTCCAGTTTGTCAAGGTACCACTTATTATGATTATTTCTAAATATGTGTCTTATGTTTATCTCAACACTAAGAATAATTTTAAATATTTAATATTTAACTGGCAGTAATGTTAAAATTATATAATTCATTTATGGTACATATATATTTTTAATTCCATTATTTCTCAGATTTAACTTAAACATTTTTTATTTTTCTGAGTTTTAATTTTTCTAGTTTATCCCAAAGCCAGTTCAATTTACTTAAATTATTTTTGCTGAAGTGTGGAATATAAGATACATCGCTTTAAATAAAGCTCCAGTGTTGACTGCCTTAATTTGAAAGCAGTTTCTGATCTCACCACTGATTCATTAAACTTTATTGAGCACCTGACAAGTATGAGGGTCTGAGGAAAAAACAAAAAAACAAGCTATAAATGGTCCCTACTATGAAGGCAACAGCATAAGGAATATGGCAGAGGGCCATAGAGTCCTGTGATGCATAGCTGTTGATGGGGAAAGGGAAGCTTCATGGAGGCGCTGCTCCCTGAGCCATGCGTTCCAAAGTACAAGTGAGAATTACCTGTTCGAATAAGATGCAGAAAGCGTGATGTAAAGACAGGGAAATGGCAGACAATAGTGTATGGACTACAAGGAATTCACTGTGCTGGAAGGACAAGACCATGATGGATTTTGAAAGATGTGCTACAGTTTGGATGTTCAGGATTCATGGATTGTTAATTTGTGTAGCTTCTAGGATCCAGAATAGCACTAACACATAGTAACTGTTTATAAATATTGGTTAATTCAAGTAAAATTAGATTTTCTTGGATTATTTTTTTCATTGAGGTTCATTCTGACAAATGAAAACCTGTTTCCTATGCACTATCTTTACTGTTATTATAAGCCTAAAACAAAAGCTTGGTTTATTGTATCAAACATGCTAAACATTGGAATTAAGAGTCAATTTTCTGTGCCATTGGAGTTCTTATAAAAAGATGGGAGGTTTTTCATAAGGGGCTTTTATAGCAACAAAAAGAAAAACACTTTGGAGGTATAAACTAGTGCCAATGTGAGAATTTCCCTTGCTCTTAAGTCACGATTTTAGAACGTATCAAAGCTTGTTGGATATTTTGAAGTCGATCATATCTATTCCTGATATTTAGATGTCATTTATCCAACTTCCTTCTTTATATACAATTATTTTGTTGTATTTACAATAAATTATTTAGGATTCAATTCACATGGTTAGACATGTGACTGGAGAAGGTAGAGCGTCAGCCTTTGGGAGGTTATGCCTGGGAAATGGCTTGGGCAGGCACAGGAAGGTGTGAGTGAGCAATTACATACCGGCATTTTTTTCTTCACCCTAACATGCAAACTGCATTTTGAGTGCTCTCTTGGAGGGCAACACTTTTCATTTTTATATTTGGATCCCAATTTAATAATTTTTAAAAATTAAAATAAACAAAAATATTTGGATAACCTGGTTATTTTACAATCACTAATCTTTTAGACTTTCAATGTCTAATTTTTAAAATCTGAATTTCCTATTGATTAGTAATTACACCTCTTTTTATTCTACCTGCTGTGGAGAATACAAAGAAAAAAAGACAATAAACTGTTGTTTTATAATAACATCCGATGCTAGCTAAAAGTTAATAAATGATCCCTCAGAATGAGTCCATGCTGAGTTACTGTATTGAATAATTGACCAGATACTTAAGCTAAAAAGCTTACTTTACATTTTTGTTTGAGTTATTTCACAAGCTTTCTAAAATAGTCATTAGTTTGGATTATTTAAAAAGTAATCTGTATTGTTTTTAGTCTATTTTAAATTACTTTATTATTATTATTATTTTACTTTTTATAAATAGGGCTGCATCTTTTAAAATTTTTTTCTGGATCCTCTTTAATTTACTATCTCACAGTTAAAATACGGCAAACAACTCTGAAAGTGGTGCGTTCCCAACCATTTGATATAACTGAAATACAGTGGGTGATTGCATTTGGTGGTTAAATATATGGATTCCACCCAGATGAATCTGTAAGACTTTGTGCAGTTTGAATGTCTCATATTTTAATTATTTATCTACTTACTGTCCAGAAAAGTAAAGCATCTTCCATGTAATAAAAAACATGGCAATCCATCTCTTAGATTTATAGGTCATTCCTCTATTTTTTAAACTGCAAGCTTAATACAAGTTGTCTCTTCTAACACATAATTCAAGGCATGGTTTTATTATTTTTTTTTTAGTACTGAACATGAAAGCAGAGTGTCCAGTATTTAAAATGCAGGTTTCATGTAAGCCTAAAACACTAATTTTTTTAATGATATTTTTCTTCGACAGTGCTCTGTCCTGCTAATGAATTACGGCTCGATTCCACGGGAGTCATATTGAGCCCCGGATATCCAGACAGTTACCCAAATCTTCAGATGTGTGCCTGGAGCATTTCAGTAGAGAAGGGATATAATATCAGCATGTTTGTAGAGTTCTTCCAGACAGAAAAAGAATTTGATGTTCTTCAGGTGTATGATGGTAACCATGGGTTATGTTTATTGGATATACATAAATTCAGCCCAAAACTCTATTCATCATACATACAGACCTTCAGTATAAACAATGGTTTATATTATTTTATATTATAGATATTTTTAGAGTATCAACATCAACTTTGCTTATATACCATATGAAAATTGTAGTTAACTTGGTTATTATTTTACAAATTGTAGATTCTTCAGCTATGAAATTAAAATGTATAAAGCAAATATTTCATATTATATTTTAAGTTTTTGATTAGGGAAATTGCTTGTGGAGCAATTTCATCATATTTAATAACTTTTCTAAAGACATAAAATACTAAAGATATATTGGAATATCATTTTTCAGTTGTATCTAAATGGTTTTATTTTCTTTTCAAAGGACCTAATATTCAAAGTCCAGTGCTTATTTCCCTCAGTGGAGATTATTCATCTGCTTTTAATATAACAAGCAATGGCCATGAAGTGTTTCTTCAATGGTCAGCAGATCATGGCAATAACAAGAAAGGCTTCCGGATAAGATATATAGGTACGTGATACTTATCATTTCATACAGATCTCATCTCCGTCCTCCGCATGGTTGTGATAAAGGGGCGCAGGCACCAATGCTACTGAATTAAACATGAATTCAAATCACAGCTCCTCCATTGATGATTCTTGAGCAATTTCTGTATCCTTTCGGTCTCAGCTTTCTCATTATAATCATAATAATTATACAACTTGGTCATATGTCTTTGGGAAAGATTAAAAACACTTAGGCTTTCTATGATATATCTTAGTTAATTATAAGTTAAACTCTGATATTTTGACACTTTTCTCAACAGATTTGTTTCCCTTGAATTCTCACAAAATGTTAATAGTGTTGTTGAATTGTGTATATCTGGTCTATTTAAGACCTCCTTTAAATGACAAGTTGAAACAAAAGATAAAAGTATAAAGATAAAAATCTTTGTTTTCATATTATCCCTTGCTTTGTGATACTTGCTAGATATTGATAATATTCAATATTAAAGGAAAATAAACACATCATTTAAAAACTTCTTTTAATATGTTTTTATTTTACTGTTTTCCATTCAGTAATATTTAGAAAGAAGTGAGCTAAAAATACTTAATATCAACACAAAATAACTTTTTATAAATGCCTTCTTGTTTATAAGGTGTACTGATACTGAGTCAGTAATTTCTTATTGAGTCAGTATACATAAGTAGTTCTCCATTGTGTAAAGGTTCTATTCCTTTTTTCTTTTCTTTGCTTTTGCCATTCTAATTCATTCATATGCCATGGGTCTGTGCTCAATAATGTAAGACTTCAGAACCAGTTAGTCACCTCTTTCTTTACAGTGTTCAGATCATGTCTCCCCAAGCTGTGGGTCATTGCTGATCAGGTCAACTGAAAATTACTTCAATAAATATTTTATAAACAATTGTGACACAACAATTCTAGGAGAGAATTAAATAAGTTTTGAATTTCAGTTCTAAAAATATACTCTCAAATTTCACTCATTTAGATTGATTTGCATTACTATATAAAGTACAAATAAAACAATTTTTGTCTATTTATTTTGATTTTAAAACCATACAATGATAGTTTGAGTTTAGCTTATTAAGAATTTATATTTTAAATACTAGAGGTAACTTATCACTAATATATTATTAATATGTTTGCAAATAGGTAACTTATCACTAATGTCATATATGCAATATATGTATCACTAATATATATGCAAGTTTTATCACAAAATAGATTTCTATAAAGTTAAAAAATGTTTTGGAGCTTGCAAGGAGAAATGCTTTAAGAAATTGAAATTATTATCTAGTCATAATATATGCATCATTCCTTAAGATTTTTTATATCTTGATCTATGTTTCTATCATATGCACAATGTAAATGCCTTTTTATTAAAGTTGTGCCCAAAGATGCCATTTAAATTCAGCACACTAAATTGTATTCTTAAAGACCAGAATAACTTAAAAGGAAACCATTCAAATCGAACAATTATAAGCATTAGATTGATTATGCTCTAGACTAAATTCTTATTTAGTTGATATTTATGACACATTTGGATATAAATATAGCAAGAGCACCACTTTTAGCCCCCAAACAGCTTGACATATTGAATAAATATATATCTTTCCTTTAGAAGCGACAGGTTATGACATATATATTTTAAATCCAATCTATTTTCTACCATTTACCTCTGAAGTCTCATTCTTCTCAGATGAATACATTAGGGTTTCAAAAGGTAAATGGATTGTGCCAGACTGAATAGTCTCAAAGTACACATATATGAAAAAGCCACTTGACATTATCTTGTGACATTTCAGACTTCAGGAGATGAAAAAAATTTTATTGACATTTTTGTCACCATACGTAAGCATTCATGATACCATGGAAACTCTTTAATAAACTGGGAGAAAAGGTTATGGAATGTAGGGATCTGTTTTAAACGTAAACCAAAATTAAATGCATGCTCTTACATGATACAGGTGTCAGGAAATAATGTCCAAGTGAAGTGTAAACAACATGCTTTAAAATGTGCTTACCAAGGCTGTGAAATTCAGGCCCTTTGAATGACAGAAAATACAGGATCCCAAGTTCTCTGAAATATTTGTAGGGCTTGTGAACCTCTATGGTATTAAGAAAATATGATATATTTTAATTTAGAAGGCATCTTTGGTGACAAGAATTAAAAAAAGAAAGTTCAGGGATAGTTGTGTCTCATAAGAGCTATGTCAATAGATTGTCAAGAGGATAGAAAATAACAATGTTCACATAAAATAAAATTCTCATGGTGGCCTATTTTTAAGTACTGGTATTCACTGACAGTTTTTTTATAACCCTCAGTTGTAAGAAATTGCTGATTCATTAATTATACAGTAATACTCTTTTCTTTTGAAAAGCTTTCTACTGTAGTACACCAGAATCCCCACCTCATGGATACATTATCAGCCAGACAGGGGGACAGCTTAATAGCGTGGTCCGCTGGGCCTGTGATCGAGGATTCCGACTTGTTGGAAAAAGCAGCGCTGTGTGCAGAAAGTCTTCCTATGGCTATCATGCATGGGATGCGCCTGTCCCTGCTTGTCAAGGTAAAGTATCTGGTTCAAGAAAGGATAAACACATTAATAAAAGATTTCTTCTTTTTTACTTTTTATTTTTTAAAAATTGAGATCACTGTAATTTCTACAGACAGAAATTCAGAAGCATCTTATAGATGCCTCTCAGGAAAATAAGGCTTAAAAACATAGAAGGATGAATTTGTCATGTGATTTAGGCCTTTACTCAATCCACTGTTATACATACTCTGCTCCTACATCTGCAATTTCCTTTACTCTGTTGTCAGAAAAGGATTAACCTGAGCTGGAGACTGGGACTGTGGAGCCCGCAGGGAGAACAGAGAGGAGACCAGAGGGCAAGGTCACTGAAGGCTTTCAATCTGAGTGTGCAAAAACATACTCACAGAGCAACAAATTTGAAAGAGGAAAACATAGCTAATCGCCACATTATTTCTTCTTCAGTTTAGCTGATTCAACAGATATATGTCTTTTAATATGTATTTTGTTAAAAACTGAAGCTCTGTCTGAGCACTGCATCCTACTACAGCAAACAGAATGATAAGCTACTTAATTAACAAATGACACCATTTTTGGAGCTTTGGACAAGGTCTTGTTTTAAAAAGTAGTTTAGTCTCTTAGCTAAGGCTAGTCATAAAGAAATTCAGCAGCAAGAAAATCTATCATTGGAATTTTAAAATATTTAACATATCATATCATTTTGTCAATATGAAATTTAATTTTAAATGTGATTTTTTTCTTCCCATAATGCAGAGATGTATATAACAATGATGAAACCTCATATTAAAAAATGCACATGCTCTTAGTGAATAAATAATAGTTCTTACCTGTAGTCTACTTAGTGGAGGCAATTTTGATAAAATAAATAAAATGTAATAAAATTGATTTTAATAAAATAAAATTTAAAAAATTTTAAATTAAACAACAGCAACTTAAAATGAGCAGAGAAAAGGTATTACATGACATCTGAAATAGCTTCTCTTACATATTAAACTGCAATTTTTAATTCATGAAAAGATAATAACTCTGAGACATGTATAAATAAATGAGCAATGAAAGCACTATTGTTTCCTTCTAGTTATGCAGGAAACATGAGCCACTTATTAGAATTTTGGAAAGTGTCATAACTTTTCTGGGTTGCAAACAGTCAGCGTGCTCACTTCATGTAGAATACATATGTTTTAATAAATATGAAAAACTCTTCTTTCCTTTGACCAATAAGTAGCAGGAATGTTTACCTATTCTCAGTATTGAATAATTCCTAGGAACTGGTTTGGGGGAAAAAACCTTTGATCTCATAATTTTAGAACTGTGAGAATCCAAAATATATATAATTACCTGTAAGTCATATATTTTAAATAAATATTAAAATGCTCTGAACTTTTAACTATTACATTATGTAATATAAGATTTATTTATATATTTGATATATATAATATATTTATATATGCAATAAATATACATGAGTTTATAATAATCATTAGGAAATCTTCAGGGAAAATAACTTTTGGTTCAAATGAAATATATCCTGCAATTCCTTCTTTAAAAAACAATTTTATTTATTTATCTTTAGACAGAGGGGAGAGGAGGGAAAAAGGGAGAGAAATATCAATGTTCGGTTGCCTCTCACGCACCCCCTACTGAGGGCCTGGCCTGGAACGCAGGCATGTGCCCCAACCAGGAACCAAACCAACGATCCTTTGGTTCACAGACTGGCTCTCAGTCCACTGAGCCACACCAGCCAGGACATATTCTGCAATTTCTGAAAGTTTGAAATTTCTTTATAGAGTCAGCTCTAAAAGTTTATTGATTTTTTTTTATTGATATGACATTGATATATGGAATCATGTTTTTTTTTTAATTATAATTTATTGATTATGCTGTTGCAGTTGCTCCAACTCTACCCCCTTTGCCCCCATCAACCCAGCACCCCTCACTCCCGCGGGCAGTCCCCACACCATTATTCATGTCCGTGGGTCATGCATAGTAGGTCCTTTGGCTACTCTATTTCCTACACTGTACTCTACAGCACCATCGCTGTTCTGGAACTACCTATTTGTATTTCTTAGTCCTCTAATTTCTTCATGCATTTCTCTATACCTCCCTCCCCTCTGGCAACCATCAAAATGCTCTGTATTCATAATTTTATCGCTGTTCTTCTTTGCTTAGTTTTTCTATTTATTTATTTATTTATTTATTTATTTTAATTAATTGTATTTTTTCCGTAACCATTTATGCCCCTTATACACCCTTCCCCCCCACAATCATCACACTGTTCTTCATGTACACAAATTCTTTTTCCAGTTCATCCATCCCTCCAACCCCTAACCCATCCCCACAAGAGCTGTCATCCTGCTATGAGTCTCTCTATTTTGCTTCTTAGTTCAGTTTGTTCATTAGATTCTATGTATGAGTTAAATCATTTGGTGTTTGTTTTTCTCTGTCTGGCTCATTTCACTTAGCATAATGTTCTCCAGGCCCATCCATGTTGTTGCAAAGTGTGAAATTTTCTTTTTTAAAGTTGAATAGTATTCCATTGTGTAAATGTCCCATAGTTATTTTATTTTTTTTAATTTATTTTTTCAAATACATTTGTCTCTGCCTACCCCCCCCCTCTTTCCCTTACCCCCTCCCTCCTTCCCTCCCTCAGCTCTTCCCCTTTGGTTTTGTCCATGAGTCCTTGACTTTCCCCTTCCCTTTCTTTTCCCTGCCCCCCCCTTTCCTCATGTTTTTTAGTTGTTCTTGATTTAAAATCATTTTATAATTATAATAGGTAAATTGAAATGCAATTAAACATGTCTAATTCAAACATTCATTTCAAAATGGATCTTTTATTATCATTGGACAGTATTTTTTATTTTTTTGTTTTAATTGTTTTAAATTATGGTTGAATTCAATATTTTATTAGTTTCACATGTACAGCATAGTTGTTGGTGTATAATTTATGAAGTGATCCTCCTTGACAAGTCTGACATCATACTTATTATTGTACAATATTACTGACTATAATTCTTATGCTATGCTTTACATTCTCATAACTATTCTGTAACTACCAATTTATTCTTAATCCCTTCATCTGTTTAACCTAGCCCCCCAAAACCCCTCCCACTGGCAACAACCATTTCTTTCTCTGTATGTATGAGTCTCTTTGCTTTTGTTTTTTTAGGTTGCACATATAAGTGAAATCATATGTTATTTTTTTTCTTCTCTGACTTATTTCACTTAGCATAGTACCTTCCAGAGCTATCCATGTTGTTGCAAATGGTAAGATTTCATTCTTTTTATGGCCCAGTAATATTGCTATATATGTGTATACCACCTCCTCTTTATCTAGTCATCTATTGATAGACATTTAGGTTCCTTCCATACCTAGACTATGGATATAAGGCTGCAGTAAACATAGGGATGCATGTATCTTTTTGAATTAGTGTTTTGGGTTTATTTGAATAGATACCCATAAGTGAAATTGCTGGGTCATAAGACAGTTTCATTTTTAATTTTTTTAGAGACTTCATACTGTTTCCCACAGTGGCTGCACAGATCTGCATTCCCACTAACATTTCACGAGGGTTCCCTTTTCTCCAGATCTTTGCTACACTTGTTTGTTGATTTATTGATGATAGCCATTTGTGGTTTCAATTTGTATTTCTCTGATGATCAGTGACATTGAGCATCTTTTCTCACACCTGTTGGCTACCTGTATGTCCTCTTTGGAGAAATGTCTATTCAGTTCCTAAGACCATTTTTAAAATTGGATTGTTTGGTGTAAAGATATATGGGGGTTTTATATTTTGATTTCATATATTAACCTATTTTCAGATATGCCTTTGGCAAATATCTTCTCCAATTTGATAGGTTGTCTTTTTTATTTTGTTGATGGTGTCTTTCGCTGTGCAAAAACCTTATATTTTGATGTAGGCCCACTTATTTATTTTTTCCTTTACTTCCCTTGCCCTAAAAGATATATCCAAAAAAAGTACTAGGAGCATTGTCAAAGAATTTGCTGAATATGATTTCTTCTAGAAGTTTTATGGTTTCAAGTCTCATATTCAAGTCTTTATTCCACTTTGAGTTTATTTTTGCATATGAAACAAGAAAGTGGTCTAGTTTCATTTTTTGCATGTGTCTGCTCAGTTTTCCCAACAACATTTATTGGAAGAGACTGTCTTTACCCCTATCATTGAACAAGTTTAACAGATTAATTGTTTTTTAATTATTTAATTATATAATAGTTAAATAATCTAGATTGTTTAATCTAAATAGATTAAATGTTTTTTTATGTGACCTGTGTTTAGACACAGATATTTAAAATAAAATGGTGAAATGTTATTGGAAAGAGCTATTTACATAATGCAAATTTTTGTTTTATTCCATTTTTAAAGTAGTGTCTATTTTTATCCTTGTCTCTTCAGTCTCCTTATACATATATTTACTTGAGCAACAATGTGAGCATAGTTAAAGATAGAAAATTTAGTTTGCTATCTCTGTTTGGATTTGGTTTGGTGTTTCATTTCTTTGTGTACACATCAAATAGCCATTCATTGATTACCTCACCCCCTTCAGGAACTGAACCATTTTCATCCAACTACACTATTGAGTATTGTGCGGTGTTATGTAGAAACTGTCACTTTGTATTCTCTGCCTAACTTTTAATTTCTGCTTTATTTTGAGAGTTCTGTAGAGAAACCTCTTCGTCAACCACTCAGTGATGATGTTTTTTTCCAGTTTCAAAATATAGCCATTTTATATTAACCATGTATGTGGAACCTATACTATTTAACTTGTATTCCCTTATTACTCTGATATAAGCTCAATCTGTACTATTTCAACAATGTATAGTTAAATTTTAAAAGATCAATTAAGATTCAGTCTTTGGTTTAGAAATTTCCAGGAGTCCTAAATGGAAATAAAAACATTTCTTTAACAGACATTGGGAAATTATTTATGTTTATAACACTATTATTTTAGAGGTTCAGCAATTAGATAGTAAGGATAATAACATAATTATATGAGATTGCTTATATAATTTATTTAGTGGTACTGCTTCTCTGTTCATAATTTGTAGGTTATCAAATTACAAAAGATTAAAATATTCACTGATAAGGAGTACCCCATTCAGTTTTGAGAATTGCATATAGATTTAACTATTTTTTTATTTTATATTTAATTTGCATGGATTAATTAAAATTAAACACCTTATTTATATGTTTTATAAGGGATGTAGAAAGTATTTTAGGTTGAAATAGGAGACAGGTAAATGGAACACAGCATTTAAAAACATTGAAAGTAAGCTCATGTCTTTCTGTTCTGTATTTTTTTTGGTATGAGAAAAATATATGTAGTTGCATGTCTAGAATTTTTTGTGAAACCTATAATACTAGATATTTCAAAATTCAGGCATTTTCATGATTTTGTATGAGTAATATAGAGTACATATACCAAATATTACATACTAACTTCAGTGGTCTGTGGCTATACTTACATTCTAATTTTTTGCTGCAGAGATATGTATAAATACTTAGACATTTGAATATGATACAAAAGATACAAATAATCTCACTTTATTTAAGGTATAGCTGCCCACTGTAGTCTTTAAATACTTTTGCTTTTGTTCTTTTTCAGACGCAAATTGTGTACTTGTAGAGCAGAGAAAGAAAACAATTGATCTTAAGAGATGCCTTTATAATCATTTTAATTAATAAGATTTAAAAATATCCTGTATACAATGAACTATTTAAATATAAAATTTTTACTATAATTGTCACTTTATAAAACTAATTTTCACCTAAATCAGATTTATTGTATATAAAAATCAAGACATTTATGACACATTAATGAAATACAGGAAGATCCAAACTAGTTTTTAAGACTATAAATCAGGACTTATATTTATTAAACATGTCCATACACATGATATGTCATGGGTGGTATCCAAGCATATAGAGTTGGGCTGGTCCTGAGACAAAGCTTCCATGTAAAATACACCTATTTGTTTTGTTCCTGGCCAAAGTCCTAATGACTATTGCTTACCATGCCCTTTGTAATGTTTAGTAATTACCTGTCTATGTGGCAATCCAGTCATGGGTTAGCCCTGTATACACTCTATGTTTACCTAACTGGCATTCTCATATAATCTATGTGAATGCTGATAACCATGCACATAATGATGAGAAACTAAGTAAGAAACCAGAAACAAAACTTAATAATGTATGGATTCACCAAATAAGAAAACACATTCACAGGAGTTTGAAATAAATTATTCAAAAAGTCTTTAGTTCAGAAGAGGTGTTTTAGGGTATTCTGATACCGTTTCAGAATTTAATAAAATCCCAAAAAGTTTTACGTGCTTTTCAGTTTAAAAGATTTATGCAGTAAATTATTTTTCTGTTTCTATAATTTTGTATGTATGTATTTATTCTAGCAATTTCCTGTGGGATTCCTAAAGCTCCAGCAAATGGAGGAATACTCACAACAGACTACTTGGTAGGAACCCGTGTCACCTATTTTTGTCATGATGGATATAGATTGTCATCTAAGGAACTTACCACTGCCGTATGTCAGTCTGATGGAACTTGGAGCAATCATAACAAGACCCCTCGCTGTGTTGGTATGTGCTAAGGAAATTTTAACACTTGAGTTTCTATTAGTGTCTCATACGATTTGAAATTTTATGTATTGTTTAGATGAAATATGGTGTCTAAGAGGAAATGTTAATTAGCTGTCTTACATAACAAAGTTTCATTTATTTTGTAAAAAGTCATCCATCAATCATCATATATTTTAATGTACAGACCCTTAAAAAAAAATGTAAGTTGTAATCAAATTAAATTTCAATACATTTAGCCCTAATTTGCATAAGGATAAATGATGCTGCTGAGATGATCCATAATTTCTGACTTTTGTCAGTATTCTTTAAGTTATTTACATTTAGAATGTTTCCCATTGCCTTCGTTACTACATTAAAAGGTAAATGAATATTATGTAATGGTAATAGCATATAGTTCTGATAAAAAACTTGGTAGCAATAGGATCAGAGAATATTGGTTTAAATAAGGTATTTACTATTTCTCGATGTTTCAACGTTTTCTTAATTTAGTACTAACATTTTAACTTAGCTGTGATTTTATTTAAGATGAGACTTGTTAAATTATTTGCCATCTTAACATAGATATCTAACAATGCTTCTGCTTGTGTTGAGCAAGTTTTGAATTAGCCAAAGTTTATATCACAACTCTTGCATAAAAAGACCATTCTCATAAAACAAATTTCTTTAAAATATAATCCTCCTAAAACTTATGAAGAAGGGAGAGAATAAGTTTCTCCTATTGTTGTGACTAATGTTGCAATGATCATGAGGGTGAAGATATTTCTTTCAGATCCTGATTTCATTTCCCTTGCATATATACCTAAGAGGGGTGTAGCTTAATCATACAGTAGCTCTGTTTTTCATTTTTTGAGGAACCTCTACTGGCTGTATGTATGTATTCTATAATGGCTGCAATAGGTTAAATTCTAACTAACTTGTACAAGGATTCCTTTTTTCCACATTCTGTCAGTTATACCTCAATAAACCTGTACAAAGACTTTGAAGTATGAAATAACAGGACATGTTCAACTCCCAGCAATAGTACCATAGAGCTGGGGAATGGAAAAGATTACATGAAAAAGAAATAAAAACAAATGCTAAAGGAACCTGTATGGCACAATAGTGAAAGAATTAAGGCAGTCATGATGTAAAGGAAGGAATAGACCTGAGATACAGTTAAGAGGTAGAATAGACAGACTGACTGACTTGCTTTGTGTTGTTGGCTTCTGTATAGTTGTTACATGTCCAAGCATCAATTCCTTTACCTTGGAACATGGAAGATGGCGAATTGTGAATGGCTCCCATTATGAATATAAAACCAAGGTAGTGTTCAGCTGTGATCCTGGTTATCATGGACTAGGTCCTGCTTCTATTGAATGCCTTCCAAATGGTACCTGGAGTTGGAGAAATGAAAGGCCATATTGCCAAAGTAAGTAACCATTCTGCTAAACTTACTTCATAAGCTCTCTTTGGTGATGGCTTGATCATTTCCTTTTATAAGCACACTGAGAAATAATGGCATAATGCTATTTGAAAGATCATTTATTCTCATAAATTTTAAAATTTTCTAACTTATTTTGTATTAGTAAATGCTTATGAAAAAAGCATGAGTTTGGCTTCAGAAGTCTGTGATTGAATTCTCCATATATCATTTACTACAACAACTAGAAAATACTACTGTATACTTACACTTTGCCAGGCACTACTTTTAGCGCTTATCATGTAATATTTTATTTATTCCTTAGTTCTTATACTATTAGATTAGCTGATATTATTATATTCATTTCATCAAAAAGAAAACTGTGCCCCAGATTTTATTTTTTTACGTAAGTCACAAAGCCTATAAATGGTGGAGAAATGCAACTCAACCCAGGCAGTCTGACTACAGCCTTGTTTTCTAATCATTATGTTATATGATATTTATTCTATTTAATTCAATTTTTTAAACTGTAAAATTATAATAATGCCTATCTCATAGCTATTATAAAGATTTACTGGTATGATGTGTTGAAAATATCAGCTAGAACTTGACTCACAGTAGGACCTCAATAAATCTTTATTTAATAAAATTGAATATATTGTCTATGTCTATACATTTTTATAATATAAATGGCCAGTGTCTAATGTAGATAAACTAATGGAACATGGGATATTCAGATGAAATATCTCAAATTCTCTTTGAACTTCCTTTAGTACCTTTATTGAGTGTTTACTTAGTGCCAGGAGGTAGACTAAAAACTCATCCTTTTATTTTGTGTCCAGCACAACTCTAAGCCTTCTATGGCATAGGCACTTATAATTTATAAAAAAATAGAATAAAAAAGGAACAGAAGTCAAATGATAAATACAAAGTTTAATATAGCAGACAATTATCTGTGTAGTAAGTATACAATTACCAAGTTTTATTCTACTCATTAATAATCTATTTTGTAATTTATTTTCTTAATATCTATGTGAGCATAGAATTTTGGGGTTGCCTTTTTTATAAGATAATCATATTGATGAATTAAAAATCTCAAAAATTAGTATCTAAATTGCAGTTGATATTCTAAAAATATGGCATCTGTATTTATAAATTTTTGCCCTGTTCCTTAGTGTTTTCTTCTCTCTCTGCCTCCAACCTTATTGTTTTTTTTTAAATAATTTCATTAAAAAGGCACATAGCATAGGGATACTCCAAAGATGTAAGAAAAATTATCTACAACAAAAACATTAATGAGACACATTCAATCACTGTTAGCCTAGTTTTTTTATGCTCTATCCTCTATTATATAGAAGGGTTTAATTGGTCAATAAGATCAGGTTCCTGCCAAGAGCTAAGAACAGGTAACAACAAGGGACCTAACAATTGCAATTCATTGAGAAATAGAAAAAGATAGCAATTTTTCTGGTCCTCCCTTTGTCTATCATTTAAATTCAAATAACATATATTATATTATTAATATTAATAAATAACATAGCTATCTCAAAGGATTACTTGGGAATTAGTTCAAAGCAATCAGTAGATTTTAAATGTTCTATGTAGCAATTTAAAGTTTACAAATGTTCTGTTTGTCTATCTAATGGCCATCTAAAACCTGGACCTGAAAGCAGAGCTGGAGCCAAAATAATGTGTTATGGGCTGGTGGTCAGGCACTGCATTTGAAGGTAGACTGTTGGGTTTACATTTTGATTTAGCTATTTACAGGCTGTGTAACCTTATTACTTAATTTTGATGTGCCCGTACCCTAGTGTATATAATTCAGATAATGGCTGCATCTTCCTCAGAGTTCCTTTGAGAAGTATGTAAGTGAAAGCACTAGTAATAGTGTCTGGTACAAAATAAAGACTCAATAAACAAAGCTCATATTTTTTTCTAGAAAGAGAGTTCATTTGTAGTCTTTAAATGTGGAGGAATCATAGATCTCGGTTCTGAATTACCTAGCAAGTCAGTTAATCTGCCTTTTTTGATTTTAAAATGCACAAACAAAATGTTAAATATAACTTTATCAGATGGTTCTCGTGAGAACCAAATATTTCACATGTAAAGCACTCCTATTAAACGGTAGGGTCCTCAGTGAAAATTAATTATAATTACTGTCTTAGCATTGTTTAGATGAGGAAGAAACTTTGGCTTAGGTTTGTTAAAGGGATTACCCAATGTGACTTGACAAATCAGAGAAAGATTTTGGACAAATGAATTATCTTCCCTTAAATCTTGTGATTTTATTTTTTCTCTCTACAATATGTTAAGTGACCACATTGCCTAAGCAAAAGATACAAATACAATAGCTGCAGGACATGACACTAATTTAGAAGATTTTTTTGGAACTTCAAGGGGATACATTTTAAAATATATATTTTCTCTGCGTTTTCACACTTATTCAAACAAGGTTTACGGATGTCAATTTCAATATGTTAAATCAAAGGGAATTCGAAGTGTTAAATGTCAGGGGGAGGGCTGTGCAGGGCACTCCTGGATCTGAGGGTCACTGTCAGGAGCCAGCTCAGGTGGGAGCGAGGGCTCTGATCCCGGACAGCCTGTCCCAGGGTTGTCACGGATGGTGGAATAAACACGAGTCGTTGCAAACACTTCTCTGTTTGCCGGAAGAGGGGACAGAGCTCTTCCTTCTAGTGGAGAAGGTCCTGAGTCCCTGTGTCCAAAGGCTTTTATTGAAACCCATTTATACAGGAGTATGGATGCAAAGCTCATCAACCAACGTCAAAAGGCTATGTTTACAGAAAACAAATAGTGATCATAGATTACAATTGAAGGAACACAAGAGATCTGCCTCAGGTCAGGGTCTATGAATAATGTCAATCTCCTTTCCAGTATGAGCTTGTTATCATCACTTTAGAGGGAAGACGAAGCATGCTTAGGGGAACTTATTTCTGGGCCTGATTGTCCCCAGGAACCCCCTGATCCAGTTTAGGGCTGTACCTGCCTTTAGTATTGTTTCAAGTCTGAGCCACACTGGTAGGGCAGAGCCACCTAGAGATAAGGAGACTTCTTTCAGATAAAATGAGGACTCTGGCCATGTCCAAGCCAAGCCAAAGGGTGCTGGCCTTTTTGCCCTTTTTCCATGTCCCCTAAGTCCTTGTCTGCTGCCCGTACCGACTGTGTCTGGCTTAGGTCATCCCTCCTCATGAGAGATCTTACCCATCACCAACAACCGACCATCACAGGGCCAAGCAGGGTGATGTGAGGGAGGCAGGAGCTGCGCCCTGCCACGGGGACAGGTTTCGTCTCCTCAGTGGCCTGTTTTCCCAAGGCGTACTTTATTATTTCCAGCCTGGAGGCCCTCTTGCCTTTGGCAAGGCTACATTTTCTGAAACCAGGTGGGATGGTTCCCAACAGTTAAAAACATGGTTTTGTTACAAGTATACATCGACTGTGTATTTAATAGTTTTAACTTTTTTATTGTTTTGAAGTTATTTCCTGTGGAGAACTACCTATACCTCCAAATGGAAACAAGATTGGAACCCAGACTTCTTATGGCTCAACAGCCATCTTTACTTGCGATTCGGGATTCATCCTTGTGGGCTCTGCTGTACGGGAGTGCCTTTCTTCAGGTCTTTGGAGTGGATCTGAAACCAGGTGCCTAGGTACAGATCTTTAAATCATTTTAACCAACATTTTTTTCTCCCTTCTGGAAAAGATGCAGACCTTTTTTCATAACATGAGGTAACAACTTTTATTCGCTCAGTCAGGATTCTAAAGCACTAGAGAATATTTAACTTTACAAATGTCTCATTTGTAGAAAAGTTATTAAATAAATAACTCTGAAAGTTAATCAACTAACATGGCAAATGAAACTCATGTCATTAAGGAGAGACACGTTGTCTTCCAGGCATGGTGAAAATAAAAGGTGAAAACTAATGGCTGAAAATTATAGATCTGCATACACAGCGGGATTAATTGCTGTAGCAATTAATTCATTCTAAACCACAGCCAGTTCTCCTTTCACCTATTTGTTTAAGGTAATGACCAAAGAAGAAAAATAATTTCCACATTTAAAAATTCTTTTTCCTTTTTATTTCACAATTTCAACATATATAATCCTACTTTGTATTAAAACTTTAAAATATATTTTTGCAAATCTGATATTAGGGCAAATCGGATTTTTTTTTCTCCTTTAGGGCTCTTTGAATTTAATATTTAAAAAACTGCAGTAAAAGAAACTGAATTAGCTATTTCTCCTTATGCCTCCTCTTTTATTATTAAAATAATATGATTATGCTTTATCTATTTTTTCAAAGATTTCAATATTATAATATTAAGAAAATGCTATGATTTATACTTTATTCTTCTCTAAAATCATATCAAGATATGGCAGCCAGTATTGAATTAGGTATAATAAAAATTGTTCTAATTATTCACTTGTCTTTGGGAACAGGCATAATCACTTTATTTACCAACTTAAAATTGCTGATAATTATGAATAGGGTATTGTTAAATGTGTACAATAATTTTTCTGTAAAATTTTACTACTGAAGAATATGATGCATGGCAGAAAATTCTATATTTCAGCAATTTAAATGCATATTGTTTTGTTAATTAGCTTGAAAATATACTTGGTAATACAATGGTAATTTGAAACTGAAAAGGTTTGAAGTTTTGGTAAAAGTATTATTATTATTTTTTTACCCTTTCAAGCATATTTGTTAATAGGTATATTTGGAAATAGCAATAATGGTTTCTTTATAAGAGCACATACACTTAAATGTGCTGTAAGACTATTGTATAAAAAGAAAATAGTAAATAAATTAAATCTTTGTACATTAATGTAGGGTTAAATAATCAAATAAAAAAAGTTTTCTAATAATTCCTAAACTGATTTTGGTAATACTGATTTCAATTACAGTTTATCAAAGTTACTTATAATTTTGAAAATATATATGCAAACTAAAATTTAAATATATTTTATGGCTTTATGCCCCTATGGAATGCTATTGTATATTGTTTACTGAATATTGTATATAGAGGGTGGTTTAATTCATCTATTTAGAATCTCAATTCTGTTCTCTGAAGAGACAAGGCATAAAAAAATATTTACAAGAAAATGTTGCCTCAGACTGTGAAGACAGCAGCATCATCCACTGCAGAGGACATAGTTGACATCAGATATAAATTTAAAAGGACTTTGGTAGGAGGAAAGTGCAGTTGCCAAACAAGCAAATCCTAGCATCTTATGCTTAGAGTGATCTTAAGGATTCATGTCGTCCAGTCATTCTTTTCATGTTGGAAAACATTTCGTCCTTATAGCCCCAGACACTTTTGGCTTGGAATGACTACAAGGATGTGCTTCTAATTGTTTCTCTATACACAATGCGTTTATTTCCAACCCCCAGTGTTTTATTATGCATTTTTTAACGGAAAGGCTTAACTTTAGCTTTGAATACCCATATGCCCACCCCCCCCCATTCCATAATTAGCATTGTGTTATATTTGCTTGTTACCTAGCATCCTTTCAAGACTTTATCAAGCCATCAATTCATTGTTTGTTTGTTTTTTGATGCATCTTGAAGTAAGATGCGGAATTGGGTATCTTCATCACTGACTTGCATACTATCATCTGTAATTCAATATTTCCTTAACATTCTCCCCCCCCGCTTTTTACAATAACAAGTTGTGTATACAATGAAATGCAGGTATCATAAGTACACTTTAGATGAGTTTTGACAAATGTGATCACCAGTGTACCTCAAACAACAGTATCATTTTGAGCATTACCGCTACCTTGGAAAGCTGCCTCCTGGCTCTTCCCAGCCAGTCAGCAGCTCTCCTCCTCCCCAGCCTGAGACAAAAGCTGTTCTGGTTTTTTTCACATAGGTTAGTTCTCCCTGCCCTAAAAATCCATCCAAGTAGAATTCTAAATTATGTACTTTTTTTGTGTAAGGCTACTTTCATCTATGTTAATGTATCTATCAGCAATTTTTTTTTTAATAAATGAGTAGAATTCCATTGTATGAATATGCCACACTTAACCTTTACCTTGTTGATGGAAACCTGGGATCTGTCTACTCTGGAGCTGTTATTAATAAAGTTGCTATGAATATCCATGTAAAATTCTTGTTGTGGATATATTCACTTTATCTTTAATAATCAGGAGTAAAATTCCTGGTAGAGTTCTGGTGGTCTCACAATTTCTCCAGTATATGGTGTAATCAGTTTTTTAATTTTGTTGGGTGCATAAAGTTATCTTATAAGATTTTAATATGCATTAAGTTGGTAACTACTTATGGAATGCAGTTTCTTGGGCTTATTGGCCATTTGTAAACTTTCTTTGTAAAAGTATCTTTTGTATTGAATAGCTTTCTATTATGAAATGTAGAGTTCTCTGTATATTTTGGTTGCAAGGTCTTCATCATTGTGTGCTTTCTGAATATTTTCTCCCAGCCTATGATTTATGTAGCCTTTCCATAATGGTGTCTTTTGATATGCAGAAGTTTTAAATTTTGTTAAAGTTTGTCTTATCTTCTTTTTTCCTTTCTGATTATTGTTTTCTATAGCTTATTTAGAAAACCTTGCCCAGCTACATGTCACAAAGATTTTCTTTCATGTTTTCCTTTAGATATTTTATAGTTTTGGTCTTACTTTTATATCTGTTATTTGTTTTTAAGTTGTTGATGTAATGTTTGAAAAGTAAGGTTGAGGTGTTTTGTTTTGTTTTCTTTTTCCCCAGATGGATATTTGGCACTATTTATAAAATATAATCTATGTCTTGAAATTTTGTATGTTAGTCCTTGAAATTCGTTCTTAATTTTCAAGACAACTTTGGATACTCTAAGTCCTCTGTATTCTCATAAAACTTTTACAATTAGATTATTAATTTTTATTTTTAAAAAGGCCTGGTAGGTAATGATCAGGATTGCATTGAATCTATAGATCATTGTGGAAAATTGGCATCTGACAATGTTGAACTTTCCCATTTATGAACATTGCATGCTTAATATATTTATTTCTTTATTTTGGTCTTAATTTTTTTACAGTAGCAATATTTTGCATTTTTAGCATAGAGATCATATATGTCTGTTGCTAAATCTGTTGCTCAAAATGTTCAGTGTGTTTATATTATAAATGAAGTTATTCATCTTTAATTATATTTCCCAGTTGTTTGCTGCTATTCAATAGTACATAAAAACATAATTATTTAAAATATTTATCCAGTATCCTGCAACTTTGCTAAATTTACTTATTAAAGTAAATTTAAGTGTTAAAAAATTAAAGTAAAAAAGTGTTAGGATTTTCTTAAAATAGGATTTTCTTAAAATAGGATTTTCTACATGTGTATCATTTGAGCATTGGATTGTTTTACTTTTTTATTTCCCAAGTTTATGTTTTCTCTCCTTCCTTTTGTATTAACATATTACACTGGATAGGACCAACCAACAATGTTAAGTAGAACTGGTAAAAGTAGACAACTTTGTCTTTTTCACTGTATCATGAGTGAACAATTCAACTTTTCATCCATAAATACAATGTTAGCTGGAGGTTTTTCTTAGATGCCTTTGGGTGTTCTGACACACAATTTCCAGCAATAAGAACACTAGCTGGTTGTCCTACAATTCAACTCAATTCTGTCACTATCTACCTGGAGGTATCATCAAATTCTACAAGTTAAGGGTTCAATCTGATAGGACTGTCTCCAACCCCCACTTTAGATGCCAGTTATAAGCCCTGGTAGTTACCTGGGATTCTGAAAAACTGGCTAAGATTGGGAGTTCCAACGACTTCGTTGTTGGATTTGATTAATTTGCTAACAAGGCTCACAGAACTAAGAGAAACATTTTACTTATTAGCCCACTTGTTTGTTATAAAAGTGAAACTGGGAAAATGACCCATAGGTCTGGCAGCCCACCGTCATGAAAGCCAAATTTGTGAGGCACGTTATGGTTAAGAAGGAAAGGGGTTTTATTCAGGAGTTGATAGCCTGAGACCATGGTAGGCTCGTGTCTCCAAAACCATCTCAGCAGCTCAGGCGTTCTGGCTGGGTTAACAGGGGAACCATGGGAAGAGGGGGCTAAGGAATCTCTGATGACGTGCATTTTCTCAGCTCTACTCCAGGATGGTCTCAGTGTCATCTCCTGCGTGTGTCATTATGTAGTTCCATTACTCTCCTTGCAGCTTTACTGCCTATGTTCAGGAGCAGGACCTGCACGCAGTGTTTCTGCTCATTCTGATGGGAATTCCTGATGTGTATCCAGTTCCTGAGGTCAGGGTCATGCATTCCTTGGTCATGCAGGATCCACAACTACTGATACCTGCAAATTACTCATAAGAAAGATTTTAATACGTGACTTTTCTGTGAGTCTGTCAGTACAGCCTATGCTATAATTACTACTTGATTAGTATAGCATGTGTTTTTTTAATTACTGTTACAAAACGATATACTGTATTTTGCTGTGCATAATGCACTCCCATGTATACTGTGCAACGACGTTTTAGTACTAATTCCCATGTATAATGCACATCCTTATTTTTCCCTCAAAAATTGGGGCAAAAAAGCCCATATTATACCTGGTGAAATATGGTAACTCAGAAACAGCCAGATGGAAGAGATCCATAAGGCAAGATACGTGGAAGGGCTGGGAGCTTCCTTGCTCTCTGACCTCACCATTCTGCCTGAATTCCCACTGTTCACAACTTGAGAAGGACGCTCTCTGACCCTTGTCTTTTTAGGTTCTTGCGGAGACTTCATTACAAACACACAATTGATTAAATTACTGGCCACTAGTGATTAATGCGACCTCTAGCCCCTCTCCCCTCCTTAGAGGCCGAGAGTGTGGGGCTGAAATTTTAAAACCTCTAATCACAGAGTTAACTGTGCTGGCAACCAGCCCCCACCCTTAGGTGAGATCAGAAAGTCGCCTAATTAACATAACAAAAGATACCTTAGTTGCTCTCAACATTCAGGAAATTCCAAGGGTTTTAGGAGCTCTGTTAAAGAAAGAAAAAGAAACCAATACTGAATATATTTTTCTTTTATAAGTCACAATATCACAGATGTCTTTATTGGGTTGAGAATTTTTCTTATATGCTAATTTGTTGTTAATTTTCATCACTTATGGGCACTGAGTTTTACCAAATGCTTTTTATTCATTTATTGAAATAATCATATAAGTATTATTTTCTTCTTTACTCTGTCAATATGGTGAATGACAGTAGCAGATTTTCCATCTAAAAATAACTGCTAATTTCTGGATAAACCCCAGATATGATGTATTATTATTTATATATGTTTCTAGACTGATTTTCTAAAATTTTGTTAAGGGGTTTAGCATTTCATTGTCCAGTGCCCTTCAGAAAGGACACTGCTTCTTTCATGTGTCTTTTTCAGGATTACTCTTGTGGCTATGATTACCTCATAAAACAAGTTAGGAAGTGATTCTTTCTTAAAGAGTATGTGTATGATTGTTTTTTTTGTTTGTTTGTTTGTTTGTTTTTTACTTAAATGTTTCATTGAATTTACCAGTGACAAGGTCTGAGCCAGACTTTTTTGTTTGTTTGTTTTTTGCGGGGGGGCGGGGGGTGAGTGCTTTAAGAATACAGATACTTTAAATAGATAAAGGACTATTTAAATTTTCTACTTTATTTTTGTGTTTATTTTGGTAGGATGTCATTTTCAAAGAATATGTCTTCTGAACTGTTAAATGTATTGGCATAAAGCTGTTCTTTATATTCCGTATGATTTTATTTTCTGTAAGTTTGCACAGAGATCACTTCATTCATTCCTGTTATTGGAAATTTTGTTCTCTTATTTTGTGTTGATAGGATTAGCTAGGAGATTTACAACTTTGTTGCTGTTTTTAAGAAAGAATTTTTAGTTTAGATGAGGTTTCCCATTAGTCTATTATTTTTCTTGATTTCTTTAACTCACTTTACTAGTGAGTCTTTCAACTATTTACTTTGGCTTTATTTTATTCTCTTTTTTGTTTTGCTCCTTTTTTTTTTTTTCTCTTCTTAAAGTGGAATCTTAGGTCTTTGATTATATATCTTCCTTTCTAATAAAGCATTTAATGCTGTAAATTTCCTCACTAAGCCCTGCTTTATCTGTATTTTTCAAAGTTGGATGTCACATTTAAATTTTTTATTAGTAGAAATTCTAACTTTTACTAGACCGAAGTATTACTGGAAGTGTCTCTTTTTAAAATTCCCTTTTTCCCTGGCACTTTTACTCTGTATCTTATGTCATATAATCATATTTGCGTTATTTGTGGCATGCTTCTAAGTAAACTTTAAAAGTTTAGTAACATTGCTTATGTATATAGATACACAAATAAAATGTAGATCACAATACTAAAAATATTACTTTCTGACCCATTTCAGCGGGTCACTGTGGAATTCCAGAACTCATTGTGAATGGTCAAGTCATTGGAGAAAATTATGGATACAGAGACACAGTTGTTTATCAGTGTAATCCTGGTTTTCGACTGATTGGTTCTTCCGTGAGAATATGTCAACAAGATCACAACTGGTCTGGTCAGCTCCCATCCTGTGTGCGTAAGTAAGCATGGCAGAAGTAATTAGAAACCTTTGTTCTCATGCAATTACAGTATTTTTTTTCCTTAGGTAAGATATATAACTATACGCATGCAGGTATATGTATATGTAAATGTATACACATATATTGTTAAGGAAAAAGACATAAACTGAAGTCTCACAATCCATTTTTTTATATTGCTATATCCTAATCTTTAAAGTGGGGTATGCTCAGAGGTGTAAAAAGCCATCTACTATGAAAGTAGAAAAAAATAAGAAAATCTCTGTTATTTATGTTTTATTATAAAGAGAAACAATTAAATTGAACTATTCTAGTTTTTAATATGACTATATAATATTTATAAATACATATTTTTACCAAAGCACATTCTTGACAAATTTTAATTTCAAGGGTTTCCATTTCTTGAGTCCACTGTGTAGTAGTAGCATCAATGTTGCTGTGATGTAACTCTGTGAAACTTTTTATAGCAGAAAATACTTTGGATGCCTTTTTTACTAAAAATTATGATACTATAACTATCATATAAAAATCAGATCCTCATGGAGTATAATTAGTGTGGGGGTAGTCATCTGACCTGACATGGAGAACCATTGTTCTCATTTCAGTTTCACTGCTAATTACATGAGCTAATGAAATTCTTTTAAACTCTCTAGGCCCTAATTACCTTATATATAAAGCAAATGGTTAAAAGTATTTATCATTATGGTCCCTTTATCCTTCAAAATCGATGGCATTCTTAAGCATATCAAGATTACATATACAGAGATAATGCAATTATAATATTGTATCATAATAGATTATAAAGAATTCAAATTTATTTAAAAGTATTTTCAAGCATTCTTCTTGCTATTCTTAATTCACAGAAAATTGTCTATCCATATGTAATTTTGAAACTTTTAATGTAATAACACACTAGTTCAACAAATATTTATCTCATCTTTTAAGTTAATTTAGCTTATGACTTGACACTTGAAGAATAAAATGGATTTTAAAATCGTACATTTTATTATTAATCTTTAAATGTATCTGCTATGCTTTGTGGTTGTTATATGTATGACATAATCTGCCCATTATGCCTTTATTATTGTACCTCATCGAAGCCCCAGCAGTACGCTCTGTGTCACACCATAATCTAGCCTTTTTTGGACTTGAAGTCAATTATCAAGGTGTTTCTTATTTTTGTCCTCCTCATTATTTATATCCCAAATTACTGACATTTACATTAAAACTGATGTTAGAAAATGAGAATAAACACTGCAAGTATTTTGTAAGGGTGACATCATAGGATCATGCAATACAGATTTTGGAGGCCTCAGATAAATAATGCACGGATCTTTTAGTGTGGATTCACAGAAAATATTTAATTTATTCTATAACTAATTATATCCAAATATAATACAGCACTGCCAATTTTTATTCAATCAACAGAAATTTATTGAAATTCTAGTTTCATGGAAAATAAACTTGTGTGTTGAGGTTTAATGGGATAATATGGCATAGAGGTAACAATTACATGTGCTTTATTAAGAGGTACATGAGCCTAGGCATGTGCACACGCCTGAGTGTACACACACAACACACACACACAGAATGGCTGATGATCTAAAGATGACAACACTATGTGTGGAGCTTTCTTAGATTTTTTTCCCTTTCATTTATATTCAAGCATAGCCAAGTCATACCAGTTGGCTATATTTTTGTTGAATAATTGAGACCATAAATGAAAATCGGCCCTTGGGGTAAAACCGGTTTCCTTATTGATCATTTTAACAGGGGTATGATGCAGTTACATTTCCAAATGAGGAGGTTGACATTAACAGTACAGCTTAAGAATAATTGCTCCTGGGTCATTTCAAAAGTACTGAAAGTGACTCTGGTTTTTCATTGTGCACAGTTATGAAGAACTGTTACAAGAGTTGCTCTGATTAATGGAGTGAGATGATGCAGTGAAACAGGTGCCATGGAAACAGAATATTTGGGAAAAGCCAGAACTACATAAAATCTGTAACACTGAAAGGATTTAAATATTCATCTAATTGATACCATCATTTACAAACAAAATTGTGCTAAATTATCAAATATCAATTGTGAAGAAAATAAACCAGTAAGAATTCTAATACAGCCTTACTTTTTACGGTCCACATTTTATAGTTACATTAAATTATTCTTCAAACCCACATTTGCTTATCAATCATTATTTACAAAAAGTGACTGTATAAATATTAAATAAATCATTTCAAAGTTAAATACAAAAAACTGTTTTCAAGTATCTTCCAATTTTCAACTTGAAAAGGAAAATTGGTTCAGTTTAATTTCTTTGCGCTACTAACTCATAACATGAAATTCAGTCATTCCCAGGTTTTTAAAATTTAGTATTTCTTCTCTAAAAAAAAAAAAGAATAAATAGGTACCATGAAACTGTAAACATTTGTGCACCACTTGCATAACATGATCACAAGTGTAAATAATTGTCAACTTAATGATATAATATTTCTATTATACAGGGTCTGGCACAATTAACACCCCCTTTTTATTACAAAATCTTTTATTACAAAATTGCAAGCACCTAATTCTATAACATAACACTATCACACTCAAGCACACCATATGACGTTTTAGGTGAAATGTTCAAATTAAAACTCTAAATTATGACACTCATTTTTACCCTACCAACCACACTCAGGCACGCGTTACTTCTGCTGGACCCTGTATTAGGCTTATTTTTTGGCATTTTAAATCGTTCTTTTGCATTAGTAGAAGTACTTCATATATATTTCACATAAAATTGCTCTTCTTTCTACATTGTTTGAAATGATGAGGGGTAATTGATGTGTGCTGACTGGTAACCAAATATTGTTTTGTGCTTCCCCTGCCCCCACTTACTGCTATTAGCTGTCAGCTGCGGTCACCCTGGTAGTCCAATTTATGGAAGAACAAGTGGGAATGGATTCAACTTTAATGATGTGGTAACATTCTCTTGCAATATTGGGTATCTAATGCAAGGGCCAACAAAGGCACAGTGCCAGGCCAACAGACAGTGGAGCCACCCCCCACCAGTGTGCAAAGGTAAAAACCTCACTCTCTTCCAGCTTAGAGTATGGTGACAATGTGTCTGTGTGAACATAGGTGATGATGTGTGAAACAGCTTGCGCAGAACAGAGGAAAGTCTTCAGCTAATAAAACAAAAAGATTGAATGTTTATGTCATCTCATTAGCAATGCTTTCATTTTTCCTCTTTTTTTTAAAGTTTAAACTGGCAGGCTTTGTATTAACTACTTAAATTTATTTTCGTGTACCTATTTTATGTCTGCATTTAAAAAGTCATGAAGATCGTGCCCTGGCTCAGTTGGTTGGAATGTCAACCTGTAACCTGAAGGTTCAATTCCTGGTGGTCAGGTTATAGACGTACTACGTTGCAGGTTCGATCCAGGCATGCATGGGAGGCCATCAGTTGACATCGCTCTCTTAAATCAATGTTTCTCTCTCCCTCTACCCATCTCCCTTCCTCTTCTTCTCTCTCAGGAATGAAGAAAAGTCCTCGGGTGAGGATTAAAAAAAAATCATTAAGATCTTTTGCTCCATAATTAATGAAACTTAACTTTAGCATTTATTTTCTTTATATTTTTTGGAAAAAATATGTTTGAGGCCTGAATTACCATGATACCTACAGTGGGGGTTTGTTATTGTTTTCTGCACAGAAACAGATTAAAAATAATTTTTTGATGTTTTTCCATTTTGCAAGAAGTATGGTATACTTCATATTTGATAAAAATGCAACCAAATAATCATAGGCTTTACATTTTTTATGCTTTAACTATAGTTTAAAATGAATCAGTTTTAAAAATGTGTACTAAGCATATTGCTCATGGAGTTGTTATTGTTCAAACATTTTCGCAAAAATTTTTTTTTCTATATTTCCACCACACAAATTGTATTTAATTATCTTAGATAGTCAATGTATTAATTTTATTCCTGGAATTTTTAATTTGCTTGATTAGATTTACCTTTGAAACTAAATTTCTAAATCCTTGTCAAAATCTACATATAAATATGTGTGTTATTTCAAACATACCTTTTAAAATTTGTCGTTTGTTTAGTGGTAAACTGCTCTGATCCTGGAATTCCAGCCAATTCCAAAAGAGAAAGTAAAATAGAACATGGGAATTTCACCTATGGTACTGTGGTATTCTATGACTGCAATCCTGGATATTTTTTATTTGGATCTTCAGTTTTGATATGTCAACCAAATGGACAGTGGGACAAACCTTTACCAGAATGTATCAGTAAGTAGATAATGTGAATCCTTCCTTGAGAAAATGCCATCTAAGTAACATGGATGTTTATCGTCTTATGAACTATCTAGAGCTATATATCAGAGGGAATTTGTTTGTAATTGTTATTTTAATTTGATTTTTTATTTTATTATTTCATTGTTTGGAAACTACACTTCCCTATGTTCTGCCAATTCAATGCCCAAACGTCATTCTTATTAGTTATTAATGTGCTTTATATCCCTCTATCATTCTTTGACTTGAAACTTAGATAGAGCAGATAGATTATGAAAAGCAAACATTTCTCATATTCTATATTACCATCCCATAAGGGCAACTATTTTGATTGTTTTTTGTGCTACTATTTCAAATTTCATTTAAGGCAATATTAGTCTTAATATAAACAGCTACTGGGCTTCAGAATGCTTGAGGATTTAGATAAAGGTGTTGCTTAAAGCTAATTGATCATAAATATTTATCATATTCAGATATACATATAAATGCAGTTAAGTGTTAATATATATCATCTTTCAAGTCAGTGAACATTTATTGAGTGTATTTAGTTAAATATTATGTTAGAGTTGTAGAATATAAATTAGTAAATAATAACATATGCATATAAGGTATGTGTAGTGAGAAAACAGAAATAAATGAAAATGTTTTGAGGAATAGGAAAGTGAACATGAAATCTAGGAATTCAGTAAGTTCATAGGTCTCAAATATAGCTATGTTTCTCAGAGTTGGAGAATCTTGGATATGAGGGGAAAGATAATTATAGAGTGAAGAAGTAATGTGTCAAAAATCATTGTGTGAGTAATTTTTGGTTATGCTTAATTTCTAAATTATAAAATTATTTTATGATCATGTTTTATTTAGAGACACTTTCTTCATGTTCATGTGGTAGGGTTTTTAAAAATTTTTGTAACATCATTCATGCACTGAATTAAAAATTTTATGCAATGTCTATTAAATTTCAGGTTCTACGTAAATAATTAAGTCAATTGTTGATCCCTTGTTGACAGTGTATTACACTTTCTTTTTGTACACTGACTGTTCTAATAGTTTGACTAATTTAGTTACTTGGCCTTATGTGGCTATAACAATAAAACAAAAATGTTTTCCTAGGACATGAAAACATGAACTTCAGATTTTTGTAGCTCTCTCATACTTTTTTACCTTTCTTTATTTCATATAGTACTCCTGGTATTTTGCTAAGATCTCAAGGGACTTACTAAGTTTATGTCCCTATTATTTGTGTGCTATTTAATACTCTAGCGCCTTCCTATGTTTGATATTTTTTCAAGTTACATTTAAAAAGGGGCGCACAGTAAATTCCCAACCTACCTCTAGATTGTCAGGAAAATTCTACAATGTATTGGCATTTGCTTCTGCTGTGCCCAGCAGTGTCTTGGTTAACAAACCACTGAATATTTTCTTAGCATAGCACAATTTATTTATTAATGACTAGGAATAGAATTAGTCTAAACTATGTATTAATGTGGCACAAATCCATCCTTACCCCTTTTATTTCACTCTCAAAACTCTTCCCTTTTAATTTCTGTATGGGCTCAGTTTGAATTCCATTGGCATCCTATGCCTTTATTTAGCCAACCCACATGTACTCGTCCCCCTACCTTGCACATCCTTGTCTAGGCACATATGCACTTCAAACCCATGCACATATGCACAGGAACACACACACCACCCTCATGCACGCAGGCATATACTCACTCAGTCATTTATGCTTAAGCGCAGTGTTCCTGTTAAACTCAAGCACAGGGTAAGTGGGGAGGCAAAATTGCTCCTGTAACTACTACTTCCACTTTATTTTTTTAAAAGTCAGATTTCTTATTGATGTTTGATTTCTAGAGGCTGTGTGTATTTGAGCACATCATTTACTTTTGATTTATAGAAAGTTGGTGCAGGTTGTTCGATAGGAGATATAAAAAAATTTTATGTTCAATAATTATGTATTGTAGTGATTGACTGCGGACACCCTGGCGTTCCCCCTAATGCCGTCCTCTCTGGTGAGAAGTACACCTTTGGGTCCACTGTTCACTATTCCTGCACAGGAAGGCGTGCCCTTCTGGGCCATTCATCAAGGACTTGCCAATTAAATGGCCATTGGAGTGGATCACAACCTCATTGCTCAGGTACCACTTGGAAAATTGAACAATGTCTGTTGAAATGTACATTATTAATGTTATTATTGGAAATATATGGAGAAAAGAAATAAAATACTTATTTTGTAAAAATTTTAGAGAGGCTATAACATTATTTATACATTTATTGGAATGCTTCTTAAAGTAATATAAATTCAGAGCATAAGCTAGTACTAATCTTGTAGATGGTAAATTACAGATACATGTTGTGTACTGTATTGTGGCTAATGTTAAGAATTAAATGGTTTTAGAATGCTTCTCTGTAAAGTGCTTATGTTCATTAAAATGGTGATACCAAGTACAATTTTCCCTGGAAGGCAACCTTATTTCAGTGATTTTCTGTTAAAATTCATGTCTATTAAACTTTCTAAACAATTGATTGTTCAATAGCGTATATTAAAATTAAGGCTTAAATGTTTTAAATTAAACTAAGTCAATTTTTTGAAAGATATTTGTGTTTTCTAACTTTGTTATTAATAGACAACCTATAACTTCTAAGTCTCTATAACCCCGCAGCTCTGTTACTAATATTTTAGAATAAGTGAATATTAAGGCTATTTGTATTCAATAATTTGTTAGTACAGTGAGTATATGATAAATCTTTTTGATCTGTTTAGTTTTTTAAAAATGTTATTTAAGTTTTAGATCTGTGATATCTCCCTATTTGATACTGTCTATTCTATTTATTTTGGTCATTAACCAGATATAGATGCTTATTTTTCTGTCCATGTTTTTATTTACATATTGTCCATTATTTTTATGTTATTTTATATCTGTAGAAAGCATGGTGAACACTTAGGAGGGGTTGTTTTACAATGTTTTCCCTTTAGGAATAAAAGTTGTTAAATGGTTACTTATTTCAGAATCTCCTTATAACTAGTGGTTAATCTCTACGAAGTCACTTTATGGGACTTCAACTTTAATCGATAGGCCTAAAAAAAGTTAAATAACTGATTATACATAAAATCACAGAAATTTACACACATATATTCTAATGTATTCGGGAACTGGTACTGAATTCCAAAAAAAGAAATTGTACGTATATATCTAAAAGTGGCACATGTATCTTAAAGTTTGTGTGGTTGTTAATATTACATCTCATGAAAATGAGAAACTGTAAATAAGAATTCCAACTACCGAGGGCATGTCCAAAAAAGGTGTGTAAATAGTAGGAAAGCATTTTCAATACTTACATATTCCCCTTTCTCTCTTTTCCTCTTTCTCTCTTTCTTAATATATATTAATACTCTGGCAACTTTGATTTAAAATATTTAAGAAATGATAAAGGACTAAGTAAATTCTTAACAGTAAAAAGGGTGAGCACCTAATTATGAACAAACTCTTTATTAGTAAGTTAAGTCAGAGTTTTTAATCTTTGATTATTTACAATTTATTTTTATATTTCATGTATGAGAAGGATACAGTTCATTTTTCTTGGACAGTGATCATTGATAGAGAAAATTAGGGGGTGAAATTTTAGTTTACCAGAAATACTGTATTGTAATACTTACATTTTCTGGCACATTGCTGTTCCAATTTAACAACAACTATTTCATTAATTAGAAAATTCAGAGAAGGAAAAATGCAAATTACCAAATCCAGTGTTTTTTTAAATTTTTGTTTTGTAAACTCATTGTCATATAAGCCCATAGTGCTGTCATTTATACATTTTCCAATAACTTGGTTATTAACCATGTCTTGGAAACACTAACAAGATGGCCTTAACTTATTTAATAGGTCCAAATATCATTGATAAGAAAGAGAAATCATACTCTGAAATGACTTTCCTTTTCATTTAGGCTTTTTTTATGGCTACATGGGAAATATGAATTATGATTTTACCCAATCAACTTAATGCTAAAAACAACATGCACAAAAACAATGTGTATAAGAACATTGAACTAAATTATGAACATAGTAAAGGCTTATTGAAATAAATTAACTTGCACTGTACTGAATTGCAGGTGATGCTACTGGTACATGTGGGGATCCAGGTACCCCTGGTCATGGTTCCAGACAGGAAAGTGATTTCAGAACCCAAAGTTCTGTACGTTTTGCTTGTGATACTGGTTACATCCTTCATGGCTCAGAAGAAAGAACATGTTTAGCCAATGGCAGCTGGACAGGAAGGCAGCCAGAATGCAAAGGTAAGCTCAAGCAGAAATTAATGTATCAAAATTGCTGGAATTTAATGTGTATCCAAATTCAAGTTATTAGTACTAGTGAAATTCTTCTTACCTGTTTTTTTTTTTCCCGCTCTCAAACATGGCATAAAAGCAACAGTATTCCAGTTTTACTGACAGTATTCTATATATGATAGGTATTAATTATAAAAAATATCTCCCATGAGTCATTTGTATACAAACATTGTTCACATTTTAGCAAACATCTGGATTAGAAACGTTTAAAATATGTGTTAAAAAGGTTTATTTTTTCCTCTTTATCACAGTGTTCTATTGTAGACACTGTCGGGGGAAAATAGGTTGTTCTCACATCAACATTACCTCAAGGTGTGTTTTAGCTTTTAGGTTTGTCGAAATAGGAACATATATAAAGATGCTTACATGTAAATGATATTTTTATTTATAGATTACATTACTTGTAACTAGAATTTTTAAAAATTTGGATGTTTGAGTAAAATTGTTAATTGTTCTGACTCAGAGTTAACATATGTAAATATTTACAAGATTGACTAGAAAATGAAATATTGCTGCAACATTATATAATTTGAATTGTTCCTTTTGCGATGATGTTAGTGCAAAAACTAAATTTAGAAAGATATTTTTGAAAGTTACTTCATATTGTATCAAATGTATTGATTTTATAAATATGAAATAATTCCCAAAATATTTTTGGCAGATTTTTGATCGATTATATTTCAGAAACTTTATGTGTTTAAAATTAGAATCTATATTCTAGAAAATATAGCTACTTTTTATTAAGTACCAAATGCAGTGACCTTAATTTAGAGAGCATTACAACTCAGTTGCAATCATAGGGAAAGGAGTGAACAAATGTTGAGCAAAAGACGGTAAGACTTAACTATTTGACTTATTACTCACACTTCGCAGAAGTGAAGTCTCTAACGATATCAGATGTTAATGTGGGTGATATCTAAGTCAGCCCTTTTGTTCAGCTGAACTGCAAAATAGTTTTTAGATGAAATACAACCTGGTGCTGACTCTGTTTTATTCGCATGCACTGTACAGAGAAAAAAGAACAAGAAGTTGTAGAAAATATAACAGAATTAATATTTTTCTCATAAAAGGAGCTTATATAAATCATTTAGAAAAACAGATTCTAGTAGATGAATGGACAAAGAAAATGAACAAAAAATACAGGGAACAAATTTCAGAGGCAAAGTCTCTGCTGCTTCTCTTCACTGTGTCCACAGAGCTTTCAGCTCTCACTCTTGGTATGGGGTGCACGTACCTCCTCTTTTTTAAAGTTAATTTACTTGTGTTTAATTCAAATAATACTCTGGATAATAAAACGTGAGTATTAATGTGAAAGAATACCAAACAAGAGAACAGAAGTGAAAGTGTGATTTGTCCATATCTGTAAAGTTCTTAATTTTTATTGTTGAAAAAAATTGACTGAACCGGGTCTCTATTTCAAAATGCAAATTATGTAACATTTTATTCATTTTGTTAACTTAATTTTTATTGCTGACACTATTGCATAAATCCCCATTTCCCCCCATTTGCCTTCCCCCACCCAGCCCCTGCCAACCCTTTCTTCCGGCCATCGCCACATTGGTGTCTTTGTCCGCTCTACATATATGTTCTTAGACTAATCCAAACAAGGACAAGACTTTTCAAATCCCTCTTGAACTATGTCAAGACTATGGATCATGAGATGTAAATACATATGACCAGATTGTTATTTTAGGCACGTACTAATGAATAGAGGCGGATAATTACTCTATACAACAGATGTAAAAATTTTTAATATACCTACAGTTTTATCTTGTAATTGTATAAAGCTTGTAAGTCTTCTTTCTCTAACATACACATACAGAAACACACAGCACCACTTTAAAGGATAGGCAAAATCAAATATTTATAATGCAGTAACTGACAGATGGTATTGTATTTTTGGAAACTATAATTACACTGTATATTCATAAAAATAACTTAAATTCTTGTGTTGCAACAAAATTTAGTATTACATTTGACATGGGCTTGCTTTCAGGATATTTCTAAAAAAACATTGTGGCATCGATGACAGATAGTTAAACACAGTACAGAGTGGTAATTCATATAAGGCATTGTGTTTGTGACTGCTGTTTATGCTATGTTAAAAACTTAATAAAAGCCATTTCAGAACTTATATACTTATATAAATAAAAATATACATGGATACATAAAATATTTAAATTGCTTATTTTATATCTGTCCTCTTGAAGTATAATTATAATAAATCTCTGTTGCATCTCGTTGTCACATATCTTTCCGTTTTACATTAGTTGCTTTTAGGCAGGGACTCTTATAATAGTTCCTTGAAAGATTCCGTGGTACCCAAAGGCAATACTCTTTAGTAATTACTTTACTTTGTAAAGTTTTTACCATAACTATTAACAAAAAAAAACTTAAAAAAAATAGCTGTTGTATGATTTGTAGTCTAGTAATTAAAGTAATAAAATCAATGTAAATTCATCTTGAATTTTATCCACTTGTAAAACATAATTTAATGTTTATTTTAGAGGATTTTATAGCTCCTTTGGATAATTTAAAACAAAAATTCAGTCATTAACATTTTGTGAAGGATTTTTAATTACATCATTTTATATAACTCTATTTTTTTTTTTATAGCTGTACAATGTGGTAACCCAGGAACAACAGCCAATGGAAAAGTTTTTCGAATTGATGGCACCACATTTTCTAGTTCGATAATTTACTCCTGTATGGAGGGCTATATCCTGTCTGGACCTTCAGTTAGACAGTGCACAGCCAATGGAACGTGGTCTGGCACTTTGCCTAACTGTACAAGTATGTTTCTTCTTAATATTTTTCAATATCACTAGTACATGAAAATAATTTGTGTATATTCATGTATATATGCACATTATAATTAATCAAACCATGCAAGGTTTTGAGTATTTGTATTGTCTTTCAGATTAAAAAATGATGGCATTATGGGTAGAGTTTATACTAGTGACTTTAAGAATCAGTTGGCAAAGAGAGATCATAAAAAAATCAGTGCTGTTACTTGAAGTTTAACGATATTTTAAGAATAAAGATGAAGTATCAGCTATAATCAAAGTTACTACAAAGAACGCAATTTTATTTTGCCAGTCTAACACATATCAATAACTGAGTTCTTTGTTTAAAAAGCATTCTGATTATTGTTGCATCCCATCATAAGGAGTCCTAGTAGCTGATTTACCCTCTTGATATTTTCCAAAAAAATATGGTATTTTAGAGAGTCTGTATTATAATAAAATTATTCACTTGAAGAAATTTTTTAAAATATATTTAAAATTCCTATTTATATACTAATGCTTATGTATGGAAAAAGATAGAATTTATTGAAGCAGCAATAATACATCTATTGGAAAATCATGGTTACTTATATTTATTTAAAAGAGCTTCAGTGGCATTATGTATATCATGGGATTTATTTTTTTTTAAAAAGGGCTATTCAGGATGTTTTCAGAGACTCTAGGAGTCATGAGAAATTGGTAAGCCTCCACAGTGAAAGGGACCCTGGGGAGACAGAATGGGGTGCCTTGTGTATTGCAGTTTGGACAGGTTACATCTACTTTTGCTGTTGAGGCTTCAAAGAAAAGTTGGTCAGTTTGTGAATAACAATATGAATAGGCTTAGGTAAAATTTGTAAATAAGGAACATGTTGCTTCCAGGACCTAAAAAGGTGTTGGGCTTTTTTAACGTGTGGTGCTAAGAAGGCCAACAGTTGCTTTTGACAGCGAGAGCAGCTATTGGCTGATCTAGTAGCACCCAGAAATTTAAGTGGGAATCCAGACCTTATTCTATGTGTGAGCCAAGGATCCACCTCCCTCCTTTTCTTTGTGAGCGTGTGTATACCCTGAATGAGTGGCTCGAATAAATCTGCTCAGAGGAGGATGACATCAAGGTAATGCCATGTCATACCTGTGATTTTGGAGAAAACCGGTTGTAGTGAGTACCCTGCCTGCACAATTGTGTGTGTTGGCAGGGCTACTGAGGTGCTCCGTGTGTGCAGTGTTTCTCAAAGGCAAAGGCAGACTGTGCCTAAGAGGCTGTTGAAATAAGCACTGAATAGGACATAATGGCCAAATCTATAATATAATAGCAAAATATTTTCTACTTGTTGATCCCAGTCAGTGACAAGTAATGTTTCTGGCCCTGTGTCAGCACCAAATGTTGTCACATCCATCTTCTGGTAGTTCTTTACCTCACCTTAGGCAGTTTTCTCGTAGGCTGCGCGGTATTCTGCTGAACAAACGAGTGCTCTCCTTAGATCTTCACAGACCTCTTTCTGTCCATGTCCTCTCTGGCACCATCTCAGAAACTCTATTCATTCCCTCCTGACTCTCAGGTCCATCTTTTCAATTAAGGGAGCTGGCTGGGCTCTGCGTGGGGTCCTCCTGGTGCCGCAGCCTGGAAACTCTCCATGCAGTAGGATGTGGCTGTTTTTTGACTCATCTCATTTGTTTCCTTTCGCTCAAGGATCATTGTGCTTTGAAGCCTTTTGAAACTTTTTTTTTTTTTTTAATTTTGTTGTTGGTTTTGATTTGTATGTTTTGTTTTAATATTGTGTCCCAATTTTTTTTTTTGGTTGTTTCAAAAGGGGAATAAAGTCTTGTTTATTTCTCCATCTTGAAGAAAAAAATTCCCCTACATACTTTGAAAATGTCTCAATTTTGCAAGACTGAACAATTTAACAATTAACAAATAAGCTTTACTATTTCTTACTACACCAACCCATCTGAACCTTAAAATTCTTACTAGTGCCATTTAACTATCCCCTCAATTGATGTACATTTGACAAAACCCTTTCTCATATCCCTTTTAGCTAAAAGTGATTTCTCTATACCATGTAACTCTTTTAACAATTACCTGTAGGCTAACCTGTAAATTTTGTAGGGTATTAGTAACCAGGTCTGTTTGTCTTACACCTCCTCTAGGGTGCAATGCATCATGTGACACATTAGAGTGGCTCAGTAGATAGTTGTTGACTGACTCAAGTGTTTCATATGAATTTTACTTTAGCTATTAGTATACATAACCTATTATTTCACTCCATTTTAAAGTAGTTGCAGAAAAGGCTTGTAATATTATACATAACATAGCACATGGTTTCTAGTAGATTGTATATTTTTAAAATATAGTTAATGGAAAGATTGAAATAATGAGCATATTCTGAGTGAAAGAAATCTGCTGAATAGCACATCCTTTTTTTCACGATATGAATAGCAATTTTATTTCATCATGCATAAATACCTAAGTATTGTATTTAAGATATTTTCCAAGTTTAGTAAGATAAACAAATAAGCATATCTCAATTCTTGGATTGAAAATTACATTAATGCATTAATTTTTTAAATTAAATGGTCTTCACTTTTCCTTAGGAGTTGTAAGTCAAGTTAAAAATCACTCAACTCAAGAAAGACCAAGTACAAATTATATATCAAAAATATAAAGTCCCTTTTTTATGTTGTGTCCAGTAAGGTATTTCAAGCATCAGCTTTTAAATGATGAATTACTATTAAACTAAAAACTGAAAATGTGTAACAGTTGATTTTATAGGTTAAAAAAAAGAGGAAGTGCTAATTCCCTAGGAGCAGCTCCCCAAATCAAAAGGAAACACAGAAGTATACCCAGGAAGAAAACAAAGGGTAAAATTTCAGTAGCAGTTAAAATAGACTAAACTGCCCTGGCCAGTGTGGCTCAACTGGCTGGACCATTGTCCCATAAACCAAAAGGTCGCAGATTCGCTTCTCAGTCAGAGCACATGCCTAGGTCTGCTTGGGGCATGCGCAAGAAACAACTGAAGGGTGTTTCTCTCTCTCATTGCTATTTCTTCTCACCCTCCCTCCTTTCCCTCCTCTAAAGTCAATAACCATGTCCTCAAGTGAGGATAAAAATAAATAAATAAAATAAAATAGATGAAACTTCTGTAGTTAAAGAATCTGATATACTGCAAATGCTTATATATGGTGATCAAACTGAATTAGAACCAATGTTTCAGATTCCTTCTCATTAATTTGCAGTGGAAATTAATGTAGATATATGATTGATAGAATTCATGTGATTTTTGCAGCTGGAAGAGATGGTGCTAAAGACTCACTTGTGTAGATAAGAAAACTGAGGCACCAAATCATTTCATTGACTCACTGATACTGCTAAACAGAAATGGATTGAATTTTCCATTCAATTTTAGTATTTTCTATACATACCAGAAAGGTTAAGTTCAAATAAAAAATTAACTTAACTAAATTTTTATTTTAATTTAATTTCCTTTGGTATGCACTATTTTTTTCTGGTATCTATGTGCAAGGACTTAAATATAATTTGAAGTAAATTAATTATGAAAAAATTAAAATGCCTGAACTAAAGTTCCAAATCAAAGCCCTGACAGCAATTTTTGGAGAACCTACCAAAAAAAAAACCCCCAAAACAAACTTCCCTTTTTTATTGAAAGTGTAACCAATTTTACTAGTAAAGAATAATATCTGTCATAATAGTATTTACTATTTGTTAGGATTTGTGCTAAGTGCTTTACATATATTCTTTCACTTATTTCTAATAATAAATCTATGAAGTATATACTATGGTATTTTCTAATTCACACTTGAATAAATGGTATCTTATAAAGAAAACAGAGCTTTCTTTCTGGTGGAAACACAGCTAATTTAGATAGGATCTAAGGTTTTAAACCCAAGGTTATTTGACTTGAGACACAATGTTCTCAAGTTCATTGCATTTTTTCCTTTTGTATTTTTCTCCATTTTGTTTCCTTGCTTTATCTACTATCATTATTACAATAGTCAAGTATATCTGACATGATATAAAATAGACATTGCTTATTATGCATATGGAAGTGTTTTGTTAATTTGTATCAATTCCTCTAAATTTTTCAGTTTCTCTACATTTACCAGTTTAAGTTCTGCAATGGTACATCATTTCTTATTGAACTGACCACTTGTAAAATTTGTTTTTGCTAAACAATCCTTTCTGCTTAAAATCACAACATACTCTCTCTGTCTTTAGTAATTATGTTGCTTGTCTCAAGGTGAAATGTCCCACATACAGTGCAAATATATGTCAATAATAAATCTGAAAATCTTGCAAGAGATGAAATATTTTAATGTAATAAGTCAAAGGAAATGAACCAAATACTGTTGAATCAAATACATAATTATTAGCAAGGGGGACCTGCTAAAATTAGAACAATATCAGTGGAAAGACAGGAAATCAACAAGACTGTTGATAATATAGATGTTTCCCTATAGGCTGATTTGAATGTTAAAGAATTAATAGAGACCCTTGAAGAAATTAATAAAGTCATTGAAATATAGCTAACTAAATTACACTTTACAATGGTGTAGTAAAAGTGAAATATAAATTAATTTAATTTGGATTTTTCCACTTAAAAAAATTAAAATGTGGACACTTGAAATATTTCTTCCTGGACTAGTTGTCCTTAGGCAAGTATCAATAGTTTCTTCCTACATAGTGATAAATATTGGAGAAGTGATCCAATAATGTTATTTTTAATGTATAACAATATATTTTTAATCTATAAATACAATTAAAATGAAATAGAGACCTGTGGGGATATAATGTAATTGGACTACTTATAGCTTCCAGTTAATAAAAAAAAATCATTTATACAAAACTTTGGGCACTATGCTGGGAACTGAGAATAAAGAGTTCAGTAAGTAAAGCCTCTGATCTCTAATATTTCATAGGCTAATGAAGTAGCTTTGAGGTTACAAGCATTTTTGCCCTTTGAGAATTCCCCTCCATGGTGATTTGAAAATACGCCTTTTATTTGCCTAAATGCCCAGCAACAACATGCACATACACAGACACACCACAACCATCACGCGCTCTCCTCTGTTCTTGAAAAATCCCAGTCCCATCACATGTATAAATGTGTTATCTGTGACTTGCTTTGCCAGTTTTAATAATTTTTTGAAACATTTTTGGAAGAAACATTATTTAACCATAATGATAATTCCCTTATGTTCCCCTGGCCCTCATATCTAGCCATAGTAAAGATGTTGGTAGAAGTGTAAAATTTTCCTCACATAAATTCTACCTTCTAATATTTAACCAGCTTGAGATTATAATTGAGTTGGAAATGCCCCATTTAATTGATCGTTCTCTAAAATTATGTTTCACAGACAGGAACTCTTCACTTCTCTCTTTTTAAAAAATTTTCTTATTTACTTTTAGAGAGAGGGAAAAGGAGGGAGAAAGAGAGGGAGAGAAACAGCAGTGTGTAGTTGCCTCTTGCATGCCCCCAACTGGGGATCTGGCCTGCAACCCAGGCATGTGCCCTGACTGGGAATCAAACTGGTGACTCTTTGGTTTGCAGGCCAGCACTCAATCCACTGAGCTACACCAGCCAGGGCTCTTCATTTCTCTTTACATCCATCTTTCTGCAACTCCAAAAAGGTCCTTATCAAGCTCATCACCAGTGCTGGAGTGTAAATCTTCCTCCAAATATTCTCATGGGTGGGTAAAAGCATATATCTTGAGATTAAGGTCACGTGTTTAAATATCATGCATTCTTAGGCAGAGGAATTATAAATGTTAAGAAACATTTACAGGACTAAACCAAACTTGAAGGGAAAGGTGTTTGCCATGATACCAGGAAGCCCATAACAGTAATCTAATTATAAAATTTGTTTAAGTTCTCTGAAATTGATGTTCATACAGAAAGAAAAGATTTAAAAAGTAAGCACAGGTAAATATTCAAAAATACTACTTTGTTGTTATTGTTTTTTGTTTTCATTCTTTCTTTTTATTTCATCAGCACAAAAACCCCTCAGGGGGTGGGTGGGTGGGTGTGTGTGTGTGTGTGTGTGTGGCACAGGACTTTTACCTTTTGCTATCTAATGGGTTGAGCCACCTCCAGTACCCTGAGAACACAGTGCTCATAGTATTTTTGGAAAAGGATACAATCTGCACCAGGACAGAGTTTGCCAGGTAGAGTAAGACTTGGCTTTTGGGTCTAAAAAGAGATTATGTCCCTCTATTTGTTGGATTTTTTTTTTAATCTACTAGAAGTTCTTCCAACATGATCAATGCCCTGCCTCCAACAGGGCTTGCTATTTGGATCAGGGACAGCATTCTTTATCAGACCCAGTCATAAATGAATCTAGGGCTTTTTGTTCCAAAGGACCAGGACAGAAGCGGTCCTCACCATACCTTTGCTACCAACTCAAGAATCCTCAAAATGTTTTTGTTAGTTGTTTTATTTTTGTAAAGATGTGTCAGGGCAATGGGACTAGTCTCACACAAGAGAAAGCTGGGGGCTATACCAGCATGAAACTGGGTAAAGTGAGGCTTAAAAAGTCATCTAAATCTCCTCAGGGAGAGAGAACTATGGCTAAATGCAGTGGTTCTTAAATGGGAGGTTTTGCTTCCCAAGAGGCATTTGATAATGTCTGGGGTTATTTTTGGCTGTCACAGTGCCGGTGAGTGGAGTGTGCTAACAGTATCTAGCAGGTGGGGGTTGGTGCTAAACGCCTTCAGTGCATAAAGAAGCCTCACACAATCAAGAATTAATTTGTCCCAAATGTCAATAGTGCCAAGTTAAGACAAAGAAAATGTACCTTACTGAGTTCTAAAAAGAAAACAAACAGTTGAATTGAGACATCATGTAAAATTAAAAGTGTTATCAGAAAAACGGTTGGACCTCCTTTCTGGAACTTTATTTTGCTGTGGTCCAGGCTTGAAACCTGGCAAAGTAAATATGTGAGGATACCTGGGCAAGCATGTATATTGCTACATTGTCTCTAATAGGAAAACAATGGGATAACTCAAACCCCAGGGGTTTGGTTTCCTGAATTACATTGCATGTATATCCATATGAGAGAATATTACATGATTAAAAATGTTACATGGATCTATGTGTATTTACATATAAAAATATCTGTTAGATATTGAGTAAAAAATAAATTGTATTATAAAAGTGTGAGTAGTTTTTATTTTATTTAAATATGCACATTTTATAATGATCATTTAAGAAGCTGTTTTGAAGTGGCATAAACTAAAATTACCACAGTTATGTTTTATTTTTAGCACAGAAGTTATCTGCTTCAATTTATCATAAATGATGTCAAATGAGTGACAATTACATGATAAAATCTAATGAGAAAACCTCCCATAAAAACAAATCCGAATCTTTAAAAGAATGTATGTGTTTTTGTGAATCTGAGTTGTTTCATCATTCCTTACACACTCATTCACTAACTTATTCTTTAAACAAGTATTTACTTTATATCTTATGATGTACTAGACTAGGGTCTGAGAATGCAGCAGTGTAGCAAAGAGACAAAATACCTGTCTTCCTAGAGTTTGTTGGTATGTGTGTGTCTGTATGTGTGCTTATGTTTGTATGCTAAGTGCCATGTCCTTAGGGATTTCAGTGACTTTAGGAAAGATTTTCTTCCAATAAGCCACAGCACCCTGTTGTCAGTACTGATGTCTCTGAATTTTAAGGTAAAGCTCTAAAGAGCTACTATTCTAAAGTTTTGCTCGAAAAGACCAAAAGCCTCTTTTTGTTGTTGAAAACAAGCTGGTGGTGAATGAATTGACTCGTGGAGCAGGTGCTGTTTTAAAAGACCGTTGCTATTGGAAACTGCCTATTTCACTGGTCTTTGCTTCATTAGAAAGTCACCAAACACATCCTTCTGAAGCTGTTTTTGTCCAGTGTTCCATTCATGAGCTGCCACACTATGCAGAACTCTTTCTCAGTGTCTCTGCAGAATAAACCCTCTGTCCTGTCTTTGATAGATGCATCTCAGCTCATGTGCCTTTCCACCCGGTTGGCTGTTCTTTCTTGCCAGGCTTCTAATTCAGTCTGTAAAGCGCTGCCCCCAAAATAGCAGTTTGTGGGTGTTCTCTTTAATTTTCCTCTTCTTAATTGGAATTTGGTTAAAAATATAAAATAACATAAGGTAACATAAAATGAAATAAACTGAAGGCTTATTATACTCACTTTCATAAATTTTGAAAACTGTAAAAGAAGGGCATATTTTTAGTAAATGAGCAGGATTTGATTTCCTATTCAGCTTGGTTGTATAATTTTAAAAATCTTCTCATCAATAATTAAAAGAACAAAAATTATTTTATATGCAAGATTGTTATTAGGAGTCCAATAGAAACAAACACTCAGAGTGTGATTTCAGCAAACTTGTCTCCAGAGCTTCGAGGATTAGCAGATGGCGTGCCATGAATACTGTTCTTAATTTATTTGCCATTATTCATGGTCCTAAAACTTCTTAGACTCAATAGATTAGAATAATATGAAAAGAAATGGTAAGATCATAATTTTTAATGTTAAGTTAAATACAATGTAATTGAAGTACTGTTAAGGTCTTCCATGACTTAATATCTATTTGTAGTCTTTAACCCTAGTAACTTCAAATTTCTAGGAAGAATTATTTAAAAATAAAAATCAGGGAATATAACCCAGATTCACTTGGTATAATTATTTGCCCTTTTATAAACAAAAAGTTTCAAAAGGCAAAAATAAATTAAAAAATAAATAAATAAATAAATAAATAAAAGGCAAGCTTGCCATTGTTGCTTTTTTTTAATATCCAGAAAAATAAAATGTAACCTTTTTTTCTGTTAGCAGCAAGAAAGCGTTCAGCTAATTCATTGCCCAAATAATGTTTAAATCATGTGCTCAAAACAGCAAGTGCTCTGGTGGTTTATGTATAATCTCTGTTGTGCCTTATTCTTAAACATCATATTAGGATTACTTTTTTTTTAATTGTCTATATTGCATTAGGTGTTTTTTAAAGCTATTGGGCAGCATCACAAGTGATAATATATTTAGTCAGAGCCAGCCTTAAGGAACAAGTGCTGCTGGTAGAACCTCATGTTCAAAGGGTCCTACGCTTAGGGTTTAATGCTCTGTGATTACTGTCTCAGAAGACTCAATGATTTTATCTTCGCATGTGTGTTTTGTAATGAAGCCGACTGGGAAAGCGGAGCATGTGATGAGGGTTTAGAGCCTCTGCTCACGTGCAGTAAGCCCCTCTGCCTCCCTCTCTTGCTAGAATGGGTTATAGGTCTTTGCCCCCACCACCTGGCACCCCTGTCCCTGCCTGGCCTCCCTATTCACACCCCTGCTTCAGGACCACTGATGCTTGCTGCTCAGCTCCTCCATCCTGTTCTCCACAGAGGAAGGCTCACATTGCATCTTTGTTCTCCATCCTGTTTGCAGGGTCTGGGTACAAGCAGGGACAGTCAGAATTTGGTGTATTCATGGAGCCTTGGTGCAGAGTGGGTAGCACCTCTCTCTGCCCTGGGCCAGCTGTGCCAAGGCACCCTTAGCAAGTACTTGAAAGAAGCGACGGAAGACCCACGGACTCGGACAACAGAGTGGGAATTGACTGTGGGAGCAGGGGTGGAGTGGGATGGGGGGGAGGAGGGTAAAGGGGGAAAAATCAAGACAACTGTAATGGAATAAACATGATTTAAAAATATAAATTATATAAATAAATAAAGAGGCCTTGACAGAAGCCCTTCACTGGCGCCCAATCCAGGGAGCAAGCGCATTCCAGAGTAGTTCTTATTTTTCTGGGTTATTCTTTCACTTGGGTTGGCAATGAGTTGTTAGAAATGGGAAATTTTTCTCTCTGCCCCTAGCTGTAGCATTTTTTTTTGTAACTGAGCCTTACAAATTATGTATCCCACTCTGTACATGATAAATTCACACTTTAGAGTTTATTCATTGTTTTCTTTATTCAATAAAAATTATCTTTGCATCTAGCATTGTTTTGATTAAAAACTATTATAATATCGAGTTGAGTAACACCATGCAGAAAATATTTTCTTAGTCCAACAAGCCTGATTGATTAGAAACTTCAGTAGCCATGTATAAAAATACAGGTTTTAAATTTTATACTAGAAGTCTTGATTCTCTGGATGGCTTAGTCATGATCATGTTAATGCATGTTAAAACTGGTTACCATGCCAGAGTTTCCTACCACATAATGGCATAATAACCTAGACTTTTCAAGGTCTAAATGACAATATCTGAACTATACATATAGAATCCATAATAAGCATACCTGATCACCATCAGGAGTTGCTAGTATGTGGTTTAAATATGCTTGTCTTTTATGATTAAAAATGAACATGATAACTAATTTTCCCTACTTACATATCAAGTATGCCATATGCTTAGTACTCTTCTCTATTAAATATATGCCACATTAACCATCTGCTCCTATAATTCAATATTGATAGTAATCAGTTGTGGAGACCCAGGTATACCTGCCAATGGACTGAGATATGGAGATGATTATGTGGTTGGACAAAATGTTTCGTACATGTGCCAGCCCGGCTATACAATGGAATTGAATGGCTCCAGGGTCAGGACTTGTACAACGAATGGCACATGGAGTGGAGTAATGCCAACCTGCAGAGGTATGATTTCTTCATTACTTCTAAGTGACAATGACCACATAGTTCCATTTTTAATATGCAACTTAAAAGTGCATTTAAATAGTGTTTTATGCATGGTTTCACTTTTTTAAAATGGAAAAATGGTTGCTTCAGTTTTTATTTTTAAACCATATAGAAAATAATATATGATTAAAACATATTTCAACAAAAATGTTTTATCTTACTGTGAGTAGTGACAATGAACTTTAGTGAAAGAAAAACAAAAATATCATGCACTCTGATATGTGAACACCACCCTCATTTATACTGATGGATGAATATTTAATAGGAATATAGCTTTAATGATTTAGAATAGCAATTCAACCTTTTTCATATCATGACACACATAATTTAATTACTAAACCTCTGTGACACACCAAAAATATATATTTTTTGCCAGTTGACAAAAAAAGGTATAATTTTGATTTGCAAAATAAGTGGTAATAATAATCATAGTAATTACCTACTTTTTTGCTCCAGAGTAAGTTTTTAAAAAATCTGGTGCCTATACTTGTATATATGGATTTCTAGTACCAAGAATTAACCAATCAGGTGCAACCTTATTATGAAATATGTCCAATAAGATGCAACTGTATTATATGACCTATGTATTTATGTTTCAAGACAGGGCATTCAAACTGGACAGCTATTGTTGTGTTGGCTGTTGTCATTTTTTTTTTTAACTTGACAATCTGAGAGAAAAGAGGTCAGTGCCCCTGACTGAATAGTCATGTATTGCATGTTTTAAAAATTCTTGTGGCATACCCATCGAAAATCACTGTAAGAATTTTAATTTGATGATTCATTTGGGTCAGGCAATACATGGATAGGGAGAAAAACTTTCAGTAGTTTGAAAACAGTCAACCTGAAATATAAAACTCTAATTTTCCTTAAAGAAAAGGAGAAACTATTTAAAGAATGCAATCTAGAATTAACCTTTTAGTCAATATAGAGATAGATTTGCTACCTTATGCTATTTATTTTTCCACTGGAAATATTTTCATACTTTTTGCCAGTTTTTCAATTGATTACTTGTGGAATAGTGGAATTGCAATGTCACATAATTTCTATTGTATAATAATACTATTGATTTTTTTAATAATTGAGATTTCTCATTCAGGTGTCTCTCTATATAAATTGACAGGTTCATATCTCCCTGACTTCTAACAAAAAACCTAACACAAAAAATTCTGATGTGTGTTTTTCTTATTGATTTCACCGTTTCTGAATCAGATCACTGTAACTAGTACATGGAGATATGTGAACAGACATTGTATATTTTAGAAGTCCTTTCATACACAATTAAATGAGTCTGATAATGACAATGTCCTACAACTCCAAAAATTATTCAGATATGTTGCTACTCATATAATTGTTCCTCAGTTTTAGACTTTTATAGTAGGTATCCTTTGTTTTCCCCTCATCTCTGTCACCTCAGCCAAACTATCTCTGTTTGGGACATCTTAAAATAATTTTTTAAATGAATGTTGAAAAATCAAATAATACACTTAAATATTCCACATTAAATTTTAATATATGAATCTAAGTGGATAATAGAACCAATTTGGATATTTTAATGAGGTACATGATTTGTATTTTCAAAAATACATAATTACTACCAAATTCCTTGCTATAATACTGACTATATGTGTAGCCTAACAACCCAGCTCTTTAGTCTGTCTAAAGGTCATAGAAAAAGAATATAAAACCAATAATTTATCACTTATGTTACTGGGTAGAAAATTACCCTCTCTTTGCCTTCCCTAAGATGTCAGGCAGTTTGTTTTGTAAGAGAATCTCTCTACCAGTAGCCATGATGTTGCCAAGAAGTAGTTGTATTCTAGAGGGACTAATTCCAGGGATGTTTCAGGAATACTACCAGGAGAATAAAACAGGTCACGTCATATAGTCCTACAAAAGGTTAAAATAGCACAAATGCTTCTCCTATTGATATTTATTTATTTTTACACCCAAGATATTTCCAGATCTGTGTCTAATGGCTTTTAATGTAATTGCAGCTGTTACCTGCTCAACCCCTCCCCAGATCTCTAATGGAAGGCTGGAAGGAACAAATTTCGACTGGGGCTTTAGTATTAGCTACATCTGTTCTCCGGGCTATGAGCTATCCTTTCCTGCTGTTTTGACCTGTGTAGGGAATGGCACCTGGAGTGGGGAAGTACCACAGTGCTTACGTAAGTATAATTTCCATACCTAAAATTGTTTTCCCATTTTCACCCTCTTAGAGCTACTTTACTGAGATTACAACTGTTATTTAAAATTTTTAAACTTTGTTAGAATAAATATGAGCTTGTTAAACTCCTTCCAATGTGTAAAGTTCAATTAAAAAAAAAAAGAATATACCAAGGTAGCTACTTTTCATGTAGTCCAGCCATTATGGTTCTTCTGCTCTAACTCTAAAGTTTAGACTAAATTGCTTTGTTTGCAAACTCTTCTTAATTTTCAATATTATTCCTCAAAATAGACTCTCTCTGAAATTAATCTGCCAGAAAATTCTTATTTAAGTCCAGTGTACCGCAGCTGAGTGCTTTAATTTAACCTCGAATCTCTTTCTGCAATAAATTCATGTCACTTCTACATGTTCATTGAAATCAAGTTATTATGATAGTATTTGCTATGATAATGATTGTGGTTATACATCTGAAATTACTAAGCATAGAGATAAGATATTATTGTTTTTTACAGAGGTTGCTATATACTATATATCCCAGCAAATATCACTTCAAGATTAATCTGTAAGATTATAAAACCAAAAGAGAAGACAGATTTCTGTTTTATATCAGTTAGTGTAGCACATGAAGTGGGCAGTACTCCTTCAGAGAGATTAGCTGCTGTCCTGTTCCTAGCCTTTTCCTTCCCAGTATGGGGTAGAAGGTCACTCTCCGTTCCCCATAGCCGTGACATGAAGCAGCGCTAACGAAGCTGTGCAGAATCCTCCAGTCTCAGCTCATTCACAGTAGAAGCCAAATTGCTCACCCGCAATGTCACATGACCTTTCCTTATTTTCCCCTGACCTCGTGATACCCTCCTCGTCCTCCCCTCATCCACTCCACTCCGGGCTCACCGGCTTTCTTCGTTTTCCCTGCGCGTTCAGCCTTGCTTTGACATCAGTCCTCTTTGCATTCACTATTTACTTTGCCTGGAAATTTTCTTTTATTGTTTGGGCTTTTTATTCAGAGTCTCTCTTCTCAGTGTTTTCTTCCCTCATCGCCGTAATTAAAATTTTATATGTTGACCTATAACACTGCCCTCTTAGACTATTTTTTTCTCTTTTGTCATCTCCTGTCATCCCTTCCTTTTTCTCCTTATAACACGCTCTACATTTTACTTACCTTGCCTTTGTGAACCATGCCCGCCACTCAGGTTGCAGCTCTGGTATGTCCTTCACAGATATCAAATCTTGGAGTGCTATAGTACTTAAGGCAGTTTCGTATTGGTACAGGAATAGGAGGTAAAGCGATGTTATATTAGAGTGTGGAATCATTTGTCAGTACTTGGTACCTTATAGAGTTAAGCAGTTAGAGAAAGAATGGACATTGCAATGAATGAAATAAGGCCATCAGTTTCCAGACACACACGCATGCACACACACACACACACGCGCACACACACACGATCTTTATCTCCCACTAAATGACAAATCAGCATGTACGGCTACTTACACATAGATGGGGACAAGGAGGTATTATAGAAATGAGTTTATGGGAAAGTTGGTTTGATATAAATAAAAGAATCTCAATCAAGGGGTTTCTTAGGTGAGAAAAATATGAACAGTATTTTCCTCTGACATGTCTACAGAAAAGTTTGGGACTCCGTCTTAGATCGAAAGCTCTCCACCTTGGGGACTATTCACTAGCGAATGGCTTGAATCAGACAGTGTAGGGTAAACCCCAACACCTACCCTAATTTCTTCTGAAACACAAGAATAACCTCATCCTCTCTGTGCTTCATTTTTCCACCATAACACGGTTTTGCCTGCAGCCACAGGCAGACCTCACACTGACACATCTCTACAGTGTGGGATGCTGCACCTCCCTCCATTCAGCTCCTTTTGCATTTCCTAGAATGCAATATTGTGCTGTAAGCCCAGTCTGACAGCCCCTAGGAAGCTCCAGGAAGTTCAAAAGATGACAGTAATATGTACTCTGTTTGCTTTGTCTTGTGGGGTTTTTTTTTCATTTAAAAATAATTTGTTGAATCCTTCCTATGTACCCATGACTGGCTTATAGGAATCACTCCATAAATTTCAGGTGCCGCCTTCTGTCTTGAGAGGATTGTAGCATCTCACTAGCCACAGTCTTTTGAGTGTGTTCTGTGTGTATTACCTTGTGCCTGGTATGCCATCACCTCAGGGTTATTTCCTGCAAGTGTTCTAAAACAGATGCTATTATGCTCACTAAAATACCCGCCTTAAGGTTGTTTTAAAACATTTCTTGATATGATGTTTTATTTTTGACCTATTAAAATGCAAACAATAATAAAATTCTTGCTATTAACATTTAAATTATAATAACTATACAAATACAATAGGGCTAACTTTGTCCAAATTTTGCTATTATATAATTTTATATTATAATTGTAAAATTTTACATATATAATTTTACTACATATAACAAGACCTCTGAATAAATATGTTTAGTCATGACATGTTAGTAGATAATGACAGTTGGGCAAAGAGATCAAATATTAAGGACACTGTCATTATTTAGTGAACCAGTTACATTGTTAATGTGCTCAATGGTCACACTGCTAGTAAATGACAGTGGATGAATTCTAGTTCAGAGAAGGTAGACTTAACAGCCAATCCTCTTATCCGTTGAATAGGCAAGATCATTCATTTTAGGGATCTTTATAAAGAGGAAAGTCTTTTCTCTTTAAATCTGTTCAAAGCATGTCATTTTGTGTTAACATTTTTGTCATTGTGATCTGAAGCCTTTGAAAATAAACCCTGTCTTAAGCCTCTAAACCTGATGCCAATAGGCAGCTTTGTTTAGTACATGAAATCTGCAGATAGAAACAGATGGAATGATAAGGACGGGGCAACACTGAGGGTTTTCAGTGGGTGCTATTTCTCTCCTCCATCTTTTGGTTAAGACAGGATTTTGAGGTAAGTGACTCAGCAGAAGTATATGTATAAGAGAAACCCTTTAAAAATAAGTTATGAAATAATTTAGCAATAGAAACAATTGCTAAAGCTAAAATGCCCATTGATAATGATCAATGAGGAAATAACCATTAAATTCTAAATGTACTAGAGATATAATAGTAAGACAAGGAGTCTCACCTAGGAGTCTAGGGTTTAATGTCATATTGTTAGAAGGGCTTGTATGCCAAATAATGCTAAGGTTAACATATTAGAAATGGTGAAAATTAAAACAAAATACAATAAAAATGTTTATTTCACCTGTGTTACTTTACTCTCAATGTTTCCATCAATTTATTTGATTTTATTATTTATATATCATCACTTTTTAATTTTTAGTGTTTAAAAAGAAAACAAAGTTTCAAAAAAAAAGAATTTTGAAAATTAAGTTTCTTGTAGTGTCTTGAATTTACTGGAAAGTCTTTCTTTGAACATTGAGCTTAAGTCTCAAGTATTCTATAATTAGGATATTCATTCATTCCAGTTTGCCTGGAACATTCCTTGTTGTTCTCCTTATCCTGGTAGTTCTCAGATACCATTAGAAGCTTCCTTTCACTCCCAAAAATGTCTTGGTTAGGATAATGCATTTTATGGCCATTGAACCTGTGGCCATATTAAAGCAGAATTTATAATGTTTTACTGTTGCTCTTTGTCTGCTTGTAGGAAAATAAGTTTTTAGGTGCTGAGTCTACAAATTAAAAAATTGAGGACACTTAAACATAGTTAAAATGGTAAATTATTATCTGTTACGTATTTTTACTACAATGAAATAAATGGGGAGCACAGTATATAGGCCCCTTTGCCTCGGTTATCTGCTAGAATTGAAAGCATCTGATTTTACTCCCTTTTACACTTCTGCATGCTCATTCTGCTGCTACCTTACTGGCCTTATTCTTCCTCCAACGTGCTAGCAACTCAGTTTCCTCCATCTGGAATGTTCTCCCACGGGATATCAGCATGGCTCAATGCTTTGCTCCTACCAACCTTTCCTCAGTGAGAGACGCCCTCGGCATCTTATTTAAAATCCACTCCCAGCCTTCACCATTTACCTCATCCACATATCCTCCATCCTGATCTCTTTCTCCAACATAATTTTTCCTCTTAAGACCTTACCGCCTTCCTGCATACAACCTTTTTTACTTGTTAATCACACTTATTGTTTGCTTTCTTCACAAATACAGGCAATCCACAAGGGCAGGAATCTTAGTTTGTTTATTGATAAATCCAAGTGTCTAAAACTATCTAGAATACTGTCTATCAGTAGTTAAAAAAATGCTATTAATATGAAAGACTGAATGGAATTATCTAATGAATTTTAATTAGAAATCCTGACAAGTAGATCCCTTTAGAGGTTCTTGTAGACCATTGAGTTTCCTAAGTTTTGTATAGTTTTGGACCCTGATGGTCTTTTCTTAAAAATAAACACTCAGAACTCCCCACAGTATTTTGAAGAGGAAGGCACCAGACCCTTGTGGAGCACCGCAAAACAAGCGACCGTGCATCCCACTCATAGAGCCCCCTCACGAGTACAGCCGAGGTGCTGTTGTTGGTTCCCCTGACAGAACTGTCTGAGAATCACACGCCTTTTCAGGATTACAGTTCACCTTTGCAGCCTATATGGACAAATATCATGTGGCTTGATTCTGGTCAAAACTAAAACAAAAACAAACAACCCCCCCCACAATTATCAAGGTGCCACTGGGTGGAAAATATCTGAATCATACTAATTTTTAAAATATTATACTGAGTTCCACATTCAGTATTTCATGTAAACAAAAGCTAAAAAGAAATTTATTGAGATAGATTTACATGGATAATATGTCACCTTAGTGCAATATTTCTGTTAGTTGTCACCATTTTTCTAAATTGTTTACTCTGATGCATCCTAAGCCTTTGTTATAATTGTCTTTTTTTTTTTTTCCACTTCCAGCGAAGTTTTGTGGTGACCCTGGTATACCTGCCCAGGGAAAGCGAGAAGGCAAAAGCTTTATCTACCAGTCAGAGGTTTCATTCAGTTGCAATTCTCCTTTCATATTAGTGGGATCAAGCACCAGAATATGTCAAGCAGATGGCACTTGGAGTGGCTCATCACCTCACTGCATAGGTAATATCAATGACAGGTGGTTTACGTTCAGTAACTTTGGATATAATAGGTAGTGGTGACATTTAATGGATTTCTTTAACCTCTAAAGGATAGTTGACTAAATATGAAAAACAAATGTAAAATATAGAAGAAATTAAAAGACACTGAAAATGAATATTGGTAAACATGATACATAATATTATTTTTAACATGGAAAACTTCCATAAGGTACTTGAAGTAAGTTTTTATCAATAAAATTAAAAACTCAAAATCTTTCATATTAATAGCATTATTAAGTACTAACATCAGTATAGGTCTTTAGCATTAGTAACAGTTATTCAAATGAAATTAAACTTGCTCCAAAAAATATACCAAAGATGCATTGATTTTAAAATGATTCTAAGTCCATTTATTTTTTTAAATAATTGACTTTATTTGTATTACATTTGGCATAAAATATTATATTAGTTTCAGGTGTTCAACATGGTGATTAGACATTTATATACCTTACAAACATGGGCGCATCCTGATAAGTCTAGTAGCCATCTGGCCCCATACATAGCTATTACATTATTATTGACTATATCCCCTATGCTTACTTTACAACCTTGTGACTATGTTTATAATTGGCAGCTTGTCAAAGTACATTTCTATAATCCTAAAACTAAATGCCACGTTTGGTAAACTTACCAGATAACCTGTCATACTAACTAGCCAACTCAAACGACCAGCCCTACTATTCTTATGTCTGAATCTCCTACAGATATCTGTAAAATAATCAAAATAACTAAGTCGTATGACTGGAAAAAACTCTTACTTCTTGAGGGGAATATTATTATACCTGACAATATAATGTAGCAAAGTCCTTAGACAAATATTTTATGCATGTGTTCTTCATTTCTCTTTAAATTTTTATCCATGAAGTTAGTTGCATGTCAAGTACTTTTATATTACAAGGTTTCAGAGTTCAAGAATTACATAATTTATATAAAATGTAATTTACCTGAATTTCTTGCTTTAGGATTAGTAGGCTTCCATCCGTGGTGAGATGCTATTAAAATAGATTTACACCCTAGTATTACCCAGGGCCATTTCATTAAAGCTGATATCACCTAAAATAATTTTGTGTGTGAGAAATATACATTTAAATACAACTGTAAATTTTTAAGGAATATTATGTTTTTAATCTTCATTTTAGAACCCACTCGTACCTCATGTGAAAACCCAGGGGTGCCACGGCATGGATCTCAGAACAATACGTTCGGGTTTCAAGTGAGTGCTTTAAATAAACATTTCCATTACATATAAAATTGTATCATAAGGGATTTATTGGTTCGTGTGCACGTCGTCCTGTTGACGCAAACAGAAGAAAAGTTACGCTTATATCTACATTTATGAACGTATTTTGAAAAGGTAACAAGCAATAAAAGAGTTGAAATAAAAGGAGATTAGAAGAAAAATATGCTTCAAGAATAGTAGCCTAACTGATCATAAGGATAAAGGAAATTGGAGATAGCTTGGAGCATAGGAAAATCCATAAGCAGGAGGAGAGGGAAAGTAAAAGTGAGGGAGTAAATGAGTAAACTCTACATGAGGAGGTGGGGGCAGTGAGGAGTCATACAGATGGAAGAGGTAAAAGGAGAGACACCTCAGACAGAGTTATACTTAACACATAAAACGTGTTATTCTTAAGGCAATAAGACCAAAATATTTTTTGTTTAATAGCGTGTATGTAATACCAAAATATTTTTCCACATTGCCATTGATGTGAGAAATATCTGGGAGAATAATTTAACCATAACCTATTGTTACACAATACGTAGTTGGATCGTTAAATTACAATTCTTTAGCATGCCCAGTCATGTGTGGCCGACTTTCTTGTTCACTCTTTTTCTATTTAGATTTTATGTAGAGATTCAGCAAGTTTTTCATTACAGGGCCTCAGGGGAGCCAAATTGCACACTGATTCCGAAAGGAAATTGTCAATTTACACAATACCCAACCGCCTTGTGTTGCAGGGTTTTCTAAATTGTGCTATTTTGTGTGAAATTCAGTGTGAGCCTGAAGAACATCTATTTCTAAAGAAAGTATTCATCAAGGGTGCCATATTTTTGTTGCTAAAAATACTTTTCATTTATCTACAGATCAGGCTCAGTACAGACATTGATTTGAGAGCATTTCCAATTCTTCCAGTTTGCCTCAGGCCTGTCTAGATAATAAAAGTATAAAAAAGTGTCTTAGTCTCTATTGTATTGACAGTTTTAGAAAACTTTAGATTCTTGTGTACATAAAGGTTTTATCAGTTGATCCAAATCCTGAAGCATGGACAACTAGCTAAACAGCACTAGTCTTCATCCTAAGGGCAAAGAAATTAAAATAGAATGTGACTTGGCTATGATCACAGAACATCATTGATAATATCCAGACAGCATACAGTATTGTGTTGTTAGTGTCTGTGCACTAGATCAGGTGACATTTTTTCTGAAAAAAATATGAGTTTGGCTAGTAAACAAGCTTTGAAATAATGGAAATAGAAATGAACAAATTTGAGTTTGGATAGTTATCTGATTAAGGGGTGAGTGGAGGTGGAAGAGGGTACAGGGTGGATAAATGGTAATGGAAAAAATAGAAATAAAATAAAAATGAATAGAATACGTATGTCCGCATTTTCAAAATTCTATTTTAATCATTAAAAATTTATTTAAAAAATTAACCTAACCCCGAGTTCATATTATTTGGCTAATGAAAACATTAGATCGTTCTATTCTGTCTAGGTAAAAATGAATAAACCAGATTTCCAATATGGTAAAGTCTATATATAATTATATCAGTCTCTATCATAATTGCAAATGATGCATTGAGTATGTGAGAGACATCAATTTTTGTACATGCATGTGGCAGATATGTGTGTATGCATACGTAAGTATACTAATTATATTTACTATATATACAGGGTTGGGCAAGAGTAGGTTTACAGTTGTATGTAATACAGTATATCTTTTTTTTATTATTTATTAATTCCTGTACTATTTTCCATATGAACAACTGTAAACCCACTTTTGCCTCTCTGGTATGCATTAATTATATTCCCTAAATTTGTAGAGAGCCAATAGAATATTAAAAATTCTAATTCTAACTAATATCAATTTTTTTAGTATTCCAAATGAATATGGTCTTATATAACCAGAAAAGATATCTTTATTGGTTGAGAAAAACTCTTGCAAGTAACAGAAACTGTTTCGAGGTCCATTAACCGTAAAGACATTACAAGCCATGTTGCAGGTATGTCTGAGACCACAAGAGAAGGAATCAAGTGAGACTCATCAAACCCAGAATTTAGTAACTAGATGGCAGTGCTCAGTCTTTTCCACGACTCTGTTTACTTCGTTTTCTCTCATTGCAGTTTGGCCATATGGCCAGGGGTGTATCATTTCTCTTTACACCTCAGTCACATGCAGAAAGTGATTAATTGCCTCAATCTCAGTTCCAAATTTCCACAGGGAGAATCCGAATGTTCCAGCTTATGTATCCACCCTAGTTTTATCAGGTGGCAATAGTGAGTTAAGTAAGAATAACTATAAGAACCCACTTCTAGGGAGCACAAGAGAAAAGAGAAAATTATGATTACAGAAGCACTCCAGTCATTTTCTTAACTTTCTCTTTAATGCATTCATTTGTCCACTCTCCTTTTTATATAGATTTATAATGCTAATCGATTTTTGTGGACATAGATATAATTATTAACATATAAGAATATATTGCCTCTTGTTAGAGATGATGAAAATTCTAGTATTGAAAAAATATTCAACATATTATAATTTATCTTTTTATCTAAACTGTTGAAAATTGGAACAATTTTTTTTTTTTGCTAGAAATAGGTTGCCAGTGGAGGGAGTAGCTGTCAAAATGATTGATACAACATCTAGATTAATTATGGGATAAATGCCAAATACATATTTCATTAACTGCTGTGTCACTCTTTAAATTGAGCTGAGTTTGGAAGATACATAATTTAGATGTAGGACTTGTTTCATAAAGCTATTATAGATAAGAAATGTTTTGAATCTATCCTTAGATGGTTAACCCCAAGATAGTTAACACTAAAATAGTTAACCCTAACTAAATAGCCATGGTGATTGTGTGATTTCTAGTTTATAATCCAAATTAGTACATAAATACATTAAATAAGGCAAACACATTACTAGTGTTTTATTATCTTAAATGATGAATGCGACATGAATTTTTAAAACAAAAAACTCTATAAATTGTATTTTTTAAATTCAAATATTATTATTTTTAATACAAGCTCACAAGCTCTCTTAAAATTCAATTTGTCAAAAAACCAGGAAACTCAAGGTTAAAATTGATGCTCAGTGAACACCTCTATTTGCATCTCATCTTAAACACATTATTCCTTTATTTTTATGATCCTGCTTTTCTCCTTCAATTTTATTAACCTTAACATATGTATGCCTTTTACTAGAAGTTATCTCAGTTTTGGAGGGTAAAATGGGTAATATAAGCGTAATAAAAATACAAGTAGAAAACTTTAAAATAGATTACAGAGAGCACATAAATTTTTGAAACTTTAACTATAAATATGTTTTGAAAGTTGTTGGGACAAATGTGTGATATTAAAAATCAGGTACAAATGAGTACAGTGATGAAAATTCTAGCAGAGTCATTTTCTATGAAATATCATGAAAGGATAAGATACATCTTATTTAAAAAGTTCTAAGTTTGTGCAAAATTTCAATTAATTCTGTATTTAGTTCTCTAAACTTAATGATTTAAGAATGAGATATAACATTTAAAGAAGAAATAATGAGTTAAGGAAGATGTCATATTTACAAATTAGACATAGCAAAATTTGATAATGCATTTGCACACAAATTTGGGCTGATTTAAAGAAATTTTTATTAAAACACTGGTGCAATTAAAACAATATGTATTATTTTTAACTCCTGATATAAAAATAACTTTCAATATTAATTTTCACATTGTATATAATTGCTTATACAAACAGTGCTTTTTAAAAATCCTTACCCAAGTGTATGTTTAGTGATTTAGAGAGAGAGGAAGGGAGAGAGATTGAGACTGAGAGAGAATATTATCAATGTGAGAGAAACATCAATTAGTTGCCTCCCATGTGAGATCTAACCAGGGATCAAACCCACAATCTAGGTATGTGCCCTGACCTGGAATCAAACCCTCAACCTTTTGGTGTACGGACAACATCCAACCATAAAGCAACCTGGGCATGGACAAACAGCACTTTTTATTAGTAACTCTTGGTAGGAAAATTTACATAAATTACTTTTCCTTAAATTTTTTGAATTAAGTAATGCAATTTTTTATGATGTTGTAACCAAACAAAATGGAGTTTTGGCTGCCTGTCTCTAAAAAAGCCAAACTTGTAAGACAGATGCTGGTGGGGGGAAAAAAAAAGAGAGAGAGAGAGAGATTTTATTCAGGTACTGCATGATCTGTCAGAATGATGAACTCCTATCTCAGAGCCCGTCTTCTCTTTCTGCCATAGAAAAAGTCCAACTGTCCTCAGCAAGGCCAAGACAAAAGCCAGTGTCCAGGGTTTGTGCTCCATTTTAAAATACAGCCCTTTGGAGCCGACAGACAGCTGCCAGGAGGTCTTAGTCCCCACCCAGGTAGCTTAGGTTATTCCTGGCTGCTGTCCATTTCAGGCTGCCTCTTGTAGCCAGCGTGTGGAGCCCTCATGGCCACCTGTCATGCAACGTACGGGCTGTATCGTTACGTACTCCTGGGAGGGAGCGCATGAAGGTACTGGTGAGCACGTGACCATGTGGGCAAGAGAGAGACAGGCAGAGAGGCCCCGTCCTGGAGCATTAACAGCCACGTGGCACAGGGAGAGAACAAGTGAGTACATCGTGTGAATGCAGATCCTGAGCAAGAGAAAGAGTGAGCTTCTTTGTTTTCCTGAGATTATATTTCCTTGGGTCTGGAGAAGACCAGGTGCTTTCTCAAAACGGCCAATCAGCTTCCCAAACTTTCATGCACTCAGGTGGGTCCACCTCCCAAACAATCCCTTCTTTCCTCAGTCTAGGCTGACAGGCCTGATTGGTCCAGCACCTCCTCCTGTGCCATTTTGACTTCTATGGCTCATGTGCCTGCCTTCCCCTGGTCCCATCCCCAATCTGGTACCAAAGGGGTGGGGGAAGGACCTTTTTTTTCTCTCTAAATTTCTTGCTATTTTTTTGTGCACTAAATGTAAGAACCTCCCCCTGCCACCATCTTAGCCAATGGTGAGACTTCCTGGCTCTCCCACTGACTTTTTAGTAACATTGTTCCTTATTTTTCTACAAATAATCACAGTATATTATGCATATTATAAATTATTTAGAGTCAGAGTATCTACCATAACAAGTCCGAAAAAACTGGAGAAATATGTAAAGTGTATTACTAAGTGGATTTATCACTGACAAAATTGCTAATGCACTAATATTTGGAGAACATTTTCATGATTGACTTTAATACAACAAATTCTGCATAAAAAATTAATTACTAAATTTGTATAATTCTATATATTGATAGTTCATGAGTATTTGTGAATATGACAAAAATCTATTACTAAATTATTAGTGATGTGTATATATAATCTTTAAATAGATTGTAGTTCTGTGGTATCTGGTTGGTATCTAAATTAGTATTTATGGCAATTTCAGAGAAGTTTATAGGAATGAAGAAAGTAAGTATAAAAAGTAAAAAAAAAGGACTTTTTTCTAACAGTTTTCTTATATTTTACTAATATAAATGTTTGATTAAATTACTCAAATGTACCCTTCAAAGAACAAATAACAATTAACTTTGTTAACTAAAGCATAGAAGTGATATCACTGCACTTTCGAAACCTATAGATTTGTTAAATCTTTTTAAGTAATCAAATAATTTTATAGTAAATTATTTGTCCCAATTTCTTCAGGTCGTTCAACATTTCCAAGACTCTTTCTCAGCTATTTGTTCACAGGATTAAGTAACACGCAGTCTCTGACCTAGAGAAGTTAACGTTTTGGTATTTGTGTCAGATGGAATAAGCGTTTTCATTGAATAAGTAAAACATTGATAGTATTGAAAGGTGCTAAGGAAGCACATAGTTTTCCTAACTACTTGCTGCAAGGAAGTCTTTCTAGAAATATTGTCTGGACTAAAACTTTTAGAGTAAGACTAGGAAAAAAAGGTTGGGAAAGGCACTCCGTACAGGAAGAATAGCATGAAAATATGTGTGCAATTTAATGGGTCAGGATTGGAGAAAGGGAGACAAGCTAGGTGGCTATGGTAATTGTCTATGACAGTCTTCCTCGCTGTGTGGTCCCCGACCAAGCAGCAGCAGTCTTACCTGGAAACTTAGAAATGCAGATTCTGCTCAGTCAGAAACTTTAGAGGGGTGCTCAGCTATTTGTGTTTTGGTAAGTCCTCCCGGGGATGATGGCATCTGCTGGCTTTTGAGAAACAAAGTTCCTAGGAAAGATTTTGAGGACTAATACAGGTTCTATAAGTTGGGGGAGAGAGGGAGAAAGTTTGAGAAAGATTGAGGAGGTAAAATTGTCGGCATTTGGTAGTAGATGAAGTGAGGGTAGATGTATGGGTGACAGGTGGCCCCATGAACTGAGATCTAGCATGAAGTAGGATTGTTGGATTGATAGAGGTGATGGGTTTTGAAGAACTGTTTAAAGAACAGAATTGCAAAAGCTGCACGATGAGTCACATAATCTAGGCCGTAGGAGAAAGTCAAAATCTGTAGCACCGTATTACACAGCCTCAGGGAGCCTGCGAGTGGCTGTGGAACACAATTCAGCGTGGAAAGGGCGGCCTGGAGTTGAGCAATGTAGTAGCCTTGGACGAACCGGGGCATTAAAGGGGTAGGGTATCTCCTGAATGCTAAAGTGAAGGCGCTATGGAAGGCATAATACAAAGTAACCTCAAGGATAGCCGTTGGTATGAGAGGATTACTGTTGGAATTAAATGTTTCTGGTGGAGCATAGTTTTGGCAGATAATGAGACTGTGAAAAATAGTGAATTTAGCTAGTCTCAGGGTCCAGAGAGAATCTTGTATTAAATTATGTCACATTAGGCTTAGCCTCATGTTGCTTTAACAAGTAACAGTAGGAACTAAGGAGAAAGCAGAAAGCAGGTTCTCTGTGGTAAGGCCTCAGACAGCAACTGAGCATTCTCAGACTCCAGGTGTGGGGGAGGTTGAAGTGGCGGACCCTAACTATCCCTCATCTTATCCTCCACCTCTTGTCATTTAATAAACCCTTGTGGTTTTTTTCTCGAAATATATTTTGGGTAAACAGCTTCCTTTCCTCAACTACTTCCACAAGGTAGCCCAGCTTTCAACCACTCAGGTCTACAAAATGGCAGTGCTGGCCTCATAATCAGAATTACTCTCCATCGTTTGTTTTGCTTAATAACTTCTTCACATGATGGCTAGTTAATTTTCTAAAGATATTATATTCTATACAAATTTTACTTGCTCTGAAAGCTTTAGCAAATTTGTTTCTATTAAAAAAAAAAGATTTTAAATGTCATAGCCTGCTGTTTTGCCACTTGAGACCCTTGATTCTTACTTATGTCTGACTTAATAATTATAGCTAGAATTTATTTAAAACTTATATGCCATCACTGTGTGGAGCAGATTACATATCTTATTTTATTTCATCCTTAAAACAAATCTCAAGGCAAATAATGTTATCATCTTTATTTGTAGATGGGAAGTTAAGTCTTAAAGATGAGATATACCTTATTCAAGTAAGATCAGATCCTAAGTTAAGGCCACATATATATTACTCTGGGGTGTGTTTTCTTTTTAACTGTATTTCATTGCTTCCTATTTTTACCCCCAGCTTCTCCGCTCACAGGGTGAACTGTCCATGTCAAGCAATGGAATGTAGTCTCCTTTTTCCTAAACTACACGATGTGTATTTTAACCTCAATACATTTCCTTCCCATTTTCTTACATTTTCTATTGTGATTTCAGTTGCTCTCAAACTTTAATGTTCATTAAAATCCCCTAGGGGGTTCGGTAAAACGGAGATTGATAATCCTACTCTAGGAGTTTCTGATTCGGGAAGTAAGGTCCCAGAATTTGTATTTCTAACAAGTTCCTAGGTGCTGATGAGGTTATTGGTCTTGGGACTACACTTAGAGAACCATTGTCATATATGTTTATCCATATTCCACATCATTGAAAATTCAATGCAAACTGCACATCTTCCATTGTACATTTCTGTCATGTTTATAGCCTTCAGTAAACACTTTTGCCTCTAATATAATATTGTATTTACTGTCTCCATTTCCATTTGCCTTTTATGTTGTTATCTGTATTTCTGTATCTATCATTTCCATCTTCATTCACCTGTCTTTAACTCTCTGACAGTCTGTCTGTTATTCTACCTTGTATTTATATGTAGTTTATTGACCTTTTGGTACCCATATATCTTCTTCATATTATAGCAAAAAGTTTGGCACCTAGGTATACTTTGGTACTCAAATATTTGATGATGAAACGTACACAAAGATAGCTAAGTGCTTTTCTTCAGCCTTCACTCCGCCCCAATTTTACTTTAAGTCAGATTTCAATTTCTTTCCCCTCCCACTTCCACCATACATAATTTCTTTTGAGACATTTTCTCAGTTTTTTCTGTTTGTTACCATATTTGAAGCTGCATTGAGACATCTGGTTTTTTTTTTCCTCTGTAATTTGCTGCAGGTAGGAAGTGTTGTACAGTTTCACTGCAAAAAAGGACACCTTCTCCAGGGGTCTACAACACGCACCTGCCTTCCCGACCTTACATGGAGCGGAGTCCAGCCTGAGTGTATACGTAAGTATTGTGGCTAAGAAATTATATTCATCGTGGGTAGGAATTTATATGCATTTTTCTTCTCATTATGAAAATAAATGTATACCCATACAACAGATGCATCACCTTGATGTTTTATATTATTATAAAACATTCATGTGTATAATTTCTTACTACATCATAATGCTATGTCCGTTGGGAAGCATTGTTACTAAAGAGGTGAGAAGGCATGGGGCACAACTTTGTTCTTTTTGGAAATCCCTTGTAACTGTGTTCAGTTTAGTCACCTGGTAATTTAGGCTATAATTATTTTTTGGATTTATAGACCTATATTATGAATGAAGTTCTCAGAAACAGGAGACTCCCAAGTAGTGACTCTTAGTAATATCACCTGTGAAACTGCCTGAGAATCTGAGGAATGCTAGAAATATCTATGTAAGAGAATATGCACCTTGACTGAAAATTTGAATACTAATTTAGGATTTTCTGGAGCTTGTAAATGTGAACTGACCCTAAATTGAGAACACTTGCTGTACAAATTAAATCAGAACAAAGTCCAAGGTCACTACAAAATAGTCTTCTGACTTACAGTTAGAAATCAATATTAGCTGGTAAGTGTTTATCTCTTCTTTCCTTCACAACTCCTCTTTTTATCTCCTGCTCCATCTTTTTAAATTCTGACCCTCTTGGGAGAAAAATAAAGAGTAAGCAGGAGGAGAATGGCGTATAACTTAGGATTTGCTGAAGTTCACATGAGACTTGAGAATTTTCTCCAGCCCTGTTCAGTACCCCCCAGATAACCACGGCAGCCCCTATGGACCTGCAGTTTACTGAAAAGCAGCAGAACACTCCACTAAGTCACTTCACATGCCTGCTTGGTTTATATTTAAATATGGCAAAAATGCCTTAAAAGAATTCCTCAGTGTGTACTTTAGAACAGCTGCGTGGAATGTGACTAAGTATTTCATAGTAAATCAAAATTCTTTGATGACCTACATTTGGGATATGATCATTTAAATGAAGTTAAACAGCTTCTGTTTCTGCAGAGCATCTCAGAATTTTTATATGTGCATAATGAAGGGGCTAAGAATGTAGCAGAGACCAACTATGTAAGTTTATCCTTAGCAGTATTCCCTCCATGTGGATTAAATTTCATTAACAGAATTACATCAAATATAAACCATGTAATACAGTGTTTATCACATAGTGTTAAAAGTGTTATTTATAACTTTGGAAATCTCCATTGGGAGACAAATGGACACTTCTTTTTTTTTCCCAAACAAATTTATGTATGCACAGAACCCTTTTTTTTCAGATACCACCTTTAAGGATTTTCATCCATGAACAAATGATCAGTAGTGTTGTCTTATTTAGGGGAAACATTTCTTGCACCACCTATTTCTGATTGAGAAAGGAGTGGTCTTTAAAAGACACAAATGGGTGAACTGGGGGTCATGGCCAAGGAGTGCCCAAAAGTATAGGAAGAGAGGAATCAGGGCAGAGAATTAGGGATGAGAAGGAATGAAGAAATGGGATAAAAAATTAAATGAATGAAAAAATACTGCTAGCATATAAATGCAAAACACAGCTAGAACATTTTATATGTAAAAAAAAGTTATTAAATTGTACTTTCTGCATTAGGAAGTATTAATATCAGAATGACATCATTAGCTGTGGTTGTATTTTTTAAAAAGACATGTTTTTTTAAATTTATATTTAATATAATAAATTAAAATATAAACTACTATTTCCTAAACTGGTACAGAAAATTTGAGCTTGACAAACTTCAAAAGGTATCTTATTGTAAGACCTTTTAGGTCCTTTAAAATGCTAATAGATATAGTGACTCTATTAAATGGTGATATAGTATACATTAGTGAGCTGAAGTATACACAATCTTTTTTCCCTCAGTTTACCTATTAACATAATACTCACCAGATGATTGGGAAATGCTAGTCTATGAAATCAGAATGTATATTTACATTTGTACATTGCCTTTGGTTCATTAGAAAAATTGTTTTAAAGTATATTTATAGAAATATGTTAACATACCTCCAAAAACATATCATGACTCCAGTCTCAAAATTTTCTTAACATGCCTATAAAAAGGAACATTTGTCTTTCTTTTTTAAAATCTAGCCCACAGCTGTAAACAACCAGAAACCCCTGCTCATGCAAATGTCGTGGGGATGGACCTTCCCTCCCACGGGTACACTCTCATCTACACCTGCCAGCCCGGCTTCTTCTTAGCCGGTGGGACAGAACACAGGCTGTGTAGGTCTGATAACACTTGGACTGGAAAAGTCCCAGTATGTGAAGGTAAGCTTTTTCTGTAAAACCTTGTCACAAAAGATATTATACTATTTGACCTCTCTCAGATGCAAGAGACAAAAAAAAAAAATTTAATTCAAAGTAGTTTTAAAACAAGGGAAATTTGTTGGCCAACTTTAAAGAAAGGAGTAATGTAGACACTTCGGGAGCCCAAGGCACAAAAATATTATTCAGGTCTTTATAGCTTCTTTACCATGCTCTGTTTTTTGTTCTTGCCTTTATGACTTCTAATTTTCTATTCATGGTAGGTATACTAGTTTTATAGGGCTAACCATAACAAAATAGTGGAAGCTGGGTGGTTTAAAGGAATAGAAATTTACTCTCTCACAGTTCTGGAGGCCAGAAGTCCAAAATCAAGATGTGAGCAGGACCATGTGTCCTCCAAAGGCTCTGTCATTCTTTACTTTTTCCTAACTTCAGATGGCTCTGGCTAACTCTTGGCATCCTTTGGCTCATAGGCACCCCATTCCAATTTCTACTTTAGTCTTCACAGGGTCTATCCCATGTATCTCTGTATGTCCCCTTTCCTCTTTATAAAGACACCAGTCATTAGATTTAGGGATTATTTCAGGATTATTTCACCATAAGAGCCCCAATGAGTTATATCTTCAAAGACCCTATTTCCAAATAAGGTCATATTCTAAGGTTCCTGGTGAACATAAATTTTGGGGGTATGTTATTCAACCCACTAGAGGAGAGAAAATTCCTGAGCTCATAAGCTTCTGGAAGAGTAACCCTGGTAGAAAGAGCCATTACCAAATCTTGTTCATGAATTATTATATTAAATTATTATAAATGAATTATATTCAGAAGTTCAGTTGTCATAGTTCTGAACAGAGTTCATTTCCAAATCCATCACTCAACCAGGGTGATATGGTTCTTTGACCTTTTCCAGATGATGTCCACTCCTCTTGCTGCTTAATTAGGACAATTCCCATCTGGACAAGATGTAAGGAATTAACCAGAGGAAATAGGGTTATATTTCTAGAAGAAAGAGCAAAGGAAATTATTCTGAATTCTTGATAAGGTCATCAATAAACTACCTTTTTCTTTTTTAAAAAAATTTTCTTCAGACCTTCTAATTCTTGGTCTCTTGCAGCATTCACAAATGTTAATGACTTTATTCTTCTTTAAATTTTTCTACTTCCTTAGCTAGAACATTATCTTCTTTTTAATTTTAAAAGTTTTATGGTAACATAAAAGAGATCTTTTGAGATCTCTTTGGTTGAGATATTATTCTTTTATTTGTCTACTTTTCGTTGTCTTTCTCCACTTTCTGTTCTTTCATCTGCTTCTCCCCAAGTAGAATATAATCTCAGTAAATACAGAAACTTTGTTCAAAGTGTTTATAACTGTAATTTTAATACCTAGACCAGTTCCTTGTACATGAAAAGTGTTCAGTAAATATTTGAATAAATAAATACGTTATTCCCTCATAATGCTTCCTATTCTCCATTTCCCTTATAAGTTTATTATTTTCTCCTCATTGATTCTGTAAAGCCTCAGTTCTTAGCCATCTCTTCATTTTATTCTATATTCTCTCCCTAGGTAAGCTCATCAAAGCCAATGTCTTCAACAGTCTCTTTTATGAAAACTATTTACAGATTAATATTTCCAGCTTATTTATCTTCTCTTAGCTCCAGATTCATATGTTCAGTTGCTTACTTGACATCTCTTCTTGAATGCCTCAGAGACATTGCTGTACTCAACATATGCTAATCTGAACTCATAAATTTCTTTTTACCACAGCTTTCTTTTGGTGTTCCCTGTCTCAGTGGTACCATCATTGTAGAGTACGTAGAAATCTAGCAGTCAGCTTTGACATCTTCCTATCCCTTTAATCCACCAGAATTTCAACATCTTTTTATCTGTCCCCTTTTCTGTTTTATCATTACTGCTGCAGTAGTCTCACTGAAGATTCTTATTTCTACTGGGATCACTTGCAGCAGCCTCCTAATTTCCCTGCCCATGTCACTATTCCCTGAGGATAAAGACAGACACCCTTTCACGGTGGGCACATGACGCACTGGCTGTCATGACTCCTGTGACTTTCCAGGCACACCTGACACCCCCATGATGTCCTTGGTTTGGGGGCTACCTTTGGTTTGACTTAAAGCTTTAGTTTTAACTTTTCAGTATTGCGCCTACTCAATTTCTTATGAGCTAGTTCAACAAATTTGAATTTTAAACATGAACCCTACACAAACAATTTCTGCATTTTTGCAACAGGAATATAAGCTTGGCCCTCCGCGTTTATGTTGGAAGCCACTGTTTCCATGTTAGAAATGCCTCTAAAATAAGAAACAGCACCCCAGCACGTGGCAGCGCTCATCTGCCCCCTTGTTTCCCTGGAACATAAGAGGGGTAATTACTGGAATGCTAGCTGACAGCAGGAGCACCGGGCAGGGCAGAGGTGCTGTGATACACAGGACATTTTGGGAAAACTCTATGAGAAGTGAGAAAATAAAATTGACAGGACATCGTATTTTTTGGTGTGTGTATGTGTGTGTTATTAATTATATTAATTTTTATCAACATTTTTTATTTCTTTTCATAGCTGGTTCCAAAATATTGGTGAAAGATCCCAGACCTGTGCTAGGAACACCCAGCCCAAAGCTAAGTGGTTAGTAATGTCAGTTATTTTTCCAGAAGTCATGATTTCTAGAAGTCATTTACTATTTTAAAATGAATATTTATTTATAAAAATATGTTCCAGTGAGTAAAAACAATGTACTTGAATATTTGGAATTTGGAATTGGATAATTTGTGTCATAACATCTTGAATTTCAAGCAGTGTAATGGTGTGACCTTAATATTCCAAAAATATTATTTATAGTTTTCTCTATAAAATTTCCTTTCAAGGGTGTCTGAAAATAATAGCAATTATTATGTTTGAGGTATTAAAATAAAAATGAGATACAGTGTACAATTTTTAAATACAGAATTTTTTTAACAAAAGACCCAAATGCACTTTTATGTGAGTAAAAAGTTCAGGAACTTCTGAAACTCCTCCAGTTTATTTTCAGTTATTAGATTTTAAAACCTACCATAGTCATTAAAAATATGGGCTTTGAAGTCCTACAGCCCTCATGTAATTCTTGTTATATACTCCCTACCCTATGACTTTGGAGAAGTTATTTTATAAATCTGTACAAAACATATAATGATCAAGTTATTATAAATGAATTGTATGAAAAGGAAATGTGAAGTGCTTAACAAATAGTGAGCAAGGGCTGCTCTTTTCATATTAGTATTTTATTTATATGACGTAAACAAAAAGCTACTAATAAAATCACAGTCTCAGAGTCTAATATTTACCTTGGAGACAGATTTGGACCAGTTGTTCTGAGCTAAGAACAGTGATGGGATTAATTTTAGTTGGGTTCAGAAATTTTCAATGTACATGCTACAAAACTGGAGTGCCCACAGAACTCTGAGACACTGATTTATTCAACACTCAGCAATAATAGATTGAATGTCACTAAGGCAGTAAAAGAGTGTGTCATCATGAGACAGTGTGGTTAGCAATGGAGCCAGACAACCATAATGGTCAATCAATGCACAGAATTTTCCTATGGGAGATGCTTTATCTGGGCACAAATGGGGGCTCTGAACAATAACTCCAGAATAGCAAGTGTAAACCTGGACTATCCTGGGCAAAAGATGGCCAGTGCTCACCAATAAATAAATCAAGCAGACAAAAAAATTAAAAAACAATATGGAAAAATTAAACAGCACAATAAATTTGGCTAGTATACAAATGTAAAGATTTCTTCATCAAACAATTATAGAATATATACTTTCTTCCAAGGTAAATAGGACAGCCAAAACAATTGATCATATATTAAGTAATGAATAAATCAACACAAATTTCAAAATGCAATCTCTTCTGATACAATTAAAAATTAGTAAGAAAATTATACATTTTAAAATTTTCTGAGTGCTTGTAAAGTAAGAAAATTAATGCTGATGAATAAATCATGAATTAAAATGGGGTAGAGGATTGAATGTGGGAGGTCAGTGGTGGGTAGGGCAGGGGTCAGTAAAGGGGAAAAATGGGGACAACTGTCATTGAAAAACAATAAAAAATAACTACTACATGGGAATTGAAACATTAAATAACAAAAATATGAAATTTAAATGAAAAAATGTAACGCTAAAACTTATGTTGAAACCTAAATATCAAAATTTGGAAACTGAAGCAAAAGAGAAGTTATGAGGAGAACTTATACACTTCATTCTTTACATTAGAAATGAAGAAAGCCTCAGAATTAGTGAGTTAAGTGTTCCTGTTAAGAAGATATAAAAAGTATGACAGAATAACCAAAAGATGTCATAGATCAATGCAGTACACATGAACAAACAAATAAACCCCAAAGGTACAATAGAAAAATCTAAGCAGAGCCAAAGGTAGTTCATTGAAAAAACAAAGTGAAACATTTCTGGTATGTTTGATCAAGAAAGCAACAACAAATATAAAATATAACAAAATTAAATGTGAATATAATCACATAGATAGTAAATAAAATAAATAAGAAATATATTAAAACTGTCACAACTGTCAATTTAAAAATATTAGACTAAATGGACAAGTTACTAGGAAAGAATATGTTACCAGATCTAATAAAACTTGAATAATCCCATAACAAAGTCATAGTTAAAAACATCCACAAAGAAAAACCAGGTGTATATGGCTCTACTGGTGAATGATACCAAATTTTAAAGGGATAGAACAGGTCATGCCAGTTTTACAAAAACTCATCCAGTCAATAAAACTCATTCTGTGGGTCCCATGTAACTCTAATAACTCAGCTAAATCCATAAAGGGGGGAAATTTCTGGCCTACTTGACTCCAGATTATAGATGAAAAATTTCTACATAAACTTTTAGCAAACCAAATACATTATAGTAAAGATAACACATCCATTGGGCTCATGATATACATAAATATTTTTATGTTAAGTAATTCTTAAAAGTAATCTATTGCATTAAGAGATTAACATGTGAAAATTTGATTATTATAATACTTGCACTAAAAATATTTTATAAGATTCAACTCCTATTCATGATTTTTAGAAAAGCTGTTAATAAATTAGAGAGAAAATGCATTTCTTTAACCTGAGTAAAGGGACGTATAACACTTTAGAACAATGTCATCTTAAATGGCAAAATATTGGAAGCATTTTATTTAAAATAATGATTGAGACGAAGTGACTAGGTTGCTCAAAAGAAACAAGAATGAAAGTTGGCAGTGGTTCAAAGGTAGGAACATAACGCTCTCTTTGGCAAAACTGTAAAGCCTCTGAGGCAAAGTTTATGTTCAAATATTTCTTGGAAGAAAGGATCATGACCATCATTGTTTTCCTCCTTTTCGTTGATATCCACATCAGTGGTAGTTGGAGGACACTTTGGAATTTCTTTTATTTATTTTTTATTATTCAAGTTCTGTTGTCTTCGATTTCCCACCACCACTTTCCCCTGCTCTACCCACCCCCACCTCCCACCCTCAATCCTACCCCCCTTTGGCTTTGTCCATGGGTCCTTTATACCTGTTCCTTGACAACCCTTCCCCTTCTTTCCCCTGTTATCCCCCACCCTCCCCCACCCCTCTGGACACTTTAGAATTTATAAAGAGTGGCCAAATACACAATGACATTTACATCTCAAAATAGACCGAACAATAGAAAGAAGTATTACCTATTTCCCCGTAGGGAAATAGATGAACAAATTGTATCTGCCTCTCCTGCCCTATATGAGTTACATTTCGGAGCTATGTATGGGGAAGAGGGATGAGGTGGAGTTGGCATGCTGGCTCTAGCAAGCACAGGGTCACCATATCAAATTCTGTGCGTTCTTCCAAGCGACTTTCAGTGATGTCGTATTGGTAGTTTGAAATCTACCATTATGGGAATATTTACACCATAGAAATCAGCAACTACTACAACATTTTTTTTCCCCTTGGTGAGTCAGTTGTTAAACATTCATTACCAAATCAATGATGAATCCTGATACCATGTAAGTTGCTGCAGCTGCCGTCTGCTTTTCCCCTGCTATTTTCTCCTGCCATTAGGTTTTCCTTCATCTCCTTCAACCAACACTCCTTAATTTCCCTAGGCACCGTGGACAAGATCATTAGGTGTAACATATTTTTATTAAAGGTTCAGGGGTAGTGAAGAGTAATCACAGTACAAGCCAGGAGAAATGGACAATCAGAAACACAACACCACTTACTTATCGAGTGCCTACTATTTGTCAGAGCATTCTCCTCCCTCGCTCCCCTCCTACGTCTGCCACAACTCAGAGTCTGATACTTCTAAATTCCTCATTCTTTTTAACACAGAGCAGTTTAGCTTGTTACTTCCCACGAACTTGATCTAGATACACTTTTTAAAGCTAAAAACTCCTTAAGGTGTTTACCAAATCGAGGGCTTTTACCTATACACTGTATCAAATTTTTAGGTAAGGTTCCCCTCTACGTACAGAGCATCACTGTGTAGTTTGAGGTTTGGTGACAGATGCCACCAGAAGGGTGACTTGGCAAAGGTCACAGGGTCAGGACTATGGATTTTTCATGACGCTAATTACATGTCTGCAAAGTAGATATTTTATTAACAACTATACAGTGAATATAAAACCTGAAGTTTCCCTATTTTATCTGTGTAATTATACTAATGATAGAGATCAGGTGACAGATATGAATAACTTAAGGGGAATAACTTTTTTCCTGAGTTCATGTCATTCACTCACTCACCTGAGGAGACATGGATCCATTGAATAGTTGATTGCTGGGTGTGATCCTTATAGTGATGTATAAGATTAATGGAAACTTCTCTCAGCTTCTTTCCAGGATCTGAGTGGACTTTGACATGCCTAAAGTGCAGAACTAATTTATACAACTATACTACCTCTTATTTGGCTGTATCTAACACATGCGTGTTTCTTCTTTAGATGGATGTTTTAAAACATTTAGAATATTCTTTGGTTCTGCCACAATTTGTCTATCTCCCATGAGAGACAATTCTAATGACAATTTTTTTATGTCTAAAAATACCTTTATCTTCAAAGATGTGAATATGGTAGAGCCCGGCTCCTCCTGAGGAGCACCTGTTGTGGGAATAATTGAACTAGCATTCTGTCTAGGGGACAAACGAGTGGCACTCTTGCCCATCTTCAAGGGCTATTTTGCAAGGGGGCTGAACTCTATATTCTTCCTCTTATGAGCCTCCCACTGCCGGGAGAAGGGAGGCCTCCTGGGACTGGTATATAGACTGACTGAGCCCAATAAAAGCATTCTATTTTCCTTCTGAAATAAAGATGTTATTATAGGAGACCGAATATAAGTAAACTTGACATTTAGCTGGACTCTAAGTCTCATGTCTTTAATTGATGGTGTTTGTTTATTTTTTATTTATGACTCATGTGCAAATCTAGGTTATTACAATTTCTGTTTATTCTAAAGTAATGGAAACATTTTTATGGTAAAAATTTATTTTATAATACACATTCCACATTATTGTGTATTTAGCAAATTTCATTATCCTATACATTAATATTCATTCATCTACTTATTTAGGACTTGTGTTTACCGGACACCGTAAAATTAATGTATGTGTTTACTTAATCTGTTCACAGTTCCTGATGATGTGTTTGCCCAAAATTATATATGGAAAGGCTCTTACAATTTCAAAGGAAGGAAACAGCCCATGACTTTGACAGTTACTAGTTTCAATGCTTCCACCGGGAGAGTCAATGCAACACTCAGCAATAGCAATATGGAGCTGCTACTTTCAGGTATCACATTAAAGAACAACAAACAATGCCTTCATGCCTTTACTTCCATCATTTCATCATTTTTATTAGTGATTTTAATACTGTGAAATATTTGTTACTTTTTTATGGCATTTATAATTCATTCAGAAACAAAGCTTTCTGGTTTTTGGATTGATGCATAAATATTTCTACACACATATAAAACACTGTGATGCTGAAATAAGCTCCTCAAGAATATTTTTCTGTAGTTAGAATGAGACATCATGAAATAGAATAGAACTTTTAATTTAGTATAACCAAATTTTCCTCTATTTTCATAACACCAAACAGACTGAATCTGTGATTTGGAATCTATTTTATGGTCACAAAATTACTTCCTCAAATGAAAATATTTAGGTGGACGCCATTAGTTGAGACAGAAAAGGTAGGAGCTACGCTACTATGAACAGGCGTAAGGGACCCAGGCCATCATCCATCTGCCCAGCCTTTTCAGGTGTCTGTTTTCTCTGTCTAGTGCATTGCCCTGACCCGCGCGGAGTGGTGGTTCCCGAGTGGGAGCGACAGGAGATTGAGAAAGGACAACACAACACAAAGACACAACATAAGACAGTTTAGAGAAAAGGGGGGGCCAAGTGGGGCATTGTCCTCTGATGAAGAGACAATGACAATGACCACAGTATCCACGTATATTTTATAGGGGTTGGTTAGATAAAGCTCAAGGGAGTTTTGCAGACTTAGGGGAACGCTGTGGGCACGGATTGTTCTGTTCCCAGCCCATCTGTATGATAAAACTTTCTTCTGCAAAGGTTGCAGTCGTCTTCAGCAGAAGTTTGTGGGTATTTACGCCCTTCTCAACACCCGACCCCGCCCCGCTTCCCCAGGCTCGGGCTGTCACCAGTTGCCAGCTTGCTCTTCCTTGCAGATACAAGCAGTTGAGCATGGCCTTGCCAAGCGCTTAACCTGGCTTTTGACGTCAACCTCCACCACCCTCCACAGTGCATACTGCTTTCATTAGCTTTGATTAGTGTTCTTTCTAACATTCATATGTTTTCTCAAATGTCATCTTGTGTACAGTATTCCTGATGACCCTTCTAATATAGCCTCCATATTACAAACACAGTCAGATTGTATCTCAGAGGTTAGAACAGAACAAACAAAAACAAAATCTGAAACAAAATAGGCCTCGAAGAATATTGCCAAAGTAATGAATTTGAATTATTGCTCTCATTATGTTTTTTACATCTTCATATTGCAAATATGAAATACACACACACACACACACACACACACACACATACATACACCTTGGCTATTTATATATCCTAAATACAGTCTGCCTTTATCTGCAGTTTCACTTTCCATGGTTTCAGTTACTCAAGTCAATTGTAGTCCAAAAATATTAAATGGAAAATTCCAGAAATGAGCACTTAATAGTTTTAAATTGCAAGTCATTTTGCATAGCATTGTGAAATATCTTGCTCCATCCCTCCCAGTCGGAAAGTGATTTATCCCTTTCGGATATCTACACTGTATGCTACCTACCCGTAGTCACTTAGCATGCGTATCAATAGAAGATCAACAGCAACCTCACACTAAGTCACAGTAGCCATTGCATCCATGTCACTTAATCTCATCACATAGGCACTGTATCATTTCACATCATCACATAAAAGGGAGAGTACAGTGTCATAAGATATTCTGAGAGAGAGAGAGCACACTCGCATAATTTTTATTAGAGTATATTTTTGGAATTCTGAAATTATATTGTTATAATTGCTCTATTTTATAGTTACTGTTATTAATATCTTACTGTGCCTAATTAGTCATTTAAACTTTATCATAGGTATTTATGTTTGGGAAAAAACAATGTACAAATATATATAGGGTTCTGCACTATCTGCAATTTCAGACATCCGCTGGCATGTTGGAAGTATACCTATGGGTAGAAATACTATTAAACATCATTTTAAATTATCGAATGACCCTGCACTAAACCCAGAGTATGAGTATTAGAAGTTAATATGTATTATATTTTTAAAATTAAAAATGTGTGCAATATAAGTTGAAAGAAGCTTTATATGAATAAGAGCAATGCATTTCAATTATGAGTACTAATTTATATAACTGTGAAACAAACAATTTATTTTAATTATCTGTAAAAGAGTTAGCACAAAATAAATGCATATAGTTGACCTTGAACAACAAGGATATAAACTACATGGGTCCACTTATGTGTGGATTTTTTCCAGTTGACTTAACGCAGTTCTAACTTGAGCTGTTCAAGGGTTTTTGCCTTGGAATTTGCCTAGGTGGAGGGCAGTCTTAAATTATACACAGATTTTCATCTATACAAGGACATTCAGTGCCTCTGACACCCACGTTGTTCTAAGATCAACTGTACTCACTCTAATCCAGAAAATTTTTAAAAAATTTATAAGTATAAAAAAGCAAACACGAATAATTCAATTAATTTAATTTGCTGTCGCCATCTCCATATACATAAATTATAACCTTTCCCAGCAATATTATTTTTGATTACTTTTATATTTTTTTCTATTAATTGTAATTTGCATTATATCAAGATCTATCTATCATTATATTTGTGTTCCCAGCATACTCTAATGATACTTTATTACATACATAAAAGATTAAGTGAAAGAATGAATAGTCAAATTTCAACCATTAATCACAAAATTTTTACTTAGAATTATATTTTTTATTGTTCCCCTGAACACATTTACATTTCAGCTTATTTCTACCTTTAAAATAGTCACTGTTCAAGGAAAAAAAAATCACTGTATATATTTTTGCTTCTATCTTTTATGTCATTACATATATTGACCTTGTTGAACTAAAAATCCCACTTGATTTTTCAAGACCCAGCTCAAATATTTTTTTTTTTTTAAATAAGGATTCCCTGGTCACTGTAGTGTGAAATAATCCCTCTCTTCTGGTCATTTATTTATCGCATTCCCCCATCTATTTTAGTTAGTTGTGTACCTGACTTAAATCTCTACTTAATGGAGAACACATGTAAACCCCCTATATTTATATAGGAAAAGAATATATTCATCTTTGTGGCTGAAGTTGCATCTAGAATACTCTTTTTCACATGGTTGCCACCAAATTTAAGAAAAATATAAGGAATTTTAGAATGTGGTTCATATCTTTAATGATTTTAAATATGTTTGAGGGAAGAAATACCATATTTTTGCCACGTGTAATGCACTCCCACGTATAATGTGCACCCATGTTTTTGGCACATACTTTCAGGATACAAATCTTTCATCTTAATTTTTTAATTAAGTGTTGTATTTATTTATATTTAGAAACAGAACCAATTATTGTATTCCAGGTATTATTTTTGCATATGGATATTGTTATTGCTTTCTAGAGTTACACTTTTAACACATGAGCATAAATAAAAGAATTAAAAACATTTATATAGATCTGGAATTAGTGCTACCCAGGTATGATGCACATCCTTATTTTTCCCTTAAAAAGTTGGGCAAAAAATATGATACTTTTGTTTGCACTATCATGGAATGATGTAAGAAGACTAATACTTAATTGTAATAGTGTAGGTCATTTAAACCTACAATGAAGATTTAAGTTGAGAATTTCGGCTGAAAGAGAGATCAAATGTATATTGCAGGACTTGTAAACAGCATTATGGATAAAACTGGACTTGAGTTGGCCTTGTTTATTTCTTTTCCAATCATGTGTATTACATGATGTACTTAAGGAGTTATAGATAATAAAATGAAGCATAACTGTTTTTACAGGAGTATATAAAAGCCAGGAAGCTCGCCTAATGTTACACATCTATCTTATTAAAGTACCAGCTCATGCTTCTGTGAAGAAAATGAAGGAGGAAAATTGGGCCATGGATGGCTTTGTAAGTATGGTTCTTTAAAAAGTCTGCTGCTGACACAAATTTGTGCTTAGGTTTGTCATTAAAATTCCAGAAAAAGATATTTTCCTAAATTTAGCTAATTATGAACACACGCATATACATATAAAATGGTACAATTACTGTTAAGGGTAATTATTTTGGGAAAAAAAAGACCAAGTGTATTTAGTAATCTAGAGTGTTAAACCTAGGATTATTAGATTCTGGTGAGTTTTGCTTACTTCTATAATGCTTATGCATGCAGAAGTATATAGTTTTGTCTTGCTACCATTAAAATTATTTTGTCTACAGTCAGTATTATGATAAATCAATCTTGATAAAATATAATTCAGTCTTTGGAAACACTGAGGCATAGGCCACATACTAAAAGGCTTCAGAAAAATTGTCTGCCCATTAAGTTTTAAGCACAGATTTAGAATATTTTCTAAAATTGTCTATGAACAGGAAGTTATGTAAACTTATTCATGTGGGGAGATAGTTACCATAGCTTCACCATGGAGTCACCCCATCCTATTCAGCCGCTTGTGTGAATGGAGTTTCTAAATTGGGAATTGGAGCAAGTCTTATATTCACATAATGCCCAGGAGCCTTTGTTTTAAAATGAACATGAGAGAAAGAGCTCTGACCATTTCTCTCAAATAACAAGCCTTCTTTTACAAGGAACACCTAGCAAGAAAGAGGATAGTAAGTCAGGCTTCAATAAGTTTGGTTCCTATGGAAAAAAATGTCCATTCTGTTTCCCTATCTGTACCATTATTCACGGAGTTGGGGACTATTTTTTCCATGTACTCAGGTTGTTTACTTGCATAGTTTCATCTAGGAAACAAAATGAATGCATTTAAATAATAGAGTTTGAGCTATTCTCTTTAGAAGCAATTAATTTGTACAAATGGCCATGCCCAGAGTATGATGTCTGATAATAAAGAATAAATCTTACTACATGTGGTGGTGTATCAGACTTGTATGGATGATTTTGTATGATATTTTGCTTTTACGGGGAGAGACTCAAGTTTTTTTCTTTGTTTTGTGTATTTTTACAACTCTTACAATAGCATACATGACTTAGCTAATTGCAACTACCAGTAATCAGAACAAACTTCAGTTAACCAAGAACACTGAAAAATTTCAATTCCTATTTTATCTATGAGATCAAGCGATAGAATGCATGTACAGTCTTACTTGAATATATATAGTACTCTACAGCATTAGACATCCCCAGAACATTTCAGAGACACATAACCACTATATGGTTCTAATATGTCTGAGGTTGGTTATGGATAGACTGATTGCTGATTTCAGCCACATTCCTTTGGCTCTACTTGAAGCCATGGTAGCAAGTTCAGATCTGCTCCAGGTGTCTGACTCTAGGGCCCGGGCTGGAGGGGCAGCAGCTACCTGGAGCTTATTCTTTTTTTGTCCGAGGTCAGAAGTGCTAAGGGACACAGTAGAAAACAGGCACCCCCCCTTTTTAACAGTTCTATTAAATTCACCCATTTAAAGTGTTAAATTCAATGGCTTTTAGTATATTTAGAGATGAGTATCATTGCCATCATTGATTTTATAATAACTTTATTACCTAAAAAATAATTCGATACCCTTCCGCTATCATCCCATCCCGCCACTCCCCATCCCCACCCCAGACCTAGGCAGCCACAAACCTATTTTCTGTCTGTACAGATTTCCCTGTTCTGGACTTTCATGTTAATGGAATCATAGAATATGTGGGCTTTGTGACGGACTTACTTAACTTATGATAATGGGAAAAATGCCTTTTAAGACTAGGTTAGGAACTGGCATTATCAATTCCACCCACATCCCATTGGCCAAAGCAAGTCACAGGACTAAACCCAACTCAATGAGATGGGAAGTATACTCTTTCCATGAAGGTCGGTGGGAGTGGAGAGAAGTGCATGTATGCTGAACAGTAATCTAATCTAAAAAACACAGTATTTTCATACTTTAACTTTTAATTGAGCATTTACCTCCATCTGTTTCATCATATCTGTCTTTTTTTTTTTTTTTTTTTTTTTGGCAGTTGGTTGCTTGGCCTAAAAGAAATGTATATATACACATAATCCCCCTTTTTATATCATAATTATTTAAAAGTGAAAATTTTTATTTTGCTTATAATGATGACAGATTTGTTCAGTGTCCTGTATTTTACATGGGGGGAAGATCTGGGGGAGAGAACATTGCATAATATTCACTTCAGAATAAAATTAAATATATATTAAGTCTGAGAAAATATAACTGAGGCCAAATCTACACTTAATCAAATTATAAATATTTTTAGGTCTCTGCTGAACCTGATGGAGCTACTTACGTGTTCCAAGGATTTATTCAGGGCAAAGATTATGGGCAATTTGGACTACAAAGACTGGGTAATGTATTTTTTCATTTTCATGTAGTTTCTTTATTACTCCAGACATCATAAGAAAATATAGAGAATTCTGTATATTAGGCATACTTACTATAGTTTGAATTTTGTATTGTCAGGACTATATACATTGATCCATTTTGATAGCCTTTTAAATAATCACATTCTTCAAAATATTGGTTCTCCATGTACCAACTCTACAATGTGGTTTTCATCATATTTCTAATAAACATGACAAACTGTCTTGCCCTTAAGCAAATATAAAGGAGAAAAAGTGATATAGATATAAAGGAAAATATTAAACTGTAAATTATATTATCTTATCTCATGAGAACTGTAATACTTCTCTTCAGTTTGAATATTGTTGCAATTTTCTTACTCTTTCAAAAATGAGTGGCTCTTGAGAAACTCATAGAGTCTGGAAAGGGAAAATAACTTTGCGGAATGGATCTCTTTTCAGGACTTGGTGCTCTGCAGATACCTACATTTGCTGTGTCAGTGGCAAAGGGTTTTGTCATTCTTATTTCCAATTCTGCTAAAATGAGTGTAAACACTGGCCTTGTTTGAAATGCATTTATTAATATAGTTTTGGTTATACTGTTTCATATTATCTTATTGTGGTGTTGATACATAAAGAATAAATTCAGACTCTAAAACTACATTTTTATGTTTATCTTAAAAATTTATTTACTTTGAACTTTACGTAAATATTATGAATCCCTGGAAAAATAGGTATAGAATGAGGCACTAACTTTTTAAACCTAAAGTATAATTGATATTTACTTGAATATAACTATCAAAAAGTGAAATTAGCTTTCTCTAAATGGACAATAATAGTGAGATATCATTTCTGATAATGGCTTACCTAAAATTGTATTATTTTTAAAAACAGCATAAGACATAACATAGTACAGTGACCCGATTGAGTAATTAAATGCAAGATGTTGTCATATAGTATTTGCAAAAGTATCTCAAACACTGCATGTCAAAAATAGAACCTATAAAAAAGGAATTGAAAAATAACTGTTAGTTATTTTCTTTTGATACATGTGTCAACATGTTGCCAAACCTGATTCTGCGCATTTTCTAACTGTGCTAACCTTTTTTGCCTTTTACTGAGCCCAAGTAAAACACTCTACCAGGGGTGTCCAACCTGCGACCCGTGGGCCGCATGCAGCCCAGCGTGGCTGTGAATGTGGCCCAACACAAAATCGTAAATTTGGTTAAAACATTATGAGATGTTTTTGTGATTACAAGTTGCAATGTGTTTAACGTGTGGCCCAAACCACACGTTAAATACATTCTCCTTCCCTCCAGTGTGGCGCAGTCTTCTCCTTACTGTGTGGCGCAGATGCCAAAATGTTGGACACCCCCTGATTATGCCTCCTTACCTCTTCCATGCACGCCTCTTTTCATGCAAGTTCTGTTGATTTTAACCACAAAATGTTCTCCTAACTCTATCTTTTCATGTTCTTTCTAATGATTTAGTTCACATCCTAATTTTGTTTTACCTGGGTCGCTCCTGCAGCCTTCAGACTACTCTGGCTTCTGTTCCCAACGCCCTCAAGCCCACCCCACCCCAGCCACTGTTCTAAGTCTTGTGTCTTATCATTGGGTCTTTCATTTCTAAACACCTTCAGTCATCCCTCACTGTAAACGAGCAGTGAGTTCGAGCTCTTTAGGATGTTTATGTCTTTTCAGAGTCTAACCATAGTTAACCATTTTAGCCTCATATTCTTGCCAGTCTTTGACACACATCTCTGCCTAATGCTCGGCACATCACCTAAGTATGCCACTGAACTTCCCATTTGTCGGTTTATGATAGTCCTGGATCCTCCTCCATTTGTTGTTCTACTGATTCTTCAAGGCCAAGCTCATATTGTGCAGCCTCCAGAAAACATCCTTGCATACTACCAGATGGAATTACACCCTCCCTTCCTAAAGTACATTCATTAATCATTAATTAATGCCCAATGATTTCACTTATTTATGTCTTGGTGTTCTTCCTACAGTTGCATAAACTCTTGAATTCAGGCACTTTGTCTATTTTTTAATTTCTGTATCCTCCCCTGAAAAAAAAAATACATAGAGTGTGCATCATGCAAAATTCTGTGGAAATGAGCTGAAAAAATACCATTATTTTTTAAACTATGTAAATTTCCAAGAAAGGAAGAAATTAATTGGTTCAGAAAATAAAAATTTATTGTGATAAAATTGAGTTGATTATGTATCTCTAATTTATTTTTTATTTTATAGGATTGAATGTGTCTGAGGGTTTAAATTCTTCAAATCAGCCTCATGGTACAAATAGTAGTTCTGTGGCCATTGCTATTCTTGTGCCTTTTTTTGCACTTATATTTGCAGGATTTGGATTTTATCTTTATAAACAAAGGTAAGTTTGTTGATTTTAACTGCAAATATTTTCTAAATCTATATTCATGTTCTTTTTACTACCCTGATTTCACATTCTGATTTCTATTTTATTCTGGACTGTTGCCATAGCCGTATACGAAATATTGCCACATTTGTGGTAAACCTTATTTTCCCTGCCTGCCTCTAACCAAATATGTATGCACACAACAAAAATTAGTCTTTTAAAGTGCATAAGCATTGAACTTAACCTTTCTTCTTTTGCCTGTCAAATTTCTAGTATATAACTAATTGTATAAGCTATTTTTATATTATGCATAATGAGACATCAGGGATACAAAATCTAGGTTAAGGTTTAAAGTAAAGAGATGATATCTGCCGTCAGATTTATTTGGGGAACTAGGGAGCAACTTATGTTTAAACCTCTTAGTGCACATGACAATACTGACCAATTTTACCCAGGCAGGCAGTTGATAGAGTCTTCTAATCCTCTTGAGTACATTCTTTTGCTTTAAGAAGATTATGAAATTAATATGCTACACTCGTGATATGTCTAGCATAGGAATACACATATTATTTGTTCATCTTTGTTCACTGTTCCATTACAATATTGTGGTTGAGAGGCCTTACTTTGCACTTCCCCTCTGTTTAGAACTAGCCCTTATCAAGAAAAGAAAAATTTGTAGAAAGTAGATATTTAAATGAATATTACCTAATTGTATTTTTCCAAAACTGATGCTTTTATTATAAATATCAGTGTTTGTATCATTTAAGAATAACTTAATATTACATAAATTTGTAATAATTGTGTATGTATAAGCAGCTCTTTAGGCCTTGTCAATATCAGACTTTACTGATGATAAAAATCATCACTACATGTATTTATGAAGCAAGCTATGACAATCTTTTTTTTTTTGGTGGTAAGATACCTGTAACAGAGAACCACTGAAACCACCCTAGGTGTACAACTCAGTGACATTTAGTATATTCAGTGTCATGGTACCATCACTGCTAGTTTCGCAACATTTTCACTATCCCAAAAGGAAACCGCACCCATGAAGCAGTTACGCCTTACTCCTCCCACCCTGCCCCACCCCAGGCAACTACTAATCTGCTGTCTGTCGGTATTGATTGGCTTATTCTGTCTATTTCACATAACTGGAATCATACAATACATGATATTTTGCATCTGGCTTCTAAAACTTAATGTTTTAAAGTTTGATCCATATAATAGCATGCATCAATACTCCATTGCTTTATATGGATGAATAACATTTCATTGTATGTTTGAATGTTTTCTGTTTGAATGTGCCCATTCATTAGCTGATGGACATTTGGATGTTTCCTACCATTTGGCTACTGTGAATAGTGCTGTTATACTTATTTGAATACAGGTTTTCATTGGGACACCTATTTTAATTGTCCACATCCTTGTCATCACCTGCTATTTTCTGTTTTCTTCTTATTATTGTTTATGATAGCTATCCTCATGGAGTGCAGTGGTCTCTTATTGTGGCTTTGATTTGTATTTCCTAAATTACTAATGACATTGAATATTTTTTTCAAGTGCTTTTGATTTTTTGCCTATCTTCTTGGAAAAATGTGTATTCAAGTACTTGGCTTATTTTTAATTGGATTATCTGTCTTGTTGAGTTGTAAGAGTTCTTTTTGTGTTCTGGACATTAGACTGTTAACAGATACGTGGTTTGCAAATATTTCTCCCTTTCTGTGGGTTGTGTTTCTACTCTTTTATGATATCCTCTAGTATACAAAAGTTCTTCATTTTGATGAAATCCAATTTATTTATTTCTTTTGTTACTTGTTCTTTTAGTGTCATATCTAAGAAACCATTTCCAAATTCAAGGTCATGAGGATTTACCTGTATGTTTTCTCCTAAGAGTTTTATATATTTAGCTCTTATATTTAGAACTTTGATTGATTTCAAGTTAATTTTTTGTTGATGGTAAAACCTTTTCTTTTGTAAAGCTCGATGATATTATTTTCCTTAAAGCTGTTGATCACTATTAGCAAACAGAACTTCTTTACGTCTTCATGATTCTTACTTATTTGGAATGAAATTATGTTGCTTCTGTTTTTTTATTTTGAATCTAGTTTGAAAAAAAGGAGAAACAAATATGACTAATTAGAATTATGCTGTTGGGAAGGGTGAGCTGTAAGTAGTGTAACTACAGAGGTGGCGCCTCTGAAAGAAACTTAAGGCAGCTTTTGCTTTTAGAAAAGAAAGATTGTCTTGCAAATTACCTAACAATTTTCAGTATAAAAAAAGTTTAGAAAATGCATTAGGGATAGTAAAACAATATAATGACAAATATAAATTATGATAAAATATAGTTGAAATTAGTGGTGCTTGCTGTAAACAAAGGAGTTGAGAAACACATTTATATATATAGGAATTAGGTCCCAGAAACAGGTAGGGCCAGTCTGCCTCTGTACCATTACAAATGTCAGCAAGTTATTGATGTGGGAAAGAGAAACTGGAAATAAGCATTAGCCAAAAGTGAGAGAAATAAAATAATGAAGCAGGAGTGCAGAACAGCAACTTACACCAGCCAGCCTAAGCTGCATACTTTTTATTAACTAAAAGCGAACTATTTTGATGATTTGGGTATCAGTATAGTCATTTCCTCTTTGAGATTTTGAATTTATGTGCTCTAATAGCATTTTAAAACAAACAGCATATTTCTGTCTTGAAGATACTCCAAATATCTTCTCAAATTAGGCCCCAGCGTTAGCTGTCTGCTATACCTGGAATCCCCTTCTATTTAGTGCAGAAGGAGCTCATTCTTGTCTCTCAGTTCTCAGGTTAAATTTTACCTCCTCAAGCAGACTATTTCTATTATTTAAAGTGCCTTCCATTTACTTCTTATCTTAGTAACCATTTTGCTTTTTATCAAAACAATTCTGATTAGGTATTTTTTTTGTTTTATTTTATTTTTTAAAATATTTTATTTGTTTATTTTTAGAGAGAGGGAAAAGGAGGGTGAAAGAGGGACAGAAACATCAATGTGTGGTCGCCTCTCATGTGCCCCCTACTGGGGACCTAGCCCTCAACCCAGGCATGTGCCCTGACTCGGAATTGAACCAGTGACCCCTTGCTTTACAGTCCGGCACTCAATCCACTGAGCCACACCAGCCAGTGCTGTTTTATTTATTTTTAATTTATTCTCTGTGTTCTGTTACTACAATATGAGCTCCATGAGAGTACTATGTATACTTTAAAAATATACATATGTTTTTAATGCCTAGGCTCATGCTTGGCGCATAATAGATGCTCAGTAAATATTTGATTAAGTGAATGAATAAATATTAATGAGGTTTAAATTCATCATCACCATCACAACTTATACATGCTAATTCATAAGGATATGCTATTATATCATAAGAAAATTTAAGATAGTAGCCATAATATATCATTTACTTATATTTGTATTGCTCATAATGGCACTATATATAAATATGTATTCTTTGTAAATAAAGTCACTCAGGATTTAAAAGTGAAAGGTAAATTGTTCAAATCTCATGTATTGTGTTTATGATTTGTCACTAAATACTTTCCAGTTACATTATCCGTAAATGATAATTCAAAATTATATTCGAGCCTACATTGCTATTTCTGGAAGAAAGTTAACACTTAGCTAATCGATGTTCTCGTCAACAGGACTGCACCCAAAACACAGTACACGGGATGTTCAGTTCATGAAAATAACAATGGCCAAGCAGCTTTTGAAAACCCCATGTATGACACCAATGCGAAGTCAGTGGAAGGGAAGGCAGTGCGATTTGATCCCAACCTGAACACGGTCTGCACAATGGTATAGCATGGCAGCCCTCTGCCTTCGCCGGGAGCTCGAAGACGACACAACACAGTGCACATTAGTTCACTGCTAAAAAAAAAAATAATAATAAAGCACACTTTTCAGGACTTGCTGGGTCACCTTTTCCTGAGGAATGATAGAGAAGAGTGTTTTTTCATAAACTGGACCATAATTCTTCTTCGTGTTTACCATGGAGAGTTTTACAGAGATTCAGCTGCACTCTGAGAGTGCTTACTCACAGTTTATTTGCTTTTTTAAAAAAGGAGATTATTCTAAAACATAAACTTATTTGCATATATTGGAGGAGCATCCATATCAGTATTTCTGTGCTTTATAAAGTATATTAGAGGGACTGGGTTTTAAAAAAATGATATAGGGTAGACAATAAGAGCTATACTTACAAGAGTCGGTAGATCTCTGACTTCTCTTTAACTGTCATGCGCTACATCACACCCATAGGTCTGTATTTCACGCCACTCTATTGGCTATTTGGTCTTGGTAATTAAGTCATTGTTTTCCTTATTTCCATGGTTATTTGAGTTTGAATCAAGCCCTGAAATGTTTATGAGCTAATTTATGCCACAGAAGAGATATGATTACCCACTCTGAATCGACTCTTTTTGGTTTTTGTTTTTCATGATCATATTGCTGTTCTGTTTTTAGACTGGTTGCCATAGTTTCTGCAAACGACAAGACTATCATGCTGTTCTCTGATTCCCTCTTTATGTATGACCACTAGTACTCAGTGAGCCATGATGTAGTGTTCAATCCCTTGCTTCAATCAGTTTTGCCACCCAGAAACCACTTTAGCTGACAAAAAGAATCTGTAACAATGATGCTTTTGCAGTTTTCTGAGACACCAAGCTTCTCATCCTTTACCAAGCTTTCCAATGTTTTTGAGAGACCAAATAAAACTTATAAATCTATTATAATTCATTTACAATACTTAGACTTGCCCTTCTAGTTGAGCCTTCAAATTTATTTAATGTTGTTTTGAACTTTTATCTAACAATTCAATCATATATTTTGGACCAGATCCTGAAACATAATAACAAAAAATAACAAAATTCTACTCATTCAAATCCTAAAGTTATGGGTTTACCAAATTTTCATATATTTAAAAATTTTATGCCATTATTCTTAAGTAGGCTCAGCTATGACAGGTTTCTTTCATTGTCAAATTAAGACATGCATTCAAGTATTGGTGGCTCATTTACAACTCTATCAGTAGTGTCAACATTTTGATTTAATAAGCCATTGTCTTCCTTTCATAGCATGTTTTACTTCATTGAATAAATTATGTACCCAGTGTGAACTGTTTGTTGTTGTCCCTTTCAGATATGGATAACTCTGTAAACAGTCTTGACTTTTTGTATCATGAGACAGAGTGGCTAAGAGAAATCATTGCACCCCAGAGCGCTGCTTGGATCTATCTCTACAACATTTAGTGAATTTCTTGTAAACCACTTTGAGATACTTTGTTCTGGAAATTCATACAATTTTCTCAACATTGTACTCTACTGACAGGATGCTGTTTTAAATTTTATGCCATCAGTTATTTATTCTTGTTTATTCCAATGACTGCAATAACAATGACTCATTCATTAATGTTAAGGTTAATACATTTATGATCTTGTTTAAACAATGTTTCTTCTGCAACTGGCTACTCCTCTTATATTAATGCATACACTTTTGTAAAGAAGTATATTTTTATGAAAAAAAACTTTGTAAAAGTATGATGTAAATTTTCAGTGCAATGTAAACAAAATAAAAATGGATAATTGCTTTTGTAAAATGTGCATTCTTTAAAAAAAATTGTCTACAGTGCATTGATCAGTAAAAGGAATGAACAGACAGCCTGTATATATCTGATATTTTAATGTGCCAAAACTGCATATTATATATACTTAGCAACATAGCAATGAAATATAGGTGTTCTTCTTTAAAATTCTATGGTTTCCCAACTATGGCATTCTATTAGAAGTGAATAGATTCCCAGTTAAAATAATAGCATCACAAGAGCCTCATCTTTGAATTTTTCTTGAATGTAAACACCTTAATAATATCATCTGAATTTAAGTATACCTGATGACTTCTAGAATTTCCTTAGTATATTTTCTTAGAGAGACTTAGGTTTAGTATGCTTCATAAGGATGGACACAGTAACCTTTGAATAGCCACATTAAATTAAGACTCAAAAACAGGTATCTTGCCAGGATGGAACATGTAAAGTTTTGTACTCAGGAAAGGAATCGAGTTTTTATAAAGTGCAAATCACGAGTTATTTAAGTTCAATTTTATCAGAGAACTCTTTTTCATAAAATATAGTGTTGTCTTTATGTTTCAAAACCTCAAACTCCAGCCTTTAGAGTCTATCTCTGGTTATTATACTTCCATTTTACAAATAAATGCTTTTTCATATAATTTTAGTTTCTTGTTTTATTTTGTTAACTGTATTACCTCCACCTTTCACTCATTTCCTATCGTCTATATTTTCCTTGGTTGTTCTTTGTCCTTATTTTTTTCCTCTCTGTTCTTTATTTCTTCCTTTTTCATTTTCTATTTTTTGTTCTCTCTCTTCTGATTCTTTTCTTAATATTATTTCTTTGTTTCACATGTTTTTTTCTTGTTAACCCTTTATTATTTCTCATTTTTATATGTTCTTTATACTTAATCCTCTCAAAGGTTAGCAATAAGATTACTGGAGATAATTTTATTTTTATTCCAAGTTTTGTTGAAGTATAATTAACAATATTGTAAGACCCTTAAAATGTAAAATGTGATGATTCAATGAATGTATAGGTTTTGGTGAGAACATTTAAGTTATACTCTCTGAGCAAATTTCAATTTAGGAAGCAAGTTTAGAGAGTCTTTCTGTACTTCCCTTATATGTACACACATTAAAGCCGTAGGTTCCAGCAGGATCTTTTGACACTGTAGCCTGATGATAATGATTGTGGAAATAGACCAAGGGTCAGAGTTATTTTACCTGTCATTTTCACTTACAAGTGAGGAAGAAAAAGAGCACGCATGGGCTAAGAGAGTCAATAAAGATAACTAGGTGATTCTCTTTTAAAGAGAATAAGAGAATGTACTGCCTATCAAAGTATTAGTCTCTGAATATCTATAAATTTAAAATAATAGTTAAAGTCAAGTAAGAAATTTGTTTTATAGAATTATATATGCTTATGTGTCTAAGAAATAATTCAGAATGGGTAGTAATATTGATTTGCTGCTTCTTTTTTTTTTTTTTAGGATGACTTTGGAGGAGATGGGATATTGATCTGAGAAGATATGCATGTCATAATAATCTGAGAAATATTTTTCTGTCATCACTTTCATAACCTGGGTATTCCAAAGAGCCTATTTTAAAGCAACTAAAGAGTAGAAATGGCCACAGGACATCAGATTTCATTCTTTAGTATACAAAGAAATGGACACAGTGGACACCTGTCAAATACTTTTCTAACTTTTAATAAGTTCCCATGTGCAATAATTTTATTTTTGAAAAAGTATATTCTTTTTTTTCCATTCTTTTTTTTTAATTTATTTTTTCAAATACATTTGTCTATGCTTACCCCCCACCACTTTCCCTTGCCCCCTCCCTCTTTCCCTACCTCAGCTCTTCCCCTTTGGTTGTGTCCATGAGTCCTTGCTATATGTTCCTTGACTTTCCCCTTCCCTTCCTTTTCCCTGCCCCACCTGCCTTCTTCCCTCTTGTCTCTCTGTTGCTTTCTTTTCCTTCCAGTGTTGCTGCTCTTATTTTCCTTGCATCTTTGTATTGTTGGTTAGGTTCCACTTATAGGTGAGATCATATGGTATTTGTCTTTCGCCCCCTGGATTATGTCGCTTAGCATAATGCTGTCCAGTACCATCCATGCTGTTGCGAAGTTTAGTAGTTCTTTTTTCCTTTCTGCTGCGTAGTATTCCATTGTGTATATGTACCATCACTTTTTGACCCAATCATCTACTGATGGGCATTTAGGTTGCTTCCAACACTTGGCTATTGTAAATTGTGCTGCTATGAACATTGGGGTGCATAGGTTCTTTTGTATTGGCGTTTTGGTGTTCTCAGGGTATAGTCCCAGCAGGGGAATCACTGGATTCAAAGGCAGTTCCATTTTCAGCTTTTTGAGGAAATTCCACACTGCTTTCCACAGTGGCTGCACCAGTCTGCATTCCCACCAACAGTGGACTAGGGTTCCCTTTTCTCCACAGCCTTGCCAGCACCTGTTGTTTGTTGATCTGTTTATGATGGCCATTCTGACGGGTGTGAGGTGGTACCTCATGGTGGTTTTGATCTGCATTTCTCTGATGGCTAATGATGCTGAGCATCCTTTCAAATGTCTCTGGGCCCTCTGTACCTCTTCCTGGGAAGAGCATCTGCCCAGGTCCTTTGCCCATTTTTTGACTGGATTGTTTGTCTTCTTGGAGTGGAGTCGAGTTCTTTATACATCTTGGAGATCAAACCTCTATCTGATGTATCATTAATGAGTATATTTTCCCATATGGTTGGCTCCCTTTTCATTTTGCTGATGTTTTCTTTTGCTGTGCAAAAGCTTCTTATTTTGAGTAGGTCCCAGTTGTTTATTCTTTCCTTTATGTCCCTTGCTTTAGGAGACATATCAGTGAAAAAATTGCTGTGTGGGATATCTGAGAGTTTCCTGCCAATGTTCTCCTCTAGGACTTTGATGGTGTTGTGACTTATATTTAAGTCTTTTATCCATCTTGAGTTTATTTTTGTGTATGGTGTCAGCTGATGATCCAATTCCAATTTTTTGCATGTAGCCGTCCAGCTCTCCCAACAGCATTTGTTGAAGAGGCTATTATTGCTCCATTTTATGCTTCTGCCCCCTTTGTCAAATATTAGATGCCCATATAGATCTGGGCTTATTTCTGGGCTTTCTATTCTGTTCCACTGGTCTATGGGTCTGTTCTGGTGCCAGTACCAGATTGTTTTGAGTATAGTGGCTTTGTAGTAGAGTTTGATGTCCGGTATTGTGATCCCTCCTACTTTGTTTTTCTTTCTCAAAAGTGATGCAGCTATTCGGGGTCGTTTATGGTTCCATATACATTTTTGAAATGTCTGTTCTATTTCTGTGAAATACGTCATTGGTATCTTAATAGGGATTGCGTTGAATCTATGAATTGCTTTGGGTGGTATGGATATTTTGATGATATTAATTCTCCCAATCCATGAGCACGGTATATGCTTCCATTTATTTGTGTCTTCCTTAATTTCTTTCTTCAATGTTGTATAGTTTTCTGCATGCAGGTCTTTTGTGTCTTTGGTTAAATTTATTCCTAGGTACTTTATTTTTCTCCTGGCTATATCGAATGGTATTTTTTTTCTGATTTCTTCTTCTTCTATTGCATTGCTGGTGTACAAAAATGCCTTTGATTTCTGAATGTTCACTTTGTATCCTGCTGTTTTTCCAAATTCACTTATTAGGTGGAGGAGTTTTTTGGTGGAGTCTACAGGGCTCTCTATGTACACTATCATGTCATCTGCAAACAATGATAGCTTTACTTCCTCCTTTCCTATTTGGATGCCTTTTATCTCTCTTGTCTGACCGCTGTGGCTAGGACTTCCAATATGATGTTGAAAAGAAGCGGTGAAAGCGGACATCCTTGTCATGTTCCCGATCTTAGTGGGAAAGCTTTCAGTTTTTGCCCGTTGGGTATGATACTGGTTGAGTATCGTATATGGCCTATATTACATTGAGGAATGCCCCATTTATTCCCATTTTGCTGAGTGTTTTGATCATAAATGGGTGCTGTACCTTATCGAATGCTTTTTCTGCATCTATTGAGATGATCATGTGGTTTTTGTCTTTTCTTTTATTTATGTGATGTATCACGTTTACTGATTTGCGTATACTGAACCATCCCTGCATGCCTGGGATGAATCCCACTTGATCGTGGTGGATAATCTTTTGAATGTATTGCTGGATGCAGTTTGCCAATATTTTGTTGAGGATTTTAGCATCTATGTTCATCAGCGAAATTGGCCTGTAGTTTTCTTTCTTTGTAGGATCTGTATCTGGTTTTGGGGTCAGGGTGATGCTGGCCTCATAGAAAGAGTCTGCGAGTCTTCCCTCCAGGGGTTAGCGCTTCCTTAAATGTTTTGCAAAATTCTCCTGGGAAACCGTCTGGCCCTGGGCTTTTGTGTGCTGGGAGTTTCTTGATTACTGCTTCCTTTTCCCCAGCTGTTATCGGTCTGTTCAAGCTTTCTGTTTCTTCCTCCTTCAGTGTTGGAAGATTATACTTTTCTAAAAATTTGTCCATTTCATCAAGATTTTCAAATTTCTTGGCATATAATTGTTCATAATAGTTTCTGACGATCCTTTGTATTTCTGTGGTATCAGTTGTTATTTCTCCTCTTTCATTTCTGATATTATTAATTCGGATCCTCTCCCTTTTTGTCTTGATGAGTCTGCTTAAAGGCTTGTCAATTTTATTAATCTTTTCAAAGAACCAGTTTCTGGATTGGTTGATCCTCTGAATTGCTCTTTTCATCTCTATGTCATTCAGTTCTGCTCTAATCTTGACTATTTCCTTCCTTCTACTTGCTCTGGGATTTATTTGTTGTTGTTTCTCCAGTTCTTCAAGTTGTACTGTGAGGTCTTTTATTTGAAATGTTTCTATCTTTTTTAGGGAAGCCTGTATTGCTATGAACTTCCCTCTCAGGACTGCCTTTGCTGTGTCCCATAGGTTTCGGACTGTTGTCTGTTCATTTTCAGTTGTTTCCAGAAATTTTTTGATTTCTTCTCTTATCTCATTATTGACCCATTCATTGTTTAATAGCCTACTGTTGAATCTCCATGAGTTTGCAAGTTTTTGAAGTTTCTCTTTGAGGTTGATTTCCAGTTTCAAGCCCTTGTGGTCCGAGAAAAAGTTTGGTATTATTTCAATTTTCCTGAATTTGCAGAGGTTTGCTTTGTGTCCTATCATGTGGTCTATCTTTGAAAAACTGCCATGAGCATTTGAAAAGAATGTGTATTTTTCTTCTTTGGGATGTAAGGTTCTATATATGTCAGTGAAGTCTCTTTGATTCAGTGTGTCATTCAGCGCCACAATATGTTTATTAATGTTTTGTTTGGAAGATCTGTCCATTTATGACAGTGGGGTGTTGAATCCCCTACTATCAGTGTGTTGCTGTCTATCTTTTTTGAAGTCATCCAACAATTTCCTTATAAACTTGGGGGCCCCTATATTGGGAGCATATAAATTTACAATGTTGATGTCTTCTTGATAGATTCTTCCTTTAAGTATTATAAAGTGCCCCTCTGGGCCTCTCTTTATGGCCTTTGTTTTGAAATCTACTTTGTCTGATACAAGTATGGCAACCCCGGCCTTTTTCTCTTGCCCATTTGTTTGGAATATTTTTTTCCATCCCTTTACTTTCAATCTATGTAAGTCTCTTGCTCTGAGGTGGGTCTCTTGTAGGCAGCACATGTGTGGGTCATGTTTTCTTATCCATTCAGCTACCCTGTGTCTTTTGATTGGGGCATTTAGTCCATTCACATTGAGAGATATTACTGAGAGAAACTTACTCATCTTTTCTGCTTGTACCTGTGTTCCTCTCTCTGTCTCATTCTTTTCCTTCATCTGCTTAAACCAGTCCCCTTAGCATATCTTGGAGTGCTGGTTTGGTAGAGATGTATTCTTTTAGCCTTCTTTTGTCTGGGAAACTCCGTATTTCCCCTTCTATTTTAATTGAGAGCCTAGCTGGGTAGTGCAGCCTTGGCTGTAGGCCCTTGCTTTTCATGGCTTGGAATATTTGTTGCCATTCCCTTCTGGCTTGTAGTGTTTCTGTTGAGAAGTCAGCTGCTAGCTGTATTGGGGCTCCCTTATATGTTACTTTCTCCTTCTCCCTTGCTGCCTTGAGGATTCTCTCTTTGTCTTTGACATTTGCCATTTTAATGATGATGTGTCTTGGAGTGGACCTCTTTGGGTCCCTCTTGAGTGGGGTCCTCTGTGCCTCCTGGATCCATGAGAGCCTTTCTCTCCTCAAATTAGGGAAATTTTCCATCATTACTTTTTCGAGGAGGTTCTCTATTCCTTGCTCCTCTTCTTCTCCTTCTGGTATCCCTATTATACGGATACTATTGCGTTTCAGGTTGTCCTGCATTTCCCTAAATGCCTCTTCATTCTTTTTGAGCCTTTTTTCCATTTCTTGCTCTTTCTGGGAGCTTCTTTCTACCTTGTCCTCCATCTCACTGATTCGATCCTCGGCTTCATCCAGCCTGCTTTGGATTCCTTCTACTGTGTTCTTCAATTCAGAAATGGTATTCTTCATATCCTCTTGTGTCTTCTTGATAGTGTCTATGTCCTTTTCCAGGCTGATATAGTTTGCTGTAAGATCCTGATAGTTTCTCTGCAGTTTCTCATAGTTATCTTTGAGCTGGCTGAGCTCATTGAGCTTTCTTAGAACCATTGTTTTGAATTCAGTATCTGATAGTTCCCTTGCCTCTATTTCATTGAGCTCTCTCTGTGGGGAGTCCCCTTTTCCACTCATTTGAGGGGAACTTCTTTTTCTTCCCATTTTTGTGAGAGTCTGTTAAGTAATTTACTTATTTTTTTATTTATTTTTGCTTCTGCTTCAATTGGGCTGTCTAGATTTCCTGACTTTGTGGATTAAACTTCTATGGTAGTTGGTGGGTCTTTTATTTATTTATTTATTTATTTATTTTTCCCTTTACTTTTCTTTCTGGGCTTGCCTCTGATGATGTCAGTTGTTGACCGTATATGACCTTGGGTTGTTTGTTTGAGCCTTCCAGGAGTCTACTCTCTGTGTCTGACTCCTGCTTGGGGCAGTTCTGTGACCCCTTCAGTCAGGGCTGGACTATTTTTTGGGATCGCTCTGCACTCTCACGCCGGCTCCTTGAGCGCGCTCCCTGGCGTAGCAGGATCCCCCGCCTGCCTGGGCTCATGCGTGCTTGCCCCAGACCAGGGGGCTTATTTGCAACCTCGGGTACTCTTCTGGCCCCCCTGGCTGGCAAGCTCCCCGGCAGGGTCAGTTTAGGGTCTTCTATTGTGTGTTTTCCCCACTTTTGGCTCTTTGGGTGCGTTGCTTGCCCTCGCCAAATGGAGACTACAGAAATGGGAGGAAGTCAGCTCCAGGACTCTCCGGTTAATCCTGTCTCCGGTCTCTCCTCCAGGGACTCTGGGCAGCTCTGTGACCGCTTTCGGCCGGGATCTACTAATTTTGTGAGCCGCTCTGCAATCGCGGGCCGGGTGGGTCAATTTACGCCTGCCCTTGCAGCTCTGTGCACTCCCTCGCAGGCCGTATGGGTGCCAATCTGTGGGAGGCCTTACCAGACCAGTGCAAGCGTTCTCCAGCCCGCGCGGGTCACACAGACGCTCGCCAACCCTCGCCAGTCACTCGGTGCAAGTGTGCGCGCCTGCACTGGGTGTTTTGGGGGTGTCTATGTGTGCTTTTCGGCTTTTGGCTCTTTGGGGGTGTGGCCTCTTCCCGCGCAATGGAGACTACGGCAAGGAGAAGGAGTTGGGACTCCCCGGTACCTCCTCTCGTTCTTTCCCCAACGCCTCCATTTCTAGTCTCTCCTGGGGGGATCTCTGGTCAGTTCTGTGACCCCTTCAGCCAAAGGTCCACCCCCTGTGCGGACTGCGTTTCAATCGGGGGCAGTCTGGTTCCTGCGCGCCCCTCTTCTGCCTCTTTGGGGTCGCGCCTTTCCAGCCCACAATGGAGACTACCGAACGGGGAGGGAGTCAGGACTCCCCGGTTCCTCTTCCCATTCTTTCCCCAACACCTCTGTCTCCAGTCTCTCCTCAGGGCTCTCCCAGCCAGTCTGCACTCAGCCCCGCAGCTCACACGCACACAAGCTGTGTGCGGAGCGCACAAAAGGCAGGTTAACTGATTCCCTTATGCATGAGCGAGATGGTAGCTGCAGAGTGGGAGGTGCGTTATCACGGGGCTCCACCGGCCGCTGTGTCAGTTCTCTTCACAAAGTTTTCCTCACCAGTCTTTTCCCAGGCACCAGCCCACCCTGCTGCCGCCTGTACCCAGCGATCAAGGAGGGTGGCTGCCGCTGCAATTTTTGCGTTGGCCCCTTAAATGTCTTTTTGCATCCCCAGCCACCTGTCTCTGGCAGAGAGCGCCCCTAAGCTTTTCGGGTTGCTTTTTGTCTGTATTTTCTTGGTTTTAGCTTCTGTAGTTTAGGGGTCCCTGTTTATGATTCAGACCCCGTTCTTCTCGGGGGGAAGCTAACTGGCCATTTCAATGTCCCTCTGGTGCTAGTGCCCGTGGGCACCCAGCCCACCCTCTCGAGCCTCCACCTCACTTCTCACCCGTTGGGATGTGTGAGAGTCGAATCCACTGTCAGTGGCTCCAAGGCTCCTCTCCCAGTATGTTCCATTGTTTTCCAGGTGATTACTCCACTATTTAGTCACAATTCCAGTTTGTTCTTGGGAGGAGGTCAGCGTGACTCCCATTCACTCCTCCGCCATCTTAATCTTCCTGTCACCAGAAGTATATTCTATACATTCAAATTCTTAGGTATAAATTGTATTGCAAGACAAAATGTAAGAAATCTGTGTTTGAACACTCATAAAAATCCAAGCCTTGCTTGTAACTGTTAGCATATTTATAAAAATGTGTTTGGCAGAACCAATGAGATACATAGATACAGAGAAAAATATAAAACTCTGCACATGGTATAACTTAAAAAGAACCTACAGGCCTTCTTTCTTAACAAGTGTCTTTTCACAACCTTGAGTTAAGACTTTGCATCTCCTGAAGGGACTTGTTAGAATGAAATATGTTACCTGGAGAATATTGTATGATAGCATTGTTATCCCAATAAGCAAATTAACACAGTTATTACAGAGCAAGTCAATACAGCATGCATTCCTAATATTTTTATTTTTAAAACAGTTTTCCCACATTTTGACACCTTTTTAAGGAATGATGTTTTTAAATGCATAACATGAAATACAAAATCATAATAAAATAGTTATAAAGATATTTTAGCATATACATGGTCTCTCCAGAAGGTATCCGGCCATATATTGTAAAAAATAAAGACATTTATTGAAGGATCCAAGAAATGTTGTACATAAGACAACAATGATGTCTCAGTCCCCTTCCAAGCAGCCACGTTGGGACCTCACACAATTCTGCCAATCGCCATCAGCTGCCCCGTCATATTTTCTTGAATCTCACTGATGGTCTGCAGTCTCTTCCCTTTCAAAGGTGATTTTAGTTTTGGGAAAAGTCAGAAGTTGCAGGCTGCCAAATATGGGTTACAGGGGGCTGAGTCACCCAGATGATCTAATGTTTTGCCAAAAAATTCTGCACGAAATGTGATTCATGAGCAGATGTGTTGTGATGAAGCTGCCAGTAACCAGTTGCCCATAAGCTGTGGCCTTCTGAATCATTCAACTAGTTTCCATGGAAGAATGTTCAAGCTTAATGCAAAATTTGATGCAGATTTGTTGCTTTACTTGCTCAGTCATTTTGAATGTGACAGCCACACAGTACACATGTTCGCTCAATGGTGTCTACTACCTCCACTGACTGGTACAGTGAGGTCATCATTGTCCGTGCATGTGCATTCCAGTCCCCTCTCCTTGATGGCCAGGTTATAGTGGATGTTGCACAAACTGTTCTTGTAATAATAATAATGGCTGGACTCTTTCCAGACAGACCTTGTATACTAATATACATACACATGGATATATAAAAATATATAAAGCAATACTAATAACATTCATATATGTACTCTTCTGATGCATTAAATAAAAAGGGGAGCTAATAATTTCTATAACTTTGAATAGTACCATAAGCAATATTTTAAGATATTCATTAACACTTAACATGACATGAAAATATCTGGATTTTTATTGGTGACCGAGGTAGAGACTATTTTTACCTGACTTTTTACTGAAGGAAATATTATATTTTAATTAGATCAGTGAAGGTAAAAGTATATTTTTTTCTTATCCAAGTTTACAAACTCTTTGAATCCCATCTGCATATAGATTAAGAACCTTGCCTTAGAGGCTTGAATTTACAACAAGCACATTGTGACAGGGCAGAAAACATTGTTTGCTCTCTTGTGCTACTGGCAATCAAAATACAGTGCTGAATGTGAACTTTGATGACCAAATAACAGCATAAAGTCTACGAAGAAATCCCCAATGTGAAGGAGTGAATATAAAGAACAAAATTTCACTAATCAATTAATTTGTTAGTGCAACAAGTATTTCTTAAAATTAAACTTGTGCATGCTGCTGTATATGAGGAATAATGAATATTGGATGAATAAAAATATTTTAAAAATATGGATCTTATCCTGATGTAAGTTAGTTTTTTCAAGCTATAAAAAGTCTTAAAGTATATCTGAAAATGTCACATAATAATTCTGTTATCTATTGTATGTGTATGTATGTTTTCACTCACTACTTTATTAATTAAAATTAACTTATGAAATTATAAGCAAGATATTTTTAAAAGTTTATTCTGTTGAATAAGATGCTACCTTTGTAAACTAGTGATTAAGGGGTATAGAGCTGATTTTGATTATATAGCTTCAATACATATTCTTCAGAATATTAAAAATATTATGGATTTTATTTTAAAATTGTATATTAGGTTAATTTAATTACATGGAAAATTTGGAGTTCCTACCATAATGATCATAGGCTCTTTACAGTTTCAATTAGGAATGTATGTTTTACCTTTTTTTAAAAATTTCATTCATATATGTATGTTTCTTTAGTAATCTTTATTAGTTGAAATTTTATCTATAAAATGTTATTTGCTGTTTAATTTAAGAAAAAAAGTACTGACAGTTTCAATAGAAATCAGTTAAACAAAACAAGAAAATGTCAAAGTGTATTTAAAGGAAAAAAAGGAGAGGACCCAAGGTGAGCTCTTCTGGATGAGCAAAATCATTCTTTTTTTCCCTAGTAAATCTACTCAATAGGTTATCCAAAAGAAATAAATAGGAAGGGGATTTGGCATGGCTCTTAAAATCATGAATTATTTACATATATTGAATAAAATAGAGCTAGTTACCAATGTGTCAGCAATATAAATGTTTACTCATCTAGAATTGTATTTGAAATGACCATACATTTATAACTAATTATTAAACATTATGTTCAAAGTTTAATGATGTAGAGACCAGTGTTCAAAACAAAAATGACTTTATTTTTTTCTCCCTTTCTTTTTCTCCCCTTTTCTTTCAAAGGCACAGATATGCAATCACAAATGTCTTAGAGCAAAGAAATATAATGTAAATAGTAGATCTGATTATCAGGAGTGTGTGTACATAATTATAATTTTCTTGTTTTACTTTTTTTTCCAGAGTGCATGTGTATTAATTTCAATACAAAAGTAATAGCTATAAATGAAAAATAGGTTGAAATGTAAAGAGTAGATTTTATTTTGATGATACTAATAACTTTGCTCAGACAGATATCTAGATCTAGAAACAATATTTCTTTCTTTCCCATCTGGGTGCCTTTTATTTATTTGTCTTGCCTGATTGCTGTGGCTAGGACTTCCAATACAATGTTGAATAGAAGTGGTGAAAGTGGACATCTTTTTCTTGTTCCTGACCTTAGTAGGGAAGCTTTTAGTTTTTGCCCATTGAGTATAATGCTGGCTGTAGGTTTCTTGTATATCGTCTTTATTATGTTGAGGTATGGTCCCTCTACACCCACTTTGCTGAAATTTTTTTTATAATAAATGGGTGCTGTACCGTATCAAATGCTTTTTCAGTATCTATTGATATGATAATGGAATTTTTGTCTTTTGTTTATATGAGGTATTATTGTACCATCCTTGCATGCCTGCAATGAATCCCACTTGGTCATGGTGTACGATCTTTTTAACGTATTGCTGGATGCAGTTTGCCAATATTTTGTTGATGATTTTAGCATCTATGTTCATCAGCAATATTGGCCTGTATTTTTCTTTATTGTGTTTTTACCTGGTTTTGGAATTAGGATGATGCTGGCTTCATAAAAAGAGTTTGGGAGCCTTCCCTCTTCTTGTATTTTTTTTTTTTTTTTTTTTTTTTTTTTTTTTGGAATAGTGTGAGAAGGATAGAGGTTAGCGCTTCCTTAAATGTTTTGTAAAATTCTCCTGTGAAACCATCCGGTCCATGGCTTTTGTGTGCAGGGAGTTTTTTGATTTCTGCTTTGATTTCACTAGCTATTATTGGTCTATTCAGGCTTTCTGCTTCTTCTTGATTCAGTTTTAGAAGAATATAGTTTTCTAGAAATTTGTCCATGTCATCCAGGTCTTCAAATTTCTTGACATATATTTATTCATAGTAATTTCTTATAATCCTTTGTATTCCTGTGGTATCAGCTGTTATTACTCCTCTTTATTTCTGATATTATTTATTTGGGTCCTCTCCTTTTTTTTCTTGATGAGTCTGCTAAAAGGCCTGTCATTTTACTTATCTTTTCAAAGAACCAGCTCCTGGATTTATTGATCCATTGCATTGTTATTTTAGTTTCTGTGTCATTTAATTCTCTTCTGATCTTGCTTATTTCCTTCCTTCTACCCTCTCTGGGCTTCGTTTGTTTTTGTCCCTCCAGTTGCTGTAGATGTAGGATGAGCTTGTTTATTTGAAATGTTTCTATCTTTTTTAGGTAGACCTGTATCGCAAGAACTTCCCTCTCAGGACTGCCTTTGCTGCGTCCCACAAGTTTTTGGACTGTTGTGTGTTCATTTTCATTAAAACAAACTGATAGTAACCATAGGGGAGGAGGGAGAAGGATGATGGGGGAAAATAGGGGAAGGGTCATCAAGGAACATGAAAAAAGGACACATAGACAAAGCCAAAGGGGGTAGGATTGAGAGTGGGAGGTGAGGGGGGAGGAGTGGGGGGAAAAACGGAGACAACTTTACTTGAACAACAATTAAAAAAAATAAACGAACAATTACATGAGTTTAGGCATCTATTTGGATCAACTGTGTCAATATGAAAAAAAACACATAAGAGTTAAACGGAATAATGCACATATATAGCAAATTGTTTAAGTTAAAGAAATGCAAAAAATTAATGTATTGAATAATAGATGAGTTTTATTGAATACCTACATATTTTCACTTTCTTTTACCTGTGTGCAGTACATCAAAATGGCCCAGATTATTATTGGACAAACAGGTAATTTTTAAAAAAAAATACTTCTTCTAAAAATATAACTACAATACTGAAAAGAAGCTAAACCAACATTTTTAGTTTATTTTATCTAGTTTATAAAATAAATACTTCTCCAAATAACTATGACAGTAGATGATTCGCCTGAATAACATTCTTTAAATGTTAAAAACCTAAAAAAATACCAGACCAAAAATTGACTCTGTTTTATTATTATTCCTTTGAGCCTATTGAGTTAATGATTTTTTTTTTAATTTAAAGCAATTACACTATCCAATCTTTTTTTTTTTACATAGCATTTCCTACGCTCTGGTTTCTCTTTCAGACTGTGAAAATCTTTTGCCTTTTACATTGCATTTTCTGTTACTAAGGTGTATTTAAAATACTTCTGCCTTGAACAGTGCTATGTAACTAAGTGCATCATTATTAAGTGACAGCTTAGAATATTCCTAGGTACTGTAAAGAAGCAGAAACCATATTATTTACCCAGCCATTTAATAAGTGGTTTCTTTATTTAAAGGAAATTTTAGGTCTTCATAAGTCCCTCCACCTCTGCCCACCACACAATGCAGTAAATGGCAGATTTTAGCAGCAATGGATTTGGGAAAGCAAGCCTTAACTTTTCACATATAAAGAATTCGAGGCGCTATTTTAGTGAAGACTTATTGTTTAAAAGTACAATTTCACTTCCAATTCTCAGGATATGATTGACATTACACTAATAACAGAGATGTATAAAAGTTTATAGAAAAATACAGAGCAAATGAAAGTAAAAGTTATATGTAATTAGTTTAACGTGTGGAAAAGTTAATGTTAACTCAGTGGCTTTGAGAATCAACAGTCAATTTATTCATAAAATAAGTTTAATGTATAAAAACGTTTTTAAATGGCAAAATTCATTGTTCTTTATCTTTTTTTTTAAAATATGAGTCTGTTCCAACATGACTGATACTGAGGAAACTATTTGACTGTCAACAAATTCTGCGTTTGATTATACATGACTCCCCCAACCACAGGTGACTGTGAACACGGACAGCTGCACTCCACTGCACTGAGCTGCTCGGGGACACACGTGCAAACATCATCTCATCCGGTGTTACAACTGTTACAGATTTCAGATAACCCTCCCTCCTGCACCACACAGTCACTCACAAGCTACAGTCCTTTTGACATCCACTCCCAAAAACGCGCTTCTGATTTTTTTCAAGGTAAAGTGCTATATTTATTGTACTACATGTATTTTGGGGCCGCTTAATATGTACATAATTGTACTATCCTTTTTTATTAGATCTATATGGTTTATTTTCTTCGGGTGCCACCAAAATTCTTGAGTGCCACACCACTAACCATATTTTTTCCTCAAAACCTGTGGCTTTTTAGTGCATGATTTGGCCTACCATGGTGATTTTTAGTAACACGTATATCACATTAGAGCAGAACTAATTGTAATTATCTGTTTTTTCCATTTTAATGCATTAATATGTTTCAATAACTAGAAAGAGTAAGATCATATAAAGCAAAAGTCCCTTTCTTATCCTTGTCCCCATACTAATAAGTCCCGTGAACCTCAGTCATATTAATTTGTTCTTTAATCTTGCAAAAATCATGTTCTGCATACATAAGGCAGTAATGCCTCTTATTTTTAACCCAATGGCAGAATACTATACATACTTTTCTGTACCTCATTTTTAAATTTAATATTTCTGGAAGATCTTATCAAACACGGAAAGCTTTCTCATTCTACTATATGCACATTTATCACAACTTATATAATAGGTCCCATCAATGGGCATTTTCATTAACATTCAGTAAAAGTTATTATAAAAATACTGCAATAAATAACTAACTTTGTACTTTTGTCATTTTTGTACACGTGCCAATAGATCAATGGGTTAACTTCCTAGAACTAATATTGCTGAGTTGAAGGATGTGACACATTTGAAATTCTGATAGTGCTGTAAAATAAGTTTGTGACATTTTATGCTCCCATCAGTGAATTACACTGAATGGCATGAATGACAATGATTGTTTTCCTATAACCATGAATGTGACTACTTTCTAATATTTCCTCAACAAACAATATAACATAAATGCTGCTTTCGCTGTGTTCCATAGGTCATATTCAGTATTGCCCATCATCTATGACAAAATCCCTTACATTGCATTCCATATATACAGGTGTCCATTGAAATGCACAACAGATGTATTTTTGGAAATAAAAATCTCATGTCCAAAGATAGTTTGGAAAGCCCTGCTTTCTCTGGAAATTCTCAGAATATTTAACATATTAATGTGCATTGAATGTTGCTAATGAGAATATAAGTAAAATATTTCTAGAAATACTTAACCATGGGGTACCTATTAGCATTGCATAGACCACCAGAATTTCTGATAACAATTTGGAAAAAGTAAAGATCTATATGACCTTTTCAATTTGGGAAGATGCATATAAGCATAGAAATATTTAGGATTATATTTTTCTAGAAGTTAGCTTCTCCCTATTTAATCAAATTAGCATAGAATATTTTTTAAGTAACCAAAAATATTGCAATCAAATTATTTATCTTGATTGATATTTTAATACCTGAAAATGCAGACAGGAAAAAACACATTGTAACTCAAAGAAGAATATTTACAAATTCTGCTATTTTCCCAATGTGAGTTTTAGTCAGTAAAAAGATTTACCACCCTAATTTTTGTATTTCACCAAAGTGACTGGGTAAGAAAAAATAATAAGTTTTATCAAAATATTAGTAAATAGGAAATATACTAAAGTTTCAGCAAATAGAAACCAGCAAACCTTTCAAAGAAGAATAAAAATTCATATTTTCATTCAAGTAAATTTTATTGGCAAAGAAACCTACATAAGAAAATCTTCAAAGGAATATATATTTTTTACATTTCTTTCCCATTACTTTATCCTCTTGATCACATATACCTAGTGTCTTTTAAAATCTCCCAAGCAAAGTGAGGTTGTTCCTTAATGTTCTTATAATCCTTCTTTATGCACATTAATAATAGATAATATATTAATGCCTTTATGTGATGAAAAGCCTCACTCTTGTGTAAGAACCCTTCCAAGGTTAAATCTTATCTTTGTAGCTCACCCAACTGAGCGACGCTGCAATTGAGGCGGGAAGAAAAAAAAATATTTACTGACATCCATTACTTACCTGGGAAGATGGAGGGCGGGGTGTGTGTGTGTGTGTGTGTGTGTGTGTGTGTGTGTGTGTGTAGCATTGCCTATAAAATATACTGCATTTAATACTTTTGTTGTGGTTATGTAATAAAGGTATTTAAATCTTAGTGTATACTAACTAGCATAGAATTAATGCTAAATCAATCCTATTTAAATAAATAAAGTCAATGTTATATTCTTCTGAGTAGAGGACTGATTCTATGAAACAATTCAGCTTTGTGTTAAGGCATTATAAATTTTTAAAAAGATGTGTAGTAATCTTTAAAGTATTTTATGGTAAAAATAATATGGATGAAGTATTTTCATCAAAAGTATTAGGATAATTTCTTTTTTACAATTGGCTTATTTAAAAGTAATTTTTAAAAATAGTTTGTTTATTTATTTATAGAGAGAGGAAGGGAGGGAGAAAGAGAGGAAGAAAAACAGCAACGTGTGGTTGCCTCTCACGTGCCCCCAGCTGGGGATCTGGCACACAACCCAGGCATGTGGCATGAATGGGAATCGAACCAGCAATCCTTTGCTTTACAGGCTAGTGCTCAATCCACTAAGCCACACCAGCCAGGGCTTTATTTAAAAGTCATTTCTGCCAAGGCTTGAGCAGTTAAGATAATAATTGTTTAATTAAAATCCTATACAAAGCGTTTGACGTGAGAAGATTACAGATATGTAGACGTAGCTGGAAATGTCCTGACAGAGATGGCAGGGGCTCTGCCTTCAGTCCCCCGTCAGCATTCTCCAGGCACCTTCCTTTATTTCACCAATTTCTTTATTCTAGAAAGTGTGACAGTAACAAACCAACATCAACTCTTTAATGAAATAAAATTATTTAATAATGATTTTCTGTCTTAACAACGAAACGTGCTTTAGTATAGATTGTTTTTTCTCATCTGATGTAACACAACTGTTTCGCATTTACTTGATTTTAAATGTATTAGTATTAATTCCCTTCAGGAGGCTTCCAGGAACACACATATGCTTGAAAAAAAAGTGTTTTGTTCCTTGTCTCAGTGGAGGAGAATGCATACCATGGGGAATCATAGTGTATGTCAGTCAGAAGTGTGAGAATGGACAGATTATAGAATTTGGGCATGTAGAAGATGTTTTTTGGTGTGTTTACAAAAGTGGGTTTTTGTTTCCATTGGATTGGAAGCAGGGGTAATTCTATGACTGAGTATTTTAATAAATCATGAGGGAAAGAACACATTAGAGTTTAGCATAATTCATAAAGAAGTTAACAGTTGCTCATACTGGTCAGGATAGGGCTATCTTTGGTGATGTTTGCGTCTTGGATAATGTTCTTTGTTCACATATGAGTACAGAGTGGTCTTATGTTTATATGGATCTGTCATAGTCATAAAATATTGAAATTGTCCATTTTTAACAGGAAAATATCAGGTTCTATCTGCAGTGCCAGGGCAACTTGTTGCCATACAAGTCCGTCTAATTCCTACCAGGCCGGCTCCTGGGTGTCTGGGGCTATTCCCATCTTTCTCAGATGTAGTCTACTTTGGACTCAATGGTAATATGAGTTATACCAAAATTTAGGCTCAAAAATATTTCTTCCTTTAGCTTTAATCAGGGGATTATGCTAATTCAGTTGCAGGATATTTCAGTATCACTAACAATTAAAATGTTTTATTAAAAGATTATTATCATAGATTATTTGTCATCTCCCTGTACAGATTTTTGATTATTACATTAGCTATAATTTATGATAATAGATTTTTAGTAAACTAAGGATATAGCTTTATAAATCTTAAATATTTAGGAAAGATTCGCATAACATATGTAATATTAGTTTCATAACATGAGAACTAGATACCCATTAACAAAGTGGTTGCAAACAAATATGTGTGTAGTGCTGGAAGTGTCTAGGTAATGAGTATGTGACTGTATATATTGGATATAAGTTGAATTTTGTTTACAGTATTAGCATGCCAGAAGGAATAACTTTTTTCTACCTCAAAAAACTTTTAAAACTTTGAAATATTTGCTTTCACTAAAATTCAGCATATCAAAACTAGAAAAATTTTGTGGCATCTGTCTTAATGATTTGCACCCCAGCTATTACATTATCCACACTATTAATGTAGGTGGTACCCGTAACATTTCTTTCACCTTCATTTCCCAGTGTATGATAATGTCATGTAAATCTTTCCTACTAAATATTTCTTGGACTTATTCATTCTTGCCCATTCCATTGCCAATATTTTAGTTCAAAGTAACATTATCTTTCCTTTGGACTACACAGGACAATAGCCTGCTATGTGCTCTGTCCAAATCGTCCTCTTTTTTCCTAACCTGTTCTCTATAAAGAAGCCATAGTGAGACTGTACATCACAAATGTTGCCTTGTGATAAGTGACATAAAGTCTGTCCCCAATATTAATAAAACAAGGAGGAAAAAGTGATTAACCTTGTTCGATGAAGCTGACAGACTCATAGATGGAGAACAGATGAGAGCTGGGGAAGGGGGTCGTTAGGAGGTGGAGGGACTGAGCAAAAAGAAAAAAATATACTCATGGACAACAGCGAGGTGACTGTCGGGGCAGGGGTGTATAAGGGGACTCGATGGTAATGGAAAAATAAAATAAAGATTATATAAAAATAAAATAAAACACTTCTAGTTGATTCTTAAAGGATGAATAAGAGTCCAAAAGGTAGGTAACTGGTGGTGGAAATGGGTAGTAAAGGGAAGATTCATGCAGCGTAGCAGCAAATAGACACAATAGAGAGAGAGATACAGGTATGTTAGAATAAACGTTGTTGTTTAGAATCCCTGAAGCCTAAGGTACATTTGAAGGAAAGAAAAATAATGAAACTAGAAACTTTAGAAGTACCTGATCAAGAAAATCCCCTATGCAATGATGTAGAAATTCAAATCTTGTCTGCATTGAATTGGGACTCAATCAAGGTTTAGACTTAGAAACAGTATTAAACTTAAACTTAGAAACAGTTTGTTTAGGGAAAAAATATTTCTCTGGAAGCAGAGAAAAGCAGCGTTAGAGGAGACAAGTTTAGAGCAAGAAGTCTGGTTGGAAAGACATGGTTGCATTCCAATGAGGTCTTCCAGGGACATGATGTAAAGCAGTTCCAGGCGGCTCGGAGAGGTGGCAAGCATTGGGTGATATGGTGCAGATGGAAAAATGTGGTACAGGCTGCATGTGCTGGGTGAGACAGAATAACAATGCATTAATGGAATAATCTAATTGTAAATTGGACTCTCCAGTGTTCTGGTTTGGGGAGTATGGATGGAGAATGGTAACAATGGACAAATCAAGTAAAAGAGAAAACACACAAATTGATCAGCATAAGAGAGGTGGTCTTAAGCCCAATTTTAAATATACTTATTTAGTTTCTGGGATTCAAGCATATTTCAAATAAGTAGACACACCCTAGAGCAAATGAATTGGGAGAACGTTTTTATTTGGAATTCATGGGTGCGGTGTTCTGTGAGAGTGTGCAAAGATGGTTAAGACAGGCAGAACACCACAGGCAACTTCTCTTTATGAGCAAGTACTAGTTTGGAATGGTTTCACACTGTTTTGCATTTTCATTTTTTAACCTTTTTTAAAATTTTCCTTTTTTTTTAACATTTGACCTTTATTTTTTGAGGTATTGTTTCTGTTGTTATTTTAACACCAACCTATTTCAACTACCCTGAAGGTAAAAGAGAAAGAGCATTTTTTACAATAAAGTATTAGCGCCATATGAAACTAAAGCCCCAGGAGCTGCAGAGTTTGTGAAAACTAGAATCAAAGTTGAAAAATTCAAAGTAGAAAAATTTAAATTCAGTGGAGAAAGTTAAGGACACTCTATCAGGTTGTTTTTTGTTTTGTTTTGTTTTTTTCCTGTCTGGTAGATTCTCTCACCATGGTGAAATACATCCACAAGTACACTGATTTCCTGTCAAATATTGGTCTACTTTTATAAGGTAAGTTCTTAAAGGCAATGGACAACTTTCATCCTTAAAATATGAGTAGCTATAATATGATGAACCACTTACGAAGAAGCTCACAAAATCTTTTCCAATTACCTTGCTTGCACAGTTAGATTTAAAAAGCCCTGAAGGACAGAGATTAACATAGGCATGTGTATGTGTATGTGTATGCGTATGAATTGTACATTTCCTGGGGACCCGAGCATAACATAAAGCATGGAGCAGCAATGCCATAAATATTGCACAATTGCTTGTTTGATTGTCAATGAACTCTAGCCCATCAACTTCACATTTGAAGACAGAGAACTTGAATTATTGTTCAAGAACCTCTAAGAACGGACTTAACAGTGCAGTTAGGAAATGGCATTACTCATTAAAAAATTTACTTAGGGGGAAGAAGGTGGAGATTTGTCAAATGAAAGAGAAATAATGACTGATGTGGAAGAAAAATGAAACACACCAAATATAAAATAGTAAAGTAAAATAAATTATTTAGTTTTAAATGAAGTTTCATGAATTTTCATTCATCACTAGTCTACTAAGTTGTGAACAAAAGCAAATTAATGAATAAGATAATTTCTTCAAAAATTTCCCTTTGAAAATATCTGTGAAAGTAGTTTAAAGTATAGTACCTTTGATTTGATGGGAATGTATATTTTAAGAACTTTAATCATTATTAGAAGGGGATGTACCTGGCTCTTTGGACCACTGTGTGATTTAAATTAGTTAATACCAGTAATACAGTTAGAGTAATAAATGGCCCAATGAAAGTCCTCAATAAATGTTAGTTATTGTTGTTGTTATTTTTATTTATATCCCAAGTGGCATGTGGGGTATGGATTGTCTCAGGAACAAAGTGACAGCCATTTGTTAAAGATTTTGCTGGTGGTCTGGGAAAATGTCCTGGTGAAGGGAAATAATCAGGCCAATGAAATGATTCAGACATGTGAAAGGTATAAAAAAACAATCCATAAAATGTAGGTGGAATCAACTGGTTACTACTAAGTTGTATTGATTATCTTAATGGAGAAATAATACTTTTTAAACAGTAAAATATCAGAATTATTTAATTAACTGTTCTTTACTATAACAACCAGTATTGTTATAACATGTCAAGTTATTGATACTAGTTAAATGATTAAATTAGTAGGAATTATATCTAGTACCTATACTGTTATGCTAGGCTTTCAAATTTTATTGTCATCAGACTCTCCTGAGACCATATTTGAAATTATAAAACTCAGCCGGATATTCTGAGTCAGTAGGTCCTGGTGTTACTCAGCATTTAAGTAGACATTCCAGAGTATGGACTTTCCAAAGAGCCTTCAAGAAAGTATCTCTAGATTTGGAATTGCATGCTATAGTCAATAATATATAAGAATATAAATAATATTTATTTCAAAGTTGTTTTTATGTGAAATTTGGAACTCTGATGTTCTTATTATCTTAGAGTAATGAGATTAGAATAATTAGGATTTTGGAAGAATAACCCAAATCTTTAATACTCTCACATGTTTATAAGTTTGTTCTAATCTAATGATGCTTAAAAGAGCCCAGTGGCTGCCCTAAATCTAGTAGAGATCAAATTAGCCAAATTTCCCTTAGTTGTTTTGGGTCGCTGACTGTCTACACAGCTCACTTTGAGAACTTACAGACCATGTGCAAATGAAATGTGCTAACTTGGCTCTGAAAGAGTAAAAATTATTCATCCATAGAGCAGAATAATAATGTTCCCCTGCTCACACTATGTTGCCAGAAAGAGTGGATGAAAGTTAATTGTGACATTCCAAAATGAATATTTTTTGTTAATGAAATGTTAATTGTTTTACATGAGAGTGAATTGTTTCAGAAGAAAGTTCTCTTGCCTAGTAGACCACAATTCCTAAATACATCTGCTAAGTCAGTATTTTGTATGTTGGGAATCTATAAGAAACAGAGTGAAAGGCTTTAGTGAAATTTTGTAACTTTTTACAGTTTCTCACATTGACTTGGTTCAATTATAAAAACCTCAAATACCATTGCAAATACCTTTGTGTATATCATTTCTTCTCAATAACATTATCGCAAGAGCTACTTAGTTCTCTCTGCTTTCACTCTTGTCTGCTTCCAATTTATTCTCTAAACTGCGTATACTGAGCTTTCTATAATGTTAATTACATCACTCCCAGTTCTTATTGTTTTCAGAATAAAATTTTTATTTCCTTTCAGTCATGAGTTTACTCTTGTTTATCTCTCTAGCAACATATTAGTGTGCATTTCCCTGAAGCATTTTAAATAAGCTTAAAGCCACTCTCAACAATTCATTTTTTCCCCTACGCCTCTGAGCCCACTTTTCCCTCTAGTTGACACACACTGTTCCACTCCTCACCCACAATTCTATCTCATCTAATTTTTACACTTTACATTTAAGTATATTTTCTGAGCAGCCTTCCCAAGGTTTTGCTCTTCCTATGTGCTTTTAAGTACCGTCTTCTACTGCTACCATGGCATTTATATTATTGTCATTTAATTTACTATTTATTTCAAGGTCTTTACTGGACAGACATATTCTGTGTAGGGGCAAAGTTGTTTCTGCTTTCTTCACCACTGTATCTCCAGAGCCTAGGAGAAAACCTACTGTGTGGTTTTTGCTAGTAAAGAACGTGTACTAGGAATTATGATGGTGGTTGCTTCAATTGTCATTTCTGGAGTAGCTAGGAGAATATAAATTAGAAAATTCTGACTTACAGTATCTTGAGAGATTTTATTATCCTCAAGAACTCCGAGTGCACACCAGAAGCAAGCCATGTGATCGCTCCAGCCTGTAATCAGGGAGAGCTTTTGTACAAAATTCAATCTTAGAAATTCCTTTATTCATTGGTCTAAATAAATTTTAGTGTCATTCCTTTCTGTGACACCAAATTGGAAGTTTCCTCCTTCAGTATCTGTCCATAAGGCACTGAAGAACATGGACTTATTAAATCCTTCCACGCCAGGGCAAGAATTGTATCATCCCAAATTTTCAACATTCATACTTCATATCACAGAATTTTTAGCTGCTCAGGAATAAGAGGAATTATATTTTCAGGTTTCTTTTTGACAGGAGACATTTTAATTCATATGCAATTTATAAGAGCTCATACTATTTCCCTCATCTAATAATTGTGTCTCTACTCTCACTAAGGAACATCAATTATGTCTATTGAATTGAGAGCAACTTTATTCATTGAAAAAATCCCCGTATCCTTTATTTTATATTTATTAAATTGACTAACACACATCTTCCCCATGTGGGAAAACACATGTTCAGGGTTCTGTGGTCTTCTCACCAAGAGAATAAGGATTAGTGCTGCCTCTGTGTGTCCTGTAGGGTCCTGGAAGAATGGAGGCCTTGCTTAAGGGTGGGGAGGCGTGGAGTGGGAAGGTGCATGGTTTAAGGAGAGGTTTACAAAGGAAGTATCTACAAAGCTTCAGGCAGGATTTAGGGAAACAAGTAAAAGATAACGGAGCTCCTAGGGGTAGCAATGGCACTGTTTAAGCATGAAGGGGCAAGATGGAGGCAGTGGTCACCAGACATGAGAATGTCACATGCAAAGGCTTGTGCTTTGGCTTTTGGCTGAGGGATCCAGCAACACTGGTCACCCATTAGGAAGGGAACCAGGTAAACCTGGTCCCTGACCTCACTCCTTATCTTCTGATCTCCTCTTATGTTTCCCATTTGTAAAGCCAACAAGCAACTTTTATTCATTCCTAACTGCCAAGCAGCAAAATTAACTCTTCAGAAGAAATTAAGATCCCATAAGAAAAGTATCCAACTTAAAAGTTTTCAACTGAGATGTTTTATACCTGAGGGATTAGAACTATTTCTATAGGAACACACACACACGTGCAGGCATATACACACATGTATTTCTGTAGGGTCATATACATATGTAAGTATACATATATATAATAAATACACATATATATCTCCCAATATAAATTTGGCCTACTTAACAAAAATGTTTATAAAAAGTATAAATAAAAACATAGATTATTTCTATAAAATATTTGTAAGAACAAATTTAAACCCCCTTCACCCATTTTTTCCACCCCCACCTCCCCACATCTGTCAACCACCAATCTGTCTCATATCTATGAGCTTGGTTTGTGTGACTTTAAGCAACTCATACAGTCCCTTTAATCCTTATCTTCTCTACATATAATGTGAAAATACATTTAATATCTATACCAGGAAAGAGGTATAAATATTAAAATAAAAATATATGTAAAAACTTAGCATAGTGCCTGGAATAATAAACACTCTAATATTTTTTGTGACTTCTCTAACTGCTACACCTATAATTAATATTACTACTGGTACTACTATTATTATTACTATTTCCTTTACTAGTAATTCTACTATTATAACTACTCCTATTTTTAATACTAATTAGCACCACTCAGCCTAATTATTTTTAATTCAGTAGTGTGATCTCAACAGTTCCTTGATTCTATACTAGACAAAATGATTTTTCTGTTGAGGGAAGTAAGTGTTGAGGGAAGTATGACTCAGTTATGTATTTATTTTTTCTAACAATTTTGAAATCTGTTGGGTTAGTATGTCCTATAATGTACCTATGATATTAGCATAATATTGCATACTGATGTCTAAATAAATATATTATTCAGAATGTATGTTCAAACTATTTTTCTCATAGGCGTGCATAGTCAGAAAAAGATTGAAAAACACTAGTCTACTAAGAATACAAGCAAGTAAGCAACATGTTGTAAACTTTATAATAAATTCTATTGCAGAGATCCAGGTATGAAAGTCCTGTTGATGGGAAATATCTAAACCACAGCTTTATGTGGTATTTGACTTAAGGGGCCATGGCGGGTGAACACCATGACGTCTGTCCAGTTGGATATAATGGTAACTAATTGGGCCAATCAGATTATCACTATTAGGAATTTAAATTAGAAATGTAGAAATAGAACGAGACCATTCATAGTGGGAACAGAAGCTGTAACGACAAAGGGAGCTCACTAGAAGCAGGCATCTATACCTATGGATTGAAGATATAAGTAAAAATGATAATAACACAGGTGATGTAAGACGAATAATGGAGGGAGAGGAAAATGGAAGGTGATTATTAGCAGTAGCAACAATAGACACAGATATAGAAGATGCTGAGTCACCACAACAAAAAGAGTAATACATTCTTGCTATTGAGGGCACAGAGAGATAACCTGGTCCTTGGAATTCTTATGTATTTTCCAGTTTCTAGATTATATTTTACTCTCTGCGAGGTCCTGATATATTTCAGGTCCTAAAATTCTTAGGTTTTTGTTATCTTTATTTCCATGTGTACTTTCTTCAATGTACCTCCAATTATTTGAGGTGGCGTGATTTATTCCTAAGGCTTTGCTTAGCAGGTTCAAATCTCAGTTTGCAAAAAAAAGTGCACAAGAAATATAACTTTCATTATTGTTATATAACTCACCTTAATTACTTTTTTGAACTGTAATTCCACTATGTAGCAGAAACTAAATGGACAAACCTTGAGAGTACTATACTAGGTGAAATAAGTCATATGGAAAACGACAAGAACCATATGCTTTCACTCATATATGGGATAAAAACAAAGGGCAGCAAATGAACAAGCAAAAACTCATAGATACAGAAAACAGAATTTCAAACTGTGAGGCTATTTTCCACTTAGTAATTCACAATTATTTTAAATGAATATCAGGAAATTAGATTCTGAGTTATTCGGTTCATATTAGTCTAATTTTCTGACCCAGATTCTTAATAAAGTAAATTTGGTAAGCCTTAATATAAGTGTAAAATACACTGATAAATTTGCAAAAGAGTTATCTATGTGTTGGCAAATATTTTAAGGTCTTTCAGTATTATTTTCTCTATCAAGCCATTGACAGATAGCCTCATTTTGTGAGATAGTAAGCCTTGATTTGGCAAAGGCACTTTTAAGAAAATCAATATGGTAAGGTTATTTTTTCTTTTCTTTTCTTTTTTTTTGTTCAACTGATAAAATTTTATTCTTCTTTTTAAGGTATATTTTATTGATTATGCTATTACAGTTGTCCCAATTTTTCCCCCGTTGCCCCCCTTTACCTGGTCCCTCCTTCCCTCCGGCACTCCCCTCATCTTAGTTCACGGCATGGGTTGCGCATGTAAGTTCTTTAGCTTCTCCATTGCCTGCACTTTTCTTAGCATCCCCCTGTCTATTCTGGTAAGGTTATTTGTTAGAGGTGAATACATAACAACAATTTGATAATGCCAGTTATCACTTTATGACACTACAGTATTATAAGAAGTGCACACCTAGGTATTTGTTATATATCTAAAGCAATGACAACCTTTCTCAGTTATTAACATTAGTTATTGTTTACTCCTTTTCAGAGGCAGGCATTTATTTGATGGAAATGACCATATAACTTCTATAGTTATTACAATTTTAGTGGTTCACATTCACCATGTCCCTCAAAACTAGACCAGCAAAATTGTAAATATCATGAAAATAGAAGTTTTAATGAGTTTTTTATTCTTTCCTAAGGAAACCACTTTTCCTTAACTTGTAAAAATACAAGTTTTTAACAGAATAATACTAACTTTGTATGCCCTTTACCAGAGAAATAGAGGATTTGTTTTCTATTATTTTGAAGATTGCTAGAAAGTATAGTGAACAGAATGTCTTTAGTCAGGCATTGTCAAACAAGAGATATTTGAGAACTGAACAAAGATTTGAGATCCATGCACAAAGTGTAAGTGTAGCAGCATCTCCAAGTGTCATTGCTAATGGACCTTGTTTTTTGCCTTAAAGACTGTATTAAAATTATCATAATGGTGTTTACCTCTTGGGCTAGCTCATTTTTTGGGGGGTGGAATTCATGATTTTTTTAAGTAACTTGACTACTGCCTAGCCCAGGGCTTGATTACAACAGAAGACCACTAATACTTTCTACCTCACCCAGTAAATGTAGAGGTATTTCTTGAGACTTGTTTCATTTTATGTAAAACATTATTTAAAAGTAACTTAAAATGATTATGGCAACAACTTTAGCAATACAGATATAACACATTGTGGACTGAGCTATTTAACAGTAATTTACATATTCTAATAATCCTTTTTAAGAAGCCTATGTCCCTCCAATTCTGCTAAAATCAGAATTGGAAGTCTTGTCTTGTGGTTGATTTGATTCTGTCCTAAGCAGTTTTCAAATAGGCCTGGATCACAAAACACTTTCTTTCCAATTTATCTCTAAATAATGTGATTTGACTACTTGATTCATTTGCTCCATGTCCACTCTCACACCCTTGATTCAGTTAGCAGACACTTACTGAACTGCTGGTTGACATGGTAGTCACAGAACTAACGTCAGGGTCCGTAGAGCAAAAGAATTCACTCTGAACTGGCCTACAAGCTGGTAAGAATAAGAAAAGAATTAAACATGGATACAAATAAAAGAAAACTGTTGTTGAAGTTAAGAAATAAATGCGTAGACAAGTAAAATAAGAGTGTTTTGTTTTAAGGGAGGAAAAAAGAATGCGAGATACATGAAGCTAGTAGGAGAGGCAGAGTTAGATCACAGAGGATACCTTTTAGGAGCATACTGAAGTAAAAAATAAAACCCACATAATTCTTACTATTCTTATTACCAGTGCACATTTATATGTTTTTCATAGCATCTTTACTAATGCCTGACCTTTTTTTCATCTTTTCATGTGGTTTTAATTACTCTGATATTAAGGAGTAATTGAGATTATTATTTTGTTATTGCCACAAGGAGAATGTCATAGTAATTTCATAAGACTAAAATACCCCATCAGTCTGTCAGCATTTTCCAATATTTAAGGAGGCTAATGTAGTAAGTGGAATAATGGCCCTCTCCAGATATCTCTGTATTAAACCCTGGCAACTGTGAATATGTTAGGTTACATGGCAGAGGACAATGAGGGTTACAGGTGAAATTAATGTTGCTAATGATCAGATTTCAGTGAGAGTAGCCTGGGTTATCCAGGTGGGTCTAATGTAAACACAGGAGTATTTAAAGGTAGAAGAAGGATTCAGAAGGAGAGAGAGGGATGGCAGCATAAGTGGGACTTGACCCAGCGTCGCTGAGCATTGACGATGGAGCAAGAAACCATGAGCCCAGGTAAGCGGGGAGCCCTTAGGAAGTGAATTCTTCCCGAGAGCTTCCAGAAAATAATGCAGGCCTGCCTACATCTTGATTTTGGGACACAGAGACAGATGTCACATTTCTCATCTACAGGACTGTGTTGTTTTAAGCTCCAAGTTTGAGGTAATCTGTTACAGCAGCTATAGAAAATTAATAGAGCTATCTTCAATATCCTCCTATCATTTAGGAACTTGAAGTATATTTTTGTTAACTTATATTCGCTCCCAATCCCTAACAAAGTAAACATTACGGGCCTACCTGGTTCAAGTCTAGCTTTGATTTAATCAATTGATATGTCTGGGGCACTTGCTGTAAACAGTCCCTTCTTTCATGGAACTCAAAGTCTGATGAGGGAGCAGGATAAAAACAAAGCCAACAGTGACAGCTTGATATTAAGTACAACCAAAAAAACCCCCACCAAACTCCATGTGCAATAAGCAATCAAAAGCAAAGGACCTAGTTAGAAGTTAGAACATTTTCCAAGGAAAAATGGTTTTTGAGGAGAGACCTCAATGGTGACTATAAAGTATCCCCAAGTGGAGGCTGGCTTGCAGAGTTCTGGAAATCAGGAACTGTGTAGAATTCCTTCAAAAGGGAAGCAGGTCACAAACTTCAGTTCAGGGACGTGAAAGGAACTGCACTCTCTCCTCTAACTCGACTCCTTGATGATCCTTCGCTAACATCTTCACTGGCCCGTGTTTATGGCCAGTCTACATAGAACACTTGTTTACTCCTCCTAGTCATACATTCATAGTTTGTGTATTTTTCGGGTCTGTGTAAGAAACCATCTCCTCTCATATTTCAAAGCTGGAAACAATCTTTTTGCCTACTTCTTTAGCACTTTATCTGTCTCTTTCCTATGGCATTTATTACTCTCTCCTTTGCGGTATAGTTATTTTGAGCAGTTCTTACCTCCCAGACTAGACCATGGCTTTGAGCTTTTCAGGCGTTCTTGGAAAGCGTGAAAGTGCGGAAAGCAGCATATGGTGTAACAGCACTGGGTGCAATACAGAGACGAAGTCTGAAAAATGCTGGAAAACTGAAGACCATGAACATGCTGGATAGGAAGAGGAGCTGAATGGAGACACTGGTAGCATTTTAGCCTTTTCAATTTCTCACAAGCCTTGTAGCCACATATGGATAATGGTTTCTCAGTTAAACAATTGTTATGACTGCTATTTCTAGTCCTCTGCCAATTACTTCAATCTGGAGATAAACTACAATGATCTATTTAAGTAAAATTCATCTAAGGGATTTGCGACTCAGCCACTAAGTGAGCTGGCACATAGCAGACAGAAGCACATACCTAATGTGAGAACATATGGAAGAAAAGTGAAAAATAGGAAGAGTTAACTGAGTTTTTGCTGCTTAGCACAGAATGTCTGAATATTTGAAAACACTCCCATATTGCATGTAGATATTTTAGTGATGGGCAAATTCTGAAGTCATAATTATAAAACTCTTCTGCAAGATACTGTACAATATCTTACTATGTATATCAGGATATTTTATGTTGTAATAAAACTTCAAAAAATCAGAATTTTGAAGCAATAACAAATTTCTCACTCTTACTACATAATTCAAAAGTTGCATGGGGTTTACCGTAGTCTTCATCTGGGGACCAGGAGAGGAAGCCCCACCAGCCAGAGGGATAACATCTGCTATGGTTCTGGAGAGAGAAAGCATGGTGAATTCCACATGCAGCTCCTCTGGAATGCATACCATTAACCTAATCTTCTCCCTTGATTAGGTTATCCTGTACTTCAAGGGAGTGGAGACTGCTATCCTCCCATAGACCCAGAAGAAGGATAGAAGAAATATTGGTGAGGGTGAGTAGCAATACCTACTATGCTTATTGCTATATCCTAATGCGACTGTTACACAAGTGACTTCTACTGGAAAATGATGATGAAAGGTAAGAATTAAGCACATCTTCTAACTTCCAATGAGAACCATATTGGATATCAGAAAGGCCACAGTTAACAAAGGAGGGCCTTTGTAGAAGAATGCCAATAAATTATTACAGAACAAATATCACTAAGCAATTGGTAGTTTGCAGGACTAATGAAACGATTGACACAAGGAAGGCAGGTAATGGGTGCTAAAAGCAGTAGATGCCAGGTTGACTGGACCTGGATATTCCCATGGAAACATTTTACCACACGCATAACTTGCTGTTCACACAGGAAAAAATGTGGCTTCACAATGGAGAGATCCAGCTGTTTCCATCTTAACCCAGTCAACAGCCTTACTACTAATAGTCACAAAAAGCTGTCTTCATTATATAGAATTGCCTATGCCTTTCTCTTGCCAAATGTTTTTAACCGGTGTCTAATACCTTTTTATCTAGTTTTGTTTGTATGGTGCTCAAAATAGAAATATGAGTTAAATGACAAAACACCCAATAAATAATGCATTTATTTAGATAACCCCAGAAGAGAGATTCTGAGGGATAACTAGCTCAGCCTCCACTAGTGTCATAGGGAAAGTTAGGGGACAGGGGATCATTCCAAATGAAAAGATATTTAAGAGATATAATATCCAAATGCAAACTATGTGGTCTTTGATTGAATCTGACTGAAACAAACTAACATACAAGTTAAGGAAATTCAAATATACTATGCTTTTGGGCAGTTGTTAACTAATGTTTATGTATTATAACAGTTTAGTTGGTGATGTAACAGAAGTATAGCAACATTGTTTTATAGAGATGCACGCTATCATTGGTGATATATAGCCATGGTGTATTTAATCTATTTTAAAATATTTCAGCAGCAATTAAGCAATTATGGGGAAATGTTAACAATTGCCCACTCCAAGGGGAGGCTTTCTGGGCCTTCTGACTAGTAGGGTTAAGGAAATTGGCCAAGCCTGAGTCTTGTTTTGTCCACACTTGAAGGTGAGATTAGTGGTTAGTCCAACTCAAAGACACAAACCAAGAGCAAAAGGGGCTTTTTTTCCAAGAAAATCAGGATGTGATTACTTGAAGAAATCTAAATGGATTCTGGGAAGCAAAGAGAGCATTATAAACTGGTTTAGGTCTGTTGCAGGGTGGGGAAGGTCTAACTTTAAATACCACATCCTTCCAACCACTCCGCACCATGGAATTAATCACTCTCTCCTTGTTCTTTCACATCCCCTTGACTATAATAAATAGAACTTCCTTGACATTATCTTTATTGTACACGTTTTCTCTGTAAGATTATATGAGTAGAAATTGAGTCTTATTTATCTTTGTATATTCAGCATCTAGTGTGTGAGTAGCATACAGTGGTATCCAGTAATGTATGTTATAGCGAATTAGTTGGTACTGGTGTTGAATGAATCCTTGTTAGAATAAGAAAAAAATGAGAAAACTCAAATGATACTTTAAAAACTCTTACAGTGAGTGTGCTTGTAATAAGTTCACATACTGTTATAAAAGTGTTTCAGGGTTCTTTGGTAGATTCAGTAACATTGTTTTTACCAGTTATAAAGCTTTCATCAAATAGTATTAAATTCCATTTAAGATTTTCTCCCATTCAGTGGCTTGTCTTTTCATTTTGTTGATGGTTTCATGCACTGCGAAAAAGCTTTTAGTTTGATGTAGTCCCATTTGTTTTTCTTTTGTTTCCCTTGCCTGAGATGATATATCAGAAAAACATATTAGTATAAGAAATGTCTGAGATTTTAATGTCCACGTTTCTTCTAGGATTTTTATGATTTCTAGTCTAACATTTAAGTCTTTAATCCCTTTTGAGTTTGAAATGGTATATTTAGTCTATTTTAATATTCAGAAATAATTAAGCAAGTATAGGAAATTGTTAGCAACAGTCTTCTACTCCAAGAGGAAGCTTTATTGGTCTTTTGACTGGAAAATTGAGAAAATTGTGTGGTGTCAGGAGGTGGCCTAGTTTCTTTATTTTCTTTTTTCTTGAATGTATTCCAACACTATTTACTAGGCCCTCTTTATCCCATTGTATGTTTTTGCTTCTATAAAACATTAATTGGTCATAAAGCTGTGAGTTTACTTCTGGACTCTCTCTTTTGTTCCATTAAACTATGTCTGTTTTTGTACCAGTACCATGCTGTTTTGATTATTATGGACTTGTAGTACAGTTTGATATGAGGTACCATGATTTCTCCAACTTTGTTGTTCTTTCTCAAGATTGCTGTGGCTATTAAGGGTCTTTTGTGTTTGCATGTAATATTTTGGAATAATTGTTCTAGTTCTATGAAATATACCATTGGTATTTTGATAGGAATTGTGTTGAATCTATAGATCATTTTGGGTAGTATGGCCACTTTAATGATGTTAATTATTCCTACCCATGAACATGGTATGTGCTTCCACTTAACTTGTTTGTATCTTCTTCAGTTTCTTTCTTCAGTGTCTTATAGTTTTTTGAGGACAAGACTTTTACATCTTTGGTCACATGAAACTGTCTGAAGAAATAATTACTCAATGTTTATGAAATTGTCTAAAGAAATATAGTTTCTTTAATTTTATGTTTGGAGAAGTAAACAAACCACTCTAATAATTAGTCCCAGGAATAAATGATAATTGCCCTTATCTACATGTCTATCTTAATATTCTAAAAAGTTTTACTTATCTCTAACAATCCTGTATATCATTTAGCACATTAATTCATGAATTAATCTCCAAATTTTGTTTATTCTGTCACACTAAAACAACTTTGATTTTTAATATATTCTAAGGCATACTTTTGCATTTATATTACCCTAATATTTTATCTGAAGTTTTTAAGTGAAGGTGTATATCCATGACTGTATCAGACCTTTTCTGAAAGCATCAGGCTAGCTGGCCTAAACTGGATAAAATACGTATCGCTATAAATAAATCACATATCTTAGCTAAATTCCTATGTAATTCTTTCTGCCTTAGCAAATGTACTGAGTAAAATATTACTAATAAAAATTACATTTATTGTTTACTCAGCTATCTAATATCCACAAAACCCTGAGGGAGAAACCTTTACCACCCCATATTACAGATGTAGAAACTTAAATAACTGCAGTCAGAGTCTCTCAGTATCTAAGTTTCAGGTCACTGAATGCCTTCATGCTCAGCCTGTAAAAGCTTGGGTTTTCCTAAAAGGCAAGCAGGCAGTCATTCCTCCCACCATACAGCCTTTGTCTGGTGGTGGAGGTGCCAGACAAAGGCATCAAGGAGCCTTGTAGGGTCTGGACGGATGGCGAGAGTTGTTCAGTGGATGTGCCAGTCCCCACCAATGAACAGGAGATGCAGTAGCCCAGCACGGGAAATACAATGCAGAGGAGCCCCAGAATCCATCTTGCTTTCAAGCACAGGTCGGAGCACTCTTGACTCAGTCTTCTAAAATACTTGGCAGGCACTTCACTCGTGAATGTGGCTGGAGAGCAGGTAGAAGAAAAGCCATCACAATATCACCATGCTGTTACTATTGTCTAATCTGAAGGTGTAAGTCTACTAGTTAATATTGGTGTATTTCTACCAGATTATGCTATTAGTCAATAAGTGTATCTTAATTTCTGTCTTAGAAAAATTAATCTCTAGAATTCTTCTAAAATATAAGAATCCCATAGATTTTTTTTTTTAATTTGTAGAAAGGAAAAACTATTATGGGAAAAAGGAATGGAACAAGTTAGGAAAAACACTGGACACCATATAAAAGAAAATTTTAAAATAGAACTTTAATAAAACAAGATAATTTTAAAATTAAATACAGGTAGTCCCTGACTTACAACAATGGTTTGACTTGCAGTTTTTGCAATTTACAATGATGTGAAGGTGACTTGCAGTCAGTAGAATCCATAATGTTGATTTTTTTTTTCTTTCCTGCGCTAGTGATAGGCAGTGTGATACTCTTCTGTGATGCTGGGTAGTGACCAGCAGCTGTAGCTCCCAGTCAGTCACTCCGATCAGAATGGTGAACAACTGATACCTACAGTGCAGTATTAAATGTATTTTCTACTTGACATGATATCTTCAACTTACAGTGTATTTATTGGGACATAACCTCATCACAAATAGAAGAGCATGAGTACTCCCGTACCACGTGAGACGATTTAGCCTTGCCCAAACATCCTAAATATCACATGCTTATGTTAAATTCAGAAATCACTCTTCATTTTAAGTACTCATACCTAGTTGCCAAATTATTCTCTTACTGCCATTTAAAAAAAACAAACTGTTTCTGTATATGTTTTCAAAGAACAAGTAATCTAGAGTTAGGAAGTTTCCCATTACTTAGCTAAAATAAATATTCATTCTGCTAACTGGATATCCTGGTCTCATTTTCAGCTAGCTCTAAGCCTATATCTCGGTCTGTAGCTAGATTTTAGCCCTGCTAACATAAAATATTTTTTGATAACTAGGTATTCCAGGTTCATATACAATGCTGCATCTTACTTATTTTTATGGTATTATGAATCTTGTTAATCAATTCATGTAAAATTGATGAGCGAAGAAAAAATATAAAAATTTTCATGCTATAATTTTAATGATAATTTTAAAATGAATAGTTACATGCAGTTCTCAGTATAAAAGACAATAATATTGGATTGTAAATATATGTAACTGGAAGTTTAATGTATAAAATAACAAAGATTATGCTGAGTTTAATTCTTGAAAATGTATAGAACAGAAGAAAATAAAAGCATGAAAAAGCATGAAATAAAGCATGATATACTTTATATGAATAACAGGCAACCTAGAGACAAAAGACATAAGAATATACTACACTCAGATTTATATAATTTACATAACACTGGGGGAGAGACTGGACACAGTCTGTTCACTGAAAACCGTAAAGGCCTCATTAAATGAAACTCAATTCTTGTTTTACAAATGTTCAAAATTCTTTAAAATAAGTGTTTAATAATCATATCCTATGTAAAGCTATTTCAAAAGAAGATAAGATAAAGTAAAAATAATGTTTCTTAAATATTTTAAAGATTCTAAAAGTTCTGAAATTGTCTCTCTCTGTGACTACATGCAGGTCAAACCATTTGGCAAACCAAGATGTCATCTGAGAAAATTCTGAGTACTACTTTGATAAACTATTATAAATGTCAAGCAGTCTGTTGTGAATACCTATTGTAATCAAAATGCTTTTTCTTTTGTTTATAACACCTTTCATGTAAATCAAAACTTAACTGGAATTTTAGAAATCATTAACAAAATTTCTAAAGTTGAGCAATTTTACCATTCCCATGAAGCCTTAAAAATCATTAGTGCATTATATGATAAACAAATGGTCTGTAACTTAGTAAATTATAATGAACAACTTAAAGAACTGCAACAGCTGATCATGAAAAATATAACAATAGCCTCTTTAACTCAGCCTTATTCAGAATAGGTTTTTTTAAAATTATGTCATGATTTTGATATCATATTTATTTTATATTATTAAATAATCATCATTGAGCAACTTAACATAAAATGTGTGTAATTTAAGAAAATAAATTGGTTTAAAAAATTATGCAAGTTCTCCACTTAGCAATGCAAATAAAGTTATATATAAACTGCAAAGTGATAAGCATTTTTTAAAGAAATTTCCTAAATCAGGCATTCTCTTGACTCATTCAGGTCTCTCTTCCCAGAAATTGAATTGACTAAATAATTGCTGTGTTTGTTTTCATAATATATTGTGTTAAGAAACTATATTGAAATCTTTGGTCATTTATGGTGAATATTGTAGAGTTATAAGACAAAGGAATGCTGAAAAGATCATTGTTTTTGAAGTTGTTTACCTGTCTCTGAATCTTTCAATGAAAAAGGTTTTCCCATAATCTCTAAGCTATTTATTTTTTCCAGCAATATTTTTTAAATGTCTGCTCTATGTCAGGCATGATTTAGATGTTAGATAATAAACAGGATCCAAAAAACAAGGCCCTGCTGTGGGGGTGGGTGGGGCAGGGGAAAGCGGTGGCAGGAAAATGGAGACAACTGCACTTGAACAAGAATTTAAAAATAAAATAAATTTTTAAAAAGTTAAATATTTGCTATATGTCAGACATGGTTTAAATGTTAGATAATAAATGGGGTCCAAAATCAAGTCCCTGCCCTCATGCAACTTACAATATACTGTTATAACGTCAAATGATCTGCCAAAGAAGAAAACAAGAAAAGAGAGTTGATACACTTGTGGTTATTTAACATTGAGTGGCTAGACGATACTTTTTAGGAGGTGATATTAAACAGAAATCCATATCAAGTGAGGGAATGCACCATAGAAAGACTTTGGAAACTGGCACTCCTAATAATGGATACAGCAAGTACGGGAAATCTGAGCCAGCGAAGAGTCTGGCCAACTGGAACAGCAGTAAGATGGAAATGGCTGGCGTGCGATGAATGAGGGAAGAGAGGGCGTAGGGTCATTATGTAGTATTCTGTTGGCCAAAAAGTCCATTTGGGTTTTTCTTTTCCCTATAAAATAAGACATATTTTTCATCTTCACCAATAACTTTATTGATTTGGATATTTTGAGTATGTCAGCTGTGTCCCGCTATAGGCTTCTAGTGCGTAGAGGCCAGGGGTGCTGCTAAACGTCTTCCAATGCATAAGGCAGCCCCACAGCAAATAATTTGGCCAAAAATGTCCATAGTACCAAGAAACTTTGCAAACCACTTGTGACACATTCAATCAGTCACAGCGTCTTCTCCATACATTGCACAAATCTTTTTGTGTGTGTGTGTTTACTTTTCTTGAAATAATAAAGCATAATAAGCTGAAAATGTTGCATATTTTCTTATCAATATTAAAATGGCTACATAAAAATTCACTAATTTGGATTAAGTTTTTTTTAATGCATGCTGACATGACAGCTGCCACAATACAATCTAATAAAATTGTTTTGAATGAAATTAAACAACTAAGCACTCCTAGAGATTGTGTGAGGAAAAAATACTAAATGAACTTTTTGACCAACCCAATAATTTGTAGGTCCGGATAAAATTTGGATTTCATTCTGAGTGTACTGGTACTTTAGAGTATTGAAGAGGAAAGTGCCTTGATGTGATTTGTAAACTTTTGAAAGATAACTCTGGCTATTCATTTGACTTCTTACAGTGGGATGAGAGAAAATATTTTGCACATCATCTATCTGATAAAAGGCTAATGCCCAAAATACATAAGAAACTCATTTAAAAAGCCAAAAATCAAATAAACCAATTAAAAATGGGCAAAAGACTTACATAGACATTTCTCAAAGGACAGTATACAAGTGGCCAACAGGTAATTGAACCGGTGCACGACCTCACATCTCATCAGAAAAATGCAAATCAAAACCACATGAATTATCACATCACACCTGTTAGGGTTGCTATTGTCAGAGAGAAGGATCAGCAAGGGTCTGGAACAAAGGAAACTCTTGTACACTGTTGATGGGAGTGTAAAATGGTACTGCCATATGGAAAACAGTATGGAGGTTCCTCAAAAATTAAAAATAGAACTATCTATGTTCAGCAATCTCACTCTGAATATATATATATATATATATATATATATATATATCAAAGAAGTAAAATCTGGATCCTAAAGAGAGATCTGCCCTCCCAAGTTCATTGCAGCATTATTCACAATAGCCAAGATATGAACACAACCTAAGTGTCTGTTGATGGATGAATGGATAAAGAAAATATTACACACCCATACACACACATAGAGAAACATTGTTCAGACTTTAAAATAAAAGAAAGTCATGCTATTTGTGACAACATACAATCTTGGGGAACATTATTTCAAATTATCATGTTGTACATTTTAATTCTGTTTTTGAGCATAATTTTATCTCAGTAAAGCTTGGGGGGAAATTTAGAGTAGGAAAGTATGAGTAGAATCAGAGACCTGGGGAGTCAACGGGTGGTTTTGAATCTAGAAGAGTGAAAATGGTGATTTGACTTAGCATAGTAATAGTGGACCATTGAGACAGGCTTAGGTGCAGATTTAGGAAATCGTCAAAGACCAAACAAAGGTCTGGCAGATATAGGGTGGAAAAGGAGAGTGAAGGCAAAGAAAACTGAAGATTTTTGCGCTGAGTAAACTTAAACATGTCATTTACTGAGTTTGGGAGAAGCCAAGAAGAGGTAATTTGTGATGGATAAACAAGAATTTCTTTTCAAAAATGCTAAACCCGAAATAGCAGGCCAACTCATGGTATTATATATGCTTTGGGATATGTGTGTCTGGTATTCAGGTACGTGGGTAGAACTAAAGATATACAATTTAGTAATCAGCATTTATATGCTTTTCTGTGTAATTCTTTTAGAAGACTAATTTACATTACCTTCACTTTTTTTTTTTTAATTTCAGCTTTTGCTTTATATCTGTATGATTTGCAGGATCAGGTAATATCCCTTCTTTTCACCTATTCAAATCCTAACTCCCAACGGCTGGAAAATTCTAAGCCTTCTACTTCATCAATCATCTTTTCTATCCTTTCTTGTGGAGAACAGGATTTGAATACAACTGAAGGAAAATGAGCATAATTTGAAATATATTGTATTTGGGAAATAAATGACTAGTTCATTGCTTAATTAATGAAAAACATCACCAAACATGAAATGTTAATGTTCTTTTTTTAAAAAGTGCACTACTCTAAAAATATAGCCAATTCTGTTGTTTAAGCTAGTATGAATATATAAATTCACAACGTTTGGAAGTTACATTAAGTCATTGATATTTAAGATCGTTCTTTGCCAGATTAATGGAAACTAATTATCTTAATCGCAACATTCTTTCTGCAAACCACTCTATGACCATTGGCACATATTGGTAAATTGATGCCTATGACTAGGAAAGTGAATTTTAGTTAATAATAGAATAAAGTATTTACTTATTAAAAGTTTAGTTTTGAGCTCTTTATTTCAGTTATACCTGTTATAAACAAATGTAACAATTTAATAGGTATCGTATAATCTGTTATCATCCAAGTTCACATCAACATCTCCAGGAGTGGATACAAAATTACATTGCTTCTAACACTCACTGTGTGAGCACCAATGCACATTAAGTAATTAAAAAATGTTTCCTGAACATCAACTCTGGGTTGAATACTAGTTTTGAAGTACATTAGGATGAAATCAGATCCCAAATCAATTCATTTTTTATTTAGTGGCACACTTAACCCTTCTGCTATTTTTATAGTAGCCACTTTTATGAGAATTTTAAGTAACAAAAGACCATGGATTGAATTCTGATTTCACTATTTAATAGTAATACCTTACATAACTCACTTTTATTGATTTATTCTTTGTTAACAGCAATACTTACTTTTTATAACCTTCATCTGAGGATACATTCATTGATTTGAGAGAGAGACAGACAGACAGAGACAGACAGAGAGACAGAGAGAGACAGAGAGAGACAGGAGAGATCAATTTTATCTTGTACGTATCTCAACAGGGGATTGAACCTACAGCATAGGCCTGTGCCCTGACTGGGAATCAAACACGCAACCATTTTGGTGCATGGCAGGAGCCTCCAACCAACTCAGCCACCTGGCCAGGGCAAGTTACTTTTACCACTTATTCTCCGTTACCACATTTTACAAATGGAACTATTATTCCCTACCTCTTTTCCTCACAATGAATCTGGACTGGACAATGGTTTGGCGGAAACCAGGCTACATGTTTCCTTCCACCTTTCCAAGCTAGTAAGAATTTCTTCTACCTCATTTCCCTAAGTTTTGTGACCACTGGACAAGCAGGACTCTAAGCATCTACTAAAATAGAAATGAAGAATCAGGATACATGATTTATTTATTACAGAAGAATTGATCCAGGGATGGATTTCTGATCATTGACCTGGATGGGAGCAGCCCACAGGTGCATCCTGTGGAGCTGAGGAAGAGCCAAAAAGCACATTAAAACATCAACTTAGAGTAGAATTGAGTTTTGTGAATACTGAAAAGAGAGTAACAATTGGTATGAGACTCTGGAATCCAATCAGGTTAAAGCAATTGATCTTAGAATGATTGGTCGAACTTGAAGAATGACGAAGAGATACAAGAGCTGAAATCCTGCAGGGCTTCTAATAACTTCCCTGTGGCATGTTTTCTGAGTCGTGGGGCAACACTAAGGAGGATCAAAATTTCTGTTCTCTCTGCCTTTATTCATGATCCAACCCATTTTATCAATGTCATGCTTTGAGGCAAAATGAATTAGGAAAGCAAATTCACACACACAATATTTTCTTTCCTGGAAAATGTCTGTGTCTCGGGATGTATTTTTTTCAACAACTCAATTCATGGTGGTGAATGAGAATATAGGTAAACTGTATACTTACCTGAAGGATCTTTAAATAATCATTAAGTAACAGAACCAGAATTTATCCAATTGCTTTATAAATGCTGTTTAACATCAAAGGTTTATTTAGACACAGGAAATTCCAAGGTATTTTTGATTAAAATAGCAATTACCATTTCTTCCTATAGATAATTAAAAAAAAAATTGTTCTTGAATGTAATTGACCCGTAGTCTGAGACACGAGTTGTTATGACAGAAGAGCAAGGCAGAGAATTTTTCTGTAGTTTTATGGCCCAATGAACATGTCTTAATCATCTTGTCCCCTCCCTGTCATGGAATAAATAACCAAAAGAGATAATATTTTTCAAAATTTATTTCTAGAAGACCAAGTTATACAGACATTTCTCCATTTCACTTTTCTTTCATGATACGCATTTTGTTCTTTTAAAGACATTTCTCTCATGATAGAGTAGCATTTTAATGTCTTCATACGTAGAATAAATCAAATTATGGAAGTAAAAGAGAACCTATATTTAGTTATGAAGACAGAGTTTTATTAAGGTCTGCAGTTGCTATTAACGATCTTTAATTAATATGATAACATGCCACCAAGACACTCCAAAATGATATGTCTATTTGTTTGGAAGTATGTAGTATGAATATATTTTTATAAATTCTATGTTTCACAGTGTTATATAAGTAAAACTTGAGTATTCTGTGTGCCAATTTTGTTCCTTGAAATATTTTATCATTAAGATTATATATTGGAGTGTTTCCATATTTAAGAGCTATAAACCTGAGGAGACAGATGGCTAAATGTTAGGCAGATAAATAAAAATGATGAATAATTCAAGAAAGGTTACTAACAGTACATTTGTCCACCACACTAGATCAATCTGCTTCTGTCTAGACTACAACATGAATATTAAGTTTTTAATGAGAAGAATAACTTTTATAACTCATTTCCCTGATGAAATTTTCCGTTGTTTGTTAGTAAAAACCATATATCTTTTTTCCTTAAATTTTATTCGCAGGTGAAATTTTGCATATATTTTGTATTCTATCACCATTAGGTAGAGCATATATTATGTTTTAGGCAACATCTTTTTTAAAAATTATAGCTTGTTTTTACAAAAATTCTTAGATTTTTGTCAAGTTTGTGTCATTTTAATGTCTTAAGTGTGAAAAATTTAATTAAATCTGTATGAATGAAGTCTAAATACATTGAACTAAATTTATCATATTTTAGAGTTTGAGATTAAGACATATACAATAAACTAAAGGATTATTTTGATCTTTTTTTCTACCTTGTATCTTAAACAAAAAGCTTATCGACTGACAGAAAATAATGAATGAAAATAACTCCCTAAAAATTCCCAGAATAAAATAAAAACTTTAAATGTTACTTCAAAAATAAGTATTTGAACACTTATAGTTAAATTTAATAACTTAATCACATGAGATTATAACCAGTACTTCCTAAAATCCCACTGAATTATAATGAATATGTGAAAAAATTATAAACCTCTAGGTAAAAATGTGAGAAAGGAAGTTATACCAAAGTACAGATGTCAAAAATGCTTGCAAAAAAAAAGTGGGTGTATTCAGAAAAATCAGGAATATGCAGAAAGCTGAAAACTTCGAAACTGCAAGGGAAAGGATGATACGAAGCTAGTTAAGGAAAAAATTGGAGGCACTAATTAACTGTGAACATAGGTAGGGGATAGTCTGAATCAAAAGCAGGTAGATGCTTACAATATCAATACTAATCTCCCAAACTGGGTGAGTACCATTCCTATTCGGGACGAAGAAAGGAGGCATCTTATTGGACACCTTGAACCAGTGAGCCTCTGGTTTCATGCCCCGCCCCAGGTACACCAAAATGAAGGGTTTTGATCTTCTACTGAAAACTGGGAGAATAAGTGAAAGTCCATCAGGGAGTGATGATTCCCCACCTTCCTCCCCTTCCTTGGCTAGAAGAACCCTGGCAGACAAGTTTTCGCTGCCCTTCCCCCACCCCCAACATAAACACATGCACACACACCTCCTTGTGAGCTCCATCACATGAGCAGAATGTCAGTGAAGCCAAGTCAGAAGATCTGTATAATGGGTTGGTGTCCACCTGATTATCCTACTCTAAAGCTCACGATAATAATCCAGGCTCCCATAAAGGGTTCTTGCAAGTTTGCTAGGACCACAGCAACAAATTACTGCAAACTGGGTGGTTTAAGACAACAGTAATTTATCCTGTCACAATTTTGGAGGCTAGAAGTCCAAAATCTAGGTGTCTGCAAAACTAAAGCTACCTCTGAAGGCTCCAGGGGGAATCTTTCCTTGCCTCTTCCTCACTTCCGGTGATTGCTGGCCATTCTTTCTTTCTTTGGCATGTACTGCATCCCTCTGATCCCTGCAACTATCTTCACACGGCCTTCTATTCTCTGTGTGTGTCTACATCCGAATCCCTTACCATTTTCTTACAAAGACACAAATTGTTGGACTTAGGACCCACCTCAATCCAGTAGGACCTCATTTTGACTTAATTATATTTGCAAAGACTCTATTTCCAAATGAAATCGAATTTTGAGATTTCAGGTAGACATGGATGTTGGGAGAACGACGTTCAATTCGGTACAAGTCCCTTACACTTTCAATGTGAATAGACATAAAAAAATGGCTGGACATTTGAGAAAAGCGTTAAGACAAACATATGCCTGGAAAGCCAAACTGAGAAGGGGGTGGGGGTGGGGAAGAAATTTGAGAAATTCGTAAGAAAGCATGAAAACCCAAACCAATTAATTTTAGAGATCCAAATGAAGATATCAAAATTATAAAAGAAGAATAGAATGCTATTAAAAATATACAACAAGCCCTGTCTGATGTAGCTCAATGGGTTGAGCACAGGCCTGAAAGTGAAAGGGTCGCTGGTTTGATTCCCAGTCAAGGCACATGCCTGGGTTGCCGACCAGGTCCCCTGTAGGGGGCGTGCAAGAGACAACCACACATTGATGTTTCTCTCCCCCTCTTCCTTCCTTCCTCTCTCTTAAAATAAATAAATGAAATCTTTTAAAAAACACAGAACAAGATTTTGAAATTGTAAATGTAATAGCAAAAATATTTTTAAAAATCAGTTAATATTTGAAAAGTAAAGTTGTGGGAATCTCCCAGAAAGTAGAAAAGAAGAAGAAAAAAAGGAAATAGTAATAGAAAAGAAGAAATTTAGATGCTCAATTGAGGTATTTTGAGTATCTGATTAAGATTTCCAAAAAGAGAATATAAGGGAAAAAAATGGTAGGGATATTAGTTTTTCAGAAAAAAATGAAAAAGTTTAGTAATTGTCCAACATTATTATTAAAGGAGCAATATCACAGCATATCAGTGTAAATTAAAAAAAAAAAAAGCATGATCCTTAAAGATTTAAGTAGGGGCACAGGGAATAGGATATGTTACATGGACTGATAATCGGGATAATAGCAAACTGAAGCTAAAAAGACATTAAATGAATGTTTTCAATATTCTGAGCAAAAATAATTTCAGATCTTTAATTCTAGACTACCATGCCATCAATCAAGAGTGAGGACTGGGCAGATACACATATGGATATAGATGTGGATATGGATATAGATAATATAGATAAACATGTAAATACAGATATCTATCAATTGATTCTAACATGTATAGTCTCAAAAATCTACTTCCCTATACACGCTTTCTCCAAAAAAAAATGTGAAAGCTATCTTCTACCAATACATAACAGACATTATTAATAACCCACTTGATTAAATGTGAATGAAAACTGACTGATTATTGCTCAAACTAAAGGGAACTTTGATGTGGATCTTTTAGCATTGCTGGATCTAACCTCTAAATTGTAACTGAACTCTGTCTCTAAGTGGTTTTGTCAGTTAACTCTGCATCCTTCATTTGGTTTCGTTTGCAGTCAGACTCCTCTCCTTCACTCAGAAGGACCTTACTTCAGTGTCCCCCACGAAGGACAATTGTTGGTTTTCTTGGGGTCACATGTCATCCTGAATTTCCCTCTTACTCCACCCACCCCAAATCACTGGGATAAAGGTACTGGTTTCTCTGCACGTTCACCCTTTATCTTTTCTTCTTTTAATAGAGGAGTGAGATCATATAATTGACAGATAAAAGCAGATCTATAAAAAGTCACGAAATGAACTCTGGCAGAAAAAGAATCCAATCAAACAATTATAAAAAAATGGATGCCTGCTAGAATAAGTTTCTTTCTTTAAAGCTTTACACATAAAGCATATCTTACTCAGCCAATAATAGAGGATTATATGCATTACAAATACAAATTCTTGTGATAAGTATGACTATTGTTTTGTGAGATTTAAAGTTATCAAAATATTGTGTCATTTCATGTTCTACACGAGAAATACAATGTAATTGATATACTGAGTTAAAACCAGAGTAAAATGTGCTTGAAACACTTGGCTTCAGCCACTTATAAAAATACCTTCCCCCAGCTATACTATAAAGATATGTTCTTTTTTTCTGTATATACTGTATTCAATAATTGACCATTCAACCAGTTTTGTTCTGACATCAGGTTCGAAAATAGAGCCAAACTACCATTTAATGTGTGTTTTCACAAAAATCTTTTATTTTTTTCATTTTTTTCTAGGAAAATATCAAACAAGCACATAAAGCAAATAAAAAAGCCATTCTTTGCTAGATTTATTTTTGAAAATAATGAAAACAAATATACAGGTTCATTTTCCTTTTCCATATCTTCCAGAAATCTAAACTCAAAAGCACAATTCAAATTTCTGACAACATCTCTTTTATTCTGGTTCTCTCCAATATGATTTGTGTTTTATATTTTAAGTTATATTAAGTTACTATGCTAGAATGAATTTATGATGGTTTGCTGATTAAGAAAATAGTTTTAATATAACCTGGGCCCCTAATGCTTGTATAATCTAACAGGTTACTTAAGCATAAGCTTCAGTGTTTTCATGTGAATAGAGAAGTCATGGTGACTACCTTACGAAAACACTGCGAGAATTTAGTGAGATAATGTAATTATAGCATTTAAAACCATGCCAGACATATCCCTTTATACTTATTCATAATAATTCTCTAAAACTTATCAAACATATCTTACATACCAGTTATTATGTTGTGATTTGCAGACAGAGTTGAACAGACGTAACATACGGAACAGATGTAAAAGATGACCTCATGCGAGGTCATTAAATGCCTAATACATGGGGATGACAGTTACCAACACTGTAACAAGCTATGAAGATGCGTGCTACTTTCAAAGAACCCATCTAGCATAACTTTATTTCTAAAATCATGCAACTAACTTTTATTTGCCTCTACATTGAATTATTTTTAACCTACCTGTTTAAGTCGTATCTCTATCATTTGACCCGCCTCATCTGTTCTACATGCATTCATCTTTGAAATCTTGACACCAGCTATAAAATCATGCTGTATCAAGATGAGTGATAAAGCAGGACAGATGAAGATCCTTCCAGCTATGGCTTCAGTGTGGCATAACGACTGAGACTTCCCCTGTCACACTCACACACTGCTGCAAGCTAGTACTGAGTCAACAGAGACAAGATTACATGACTACTTCTGGGTCCAACAGAGTGGTGAGCACAGTGTTTCATATTCCAAATAAGTATTTTTGGAATTGAAATGAATTCTATAGATTTCATGTTTAGTCACCACTATCACTTTAATTGAACAAGCCCTCTTTTTTTTTTTTTTGTTTGCAAAAAGAAAAGGTTAAGCAAAATGGTCACTCACTTCTCTGTCCTGTCTGCAACCTTGAGTTTACCTTTATTCCTGTTCTCATTATATGCAGTCAAATATTTCTATTATATAGTAAAAAACCTGATATGTCATTTCATTTATAATGCCTTTTTGATACATTCAGACACTCTGTAAATATTTGTTAACTAAAGAAATGACCTGCACACTTAAAGGATGCATCCTTATGGTATGTATAATACTCATTATAGTAATTTAAAGCACTAATTACACCATGCCTTATTTTAATTATTGAATGGTACTTATTTTCTCCTAAAGCATTTGGGAATGCATAATACATGATTAGGGGAATGGAATATTTTTATGAGGGTTGTTTGATAAATTATTGAGTAAGGATTTTCACCACACCTGCACAAACTCATTTGAAAGCAGAAGACAGAGTGTTTGCCTAGCGGAAAAGTGCCACAGTGATAAAACAGAGAATATCTGCATTCTATTTTATTTCCAGATGGCACAATGTTACAAAAGTTGAGTCCAACTAAATTATGGTGGAAATGTGTGTTCTTTAAGAATAGATCTGCATAAATTACTTCTGAAATTCTAGGGACCAAGTTTGCACTATTCGTACAATATAAATTGTACAACTAACAATGAAGTTCAAATTAAATATCAGTGACTTTGTTTTTTCCTTTGGCCATGAAGAAAATTAGGAAATCTTCATTTGAAAAGAGCAGCCTGTCCAGTATATCATAGGTTTTAATTTTCAAGTAAAAGTAATTGAACTGTTTAACAAAAGGAAGTGTATTTGAGAATTAAGAAAGGTTTGTGATTAAAACAATATGCATCACTTTAAAGAATTAATGAAAAACACATTTATATGAAGGTTCAATGAAGTTAGGAAGGCAAAAGCTATTTTTTAAAGGAAATAAGTGTAGCTTTTCTTTTGTTACAATACTCTTTTGCCATCATTGGGTCTTGTATGAGGGTTCTAACTAAAAACGAATATAAGCCCTCAACTTCAGAGACTCTAGCCAACAGAAATTTATTTCGTGTTCATATAACAGTCCAATATGAGAAAGCTCATAGTGCATAAGTAGCTTTCGGCATGGTTGGTGAGGGACCGGGGCTCCTTCTCTGCAGTTGTGCCATGCCCTAGGGTTTCAGGGTATTCTGCATTCAGTGGGCCGACGGGGGAACAAAGGGCACATAATTATACACAAGTAATCCCATATATAGGTGCAGGGCACCTGGACATTTGTTCCTGGAAAGAGAACTACTTCTCAATGATATCACTGTGCTGTGGAAAGGGGGGAAATTATTGTAGAAAATTTACCATTGCTGCTCCATGCACGTAGTGCCATTCTCACATAGGAAATTAAATCATAGTCTTGCTCGGCGCAAGGTAACACTTCATCATTCTGGCTTGAAACGCTGTTAAGTTTATTTTGGTAAGAGTGACAAGCCAATACTCATGAAAACATTTTATAAGCACATAGTCAATTGGTAAAAATATTTGCATAAGTTGGTTGAGATTAGAAACTTCTGACCCATACTCTTTTTTAATAACACCTGAATCTCCATATTTACAAAGACATTTTGTTAATAATCTGTAGTATATATAGTAGTATTCAATTATTTTGTTTTTTAATAAAATGTACTCATTTTCACTTCATTGGTTCCTCCCTGTGACCATGTTTAGGGAATATAGTAAGAGATTGCAGCCTTTAATTAATAACACTTTTAATTATTTACATATATAAGTATATATAAATATATGAAAAGGTATAAATATATAAGTATATATAATTAATTAACTCAAAATCGAAATTTAAGTTGTTGTGGTGTTCTTTCCTGAAACAATGGTCAAGAAAAGAGTTATTGGGACCTTGAATTAAAATTGTAATTAATATGAAGTTGTCTAATGGGGTCACTGGCAGATAGCGCCAGCCCCTGGCAAGGTTGCTGGCAATGACCTTGGGTAATGCTGGCTACTGTTATTAAAGGAGCCAGGCTCTGACGGAACCACGTGCACTGCAGAAAATGGATGCAGGAGAAGCTTCTGCAGCTCTAGAGGCGGCCAGGCAAGCACCCCTAAAACAGGAAATCAAACCATTTCCTCCTGCAGTGTCCTTCCATCACCCTTGGCTGACAAAACTCAACAGCATGGCAACTGGCAAAGGAATAAAATATCTAAAGAACCAAGATTCATTTTTATAGTGCGGCAACAAAAGGTAAATTTGGAGCGGAGAGGCAATACAAGACTAACTTGGTTAAGCCCTTCCCTGGTTCCTCTTCCTTCATCGGTGATGCACAGAGCAAAGAGCCCCGCCCCCCCCTTTACCCTTTCATATTTCAGCTATCTTTTCTTATCACTGTACATAAGAAAAATGAATGTTTTGTTCCATTGTATGTTCCTTATCTTGAAAAGCATCTAAAATATAGAAAGAACTCAATGACTATTTTTGACTTAGTCAGTGAATGCTGAGTTAAGGCGATACACAAAGCTAAATTTCAACATGAGACTTTCCTCTAGGCTTCTGGACCCACACACCTGAATGTCCCTCGCATACTGATGGCTGAACTCATTGCTCTGCAGACCTGCTCCTCTTTCTGTATACCCTGTATATTAGTAAATGGTGTCATTTCTGGCTCATCGATCCTACTAAGAAATTTGGAAGTCTCCCCTGTCTTTTCTCCCCATTTTACATATTTAATCTATTTATCAGGTCTCAGTAACACTATTTGTCATTTGTAGGCTGGGTTCCCTATTGATATTTTTTTTTATTCATGTCCTTATCATAGCTCTTCTGGATTATTACGAAATTCTCCCTGCTGGCCTTTCTGCTTGCAGTTTTGCAAGCCTCTGATTTACCCTTTATACTGCTGCCCCAGTTATCTCATAAGATGCAAATCTCATCATGGAACTTCTTTGTTAATCCTTCAGATGTTTTCTATTACTTAAAGCAATGTTTCTTGGCACGTGCTCTTAGGAAACCCTAGGCATGTACAGCGATCTTCAGGTGTCATGAAGAAGAAAAGAAACAGGGCAAGAATCTCGGACCCACATTCTTCTTACCAGGCAGCTTAATTTTACCTCTTGTACATATTTTTCTGTGACCTTTAGTTTGACTAATGTGTTTCACTACAAACAACTATAAATAACAAAATTGCAATGAAACAATTTTGAAAACAATTGAAGTAAAAGATAAATCACAAATCTTTATATGGCATGCATGATCATCTACAATCTGGCTTTCGACGAATTTTTAGCCTGATCTCTAACTGCATACACTCACAGGAAAGCAGAGTCAACCATAGGCGCATTCAATTATTCAAAGTCCTCTAATATGTCACATTTTTAACCTACTCACTGTTTCAGAAAATGTCTTGAGACAACTGTGTGTCAGCTCCTATACTGAGTGCTGGGAACATAATTGTGATTTAAACAATCTAGTACATTAACTATTAAAATATAGGATGTAAGTGCACGAGAAGCACTATGTATTTAAAAAGTAGAAAATGGATATAAGGAGTTTGGAGCTTTAATTATAAACATGATGGCCAGAAAAATCCTAACAAGTTGTGGAATATGAGTGAAGGCCCATGGTAGGTGAGTAAAACAAGCACTTCAGACATCTTGGGGGAAGAGGTTTTCAAGCAGAGAACGGAAAGTGCCAGTTCCTCAGGGAAGAGTCTGTCTGGAGCGCTGGAGGAAGCTGAAAAAGCAGTCTGGCTGGTAAGTGGGAACAAGGCAAAAATGTAGTGGGAGATGGGATTATGGGTAAGATGGTAACCGAAGTGTAAGAACCAAGTGTAAAAACCTTTTTTCCCTGTGTCCTTTCCCCTTCTCCTTTCTTATAAGAACACTTGCTAGATTTAGGGACCATTCCAAACCAGAATGATCTCATCCTAAGATACTTAATTACATCTAAAAGACCTCTTTGTAAATAAATATGCACTCACAGGTCATATTAATGGGGTCTCAGGCTCCAGAACTGAGCAATAAACTGTTGTTTAAACCACCCAGTCTGTGATGTTTTATGACAGTAGGCCAATGTGATTCCACTGACTACATAAAAATTAGAAGGCAAAACATAGTTCAAACATTTAGAGCTACTTGGAAAGATTTTACTCAAAGAGAATGATTTTAAGTATGCAACTGCAAAAGTTGTATTTAATCCTTTTCTGAAGTATGATTTCTTACTTTGGCAATTTTTTTTTTATTTAGATGGAATTTCTCTTGTAAGCTGCCAGTAATACTGGCATCATAATTTTGCTTATGATGCCAGTATTATATCAAAAGTTGTTAAATGCTTAAAATAGAAAAACAATTCCAATAGTGGTTTGATTTTTTAAAATTCCAGTTCATGAAATGTAAAAATTTTGAACATTTGTAGTGATCAGGTGAAATATATGACAAAGTTGTGATTATTTATTATTAATTCAACTAAATTATTCAACCTTTAAAATGATGTAAGGAGAAAATAATGTGTTGTAGAAAAGTTATTAGGTAAAAATAAAAAAGTTAGTAAATTAAAACATTGGAATAAGATGCATACACGTAATGATATATTTTACATAGTAAGAATGAGTGTGGTTTAATTTTGGGGGTGTCAAAGCAAGTGTCAAATAGAAAAATATCTTCAAATATAGTAGTGTTTTCTCTCTTTGCTGCCCATGTAGACATCTTTGAGGCTTTGGAGAATTACTTAGTAACTGAACTTTACTTAGTAAATTAATATTTAATAGTATTAAATGATTTTGTAAAGTAGTCCTCAAAATTTTGTGTGCATTCTCTTATTTTTAGCACCACCTTTATTTTCAAAATTCTAAGTTTTGATAACATATAGACACTAACTTTTGACATCTACTAGCACATTTCACGAAAGCAGCAGGGTGGGTGTGTGGGATTGGAGGCCAGAGGTCTAGGCCGGATATTTAATTTCGAAGCCAACAGTATACAGATGGAGATTTAAGCTATAACATAGAAATTTTTCTTTCATTCTGAAAGGAAAAATGAATCAGAAATCTTCATATGTAAAAACCATAATCCTCATTTAAATGTATATGAAAAAGTACATTTCCATCTGAATCCCCTAATACTCATTGCTTTTGGAACTGTTGTGTATTATAGAGTATTGTTTTTTCATAGTAGAGTATTGCTTAACCTAGCCTAATGAGCATGCCGTGAATTTGCCATAAATATCTAGCATAATAAATTTGTGCAACTCATTCATTTTGTATTTTTTTAATACTCAGAGGGAATTAGCATTAGGAGTACCAAGTGACTACATTCTTTGTGTGTGTGTGTGATTGCATTCTCCAAACCATTTGGAATGGCTACTAATAGCATTAATCAAAATTCTGTATTTCATTGCAAGAAAAATGCTGAACATAAAAAGTTTATACCTACATTTCCAATCATTTACTTTAAAAAAACAAAACACCTCTACCTTGTTGTTCTGCCAGAAACTCAAAATCAAATATACAAAAGACAAAAGGCTAAGCACAGTGTTTTTTGTCCTAATTTTTCCTTAAATATTTCTTCCTCTTCTATTTTCTGTTTCTGCTTTAGAATCACTCGTTTTTAATTTACCTAGCCTTAAAATATTAGGATTACTTCAGGTGTTCTTTATTTTGTTTATTTTCATCTGATGATTACAGATGTCCAGACTTACTGACTGACCCTCCACAATAGCTCTTACAATCCAATTCTGCTCTCCTTTCTTTCTGTGTGTAACATAGTTGACATCCATTTGATTTACTGAATAATTGAAATGTGTTCCTTACTACCTCTAAACCATCTTCCATAATGCTACCAATTTAATTTTTCAAAGGTCCTTAAGCATGTCACCGCTTTGCCTAATAACATTTGATATCTTTCTTATAGTTATTGGATAAACATTTATATTCTCTAAACTTGCAACTGAATTTCTTCCTGCTTTTCTTTTACTTTTTTTTTTTAGACTGTGATCTAACCAAATTTAACTACTCTTTCCAACATATAGTATGCATTTTTTTCCTCCACGATTCCCTTCCTGAAGAAATTGCTTCCTGTGCACAATTCTGTGTTCTCTCACTACTGCATATTGAAACATATGTAAATAAAATGTTACCTGGCCTCATCAGCTCATCTATAAAATTGGGCTGCTGCACTATTTTGTACTTAGTTTTAATTTTTATTATAAAAGTGATATATATATGGTTATAAAAAATCAAATCAATATTCTAGTCTCCGTGGAGAGCCATTTTCCTTTATTTATTTTGGTAGTTACTTCCATAACTCCAAAGAACATGTTTTGATTTTGTATCAATTTTTTATAGTCTATATTAAAATAGAAAATTGCAGGTTTTAATGGCTTATCTTACAAAATCTATATGTTAGATAAACCATTCCTGGTGGCCACTTGCTTTTTTTCCTCTAGACAATGGTTTCCCAGTCTGCTGACCAACTGCTGAACACTGAGTTCCAGATCAACTTCAATTTCACCCAGCCCACCTTTCCAAAGGCCTCTATTTCTTTTCCTGCCAGTCCTTTATTCCAAATTTGAAGAAAGCTTTCCCTAGACTCCTTGCAGTAAGAGTTAATAAAAGCAACACTTTAAACAAGATCAAAAGTAACGAATTCGCTTTCCAACACAGAGGATGAGATTCCGCAGCTTCTACTTGCAGTTACTCTCAGATCCAGTCCCACATTTTGAAATGTCCAGGAAATGCCCTTCTCAGAGCAGGTCCTGGTCTCAGTCACATGGGTGAGGTCAGCTTATCTGTCCCCAGTGGGAATACCCTGGGGCATGTCCACACTGCTCAGACTGTAGTTGCAAAAGCCTTGTAGGACAGAGAGAGGCATGGTGTGTCTCTCCCTAAAGCAAAGTGCACCTCCTGAAGTGTTTTCTGTCTTCAAATCTATTCTCTCAGGGCAAACGAAAAATCAGAATACCTGCTTCGTTTAAGAGAGATCTGCAGAGTGATCTTTTCTTACAGCCTTTAAAGTTGTAAACTCCTAAAGGTACACTATGCCTATGTTTTCCAAAAATTAGACTGCTTAGCCACAAAGAATATTATATGTAAAATAATAGTGTTATAGTCTAGACAGAGCTTTTGCAGTTATCAGACTTTTTAGTTTGTTAATCCATGTAAGAGTTGAGTATTTTTAACCCTTTCTGCAGTCATCGAGATCTGTGCTCTTGTAGGATGATGTACACACACACTTTTTACACTGTCAGGTCATAATAAACAAGTGTGGCAGTGATTAAATCCATAATTAAAAAGGAAACTGTTTCTAGAAGAAATATAATCTGTATCAATGCAACTTTTCTTATAACAAAGGCTGTCTCTTAAATGGTCATATAGAAAATACAGGTCTCTGGCTTCATAGTACCTCAAATTCAGGTTGTTGCTATGTTCTGCATACCTTACCAAAGAGAAAGGTATTTAACTACATGAATCATTAAATTATGCTTTCTAATTTCTATTTTGTAACTTTCTTGTTATGGTTGTAAGGTTCATAAGATTAAAACCTAGATGTTCCAGCTCAGAAGACCAAGTTCTTTCTTAACCCTTTAAAAACGATAAAGATTTCCTATTCTTGCAACTGAGAAAGCTCCACTGTGAGTATCATTTGGAGTCTGTTTTTCTCATATGTGTAGAGGCTGATTCCAGATGAGAAAAGATGGTGGAAGAGCTACTTGTTATTTTCCTTTTCTATAACAAGATGTTAAAATCTTGTACCAAGTCATGGCCTACCAGAGTAACATACTTTAAAATGCATAATTTACTAAGGAAGTGTGTAATATATTCCACGACACTTAGACCTCTCAGTCAGATTAAATTTATTTTAAAAAAAAGTCAGATATATTTTGAAGAAAGGATTTAATTAGTAAAATTACCTTAAGAGAAAATGCAGTATTCAGTATTTTCAAAGTTGTCTGCGATAGCTTCTTTCCCAAATGCCTTTTAGAACATTGACGCTCCCCATCTAGAAGTAAAATTTAATTCTTTTTCTAGAAATCTAGGTAGTACTGTGACATGCTCATAACCAGGAGGGACTCTATGTTTTCTGAAACTATGCTGTAAAAGATAAAGTTTCCACCTATTCAGCAGGGATACTAATTTTAGAGCCTAAGCCAAATCCAACTACCCTGAGGCCACCAGAAGAGGCTAAATCAAGCACCTGTACAAAGCTTCAGGCAAGGCCCCTATTGATAGCCAGGATCAACCATCAGTCACGTGACAGAAAACACTTCCAGATGATTCCACAATTCAAATAATCAAGTCACCTCCCACCCTCAGTGGTTCCTGATACTGGCCCCAGAAAACATGGAGCAAGAAAAAGCCAATCCCACTGTGCTATGTCTGAATTCCTGACCCACAGAATCTGTGAGCACAATACAATTAATTTTTACACCACTAAAATTTTAAAATAACTTGTGACACAGCAATAGCAACCAGAAGAGAATGCTATGCTGTGAGTACAACTGGGAGAGAAGTGGAGTCCCTGAAGAGCCACCCGAAGTATTCCTGAAGCCCAGTATGCGCTCTCTGGGGGACCTCAGGACCGATATTCTATGCAGCCAAGGCGGTTGCTGCAGAACAGGAAGAAGAAAGCAGAGGCTGCAGTAGGCGATAAACATTCCCATTGGTGACAAGAAGTACGTCACCATTTCCTGTGGACCAAAGGGAGGCAAAGCAGAAGAGACATCTTCCCTATGGCCTTTTATGTCCTATCAAAGAAGACTACGTGGGAGAGTGAGGGAACTCCACAGCTAATGTCTGAGTGTGGAGCTGAGATGAAAGTTTCCACCTACAGAGGCGGTATCAGGCATATCAAGGAAACTTTAGGAAGAAGAGCCCAGCAGAGAACTTCTGAAGAACCTTGAAAGTAGTCCAGGATAGGAGTTTTAAATAGCTCCAAGACCTAGACAGTTAGAAGCCAGCGTATAATATTAGTTCTGTACTAATATCAACACATAATGTAATAGTGTAATACTAACACAGTATTATAAGACAAGAATTTTTTTTTTTTCTTTCCTTTCCTTTCCTCTCCTCCAAATTGTAATTGTAGTTAGGAAATTAAAAGAAAATAAAAAGTGAAAAAACAAGAGCAAATGACAAAAACAAAACAAAGCAAACCCAGAACGTACATAGAAAAGTAGCATATGATGTGGGCCTGCCCATCATCCACAGTAAACAGCTGGAAGGTATCGTCTATAGTCCCAGACACATATGAGGAGATGTGACTATTAGAGTTAAGGCAGGTCTTCTTTAGTTTATTCAGTAGGATTGTTATTAAGAGGGAGTTAAGGTGGAAAGAATTATTAATGTTTGAAGAGAATATAAAATATTCATCAAAACAAAAGACTGAACTAGTGTAACTGATTATCAACTGAATAGTTACTTTGAGGTCGGCGATCAAGAATTTATAAGTGATTAAGACTGAGTGGTTATCTATTACTCTCCAGCCAGTTTGCCTCTTGGAGGGACACATACAGGGTGAGGCAAAAGTATGTTTACAGTTGTGAGTATGCAAAATACAGAGTTTATTCTTGTGTTATTATTATCTTATTATTTTATTTATTTTGCTTCACCCTGTAAATTAAGTAAACAGTTGGATTAGACAAGCTTTGAATTTTCTACCAAATGATGGTACTGAGTAGTATTGCAAAAGGGGATGATTTGAATCAGGACCTTAAAATTTAAGTTGGGTAAAATTTAAGATGAAGAATGAGGAAGTGAGGTGTGGTGAAGAAAAGTAAAAGGCTTGTAGAATCAAAGCTGGAAGCTCCAAGCAGTTGGAATGGGGATAGGAGAGGAAATGAGTTAGAAAAACAGCAGGTGGTTGTTAAATTAATGAGTCAATGATATGCTTGAAGCTTTAAATATAATGACCCATTATTAGGATAAATTTGTATTCTATAGAATATTTTATAATATATATTCATATGTTGTATATTATATGTAATAAGGATATTCAGAATATAAGAAGTTATCAAGGATACTTCACTGAATCTTTATATTCCATATGTCACATTATCTCAATTATGCTAATTCCAGAGTCAGAGGGAAACTCTTCCAACAACTAAAATATTTTATAAATATTCACTACACTCAAAAGATATGTCTACATTTTCAGTATTTGCTTTTAGTAAAAGAGTTTGTTATGCTCAACTTACCTGTATTAAAGTAAATTTTTAAACAAGCAAATACAATGTCTATTCTGGATGTCAAACTGTTATGGCAGACATTGTGAGGGCTAACAATTATGAATCATTTTGAAAATTTGAAAAATCAGTTTACTTATGTAACTGAGGTGAAGACACAACTTTTTCTCCAACATACATATATATTCTGGAACATTCATCAATGTTTAAGAAAGATGAAATGCAATCAGATAAGAAAACACAGGATTATATTCCCTGCTGTATGCTGATTACAATCTAATTATTAAACAGTATACCTAGATATTTAGTATTCTGTATTATTTTTCAGTTTTCCATTTTAGATGGCTTAGTCACCAAAGCATGCGATTCTCAGATTATTTATAGATAGAGGCCACAAAGCCTTGACACATAGATGTTGAATGATGACACCATAAAATAATCCTTTAATATCATTTATGAATATGTATGACATTATCGTAAGTAATATTCATTTCTCTAAACTTATAAACAGGGATAAAGACAAAATAAAATAAGCAGTAAGTATTCCAATTATATTGGTTCTGTACATAATTTCTGTATAAATAATTTATATAAAAATCTTTTGAAAATTTAGAATTGTTATTCTCTAGATTAGTACGTTTTGTTTTAGAAAATTCTCACTGCTACTAAGCAATAGAAAAGGAGAAAAATTATATAGTAGTGTAGGTGAATGATGTCAATTGGAAGTATAACCTCTTATAATGTTTGTTTTTAATATTTGTTTTATAATTTTCAGGAATACAGTTGAAAAATCAAAAACAATAGCAAGCTCAACTTGACCATCTGTTGGATTTTATACTTCAAATTTGAATGTAATTAAGTAAACATTTTATTTTCAGCATTGTATTCATTTTTATCTTTGATGCTCAAGTATATTGAGAGATTTAAAGTATTTCGTTGTCAAAGGCATTACAGCTTTTAAAAGTTGGCTGTATCATGAAAGCTGAATAGTTCTGATTTCTTTTATGAAATTTTTTTCTCAAGAGTAGTTAATGATTATAATTATTATGTACCTATTATATATCTATTTTAAATGCTCTAAATAACAACAAAGGCACTATGACTTTAAATTTACTCCAAAGCATGAAATTAAATTACCCAAATCTGGCAAACAGGAACTCTTTAATAGGAGACAATTTCTACTCACAGCTATCTAATTTTTATGATTTTTCATTGATTCTTCAAAGTACATTATTTTGGAAGAAATATGTGGTTAAATTTTAATAACAATAGGATAGATTCCTTGAAAGAGTTTTGTACTCCACTTTAGATAGCTTATAAATAGATATTACAACAAAGAAAATGTTAGAATAGATTTAAAAATTAGTACTTTATATAAAGGAAACCTCTTTATGAAGTAACCACTATCCACACACCCCCCCCCTTTTTTTTTTTTTTTGAAATAAAGGAATAGTAGATATTTAAAATGAACACGTGGTACACCTACACAATGGACTACTACACAGCAGTAAAAAAAAAAAAAAAGAAGAAGAAACTCTTACCTCTTTCATCAGCATGGATAGGCCTGGAGGCTATTATGCTCAGTGCAATAAGCCAATCAGTGAAAGACAAATACCATGTGATCTTAACCTACAAGTGGAATCTGATGAACAAAATAAACTAATGAAGAAAATAGATACGGAGACATAGATACATGGAACAGACTGACAGCTGTCAGAGTGGAGGGGGGGCCCGGGGTGAGCGGATAAAAGAAAGTGAAGGAATTAGCCAAAGAACATACATGCTTGGCCCATGGACATAGACAATGATATGGGAATTGCCCGAGGCACCGGGATGCTGGGTGGAGGGGGGCAACAGTAATAACAGAAGCAATAAAAAATAAAAACATGTATTTCAAAATTTTTCGTATCAAGGCAAAACTACCTGCCTTAATATTTTTTGCAAGGGAGTAAATTTAATGATTGAGATTTCAGGCACAATGGAAACAAACACACACCAAAACCAAAACCAAACCAAACCAAAAAACAGCTGCAAAAAGAAACATTTGAGAAGATAGTAAATGTGAGGAGAGAAGTGTGCTAAATCAGACGAATCTAATTTTAATTTGGGGCTTCAGCATGTTACCGAACAAAAGGACCCGTGGCGGGGAGGTGCCCAGATGCTGTTACCGAAACAACAGCACCCTCCTTCCCCGGGACCCCTCGGTTGTGGGTCCTTGGCCCGCCGCCCTTGGCATTATGGCTCTGAATGGCAGAGTTTGGTGAAAAGGAAAAGGAACTATTTATTCAAAAGTTATACAGGTTTGATTAAGGGATAAATGTCACCCTTAAACCTCAAAATCCCTTCAAAACAACCACCAGCCCGCACACCGTCCTGCCTTCCCCGCTTTGCCCAGTCAGGCCAGTCAAGGGTACCGTCCTTCAGAAGAAAAGGAACAGAAGTCCGGGGCCCAGCTGGGCAGGCCTCTCGCGGGTCTCAGCACCATCCGCTGCGTCGCCGAGGTCTCCAGCTCTTAATCCCTAACCATGCGGCACCTTCTCCTGGCCCACTAGCAAGAGTCCTTTCTCCCCTCTTTCTTCCCGCGTGGTCGTCACACTGTTCCCCAGAGTCTGTGTCCCTTGGTCTCTCCTGCAGGCCCCCCTGTCTCTCCTCTTTTTTCTCTCTCCCTCTCTCACATTCTGTATTAAGTCTTTTAAACCTTTCTGGTTTATCTTTGGTGATATGCCAAATAATCCTCTTTGCAAAGGAGGAACGAAGCTATCCTGTTATTGACGTGCAAACTGACTTCTCAATGGCCCTGCTCAAGGCTCCCATCCCCCATTGGCGGCCCGCCCTGGGGCGGGGAATTTATTTTTCTTGGACACCGCAATCTCTGGACCCCGTTACAAATACACTTTTGGCGGGGGAGCCCTGGCTGTCCCCTGTTGCAAGCAATCACTTGCTTTGTAAACTTGAAAAGTTACTTAACTTTTATGGGACTTCAATTTCTCATTTGTAAGTTAGAGAACATGAATTGAAACGGAAGGTTATTTTCGAGGTTAGAAGAAAACTACAAAGAAGGTTTGACAGAGTTCTAGCGTGTAGAAGACACCAGAGGATGCTAGTGATTTCCACTTGCACTGTCCCTGAAGTCATCTCACAAGTCCAGCTGCCTGTTTAACTCCTTCACACTTTGACTTTGCAGCGAAGAGTAGGATAGATTGTGTTTTAAAGCTGAAAAGTGACCAGAAGATGTCCCTTACTAAAAAAGTAGTGACAGTCTGGCTAAATGTGAGCTCGTTTAGGAATCAGAGTATCGTGGTTAATATAAAATTCATAGTATTCTAGAAAGAGTAAGGAAGTGACCTGAATGGTGACAATTTTGGAAATAGTAGGGAAATTAGTATGGCAGACATGATAAAAGCCTTCATATAAGAGTAGAGACAGCTGCTTTTCTTTCTATATATCATTAATTATTCTGTACTATGGCTTAATTACTGGGACATTTTGTATACCCCTTACCTTTCCTCCCCAAATGTTTACATTATTATCCTTATTTACAGCTGGGGAAAACAAGGCTTAGAAAGATTGTCACTTGCCAAGGTCATCAAACTAGTAATTGGTGGACAGGATTTCATCCCAAACCATCTGACTCTGAAGATTATGTTTTTCATCACTAAGCTACGTGGGTCTTTAGATATTAAGCCGTCTGTATGTCACAAACAAAGGCTTTCTGTACAAAAATGTATAAAGAAGGCCTATTAGTGAAATTTGCCACTGGCAAAGCAGTAAAACAGAAAAGAATGCTTTTCTTTTACTTCCTATTCCACCTTCCTTTCTTTACATTTACTTTCATATTTGGAATTGAATTTTCATAAAGAAGTATCTACAAATGACAAACACAAAAATGATACTTTATGAAATAGTTCCATGAATGTTTGTGTGAATTATATAAAAGTGTATAAAGCCTTCATGTAGTTATACTTCTAAAATATATTCTGTACAGAGAATTGCAGGTTTTATGCCATTTTTTTTTTGTTTGAACATCTTTGTTGAGATAATTCACATGTACAATTTGCTCATTTGAAATATAAAATTAAATTTTTAAAAATATTCACAGAGTTTTGCAACTACCATGACAATTAATTTTTGAATATTTTTATTCCCTCCAAGAAACTAAGTACCAATTAACAGTCCCTTCCAAACCCCTCCCCCCTCAACTCCTGGAAACTATTAATCTGCCTTCTCTCTGTATGAAAATTTGTCTGGTCTGGATATTACATAGAAATGGAATCACATAATGTGGTCTTTTGTGACGAGTTCCTTCACTTAGGTAATGGTGTCAAAGTTTATCCACAATGTAGCATTTATCATTACTTTATTCCTTGTTAATGATTAATATCTAAATATATGGAATCTGCATTATATTTACAGTATCCAGTCTTAATCCTATGGACATTTTTGGGTTGTTTCCACTTGTAGGTGATTATGAATAATGTTACTCTGGACATTTACATATGAGTCTGTGTGTTTGTGTGTATACATATGGTATTTATTACTTGGATATATACCCAGAAGTAGAAATTATTGGGTCAGTCAAAAACTGTGTTTACCCTTTTCAGGAATTGCCAGGCTGTTCTCCACAGCAGCTGCATCATTTTATATTACCAACAGCAGTATATGAGGGATTCAATTTCTCCTCCTGCTCACTAATATTTGTTTTTGTCCATCTCTTTGAAAGTAGCTCTTTATCCTAGTGAGTGTAAAGTGGTAGCACATTGTAGGTTTGGTTTTTATCCTAATAATAAATGATGTTGAACAATTTTTTATGTGCATATTTCTCAGTTGTACATTTTATTTAGGTTAATACCTATTCTGATTTTTTTCTTATTTTAATTGTTTTTTTAAAATTTGTTGACTGTTTATATACTATTCATACTAGATCCTTATCACATGTGATGTGAAAATATTTTCCATTTGTAAGTTGTCCTTTCACTTCCATGGTAGTGTCTGTTGATGTACAAAACTATTTACTTTTGATGACGACCAATTTATTTGACTTTTATTGCTTGTGCTTTTGATATTACATCTAAGAAAACATCTTCAAATTGGGTATTTGGTGTGAAGTAGGTGTCCAAATTCATTCTTATTCTGCATGTGAATATCCAATTTTCACAGCATTGTTTGTATAAGAGACTATTATCTTCCCATTGAACAGTCTTGGCACCCTTGTTGAAAATCAGCTGACCATAGATGTTTGGGTTTATTTATCAGACTCTCAATTCTATCCCATTGATCTACCTCTACACATATGCCGGTGCCATATTATCTGGATTACTGTAGCTTTGTAGTAAGTTTGAAACAGGACTATGTGAGTCCTCCAATTTTGTTCCTCTTTTGAAAAATAATCTTAGTTTTTCTTGAAAATAATCTTGAATTCCCAAACGAGTTTCAGTATCAGTTGTTCTAAATCTGTAAAAAGTCATTGAGATTTTGATATGGATTGACTTAAATTTGTAGATCAGTTTTAAGATGTTGTCATGTTAACGATATTAAGTCTTGAACACAGAATTATTTTCTATGTAGGTCTTTAATTTCTTTCAATGATATTTTGTAGTTTCTACTATATACATTTTGAATTCCTTTTGTTATAGTAATTCCTAAATGTTTTAATTATTTAATGCTATTGTAAATAAAATTTTATTCATTATCAGAGAATTTACTGTTAGGAAATTGAAATATAATTGTTTGTTGTATCGATCTGCTTATTGTCACCTCCACTGAAATATCTAATGGCCATCTCATATCATGGCAGAAATAGATTTAATTCCCACTTCTACCCAAAATGACCTCCCCCCATTTTCTTCATATTAGTAAATGACACTCTCACGGCAGTTTTTAATAGCAAAATCACAAAGCCACCTTGGATTTCTTTCTCTCCATCTTTCCAAATCCCTCTTTCTTTTATTAGCAAGTCATCTCAGCTCTATCTTCAAAATTTATCTTAAATATGTGTGTGCATGTGTGTATGTAAACCTATATGTCTATTTCAAATATATGTATATATATAAATATATATCTCAGGTAAGTGTGTGTGTCTAAATTATTACTACAATTAACAGTCCAAGACTCCAACCTTTCTGCCTAGACTGCTATAAAATCTACATCAGCCTCCTAACTGGTCACTCTCAGATCACTTTCCTCTCCTGTAATCCATTCATCTCTCATACTGAAGAGTCTTTAAAGTAAAAGTTAAATCAAACTGTCTCTGGATCACCTCTATGCCAGGGGTTGGCTCTGCCCCGGCATGGTCCAGGACATTTCTTGTGCCAGGCAACCTCCAGGTTCTTGACTCATCCAGGAAAAATTTCAAAAATGAGTGGGAACAAGAACAAAACAAGTATTTCTCAGGTGGAAAAAAAGAAAGAGGCCAGGGAGCCCTTGCCGCTGTGGACGTAGGCACCCGAGTGGCTACGGGCCGGCTGACGAGTAAGTTGCCCATGCAGTCAGTTAGTTCTTGCAATTTTATGTGTTTCCAGTTTTTGAACTGCATGGTGCCAAATCCTGTCCCTGCCTCCTTACTGGGAGGAGGCCTCTTTTCTAATTTGGTCCATTCTGAAAGTGTCATGGCAGTTGTCACCCAAGGCCACCCTTTTACTTGGGTGCCAGTTTTCATTACCATGAGATATAATGAATTTTGGGGTTGTTCTCTGGTCAATTTTTCCTCCATCGTGGGAGTCTGGCTTTAGCTCGTCGTTGTTACTGACTTCTGTGACCACTATAGGAGTTTCCTGCCATAAACGGGGCTCTGGTGAGACAACCTAGTGGCTTATGGCTTGTGATGTGGACTCCTGTTTCCTCACTCTGCTTTAAGGGAGTTTTCTGACCTTCTTTTTGCCTTGCCTCAGAGCCACATCCGTACTTAAAAACACCCAAGGTCTTTACACTGTACTTAGAATGAAATTGTTATTCATTATATACATATACCCACTTGACTTGACATCTTTATGATTTTCTGTATTCCAGTCACACAAGCCTTCTTATCCTTCCTTGCATGTTATTCCCACGTCCTAAAACATTTCCTCCTAGTGTCTAGCATGATAGGCTCCTTCCTGTCATTGAGGTCTTAGGTCAGTATTAACACCCTCAGAGATTTCTTCCCTAGTTATCCTATCTGATGAGCCTGTCCTCATCACTTGCCATCACATCAATTAGTTTTATGTTATTTATAGCATTTATCAATAGCTAAAATAAGTTTTGATTGTTAATGCACTTAATTAAGTTCTATCTTCCCTTTTTGTTGTGTTTGGATGAGGGACCTTGCTTTTCTCACTCACGGCTCTAGCACCCGTACTTAAAACTCTTGTTGTGTGAACCAAGTCTTAATATTACTATGAAAGATTTCACATGTAGATATCACCATTACTACCTGTCAGTATATAATTTTCCTACAAGTTGTATGATAATTAGTATAGAATTCAGGAAAAGTGCCTGTCACTTTTCTATACAGACTTAGATAATTTTTTTCTGTTTTCTTTAATCAGGGTTGTCTAAGTCAAGACATTTTAAACTCTTTGTCAGTAACAGAAAGGAAGATAATTTTATGTTGATGATTGGAATGTCCAAGTATTGCTTTAGAAAGTAGAGGATTAAAACAAAAATTTACTTAAACATTTGGAGGACAACATACTTTCCTACTTTTACAAATTATTTAAATGGCCTTTATTTTAAACTCCCCCCAGTATCCGTTGAATTGATTTCTACTAAATCAGTTAATTGTGCTAGAAAAGTTTTCTAACAATGTGAAAATATTAAAATTACATATTTATTTCACTCCATTCACAAATAAATTCCAGAAAGATTAAAGACTTAAATGTGAAAACCTAAGCTTTAATGTTTCAAGCATATATAGTAGACTTTACAAAGTACCCACATACACACACAACCTCATAAGCTATAAGAAAGATAAATGTGTCTGCATAAAAATAAAAAAAAAACCTTATGTGTGAGAAAAGATCCAATTAAAGAAAACATAAGCAACAGATAGCAGACATTTTAGACATAAACTAAACAAAAGTATTACTCATAAAAATAACTGCTAAAAATGGTAATGTACTTACATCTTCCTCCCCTTCTCCAACACATACACAAAGGGCCAAAGGATGTTTATTAGATAATTAAAAATTGCCAAGAATGGAAAATCAGATCTTCAAAGATCCACTATCACTTATAATCAGGGGAATGCAGATACTTTTAAAACTGTGAGGTACATTTCACACTTAACAGATTTGAGTAAAACTTATTATACCAATTGCTATTTAAACTGTGGGAAAGAGAAATAATCATGTATTTATACTGAATTATATAATGGTATAATCATTTTGTATAGTAATTTCTCAGTAGCCAGTAGAGCTGAATATATGCATTTCCAACAGCCCAGCCAAACCACTTCTAGGAGTATTTGCTGGAGGAAATCTCAAATAATGTACCAGAAAACCTGCTCAGAGATTTTTAACTGTATTGTTTGCAATTAAAACAAATTAAAATCCACATAAATACCTATCAAAGGAAAATAGATGAATAGCTGTTTGGTCATATGATGCAAAATTGTCTTAGATTTAAAATGAGTTAACCAGAACAACAGGCATTTAGATGGAAAATTTTGGATTCATGTTTAGTGACTAAACATACTGCAGAATAACATAACTGATATAGTGTTATTTACGTAAGATTACTTAAAATTTAACACAATGCAATACTATATATTGCTTAGAGATGCATAAATGTGTAGTAAAATATGGGAAATTGCATGGGAAGAACTCAAACCTACTTCAAGGTATGATTGTCTTTTGGGAGGTTAGGTAGTGTTGGAGGGAGAACTACCATTTCTTATTTCATGTATTTATAAAATTTCTGAAGCATATAAAGTAAATAATATTTGTTATACTTGAGTAGGAGTATACATATTAAATTTTTATTTTCCTCTGTTTGAAATATTGTATGTATTGGTTTCCTATGGCTATTGTAACAAATTAGCACAAGTTGGTAGTTTAAAACCATAGATATTTATTATCTCACATGCTAAAATCTAGAAGTCTAAAATCAGTTTCACCGGTCAAAATTTAAGCTTTGACAGGAGCACAATTCCTCTGAGAGTTCTAGGCAAGCATCCATTCCTTGCTTCAGCTCATGGTGGCTGGCATTCCATGGCTTGTGGCCCCATCACTCTGTTCTCTGTCTCTGTTTTCACATCCCTGTCTCCTCTGTATGTCTGGTCTCCCTCTACTTCTCTGATTAGGACACCTGTATGGCATTTAGGACCCACAGGAATAATCCAAAAAATGCAAAAAAAATTACCACATAAAGTAATATGCACAGGTTTCAGAGATTAGAGCCACCACATTATATGGCAAATAAAAGAATCAAATTGAAGAACAGTGTTTACTTCTTCCCTTTGTTTCCCTTTTTCTCAACAAATATTTACAGAAGAACTATTATTTACTAGGTACTTGTTAAGCTTTGAGGATACAATGATAAATAAGATAACAAGGTACCTGAGTGAAGGAACCTTACATCGGAGTGTGACAGAGGTACAGGGGGTCATTATTTATAATTATGTAATTAGAATTATACATAATTACTTATATATTTATTTAAGTAATTATATAATATGAATTCTATAAAGAAAATACATAATGTGTGATCAAAAATATCAAGGGGTACAAGGGAACTATCAAGGGGTACTTTGTGTCATTTTTCTAGGAAAGGCCTTTCTGATTGGGTGCCATTTAAGTTATTTCTAAGAGGTTGAGAAGAGCTAGTAACACAAAGAATTAAGGAAAGAGCTACAGAAGTGGTGTCATGTCTATGAAACCTGCAAGGTCATGTTTGCACAGCTTTCTGTATCTAAGTTGTTTCTAACAGTTTTAGCCAATTGCTTTGTTGTCTTAAAAAAGAATTATAATTAAAAAAAGACATTCAAACTAGATATTTTGCAGAATGGGTTTTTTAATTCACATGAACAGAAACAAAATCTTCCTTCTGTAAAATCCAATGAATTAATATAAGGTATTTAACTGCAATATGGTAGCATTTGGCCAAAATGTATAAATGTGATAAGAAGAGATCCATTTTTTTATATTTTAAAGGGTTAACAGTATTTACTGCTAATGGAAAGAACAATTCCTGCTTGGAAAACCTTAACAATATACACAAAAGAAAATTCTTGAGTTCTTTCCATGTATGTGTGTTTGTGTGTGTGTATATATTTATATATCTTAGTTCCATGGAGATACAATCTTCATGCCTGCAAGAAATAATAACAAGGTCACTTGAACAAAATAATCTCGAGGTTAGGAAAGGTGATTTTAACTAGAGGATATGAAGGAAGAGAAAAAACAAATCAGGAAACATAGTCAATAGTTGAAGGGCAGGAGGTCCTTAACCACTGGCAATACTGATGTTTTTGCGTGAATTTGAAGTGAAGCCTACATAAGCATTCTTTTCTTGAAATATATGCCCTCTAATTCCAATGCTACAAAAGTTAAAATGCTACAGAGAAAATGTTCAGAAACAATGAATGTTCAATTTACACCTGAGTTATTTCGCCTAAAACAATTTCAAGAAATTACTCTGAGGGTCAGAATGTAAGAGCTTTGATCATCTTGTTTCGACACATAGGAACATAGCAGCAGCAGTGAGAGAACCCGTGTTCAAATGAAGGACTAAAGAAGCAACTCCAGAGGCCTGAGCTCCCAGCGTTTCATTTGTGTTTGATCTCTAAACCGTACACCAATAGGCTCAAGGAAGCCAATATTTGTGTTGATTAGTCCTACATTTACCATAGTACAGGAAGAAAGGATTTTAATACTTCGCATGGAGGTTTTCTATCATTCTATCAAACAAGGTATATTATATCAAATTTCAGCAAATAAAATGAACCTTTTTTGGTGCAATGCAATTGAGTATAACTGAAACCAAAAAGAGATGTATACTAGATCTCAGTTAGAAAAACCCTATCTTTAAGAGATTTTTTAAAGAGTAGTTTTAAATTCACAGCAAAATTGAGAAGGTACAGAGCCTTCCCATGTACCCTCTAACCCCATACAAGTACAGTCTTTGCCATTTTTAATATCCCCCACCAGAGTGGTACATTTCTGATAACTGATGAATCTATATTGACACACCTGTCCTCCAAAGTCTATAGTTCACAATAGCGTTCACTCATGGGGCTGTATAGTCTTTGGGTTTGGACAAATGTACTGTGCCATGTATCTACTATATGGTATGATGCAGAGAAGTTTCATATCCAAAAAATCTTCATGAGTCTAGTTAAAGGTTTGTCAATCTTGCTTATCTTTTCAGAGAACCAGTTCTTGGGTTCACTGATCTTTTATATTGTTTTGTTTTTTTTTTTTACACTCTACTTTGTTTATATCTGCTCTCATTTTTATTATTTCCTTTCTTCTACTCACTTTGGGCTTTGTTATTATTTGTCTAGTTCTTTTAAGTGTAAAGTTAGATTGTTAGATTGTTTATTTGATATTTTTCTTATTTCTTGAGGTAGGCCTGTAATGCTGCAGATTTCTCTTAGAACTGCTTTCAATGTGTCCCCTAGATTTGGGGTTGTGTGCGCATTTTCATTTGTTTCAAGGTCTCTTTTGATTTGTTTTTGCTCTCATTGTTAACCCATTCATTTTTTAGTAAAATGTTATTTAGTCTTCATGTCTTTGTGTGTTTTTAGGGGTTTTTTGTTGTTGTTGTTGTTGTTATTGATTTCTAGTTTCATACCATTATGGTCAGAGAAGATACTTGAATCTAATCAACAAGATAAACTTACAAACGTTAGAAACTGACTCACAGATGCAGGGAACAGACTGACAGTTGTTAGAAGGGAGGGAGTTTGAGGGCTTGGTAAAAAAAAGTGAAGGGATTACGCAAAAAAAAAAAAAAAAAAAATCCTCATAGGCACAGACAACAGTATGGTGATTTCCAGATGTAAAAGGGGTAGGAACAGGTAGCAGAGGGCAAAGGGGAAATCAATGGTGATGGAAGGAGACTTGTATTGGTGGTGAACACACAATACAATAAATATGTAAATAATGTAATATGGAATTGTACACCTAAACCTATATAACTTTATTAACCACTGTCACTCCAATTAATTCAATTACAAATTTTTTTTAAAAAGCCAATCCCCAAAGGTTAACTCTGCATAATTCCATTTATATAACATTCTTGAAATAATACAACTATAGAAATGGAGAAGAGATCAGTGGTTGCCAGGGGTTAAGGAGGGGTTGGAGGGAGGTGGGTATGGTTTTAAAGGGCAACATGAATCCCTATGGTGATGGAACTATGGAAATGTTTTGAATCTTGACTGTATCAATGTCAGTATCCTAGTCATGATATTGTACTGTATTGTACATTGTATAAAATGCAACCATTGGAAGGAACTGAAGGGTACACGGGCAAACACACATGCACACATACATCCATCCATATGCAAAGGCACAGCCTCCAAGAACCTATTGATGAGGACTTACTGCACTCGACAGAAGATGGTAGGAGGGTTCTGCCTTCTTTCTTGCAAGAGATGTGAAGTAAAGAATTGGGAAACAGCGGTTAGACATGAAGCTGGAGAAAACGTGAGTGGCCAAAGTAATAAAAAATATTTTCTGCTTCTAAAAGCATTTTATTTTATACTTTAACTATAATAAAACATTTAAAACAATTTTAAAAGTGGGAACTTTCAATTACCACTAAAATGAACTTCCAAAATAATAGCAAATAAATGGATTGCTGATTTGTCCTGCTAGCACAGCTGTAGTAGCGAGGTCAGAGAACAGGAGCAGAGCTTGGCTCTCTAATTGTCCTCTGAGGACACAGAGCTATGCCGCAACACAGGCCAAGAGCTGCTCAGGGGTAACATGGTACCTAAAATTCAGATTGCTTTTTCAAAACTAAGTTATTGCTCAGTGACATCTCATAAAAGGCACATCATTTGCAACAGCATACACGAGCCTTCCATTGATTAAGCTGAGCCAGGACTTAGGGTTCCTTCCCCGCTGTTCTCTCTCTTTGGTGTATTCATGGAAATTGAAATTTCATTTCAAGAAAAATAAGAGGAGCAACATTTTAATAAGAATCTTCAGTTACTCCAAGATTCTGGTTCTCCTCAATCTTCTTAGCCCTTTCTGTCCAATAAGTCACATTAGATAGAGAGCTTCTGAATTTTGTTAATGTCTTATGTTGGGGAAATGTCATAGTGACAAGAGCCTTTTATTTGTGCATCAAAATTTATCTCAGGGAATAGACCTAGTGGTCAAATCTGAGAAGCAAGTTAGAAGAAAGCTTAATAGGTGTCTCCATTCCCCTCTACCATTGTGTCCTCAGCCGTTCTTTGCCTTCCTTTGTTGCCAGCAAAGGCAGAAAACAGCAAATAAAAAGGAACCCAGGGTGGGCCAAAGCAGCTCTGAAATATGGATTGGGTGGGAGGAAGATGTCAACAGGTGCAAATAGACTTATTGGCCTTCAAGAATTCTATCGTTCCTTAGCTCTCTCATACACCAAAAGTAACTGACTCTTGCTGAAGGAGAGAGCTATAATATTGAAAAAATAAAAAGGTCAAGATAGATGGACGAATGATAAAACCAGAGGACTTTAATCCTAAAACATACTATACAAAATGTATTAAAAAGGATGTAAAAGTATACATTTGAATTTTGCGCCCCCTCCAAGGTATTCATCACTTTTGCCAGCCAAAGCAATATATTGTCTTAAAAACTTGGAAAAATATTAAAAATAAAGTGATGAAAATAAATATATCAGGGAAATATAAACCTTAAAAAGTTTGGTGTATACCGTTGGTGGGAATGCAGACGGTGCAGCCACTGTGGAAAACAGTTTGGAATTTTCTCAAAAAGCTGAAAATGGAACTGCCTTTTGACCTAGCAATTCCACTGCTGGGACTATACCCTAAGAATCCCAAAACGCCAATTCAAAAGAACTTATGCTCCCCAATGTTCGTAACAGCACAATTTACAATAGTCAAGTGTTGGAAGCAACCTAAGTACCCATTAGTTAATGAGTGGATCAAAAAACTATGGTACATTTACATATGGAATACTACACAGCAGAAAGAAATAGCTACTACCCTTCATGACAGCATGGATGGAACTGGAGGGCATTATGCTAAGCAAAATAAGTGGAACTATAAGTGGATCGTAATCAACAAAACAAGTAGCAACATTGAAAGAAAAAACAAAACAACAGTAACAAGAGGGATGGAGGGAGGGGGGTAATGGGGAAAAGAAGGGGAAGGGTCAAATCCAGGAACATGTATAAAGGACACATAGATAAAGCCATAGTGGGGAGGAATTGAGGGTGGGAGGTGGGGTGAGTAGGGCTGGGGAAAGTGGTGGTGGGAAAATGGAGACAAATATATTTGAACAATAAATACATACATACATACATACATACATACATACATACATAAAATAGACTCCAGCCTCTTCTGGGAATACTGAGGGACTATTGTGCCATGAAGGAGGAATATAAAGTTAATTTATTAACATGTGTCTGCATATATCTTGTTATTTGCAACTTTTTTATTAACCAGTCACTTCAAGTTGTATAGGATATAATCCAGTATATGTAATTAAAACTAAGGCTTCTTGAAACAAAATAATAAAAAGTAGCATAGTGGAATCAAAGAAAAAAATGTTTGGTGTATAAATTTTAATATCTTAAGACAATTTTAAGAAAAAAATATCATCTGGTTAAAAAGAAACACTACATGCAGTAAAAAAGAATAAAATACTAAGAAAATATGAAAATCAGAAATATATATACACTTAACATAATTTAAAACATATAAAACCAAGTTTGAGAACTGCAAAATATATTTAAAAAACCTAAGAAGCAGTTATATTTGGAGATTATAATGTACTTCTCTCAGAAGTGGATACCAAAAATATAAATACAAATAAAATATAAAATATATACTTATTGTAATTGACAAACTCAGAACAATGCAAACATTATAAATAACTTTGACCCCAAAAAATATAATACATTTTTTCAATCTGTTTATGCAAATATGGAATATGCACTAAAATTGAGAATAGTTTGATCTCCAAGTAAACATTAATAATTTTGAAGAATTACCATTAAACACTGTATGTGATATTGTATAAATTAGACTTAAATTACAAAATGATAGCTAAAATTTTCCAAATCTGGAAGGAACAACCAAAAAATTGAATGTCCTCTGATTAAAGAGAAAATTATGAGTGATATTACAAATCGATCATAAGTTTACAAGTGATTGATACTGAAAAAAAAAATCTGGGGACAGAGGTAAGGTAGCACCTAAAATCCTATTTAGATTTTTAAACACACTACAAAACAAGAAATAATTTGAGTAAATTCATCATTCAATTAAGCAAACTAGAGAGCAACAGAAGTAAAAGTAAGGAAGAATAAAAACCAATGAAAAGAATAAAAAATGTGTTAAAAAGATAAAATTGCTATTAAAAATGTTAATAATATTGACAAATATGTGACCAGGTTGATCCAAAAATGAAACAGCAAAGATGCATATAGAAATTATGAGTGGAATGAGGCTAAATAATTATCCATAAAGCAGATTAAGGGATCAATGTAATGTTTTAAATGTATATTCAAAAGCATTTGAAAAGATAAAATGTCAAAATTGGCACAAAAATATGAAAATCAAACAGAACATTAAATATTAAATTAATTAGAATGCTTAACAATATCTTCTCAACAAAATAAAAGCTTCATGGCATGCTGGCATTACAGATGTATTCTAATAGATCTTAAAGGAACCGACTGCCCTTCTCTGTGAAGGTGTTCCTGAAAATATAAATATAAATCTGCATCTCATTTTCTTCTATTCTAAAACTGAGTAAGTGTCCCGTGGAAATTCACAAGCCTTATTAATCCATGAACATAGAAGCAAACATGACAAATAAAATGTTAGTATACACATTCTAATGATATATTAAACATTAATGTAACATGATCAAGAAATACAAAGATGGCTTACCTTAAGGAAACCCAATTGATCGAATGTGCCTTATTAATTGATAAAAAAAGTTTATGTTATCACAATAATACTGAAAAGCTTTTGATAGTTTAATTTCTATTTGTATGCATACTGCTAAGAAACTAGCCATATTGGGCAATTACTTTGAAAAAGAATACTATCTATCATAAAACTATAGCTATATTTCCCCTAAAGGAGAAACTTTAGTAAATTCCAATTTACAAACGGGAACACAAAAATGTCTATGTCTCTGTTGCTGCCCCACCATGGCCTGAGATCCTTGCCAAGACGCGAGGCAGAGGCAAGAAGAGATTAGGGAGCACAGGAGGGAAGTGGCTGTGTTATAGTTGCTTCTCATGTCTCTTGAGTAGCTTTTCTAAAGCCTTTGTTTTGTTGTTTATTTTTAAGTGTATTTTATTGATTATGCTATTACTGTTGTCCCAATTTTTTCCCCTTTGCCCCCTCTACCTGGAAACCTCCCTTCTCTCCAGCAATCCCTCTTCCTTAATCCGTATCCATTGGTCCTGCATGTAAGCAAGCTCTTTGGCTTCTCCCTTTCCTATACATGTCCCTCTCTATTTTGTTCCTATCAATTATGCTTCTTGATGCCTGCAAAAGCCTTTTTTTTAAGTGAAAAGAATTCATATATTGACTTGTAGCAAAAAGTTGAACCATTTGTCCTCTAACAGGCCCTACATTTTGTTTATAGCTATTGCTTGTTTATAAAAGGCATGTAACTTGTTTCTCTGTTCTGATACTGTCAAGACTAAGATCCAAAGTATGACTATTTCATTCCTTTTCTCCTTTCTGTTGGAAAACTATTTCATACATGATGCTGTGCCCCTTACATTGAACCAAAGCAGTGTCCAAAGCATTGAACAAATCACATGTGTCCAATAGTCTTGTAACAAGGCAGGTCTGCCCAGATAGTTGGAAGGCCCGGGCCCCAGTTTGCGGAAACCCCGATGCACCAGAGCCAGCACCCGGCACCCCAAGGAGGGTGCTGAGGTGGCAGATTAAAGCAGCCTGCCTTCTGTGAAGGGAGAAGCTGCCTGATAAAGGGAAATTGCCCAAGGCAAGAGGCTAGTATAAACACAATGCAGTTGGCACAAAGAGAGGCAGAGAGCTTCAGGATTGAAACCAGAGCTGGAGCTTAATGGCCCACATGTGGCCTTGGGGCTACTAGCTCATGACACAGGGTACACAGCTGGGGGCTGGACTGGAGACTTCTTCCCATGCCCTGAAAAAGGGGCAAAGAAAAACATGGCCATTGGTTTAAAAGCCAGACACCCCTACTGGCTTCCTGCATGCGTGGGATTGGGGGAGGGCCCTTTTGAAAGCAAAGGCATGGTGAAGCCCCTTCCTTGGTGCGGCCCTCTCTGAGCTCTGCCCCATTCAGGTGGGGAGCATTCAGCTCTCTGACTTGCCTCCCATTTCCAGTTGGAGAGCACTTGAGGTGACTGGCAGAGGCTGGCCCCGTTTAGAACTTAGGTTTTATATGGTCAGAAGCCAGCTCCTGGAGGCCGAGTCCCATGCTGGGACATGTGCCTTGCCGACTGAGATACTGAGACCCAGTGCAGCATGGCACAAGGTCCCAAACTGCTTCTGCTTTCTCGCCCTGGGAGGAATGCCCCTCAGGGAGGCTGAGAGCAGCACATGGAAGCACCGGCTCTGGGGGCGATGGCAGCCTGAGGCTGCAGGACCCCACGGATGGAGCCTCCCCTGCACTGGAGTGACCTGGCAATGCTCCCCAGAGACTGGTTGTAGAGAGAGCTGCGAGAGACAGTGGAGAAGCTGACCCTATGAGCCCGCACTGGAGAGACAGAGAGCTTGGAGCTAGAGGGTGGGGTGTGCAGCCGCCTTAAGCTCCCAAGGTCAGATAAACTATAATGGGGAACCGCTGGATTTGGTCTCGCGTTCTAATCTTCCTGGTTTACTGTCGGTTGGGGATGAAGTTGACTTGGAGCGGAAACATTTTCAGCTCCCTCAAATCGGGCTTCCTGTTAATAAAAACCTGTTTCCCTCCCTCCTCACAAATCTTTATGATGTGTTGTAGCTGGCGTACACTGTACAGCTGCTGCGCAGCTGTAATGGTCTCACTGTTAGTGATGCTTAAATTACTCATTGGTTTCAAGCCTTAATAGTCTAAGTTATTTTAAAGTATTAAAAATATTCAAAAATCATAAGTATGAAGCTCACAAAGGAACACATTTTGGTTATTAGCACCCAAATTAAGAATTGAAATATTACCAGTAGCCCAAAAGCCCTCTTTATGTCCCTTCCATATAGATGCAAGGTCCTCCCTAAAGTTGCCCCTGCCTATACCATGGGTAAGCTCTGACTGTTCTGAAATGTACGTGACTGACCAAACGAAACATACTTTTTTGTGCCTGGCTTCGTTAAAAAACTTTGTGTTAGTGAGATTCACCCATATTGTTGTTTGTAAGAATAGTTAGTTCATCTTATTGCCAAATGTTATTTCTTTTTAAAGATTTTATTTATGCATTTTTAGAAAGGGGAACAGAGGGAGAAAGAGTGAGAGAAACATCAATGTGTGGCTGCCTCTTGCACATCCCTAGTGGGGACCTGGCCTGCAACCCAGGCATGTGCCCCGACTAGGAATCCAACCAGAGGCCCTTTAGTTTGCAGGCTGGCACTCATTCGGCTGAACCACACCAGCCAGGGTGCCAAATGATATTTCATTGAGTATATATTCATCACTATGCCTTTTCTATTATCCATAGACATTTTTTTCCTATCTTTAGACTATTACAAACAGTGTTGCTAAGAATATTCTTGTGCATATATTTTTGTGACAATTTTTATACATTCCTGTTGGCATATATCTAGGAATAGATCCCTGGGTTATTGGATAGGCTATGCAGATATGGCAAGTAATTTTCCATGGTAGTCAAATTCATCATTTTTTTTCACTTAAGGGTTTTCCATTAATGAAGATTATTGTTTGATTAGCTATTATATTAAATGAATGTTAGTTACTAAGAAATTATTGTTAATTTTATTAAGTGTAAGAATGGTATTATGGATATTTAAGGTGATGCCAATATTTGGGGTTTTATTTTGAAGTATTTAAGTACAGAATTGTATCACGTATTAAAGTATCATATAAAATAGAATGACAGGAGGGTTGATAAAAATAAGTATGGGAAAATGTAGATAATTTTGATAAGTACATAGACATTGATTTTCACTCTCTACTTTTCTGCATATTTGAACATTTTTATAGCAAATTTCATTGCATGAGGCTAAGTTCTGTAACTCACTTCCAATCAAATGTCATTTCTGTATTCTTTTGAAACTTTTCAATATGTTTACAATTACAACTTTAATCCTAAGGGATTTCTTATTAACAAATAACTTACATGTAAAAAAAACAAGTCCTTGTAGGCACATATTATGATTCGTTTCTTTCTACAAACAGAGTCCTTATTTTAAAAGTAAATGAAATTCATATAAGATGTTACTATTGAACTATCTTTTATTTTGCAATCAAGCTATTATTTTTGTATTAGAACATAAAAAGGTTCTATTAACATAAGCAAATATAAAGTTGAATTAAAGCACTATTGGCTTCTAGGCATTAACATAGGATTAACGTTCAAAGAAAGGAAAGATTAGGATAAATTTAGCGAACATCAACTCATTTTAACTCAGGACCCAATTACCCTGTAAAATAATGGTGAATCAAATAATAAATAAATGCATACTGAAAATTGTCATTTGTTCATTCAATGCACATGAAATAAGCAAACTTAAAAAAGAAAAGGAATGATTTAAATGTCATCAAAGGGGAGTTTGAATAATTTAGATAGAAAAACTACTTCCAGTCTGTTCTTTCATTTACTTTCCTAAAATATATTAAAAAAATATAATTTTCCCCATTTGTTTGCATAAATCTTTATATTTCCAATTTCAGAAATCAGAAGCTTAAACGCCAAAAAAATACTGGCTTCCCTTACCCTTAGATAGCACAAATATCCCTGGGGTATTCCTTTTCCTCAACACTTAATGTGAATTTAACTGCAAGTTCACTCAGCCCCGGGCTTTCCCATGATTTCTGCTCTTCACTTCTTCCTGAAGTTGTTCAGGTTTCTCTGTATCTAATATTTGCAACTCATTTTATCAAACCCAGGTGACCTCTTCATATTTCTCAGTGTGTTGTGCCGTGTCACACAATACCCCTTATTGTATACAAGATTGTACTGAATATGGGCAAAGAGCGGGTAATAAATCATCTGATGCACCTAAAGATTTCTGCTGTCTATTGGAATCATTTTTTTTTTTTTTTACCATTTTAGGCTGCCACTTCCATTCTATAAATTTATTTAGGGAAGGAATACTAATTTTGCCTTTATCCTTCTGAGTTCTTAGCTGGTACCTCTCTAACAAAAGACAAATAAACATTCAAAAGACAAAGAGCTGAGTATTAGCATGTACTCTTCATGAATATGTAAGACACTCCCAGGGACAAATGAGTAACTCCCAAGGTGGATTAGAATTAGGATTAAATAACATCTCCACAGGGGAAGGGGGATGGATGTAGGGCTCGAAGGGGAGAGTACATCATTTTTAGGGAAGATAAATGGGTCCCCAGAAAAATATGTGACAGATATAATAGGTTGTGACAAAGTTAGTCTGTTGTCAATTTCTAGCCTCCCTTCTTGTGGTAAGAGTCAACCTTCCCTGGTTGAAGACACTCCAACAGAAAGTATTTAGTACACTTGAGTTTCATTTTGAGGATCTCTCTTTAGGCAGGCAAGCGGTGTTCAGAAAAAGCCTTTCCCTGCATTGCTGGGTTTTCAAATGATTGGCTAAAAAAAACAAAATCAACATACTGAAGTGACATATTTTGGAGTGGCATATCCTATACTCATACAATCCCATCTGGTGGTGTCATATTCTGCTGCTCTTCATTGACAAAGCCTGTGATCTCAGCATGTGTCTACCTTTGCTGTGTGTAACTTTGTGAATGTGGAGTTCTGTCTTTCGCCACACCAGAGTGTAGTCTTCTGTAGTCCTCATAAATACAGGTGCGTATTAGGTGTGCACGTGTGCATTTTGTTTTGGATGCAAACGCAGGCAAGAGACTTAATTTTCCTCTTTACGTCTTAGCACACTATGATCATCAGTGACTGCCACACCCTCCTGAGCAACTTTTACTGTGCTGTGACCGAATGTGTTTGTTTTGTTTGGTCTAGCAAATTCTATTTTTTTGCCTTTGCTTACAATATTCTCTTTTTTGTCTCTCCCCTCAAATGAACCTGCTCTAATATTGTAGGTTGTGCCCATGATGTGAGGTATCTCTGAAAAAGTAGTAGTATAGTGAATGTATGTGTCTTGATTCATAATGCTATGAATATTTTGTTTCTCATTTTAAAATATGAACCAGAGCTGGTTTGGTTTTTTTTTTTTTTGTTTTTTGGGTTTTTTTTTTTTTTTGGTTTATCTATGTTGTTGTGTGTTTATCATAGTTAATCTAATTGTTTCATTGTATGTCAAAGGAAGCCTTTCCATATTTTACTTAATCATTTCTAATGACAACCCCCTACATTCCTCTGAAGCCCAAATAATGCTAGAACCCACGTGGTTCTATAAGAACTTATTCTGTGGTGAATATCAGGAGTCAAAATATTTGTTCCTAGAGTTTATGCTTACATATTTTTATGCACTATCAGATTGCCCCCAAATGGTAGCAACTGGTTGCATTCCCACTAAAAGCAGGAAACTGTCTATTCCCACATACTAGAGAGTATGGGATCTTTTCCTACTTACTTTGGTCAATTTGAGGGTGTATAGTGGTATCTCATTTTTGTTGAAGTTTACATTTTTCTAATTCCAAAAAGATTGAGCTTATTTTCATAAACTTGTCATCATCCTGTGAATTACTTACACAAATGCTTTTCTATTTTTTTCTTAAATTTCTTATCTTCTTACTGTAGGAGTGAATTACGTAGTAAAAACTTTCTTTTTGTCAGGTTTAGCTGCCGAAATATCTCCTCCCTGTGTTGTAACATCTATTTGTTAAATGTGGCCATGTTTTTCACTGTTGTGAAAAAATACTATTCTATTTTTGATATTTATTTCAATGTGTGAAAGGAATATATGGCTGAATAGTTGCTTCATAATGAAAAATATAACATTTTTGAGCAAGAGGGAAAAACCTCAAATGGGCTAGAGGAAAGAAAAATCATCTTTTCATTAAGCATATATCCTATATCATTCAAATTTTAATTAACAACTGTATCCTACTAGATGTTACTGGCAAATCATATTTTTATAAATTTGCAATAAACTCTTTCAGCAACAATAAACTGAAAACAAAGTGTAGGTTCATGAGAAATTAGATACTGAATTTAAATTTCTCAAAAAGTTGATAAATGTGTGACTTACCCTTGAAATTTATCAGCATTTACTGTCTCCCTTGGGGGGCTGTGGCAACATCACTGGCCACATGAGAACCAGAAGACAAACACGTTTACTGAAAAAACATCAGCTACACTTCACAAATTAATAGTCATTAAAACACTGTTGTCTGAAAATGGAAATTTAATAGGGACTGTTGCAAAAGGTTCATTACATAATATTGTGTCAAGTATGACTTTTAATTACATCAGATGATTTTTCTGCTAAATTGCTTTGGCTCATTATTGATATCAAGTTTGTGTGTGTGTTTGCACTTATCAGAAATGTGATGATAGTTATTGATATGTCACGCCCATTAGCAGAAGAGCTTTGCAAAGAGTTAAATGACACCGATAAACAAGTGTCATCAGATGCATCAATCAGAAAGTTAATTCCAATAAGAAATCATTTGTACATTTAAATTATGGAATCAAAGCTAACATTTTAGAAGTTCTGTCAGAAACGTCTGACATTTTTGTGGCTATTTTAAATTCAATTAAGAGACACTGTTAAATGTAAAATTGTTTTTGATATGATAATAAAACTACAAACTGGGTAAGCAAAATGTCATGATGTAAGCATTGGTCTCACTAAAGAAGTTTTTGAGTATAAAAACATTTTTGGAATTCTTGGAAACTCTATGCTGTTTTGAATTCTTGGAATTTATAGTAACATATGAAGAAGTGGAGATGTCCTATCCATCAAAATAGAAATGGTAGTAGTAGAAGGTAATAACTATATTTACATATATAATGTATTTTTAAGAAGCAATATAAGGTTAAATAAATTCACAGGAGAGAAAGAAATGGGCAAAAAAAATACTTGAAGGTACAATGGCTGAAAACATACCAAATTCTTGGGAAACATATAAATTTACTGTATTTAACCATGCCTGATGTGCTCCTATGTATAATGTATACCTACATTTCTGGCCCAAGCTTTCAGGAAAAAAAAAAATCTTTCATTTTCTAATTCGATTGATTATTTATTTATTTATTTATTTATTTATTTATATTTAGATGTTTGTTTTTTATATTATAAAAGAATTTTAGCATTTCATTTTGAATATACTATGGTACAAGAAATTTTATGCAACAAATAATTACAAAGCACAAGAACGATACAAGGTATTTCAAGTACTACCCATGTATAATGCACATTCTTATATTTCCCTCAAAAATGTGGGCAAAAAGTGCATAGTATACACAGCAAAATATGGTAGAGATCCAAGAAGCTCAGAAAACTCCAAGCAGGATAAAAACACAAAGAATCTATACTTAAAACACACTACAGTCAAACTGCTGAAAAGAAAAGAGAAAGAAAAAAGTCTTGAAAGCAAGCAAAGAAAAATGGCTTAATACAAAGAGGAACGACAGTAAAATGATTGCATGACTTGTCAGAAACCATGAAAGCTGGAATGATTCACTCAAAAGGAATAACACCCCCCCCCCCCAAAAAAAAGGTAACTACGTATTCTAAATCTTACCAGGCTACCCTTCATAAATAAAGGCAAATAAAAACCTTTTTACATGAACAAAAGGTGAAAGTTTTTTTTGCTAATAGACTGCCACTATAAGAAATGTTAAAAGTCCTTCAATCTGAAAAGAAATGTAATGAGATGGGAACTCAATTCTACAAATTGACAGAAGGGAATTTGTAGGGAGGAAATATTTGTAGGGCAATGGATGTATTATGAGATCATTGTGATTAAGTAAATGTATTAATTTGTTAAAATTCATTATATTGCCTCCTTACTAGGTTACTGTATGTAAATTATACCTGAATAAAATAAGTGCTCCAATGAGAAAGGCCCTCAGACGTGTACAGTAGTTCACGCTTTGGTTCTTCCTGTGAAAAAAATAACTTATGTCACCACCTACACCATTACACTTCCAGTAACTCCTAACATAATCTGAAATAAAATTTATACTAGAGCTTGGATAATATGCTGATATACCAATAACAAATGTCCAGCAAAATTATAGACATGATAGTTACAGGTACTTGGATAACTGACATTTCTTTAGGGAAAATGATTCCAGTTTAAAATGCTTTCAACCTGATAATTTGACTTAGATAAAATAGTTAATCTTCAAAAAGCATTAGAAGCATACTTTGTCAGTTTGTTTTAAAACTGGGCGGATTAAAAAACACAGTGTAATAGAGTTCTCATTTTAGCTTTAAAACTTACTTAGAAAAATATTAGGAATCTTAATAGGAAGAATTGAACAAATCAAACCTCGAGGATGAGACGTGGGATAGTATGTGACACGTGGGAATTTCTCTAATCTCTAATGAACCCAATTTTCTCAATAGGTGAAAAAAATATGACAAGGGAAAACAGAAAATAAAGAAGAAACTTTAAAGCTGATGTTAGCATTTTTGCAACGTGCTATAAATAATTGTTTTGTTAATTGGCTGTATTTAAAAGTGGCTGAGGAATTCAAAGAATCTTACATATTAGACATTAAAAACTATAAAATATGAATGTTGTAATCAACATGTATTTTGAAAAATATAATTTGTTAAAATTTTACTTCATATTTATGTACCTATTTAGAAAAACGAATGTTTTAAAAAGATTTTATTTATTTATTTTTAGAGAGGGGAAGGAAGGGAGAAAGAGGAGAGAAACAGCAATGTGTGGTTGCCTCCCGTACGCCCCCAAAGGCGGGCCTGGCCTGCAGAAAAAAATAATTTTAAGTATTAATTAATTTAGTCAGTGGATAAAAAAACTACTGCTAATAATGATAGTGAGAGAGTTAATAATAATTGCTCTCTATGAACCAAAGTATTTTTTGGGAAAATATCAAAGTATAAAATAAATAGAGAAAGAAATACCTTTCCCTGCAAAACAGTCACAAATACAAATACACCTTGGCAGCTTCCCTGCTGTAGTTCTCCTGGACTCTTCCAAGTTTTTTGTTTTATCATATTTCAGGAAATACGAAGGACTCACAAAAAGAAAGTGCTAGTCTAGATATGTGATGATCTTAACACTGCATAGATTTAGTTCTTTACGAAGCTTTCTCTTCGCTCCATGACCCTATAGACCCTATACCCATTCCCTGCGATGGGGTCTCTTTCTATGACACATTTGACACCCTTCTCTGGAAAACTAGAAGGTAAAATGTGTGATAAAAATGTTTAAAATTCACCCTTAGCTTTTATGAAATAATAAAGACAACGATTATATTGTCCAGACAATCTACTCCTTTCACAAAAACGAGCAAGCTGATAAACAAGCAGAGAGAAGAAACAATGTTCAAACAAAAATGTACACGTTTAAACATGAATTATAATGTAGGACATCTGACATGGGCATGTAAAAATAGACACGCAAAACACACATTTACAATAGAAGTGGACACGTGGACTCCCACAACAGTGCTTTTTGGTTTTGCTTTTTTCTTTTGTATCAGGCACTGTTAGAGATCATCTGCATATATCAGTATTAACTTCTTCACCTTTTGGGTCTGCCCTGTGACTATGTTTGAAGGTGTAAAACTGACACACACAGAGGTTAAGCAACACACTCCAGTGACATAGCCATTTCATTAGACCAAATTATAAGAGTAAAAGTTGAGATAAATGGCCTAAGAATTATAGCTTATTAATTTAAAAAAGGCAATTAAATTACTACTAGATTTGTCCCATGCACCAGCAATGCTGATTTAAAAATCAATAAAATAATTCAGAGTTCTCTCTACATTAAAATGTGGAATGAATGCATAATTTTAATATAAAGATGCTAAAAGAAAGGTAGCTTGAGAAAAATTAAAATTTAATGATCACATTAACTCCTTTTACTCATATTTACTGTGGAAATCAGTTTAGAGTGTGTTCTAAGCCTTTCTTTTTTATTGAGTTCTGGCCATGAATATCTGTGTTCAGAGAAAAACATACTTGAGTTCAAAGGGAAAAAATGTTTAGAGACAGAAACTGAGAATGTTTGTTTACTTAGACTGGGTGCCCTCCAAGTTCAAAATATGAAGAACTTAACATTTGAAACATCTTGTTGATAGGGTGTCAAAAAACATTTTTCTTGTTTTAAAGATAAATACATTTTGTGAGTTTTTGTCCTAGGAAAAAAATAAGCTCAGGTGAATACTGTGGTTAAATGTTTATGGCTGATCGAATCTAGGTTAAAATATATGGGGAAACATGCCATTCAAATATTTCATAATGATTTTTTTCCTCTCTCATGCCTGATTGCTTTTGGGCACGGATCTTTCTAGGCTGCGATATGAGGAAAAAGTGAGTGAACTCTCAGGCCTTGCCAAGGTGGCATGTCATGAAACAGGAAATAAAGGGGGAGGTGGGTAAAGCTGGGAAAGTAGACGTGTTGACTGAACTCCTCTGTATTCCCTTTTTAAAAATAAAAGGTATATTTGTCTCTGGATAAGAGAGAGGGAAGTCAGGAAGAGACTACTGGACTATCTTACTCAGTGGAAAAATCTATTAGCCAAGTCAGTTAATCATGTAGCAAAATACCAGAATCAGAAGCCTGGGAAAGAAACAGGTGTCCAGTGCATGGACAGGCTAGCGTCCAGAAGGCAGAACCGATGATTTGCCAAGACTTCACCAGGCTCAAGTCCTGTCATATCCCTGTGCCAAGCCCGGACTTAATTCAAGGCAAAAGAGACAATTAAGTGATAGGTTTAAAGTCAGTCACTTCTGGGAAAGTCGAAGGTGAGTTTCCCTGCTTTTTGCTAATAAGGGAAAAAAATATGAGGCAAGACAGGCTCAGATGAGAAAGTGCTCAGAATGAAGAGCATCAAAGGGAAGCAGCTTGCTCTTCCCAGAGGCGCTGTGTAGGTGGGGGCAAGGCGCCTTGGCCTCTCCCCACGAGGAACCCCTGTCCTCTCCTGACAGCGATGGCAGACCCATGGGTGGGACTGCAAGGGGGATACAGGAAGGATCTCCTTCCTCCGGTTCAGTGCAAGCACTAACTGAACACGAACAATTAAATAATCTTTTATTATGGGCAACAGTTTAAAGTAGTTCAATCCCTGGGGATATTAGTGCTACAAAATCCGGTCTGTTCAAACAGATTACTGGACCCATGGAAGTGCCACAACGGAAGCCAAATGCTGAAATAGCTAATAAATCAGTGATAACTGCATTAACTTAAATACCTTTTAAATTTTTGGTGTTCAACTCTTGTCACATAAAATTAAAGAGTTAATTAAGAATTCTAAGCAAAATTACACAGACATTATTCCTCTCATTGCCATTTTCTATTAACTGTATGAGGTTCTGGTTTTTATATTAGGTCTTTTACATTTTTATTTTATCTGATATACCTTGGGGGGAAATATTAAAATGTCTTTCTCTTTTTAAAAATACCATACCTGGTGATATGCCATTAGGAGGCCACATCTACATTTGCAACCTATAAACCTAATTTGAGATAATTGGACAATATCTTCAAAGCCAATTACTAATAAACTCTTTAAAAAATCTTGACTACTTCTGATCCTACAGCCAGTGTATTGACCTCTTTTTATCCTCCTTGGTGGTTCACTTTTTTTAAATTAAAACTAAATATACTATTTCTAAAGCCCTCTCTTTGAGATATGAAACATTTTATGTTACATTCCAAAATTTACATAAAAATAACAATAAAAAAAGAAATTTAATTCACATGCAGAATACTTGTGATAGGCTCTGGCTGGCTGCGTGCTGATCCCTCAGATTATTTTTCTGTCATGTCCACAGACGCTATTTATGTCTCATGAGAAAAGAGAGAACATGTCAAATTCCTTTTTTTTGCCTAAATTAAGGAAATATTGATATAAATGCCATCTACCAATTGTATTCTTATATTCATATTAATCAAGTCTATGAGAAAAATGGTTTCGATATCACCATAATGAATAATTTAAATCCACTCTGTACCATGAATTGACTGTTTTAATTGCCAATGACTGACAGACCCATTTTGCAGAAGTATTTAAATTGATTAGTAAAATTCAATAGACAGCAAGTCCTACACTTCTACTTTTAGGAACAGTTCAGAATGTAAGTAGATTTTACATATTAAATTGGCTAACCTGTGACAACATATTGAGTTGGCCAAAAAATTAATTTAGTTTTTTCTGTACAATGATTCTAGTAATGCTTTTGTCTTTAACTTCATTCAAAACAATTTTGTTAGATTGTATTGTGAAAGCTGTCATCTGCATGCACTTTTAAAAAACTTATCAAAATTATGAATTTTTATGCAGTCATTTTAATATTGAAGATAGAAGATACGGAACATTATCGGTGTATTATGCTTTATTATTCCAAGAAGAGTAAAAATGCAACTGAAATGCAAAAAGGATTTGTACAGTGTATGGAGATGGTGCTATGACTGGTCAAATGTGTCAAAATCAGTTTACAAAGTTTCTTCATTCTACTGGCATTTTGGCCAAATAATTCTTTGCCATGGGCTGTCGTATGCATTCGAAGATGTTTAGTAATACCTCTGGCCTCTGTCCACTAGAAGCCAACATACTCAAAATATCCAAATCAATAAAGTTATTGGTGAAAATGAAAAAATGTGTCTTTTATAGAAAAAACTAAATGGACTTTTTGGCCAACCCAAGACATCAGCCACATAAATAACACAGTGTGACCATCAACAGCCTGTAAGTTCATCTTTGTGCCGATGTCTCTTAGTTCCTGCACAGCCACAAGAGAGGACTGTGGATTTCAAAACCGTTGTACCTGTATGCAGTTTGCATTACTCAGACACAAGTATCTAGGCCATTTGTTTTGGATAAAGCGTCCTTTTGAATTTCCAAGTTCTAATTTTCTTTCCTTGTCAGTTTAACCAATACCTATTAGCACTTACTGGAACAGACACTGTTGTCTCCTTCTCCATCATCGTGAAGATTACGTATGGTGGGAGGAAGACAGCCAGAGCGGGGGATGGCGAGGAGTGCACCAAAGCAAACAGTGAAAGGAGAGGAGTGATGGGGGCACTGTTTTGTGTAGGGAAATCAGAGAGAGAGGTGAAAAGACAGCATTTAAATTTTGGTTAGAAGATTGACAAAGGGTCTCACAATAGGTATTTCCAAGAGTTACTAATGAAGCTAACTTGTCAATAGCCTTTTAGTAATAGCACAAACAGTTCTTTGCATAACATTTTTAGATTTATCTTTCTTTTCTATGAAACGTTCCTATTCTTTGTTCAGATTGAGACTCAAGATAACGTATTTTGAAGTGGAGTTCTTAATATTGCTAGAACAATTAAGACAGATACATATAAAATAATACTTTTCATTGTAAATGGAACAAAAGAAGTAAAAACATGGTGGTATTTTAAATGAACTCTAATCACTTACAGATATGACATATTTTACTGCAAAATTTAGGATGGGTTTGTGTCCCTATGACCTAAATCCAGGCTACCTTATCAATGCATAAAATTCTCAATCATGACATCTGGCACTGATATCTGTGAATGCTTGTATCAGCTTTTGACCTTCATGGGTGCCTCTCCTGGCAGACCACATCTCTTTCACATGTTTTATGCTTAATACATGGTATAGTTTTTAGACTCTGCTCAAAATGTAGAACATGGTCTGGCCATTCTAAGTAAATCCAAAACAGCAGATACTAAACTGAATGTACTTTACCTATGACAGGTGAGGCACATTAAAACTGGCAAACTGTTCTTTGGATGTCTTCTATCTTGTGCTGATTTCAATTGGTAGCAGATACAAAATGCCTGAACCTAGCATTAGGAGAGTATACCAAATATTTTAACTAGTTATTTTAGAGGAAAAAAAAATCTGCATAATTGGCTATAGTATCTCAAAATTTCCTTACTGCATATCACATGAACTAGATTCTGCCATGGATGCTTATCTCTGTAGCTCCCTTGGATATGACTTTGAAATATTAGGAATTCTATAGGTTGTTTGCTAATCCTACATCTTTCAAACTCTTAAATCTTTAGCATGCTTTATCTGAAATAATCATTTAACACACAGTGATTGAGATATTAACTTATATTTTTATCATGGGCAACCAATTAACGTGGGCTGTTGCTGAATCTCTGAATAGAACACTGGCGATGTCACAGATATATGAATAAATTTGAAAGACCTGGAACCTAACCTAAGAAATGAATGGAGTTAGATTTGTGGAGGCCAATGACAGTTGATTCCACTGTGAGATGGAAATGAAAAGAGCTGAGTCTTAAGAAACACAAAAGACTAGGGAACACTTTGTTTTTGGTCTTCTGCTCATCCCCACAGTGTAAGCCCAATGACAGTCCTAGATTTATAGGAAAATATTGGCATTTTAGTGTCTGGCAGAGGAGTCAGTGGCTGAGTTTCTCCTTCTCTCTACTTCACTCCAGAGTTTACATGATTGAAATCCAGAAGGGACACTATTGACAGAGGGAGAGAGAGAAAGAGAGCATGAGAGCACTAACTTTTAGGGCAGTTCCCCTGAGGGAATGCCAAGCAGTAAAATGGGATGGAAATGAAGGAAAGCTAGCCTCTCGTTAGCACCGGAGACTCTGCCCTGAGGATACCTTTTCCTCTTTAATTTTATATAAGGTGAAGCAAAACTAATGACTCTAAGAAAATAATAATTTTAAATAAGTATAATAAATATCCTTAAAGACATAAAAAAGGATAATAGAAACATAAAGCAGGACTAAGAGGTAATTAAATAAAACCAACTTCAAACACTGAATACAAAATTAGGTAGATTGACTCACAATATAAATGAACAGAAAAGTCAATTAGTGAGTCAAATATTAAACTGAGTTTTTTGTAGAGGGCATTAAGAGGAAATAATCAAATATAAAATGTAAAATAAAATAAATTAAAAAATAGAAGTTTAACGCACAAGACTCAACAAATTGAAACAGGTATAAGAAATACACTAGAAAATACTAAATCAATTAGTTAAAATTTCCTCAAATAAAATATGTAAAATGTGATAGAATTTTAAACAAAACTTACACTAAAAATAAAAATATTCACATCTAAATGCAATCACTTATAAACTTCACAGCTATATGATTATAATAAAGATCCCAAGAACCAAGAAATCTATATTCATCTCACATTACTTAGGCTTCCCTAGAATATCACCAAATGCAAGAAAACAGGGTAAGGTTTTCAAAGATCTTAAAAAAAAGTTTCAAACTTGCAATTTTATATATATTCTCAGAATATTATTTAAAGGCAAAACTGAACCTTGTACTGAAAATGGCAGAGGAGAAAGATGGAAAGAACTTTTTTCATTAAACTGCTGAGCGTCCTGCGCCTGAAGGCTCCTGTACCTATGCCTTTCACTTTGAGTTGCGGTTTCTGTTCTGCCTTCCTAAATCATCCAAGCTCATACACTGCCCCAGGGGAGGGTTAGGAACGCACTGAAATACTGCCTCGTCATCAAGGTGTCAGAAGGGATTCTGAGCCTGGGAGCAGTTGCTCTTCTCAGGGTAATATTCTCCCTCAAGAGCTGTAAACTCTGGTTAAGGAGGTACAGGCAACTTTCTTTAAATTAAAATTCAGGCTTCCCTACAAGTGTCTGGAAATACATTTTGTAACAGACTTATATTGGCTTTTGCCTGTCACATATGCTATCCGTTCCCTTCTTGTTAGCCCCCATTTCTCATTGTAGGAGGTCTCCCGTAACAGAGACAATTATATGTCCACTGAAAACTGGGCTCCTTTTACATAGTACAGAATTTTTTATTGGAAGCATTGCATTTCTCATGTTTCCTTCCATGTAGTTGAAGCCATTGGGCAGGTTCTTGCCAATAATGGGAACAGTAGTGATGGATGTCCTATCTAGGACAAGAATCTTAAGAAATTGGTGTACCTTCATTGTCTTTATCCATCCTCTAGCTGAATAAAAAGGACACTGAGACCCAAGAGGAAGGTGGAGTCACAATATGGGAGGAGTCTGCAAAAGGCTGACTAACAATGAGGATATCTGTATTAGACAGTTACATGCCTAAGGAATACACTTCTATTGTATTAAGCAACTAAATCTTGGGCCTTGTTTGTTACAGCAGTTGTTATTGCCCTAATGAATACATCCCCATTCTGTGTAGTCTCAGTAAGAGCTGGGGACAATAGCCATCTCAGCTTCTTACTGAAGCTTCCATCATGGAAGGCAAAGAGGTCTGGCTACCCCGTCTATCTGCTCCCTCATACAGCCACTGTTTAAAAAGTCAATTAGATACTTGATCCTGTGATACTGACTCTTAAGTAAGGGAAGCCTTAGAACAAGATACATAGCAGTGGTAGCAGACCTATACCACTTCTACATTATTATTATTCTACAATCTACATCTTTGAGAAAAATACTACATCTTTGGCAAAAAGAGAAGAGACTGAATTAAACATGCTTATTTATAAAAGTGGATGTTTCATCACACACACAAAACACTTCAAAATAATCATGAAAAGGATATTCAAAACAAAAAGAGAAATAAATACAGGAGGGTATAACTAGTGATCACAAGGAAAAGCAAGTTAACCTAGCAAATTTTATTCTTTCACCTATGAAATCACCATTTCTCCTTCTGTGACTTACTATCCAAACCAAGTGAATGATAAAAATCCTAAATGAAGACTCTAGAATGTTAGCAATGTGTGTGTGTGCCTGCGTGGGTGCTGGGGTTAAGGCGAACAGGAATGCAAAAGCACAGGGAAGTGGTAGTTTGGTATGATTCTTGTGGGCTGGTAGACAAATTAGATTAAAAGAGTGTAAAATTTTGATATGGAAAATAATAATTGTGGCTCATAAATAATTACATGTAACTACTAGAGAAATGAAAAGTAGTTGTTTTTTAATTCCAGTTACATGGTGGATTGCATAAATGTTTGTCTTCCAATCCTTTCTAAAAATGTACTAAAATAATCCCTAATGAATAACAGTGGTATAAATGCACAGCAACAAAGAGAACCAGAGGAAAAACAACAGTGGGTGAAGAGTGTCAATATAACTTTGAAGGATTTATATTAATGAAAAAACTTACACACAAGTTTGAGAAAGAGGGAAGCCAACAAAAAGAAAGATGTACTTCTCCCTTCTATACTCCTCAATATCTAGGCCCTGGGTACCAGTAAGAAGTGCAGCTAAAAAAAAAGAAAAGAAAACTTTGTGGAAAATTTTAGATTGCCTCCTTTATCATGAATAGCTAACTGACTGCTATTCTCCCACCATGAAATGTCAAGAAAGGTTTAAACTCTGAGAAAATTGACAAGGATTTCTCCCTCAAGAACTCCAGGCATAGTCAAGGGCAGCGGATGAGGCATCTCACTGAAAAAAAGAGAGAAGTGAAATTATCGTCTACATTCACGGTAAATAAGAAGATGTGGCCCTTCTCGTATTCATCAACAAGAAGCCGTCCACCATACTTAAGACTTTAGGCAAGAGAGTGGAAGATTCCTCTGTAGAGAAACTAAACAGTCCAAAGATTCAGTTTTTTGCTTTATTGAAGCGCTCCCATTTCCACTGGCACTTCCAAGTTAGACAAACCACAGCTTTCATTGGAGATGTTTACCCTTGACTACAAATGAATAGCCACAGATCTGTAGCTATTTCACAATGCTTCCTATATCAAACAGAAATAACAAAACAAGCTAAAAAATAATTGACAAACTACAAGCTGCACAAAATATATCTTCAGAGGTAGAGGAGAAAATATTGTATTTATAAAGTAAAATAGAATGATATGGAAAGGAACATTAAAAAAGCTACAAGGTTCTTAGATGAAGCATGCTAACAGGAAAAAAAGAGTATAGAAAAATGAGAAGTACAAAGAGTAAGCTTTAAAAAAAAGGGGGTGAAAAGACAAGAATTTAGGGGATGAATCTAGGCAGTTATGTATCTAGCAAATAATCCGGAAAAATATACTAAACACAAGAGAAAATGGATAGAAAAAAAAATCAAAGATATACTAAAGTTTCCCATTTCCAAAAATACGTAGGATTAAATTTCCTTTGTGTTTCTGCTACAAAATAATTCAAAATGCTAGATATGTGCATTGTATCTCAATAAAACTATGATGATGTTTAATGCCAGATGAAGTGTTTGAAATACACAGCTGAAATGAAAAAGTGGACAAGCTCCTCAGCGGGCAAAAAGGAGCCCCAAACACAAATCCAGGTGAGTGAGTGTGTTGAATCCATACATGCCCTAAGAGCACCGGTCTCAAGAACTTGAGTTTTACTAGTTGCAATAAAAAAAAGAACTAAGATCTACCAAGGTAGGGAATCAGAATAATAATGCCACACAAATACTTCTGAAGGTCCACAATGCCAATGTCAGAGAAACTAAAAATAATCCATTGTGTAAAAGAGATGTTCAGCAAATTTGCCACAGCTTTGGCACTTGTTGGTAGAATGAAAGTCACTCTTGAGAATTCTTAACTGTAAGCTGCCCTTGTCCAATAATAGAGTTTAAATGCCCACTATGTGGGTGGTACTATTAGTGAATAATGGACCCTTTGCGGGGGAGCCCAGATGTTATTACCATAACAATGCCCCCCACCTTCCCTGGGGTCCCTAGGTTTTAGGTCCTTTGCCTGCTGCTCTTGAAACTGTGGCTCTCAGTGGCAGAGTTTGGTGAAAAGGAAAGGAACTATTTATTCAAAAATTGTATAGGTTTTGAATAATAGTTAAATGTCACTGTTAAAAATCTCAAAATCCCTTTAAAAACACCCACCAACACACACAGTCCTACCTTTTCCCCCTCTTGCTCAGACAGCCCAGTCAGGGGTACTGTCCTTCAGGTGAAAAAGAACGGAAGTCCGGGGCTTGGCTAGGCAGGCCTCTCGCGGTTCCCAGCACCATCAGCTCTGTCGCCACAAACTCCAGTTCTTAGTCCAAAACCACATTGCACCTTCTCACAGCCCATTAGCAAGAGTCCTTTCTCCCCTTTCCTTCCCACAAGGTCTCCACATCCTTCCCCAGAATCTGTGCCCCTTTGTCTCTCCCCCAGACCCTGTCTCCCCTCTCCCAGTTATATTCTGTGTTAGTTTCTCAAACCTTCCTGGTTAGCCTCGTTGAGATGCAAAATAACCGTCTTTGCACAGGAGGGCTGAAGCCCTCCTGTTATTGATGTGCAAAATAGCTCTCAATGGCCCTGCTCCAGGTCTGCCATCCCCCAAGAATATCTTAATATTTTTCTTGGACATCCCAAGTTCTGGACACCATTACAAATCCTCTTTGGTGGAAGGTGGAGAGCTGGCTGTGCCCTGTTACAGTATCAAGGATTCCCAACCGGGGGAAATTAACTTGAAGAGACCTCAAGCTAGGAGCACCTCGAATAATCACAGATCCTCTCTGGAGTGTTTCACCTTTACACCCAGGCTCATAGAATTTTCTTAAATAAACCACACACACACACACACACACACACACACACATCACAAAACAGTTGAGTAAAACAGTGCTCTACCTTTCTTATCCTCAGAGATAATCACCTTCAAACATTTAGAGTTTTTTGTTGTTGTTTTCTTTTGCTTCTGTCTTTATAAACGGCATAAGTAATATATTCTGCAGTTTATTTTGTTTGTAGCCCAGACATTGTCTCATTACTATGCAAAAAGTCTTTCAGTTTTTTACCTACGCCCTTCTCTATAAGCACTTGTTCATACACACAAAAAACAAGTACATTTCCTAGATATAGCCTCATAGTATGGTACAAATATTTTAAAATCAGTTTTAATTAGAGTTTAGATTATTGCGTGTACATGCTGCTTATATGTGAGCTACATGAATTTTGTTTGTAATCAGAGTATAACATTTACCCCCCACTGAAGTATGTATATATGTTTTTGTGTTTGTTAATTTATTTTACATTGAGGTATAATTGATAGGTTAATTTCAGGTGCATACTATAATGATTCAGTATTTGTATTTATTGTGAAATTATCACCATAATAAGTCTAGTTAACATCTGTTACTGTACATACTTACAGAATTTTTTTTCTTGAGATAAGAATTGTAAAGATTTACTCCACTAGCAAATTTCAAATATACAATACAGTATAAGTATTAACTATAGTTGTCATGCTGTACATTATACCTACATGACTTCTTAATTTTATAGCTTAAAGTATAATTTTTGACTCTATTCACACATTTGCCCACCCCTCAGCCCCCACAATTAGCAACAACCAATCCATTCTCTCTATGAGCTCTTTTTATTTTTTAAGATTCCATATATAAGTGATATAATATATTTGTCTTTCTCTGTCTAATTATTTCATTTGGCATAGTGCTCTCTAGGACTATCCACATTGTTGCAAGATTTCATTCTCTTTAATGGCTGGATAATATTCCATAGCATATGTGTGTGTATCATGTGTTTTATTCATCTGTCTAAGAACATGTAGGTTGTTTCCATAATTTAGCTTTGTAAATAATACCGTAGTGAACATCGGGGTGCATATAGCTTTTCAAATTAGTGTTTTCATTTTCTTCAAATAAATGCCCAAAGGTGTGATGACTAGGTCATATGGTAGTTCTATTTTTAATTTTTTGAGGAAACTCCATAGCATCTGAATTAATTTACATTCCCACCAACAGTGCACAAAGGTTGTCCTTTCTCCACATATTTGCCAACTCTTATTTCTTGTCTTTTTTATAGCAGTCATTCTAACAGGAATGAGGTGCTATCACATTATGATTTTAATGTCAATTCCCTGATGATTAACAATGTAGAAAATCCTTTATGTGCCTATTGGTCATCTTATGTCTTCAGAAAAATATCCATTCAGAATTCTGCCCATTTTTAAATTGCATTTTTAATTTTAATTTTTTTTTATTTTTTGCCATTAAGTGATATGAGTTTTTAAATACAGGGTCTGGCACAAATAATGCCCCACTTTATTACAAAATCTTTTATTACAAAGTCATAAGCATATGATTCTATAATATAACATCACACTCAAGTACACCATATGACATTTTAGGTGAAATGTTCAAATTGCTGTCCATCTCATGCAAGACATTCAGGTATCCTACCAACCACCCTCAAGCAGGCCTTACTTCTGCCAGACCCTGTATATATTGTGTATTAACCATTTATCAGATATTATTTGCAAATATTTTTCCCATTGGTGGTTGCTTTTTCATTTTGTTGATGATTTCCTTTATTGCGCAGAAGCTTTTTAGTTTAATATAGTCTCATGTTTTAATTTTTACTTTTGTTGTCTTTGATATCAAATCCAAAAAATCATCTCCAAGACCTATGTCAAGGAGCTTGCCACCTATATTTTTTTTTCTATGAATTTTATAGTTGTATGTGTTTCATTAAAGTCTTGAATTCATTTTGAGTTAATTTTTTTTTTATGGTGTAAAATAGCGGCCTAATTTCATCCTTTTGCCTGTGATGTATAGTTTTCCCACCATCAGTTATTAGAAAGACTGTTCTTTTCCCCATTGCATGTTCTCAGCTCCTTTGTTGCCAGTTAATTCACTTTGTATGCGTGGGTTTATATGTTTGCTTTTTATTGCTTTCCATTGATGTGTGGTCTGTTTTTTTGCAAATGGATTACTACAGCTTTGTAAAAGGAGTTGTACTTTGAAATCAGGGCATGTGAGGCCTCAAGCTTTGTTATTTTTTCTTAAGATTTGTTTGCTATTTGTGTCTTTTGTGGTTCCATACAAGTTTTAATTTTTTTTCTATTTCTATTATTGTTTTCATAGGAATCCCATTTAATTTTTAGATTGGTTTGGGTAGTGTGGACACAAGAATATTAATACTTCTAATTCATAAGCATAGAATATCTTGCCTTTTATTTGTCTTTTTCAATTTTGAAATAACTTTTTGAGGTGTCACAGGGCTCTGTATCTGAGGGTCCCTGTTCGGGTGCCAGCTGAGGAGGGAGCCGGACTCTGATCCTGCAGAGCCTGTTCAGGGGTTGTCATGGATGCGGGAAATAAAATAAGTCATTCCAGACACTTCTCTATCTGCCAGGGAAAGGGGTGGTGATTCCCTCTAGTAGAGAAGGTCCCGGGCCCCTGTGTCCAAAGGCTTTTATTGAAAGGGTTATCGGTGGAGCTAGGTAGTAGGAATGTACAGGTGATCTCATTATATCAGTGTGTTAATGTTTACAGAGAATAGACGATGTTTTGAAGAAAATAAATGTCAAGAACACACCAATTTACATGGGTCCAGGAGGAGACAACCAAATATGAGAGCATAAACATAATAGAGCCAAAGGGTTTAGAGTCAGGGTCTGTGAATAATGTAAATGTCCTTCCCAGTATGAGCTGGATATCATAGCTTTTGAGGGAAAAAACAAAGCATGCTTCAAAGAATTTACTTCCAGGCCTGATTTCCCCTGGGAACCGCCCAATCCAGTTTAGGGATGTCTCCAGTATTGTTTCAAACCTGAGCAAGGTAGGAGATCAGAGCAGCCAAGAGATAAGGAGACTTCTTTCAGAGAGAATGAGAACCCCGGCCATATCAAAGCTGAGGGGTGAGCGTCTTTTTGCCCTTTCTTCATGTCCCCCAAGTTCTTTCCCAATGCTCATGCAGCTGTGCCTGTCTTAGGTTGCCCCTTCCATCTAGGGGTCTTACCCATCATTGATAAAGCAGCCGTACTCCAGGGCCAAAGCAGGGTGATGTGAGGGAAGCAGGGGCTGCGCCCCTGCCAGGGAGACAGGTTTTGTCTCCTCAGCGGCGTATTTTCCGAAGGCCTCCTTGATTAGTTCCAGCCTTGGGACCCTCTCCCCTGTTGGTAGAGCTACAGTTCCTGAAACCAGATAGGATGTTTCCCAACAACTTTTTATCTCATTTTTCTATTAGGTATTTTTCTTTTCTTATGAATCTTTCATAAATTTATTCCTAAAGGTACAAAACTCTCCTGAAGGTTGAAGTACCACAGGCCTTTTACCTGCATTGTTTCCCGGAGACCCTCTTAGCACTTTCACTTGCCCCCTGCCTCCCCACTCTCAGCCCATGAAGATCCTTTACTTTCTAGTTCCAGGCCTCTTCCTTGTGTTACCAATGCGCTAAGCACCTCCTTCACCACCTCAATAAGATCACATGATTCTCAGGTCACCTGTTTCTTATTATGTACTTATTTATTTATGTTATTATTATTATTTACTTATTTCTTTATTCATTTTTGGTTAGTCATTCCTCTAGTAGGATAAGAAGAGAATGTGCACTGGATATAAAATTATAATGCTTGCATATCTAAAAATGCCTTTATTCTAGGCAATTATTCAAGGGAAACGCTAGAATGACTAATATGCATCAGAAGATGTTTTTAGCGTTATCAGCAATTCAGAGAACCATGTCACAGGACAAATATGAGAAATACTGTGGCCTGGAAACAGGGATATTTCAGGGCATATTCAGAAATGTTCATCATGAAATATCTAGGTTCACTGATACTCGGATCTAATGTGTGCTGGTGTTATTTACAATTGATTAAACTTTTTAAATACTCCCTTTAGAGCACTGTCAAGTACAGAGTGTGCTGATACCCATAAAGGTGTGATTTTCCATGTGTTAGATGAAAAGCGATACTGTCCTTCTCCTTAGGAAATACTTAGACTCAAGAATGAGAAGCTTAGACTCTTTATATTAGTAAAAGGCAATGTAACTGTTTTTTATAAAGAAAAATTCTAATTAGGGAACAATACAAAGAAATAACTTGGACCAGACCCATTATTATAAATATGGGCCAGGGTGGTATGCCATTTAAAACAACATGTTTGACATGTTTAATGTATTAAAAAACATACAAGTACAAAAACATCATATAATTTATGTGTATGTGTAAAGATGCAAGGGGACATACTTCTAGCTTCAAGAATTTTAAAAAAGTGTAAGGAAGAAAAGACTTCTTTACAAATAGTTATAGTAGAAGGTAAAATGTGATGAGGACCATAATAAAGATGTGTATTGGTAGTTAATTAATGGCAAGTTGCTTGTAGCCGAACAGTTTCATGCTGAGGACTTTGATGAATAAGATACTAACATGCCCAGTTTAAATTATGAATATCTGAAGTATAGATAAGTGTTTACAAAAATTCACAGTGTTTCAAAACTAAGGAATGTTTTGACAGCTTGAAACAGCTGAAAAATAGAGGCAGGGTAAATTTATACCACTGGCTTACTCCTATGGTTTCTGATATTGACTATCTTTGCTGACCGTCTTCTGAATAAATAATGATTTATAAAATTAATCTCTCCATATATATTTGTCATGTTCAGAGTAGGTAAACTGACATAACTGAATATAATCATAAGCAAATTTTATGTTAACTGTACTTGTGTAAGATTATAAAATAATAAGCTGCAAAATACAACTTTAACCATACATCTTAAATTTTATTTAGAAGATGAAATTATTTTCTTAGCTATTGTATCTGGAAATATGAATTTATATGTAAATGTGTTTGATTTAGTGCGTATTTACAAAAAAGAACAGTTTAATTTCATCCCTACTAGTGTTTTATTTTAACTAAATCAATTTTTAATATCACAATGCAAATGATTATACCAGTGAATTAAGGGCGACTTTGAAATTATTTTATAAAGTTAAAAGTATGTTGCTCTTTACAGTCTTTTTCTATTTTCTTATGTTGAGGAGTTTGCAAATCAAGCACTAATGGTAATTCTGGAGATGAAACTTGCCTTTCAAAGGCCACAGTCTTGTGGGTGAGAAATTTGTGAAGATGCCACTTGAGTGTTTGAGCTGATTGCATTCCAAGTGAGAAAAGGAGGGGGATTATAAGGTACTTCTTGGTGCTTGTGCTAACTCGCTACTTCCATTTTCAAATGATATTTTACAGGTCATTGAGCTCTCACTTAGAATAATATTATGGTTTTGTGAATTTTATTGTTCATATTATGAGGAAAAACATGCTAACAGCATCCATGCAAAGATTGTCTCTGGTCCAACAACAAACTTGCAGTGATGCAATCCGTTTGCTATGCTTTCAGTATTTTTAAAAATCATTTCTATTATTTTTTCTCCATATCGCTTGTAACTGGATCTCTTCATGGGATTGTATTTTATTATTTTTGAATTGATTTGGAGTATCCAGGAATGAGAAAACAAACAGAGGCTCTGAATTGAGGGAAATGTGGGTTCAAATCCAGGTCTGCTATTTATCAGCTAGTTCTCTTTAAGTGATTTATTGTACTTTTCTGAAAAATCAAGACAAGATAGTGCAGGGTTTATTAAGAATTAGATGAAATGCCTCAAAGTGTCCGGTTTAGTGCCAGTGATCTCTACCTCCCCCTTGAAGAAAGAAAATATTCTAACTTTTCAGCACATATGCTGAAGTACCTCATACTAAAATGCACCAGCTCCTTTGGTTACTCATGAGATCCTTGTTAATTAGTCACATCTCAAGTCCATTTTTGTTTGTGTGTGTGGTTACATCTGATTGAGTATCAGTAATAATAAAATTTCTTTATTTTGGGGGGTTTAACCGCAAAACTCCAACCTTTCCCTTAACTGTCATTGTTCAACTTTATTCGATACTTACTGAGTGATTAATTTAGCTCACCACTGAACTTTATCTAGATTAAACCACAATCATTCTTAGTCACATAGTGTAATTGTTACGTTAAAATGAGCATGAATTATTGGGTTGAACCATAAGAAATTCCTATTATTAGTATGTACTTGATCCACAAAAATGGAAACTTCATATGGTTCAAGCTAAAAAATTCAAAAAGTGATAATATCATTTGAAAAATGTAAGTGCTAACTTTCTGTTATAATGAGCTTTACATTAGTTGTTCATTCATATGTAACATTCACATATATATGAAAGAAACTGAGAAGTGATAGATAATTCAAGGGTCCTTCTGAGAAATTGAATATTGCAGAAAGGGATTACATAAATAAAATTATACGGGGGGGAAGGGGAGGAAGTATTTTCTGTTAGAATTAAGAGGTTAATTATGACCCGTAACTTGTTTCTCTAATTTAAATAATTAACTTGAGATGCTTCTCTTTGAATAACTATCCAATATTATGGGTTTTAAGACAGGTTTTATGAAATAAAAATAAGCTTTCGTAATATGCTTGCCTTTTCTCCTTAACTGCCATGGTATTAACATAGAACTTGAAATTCAGATATACTTCTGACAAACCTGAACATTTGCAGGCCCATAAATAGACATTGAGGAAGTTCATCAGTGCATTGTGCATTGTCACTTTAGCTAAGAAAATCATTATTCCAGATAAAAATAATTCTCTGCTTAAAACATCTCCACACATTTTCAATAGTCACTCAGCAAATTATCATTTCAGTTCTTTATGTAAGATGATAATGCCACTGGCTAAGATAATGACAGTCAATTTCCTACTTAAAATTTTTTAATTGTACTCATTTTTCTTATAATGTCTAATTCTACCCTGTGAAATATATAAGAAAAGTTCTGGATTAATGTCTTAATTACAGTGTTGGTTAATGTTGTTAGGTAGATGATTCTTCAGTTTGGAATATTTTTAAATGTAGGGACTTTTTTCCCCACTCTCTGGGAAGACAGGCAACCTTTCAATGGATGATCTAGCTGTACATGCCCCTAATTCTGGAAGATGAGCTATTTAGGTGACAGGGATGGAGAAGATATACGTGAATTCAATGTGGACTTCTCACCAAAGTTGTTACAATATGGAGCTATATTGACTTGCCCTCCTGCCTAGAGTAAAGGGACCATGAACAGGCACCATGAGACAGGCATGTCTCTTCTCTCCTAAAGAAGAGAGAGAACAAAAAAAAAAAGACAACAATAATAACAACAAAACACTTCTGTTACTTTGAGACAGACGAAGAGGATCTTGGGTTCTCTTATCCTGGGTCTTACTCTAACCATTTGGAATCTATATGAGTCTTTTCAGGGGCCATGTAAATCCCGGTGACTGTCTTTTATAACCTCATGACTTCTCCAAAGTCTTGGCTTCAAATAGTAGATAACACCCCAGTATTTCTGGCACTTTGGAAGCTTAACCAAAGAACCTTGTCTGGGTTGTAACTATTTGACTCTCTTAGGCAGGTAAGAGTTTTATTACCCTATTAGATTAGAGAAATTAACTAGAGAGATAACTACAAATATAATTCTCAAAGTTTGAGAATGGCCATAGAAAGCTAGGGCTTTATACAGAAGCACTAAAAAACTCAACATCGAAACTTTCCACAGAAAGTTTAAGCAATTTAATTTTTAAGAAAGACTGTGCTTAAAAACCGATTCACAAAATTTCTCAGAATGTAACAGTTGTCCCTCAGGAGCCAGTATGGTCAGCCCAGGACAACACTACACTATTTATCGACATGTTTTACATGTAATATTTTCAAAGAGAGCTCACACTACAAGGCAGAAGATAGGCAGCTACACTCTCACTAATGGTGTTTCCTCATATCACTGCTGTATTCATGATGAAATGGCTTCCGGTAGATTCAATCAGCACTCCAGTTGATGTTATGTTATTGTTTGATAGGACACAATTAATTCTTTAAAACAGGGGTTGATATATAATGTTGCTTTCTCCACTGACAAAATAAGAGTCCAGAAACTAAGGGGCCGAAGTGGAAAAGGTCTCTTACATGTTACACTTAAAAATCCAAACGTGGGGTTTTTCTTCCTTTGCCCATAGCTTTGGACTCAGTAAAGCTGGAAGTCCTAGTGCCCAAGAGAACATTAAACTAGAAGCTAAGATTGTGTTTTGACCCACTGTTTTTTGATTCCTCATACTAATATGTCAATGTGCAAAAAAGAGGTTTGTTTTTCCCTTTAGGATGTTTCATTTAAATTGCCAAGAAAAAAATAAATAGCTGCTATACCATGAACAAAATGAGGAAATGTGATAGGTTGAGTGAGACTCTCCCAAAGATGTTCCTAATGGCTGGAATGTGTGAATGATGTTATGTTATATGGCAATAGAAACTTTGCAGATGTGATTAAATTAAGCACACTGAGAGGGGGAGATAGTCTTGAATGATCTAGTTAGACCCAATGATATAATCGCAAAAAGCATTACAAAGACAGAAGGCAGAAACATTCAAGGTACTAACTACTAGCTTTGATAGGGAAGGAAGGGGTGATGCGCCAAAGGATGCAGGCAGCTTTGGAAGCTGGAAAGGACAAGAAAACAGGTTCTCTCCAAAGCTTATGGAAGAAATACAACCCTGTTAACTCATTTTAGACTCCTCATTTCCAGAACTACAATAAATGTGTGTTGTTTTAAGTCACTAAGTTTGTGATAACTGGTTGCAGCAGCAATAGGAAACAAATGCAAAGGCTAGGTCTAGAAATCTGGGGATTCATTGGAGCAGCTACTAGGAACCAGAAGCAGTATCAGAAGTCAGTGAGCAACTCTGGGAACCAATAAATACAGGATAACTTGGGACTTGTATATTTGGGGTAACCCCAGCAGTTACATACTCTCAACTGGCTGAGTCTATCAGTGCTTAATGGGAAGTGGAATACAGAATAGGGGACGGAAGCAAGAAACTCAACTTAGACCTTATGGTCAGCAATAAAAATGGTGATTATAGTAGGCATGTTATACAGTATATTGAGCATATGCTGTATCATGAGGCCCATTTGTCATGATACCAGCATGTTATCAGTTTTTAAAACAATGAATGGCATCCAGAAGGAATATAATTGTTTTGGTGCAGAGGGATAGATAGAAGCTGATAGATTTAATCATTTCAGTGTGAATCAGATAAATATGTGTTTATTATATCAGGGAACATCCATTTCTATTTCTTAGTTATAAAATTCTGTTTTGGTTCCAAACCTTTTAGATGTTAGGGAAAAAAAAACGCACTTTTTCTGCCAAACTATGACCTTTTAAAGTAGAATATCCCATGAGGATGCCTATTTTCATAATGTTCATTTTGGCTTCTTTACAATGGAGCTATAAAATAGAAATGCTTAAATCTGCCCCTGAATCTGTGCATACATACATATGCCAACTGAGTAGCATGGGTATTTAAAGTTCTTTCTAGTAGGACAAGTAAATAAACTTCTCTCATTTGTCAAGTATAAACCACTTTATTAGTACTTAAGAAAAGGCTAGGGGAATAGAAGGTGTTTTCACTTTAGAGAGGAGGAGGTATAATTGTGGGTTATTGTGGAATAAGTCATCATCTGAGTGACAATAATCAAGCCAGTAATACACTCAATTATATTTCCTTGGGGCTCTTCAGCAAAGAAATAGTCCTGGTGACAAACTCCTGTTCTAATTGTGATGCACTGAGTCTATACCACTTGACTAGGCCAGGTCACACCATCCATGTAGTAAGTTCATACACTAAATGGTACCCCTGAAGATGTGCTCTGCAACCCTGACCTATCGGCTGCTGGCTTTCATCAGCTGAATTTAATTCTCCACGCCTCTAGCCTCTTACTGGCATTAACCGTAACTCTCATGCACGCGATGCTTCGTAAACTGGAAATCTCATTTTGATCCATTCGAAAAAGGAGCAAAATTAAAGAGTAGAGGTATCTAGGCTTTTAAAACATAAGCTTATTTCAGGGAGGGTGACTCTTTGTAGTTAAACTCGATGATATCAATTTTTATCATCTTTTTTACCACTACAGGGGTAAAATATACTTTCTGCAGAAAGCTGTTCTGTGGACTGAAAACAGAAATAGTATATGTGATTGTAGATATGGTTTTCCAAATCAGTCCTGTAAAGTAGGTTTATAGCAGCCTTCTGGTCATTTATGAAAAGCGAAAAGAACAGTGCCAAGTTGGGACTGCTATTGTTTCTAGAAAGGGGAGCTACGCCCATTAAATGATGGCCAGCTGACGTGGTAAAGAGAATCAGCTTCTCAAAATCAGAGATGAAAGAAAGTCATAGTCTGAAGCAGTTTATTGAGAAGGTAAAGAGAAGCTATCATATAGGAATGTTCTTACTTTGTTGCTGTAAAAGTAAGCTCACTTCCTGTGTCTCTGCTCTAATTCTCCACGTTGCTTTTGTTCCTCTAACTACAGAAGCATCTCTTCTCCTATTAAAGCCATACTCTTAAATTTTATGCTGTATTTTATGATCTGTCAGTTTTCAAGAATGTTGCTCTTTTAATCTCACCTCTCCTCTGCATTGTTGAATCATCCATCTACATTGAGTCATTCTCATCAGCACTCAAACATGTTTTGATGTTCAATCAGGTTTTTACTTTATGAAAAACTTTTTTTAATGGCTCTTGACCATGGATCCTCTTTTGCTTCTGGGCTTTTTGTTTTCCTTTCATTTCTTGTTAGAATGATTCATCTGTAGCTGGTGTGTGGATTTGTTCATCTCCCATTCCCTCCTCACCTCTCCAAACTTTGGGTTATTTTTCAATCAATTTACTGAGAATAAATTGCCAAGGTCATCAGTAACTTCTTAGCAAATAAAATAACTGCGTCTTCTTTTTTTTGGTCAACAACATCTGACACTGTTGCCCACTCTTTGACCCTTTCTTTCCTCACAGCCTTGAGATATAACACTTCTGTTTCTCTTTCTACTTCTTTGAAGGGTGTGCTTCCTCAGTTTCCTTTTCGTACCTTTCTCCTTGATCTCCAAATGTTATGGTGTCACATTTTTTTCAACTTGGCACTCCTTCTCATTTCTTTAGAGTCATTTTTCCTAGATGACTTGTCTTAAATTCAGGATTTTAAATACTATCTGTGTGCTGAAGACTCCAAAATCTACATACCCACTCATGCCTTTCCTCCACAAATCCCGCATCCTACTGACAGTTCCAAATGTTACGTCTCCAAATGAATGCCTACGTGGCAGCTCAGATGCAAGATTGCCAAAACACAACTATGAATTGCTCTCCTTAACTGTATGTATCCTGCTCTTTTCCAATCTTCTACATCTCAATAGTGCTGAGTCGTTTGAGCCTAAAATATAGCATGTACTCATTTCTTTCTACACCTCACTCCCATATCATCTGGTCCTATTGTATTTACCTTTAAAACATATCTCAGAACTGTCCCTTCCAATTCATCTCCAATAATAACCACATTAGCTCAAATCACCACTATCTTTTGTTTGAACTGTTGTCAGAACTTCATAATTGTCCTTTTGCTTTCTCGCTTTCTCTCCTAAAATCTTCCCACATAGCCAGTGAAGTGACATGTTTAGTCTGTTAATTAGAGAATGTCATTCCCTGACTAAAACCCTTCAAAAGCTTCCTGCCATCTCACACACGACTCTCCAGTTATTAAATGAGCTGGGCTGAGGATGGAGAAAAAAGTGAAATTTCTCTGACTGTTTCACTACTGCCATTCAAAAATCACTCTTTTGGACTTGTCCTCTCCATTTCTGGATGTTTTCTTTAGCTAATGTCATAGATTTTTTTTCTTAATATATTCACATATGGATTAGCAGTCTTATTTTCTGGTATTAAAAGTACCAGACCAGTGAAACAAAAAATACTTCAGTTTGTCATGACAATGTAAATCATCTCCTTTCACAGCTCAGGCCTGATCCAGAGTTTTAAGAATATAAAATAGCAGAAAAGAGAAAAATGCTGTTTTCTCTCTCTCTCTCTCTCTCTCTCTCTCTCTCTCTCTCTGTCAACTTCCTGACTCATAGTTTTTATTCTTAGATCCTCCAGAATCCGGTACTGAAAAAAAGAAGGATTTAGGAGAAACGGCAATCCTTCCATGGAACAAAAGCCTCAAGGCCTGCTTGAGTATTTGGTTTTTGTTTGTTTTGGTTTGAGATCCTACTTTATTGAGACCTGCTGCTATGTCTTTTTCTGATATAGATCATAACCCAACATCTGGCCATTTGTCCTTTACCTTGAGTGCTTCCCTCTGATGCTATATCCCAAACAGATTCTTCCTGATTGCATCACATCACCCTGGCATCCCGACAGGCAGGCCTCTTTGGTGAGATTCTGTCTCACTTTCCCTCCCTTGCTAAAGCCAGAATACATGATAGAGGAGGTGGATGAATAAATCCAAGGAAGCAGACCCTGATTAACTATTAGTCTTTCACTAGTCTCTTGAATTCTTATACTACTTTTATATAGCCTAGAAGTTGGTGATGAGGTAAGGGTACAAAAAAGGTTTTTATCCACACCCTTGGCAACTTTATTGTTGGTAAGTCACATCATTTAGGAATCTCATGATCCTTGCCTTCCTTTGTTCTCCATTTTTAGGTAAGAGATGGAACCACCCCCTCCCCCCAAAAATAAAAATAAAACCCCACAGAATTATCTCTTTAAAGGGTAAACACATGCATTAAAATCTTGTCTTTTTACCTTGTTTACCGACCCTGACAGGATTTGGCTCTTACCTAATTCCCCTACCACCACTTATACACCTCTCTCCCTCTCATCGACGCCCAAACAGCACCAGCTTTCTGTCAGAGCCTTAAGCAGAAGCCTGTTTTTTCATAAGCTATTTTGTTTGCTGTTCCTTCTTCCTGGAATAAGTTTTCTTCTGATACTTGCATGGCTAACTCCTTTTTGTTTAGTGCGCTGGTTAAAATGTCCCCTTTTCAGAGAAGCGAACCCCCAACTTTCCTATCTAGAGTAGCAACACAGTCACTGTCACAACAAACTTAACACATTTCTATACAGAATTCCCTCTCCGCTTTCTCAGACAACTATTTCACTCCTCTCCACAAACACTCAACACTCTTTTTCCTTTTCTTGTATTTTATGACCTTGCTTCTTATTTCTCCAAGAAACCAGAAGCAAGAATAAAAAAAAAACAACATCATCTTGCTATCACAATATCTTTTATCTACTTTGTTTCTGTACTCACCCTCTTGCCTTATTTCCACTGTGGATAGACTCTCCACTCATATCCAAGTCTAACTCCATCACTGTGAGATGCATCTCACGCTTCCTTACTTACTGAGAATATGGTTTAATCACCTGTCATGCTCTATACCCACTCAGTTGCACCACCCCAATCAGCAAACAAACACGCGATAGTATCTCCTATCATAAATATAACCCTCGCTTTGCCCCTCATTCTTCTCTAGATACTGCACCATGTCTCTTTCATTTGTGATACAAATCCTTGAAACATTTTTTTCTCCTAGCTGTTTCTACTTTTTTAACCATGGTATCCGTGGTTTCTCTCAATTTCATCGTTTTATTTCTGTCTTCCAACTAAAATCATTCTTGTAAATGTTATCAACTATTATCTATGATGGAAATAACAACCAATTCTCCTTCCTCCTTATTGTGTTCAGTGTTTCTCAGACCCATTTACAAGCTGAAGACTGCAAAACTGAGATATCAACCTATGACTTTATCCCCAAACTCCAGAGTTTTACTACAAATGCCCAAGATGATATCTCTGAGTCAATGTAATAGACTTTCTAACTTTTATGGACTATGGCAGCTGGTCCAAAATCTAAAAAAGATGAAAAAAAAATGCACTATGTTCATAACAGCATTTTACTTCTCTTTCAAGGATACAAAGTGGAAAATATATTAATAGAACCAAATAGCTGTCTCATGGTCCGGAGTAGCTACCAGCCCCCTCCATCCCTTGGTGCTTGGTAGCATGGGATGGGAAATGGGAGGAACTACGTGATCCATTCTTTACCTACTTTTTATGTTGTGTTTCACCTATGAGAACATACCCATTTTCATCTCTCTCAGGACTCTGCAATTCACCAATCAGGAGTTTCATACACTAGAGCATACAATCATACACATACATCTATAAATACCATCATCTACTTTTCTCTACACCTTCATTGACTGATTTTGTTAGTGAGTGAGTTAAATCTCATCTGAAATATTTCCTAAATCTGACCTTTCATTTTCTAATTTCAACACTCAAATCTATAGCACTTACCACTTATCTTTACCTCACAATCCTTTCATTCCTTCATTCCTTTTTCCTGTCTTCTCATCACCAACCAATGTGTAAGCCTCTTGGGAGCAAAGAGTTATCCTGATTTGTTCATCACTGCTAAACCCGCAATTCCTGAAACATTGTCTTTCATGAAATAGGTACTTAATAACTACATTTTGAATAAATAATTGATCGTCTCCTTGCTCAGACTGACTGCAGGAAATACAATGGATATGATATTACCATTTATGAATTCCATTGTCAAATATCATTAAAACTCATTAATACTTGGAAAAATACATGGTTCTTCATGTGGATTTTAGTAAATTTTCTTACTATTCCTAATGCTTGTTCTCAAGATAGCTTTCTTACATAAGACTTTGTCAACCTATAATTTTGTTAAGCATACAATCTTTATAATGTCTTTGTTCTTCATATACTATTCACCTGATAAAGATCCCTGGGCTTTTATTATATTTGTCTTGCTGAAACCTTTAAGCATCTTGCATTGACAAAAGTCATTCCCTGAGTGAAAATACATTGAATAATATTTTACTAATACTATTCAGTTCACTCTTACTTTTTATAAAAGGTATTAATTATGACTAATAAAAAAGATGTCAAAGACAGAACAAAAATATCAGGAAAACTATTTTATGACTAATTTACACTGTGAGTCATCTTGCCTATTTAAACTAATATTTTATATTTTATATGTTCCCAACCACTTGAATTGCCATATCCAGAGTTTTAGGATTAACCCTAAGTACTCCTAAAAACAATTACAAAAATAAGTGAATATGTTAAGTTTAGTTATCCACTGAGAATCTGAATTCTTTTTCTTATTCACTTTAAAGTCCCCTTTGAAAAAAGATGAATGGTCCATGAAAACTCCCTATCAACTCGGCACCTACGCATATGGCCCGAGAACAGGAAACTGAAAACTCCTAATAGCCACAGTTAGAATAGCAGATTGAAACAGTATGCCGGGTGATTAAGTCACAGTTATAGAGAGGTCTTAGTGAAACTATAGTAAAAGGAATAGAGACAATGAATAAATGATTTCTTTATATCTTCCCCATGACTGCCATCTTCTATCTAAAGAGATAATCCCCCTTGTTGACTCTCTACCTTTGAATTCAAATATAAAATTGGATATATATTTCCCATGGCTGTGCTCTGTCCATCTAACAAGGAATTCCTTAAACGACGGTTCTCTGTAATGCTGATTTTTATTTCATTTGATCACAGGTTCTACATATTTCAAATCATGCCCCTTCAAGGCAAAAGCTGTGTGTTACTGTGCCAATTCTTTCTTTCTTCTTAGTTCCAAATTCACCCTGCACTATATACTGCCTGATAGTAAACAGAAGCCCTTTAAGCATTTCTGCTTTAATGTGAGCAAGATGTTACATTTTCTCAGTAGAGGTCACTGGAGGGACATGATAGGAGGCAGGGCCTTTGCCGGCTGCTGGGCTTTGGTCAGCAGGATGGGGATGAGGACATCTTGCATAGCTGTGCATCAGTCATGCTCACAGAATGCCCCGTAGTGACACTGCAGCCTCAGCTGTGGCATCTCCCTCCTGCAGGACAGTTCCCAGACCCTCTGCATGCTGCTCCCTGCCGCTGCTGATCTCTTTTGCCCCATCTGCATTCCAGACAGCTGCTGCCCTCTGGCGCAGTGACTGCAGCCCCATGCTGGCTTGGGCAAACTAGCAAACTTTCCTGCTACCTGGTGGGCTAAGCTAAACTTTTCAAGGAGGCCAGAGTGCCAGCCTGGAGAAGGAGTCTCCCTCACCAATTTGTCCTTGCTTAGAGACTCTCTCCATGATGTCTAGGATATCTCATAGAGTTTCTTGAAACTGAATAACAATTTTCTTATTATAGTTGAATAATTATATTAAACGATGTAGTTTCTATTTCCTGATTGGGTCGTAGGGCTTAGCAAACTCAATGACATGTCATGTGCTAAGTTTATCCGTTAAGGAAATAATGATAGGAAATGCCATGCCCTATATTCCAACTTGGTTTTCTTCTCATCATTCACTACGAGGTTACTCTCATGGACTCATTTCCAGGGAGTAGGAAGATTTACTTTCTGGGTTTCTATAGCATTTTTACCTGTTTCCTAATTAATCAAATACATTTTTACTAAGCCTCCTTAACAACCCAGTTTGCTCTCATATTTTAATTAATAAAACTGAGGAAAATCCTGCCTTTTATTTGATTTTTTGAAGCTAAAGTGCTATTTGATCCTAGTATTTCTTGGCTACACATGAGTGTTAAGAAATAAATCCTTTCTCTGATTCCTATTAAACCTAACAGACACTAATTTATGCAGTAAGTGGATTTTACCCTTGGCATTAAACTCATTTGGTAAGGAACTTTAAAGTTCATTAAATAAAATTCAAGTCTGTCGATACCCAAATGACTTTTCACATATGGCAAAGTTTCTGAAATTGCTTGGCAAAAAACAATATTTAACACCTGTCATTGTTTAATCAAATATGTGATCCAGTTTTATATTTTGGATGTGACAGCCGAATATAGATATTTTGAGAATCACTTTATGGGGGTACAGTGTTTTACTAGAAACTAGGAATGACTTTTGTCTTTCATGTTTCAAGAAACATCATTAAGATATTTAAAGTTTAAGATACTTTGATTAAAAGAGAATAGCAAAAGTGTAATGTTTTCATTTTTTTAAATAAAGTGATCTATATTATCTGAAATGAGAATTTTAGAATAAAATCATGATTTCCAAAACTATTAGTACAGTTATATTCACAAATTTTAGAAAGCACCTCCTCTACTTAAAGCATTATCCTTGGTGTTCTAGGCATAAAAATGAATAAGACAAAATTTTGTATTCAACAAGAGTTACAAACTGGTGGAAGAAGATAAAGTAATAAAAATATTATAAATTAGATCATGAGAATCTGGAAAATGTTGAGTATAAGCCAAGTATAAAAATAAAACAAACAAAAAAATCTCCTAGAACTAATATGCAATAATTACATGGTTGTAGGATACAAGGTTAATATGTAAAAGTCAATCACTTTTCAATGTGCCAGCTATGAATAAGGGAATTCAAAATGAAAAACCTACTAGCATTACAATAACCCTCCCCAAAATGAAATAGTATAAATCTAACGATATGTTAACATCTGTACAAGAAAACCTACAAACTCTAGTGAAAGATTTAAAAAGAAACTAAGTGGTAGAATACCCCAAGTTCATGAATAGGAAGACTCAATATCTTCAAGATATAGGTTCTTTGCTACCTGATCTATAGATTTAATGCAATCCCAATAATAATAATTCCACCAGTTTATTTTGTGGGTATCTATAACATTATTCTAAAGTTTATAGAGAGACAGACAAAAAATAGCCAACACAATATTGAAAAAGAACAAAATTTGAGGACTGACAAAATCCAACTTCAAATCTCACTATAAAACTACCATAATGAACAGAGGATGGTATTCGTGAAAAATAGGTCAGCATATCAATAGAAGGCAATAAAAAGCCCAGAAATAGACCCACATAAATAGAGTCATTTGATATTTGACAAAGGAGCAAAGACAATACAATGGACAAAAGATAATCTTTTCAACAAATGGTGCTGGAACAACTGAACACTCACATGCAAAAAAGTGAGCCTAGACACAGACCCTACAGCCTTCACAAAATGAACTCAAAAATGGATCATAGACCTAAGTATAAATGCACAATAGTAAAAATCCTAGAAGATAACAAAAGAGAAAACCTATATGACGTAGGGTTTGCTGATGACTTTTAGATATAGCCACAAGACACCAGGTATGAATGACAGAACTAATAAAGAGGACTTAATTAAAGTGAAAAAAATTGTATTCTGTAAATAATACTGTCAAGAGAATAAAAAGGCCACCAGCTGGGAGAAAATTTGCAAAAGATGTATCTAATAAAGAACTATTCTCCAAAACATATAATAACTATTAAAACTTTAACAACATGAAAACAGTCTCATTTAAAAATGGGACAAAAATCTGGACATTTCACCAAAGAAGATGTAGATGCCAAAAATCATATGAAAAGATGCTCCACAGCACATGTGAACAGGGGAATAGAAAGTAAATGAGATATCACTATACAACCATTAGAATGGCTAAAATTCAGAACACAGACAACACCAAATGCTGGTGAGGATGTGGAGCAACAGAAACTTGCATTCATTGCTAGTGAGAATGTAAAATGGTATAGCCACATTGGAAGACAGTTTGGTGTTTTCTTATAAAACTCCACATGCTCTTAAATATTGCAATTTCACTCCTTGGTATCTGCCCAAAGGAGTTGAAATGTATGTCCATATGAAACCTTGCACAAATACGTTTATAGCAGCTTTCTTCATAATTGCTGAAACCTGGAAGTAACCAAGCATTCCTTCAATAGATAAATGGGCAAGTAACCTGTGGTATGCCCAGACAATGGGATATGATTCAGCACTAAAAAGAAATAAGTTATCAAGCCATAAAAAAACAAGAAGGAAAATGAAATGCATATTACTAAGTGAAAGAAGCCAGTCTGAAAAGGCTACACACTGATTGAACTATATAACATTCTGGAAAAGGCAAAACTATAGAGACAATAGGAAAAAAAAATCAGTGGTTGCCTGGGTGTAGGGGAAGGCAGGGACGAAAGGCACAGCACAGAAAGTTTTTAGGATGTGAAACTTCTCTGTATCATACCATATGGTGGATACGTCATTATCCATTTGTCCAAATGCATAGAGTGTACAATACCAGGGGTGAACCCTAATGTAACTATGAACTTTAGGAGATAATGATGTGTCAATGTAGGTTGATCAATTTTAACAGATGTACCACTCTGGTTGGGGATGTTGATAATTGAGGGGGCTGTGCATGTGGGGATGGGGGTATATGGGAAGTCTCTGTACTGTCTGCTTAATTTTTCTATAAACCTAAAATTTCTCTAAAAGTAAAGTCTACTTCAAAATGAAACAAAAACTTATTTTGGTTTCAAATTGAAATTCTGATGTTAAAATGTGAGATAATGTAGAAAACTTTTGGAGGAATTAAATTGTATGGGCTAGCTAATATTTTCAAGTACAATTTTTAAAAGATTTTATTTATTTTTTTAGAGAGAGGGAGAGGGAAGAGGAGGGGGAGAGAAACATCTGTGCATGGTTGCCTTTTGCTTGCCCCCTACCAGGGACCCGGCCTGCAAGCCAGGCATGTGCCCTGCCTGGGAATCAAACCTGCAATCCCTTGGTTCACAGGCCAGCACTCAATCCACTGAGCCACACCAGCCAGGGCTAAAAATTTTAATTTTTAACACAAAATGATTACATGTTGACTGTTAGAACAGTTAAAGACTTCATACAAAAATATAAAGTATGAACTATAAAAATAGTTCTTACCTTTTTCTCAATTACCCATCTCAGGCTTGGATTAAGTATGTATTGTTAAAACTTTGGTGTGCCTTTTCCCAGACGATCTCAGATTCACTTATAAACATTGCATTATTTTTTATTAAAATGTACAGTAAAAAAAAGGACCTTTTTTTAAATCTTATTTGCTATTTTATACTTCCTTCACAGAACACTTCTTAGCTCACTGTAATTCCTCAAGAAATGTTTATTGAATTATAAATGAATCCAAATATGTATATGTGCATGTACATAGTAAAAATACAATGATAGTCTATAAATTGTTTGAAATCTTGTTTCACATCAATGCTGTTAAACTATCTTTATTGATTTAAATAGCTACCTGGTATCTAATTGTACCAGAATGTATTGAGCCAGTCTCCAAAAGATGGAGTTTGGGATTGTCTGTAATTATTGACTAATATGCACAATTGAATATGCTTGTACATATATCTTTGCATGGTTTTAGAATGGGTAGGTCAGTGTGTACATGAGTTTTGCATTTTGGTGAGTTATGGACAAGTTCTACTCCAAAAGGATGGAGCAATTCATGTTCTCAAAAATGGTGTGGCTAATTAAGGGTTACATTAAATTTCAATTTATTAAAATGGGGTCTTCATCAGAAAGTGAGACAATCTCTAAAACTCATTTGAATTCTTTATTACTTAGTGTACTTTATTGTCTTTAATGGTACTTGAGTAAACAGGGAAACTAATTCTGAATTGCCGCTGATTGGGTGCCACAGCACCTGCTTGAAGTAAGTGAAAATGACAGAATCTAATATCTCTTATCCAAAAAGCCAGGAACACATGCATTCAATTCCAGTATCCTTTCTGTTTATTTACTTCCTCATTAATTCATTCCATTGGTAAGATAACAGTTTTTGAGCACTTCTTATTTGCTGATCTCTTATTTAGGGATAGATGTTCAGACACAGTTTCTGAACTTAGAGAGTTAGTGATCTCGTGGGAAGGCAGTATAAATAGCATTTGTAGAAGGTGACACTGGCTGTATTTTGATAACATAAATGAAGAGTACACTAAGAACACAGATTGGCCACGTAATTACCTCTTGGATGACAATGTAGCAGTCATATATGACCTTGAAGAGAAAGTGATGGGCAAGTTGATATCTGGCGGGGCGGGGGGGAGTAAGACTTGGACAGGTAGAGATTAGGAGGGATACTTACCCAAGAAAAAGATGAGTAGTGTCTATATGTCTTACAGAATTTGCAAAAGAACCTAAAAAACAAAGGAACAAAAACACTTGAGTATGTGTTGAGAATTTAACAGAATGGTGTTAATTTTCCTAATGTTATTTTCTTCTGAAGCACATTGCAAGTTTAAGCTATTTTTAAAAAGATTTTATTTATTTATTTTTTAGAGAGAAGGGAAAGGAGGGAGAAAGGGAGAGCAACATCAATGTGTGGTTGCCTCTCACATGCCTGCTACTGGGGGCCTGGCCCGCAAGCCGGGCATGTGCCCAAGCTGAGAATCCAACTGGCGACCCTTTGGTGCGCAGGCCGGGACTCAAGCCACTGAGACACACCAGCCGGGGCTAAGCTATCTTTTCTTTAAAATAAGATATTCTCCGTTACATTCTTAGTATACTCTAGTTTTCACTGTAAATTAAAATATTTATAGTTTTTTTCTTCCAGTATAGGTTTTTATGGAAAATGTTCCCTGAGTGGTCCTTAAATTTCAAAGGAATTTTTTATGCACAATTTCTTCAGCAACTGTAGCTTAAAAACTATGTTTGAAGTAAATTAATACTTGTTTATAATTTATAAGTTATAAATATATAACCTTGCCTTTTAGTAAGATCCACAAGGTTCATAAAATAGCCGATAAAAATGTAGGAAACATGTTTGTTATCTGAATTTATAGACTGTTGAACTCATAGGGCTTGCAAAAATAGCATTAGATCTCATAAATTATACTTGAAGTAAAATGTCATTGTGTATTTGGAAACTCCTTATTTAATAAATCACTTTTTTTTGCCAGAAATGAATTCACACTGTAAGGATATCTGGTATTAATGCAATAGAATTTAAATGTTCTCTCTTTTTCCAAGGAGATTCTTCTTGTGAGACATATGAGTTAGCCATTAAAGAATACATAAAGACCAACACATTCTCCCAATTATTTACTTCATTTTAAATAAGGTGGGGACCAAATGAACAAACAGGCACACATACTCATCATTCATCATGAGGTGGTTTTTGTGATACTTCCTCCAGGAATACTGAAACAAAAATCAGACCATGTATTTCAGGAATACATGGGCTTTTTTTCCATTTCTTCCCAGCTGTGGCTCTTTATTTTACTTTGAACACTTTTTTGCATGGAAATGGAAGTAGGTACCTGCAGAGCATACTGGAAACAATTACATAATTTTCTAAAAACTCACAAATTAAATACTGAGGCAAAAATCAGTTCTTTTTAGCAAAAAAAAAAATCTTGTTTTCCATCTCTTTTATTGCACAGGGAAACACAAGTTTTAGCAGTGCATGAAAGAATAGTATGTAAAAAATATTGCTCTGGCTTGCTATTTACATACTTGGGAGAGATGGTAAAGACAGGAAAATGTAAACTAAGGCAAGGCCATTGTGAAGATGAATCTATTTCCCTCAGCTGTACTCCCTTCTGGCCATAAGGCCTATTGTGAGATTCCTAGAAATTAGCTTGTTGTGAAGGTTACTCTTGGCTGATATTTTTCATCATGATTTTATATGTGCGTAGATGATAATGCAATAAAATATATTTCTAAGAAAAATAGAATACATAAAGAAATTTACACTTTTCCCCTTAGTGTTGAATAAAATTAATTGGATGCTCTGAAGTTTTCATCAGGGCTCTAATCTTCTAACACATAATCCTGGCAGATTTCTATAACTCTCATTTTAGATAGGCTTCCAAGAATGATTCATATTGTCACATTTAAAAGTGTTTGTTCCTAAATGAGCGATCTCCCCATAGAATACATAGAATTTCTGGTTTGAAAATCTTTTATAATTAATCCTTTAGGCTTTAGTGAATAAACTAGTACCTCACCACACCAATTATACCAATTGAAAATGTCATTTTATTTTACGTAAAATGATAGGTATTCATGGACTCTCATTATTTCTCAAGAGGTGCACACAAGCAAAAAATTTAAAAAAAAGAAGAAACAAAAACACAAGCAATAGCATTTTTCACTGTGTTTCCAAAGTCTGAATGTGATTAAATGACCAGAAAAAGAAATTTCACACACAGTGTGGACAAATAGGGGCCACATACTAAATCTGACAAGCTTAGGGGAGGCCTGTGTGGTAGATCTTATAAACTTAAGAGGCTGAACGTTGCCACATAGGATGGTTTACACATAAAAATCCCTAACTAAATATGAGTTACTGCAAGTAATTACATCCTAGGCCTGTAGCTTCCTTGACAAGGGTCAATCTTCACCTTAAGTGAACTAAGATAAAATACCTTTGGAATGTAAGCATCATCCCCTTTCTCTGGACCGCTGTGGGCATACCCACAATTCCAGAGCAGGAGACCACAACCCATCACCGCCACCTCATTCCCTGCATACGGTCACTATGTACTGTAAATATTAACTACCCTGTATAATAAGTGTTTGTCTGTTTTCACCTGTAGCCAATTTGAGAGATCCCCTCATTTTGTTTTCTCCTGCTGCCTTAATCTACCACCAATAAATTTCATGTAACTTCCTTTACGTCTCTTCTGTTGATGATAATGTATAAAATAATCGGCAAAACTGCCATTCTCCGGAGCATTTTCCCAGTTCGTTAAAATTTTGCCTCCCAGTATTTGTTGTCAGTTTGGCTCAAATAAACTCACAAAAATTCTCTAAAGGCCTGGATATTTCTTCCGTCTGACAACAGTAATTTGTACTTCTGTGGAATTTTCAGGTGTGTAGTTTTCTTGTGCTGTCTGGCTGCATCCTATAATTTTTCTTCAGTTTTGCTTTTCCATAACTTAGGATGAAGCCCTGTAATTTATTTTCTGAAGTTGTGTCTATACAGGAATATACCAGCTCTACCACCTCTTGTCTAAAGATACTTCATTTCATTTTGGTTTTCAAGGAGCTTTTTTTTTCTCTCCTGTTAATTATCATTCAGTGAATGTAAATCACAGTGCAGCAAGAACTTTCCTGTCCAAATCATGTAAAGAAGATTGTCCTTTGAGAGTCAACCTTTCTGAAGTGGTTATTTTGTCAAAAATCATTCATGACCATGAAAAGTAAAAATACAGAATTCATGGAACATTTTGATGCAATATGAAAATAATTCTGAATTCATCAAAATGATTGAAAATCTTTTGAAACACTTCACAAGTAGAACTAAGAAGGTCACATTTAAGCCACAAATCTCACCCTAATCCTTATTCTTTCAACAGATAAAACTTCTTTTCTCCATGAACAGAACTTTATCACTGTAAGGATTTATAGGCTCATGCCCATATCTTTCATATGTAATTTAGGCAAATGTATTCCACTTGAAATTTGTTTGGTTACTTTTTTGTGATTTTTATTTTGTGTCCTCACAAATTCTCCTTTATTTTAAAGGGCATACACTTTATATCAGGGAGTTTGTAAATATACACGTACCATTCATACCACTCCTTCAATCAGAATTGAAACAAAGACTGTAAACAATTCAGTCATTGGTTATTATCAGTGTAAACCAATTTCTGTATGAATAATATGTGCATATTTATAATCTCTCTTCTATAAAGTTTATGCTCTTTAAGGTAGAAGAGAGTTTATGTGAACACAAAATAATCACAGTAAGAAATAACCTAATAAGTCCCAACTAGAATATATTTACCTAAATTATACATAAACAATAAGATCATTATAGTGAGGGTAATTCTGGAAACAAGATCAAATGCATAATTGAATTTGCAAAGTATGTGAGTTACTTGAGGTACTTCAGTGCACGGAATGGAGATGGAGTATTCATAACTATCCTGTATGGGCAGCTCCTAGCATTCCCAAATTTAGAATACCCATAGAATGATTGGTGCAGACAGCTGTCTTCTCTTAAAAATAGATGTATATATAGTGGAGTACATGACATTGTAAAAGAACTCAAAGTCTATGTCTTTCTTGTGAATGTATAATTTTATTAATTTCCTGGGCCTTCCATAGCTAATTACTACAGACTTTGTGGCTTAACAACAGAAACTCATTCTCCTATCATTCTGGAGGGCATACATCCAAAATCAACAACTCTTTGCTGTAATCAAGATGTCAGTAGAGCTGTGCTTTCTCTGGAGACTCTAGCAGAGAATCCCTTCCTTGTCTTGTCCAGCTCTGGTGGCTGCTGGCATTCTTTGGCTTGTGGCTACATCCTCCAATCTCTCCTTCTGTGACTGTATTTTCTTCTGTCTGTGTCAAATCACCTTCTGCCTGCCTCTTATAAAGATAGTTTTATTATCAGGGTCTACTCTGGTAATCCAGAATAATATCCCAGTATCAAGATCCTTAATCATATCTGTGAAGCCCCCCGCCCCCTCTCATTTTTAAGGTAACATTTACAGGTTCTCATGTTTAGAAGCTGATATCTTAGGGTGGCCATTATTCAGCTAACTACAGTCATGAATACTGTAACAACTCTTACGATACTTCAAAAATATTCATTGAACTCAGTTTTCATGAATTTTAAAATGTGTTAATTGTTGATATTTCTACTTCTTGAGGATATCTCAACATCCTTGCTATTTACCAAAGAGCAAAGAGATCTAGAAAGAGAAGTTTGTCCAAATATTTATGATTCCTAGCTATATCACAGAGTCACCAGAAAAATGAGCTCTAACCTCTTTCAGGAGAGAGTCACTTCCAAGTGGCAATACCAGCTAGTGGAGCAGAAGACATAGAAATCTGTGGTATTTATATTGGTTCCAGAAAAAGCCAGAACGAGAGATGCTGTACTCAAAGATCCCACCCTGCAGACTCAAGATGTATTTTCTTATTTACAAGCCAAATTCTTTAGATTCTCTGCTAATGTATTTTTTTGAAAACTTTCCACTATCCTTATTATAAGAATATAATAAATATTTTTATTTCATGTAACAAACTTTTGATGGTAAACAAAAAATAAGTTAGCAAAACCAAAGGAAAATTAGTAGACTGATCTAGTAAATATATTTCTAAAAAATGTTTTAACCTAGATCTTTAAATTAGTAACATTTCATGTAAAAATAATTTTGCAATGGACTAAAGGCAGTTATTTAAGTTACAGCAGAAAAAAATGATAAAAGTAGTTAATTTGATGAAAATTCTTAAATGAATTTGTCAAATGATTTTTTTCACTCTCCCTCACTTCCAACTGCTTAAAAAGAAACAAAAAAACCTTATTATTATGTTGATTATTTGAAAAAGTCTCATATTTTAAATATATAAAAGCTTTATTGAAGAGTGATGAAATAATAGGATACTATTAATAAATAGGACGTTTATTTTGGAATAAGTTTAAAAAATTATGGCAAAACTTCACGGAAATATTTGTGAATCTCTAAAAGCAAACTGAATTTTCAATTTTTTTTTTTTACAATTCCACCTTTCCAATAGAAAATATACTGAAGACCAATTAATGTACTTGTTTAAAGCTAATGAGAAACCATTGTTTAGTGTTTGCAGCATTATGTATCCTTGCAGCAAACCAAAATGTTTACATAGGAAAACTTATACTCTTTTGTGGATGTTAGGATTATAATCCAGACTCAAAATACTTTTATTTGTATTAAGAATCATCCCACATGAATTAAGATTCCAATTTTATCACCTACTTTTAAATGGTCTGAGGACATGCTGTAATGTGTCTTTCTTCTTGCCATTAAACTTTCCAAGATTTACTGTGAAGAGCTGTTGATTTTTCAATATACCTAAAACATCGCCACAATGGGTATATGTTAAGTAGTTCCCATGGTATAATAGAATTTAGATGTAGGCAATTTAGGTTTATATCTTGAATATATCCTGAGTAACTGGGGGATTTCATTTAGTTCTTTATGCCCTTTGATTTATTATTTCCTCATTTTTTCTTTAAGGTAAGTGAATTGTCATACTTTTTCAGTTAATGGAAAATATGACAAAGTGATTTAAGTAATAAAATACATAAAATCTCACATTTGACCAAACAAAACAAAATGAAAAAACAAACAAACAGCCAAGCATGGTTTGATGGTCCCATGATAGGGAAATTCAGTGGTTCAAAGCTAATGAGAAACCATTGTTTAGTATTTGAAGCATTGTGTATCCTTGCAGCAAACCAAAATGTTTACACAGGAAAATTTTTACTCTTTTGTGGACATTAGGATTATAATCCAGACTCAAAATACTTTTATTTGTAGAAAGCAGAAAGGGACAAAGAAGGTGATAATTGGCTATATCTAAAGTTTTGATTTTGTTTATAAAACAATTCTTGCTTCAAGTTGACTACAGCTGTTTTAGATCATATGAGCAAACAATATGCAAAGATAAAAGAGACTAACTCTCAATCTCTTTTTGTCTACCTATTATCTATCAATTCTCCCTCCTCCCATTTCAAAAATCATCTCAATTTACCCTGATTTAAGTCCCATTACCTGGAATTTGGTAGTATAACTTTTGCTAAATTGATCTTTGGTAAATTGAATAAAATGACCATATTTGGTATAAATGATTCCTCTATGGTGTTTTGGCTATTAACAGTTAACAAAATTTTTCCAAAGGAGTTGCTATTGCATGGATAAGTAATTCTTGCAAAATATCTAAGAAAACAAAGTACATAATGAATACTTGCTATTATTAAAATTTCACTTATACATAAGAAGTGAAAGCAAACTTGAATGATTCATTACCAGTTTTTATAGCAAATGTAAAATTAAGTTGCTGTCTATTGAAGAATTGGCTTATTATCATTTTACCTCACATTTCCACCCAAAATGGAATTCCTGTCAGCCACAGTCTTTCAGAGTAGGAAGGTAAATTGAAACTTATTTGATGTATTTTATTCATAGTGTTTTCATGACCTAGCAACTAGAAAACTAATGTAACTAGCCACGTAATTTTTATAGAAGTTTCAGTTTAGCACATTTTATCACAAATTGTATATAACATTCTATTGCATTATGCCAAGTCATATCCAGACTTCCACCTGAGGTTACCAGGATGAAATAATTAAGAAATATTTATCAGACATTAAGAATAAAGTGTTTTTAGTTTATATTCTTCATAATACCTCACTGCTTTGCACGTTTATAAACATTTATATAGTTGTTTTACATTAAAAAAAAACTATGCCTATAACTCCACTAGTTAGAAGATTCTAAGATGGGTGAGAAAGTATAGGTCTCGCCTACCTGTAGGACTAAAGACTAAAGACATTGCTATTTCATAAGCAATTTTGAGATTAATGTCTCTGGACATCCTATAATTTGGCAACATCCCTCATAACTAATATCAATTTCATATTTATTTAACAAAATATATTTTAGGATATTTATATTAGTCTACCTTTTTTTTCCCTCTGCTGTACTCTCCTAAAAAAAATTCTGATGTAAATAAAAATGAGTTGGTGACTAAAATCAAGTTCTAAAAAAATTGTAGGTGCCTGGTTTTATTTTACATGGCATACTTTTATTTTGGTAAAATGACTTCTTAAAATGAACTGAGATGGAAAGAGGGGGAAATCTTAAACAGAACTATGGGAAAATAAAAGCTAACTCTATAGCCTTGCTGCTTTCTCAACAAACTATATAATACTTATTCTGCATTTATATAAACAAATGCATAAAATATCTAAAATTACTCAAGGGGAGAAATTAGAGAGTTTTAGTGTACAATAACAACTCTCATTTTAGTTCATGTTTTATTTGACCTGTATAGCAGTTGAAAAACCTAGTGGGTAGAACTATATTTATGTTAGATTATATTACAAATAGAAGATGTACAACTTTTAAAGCTCTCATCTCAGACAAATCCTTTCTTTCTCTATGATGTAAGCTAAAGTAATCTGTGGATGTATATTTCTCAGGTGGGTCCAGGAGTAAGATCCTAAAGTGATATATTTTGTAAATCCTGTTTATGGGTATATTTTCATATTTATTTACTTCAAAGGAGCAAAACATAGACTGACAGCATGTTGTCCAGTGTCAACAATGGAAGCCAGACAACAGTGGAATGCCATTTTTGGTGTGCTGAAACAAAAACAAACAAACAATCAAACAAATAACTAAAAGTCAAGAATTCTATCCCTTTTGAAAGAACTTTTCAAAAATTCTGGTTAAAATTATTTTCTGAATGAAATTATTTGCCTCATGCAGAATCTCACTAAACAAATTCTAAAACACTTACCTGTAATATAAAGATGTATCCACTGAGGTTGAGTGATGTAAGAAAATAAAGAGCAAAAAATTATGTATACATGTTATACATGGAAATAAATACTTGCTTAATAAATGTTTAATTGTAATAATAATATTCAGTAGGGTTCAAATAAATTAGACATTAAAATTATGAAACATATAAGCCCAACAATTCATAAATACATATAATGTAAAAATGTTGACAATCGTGTATTATCTAGGAGGAAGGAAGAGATATTTCATGATTTTTAAACTGATATAAATGGAAAAGGCAAATTTTATTGTCTTGGGTAATCCCCAATTTTTTTTTTTTTTTAAAGCATTGTTAATGACTTCTGTTACAATTCGACCTCATCTCTTTCGTACCCATACCTTCTTCTGCTTGGTATTTTAGGAGCTATGACATCTGTAGGCTCCATTTGTTTCACTGGTTGCCTTATTGGCCAACTTTCTGCTGATTTAGGCGATGGAAGGTACATATGGGAACTTAAGAATGGGAGGAAGAGAAAAGCCTACATATTTCTCTTCTCCTCTCTCTCTCTCTCTAACCCAGGCAATATATTTGGAAACAGCTAAGTCTCCTTTATGGTTCAAATCTTGCCAGAGTAGTCCAAAACAATCCCTGCCTCTGATGGATAACCCCAGCACTGGGTTCCCATAACTCTGCCTCCTATGACTGCATCCCTAGCCTAGATGGGGTAGATTCTGGTTTGCCAGACTTTTTACTCTTAGGCCTCAAATAATTCCATCATGTGGATAACCAATTTCCTAAATTGTTTTTACCTTTAAAAATACAAAAATTATTTTCTATATCCAAGTTGAATTCAAACTTATAGAGAAGACAAATGGAATAATAACACATAAATAATTGGCAATTTAGACTAATTGAGAAATAGTTCTATCCAATGATACTTACAAAAATTATAAATTCTAGATAAAACATTTAATAGGAAAAGTATATGATGGTATGACAGAATGTGCAACAGAGGCAGGAACTGAAGGGCATTTTGTCCTTGAAAGAAAGGTAACTCACTGGGTCTCATTGGCTTCTGTATGGCTTTTTTTTCTGAGGACACTCCTGAGTCTGCACAACACGTGTGAAGGGCGTTTGAGTACTTCAGTTTGAAGCATCAGAATTTGGGTTTGTCAGATCAGTTGCAAATTAAGGAAGGAGATACTGGAAAGAATTTCCCACAGGAGATAATCCCACATCTTTGTTTAAATTCCTTTCAAATTCTTGGTTGAGCACTGCATTGCATGTTTGTCAGGGAGTCACCAGTGCATCAAGAAGAAAGGGACAGATAAAGGGCTCAAAGGGCAGAGCAGGGGTTTCAGCTGTGGCATGTGAAAGTAAGATGGAGCTTGACATTTGAGTCCAAATAAGTTAAATGGACTCAGCAAACACTGCAACATTACACAAACACACTCTAACAAAGCATAAAATCAAACCTCCACAGAATCTAAGTGATAAGCTAATCATTTAACTGCTATGTCCAGAATCAACACTAATAAATGAATGACACCAGACTCAACCCCTGTAATGTGTAGTACCCACTATTCAGTATAAAATAAAAAGTTACTAGATCTGCAGGCGATAGCTACAGATTATATTTAATGAGACTTCTGTTATATCTCCTGGTGACAGTGTTCTTCCTTTGGAGAACAGGGCATCAGACTCTGCAGAATACAGATACGCGCGGCCACATTTACTTCTACCCTGTGATTCCCAGACCCATGTATTTTTCCGACTAGAATACAGTACCATAGAAAGTTCTTTGGCTCAATGTGCATATCACTTCCTCTGGGGTGATACGCCTTCTGAGCTGGTAATTCAACTTCATCTTCAACAGACTGTTTCAATGCTCTTAGGTCCCCAGGTTCTGGGTGAAGGGAGTAGATTATTCTAGGTTCATGGGCTCATGTCACACCTCCTTGGCTCTATGTTGAATCCTCTGATTGGATGTGATGTTTGTGATATTCTGTGAGATCCATGGCACTGGGCAAACAGATCTTAAGCTTGCAAAGAGTGGTACCTGCTGGTGCTTTATAGACAGGAAAGGCAAGCATACTATTTCTGTATGAACAAACTTCTAGTCTTTCCTTACACCTGATCTCATGCCTTTATGCCAAACATTGTCCCTTTAATCTTCTGTTCTTTTCTTTTAGGCCATTGACCACTTGCCTAGTCTTTCACTACCGCACATAATTCCATATATAATCTCAACTCACGGCACTTCTTTTTCCAAGTAGATAGCCATTGCAAGGGTATATTTATCCATTTGTTTTAGTTGATATTTGAAGTCACATGATAATTGTTCTGATAGGTTTCTCTGTTTTTCATTCTTACCCTAAGTGTTATGAATTCACAGATAATTTAGTAATTTATTTAACAGAAGGAAAAAAAATGCCAACAGATAAATGTGATAGTTTCTTTTTTTTCCTGTGGTTAGGAATTATGCATTTCCTTCTCAAGGAAAGATTTCACCTGATTATTATCACTACATGTAAATTATATATATTTCTTTTAAGTATATTTAAGTATATTTTTTTCCATATGGAGATTTAAATAAGCACTCTTACCATACAATGAATTAAGATAGAAAGTAATTATATATTTCATTTTGTCCATGAATGGTTCTTCATGTGTACAGGGACCAAATGATAATTCCCTAATTAATAAATTAGTAAAATTAGCAAAACCTGTGAAAACATATTAGTCAAGAGGACGAGTAAAACTGAAGGACACCAGAGTCCAGAGCAGCTATCAGCGGCATAATGATGTGCGAGACCTACAGCCATTATTAAAGGGGCACTGCAGCCACTTAATGAGTCTGCTAAGGAGCCAGCTGCTGCTGTGGGGAACTGCGGTTCACAGCTTGGCATCTGGGTCAACGTTTGGCATATGAAGAGAAAAACGACTGAAGATTTTAATGTGGTAGGGCAAATGGCACCTTTCCATCACGGCGCAGTCACCTTTAAAAGATGAATTTTAAAAGACAGCTTTCTGTCCCTCTGAGAAGAGGTATTAATACAACAACATCAGTACTTCAGAACATTTCTATCGATGAAATTGAGAATGGATTAAAATATTTTTATCTTTTATGATGTTTATAAAGCCCTCAATACTTTGACCAATTTTATGGACACATAGAGGTGAAAAGTTAAAATTATTTTATAAGCAAAGCAAATTTCTAAGTATTTTAAAGTTTAGCTGTTATCTTGGTCATTATCAAGAGAACCTAACTGTAATCTTTGTGATTCTCTGTCAAAAGGCTAAGCATACGTCCTACTTTTTGCACAAGGAAATCTAAAACAGTAGAAATCCAAAATTCTGGATCTTGTTCTCGTTCAATATTTTATATGACTCATTCAACCTTTTTTAATCTTAATTTCTTATTTCCTAAAAATAGGGAAAATAGTCCTTTCTACTTACTAAATATTCATTAGGCGTTTAGGACAGTGCTTGTAAAATATTTTACCTAATACAAAGAAGATTCTTCTTATTTAATCCTCCCAATTAGCTTATGATGTAGTCAGATCAATGTGTTCACCCTTTTACAGGTCTCAGTTTAGAAAGCCTATCCATCTTGCTTAACATTATACGATCTTACAGTGTGGTGGACAGACTGGAATCAAGGATTCATCACTCATGCAGTATAATTCACACTGGTCTGTGGTGTGTCTGTTAACTTAGAAGTTACTAAAAAAGAGAAGGTACTACCAGTGTGTTAATTATCCAAACTATCAATGTTGATTCTATGAAACATTTTTTAAAGTAAATTCTACTAAGATTGATGACATCAGGGCCAGTCCCTCGAGGGTGATGGGAAAGACAAGGTTCTCAGCTAGATAACTAACCAGATAGAAGGACATCTGATTCTGAAACTGGGATATGTTGTGAACTTTAGAGAGGTCACCTAAAATGCAGAAAACAAGCATAAAAGAGAAAGAGGAGTGGTGGTGGGGACATGTCCATAGGTCAAGCATGGAATCAGGATCACAGGATGGGCAACTCGTAGAAGATTTATCAGCGCTCCTTGCAGGACAGCTGGGCGACAGGGGTGTTAAGCTGCACGTATATGAGTACTTGATCCCCTTTCGAAGCTAGAACAATTTCAGCCAGACTTCAGTCAATAAAAAGTGTTTAACTTTTCCTTTCTTGTGAAAACCAACAAGGAATAGCCATGCCTTTTATGAAAACTTTTGTGAAGTCTGTATGAGGGGCTCTTTCATGACTTTTATTTCTGACAAGCCACTTGCATGTATCTGTAGTTATATATAGAGATGATGGCATAATGCATGAGTCACTCATTTGCGTGCTAAACAAATCATATTCAATATGTGTTTCCTGGAAACAAAAATCTAAACTCTTTTCATTTGAAATGTGTTTTAAAAAATCTAAAATACCACAATGTAGAATTTCTGTATTCTAGGTAGCAGAAATAGTTTAAGGGGCTTTGTAAGAGCTTATATTCCTAATCAGAAAATGAATTTAATGTGTCCATGTCTAAATGAGTAGAAAAAATATTAAATAAGAAATATATATATTAGAATGTAAATGTATATTGAATTGAGCTGTCTTTCATATTCAGCAGTGTCATAGCTCCATTTCTGGATATGAGTGTATAAAAATGTACATATGCAAAGGTATACATTCACAGTTTATTACTACAACATTGGAAATAATAGGAAAAAATAGAAAGTGATGCAATGTTTAAAACAGAGGTATCCGACCTCTGACCCATGGGCCACATGCATCCCAGGATGGCTGTGAATGTGGCCCAACACAAAATTGTGAGTTTACTTAAAACATTTTGAGAATTTTTGTGATTCTATGTCGCAATGTATTTAATGTGTGGCTCAAGACAACTCTTCTTCTTCTAGCGTGGTGCAGAGATGCCAAAGGGTTGGACACTCCTGCTTTAAAATAAATTCTATGTACACGCACACACACGTGAACGCGAATGCACACACGAGGTCTGTCCTAAAAAAGTCCAGGCATTGTTAATATAGTGAGAGTGGTTTGCGCAACATTGATACAACCTGGCAGCCAAGGAGAGTGGGCTGGAATGCACATGTGTGAACAATGATGACTTCACTGTGCTAGTCAGTGGGGACAGTAGACACCGTTGAGTGAGCCTGTGTACTGCGTGGCCTTCCCATTCAAAATGACAGAGAGGATAGAGTAATGAATCTGAATCAAATTTTGCATTAACTTTGAATGTTCCTCCAAGGAAAATATTCAGAAGATTCAAAAGTATTTTGAGGATGATGCAATGAGTGCAGTGCAAACAAAAGTGTGGCACAAATGTTTCAAAGATGGTCAAGAATCTGTTGAAAGTCATCTATGTTCTGGAAGGTGTGCAACAAGCAGAACACCTAAGAATATTGAACGTGTATGGGCTGCAATCAACAAAGATCGGTGACCAGCAGTGTGAGAACTAGAAGCTGATCTGGGGATTCCAAAAACTATTGTGTCTGAGATTTTGACACAGGATCTTGGCATGAAACGTGTCATGGCAAAATTTGTTCTGTGGCTTCTGCTCCCAAAGCAGAAGGAACATGATGTTGCAGTTGCTAATGACTCGATTCAAAGTGTTACCAATGAACCAAATTTCCTCAAGAAGGTCATAACTTTGAAGAGGGCTGAGGTGTCATTGTCCTAGGTACAATGTTTCTTGTATCTTATATCTTCTTAAATAAACATCTCTTTTTACAAAGCTGGATACTTCCTTGACAGACCTTGTATATATCCAAAATACATGTATGCTTGTGGGCTTTACTGCTGTGGGCCATATATTTCATTATCATTTCATAAAGGTCACCCATAAGCACTGCTATTATATGGAAAGCAAGCCCATGTGATATGGAGACCAGATGAGGCTATATTTTTGACTTAGTCACATTTTGAACTCCAAAGCATGTACACCCTCAACTGTTTATAAACCAAAGTTATCCAGTTTTCGTCCCCATATAGACTTTGTTGTCTCTTCTTGCTCAGTGATCTCAGTCATAACCTGCATCATAATAAATGCTCTCAGAACTGAAGGAATGGGGCCATGAGTCTCAACCCAGTCCTCTCCCAGGTATCTACGTCATTCCAAATTTTGTAACTTAAAGTTCATACAAATTTTCTTTGCCCTTTCACAGCAGAAGGTATCTGGATGTACCAGCCACAGGTGGGCCAAAAGCTTGCCTGGTATAGACACATAAAGTGACACATTATTGGCAAATATACTGATTGGCATTATGTGGTGTTTTATATCACTGACCCCCAGATTTATTAGGAACATATCTTTTTCTTCTTATAGAGCTTGAAAAAATAATAATCCATCAGAAATATGAGATTCTAAAAAAGTGTTTCACAGAATCCTGTAAGACAAAACAAAAAAGTGTCCTGCTTTTTATAGCAAATTTCAAATTAGCATTCTGAAGTTCATGTTTTATGGAAAATATAATTTATATTATTAAAACTATGATCAAGTAAGTCAGTATTATTCATCTAGCCTTCTAAACGATGTTCATAGTGATGTTTTATAATGATGCTAAGCAATAGGAATTTGGAAAAAAAAGAATGCTGAACTATATTTCACAGATATAAAGGAAGTTATTATTTTAACATCATTTTAACTATAGTTGATGGTTTAATCTAAAATTTTTATATTCACCGTGCATTTTACATTTGCCATTGAGCCTTTTAAAGTGTTGATGGACTCCGGACTAGAAGAGATACCATTCTGAACCAATTATCCCATGTATTAAACATATGTTATTTTTATTTCTTTATTTTTAGAGAGAGGGGAAGGGAGGAAGAAAGGGAGAGACACATCAATGTGTGGTTGTTTCTCATGCACCCCTTACTGGGGATGTGACCCGCAACCCAGGCATGTGCCCTGACTGGGAATCGAACTGGTGACTCTTTGGTTCACAGGCCAGTGCCCAATCCACTGAGCCAAACCAGCCAGGGCTAAACATGTGTTATTTTCAAATAACACAAAGTCACTTGGAAATAAAAGCAAGGATCCATTTTCATTGGGTCACTATTTAATACTAGATCTTTGTATCAGTGATAAGAAAAAATGAATTGTGATCAAACTTTAAATATCAGGACCTTGTCAAAAATTAAATGTGGGTAAAATAAAGATTTATTTTTAAAGTTATTGTACCTTAGTGAGATAAATAATTTTCAGAAAAAGAAATCTATTGAGTGAGAGAGTCATTTTTATTAGAATTTGATATAGAGATGTCTGTTTAGAAAATTGTTTCTTATCAGGAGGCATGTTTACATTTATAACAGATGAAAAGTAAATCTCATTAATTAAATTTAATAATGATAAATACCCTCATTTGCTCATTGGAAGTGCATAATCAGATTGATTAATGCTATAAATTAATTAGTCTACAAAATTAGGAGTTTGTGGTGATGTCAAAAAATGCAAGTGAATAAATGAATGAATGAATAGAACTAATCAATTTCAATGTGGGATGTAGCCTGAAAGACAGAACAATCCGAGCTCTACAGAGAACACCTGGAAGGAGCTCCAAATGCTATAGTCTGTCTTTGATCATATTATATGTAAAACGTGACAATACAAAAAGGTGACTTTTTGAAATAAGTTGTCCAGGTAAATTAGCTAAAAATTGTTCATTTTCCCCACAAAATTACAGATTTGACATAGGGAGAATATAAAAAATAAAACAGAAAAATAAAGCAAAAATATAATTTCCACATTTTAAAATGCATAAATAAGCTAATAGGAGATTAAGACAAATCCTTAAAAATTAAAAACAATCAAAAAGCATGAATCCAGATAGACAGGATATCCCTGGATGTGCAGAGGGCATCTCTCAATCCCTGGAATTTTTTAATTTTTAATGTACTTTGCAAGAAGCCATTTGTGAAGCCAGAATTCATTGGGAAAAATCTAGATAAAACATGCACACATACAGAGTAACATTATTTAGATTCTTGCCTGCTATAACCTTGAGGCTGAAGGGTGTGAAGATGGGAGGAAGTGTGAAAACGCCCCTGATAATTCTTACCCTAATGCTGGCTTCCATTAATGAGAGGCTGAATTACCAGCTATGTGGTTCAAAAGATTCAATTAAAAAATTTAAGCTGAAGTGTTCCAGGAGTTTTAGCAACAACCCACACCCCCTGATACCGCCCCCCACCCCCAGAACCTGGCAAAAGGACAGAGAAAGGCTTTTGGATGAATTATTTTAAAACATGAACATGATATGAACTCACTTTAAAAACGCAGAGACAGCAATTAACGAGTAAGATTTATTTTTTAATCCTCAGAAAAGAATGCTTAATTTGCACTCATTACATAGAAAATATAAACTATATATGTTTACTACATTTAAATAAAAGAAGGAATTGAAACTTTGGGTAAGAGGGAAAATACTACAAAAAAGAATCAGACATAAATTAGAATTTATAAAAAATACTAAATAGAGTAAAAATTTTATTGATGGCCTAGCCAATTAGAAAATTGACAAACAGAATGAAGCAGAAATATAAAGAATAAAATACTATATGAGGTGCTAAAAGATACGGTGAAATTTTTTAAAAATCAAGGTGCATCTACTGGATTACTTGGAAAAGATTTTTGAGAGAGAGAGAGAAGACCAGGTTAAAGGAGATAATGATTAAGAATATTGCTGAACTGATATAGCCATCAAACCTTATATTCATGAGACCAATTAGCCTTAGCATGATAAATGACACTCTGAAAAAAAAATTTTTGACACATAATAAAACCATAGTCAACCATTCCTCCCCCCAAAAGTCTTAAAAGCATTAACATCTTTAAACAGAATAAAAGAGAGACAGCCTAATGTTTTATACACACACCCACAAACATACATAGAAGGACATATTAAACTATAACATGGTGATACTATAGGAAAAAACAGAAATTAAAACTATGTGCTTCCATTAACATAGTTTGGTTTCTACTAAAGTTATAATAATATAAAATAAATTGGAATTATAAATTTACTAATGTACAAAGGTACATTTTAAAGACAATATACCCAGAACCAGATTTCAAGACAGTAAATTAAATAGTTATAAATAAATATTCATTGACTATGTCAAGCACAAGTGTGCTAAACATGGGATTTTTAAAAACATGAATAATTATGGACCTTTTTTATGGGTGTCTCACAACCTGAAAGGAGATGCAGATGACTGAAATAGAACATGAAAAATTTCAGAAGACATAGTGTTGGTACAACTGAGAGATTGATCAATTCTCAATTAATGATTTTTTAAAAAATAATTCAGGGCAGTCTTTTTGGATCTAAGTGTAAACCTTATGTATCTTCCCAGCAAATAACTGGGGTCACTGCATGCCAGGCAGAGGAAAAACACGTTCAAGGAACAAGGAGCCGATCACAGGAGTTTGCTGGGGATCAGTTTAGTAAGTGGCATTAGTTATTTTCACTCTGTGGCGAAACAGCATAGAGTCAGACACATTTACATATTTCTAGACTGTTGAAAAGTTTGAACTACATGACTTCAGTTTGCTACCAGTCTACCAATGATGCAAAACTAGATTCGCCTCTGAGCTTTAACATCCTGTCTCTTGTATCACTTTCTAGAACTGAAAGTCATTTCTGACCTGCAACTTTGTGGAGAGTAACTTTCCACCTTATCTGACTAAGGTGCCCTAAGAGTCACCTCTGTGGTAAGAGCAGTGATCCAGGAGGCTCTTCCTTCACTATATGGACAGAAAAACAGGAATTTTCATTTGTCAGTTCCCCTCTCCCTTCCTTCTGGGGCTTCTCCTGATTCAAAAGTTTCATCTTTGAAGCAGAACAGCCAGTGCTGATACATGATGCTAAAATTTCATGTAACATGATGGATTTGTCACACCCGGTACCTGTGACTGCTTTCTAGGATTTCGGTTTGAGCTCCTACCCTCTTTATGTTACTCCACAGATGTGTAAAATTGTTTCTTCTCCACTATCAGATCTGCTCATTCCCTCCCCCCCCTATTGTTTGAGTTCTCAAAACAAGTCAAAGTTTTTGTCAGTGAAGACTGAACAAAACCAAATATATACAATAAATAACATTTCCATAGTCATTTCCTCTATCTGGGACCTTTGTTCCATTGCTTTTCCCTGTTTTAGTTAGTGAGGTGAGTTTTAGTGACTGGGTTGTTAGTAGCGGAAAATGATCCAAATACAAACTGTATTTCATAATCCGTTCCCGTCACCTAATTTTCTGCAGTGTCTCTGGAGGTAGAAAAGCATTTCCACCTTTTTCTTTTCATATCAAACCTGGAGTATCATTATTTTTATCAGATATTCAGTGAAATTAAACCACTTCATTTCCTATTCCCTTTCAGGAGAAAATGGCTTTTAAGCAGAACGATATTAGATATGGAAATCTGGAACATTGCCATCAGCATGTCAATTTAATATAATTTGATAACACTGAAATTTGATCAAAGTTCAAAGTTGCATTGTGTTTTTCACATTACTGTTACCCATATTTCACTTTTGACTTGTGGAAAAGCAAGCGGCTAATAGAAGACTGGAGGGTGCGTATAATGTAACAGCTGCTATCATACACAAGTGCTAAAACATTGTCAGCTTAGAAATTAAAATTCCTGGCAGATTGCAAAGCTTTCTTTTCTACACATTAGAATTACCTTTCCTTTTCAAATAATTAAAATGACTTTGACCCCATTCTCACACTTATTACCAAGAATATTTCAGAAAATGACTTAGTCAAAATATGCTTCTTATTCATTAGTATTCCCTGAATCATGTAATAACTAATGATTTCTATTATTAATTACCATTACCAAGCAGGTGTTATTCGGAAGCTTTATGACAACTTTTAGGCATTCTTTTGCTTTAATTGCTGTGAAGAAAAGAAAATTTCATTATATAATGATATCACTCAGTCAGCAAAATAAATTGGTTCCCCACTGTGTGCATAATACTGTGGTAGACACATTTGGGAGAATATAAAGGGAAAAAAAGGCATTCTCTTTTCTGAAGTTTGTAAAATAGTTGAAAAGGCAGAGTATAGTTGAGGGAAAAACAAAAAACTTCTATGTCCTAGTGGAGATCTCAATGAATTCCTCTTCAGCATCCATAGTTTCTTGTTCAAATAGATTTCTGATGAGTTATAAAGATCAGCAATTTTATTTAAAAGATGTAATTATTGAATTAATAGCATTAATAACCTTATTCAATTTTTCTTGAAATTCATGTGCCAGTGTAAGAAACATCCAAAGCCGTAAGATTTTTTTAATGAGTTTTTTTGAGCCAAACCGACTACAATTGCCAGGAAGCGAAATCTCAACAGATTGAGAGAATGCTCCAGAGAATGACAGTTTTGTACCTTATTTTATCATTATAATCAAAGGAGGAGGCAGAAGAGGTTACTAGAAATTTGTTGGTGGCAGTTTAGGGAGCTGGGAGAAAGCAAAGCTGGAAAATATCTAAGACTGGATAAAAAGTAAAAGGAATAGACACCTACTTCTTTTACATGCTGGGTATAGGATTGTTAACAGTCAACAATTCACAGGATAAGAATAACAATGCGGGGATTTGTGGTCTCTGCTCTGGTGTGTGGTTGTGCCCTGAGGCTGAGGAGTGGGGCTATTACCCTGAGATTCCAAACATATGTTATCACAGATACAAAAAGACAATAGACAGGCTCAGTTAAGTAAAGATTGTCCTTTGTCAGGAAAGGTACCAGCCAAGCACAGTACAACCCTCCATGACCAGGTTTTTTTTTCTTCTATTTTTTTTACTTTCAATAAATTTGTTTTATATTTTTCAAGAAGACTCTATACATATTTTCTTAGATTTAATATTTTATCGTCATTTATCCCCCCTTACCATCTTTCACCTTCGCCTCCCTCCCTCTCCCCTCCCCATCACCACACTGTTGTCCATGACCATCACCTGCTTTTAGTTGGAAAGTTTGAATTTCAGACCATCTTGTGTGATTGCTTTCGGTCTCTGAGTCTGCTAGCTTTACTATAAGATCCCTCTTTTTATCCACACAGAGAACCCTAGGTTTGTGTCCAAAGTTTCTAGTGTTGTGATCAAATTTTAGAGTAAAGAATTTTTTCTGTAAATGAACCTAGCTGAAGTTGAAAAGTGGGAAAAGCAAAAGAAAACTGGATTTGAATCCGATAGGATGAGTTTTGAGAACTCACTGTCCCCCTTACTGCCTCTGTGCCACCCTTGGACAGTTTGTTGTCTGTTCCAACATCTTTTCATTCTCTGAAAAGTCAATTTGGTAATATAAATCCTCCAAGACTATAGGAGGTGTACAAGTGACATTTATGTTAAAATCATAACACAATGAAGAGTTAAGGAAATCATAGCTCTTATTATTTTATGCTGATAGATAGAACATACTGAAACATTATTTGTAAATAATAGATGTTTAAAATCACTGAGGTCATTACTTTTAAATGATCTTGTAATTACTTCCTGCTCTGTTCTTTTCATCTTTTCATTAATGAATCACTTTGCTTCCAGATATAGGTTCAGCCCTGTTGCCAACAGGGAAACATCTTCAATCCTTCTGGAGAATTCTAGGAAGTTTGGGCACATCAACAGATCAAGCATTTTGCTTTCTTCTGAACTTATATTTCACTTCTCAGAATTCACCTCTTGTCTTGCTTTTAACTGCAATTTAACCTAGCTATTAAGAGTGAGATCTGTTCAGATGACATATTTCACACAGGGCAGCTTCTTAAAGCACAGGGAAGAATGAAGAAACAATTAGACGATTAGAGAAAACTAGAGAATAATAAACATAATTCTGCCCCACTACTCCATTTCTTGATAAGACTGAAAGATCTGAAACATAACATAAGCATGATGTATCTAAGGTTCGACAAGGTTTTCCAAAATATTTCTTATTAGCAGAATGATATTCTGACAGAAGTGATATGCAGATATATTTTATAAGTGGTTTCCTAAAATTATTATTTATTCCCTAAGCCCAATATTCTTGTCAGAGAAGAAAACGGTGTTGTATGTCCTACTTCCATAATTTAGTAAATGAATTGAAACAAACACTTTAGGATGCTTGAAGTGAAGAGAGTAGAATTCAGCTTGTCTCTCTCCAGTTGATATACAAGTATTTATCTGTGAGCTCAAGAGAAAAGATGTGTATGCTTTCCAGGGGTGTACAATTTGGAGCCCGTGAGCTGCATGTGGTTCAGGGTGACTATGAATGTGGTCCAACACAAAATCATAAATTTACTTAAAACACTATGAAATTGTTTTGTGATTATGTGTTGCAATGTATTTAATGTGTGGCCCAAGACAACTCTTCTTCCATTGTGACCTAGGGATGCCAAAAGGTTGGAACCTCTGCTAGACATTTATAGGATACATTAACCTTAAGACAATATATTTATTGACAAAATTAGTTTTACAGAATATCCCAATGTGGTAAAAATAACCAAATAAAGATTTAGTGGAGATTTAATTTATACACATATACCTCTCTCTCTTTCCCCTACAAAGAAGTTTGAAAAATAAACTGCAGTAAGAACAAGTAGGGAGGTTCATTTTTTTGTATATGATAACACATTTGGGATCATTAGTTGCCTATATATTCTGTTGTGCCAAAAGTGTTGTATAATTTCCAGGAAAATAAAGTCATCTTATATTACCTAAAAAGCTGCAGAAATATCAGAAAAAAAGGGAAAAGATCTGACATCAAAGATCCTAATGGTAAGAATGTCTATTTTAGGGGATAAGAGAGAAGGGAATGCTATACAGGTAGATAAAACAAGAGGAAGAAGACCTAGAAATTAGAGGTAAGAAAGGCCAGGAAGACACGAGGACATTGAGATAACACAGGGAAAAAAGTGTAAGCCTTTTAAGATAGCTAAAATGTTATTATTTGAAAAAGAAATTAGATTCTAAAAGGTTTCATAAGTCACAGCTAGAACCAGTAAATTAAAGAGACAAAAATATTTGAACCGAAATTTCTGGATCAATGTAAATAGACTAAAAAAATTAAGCTATAATTTACATACAAAAATAATTCATTTAAATAGAAAGTTCTGCAAGTTTCAAACAGCCTTACAATCCCAAACCATCAACACAGTCAAACATATAGAACAATTCTATTATGCCTCCCCCAAATTCTCTTGCTTCTCCTTCTAGACAGAACTTTCCATTACTCCCTACACCTGGTTTGTTGGTCCTTTTGGGCTACTGGAACAACAATACCATAGACCGAGTGGCTAATAAACAACAGAATCTGTTTTTCACAGTTCTGGATGGTGGCAAGTCCAAGGTTAAGATAGGCAAATTGGTGTCTAGTGAGGGGCTGATTCCTGGTTCATAATGAGCAGTCTTCTTCATGTCTGTGCTTGTAGGAAAGGTCTAGGGAGGTCTCCTCATCTTTTTTATAAAGGCACAGATTCCATTAATGAGGGCTCCAGTTTCATGACTAATCATCTCCCAAAGTCTTCCTGTCCAAATCCCACCACACTAGGGAGTAGGTTTCAGCCTTTGAATTTGGTGGGGTTGCAGGTGGGAACATGAACAGTCTATAGTTCCTGACCACTAATCACCTCCCTTCTATTAGCCTTTAGAGGCATGTCATATAAATTGTAACACAGAATATCTTTCCTTTTGAAATAGGCTTCTATCACTAACTATAATGCATTTGAGATTCACCCATATTTTGTATGTTTCAGTAAATTTTTTTTAGTACTGAATAATAGACCATTATACTGTAGTTTATTTATTCATCTCTAAAAGATATCTTGGTTCTTTCCATTTGGAGTATTAGAAATAAAGTCTCTATAAATATTTGTGCACCATTTTTTGTTTGTTTTGTTTTTGTTTTTGCAGGAAATACCAAGGACTGGGATTACTTAGTCATATGACAATTGTATGATTAACTTTATAAAAAACTCTTAACTATTTTCCAAAGTATCTACCAGGGGTATCCAACCCATGGCCTGTGGACCACATGCTGCCCAGGATGACTATGAATGTGACTCAACACAAAATTATAAATTTACTTGAAACCTTTTTTTTTGCTCATCAGTTTTCATTAGTGTTTTTGCATTTAATGTGTGGCCCAAGACAACTCTTCTTCTTCCAGTGTTGCCCAGAGGTGCCAAAAGATTGGACACCACTGGACCATTTTAAAACATCATCAGCAATGTATGAGAATTCAAGCAGCTCTGCATGTTGACCAGCCCTTGGTATTCTGTGACAAATGCTGAACTCATTTATTATTTCTAGTTTACTTTTGGTAGATTCTTTGGGATTTCTGCATCAAAAAAAATCACATTGTCTCAAAATACAGATATTTTTATTTTCTCATTTCTAGTTCTGATGGCTTTATTTTTATTGCTGTTACACTGTCTAAAACTTTGTTGCAATGAGAAATAGAAATTAGAGTGCAAAGAATGGATATGCTTGCCTTTTTACTGATGGTTAGCCATCATTTAATATATTATCATTAAATATGCACTAGATGCAAGTGTTTGTGGAAGTTCTTTGTTAGGTTGAGGAACTTTCCTTCTGTTCACTGTTTGCTGAGTGTTTAATCATGAATAAATGTTGAAATTTTCAAATGTTTTTATTTTCTTTATTCATTAGTATTATTATATATTTTCCTTTAGTCTTTTGACATAATGAATGACTTTGATCCATTTCAGATATTGAGCCAGTCTTGCATCCCTAGAATATATGCCAGTTGGTTTTGTTGTGTTATCTATTTCATATAATAGTATATTTGACTCATTTGCATTTTTTGAAGAATTTTGCATATATGATCATGAGGTATATTAGATTATAGTTCTAAAAACACAAGTATACATATTGTTACTTGTTTTTGTCTTGTTTTAATATATGTGTAATACTGGACTCATAAAATCTGTTAGGAAGTGTTCTTTCCTCTTCTGTATTGTGAAAGAATTTGCAAGGATTGGTATTAGTATTTTTTTCCTTATATATTTAATAAAATTGGGGGAAAGGTTATTAATTAAAATTTCAATTTCTTCAGAAAAGATCTCTCATTTCATTGGTTAAATTCATACCTAAGGATTTTAATTTTGATCCTATTATCAATGAGATTGCTTTCTTAATTTCTCTTTCAAATATTTTATTGTTAGTGTACAGACACACAATGAATTTTCGTACATTGATTTTATATCCTGCAGTTTTATACATTGAATTTATTAGTTTTAAAAAGTTTTCTTTTTTTTTTTTGTTTTTTGTTTTTTTGGTAGTCTTTAGAGTTTTCTTTAAGATCAAGTCATCTGCATGGAAAGACTCTGAAGTATGAGGTTAGTGGTAGGTTTCTCATGGAGCTTTTATTATGTTGAGTGGGGTTAGTATATTCAGGATTTCATCTGAATATACTAGTGTAGGTGTGTGTGCACTTTTACTACATAACAGGTCTTAATTCCTCTAAAATTATCTTGAGTTTAGGTTGGGAGATGTGGTCTCTGTTGTGAATAAGCTTCAATCTTGAGAATGTATAATGATGTCCTTTTGTTTCAAAGTTGAGAACATTTCCGTTATCCCATGCCAAGCTGAAAGTATGGATTTAATACTAATTTATGCCCCTTGTCTATGAGTTTTTATCTTTCCTTCTTTCAGCTGCAAAGGGTTTCACCAGTGAACTAAGTAGTATGATTAAATGCCCTGGTTTGTGTGGAATGAAAGGTGTTCCCAGAGGGAAGGATTATCAGTTTTAAACCACAAATGACATAGTTAGCCTGGAGCTTACAAAGTTCCTGGACATGGGAATTCAGTGCTAACCTGGAAAAGTCCAAGGCAAACTGAACCTTAAAATCATAGGTTTTGCATATATATATATATATTCACAAGTATAATTCCTGTGCTTATTAGGAAGGGAAGGTACTTTTTAAAAGATGTTTAAATTGTAATTTTGAAATAAATACCTAATTTAATCCGCTCTTATAATTGTATTTTGTAACATAATTTATCACATATTTGATATAACATTATGATATATTAGCTTATGGTAATATTACTTCTAGTGTTGTGCATCTTTGGCCTAAAGCTTTCAGAACTTCACTCAATGTTCATGAAAATATAAAAGAAAACTGAAAGGTAATTAGGAAATAGGACTCTGAACCTATTTGCTTTCATTTACAGGTAAAGGTAGTTTCCTCATGATTTTTGAGTGTTATAAAGCATATTCTTCTCAGGATTTCTAAACTAAAAAATACAGCAAAATAAAAACCCCATTCTAGCTATACTATGTTGATTGAATAGAATAATAATAAACTAAATATATATTTGAGAAACATTTATATAAATACATATCTCTCAGACTTCAGTAAAATTAATTTATTCTCATTCCCTGTGTCAGATTCTCTAAATTGCATTGAAAGTGTTTTAAATATTACTTGGTTAAATCTGACAAACTGTGGTTAATTTCTATTTATTGGATTAGCTGCATCCTTGGAAATTTTAAATTTTCTCTAATGTATCACCCATTAGCACTTTTTTGTCTTCATATTATTCATGTGAAGTCAGATAAAATTAACTTCCTTTTATGCATGAGAAAACTGACATATACTAAGATTGAGTGACTTGCCCAGGTTATAGCTACTTAATACAGAAATATGACGAGAAAATATTTTTCTGCATTCACCCTAAGAATTTCTCTCTGTCAGACTACCTGGAATTTTGTTTCCTAAGTTGTTAATGTGAATTTTCTATTTTCTTAACATAAAATGGAAAGTTTCTGTGCATATTTTCTAACAACTTTTAGTTTATAGAAATAAATCTCCTTTTAGGGAAGAAAAGCAGACTGTCTAAATCATTTTAATCTTGTTCTATCTTAATATTCAGCCTTTTAAGAGAGTTATATATGTAGCAGCTAAAAATGTGTGCTGCATATTTTAGTTTAGCTTAATCTATAATTTTAGGTGAATATTTTAAAATTTTACACCTAAATAATTTTAAAATTATTCACAAAGTGATAAAAAAGTTAGCAATGTAAATTTAAAAACTTTGGCATTGTGTAAACAAATGAAATGTTATCATTGCACCATCTGCCAAGAGAATATCCTTTTTCTTTGACTTTATGACAAAATGATGGTTGTAAATGTTTTACTAACAAACATGTTGCATTCAGAAATAGATGCCCTGTCAAGACAATTGTATAAGTTTATGAAGTAAAGTTAATGAGTCACATGATTCTTATCTAGACTATAATATCGTTTCAGATTTCTCAATAACAAAATATTTATCATTCACATTATGCACAATTTTTAAATCCAACATGACATATTCATTAGTGAAATTAAAACAATCTATTTTTCATTTTATACTGCACACAGGAATAAAAATAAGACAACACAATTGCATTGTTAGCATCTTGCTCTGAGCCCCTAAGAGTAAATTTTCTTGTTTAGAGTCATACAACAATACTTACATAAATTTTCATTTATTTATATTAACTATGACTCAATTTAAAAATAATACAAGAAAACAGAGTTTAAGATTAAAAGTCTAAAAGGCTACTTTCAGAAATAAGACATTTTGGAGAAGTTGTCTTGGTCATCTTTTGTGTTGTCTGCCTGGTCCCCAAATTTTCAGAGAAAATTTTATAAATTAGATTCTTCCCATATAAAAAATCTGACTGAAAAAAATGCCAGTAATCTGATTTGAGCTCTGTATATGATCTCTTAAGATTTTAGATCTTGAGCCCTGGCCAGGTAGCACAGTTGGTTAGGGATACACCAAGGTTGTGGGTTCGTTCCCCATTCAGGGCACACACAAGAATGAACCAGTGAGTGCATAAATAAGTGTAGCAACAAAACCATGTTTTTCTCTCTCCCCTGTTCTCTCAAAAATCAATAAATAAAACATTTAAAAAAATGTAGACATTGAAATGCGGGCATTGGGACATATGATATAGTCGGTGTTAAGTGTGATTGTCAATAAAAGAATGACTATAATTATTTAAGTAAAAGTCTTTTTTTATCTCTCATATTTTAAAAGGTCTGGAGGTAGGTACTCCTCTGTTGGTTTGGTGCCTTCATAATCACCAAGAAACTAGTTTCCTTTTGTATTTCTCCTCTGCTATCCTTAACACTGATTTCCATTTTCTTACTGATGTCCTTAAGCAAGACGGCTGCTAGCACTCTAGCTATCACATTTACAGTGCAGCCAGTAGGATGGAAGCATGAAGAAGGACCTCAAATGCTTACTTAAGGGTTTTTTCTCAAAAAATCTTTCTTGTATCTCTTTCTGTGAGGTGGGGTAAATATTTATAAATCATGGTTCAATTATGAATGAAGTTGGAAAAAATGGTATTGGGTCAGTAGGTAGGGATCTCTGTTATAAAAATAAAGCTTTGTGGTGGTTGTATTTTGTCATTGAACTGAAGAATAGAAAAAAAATATTCTTTTTTTATGTAGTACCCAAAGACTTTATTGAGTTGGTTTATTTCAATATTGTCATTTGTTCCTTTATTTCTTTGCAGGATATTTGTAGGCATAGCTACCCCATACACCATTTTCACACTAGCCTAGAACAGCCATACAGACAATAGCAGGCCTGGTTCCAGAAATTCCTCTAGTAAAACCTATAAGGTACCTTCACCTTCAGCATGAAGGCATAGTTGAAAAAATTATCCTTAAAGAAAAAAATGACATATTCAAGGAACAATAAACAGTGAGAAGAAGTGAGATAGCACAGATATGTGACATATACCAATGTTGTAGAGTACAACAAATCGCTTATGAAATTGCCTGACTATAAAGATTGCAAAAAATAGCTGCACTTGTTGTCATGTTATGCAAATATAGGTATATAATTCTGATATAAAGGGTGATTCTTCACTATTTCTATTTAGCCATAGGGTAGTGATCACTGTGAGAAGTATTACTACCTTCAAAGTAATTTCAAAAATTTATTTCTTCATGTTTGTTCTCAACCAAGTTTCACATATATTTTATTGAATTTATTGGGGTGACATTGGTTAATAAAATTATATAGTTTCACATGTACAGTTCTGTAATAAGTCATCTTTATATTGTGCTGTGTGTTTATCACCCTAAGTCAAGTCTCCTTCAATCACCACATAGCCTTTCTTTACGATCTTCTACCTTCCCTCACCCTCACATTTCATTTTAATGTTTATTGTTTTCTCCTGATCTCGTGTTGGCTTTTAACATTTCTCAAAATGTTTAATTTAAATGTGCCACCCCCTATAGCACACGCTTCTTCCTGCCTTCTCTGTGTGATTATGACAGCGTGAAATTGTTTGCTTAGGCCCGATGACCCCGAATCATTGCTAACGTTTCCTTTCTTTAGTTCATCATGCCTAAAGAGCCATCAGCTCCTGTGTATTCCTATTGTCCTACCACTTATAAGTGCTCTTTGCTTTCCTTTTTCACATCTACTGTCTTTATCAATATGTAGACTATATTAGCTCAGAGTTCAGGATTGATATCAAATATGCTTACAAGAATACATGCTGGACCCATATTGAAGTAAAATAATATGAAAAATGTTAACCTAAAATGCTAAAGTTGAAACTTCCCTATCTTCCTGTGAGCAAGGGCTCAGAGGATTTCTTTCTATTGGAACTGGGAGAGGACATAATCAGGAAAGTCTCATATTTTGAAATGTGCACCAATTTTAAAAGCTATTGAGAGAGTTATTTAGTATTAAAATAAGGCTTAAACAGTTATCATTTTAAACTTTTTCAAATTGATTTCACAGGGAGAGGAAAAGAGAGAAAGAGAGAGAGAGAGAGAGCAAAGCAGCAATTTGTAGTTTCACTTACTTATGCATCTATTGGTTGATTCTTGTCTATGCCCTGATCACAGATTGAAGAGTCAGCCCTGGTGTATTGGGACAATGCTCTAACCAACTGCGCTACCTGGCCAGGGTGAAACAGCTACCATTTTAAAAGTCAAAGTTATATAGGAAGAAGAGAAATGTGAAGAGAGATTTTAGAAAATTGCCAGGTAATAGGAAGCTGAACACCAAGACTAAAAAGAGAAGGAAATGCAGTAAGCTGTACTTCAGACTTTCTACTCCATTAATCTTCTATTCTACAGATATATAAATCTCCAGTCCTGAAGCAGTGTCTGAAATTTTCTTTATTAAGGTTAGATTTCATGGTTTCATATCCATAAAATTTAACTTCAGATTGCAATTTTATGGGAAGTCTATGTAGGAATAAATCCATTTAACGCAAACTGATAAGTAGTAAGAAGAATGCTATTTCTATAAAAAATAATTTCAGGTTCCAAACCATACAACTCACATTAAATATCTCTGCAGTCAATGCATATGTCAGTTTACATCAGGGATATAATCAAAATAATCTACAGGTCATGGTTGACATTTTGTTAAGTATTGTAGCCACTATAGTGGACATTGTACCAACTGATGACTGAAACAATTGAAAGCTGGATCATGAACTCATTTTACAGAATATAATAGCAAATGCTTTTAGTTGTTTAGTTAGCTAGTTAATTAGTTTATAAATCTTTCCATTTCTCACATTATACCACAAGGGTCCCTTTGACCCATAAATAATACATTTTCTTTCATCCTGTTTAGTAAATAACTACCAATTTCCCTTAATAATTATTGTATCCTTTTACCCTCCCCAGCAGACAATCTGCCCCTAATTACTTTCAACTTCTCCTTAAGAATATTATATTTTTAATGATTTTTTCATAGTCTCTTGTATGATCCAGAATCCCAGGAGGAAACAGATGGCACAGTCAAATATAGAGTAATTAAGAAGAGTTTAATAAAGCAGCTAATTTATAAAGTTGTAGGTGAAGGAAGAGAACCATCAAGGAGAGGCGTATTACCCCATGGCTCATACACAAGGCAGAGAGCTACGTACGTACAGGAGTTGTGAGGGTTTTCTAGAGGTGGTGAAGGAAACTAGGTGACAAATAACCTGGTCCTACTTCAGCCCACTCTGTGTTTTACTGCCAATGCCTCCCACCACCTGAAACTAACTGAACCAGTGGGCTAAAGAGCTTGATTGTCTAGTTCATAAAGATAAGTTTCCCAGAAATGCATAGCAGAGCAGCGAAGGATGAAACAAACAAATTATCTATCACATATCTACAAATTAACCCATCTTTGTTAAGGCTCATTCTATTGGTTACAGGACTATTGTACATTTTAGTTTGATTTTTTCTGAAGAATTGTCCTGTAATATTAATTTTTGTGCATTATCGACCTGGTACCCCATACTTTTTGTTTTTAAATCAAAAAGCATCATGAGTTTAGGAGTCCTTTTAGTTTGCTAGTTTACATCTTTCCATGCCATAGTAAGAATATGGATTTGGAGTCAGACAAAAAAAAAATTTCATTTCTGCCTCTTATCTTTGCAAGACATATTAATTAGATGAATTTCATTTTCTTCTTTTGAAAAACAGAGATTGTAATAATATCTCATAGTAAGTTTCCAAAGGAATAGAATAAAAATGCTTTATAAATGTTTAATCCAGTTCCAGACTTGGGCTCCCACTAAGTCAGAAGCACTTGCACACACAAAGTAGAAATCAAGACAGGGTTGTGAAGCACAGAAGACTGCTAATACAAGAGCACATTTTTGAGTTCACCACTGCTATGGGTCACTGGTGTTTGATCACGCCAGACCAGTATGAAAAACCTTATTAAATGCATTTTAGAACTGATTACCCAGAGGACAAAAGGATGAAATCCACATCCATCAGTTCCAGCTCCCTACCGATCATGGGCTGTCTCTCCAGTGTTCACACCCTGACATCACAAGCCGTGCATGCATGAATGCACATAAATTCCTGAAGTTACCCTCTGCAAAACCATTTTCTGCCTGGAAATGGTTGTTGTAGCCATAGCTGGAGTGAGAGTCTGGCATGCCATGATCCCAAAACAGCACATAAGAAAAGTCCAGTTCAACTCCTGACACGTGGGAGATATGCTATGGGTTATAAGTGTAATTATATTCTTACCAATTAGTCACCAACCATTGTAATAATGCAATAAATAGTTCAAGTTTGACATTACCAATGTGATATAAAATGTTCTAAAAATTGGAACATAGCACTTGACAGGTAAAATCAAGTTCTGAAAATATGAAACTCAGTTGAAAACCTCCCATTTGATTTCTTAGAATTTTCACATATTCACATATACCTCGCTCTTCTTTTCTGTAACTTTGCACGTAATGAAATGTTTCCTCTGAACAAATATATTTCAAATTTAACAACATCACTTTATTCATTCATTTTTTGTTAAGTTCCTTCTATGGGTTAGGCATTGATCCATGTGCTGAGGATAAATGGTGAACAAAAAAATTTCAAATCCATATGCTCATTCTAGTGGTGAAGACAAATAATTTAGGGGGTAAAGGACCTATAGATAATACCAAATGGTGGTAAGTATAATGGAAAGAAATTAGGTAGGAAAGAAGACTATGAGAAGTTCTAGAACTGGGAAGAGGTGTTATTTTGCATAATATAGTCAAGGAAGTCCAACTGGAGACTAGGAAGGTAAGGATGCAAGGCATGTGAACGTGAATGGAAGAGCTTTTTATGTAGGAAGAACTGTAAGAGCAAAGGCCTCAATCATGACTTATGTACTCAAGAAAAGGCTGTAATATACATGATATGTGTATTCAAGAAAAAGCTAGCCATTGTGACTAGAATGTTGTGAGTGGTAGGCAGAATAAAAAAAGATGTTAGAGAGGTAACAGGTCCAGATCTTATAGCCTTCTGTGCAATAGTATGTGATTGGCATTTACTAAGTGAGAGAGACAGCTACTGGAGCATTTCAAACCAGAGTGCCAAGATTTGAATTGCATTGTAAAAAGATCACTCTGAGTGCTGTGATGAGAAAAGATTTTAAGGATGCAATAGTAAAATCAGGGAAAAGATTGAAATAATGCGGGTTATTTGCTGGTAGTTTAGTACAGTGTGGTAGCAGCATGGATGATAAAAAATAATGAGACAACACATATATTTTAAAAGTATATTCATAGAGTCTTTTCTAATGGACTTGACAAAGAATGTGAGGAAGAAAGGAGTCAGGAATGACTGGCTGAGGCTTGAGCACTTGGGAAGATACAGCTGTCATTGGCCAAACTTTAGAAGGATATTGAGAAAAAAATAATTTTGATGGAAGAGTAGGTGTTTATTTTTTGACTGTTAAGTTTGAAATTTATGTGTTATCCAATTGGAGATATTCAATAGGCATTTGTATATAAGAGGCTGGAGTTGAAATAATTAAAAATTAATTATTAATAATTAATAATTATTAATTATTGATAAATAATTATTCAATAATTATTTTTGACTAATTGGTAAGAAAATAATTAAAAATAATTAAAAATTAGGGAGTAGTCAATAAACACATGTTGTTTGAGGTCAAGGAACTGGATGGATACAAGGGGTATAGGATAAAAAAACAAAAACAAACAAACACAAAAAAACAGAGTATGTCAAAGGAGTTCGTTCTGAGGAATTCCAATGTTTACTTGGTGGAGAGTTGAGACATGACTAACAAAAGAGACTTAAATGGAGTAACCAGAGAGTTAAGAAGAGAAGGAGAGGTATGTGATACTCTGGAAGCAGGGGAAGATATTATTCCAGTGAGGCAACGGTAAGCAACAGTACCAAATGTTGCTGATAGTTCAAACAGGAAAAGGACTGAAAATTCACATGACACTTTAGAGAGTAGGGATATTTATTTTTTTACCTTAATAGGAGCAGCCTGAGTTGAATAATGGAGAAAAGAAGGCTGATTGGATATGAAAACAGAAAATGGGAGGAGAGGAAATAAAGACAACACATGGGGGTAATTTTTCCAGGACCTATGATGTAAAAAGAGAAAAGAGATGGCAGCTAGAAGGGAATATAGAAAAAAATAACTTTTCAAAAATGGAAAATAAAATTGCATGTATAAATTTTTATGGACCTGGTACTCTAGAGAGAGAAATTGATCATTTAAGAGAGAAAGAAGAAAATTGCTCAAGAGGTTATTTAAGGGTTAGAATGCTGAGAAGTATGTACTCAGATCAAGGTAGCATCTTGATCTGCTGGTGATCAGCATGACCTGATCTTTTGGGTCACTGATTTCAAGTGATGATGCTGTTAATCTCTGATAGATTTGAGAACCCTCATTTTTCATCTTTCCTCATGGTTGTGCCTCCTGACGCCATATACTCATTGTAACTTATTGAAAAGGCTTCATGTTTATCTGACTAAAAGGATCAATGAATCTCCTTTCACTAGTAGACATAGTCTGTGTATTTAATAATAGATACATGTCTTATCAAAAACTGCACCCCAAGTTTTTATTTAGAGATGTAATATAGATGTTGAGCATCTATGTATTATGTCTTTCATGTTTCAAAAGTCTCTTGAGAACAAAATTAAGCAAATTGTATGTTTCCTTTTAAGAAAAGATAGAACAATCTCAGAAGTTTTAAAATTTCATGAGATCGGGGTGGTTTTCACTAAAGCTTTGTGGAGGCTGGGTGGATATGACATTAAAGGGAAATGATGCACGTTGGGGAAATAGGTTACATATTTGAATTTAGTAAACCTTCCAAACAGGCCCTATTCATTTCCATTTCATAGCCAGATGGCTGCTTGACTTTCTATATTTATTATACCTCCAATAAAGGACAGAGGTTCAGAATTCACTTTCTCTCTTTTCCCCATCATTTTGTTACAGCTTCACAAATGCTCAATATAGGAAATGTAACTACTGTGTTATTGTGTACAGTCTTCTTCCTTGTCTTGAATCATCCCTTGTCTGTTAAATGACATATTCCCTATGTCATTTATTTATTGTTGTGCATTCTCTGTATCTGTTATTTATTGTACTTTTATAAAATGCCACAAGGCTGCTGCTAACTTCTGTACTGTAGATCCCTTCGTCAAAGCAAACAAGTAGGTTCAGCACATATCTTTAAAATCCTCTAGATTTCAGAAACTAAGAACTGCATGTCCTCTAGGATCAGGCGTTGACCAACATTTTCACAAATGAGAGGCATCTTTTAAAAACATGATATCCTTTCTGAATATGTGGTGTGTGTGTGTGTCTGTGTATACATATATCTATATATCTATATATATCTAAATCTATATAGCCATCTTAAGGCTTATGTGGGATACTTCACAATTGCCTAGTGGCTATAAAATTATGATGTCACGCCACAAAAATTCCTTGTAGAGGCTTTTATTTCAACAATACCATATATCATCCTCTGGAAGCCACTGGTGGTAATCCCCACCATTATTTATTCTTGACTTCTGAAAGTAAATGGACCCAGCTCCTTGGGAAGGCATTGCTCAGTTCCCTACATTTACAGCCAAGATCCTTTTTTCCCCTTCATAATGATTGTTGTGTAGAGATAAATAGTATGAAAGTTCTCATCTTTCAGCTGAGTATTTTTTCCCTTTACTTAGCATGTCTGCCAAGCACATACACCTGATAAACTAACTAAAAGTGAATAAAATTTTTCATGGAGAACATAATACATATTATCTCTGTTCAATTCAGTGAAATAAGTTTTAGAAACTCTATATTAATGTTCCTAGTTTACTGGATTTATAAGAGAAATTGATCCTATTGCTTGGTCATATGCAGCAAGCAACAGGAAAAATAAAGAACCATTCCAATTGCATAAGATGTAATACAGAATCCAAAAACATGCTCCTATGGAGAGCCTTACAAAATACATAAATTTTTTTTTTTTTGGAAATAGCTCCAATTACCCTAGTGAAAAATTATCTATCACCAAAACAACAGTTTAAGAACTCTCATTAAAGAGTCATTAAAATTGTTCTGAAAGTATGATTTTAACACAGTGATTTTCATATTTCCTGGTTAACATAATAACTAAATAGAAGAAATGTGCTCATCCCTTTCCAACAACTCTCATAGCTCCTTGTTTGTTTGATTATTTAGGTAGGTGTCTTATCTCTTTTCTTATCTTAAATCTTTGTATTTCTAGAAGATAGTAATCATATTGAGTTGGTGCTTTAACAGTAATACCGTGTGCAAGTTGGCAACCCATGAAGGATTTTAATGCTGGTAGTTTTATTTTACTATAGCAATAACTATATATAAGACCCTTGCATTTTACATGAAACCAATTTAACAGATTCTCTTACTACCATTTAATAAAACTGTTGGTTCACATAGTGGCCCCTGTACATGGGTAGCAAGGCAAGGAGAGACTGAAGAAAGAGGTAGACCACTCCAGATTGGAAGGTGGTCAGTTTAATAAGCAAAGGAACTTACATACTCACAAGATAAGTAGATCTTAAAAACTCACCCTCTGGAACCTAAAAAGTTTATCTAGAATCTTAACTGAATTCAGTCATGTATACCATCAAGATGGTCTCAATGTCTGACTCTCTCAAGTCTACAATCTCGGAACAGTTCCCACTATGGGGACGTTGGGCAAGACATCCATTCCAAGGATGGGGTGGTGGTAAGGAGCTTCTGATAGCCTGGGTCCAGGTTTTGAGTCAAATGGAGTTCATATCCTGTCCATTATTGCCTCTAACACCAATTCTCCAAACTTCTCAAAGAGTTGGGAAAGTTAGAGTTTTCAAATAATAGAACAAAGAGGTTAAGCAGTCTTCTTTAACTAAAGTATCAGGGAATGGCTTCAGTTGGTTGACCTTTGGCTGTGGGGAACTGAGAAGAGTGATTACCACACCTGCCAAGAGGAAGTAGCAAAAGACATGCTTTTAACAGAAATATACATCAATTCACAGTTTCTGTGAAGACTGAGGGAGCCTGAGGTCCCCTAGAAAAGGATCAGAGAAGCATGAAACAAATGTCAAACTCAAAGATTTTTTCCCTTGTGAAACTAAATAAAGAAGTAGTATTAGTATTCATTTTATGAAGCTACCCATGTTTCTGCATGTCTTTTTAAAAAACTTGAGAATGTTTAAAAATTGAAGTCTCAAATTATAGATTATTGTCATAAGTTATGATGCATTACATATTTCCAAGAAACAGTACAGCTCTTACTCTGACTTAAAAGCCATAAAATTTAATATTAAAGTGAATATAGCATTTCATCTGATAAAAAATTATTGGGCAAGTCATAATTTAGTTAAATGAAGAAGAACTGAGCCTCTTTCAGAACGCAGATGAATGCACTAGAGGTGCTTACTACATCCAATCAATGATTATTATTTCCAGCTTTGAACTTTTGAATGACAAAAATGTCAACTATGAAACTATCAACTGGATCATATATTTCATATAATAAAGTCAAAACTAATATAATTTCTTAAAATATAAAGTCATTATTGATTCATGACTGCTGGGAGGTGCAAATAACTAGGAATCAAAGGAGAGTCAAAATGTGGAAAGACTTGGAGATACCGGTAGAGTTGGAGAACAAATACAAAAGAGAAATTCTTCTAATGGGTACAAGGAAAAGTTACTTTATGAAGACGTCTCTGGAGAAATCCAAGGTTCAGGAGAGGGAATTTAATGTATGATTGTGGGTGAAGAAGCATGGAGTTCATTCAATTCAATACATGTTTACTGAGTGTTAGGCACTGTAATGAATAGCAGAGAAAAGATAAATATAATGTTCCTTCTGGTTTAATTTCATGGATTATTTTAATATCACATAAGTGCTAGATTAGTATATAAATTAAAACTTTAGGATACAAGTTGTAATGTATTAACCTAAAATTATTTAAAATGTAAGTGCACTTATTAACCTCAAAGTATCTGGAAGCCAGCAGTTTCAAGGCTGGCTAATATAACAGATAAGAGAGATTAGGGTTCTGAGCTGCCTTCTCTGGGATTCTTCTGTCTTTCACCTCAGGAGCCAGTCACCATATAAAATATCACATTCCATGGCAGTGTCAAAGATAGTGAATTGTTGGGGAGAGTTGTGGGTTGAATTATGCCCCACCCCTTCATATGTTGAAGACCTAACCCCTTGTAGTAAAGAAGATAAGACCTTCCAAGTGATAACTGAGTTAAAATGAGTTCATTAGAGTGGACCCTAATCCAGTCTGACATGCATCCTTATAAGAAGGTGAAATATAAACACACACAGAGACGAAAGAACAATTAAGAGAAGAGGTAGGAAGAGGGTGGCCTGTTGGAAGCCAAGGAGAGATATCTCAGAGGAAACCAACCTTGTTGGAACCTTGATCCTGAACTTCCAGCTTCCAGGACATTTAGAAATTAAATTTCTGTTGTTTAAACTACTCAGTCTGTGATAGTTTGTTATGACAGTGCTAGAAAACCAATATAGGGGGCATTTGAAGGAACTGGTCTTCATTATGTTTCTCTTTCTTTTTACTGAGGAGTAAAATATTTCTCAGCTACTCTCAGCAGAGCTTGGCCTAGCTGTAGCAAAAAAGGCTACATATATAAAATTTGGAATTTGAGCACATAGAAAATGATGTGGGGTTTCTCTGGCAGAAAGAAAACCTTCAAGGTATGTTGGTGGATAGAAATTGCAGTTGGATAAGTTAACAATTTATGTGAATTGGAGGATTCAGGGAGTACAAGAGGGACATACGCTTAAATTTTAGTTCGTAAGAATTCATGCAAGTTAGGAAAGGAGTCATGTTTTTAAATTATACTTAATTATACTTTATGACCATCTGCTGGAAGTTTGTTGTCATAATTAAACAAATCTACTCTAACTATAAGTCTATGGTACTTCTTGGAGTTGTGGTGGCTTTGGTTTTGGGAAATTATACATGGAGCATAGAATATTGAACTGAGTTTTAAGGGGTAGGTGGGAATCAGATTTTTTTAAAAAAGAAGTGGATAAATAGATAAAGATGATGTGATTTTCTATATATGTCTATAGTGTAACATATGTATATTACACACAAAATGAATATTATGCAGAAATAACAAAAGAATAAAGTTTTTCCATTTGTGACAACATGGATGTATTTGCTAAGTAAAATAAGTCAGACAGGGAAAGATAATGCCGTAGGGTTTTACCTTTATGAGGAATCTAAAAAACAAAACAAAACATACCCACAAAGAGAACAAAACAAAAACAGACTTACAGAAAGAGACCAAAGGGATGGTTACTAGAGGGGAAGAGGTGGGGGAAATGGGTAAAAAAGAGGAAGGGGAATATAATCAATAATACAGTGATAAGTTGCACAGTGATAGATGATTACTAGAATTAGTGGGGTGATCACCTTGTAAAATATGTCAAGTAACTCTATCATACACCGCAAACTAATATAACTAATGTAATATTGTATATCAACTAAATTAAAAAAAAAACAGAGAGATGGAGTACCCTGTAGCAGAGGATACAAAATGGGCAAGGTCACAGAGAAATAAAATACCATGGCAACACTGGGGAAATATAAACCATTCTCTATCCTCACAGCTTGAAACGCAGGTAAAGGAGCAGTGGGAGCTGAAATGGAGGCGGTTGACGGGAGCTATCATTACAGCTGTATCAGTGCCAAGTTTTATGGCTTCGATAGATGCGCATGTCATTATTAGAATTCACATATGAAGAGAGAAACAATATAGGAATAGAAGGTAAAAATGGTTTGGACATGTTGAGTATGATATACTTGTAGAAGCAACTAACACATAGAATACTGGCTTGATTTTGTGTGTATTTGAGTTTTAATTCTCTGCTCTTTTTTGGCTATAGGACTGTGGGAGTCTTATTTATCATTTCTAAGCCTTAGTTTCATCATATGTGAGATTTCATACAATAATATTTGCACTTGAATCAAAGTTTTTTTAAGGATTAAATATCTTAATGATGTTAAGAGTAAATATCAAAAAAACTGTATCTGTTAATAAAGTTCATGTATTGTTCTCTCTTCCTTCTATTCAGTATTCTCACCTTTCACTTTATTAAAAAAAAATGCCTGCTGGATTATGTCTAAAGCCCACAATGTAAGTCAGCTTCAAAGAAAAATCAAGGATAATGTCATAATAAAGTGTTAAAATTATTAAAGTGGATGAGGCTCTCTGGATAGCATATCTAGAATGTCAGGAGAGCAGTGACATTTTACAGAGCCATGAGAAATACTGACTTTAAGGGACAAGAGGAGAAAGAAATTTCCACTAACAGGTTTGAGGATATTCACAGTGTTAGTAGGCAACTTAAGAAAATGTTTTTATGTGATGTGAAGAGGTGAGGGACTTCAGGAAGACACGACTAGTTTTTAAGACATAATAGTTAGATTTATTTGTATAGACGCTATCCGTAGAAAGAACTTAAAATGATGTAAAAATATTTAAAGACAAATGAGATAAGAATAAAAATTGTGCATTGAATTTTGCATCTTTGAGTTTATTGCCAGAGAAATTTTACCTGATAACTGGGGGTCAAAGTGAAAGTAGAGAGGGAGAATATCCACTCAATTTTGTCTATTAGACTAAAAACTAATGAAAATACACTACTCATGAAACAGTGACATTGTACCAAGAGGCAGACTCTTTAAAAACAATTTGATCATTTTTGGGGGGACAGAATTTGTGACATTTTTAGGCTGAGCAGAATATAATATAAAAGATACAGGAAAAAATAAAAGAACAATAAAAATCATTGACAAAGTTAAGTTTCAGTGAAAATAAGATGGATAGAATGAAGAAGAGAGCAGTTACAACATGAACATTTCTTTAGAATCAACCAAAAATGATGCAGAGGCTTTATAAATTTACATAAGGCAGAGCCAGGGAGAAAACCAGAGTGAGGAAAGAGAGAGAGACAGGCTCCAGCCAAAATCTTTCAGCTAATTCTGAGTTGGAGAACAAACGATGACATAGATTGTCATCTGCATATTTAAGACCCTTAAATTTTAAACAAGTTTTGATAAGCAAAACAATGAAGACTAGAAAAATATTTTAGAATTTATACTTTGTGTGTGTCTGTTGAGGGATTTTTAAAAGAATACTAAAAATTTTGGAACAAAATTCATCCACCTATTTGGAAGTAAAGAATGTATTTGTTTCCAAAATACAAATACATATATTCCAAAAATGTAATGTATACTTAATATAGGTATTAAAGTATTATATTAAGTTGGGAAGCATTCTAGACCACTAATACTTTAACATATTTCAACAGTCTTAATATAACTTAAAGCGTAATTATAGGAGAGATGTCCTGTATTACCAGTTATATGAAATCTCTACACGTTCTACAATATGACACATGATACTCTTATAAAATTTAATATTCCTTTCAGAAGGAAATAACTACATATATTTTTCGGGTGGAATAGTGGCATGGTGGGGCAGGCCCAAAAGTAATGAATTGATCATTTTAAAACTTGCCTCTATTTCTCACCTTTTGAGAATGACAAAATTTTAAATTTGAAAGAGGTCTCCAGAGATACACATATTCTGCACAGTAACTACAATTGAGTCTCTTAGAGGAAATTGAAATGTCATTAATAGAGAAAAACATCTTCTAAGAGTGTGCATCAATTCAACACTTCAGTTCCCAATCCTGTAATAAATGCAGATTGCTACATTTATCACTGATCTTATTATTTAGGGTCTTGCAATCCAAAGGAATGCATGTACTTCTATATTGGTTACTAAAGTAGTTTTTACAGAACTGCTTTGTAAGTTCTGAAATCCTATTACAGCTGGGTGATAGTGTGCCAGGGATGTTGGTGGGTAGATAAGATCTTAGGGGTTCCCAGTGCTATATTAAATTCTGAAATGGGATGTGACACTTGCCACTTAGGTAAGAAAGAAAAAATAATAATCCAAACTTTATTATATTTTTTCATGTAAGAAAGATTGACATAGATATAGAAGGTTGGAATACTTAGGAAATAATTTTAAATAGCAACTAACAGCATTAAAATTTAGTCATTTTTTATGTAGCTATTATAGCTCTTGATAAATAATAAAATCCAACCTCCTCCAAGGTTTTATGTCTTGCTTTTTATTTTACATAAAGTTACATAGCAGATGTAGAGTTGGAAGAGAATGGATTAAGATATATCCCTAGAAAGTATGAACATAGGTATGAATTCTATGGGCAAGGAAATGAAAAGCAAAACATAAAGAGGTTTTTGCATTTTAGAAAATGAGGCAAATACTATTTTCAAAAGAAAAAATATATAAAGCTGTGAGTCAGAGTGTTTTTTGTAATCACTGATGTTAAAATAGTGATTCAATTTTGAGGTATCACAATTATTTTGCCATTAATAATTATTAAGTACCAAAATGTATAAATGTCTCTTTATTCAATAAGAAAATTTATGTACATACAGGGTTTGACAAAAGTAGGTTTACAGTTGTGAGAATACAACACAGTTTATTATTGTATTATTATTTAATTATATCATTTTCCATACAAAAACCTGTAAGTTATTTTTGCCCACCCCTGTATATTTATAACTATTATCAATTTCCCTCACCTTGCTTTAGAGCATGATTTATTTAGTGGGAGAGAAAAATATTAAGTTACTACTCATATGTCATGAGAATTAAATAATGGGTAGTTTGTTTTTTTGTTTGTTTGTTTTTAATGGGTGGTTGTTATAACAAGTTGCTTCTGCTGTGTCAATTCCAAAAGTCAGTGGCATACAATGATAAACATGTATCTCCCATGTGTCTGCAAGCAGTCAGTGGATGTAGACAGGATTTTGCTGAACTTAGCTGGACCCAGCCATTTATCAGTTTATTATTTCTGCAGTCTTGTATCCTTCTCCTGGGATTAGGAGACTAGTGTAGACATAGTCATTTCACTGCAATGACATAGGTCAAGCAAGTGAGAAGAAACCTGGGCAGGCCCCTGAGACTAGGCCTCAAAGTTGCCCACAGTCACTTCTGCCACATTCTACTGACCAAAGTAAAATCTGTCTCAGGTATCTTTCCACTTCAGCTATTAAGACAAACATTGCAATGTCTCTTGGTTCCAGAAGAACACTGGCCCTTCACATTTGTTTTGTTGCTTATTTAATTTCTTGCCCTGGGATGAATCTTAGGCAAATCTCAGAACTTTCCTAATTACCTTTGGTTATAAGAAAATGACTCTGTTTTCTTCAGCTCTAGGAATTGATACATTTTAGTGACTAATGCAGTGATCAAACTTTGAAACTCAGGAGTTCCCTAGCACTCCTAAAACTATTTCCCCCAAAACTTCTCTTGCTCAAATCTTCTACCTCCTTAAAAATAGGCAGGTACTGAATTAAAGCTCCAAATCTTGATTTATGGAATCCCCCTTACCAAATCTTCCAGAGATGATCTAGCATCTATGTTTGAAATATGAAATATATTTTACCTAGTGTATTCTTGTTGCTATGTTAAGGCTTTAGGCCTTAACATTGAGAGAGAACAAGTTTGATTTTCACTTTGTTTTTTACCAGATAGTCTTTGGAACTGTGGAGGAAGCTGAATGTGACAAAATGAATGTGATGAAATGAGTTGATGTCAGAAGATCTTGGTTTTACTCTATACTTATTTATTAAAGCTGTGAATTCTTAGTCAAGTCCCTTAGAATATTTTGATTTTGAATATTTTTGCATTTGTCAAGTGGCAGTTGTTATAATATTAATAAAACAATGTATGAGAAGATTTTATGTCATTAAATTACTATAAAAACATATAATGTCCTGAACAGAAAAATGATTATTAACATCACAGGACTGTCAAGAGATTAAAATGTGGTTTTATATGTACAAATGTTGGCTAGTCTTAAATAGTATACATATTTAGGTTTTTAATAAGAACTCCTATTCAGCATTAAGTTTGTGATGTTGTTTTAAAAATTATTGTTATATAATCATTATTTAGTTTAGAGAACCTTCTTTCAATATCAGTTACAGAGACTATGCTTTTATTTATACACTTTATAGAGGTCAGACAGTATAAAGAAATAAAATTTAAAAACAACTCATTTATGTCCTGCATTATAGAAGACATTTCTATATTGAAAGGGGTAACTGAACTGGTCAATTACTTGTTTAATTTATGTAAATAATATACGTTTCTCATTGCTTTAATATGATTTTACATTTTCTAATGCTTCTGAATCATATTAGCTATAACAAAGTTATCTCAGTATTTTTCTTCGGCCTCATGTTATTATATGACTACAGCCATAAACATTTTATGCTTTTCTCACCTACTATTTACTCTGCAGCAATCTCATTTCAATGGAAATTCTCATTATATGGCAGACACTATATCATACAATATGGAACAATATGCTAATTATAACCTAGATGAAGGTCACTACAAATACTGTCAAAGCATCACATCGGGTATTTTGGGATACAGGGTTTTGTTCTTGGGATGGCTTGAAATGTTGTTCTGCATTCTGAAAACTTCCATTAAGAAATGAGTAAGATAAAGTGACAAAAACTAAGAGGAATTATGCTTTTACTTGAGATGACATAAATAAAGACTAATGACTATGATAAAACTCCAAAGTAATCTTGAAACCACTATACTTAAGACATACAACAAAATATATGCATGCCTATAAAGAAACACATCTGTACATTCGTTATGCAGATGTGTAAATATCATGAAAATGTATAGATAAATAGTTCCATATACAATTATATTGAATATCTAAAATAAATCTAGGTACTGTTGTTGAATTTTAGACATAGGGTTGAATGAAGCAAAAGCCTTAAATGTCCCCAGAAGATTAGGTAAACTGCTCAAGGCCACTTAGCTAGTAAAAGTTGGAGCCAGCATTTGAATCTTGGTCTCCTGAGTCTGAAGCCCATGATCTTTTTATCTCTATGCTTTATTGCTTTTGGTTAAATAAATTTCAGAAAGCTGAATTTTCATTTTAAATCACCGCTTAATACATAGATTTAAGTTTATGGCATCTAATTTTTTTTTTCTCGATAAGAGAATAACCACCTATTATGTGTGCTTTATAAAGACAGGCCAAGGTTTTATCTAATAATTTTGAAGAACTTGTTATGCACTGAGCTTTTTATATGCATTATCTCAGTCAGTCCTCACAGTACACTTGGCATGTGAATACTGTTGTATTCCACAGTTTAAGAATGATGTAACCAAGGGTTATGTGGAGATTTATTACCATAAAAGCATTCTGGATTTTATTCTAAATTGTATGAGAAGCCACTGAAGGTCTTATTAGGGTAGTGACATGATCTGTTTTAAGTTCTAAAAATGCCACGTTAGTCCCTTAGAGGGGACCAGACTCCTCGGGAGATTGGACAGCAAGTGATGGCTGCGGTCCGGGTAAGAAACGTCAATATTTGGACTGGTGGTAACGGTCAAATTCAGAATATATTTCAAAGCCATTTCTAAGAGAATTTACTGATGAATTGGAAGACTGTTACAAAATAAATATAAGTATGTCACAAGATTTTTGTCTCAGCAATTGGATAAATGGAGATTCCCAGAAGGTAAATGATGAGAAAAACTGATGATGAGAAAATTTGAGGGAACATGCAAGAGGTTAGTTGGAGACACATTTATATTCAGATAATATCCAAGAAAGCTGAACACTTTCTTAAATATTAAATACTCTGCTACACAAGCTACTTAGAAAACAGTCTGTTGGTTAAAAAAGCATGTAAAAATGTTTTGCCATTGAGGACTGAAAACTGTTTTCTCTGTAAGACACTAATTCTATTATTACCTTTATTTTTTCAGTATTATGACAGAAATGGGAGGCAGGAAATTATGCTTGAGAAGGATTACAATTATGATATAATGTATCTTTATGAAAAAAACATCAGGCAACATATCCTCTCACTAGCAAAACACTGAAAATCCTTATAGTTTAAAAAATATGAAATAAAAAGGATCAAAATCTCATCTTACAGTAAAGAAAAAATTACCTAAATGTATATTTCTCAGGATAATCTCTGAGCAGAGAGGGGAGAATTATAGCTGACTATGCCAAAAAATAAAACAAAGTGAAATATAATGCCATTTTTGTTCTGCAGTGTGGGTGTTGCTTTTCAAGGGGAAAAAAAAATCCAGAATTTATTAATGAAATTTTGAAGTTGAAATACTTTAATTAAACTATGAAAATATTTTAAAAGATATTTTTATAGTGCAATCCTTCTCAAGTGTAATTTCAAAAATAAGTCTTAAAATCAGTTGTGCCATATGCATTTACCCACGAAGCCTTCTGGAACTTATCTTAAAGAATTTATAATTGGTAGATACAAGGATGTTTACCACAGCACCTCTTAAAAAAATTAAAAATTTTATTTATTAATTTTTAGAGAGAGGGGAAGGGAGGAAGAAAGAGAGGGAGAGCAACATCGGTGTGTGGTTGCCTCTCACATGTGCCGCCTACTGGGGACCTGGCCTGCAACCCAGGATAATGCCCTGACTGGGAATTGAACCAGTGACCCTTTGGTTTACAGGTTGGCAGTCAATCCACTGAACCACACCACTAAGACTTCTATAATACCTCTTTAAGAAATTGTTGACTACTACTGGACTTTGAAAATATTTTTTATTCACATCATAGACTGCTATGCCTGCAATAAAACTGATTTTGCAGAAATGTATGTAATATAACACAGAAAGACAAATGTTTTAACATATATAATAAAAATATTAAAAGGCAAGCTATTTGATTTTATAGAGTTTTAATTTTTTAAAGTAAGTATACAAAATATTTTCCAAGGATTTATATCAAATAGTTACCACTTGTGATATAACATCATGGTGATAAGACATTAAACTTGATGTGCAAGATCAAGGCTTTATCCCAGTTCTGCAACTGTAATCTGTCTATTCATACTTCAATTCCCTCTGTAAATAATGTGTGTCACATAAATCCATGACAAAGTAAAACAGACATATGGACACTCCATTAAGATTTTATTTTTTTCTTTTCAGCCTTCTAGAAATGTTTGAGGTAGATATTTATATCTACCTTTTCCTGATGAGGAAGTTAAATTTTAGCAAGGTTAATGACAATGTTCACTTCTGTATTTGAATTCAAATTAGTGTGACTTCAGGGCCTTTGGGCTTCACTCTGCAGCTGGAAGGGGTAATGTGGAATAAAACAATAGTTATAGTCATTACAGAAGAATAGAAGTAAAAGAACAATTAGAAAAGAGGCATAGCTGAAGAGATGGAAAACAAGTTTGTTCTTGAGATCCAAAGGAACAGCGTAAAGAACTAAGGCAGAATAAGGGACTATTTGTCAAGAAATTACTCTGTAAAGGATACTTGACTCGATGATATTATAGAGAATCTAAAATAATAAAGTCAATTGAAATGCTAAAGTAAACTAATATTGAGCTAACAAATTAAATAGGTAAGAAAAAAGTAAAAAAAAAGTGTATGAATTTGTATTGCACTCATCATTTTATTGAACTTACTTAGATTCCAAATAAATTTTATGGTAGTGGCATGAGACAGAAGTAGGCAAGTGATTTGTTCTATAAATCTGTACTTCGCCTTTACCCCTTACCTCAAAGAATTTGTACAAATTCTTATGTTAGCCTGGACTCTCTTCATCAAAAATAGTCCTTTCATTTTTTAATGTTTTTCCTAAAAATGAAAAGTTTTTTGATTAAATTAATGGCTAAGAATATTTTGAAAAACATTTAAAATCTTAAAACTTTAATGAATTACATTAAATTCATTAAAATTACAGAAAACAACTTCCTTATAAGAATAGTAATAAAATAGATGTCTAAGATTTGCCAAAAGGCATGGTGCCCAATAAAAACCAAAGGAAGCTAAATTTGGAAAAATTCATTGTAATGAGTAGTTAATTAAGCCTCTTATAGTTTGGAGGAATCATGAATCTTAAAATTATATATTCTTTTTCTCTGCATTAATTTCCAACCTCTGGGAAGGGCCTCACTGTACATTCACTGATTAAAAGACATGCAGTAAAACATCCCTTTGGTATAGCCTATAAAACAGAATAAGTAATGCTCTGTTAAATTAGTAATAGGTGAATCACAAAGCTTTGGGAGGTTGAGTTCCTTTTCCTCATCTGAACTTCCTTTGGTTAAACAAACAAAAAAAAGGCTAGAAAACATGTTAGATATCCTTATCTCTTGAGAGATCCAGTACTTCTACATGTCTCTAGCTTTAAAATGTTTAAAAATGTGAAAATTTTATTCGTGTATTTCTAATCACTATGTTGTCTCTTTAAAATGCATTGAAAAAAAATAAAACCAAAATATTTTTATTTTCTCCTCTCATGAAGTTGCCCAACCTTCATAATTTTAAAGATGTATAAGAAAAATACAACCTTACGTTCTGACTCTGGGTAGGAAAACAAAAATAACATTGGACTATTGGTGCACTCTGTCTCTGTAGAGCATGCCCTCACCTTAACCCCACTTCTTTCCTTAAGTGGGTATCTTTTGCTTTCTTTCCCTAAGCTCCAGGGCCCTCCTTTTGTTTCTGTAGCTTCTTTGCTGAGTCCACACAGCCCAGCTGGAGTCTTTGCTAAATGAGATGCATGAATAAAGACTAAAATTAGAAGAGGAAGAAAAGGCACATAGGAAGAAAAGAAAGAAGGAAGGGTCTTTCATTCACTTGTTTATTATAAGTAAGTCTCCTATTTAGATGTTTTCTGCTTACTCTTGGAGAAACACGTATCTTTGAGCCCAGTTCCTTCCTTCCTTCCTTCCTTCCTTCCTTCCTTCCTTCCTTCCTTCCTTCCTTCCTTCCTTCCTTCCTTCCTTCCTTCCTTCCTTCCTTATTGTTCAAATACATTTGTCTCCATTTTCCTGCCACCACTTTCCCCTGCCCCACCCACCACCTCCTCCCATTATCAATCCTTCCCCTCTTTGGCTTTATCCATGGATCCTTTATACCTGTTCCTTGATTTGACCCTTCCCATCCTTTTCCCTTTTATCCACCTCCCACCTTCCCTCTAATTATTGTTGGTTTATTTTTTCTTTCAGTGTTGCTGGTTATATTTTTTTTGCTTGCTTATTTTGTTGATTAGGTTACACTTATAGGTGAGATATATATTTGTCTTTCATCCCCTGGCTTACTTTGCTTAGCATAATGTCCTCCAGTCTTATCCATGCTGCTGTGAAGGGTAGTAGCTCTTTTTTCTAAATACATAGGAATTGGAAATGAATATTCCCGGTGTAGTACAAAATCTTCAAACATTTTGTTATTAATCATCCAATTAATGTGCCAAGCATTCTGCTAGAAATTTTTAGAGGTTTTTAAAAATCAGACACTTGGGTTAGTCCATAAAAATTTGTAGATCATGTGATAAGGAAACCATAGTAGGTAAAAAGGAAAATTCTAAAAAAGTTCTTACAAAGGAAAAGATTATTTTAGTAGCAGTGGACATCCAGTTTTGAAGCATGTCAGCAGAAAAGTTTTATGAGATCAAAGGCACCTCTTCATATTTATAATATAATAGAGAAAAGAATGGAATATTAATTACATTAACTCTGTACCAAATATCTTCTTCTTCTATTTCTTATATATTTATTATATGCATATTTATAGACAAAACAAAGTCAACACCATTTAATTCAACTCCTCTTATTCATGTGCTCTCAAATGAAGTGAGCCTTCTAAGGAGTCTTAGTAACTGTATCATGTACTTGGAGTTTAAGATTCCTTTGTATCTTCATATTTTACTTCCTAGGGTGAAGTGCTACAGCCTAATAAGAAAAAGAACTCCTGTTATAGACCAACCCACATATAATTTACTGAAGTAATACATTACTGCGTTCATTTCTTCAATTATACAACTTCTACTAGACTGTAATTCCTTTGACATAAAAAACCACAAATTAATACTTTTATATTCTCAAGAGTTGTGTGTAATTAGTGTGAAAAATTATAGGATAGGTTAGAGTGTCCAGAACTCAAATTTTACTGTTTTTTCCCTTTCCCCAACTCTAGTTATTCAGCACATTTAATTATGAATTTATAACAGACATGAATTTTAGCAAAACTTAAAACACCACTGTTGCTTCTCTCAAGTTAGAAATATATGGAGATGTATATTACAAACAGGAAGAGATTACTCCAGGCTGAGAGAAGGAGAGACGAAGAAGTCCATTGTTTCAAAAGGCGCAGGGAGCCAGTAGCCTGTATTCCAGAGAGGAAAAATCCATACATAGTTTCTCAAAAGATGCCTGCATCAAATAAGTGTCAAGGAAATAGATGAATCTTAGATGACTAGAAGGGGTGATATGTACAAGGAAAAATGACAGACTCAGGGACATTTTGCAAGCAAAAGATTGATGGGGAACCACGTTAGAGCTCTAGCATTCCTTCTGCCATTTCTCAGCAATGCATTGAATTGTGGTGAAACTCTAAAAAGAGATAGGAATGTTCACAAAATACTTAGTTATTTGTTGTCATTTTTAAAATTGTTATTCTGCTTGGCAAGAAAAATGAGAGCTCAGAAGTACTCATAAATGATATACAAATAAAAAATTCCATTTCTTCACAAATGACTTTATGAATGAGTATTATGCCTACTGCACATCTTTAGGGGGTGTGTTCAGAGAGAGCACACTGAAAATACTACTATTGAAATTCTATATTATTTATTAAAATGGGATGGTAGACTGTTTCAGAATAGTGTAGTTAAATTGGTGTCTTCTAAAACGTAAACAAAGAAAAGCAATTCCAACCAATATAACTTAATCGATTTTTAGGTCCATCGCTTTGTTTGTTTTCATTGCACATTGCTTGTATAATACTTTACTGTGACCTTTTTTCTTTTCTCTTTCAAAAATTATACCCATGCACCTACCCTATATTTAATGAATGATATTTCAGGTTGCTAATCCATCCACTTTTGGCCTATGAAAAAGAAATCCTCCCATACTTGGATATCATTTTCTTGCTGAAGATTCATGACTTAAGGCATCCCAAATTCTAACTTTATAATGTACCAAGTAGATGTTCCCTGGCTCATATGAGTAGAGAATGAAAAACTGCAAGTTTCTGAGGAGACTGAATAGTATGAAAGGGGACTAAGCTAAACAAAAGGTAGATTTAATAGAATAAATGTAAACCAAGTTAAATATAAAAAAAGGAAAGAGGCACTAGCCATTTCTTGATCTTTTAAAAATTAGACCAGAATTACCAGAGGAAAAGGCAGGGTGGGAGGAGGTAGAAGAGGGTAAAAGGGGGATAAATGGTGATGGCAGAACTGACTTTGGGCAGTGAACACACAATACAATATAGAGATGATATATTTGTATTACAGAATTGTACACATGAAACCTCCATAATTTTATTAACCAATGTCATTCCAATTAATTTAATAATTTTTTAAAAGAAAATACTGCCTTTGTGGAGACTCTAATATTCTACTTATTTTAATGTTCAATAGAATTATAAAACCTCACTGAGAAATGCAAGCTGGAATTTCTGTAACATCTTGTGAGCTATATATTTTTTGTGTGTAAAAAAATACAAGCTAGGTCCCAAAAGAACAATAGTCTATTAATCAGTTTTGTATACTATTTCCTCTTAGTGTCCAGTACCTGCTTTTCAAAGCACCTAATACAATTTTAATTTAGTTATTAAATATATAATTTGTTGCATAATATCTTTCCCCAACAAAAATAAATCCTTAAGAATGCTGCTATATCTCCCATATCTAGTAGCTTCTCGGTAAATGACTTTAGAATGAATGAATGAACAGGGGATCCAGGAAGTTATGTCATTTTTCAGTAGAATACAAATGGCATGACGGGGTCAGGATGCAGTGCTCATTTCTTTAGTTTATTTTCCTCTCAACAACCACTGCTTTATTACCTGGAGGAAGGAAAAGTAATAATTGATGCTGAATTCATCTCCTGCTCTACAAAGGAGCTAGGTAGGTTCATTTCTGTTTACAGTGATTGGTGAGTTCTAGACTCCAATGCAGATAGATTAAGTCTTTCCAAGAACAAAACAAACTTCCACAAATGGCTTGGGTTCCATTCTCTCTGGGTCTCATTCTCCTTTTTTTTCCCTCCCTCTTTGCAGAGGCAGGGAAGGAGTCCCACACCTCATCTAAGTACTTAATCTAAGTAGAAAGCAATTATTTCAAACTTGTAGACAGGTCTGACCATTCAAAAGCAATTATTAAAAAGCACCTTAGAAATATTTTACTTGAAATTTTCCAGATCTGTTTTCTTTCTGAAACCTATCTTTCTTGACTCCAAAACATAAAGTAACTGGAAAAAAAAAAGAGAAGTTTAGTTAAGGATGGGTTGTGAGGTGTGATAAGAGACAATTGCGATAAAAAATATATATGTAATACACAACTTTATGTTAAATAGAAATATGTGTTCCATAAATCAACTGAAGAATGTGTTAGATATTGTAATATCTCATAAAATGTTAAAATAAAAATCTCACATATATAAAATATTTAATATCCTAGACATTGTTATTTTACTTTTTATTTCTTACTCAGGTAATTCAAATGTTAATACAAACATATATAATTAAAATGATATAAAATAACCTTCAATCCTAACATGTATGCATATTTTACTTATGGAAAACTCTTCTTGATTTGCACCCAAAAATGTGGTAACATGTAATTTGTACAACTGGGATATATCCTGATTAATACTTTACTATTCATGACAGTTAACGATATTTCGGATTTGAAAATTTTCAGTTTTTCACTTTCATTTGTCTCTGTGGTCTGTACTTTCCAGCTCACATAATAACGGCTGGGCCACTGTGATGTTCCTCAGTGGTTACTCACAGCTGCAAAGCATAGAAGTCTTCAATTATTTTGACATCTTTTCTTTGTTATTATTTGTTTGTTTTAAATGAGTGATCACAGAATGTCATCATAGATTATGTTATTTGGACGGTTCTGGTGTGCTGACTCCTAAACAATCTTCTGTATGTGATTCAACAATGGGCATATTTCTTATTCTCTCCAGACTTAAGAGGGCAAAATTTGCATATAGAGGATGGTTGAGGATAAACAAAAAACTAAAATGGCTCTGAATGTTAATGTAAAGTAATAATTCCTTTTTAAGAGAGCTGCCCTTGATAATTGTGTGGCTTGAATATGTTCTAGTTAGGAAAATGCTGTTTTTTTTCCCCCTCTAGTTCAGATTGCACTGTCTTAGTGAAATAATAGATTTCCCTGTGTGTGTGTGGGGGGGGGGCAGGCGAGTGTGCATGTTTGCGCATCTGTATGTGTGAGGTATGCTACAGTTACCTATGGACAAATGGGTGAATGTGAACTATAGCTGATGGGGTGACCGCCAAGTGGTCTCTGCTTGGAGAGCCTGACTGGCCCACTCACATTCCCACTGTAGCCTTCTATGTGCCATTTCAGAGATATTAATTCTGACTTTGAGAAATTTACGTCTGGGAACAGGTTATGAATCTCAGGATGAGAACAGATTCTGTGAGTCCAGTGAGTGTGGTTTGAAACATATATTCTCAGATATAAAAGTAAACTATGGATAGATGTGTAATTATTACTTTTAAAAAGTTGAGGACATTGACAAAGGAAAACCCTTGTGAAGGGGTTTATCTAAGGCCTTCATAGATAACTTGGAAATAATCTTATTTAAATATAGTTTTATTTTCCCATTCTTTATTTATGATCCTTCATTACTTGAACCTATCAATAAGGACTAATGCTTATCACAAAACTACCACACGATATCCAAGGGAAATGGTTCCCTATCCCTTTAGATCTAGTTCTGCCCTCTCTGACCTTCTCCACTGTGCTCTGGGTCCGCATAGGTCTGGCCTGCGGGAGCTCCCTCTATCAAGAGATTGCCTTGTCCTCTATTTCAGGTTTAATATGGCTGATGAACAGGCTTGGCAAGAGATGAATGAAAAAGAGTGAGGTTGGATTATTTACTCACCCAGTTCCCTCGCTTTTGAATTATCTCAGGCTGGTTGAATCCTTCAATCTAGGTCCCTGTGTTGGTGGCCTCTTGCATGTGACTGTCTTTTCTGGGTTCTGCAAAACGCTCTTTTCCCTAGACTCTTCAGACCCAAGGGTGTTGATTCTTGTAAACACCTGCTGCTAGTGGGGGAACTAGATTGTAATACCATGCCTACAGTTTAGAACATTATTAAGCTTTCCTCATGTTACCCAAAATATGTTCGATCTGTTTCCTGCCAGGGCTCTGATTGATACAGACAGTAAAGCAAAATATGTCCTTGCCAGGACTCACAAAATGGTAACAGCATTGTATTTGAAAGGCTGAATCCCATATTTTCTTTCAGTCACATGGTAAAGAAGGAATTTTTCATAAAACTGGATAAAGCACTTAAGAAGAGACAGATTATGAAATATATGGCAGGTGGAAAAATAAAAAGTGTATCAAACTTTATCCTTTAAAAATAAATACTAACAGAACTTGGTCCTTGACAGTGGCATTTGGGAGTGATAGTGGAATCATAATTTGGGATTTTGAATCATGGCCCCATGTCTCAGAAATATTTCAATACCATGACATTTTAAAAAATATCACATTCACTGTAGTACTTTCTTCTTTTATGTTATTTTTCTTTTTATCTTTATAATTGAGTTCCTTTCCTTGTACCCCACAGATGGTACATGTGGATTTTGGGTTTCTATCATAAGGAGTATTTATCTTCAGTGCTTAATGTGCTAAGTATTTGTTATGCATTTATTTTGCTTTGTGTGGACTTAACGTTCCTTCAACTTGTAAGTAAGGGCTGATGTAAGCTTCCTTTGTTTAGTGTTATTTACGAGGAGTTCTGCCAAATTTATGTGTTATATTCATTTGGAAAAAAACTCCAGGCAACCTTTTTTTCCAGATAAATTAGATCTTTCTTTATAAATTGTCAACAAAATGTTCTGGCAGCTTGCCATTACTTTCTAATCAAATAAGTGCCCTGCGCTGTTATTAAAACTCAGGAGAAAAATCCATAATATAGTAAGAATCTCTGTACTTCTCTTGAAAAAATAAACGTAAAATTTGGCTTTGAACTAGAGATAGTTAAGTCCTTAGCTATTTCTTTAACTGAATAAGTATGAGCAGGACTTGACCAACTTCTACTCTCCTGTCATATTAGGGAATATGATTTAAAATTCAATGTAATTTAATCTTTGAAATACCTATCATTTATCATAGGAATTTTTTCCTTTATTTTTCTACAGTGGAAAGCAATCTGTGTATTTTTGCATTATGTATGCATACAGTATTAGAACTTAAAAAAATAAAATCCCTTATACTTGTAATTGGAAGGTGTCATCTTAGTTAAACCTTCCAGCAACTGCAGAATATTTAATTATTATATGCATATGATTACCTTTCCTGATGAAAATTTTCAACTGATAGAATGTCCATGTATTTTTAGTTGGGAAGAAAGTAATGCCTTATGTTGAGTTAAAATCTAGCTCATTATTGAGACAAGTTCTGTCCTTGGTGATATTTCAGTGCTTTACAAATTTTCTCTCTTTTCTTCCAAATCCTCTTCTCTTTATATCAAGCATTTTTTATTTCCTCTTCATAATGTTATTTACTTTTCTGCTTTCCATAAATGAACCTGGCATCTTTCTATTGTTTCCTTTCCAAATATCACTCAGATGTAAGGTTTGATATATTTATGTCAAAATGCTATAGAAAAATGAACTACTTTAGTCATCTGTTAATGTTTTCAGTTGCTTCTTCAAATTACTATAATGTATTACAAAAGTTTTATATTTTCTTTAAGAAGTAGATTTTTGGTTCAAAAATTATTATTTGAGGATTTTATCAGATTCTATTACAAGATTATTAAGATTAAATTTTTGAATTGAAAGTGAAGTAAAAAAAGAAAACAAAATATGTACTCCGTTTTTTTAATATGACTCAATTCAGTAAATTATGTAATTCTTGATATTTTAAATAAACTTAAATCCTTCCTTAAGTCTTCATCTACTCTCAAAAATAAAACATTTACTAATAAATTTTATTTTCAAAAATTTTATCAAACTTTCTGGTGCATGCATTCTAATTTTAAATTTCCTTTATATATGACTACAAAAATAATTTTTGTACTTATCCCATTTTTATATGACTCAGGTTCATGCGATTATATTAATTAACTTTGATAATATTGAGTGAGGCAAAAGAGTACTCTTTCATCATTCTGGTTTATTTTTTTAACAACCATATTGGAAAAATGATTAATTTCCATTTTTGCACCCTGTGATCTCTCTACATAGTTTTAATAGTAGCATCAAGAAACAGTTTTTGTGCATAATGATCTGATTATATTATTTGATTATATTGACTTGATAATTTAACTGAACATTTTTTCTGTTTTATTGAGAAATTAATGACATACATCACTGTATAAGTTCAAGGTATACTACATGATTGTTTGACTTACATATATTGTGAAATAATCACCACAATAGGTTTAGTTAACATCATACATCATCTCATATAGATACAAAAAAAGTAAAAAAAAAAAATTCCTTTTGTGATGAGTACTCTTAATAGCTTTCCTACATATTATAGCAACGGTAACTATAGTCACCATGTACATTACATTTCTAGTACTTTTTTTGTATATTATACCCTATATTGATGGACAAATGAATAATGAAAATGTAAGATATATATACACACATATATGTGAATATTATTCAGATATAAGGAAGACTGAAATCTTGACGTTTGTGACTAAATGGATGGACCTTAGAGGTATTATGATAAGTGAAATAATCAAGCGGTATTATGGTGAGCAAAAAACAAATAGCATATGATCTCACTTATGGCTAGAGTATAAAACTAAACAAAACAGATGAAAACTCTGATACAGAAAATAGGTTGGTGGTTGCCAGGAGGGGCTGGAGGATTGGTTACATGGGATAAGAGGAGTAAAAAGTATTAACTTTTTTAAGTCCTGAAGATGCAGTATACAGCATAATGCTACAGTTAATAATAGTGTAATCTATATTTAAAAGTTGTTAAGAGAGTAAGTCCTAAAAGTTCTCATCATAAGAAAAACAATTTTTGTGTGTGTGTATATATATACAATTTTTTCTATATAGAATTATTATATTGTACACCTGAGATTAGCATGTTATGTCAATTATATCTCAAATTTTAAAAAGTAAAAAGAAGAGATTTATTAGCAAATAAAATTTCTGGCACGCAGTTTCCAAATACCAATTACTCAAATACAGATATAAAAAACATTGCTTGAGGGAGTTTTCAAAAAAGGGATTCAAGGACTTAATTTATTCTAAATATATGTTATGGTAAAACTTCTACAAATTTTATAAAATTTGGCTCCTTACATAGAAATATACTTTCCATATTGTGGTCTGGGATTCAAAACAAAAATGAAGGTTTTTTTTTATAGATACAATAAGGGTTCATAATCGGTTGACTGCAAGTTAATAAAAAGGGAGATTGGATGTGCCAGACTTAATGAGGGGAACTTTTGTCATGAATTTATCAAATTAACATTTATTCAGTGGAACACAAATTGCCAGGTGTGGTGAGCCTTGGTTCAAAACATATCACAAGAGGAATTGAAATAGAGAAGTGTATTACAGGGCCGAGCCAGCCTTGAGGGGTCACACAGGGAGGTCAAGTCAGAGTGCAGACAGGGAGGACAGCAGTACCTGCAGCGGGCGCCTTCACAGGGTCTGCGGGTGCCGTGTTTTAGGGTTTCCTATCTAATGCCAGATTGCTTAACTCAAACCACAAGAGTTGAGTTTTGGTAAGCCACACACGGATCTTTTCTAAGAGGTCCACATGGAGAAAGCACTGGAAGGCAGAGGAGACGGTAGATCACGAGGGCTGTTGGAGATGTCACATTAGGAATATACATTTGCTTGTGACTGTGAACCCTGCTATTGAGAGCATGGGCTTGCATAAGCAGCTCCTGTCCTTTTGCAGTCTCTGCAGGCTACTTGGCCAAACAAAAGAAAAGCCAAGGCAGCCATATGCTGGAGTAGTTTCACTGATCTCTTAAAAGCCTTGGAAAGAGCTTGGAAAACAGAGATGAAGGAGGCACCAGAGACACTTTCCTGTTGGACTTGAAGAATCCAACTGCCATGCCAGAGGAGAAGGTCATATTGTAGAGAATGACAGGCAGCCTATAGAAACTATGAACTATACTGTCAAAAAACAAACACACACACACAGTGACCTTGGAAGAGGGCACCAAGCCTTAGATGAGATCTGAGACCCAGTTGACACCTTATTTGCAGTCAAGTTCCAGGTGATCTTGATCTATGGAAACCGTGAGATAACTATAGAGTGTTTTAAGGCTCTATTTTTTTGGTAATTTGTTATGCATCAATAGATACAGTGTGGTAAAAAAGACAAATAAGACATACTAAAATTGCTGATTCATTCACTATTTCATTTATTCAGTCATTTAATAGTTACTGCTATACTCTAGACATTGTATTAGAAGCAAGATGAGCAAAACTATATCCAGTCCAGTCTCTACTCTCATGAGGCTTAGAATGTATGTATCAGATGAGAGAGATGAGTTATATAATCACAAATATAAAAACCCAGTATGGGATCTAACTAACATAATACAGCATGATTTTTTCACTGCATATGACAAAGGACACTTCCTAGGTTCAAAGGGTCGTACAATGGTGTTTAATGAGAGGTTGGATGGATTAGTTGGAAACAATCTTTTACAGAGAAAAAGGTGTGGTTACATTGGACAAAGACCCCTACTCCCGTTGTATTTTTTCCTATTACAAATTGCCTTCAAGGCAAATGTTACAACTTAGTTTTGTTTTATTCATAGAGTCTAGTACTTGCTATGCCCTGGATGAATAAATGAATGATTCATTGATATCATAAGAAAGTCGGCTTTGGCTGTGTGTAAGGAAGGTGTTCCTCATCTTAGAACCGTCCAATGATGAGACAGACTGTCGCCCATAGAGAAGTTGGATCCCTGTTGAAGTCTAAACAGACACAGCATGATTATCACTCAAGAGCACTGCAAATTAGTGAGGAGCCTTTTACAGCAATTCTAGTTTTCAGCTTTTCTTCTCAGTATCAGGAAAGGTAAATAGAAATCATGACAGACAAGGTGGGGTGTCTTGATGCAAATCAGAAATAGCAAGAGACAAAAGGAACTGTCAGGTGATAAGAGGCCCGGATCCAAATAAAATGCATTACCAGGTAGGGATAATAGAGCATTACAAAAGAGCACTTTGGACATAGAAAAAATAATCAGGATATTTGAACTTAGAGGTAAAAAAAAAATAGCACAACAAAGAAATGCATATTAAGAAATGAAGAATCGTATAAAGAATGCTATTTCAAAGGATTGTAAGACTCTCTGAGCCCCCTTCTCAGCAAGGGAATATAGAAGAAAAAAGGCTTTCATGATTTGGAAACAAGTGTACGTGGGCATGCCCCTTTAAGGTGAGGGAATCATCCTCAGAATTGTAGCCTGGGTTTAAAGACATAGTCCTCTCTGTTCAATCTGAAATTTAAAATGAAGCAGAGAAGTCAGACACAAGTCCTGCAGCCACAAGCAGTGGTGGGTCAGCATTTGAGTTCAAAATATGACAGACGTTTTGGCTTGATCTCCAGTGCAAATAGTTATACACAGTTACAAAAAAAATAATAATAATTAGCTAGACCAAGATTATATATTTGATTACAACCTGTGATCAACATTACTAATTGCTTATTATTTAACAGTCTTATTTTGGATTTGTTCTAAATGTTTGGTTGAGCTAATGGACAATATTAATAAACTAAATGCACTGTTTCTCTTCTGTTATGGCCAGTTCACATTACAATTTGGGGTAACAGTTATGTAAATGCAAAGAATACAGTGAACATCGAAATAGAAAACGACGGGCTTATATGAATTCTAATCAATAACCTCTCTAATGAAATATCTATTTTCAGTAATAAAAGTTGTTAACACCTTGAGGTAGCGGGGCTTGGATTTCATAGTCATTATTTGCATATCAGAGTCTAGCATAATGCCTGACAAATAGAATGTAAAATGTTTCTTGAATACATAAGTGAAAGCACAAAACAATTTTTGTAATTATTTTGTAACTATATTGCATCCAGAATAGTCATCTTTATAAAACAATTTTATATTTTAAAATATTTAGCTAGATTCTTTTTATTATCAAAAATCTCTTGAATACAATTACTACTCCTTTATAATAAAACTATGTTGATTTTATTATTTTCATGAAACTGCTCACATTTTATGGGAAAATGTTGCTATATTATAATTGTGAGTAATAATAAAATTATCCTGACAGCTTAAGAAAAAAAAGAGAAGAGCAAAATGATTAATTACACTGTCAAACAATTTCTAATCCTATAAATGTTAACATGACTTAATCTACTTCATTTGAGATAAGAAAACTGAGAAAAATGAGAATGATTTAAATTAGATTTTAGTATAGAAAAGCTGAATATAGGATGCTAATTAATGTGACTATTATCATGATATTGTCCAGAGATTTAGATATGTTCTCACAATTATTTTTAAAAAAATTTATTGAATTTATTGGGGTGACATTGGCTCATAAAATTATATAGGATTCACAATGTTAAGTTCCATAAAATAAATGGCATATACTATTTTAAAATAATTTTTACTATCAATTACAGAAAATTATCTCCAGGCAGAATAATATGTTGATAAAATAATCTTCAAATGAATTTCAATAAAACTAAATAGATGGCCAACAATATTATTAATTAAAATAATTAGCTTAATTATTAGTCAAAACAAATTGATGCCTGATAATTATATTTTGTAAGCATCAAAGACTTCAAATTATTCATCTGGTGAGGGTCATGAAATCTGTAATCACTAAGAATTATTTTTCAGATGATTCCAAATATTTAACACACATTCTAATCATTATAATTTACTTATACAAATCCCTCTGAGAAACCACCTGTACAGCATGGATTACATTAATAAATATATTCTAATAAGATTTATCAAATAATATTTATAGTAATTGGGGGAAAATTAAGCATTTATTATAATAGAAAACTTTAAAATGTTATTTTCAGAATATGATGCTTATTGTTTATGCAGTTTTCTCCATTGCTGTTTTAGATAAATACCACTTTTTTAAAAAATTTTTCTTAAATAGGGTAAAATAAAAACAGAACAAAATTAAAGAATAAAAGGAATAGAAATGACTTAAAATATTTGCTACCATTGGTTCTAGGAAATCATTATGTAAAGATCATACTCCACCCAATGTGACTCTCACAAAGGGTAGTTACAACCTAAGAGAGAAGGGATTCTACCTTCTGAAGAAAAGTTCGTGGGCTTAGTCAAGTTCTGTCAGGATAATAACTCGATGTGGTCTGAGGTCCTCAAGGGTACTATATTGTGGTTTGCTCTGGGGCTCATTTCTGTATGCCCCTATATTTGATTTTTTTAGTATACCCTGTGCTGAGGACTCTGGGAGCACTTAAGGACACTATAAAAACTCAAAAGACAGTAAGCGGAAGAACAAATGGTTACAAAAATACTTACATAGAAGTAAAACTATAAATAACAAAACAGGAATCAGATAACTATATTTGCAGTTTATTCATTCTTTTCTTATAGCAACATGTACCTGAGAAACCAAGAGGACAATATTGTGAATAAAAACATTTGTACAGTTGCTGTTTTTTAAAGTATCAGATACCTGCACTTACTGTATATGTGCAGGATTAGTAAAGTGGCATGATCCTTCTTAAAGCTTGTAGGATTAATGACAGTGCCCTCATTTTATGAATGAGGAAATTCTCTAAGAGGGTTAAGTAAATTTTCAGTGATTATAGGCTACCAGGTAATTGAAATAAAATTTGAATTTAGGCCTGTGTGTTTGAACAGGTCATGACATTTTCACCAAACTGTATTTTCAGACGGGTTGCAATAAATGTGTAATGAGAAATTAACATTACACTAACATTAACATTACATTAGGTTGCTAAGGAGCAACCTAATAAGAGTTCATTTCTTACATCTGTTACTTTGATAAGACACTTAATATGGGTGAAAACAAACCAAGCAATGTTGTACATAAAAAAAAAAAGAAATTATTCTCATCATAGAAAATGGCAGAGAGCTTGTTAAACTCTCTTTTTCAAGTTGTATTTAGATTGGACCATATCTCTGCCTGAGTTTCTGTCCTTAGATTATGTAATATGTACTTGAGCTAGCAAGTTCACTAATTAAAGATCATGTTTCAACTTCTTACAGGTGAGAATAACAGTAAGGATGCACTCAGGACCGTTTTCATGGTAGCGTGCCAGCATTCATTCCAACACTATAACTATTTTCCCCTGCACCCCAACCCCAGACTCCTGGCTCCTCAAATCGTGGCAAATGAATGTGAGAGGAAAAACATGGAGTCTGGTAATACGATCAATTTCTATGTATGGGAGTGGGTTTTCCTCAGAGGTTGGTGTAGATTTCTACTGTGAGATTTAATGAGGGATTCACCTGGGAAATAGAAGCACCGTTTCAGGGCAAAGAACCAAGTTGGGTCCTGGATGGGGTAGGGGCGGTACTCACCACGGGAGGATGTGGAGGAGGCTAATTTTAAAGATTTTTTTCCCTTGATCGCCAGCAGAAATATTTTATCGAGAGTTTATCCTTTTCTCTCTTTTATTGTACTTGCCTTTTAAAATGCTTCAGTTGGTAATTAAATAAATTCTTTTCTGGCTGCAGTCTTGGGGAATCTGAAGGGACAGAATAATAATTGGTAAAAATGTTCTCATTCTTTTTGCTCAGTGGTGCCCATAGAGATAAAACTCATTCCTCTTTCTCTTTAAATCAGGTGAAAAGACAAAAACAAAGAGGAAAAAGGAAAAAAAAGTGGTTATATGTCGGTCGTCTAACAGAGATTTATATGCAAGGTTGAGGGTGAGACCAAGGGAATAAATGGCAAGAAGGAAGTTTATTGAGTTTAGTGTGGATGAGTAAGCCTTAAAAACTGAGAGAGAAGATTAAAAAGTGGGCAGAAACTGTGGGTGGATGGTAAGAAACTCGTAAGACTGGATACTTGGAAATAATGCTTGGAAATTAGCTGTGTGGAAGCAAGGTGCTAGAGGCCCCCCTCCTGGTCCTTTGGGTCATTGGAAACAAAAGTAGTGAGAAAAGGAAGGCCTTCAGAAAGAAGCTAGGTTTCAGTTCAACCAGAAGCAAAATGGAATGATGCTGAAAAGCTGGTTATGCAGGTGTAGCAGGCAGATGAATGACTCTTGAAAGGTGTCCGGGGTCTAATGCTCAGAACCTGTGAATATGTTATCTTGCCTATGAATGGGAACTTTGAAGATGTGACTGAAGTTAATGATCTGGAGATGGAAAAGGAGCCTTGGTTATCCACGAGGGCTCAAGCTAGTCACGAATCTTTAAAAGCAAACAGTATTTCCTGGTTGTTGTGGTCAAAGGGAGATGTGACCACAGATGAAGGGGCAGAGAGGACTCAGACTCTGCCAGTATTGAAAATGAAGGAAGGGAATCATGAGCCAAAGTATGTGGCTGTCCTCCAAAAGGTGGAAAACAGAAAGAGACAGGTTCTCTCCTGGCTTCCAGGAAGGAGTGCGGTCGGCTGACACCTTGGCTTTAGGACTTCAGAACTTCAGAATTGCTAGTTAATCAGTTTGTGTTGTTTTAAGCCACTAAGTGTGTGGTACTTGATCTCAGCAGCTGTAGAAAACTAATACAAAGGGGAGTGTGTTTATCATGGAAGGGACGGGACACAGAGTAGAAGGAAACCCAGAGTAATAGGACCATGTCACAAAGACTGTTGTGAGAATTAATGAGATTGAATATTATAAACCACTAAGTACGGTTTCTGGAATGTAGGCTTTGAGAGCTGGTAGTTATTATTTAACTTTCTAATTGTTGCATATGTTATGAATTAAGAAACATAGAAGGCACTGCTGATAAAATGCTGAAAATTTTGTATGTGGAGCTACTGCCATTTGGCTCATATTTGATTTACGATAGCAATTAGTTCTAGGTAATTAAAGAGTTTTGTGTTGAAATTAAAGCTGCATTGTGGAACCCTTCACCCATCGTATACACACACACACACACACACACACTCACACACACACACTTTACTCTTGGAGACTTAATTTTCTTATCTATAAAATGGAACTCTCATCTACTGTATAAACATCTTGTAAGAGCTAAATACTTCATGCGAAAGCAATTAAAGAAGGGCAAAACATCTTAAAACATACATGGATTTAATATTTTATTGTGTGTGTGTTTGTAAAGTGTAGTTTGTGCTGACAAATAGGGCAACTATTTTCATCTCTAACACTCTATTTTTGGATACATCCAGAGTGGTAATAGAGATACAAGCAGCATTAGGTAATGTGATCTTTTCACATTATTAGCAGTAGAATCTGTTAAGCAGCCCATTTATTCATGGAACTGCCATGGCTTTACAATTAGGGAGAAACACTAAAATCAAGGAAGTGTTTCTTAGTAATTTGTTGAGGATCAATTTAATTGTCCTTTGGCACTCAGTGCTACTGAAACTCAATAAATAGTTCACTCGGAGGAAATGTGACAATGAGTAGAACTGATAGAAAACAAGGTAGTCACTCTCGGTCACTGTTCAGCTTTTGTCCCAATGATAATGCTATCATGTGGTGTCTCAATTAAATGTTGTAACTTGGAAAAAAATCCAAATATAAAAACAAGGATCCTAATCATCCTATGCAACTACATTCAACACATAAGGATCAAAAATTGTGCTCTTTGCACTGTTTGTTTCAACATGAAGATGAATTAGGGACCTTTTCTACATTAAAGGATGATAAATGATAGTAGCTTTCATTTCTCTAGTGTGTTTTAGTTTAAAGCACATTATTTCATGTGTTATTTTATTTGAAAAGGCTAAAATCTAGTAAAAAATATAGGAATATATGTGTAAAACAGACTTTATTAAGAGTGTAAGAAAAATAGGAGAGTTATAAGAAAGGAATCAGATTTTGACTGGCCAGTTAGTAAATGGGTTAAATAAAGATGAAAAACTTGAGTACTGAATAATGATTAGAAATTAAATGGTAAATTTTGTTATTTAGTAAAAATGTTGAGTGCTGGTATTGGAAATAACAAAACTATAGTGAACTTATTTCTTTAATCAGTATTTCCAATGTATAACTTACATGTGAAAAAATTTAACAGTTTTAGATATACAGTTCTAGGAGTTTAAAAGCATGATATAAAATATTTCCACAACTGCACAATGTTTTCCTTGCCCTACAAGACAACCTACTCTATAGCTCACCACTGGCTCCTGGAAGCCATTGCTCTGCTTTCTGATATAATTGTACTTTTTTCCAGAATATCACATAAATGAATTACAGAGTTGACAGTCTTATGTGTGGCTGCTTTCACCAAACATGCTCCTTTTGTCTTTCATGCATGTTGTTGGTATATCAGTAATTAATTGCATTTATTGCTGTGTAGATTTCCATTGTAGGGCTATAACATTTCTTCATCAATACATAAGTTCATGAACACAGGTTTGTTTCTAGCATCTGGATAATATAAGTAAAGCTGTTATGAATATCTAGATATTGTACAAGCTTTTGTGTGAATATATCATTCCACTTACTTTGAGCAATCCTTAGAAAGGATATTCTGGGTCTTATTAAAAAACTGCTAAAATATTTGGCAAAATTTCTAAACTTATTGTGCATTGTCACCAGCAAAATATGAGAATTCTACTTGCATTATATCATCACCAACATCTAACAGTTTTAGCCATTCTGGTTGATATATAGTGGTATCTTACTATAGTTTTGCTTGGCATTTCCCTAATGAATAATGGGCATCCTTTAATATGCTTATTTATTAATATTATATCTTCTCTGTGGAAGTGTCTATTCAAATGTTGCATATTTTTCTTTTATATTAAGATTTTGGTCCTTTTATTGTTGAGTTTAAAAATATTATATATTCTGGAAAGTAGTCCTTTATCAGATACATATTTTGTGTTTACTATTCTGCTTCCTTAGTCTCTCTCTCCATATAAACTTTAGAATTAGTTTGTAAATACCCACTAAATTGCTGCTGAGATTTTGTTTGGGTTTGCATGAAGTACATAGATTAAGCTGGGGAGAATTGACATCTTGGCAATATTGGGTTGGCCTATTCATGAATATGGAAATAAACCCAATTTTTATTTTGCCTTTCTAACAGTAAAAATTACTTTTGGGAATGTACACTATCTTAATTTTCTATATATATTTTTTTGGTGGACATTACAAATTTGGGGGCAGGGATGGGTCCTAATTGTATAAGCAAATCTTTATATCCTATATTTCTATGTGGAACTCAGAGATGAAAAATACCATTAGAAGTCTGCAAAAAATGTTTCAGGGATTTGACCAAAAGAAATGCTGGCTTTCTACTTAGCAAGATATATCAGAAGAGATTTTCTTTCTTTTCATGTTCTCTTATTATAAGGTACCTATTTCCCAATATCTCCCATATTTACAAATATTCTATACTCTGTACCTGACTTGTTGACTATTCATATTGTTCTCCTGCTTTCTAGCTTTCAGTATCATTATTAGAAAAACCCATTTAACTTTGATTCTTTTTACTTCAGAACTAGTTATTTCTTCTAGAAGCATATACAATTTTCTCTTTATTCCTGGAGTTAAAGATTTTTATCAGAATACATCTAACTGTTTTTCTTTATTCATCGATCTTGCTTAGAATTCAGTGAAGACTTTCAATCTAAAGAATCAGTCTTGTTCCAGTTCAAGAATTTTTTCCCTATTTATTTCTTCCCTATTCTACCTGTTTTGTTTGTTTTATGTAATTCTATTTGCTGTGTGCTTTGAAATTTTTCTTTAATTTTAATGAATTCCTAATTTAGGTCTCATTCAGTAACCTAGTTCAGTGACCTTTTTTGATTTTTAATTCACATAAAATATTGCGCACCTACTTAAATAGTTATCTCACTCTTTACCTACCTACATATCCTAGACAACAGTTTGTGCTATAATTGAGCCATCTTAAGGGTTATTATTTATTTTTCTTCCAGTTATTCTCTCTATCATAGGAGTTCCATCTCTCCATACTGAGAGCATCTCTCTCTCTCCCCCTACCTCTTTTTTAAATTTTTTAAATTTTATTTATTTATTTTTTTTGCTAGTCCTTTTTGGTTATTTTTCTTTGCCTACTCATAAATCCCTGTTGGAACTTAGGTCCAGCCCTGGAGATAGGTAACGGTCCCAATGAGGAGTTGGAGGCACCAAAACGCTACACTGCAGGTCATCAGGTTCATTGTATTTCCTCCATCAGTTCTCCAGACTTCTCATGTGCAAATGCTGGTTCTATCCCTGCATCAGTGGTAGCACTCTAACTACACAGTTCTCCCCAGAAGGTAGTGGGCTATCGAGGACGCTGGAAAACCTTCTCACATTCACAGGCCTTTCTCAGACCAAGCTTCTTCTACAGAAATCATCTTATTTTGACCCTCATTTAAGATTTTTCATGTCTGACCCTCACTTTAGAGGAGAAAAGTTTGTTTGTGTGTTTGTTTGTTCATTTTGTTTTGTTAATTCTCTTTCTCCAGCATTTTACAGAGCTGGATGTTTCCATATTATTTCCAGATGCTATGTTCTTGCCAGTCCCACAGTCACTAAGCTCAAGGGAGATGGTTGATTATTTAATTGAAATTGGGAGTGGAAGGAAGCAGGGATCTCTTTAGATGTGAACTCATTTTAGTATCCAGACAGAATTTCTACTGTTGATTGTCTGTGTGCATAGGAGGAAGAATATCTTCTGTGGAAAGAAGGGAATGAATAAAATTTAAAGGGACATGCCTATGTAGAAGTCACAGAAAAGATGTCTTTTGCTATCATTTGTTAAAGTTATGTAAAGTGGAACCTGAACATGGAGATTTCTGTAAATCAGGATATGAAGTTTAGTTTCAATCCACTTAATAGTGTGAGGTTATCACTGAAGATACTTGAGAAAGAAGAATTTCCAAGAAAACACATGTGTTAAATTTGGAGGAGAAAATTGTCATGAAGATTAATAACAACATTATTTTATTTAAGTGGAAATTGGTAAAGGTGGAGTGAAAGAAACTCTTTGTGAGATCGGTACCCACATGCCTCTCCCCACTTTCCTAGATGTTAGGATCGCCATGTGATTAGTACAGGCCAAAGCAATATGAGTGGAAGGAGAAGGTGTCACCTCTTAGAAGAGAAACACAGTATCTGGGCTGCCACCCATCTACTCTCTTTTCCCAGCCTTTTGGCTGGATGATTTCATGACGGTCTGCAGTCCTGTGTTCCTGACTGACTGCTTGGAAGAGAGCTATTCAACCTTCACACACTGTGGCGTGAGGGAGAAATCATCTTCAGTTGTGTTCAGTCCCTAGACCATGGTGTGTGCTGTTCCAGCAAAGACTATGCTATTCTGAGTCATAGAGAAATTCTTCCAGGGTGGTCATAGTGGGAACTGAAAAGAGAATAATCTAAAAAGGATATTCCTGAAGAGCTGTATAGGACAAGCAGACTGAGTGAACATAAAGGATGAAGAATTCTTCTCCATTCTCTACTGTATTTACCCTTCGGTACCTGATACCCCTTCCTGCTACTCATTTTCATTTCTATGCTGGATGTTTCATTCTTTCTGCCATTTTAATCCTTTACATGCATCCCAGTAATGACAGTAGTTCTTCTTATATTACCCTTCTTGATACCACCTCCCTGTCCTTCCTGTTCACTGACAAGCCTCAGAGATTTGCTTTCGCTCTAAATGTCCTTGGCTGTCTGCACTTTACCAGTGTTCTTTCCCATCTGTCCTCACAGTAACAAATTATGTGCAAATTGCCTAGGAGGCTGTTCTGAATTTCAGAAGGGATTTCTGACTTTTTATTTTTTAATATTTGATATAAACTTTAATTTCAGCTATTAATACAAAATATTATTAAAATACAAATAGAGAATTATTATAAAAATAAAGAATTACAGTTCATTACAGAAGTTTATATTGTATTTCTCCCATTATTTTACTATACACATATTACAACAGTTATGTATATTATATTCAACTTATTTTATTATGAAAGATAAGTTAATGTAAAATTGAAAAATTTTAAATCTGTCAAAAATTTTAAATGAAGATCAGTTCTAAAGTTCAGAATTTTATAATGAAAACTAATCACTATAGAGTTGGTTTGATTTCTTAATTTTAATTTTTTCTACTTAATTAAGTTTATACTGCTGAAATAGAAATGTCAGGACAATAAAATATTTTTCATGAATCTCAAATGTAAAAATAATACATAATATTTTTGAGGCTTACTTTGTGCCAGAATTTTAATAATTATGTCACTTATAGTTGTCTCATTCATATCTTATAACATTATAAAGTAGATATTATCATATCCCCTTTTTTCAGATGAGAATTGTGAAGCATAGGAAAGTAATAGAATTATGGCTGAGGTCTATTTCATGGACATTTAGCACGTTCCTAAACCCACCCTGTGGTTATAGCCTCAGTTTCAGAATGTATTGTTTGATTAAGCATATTCATGAAACTTTTTGTTAATAAAGACCACAAGGAACAGTTTCCTTTAAGCAGGTTCAGCAATGTACATCTACTGTGTTATTTTAGGGTTATACCAATACACCAGCTCTAGGCTATAATATCGTATTGAGGGATCTTGACCACCTGTCTATTCCACAAGACACTGTGCTAGTCAATTATAATATTGATAACACTATTTAGACCTTGAGAGTAGAATGTTGCAAATGCTTGAGATGCCTTGGTAAGAAGCGATCATGCCAGAGAGCAGGAAATAAGTCCCATAGAAATCTAGGGCTATGACACCTCAGTGACATTTCTAGGTGTCCAGTTATCTTGGGAAGGTTGAATTATCCCTTTCAAGGGAAAGACAGTCTGCTGCACCTGCTTGCCTATCACTAAGAAAGAGACCACACTGCTTAAATGTCTTTAGATTTTGGAAGCAGCATTTCCTCATTTGAGTATGCTACACCAAGAAACCTAAAAGGTCACCTGTTTTGAGTGAGACCCAGAATAAGAAGACTGTTACAGAAACAGATTTTTATACCAGCTGCTCTGCCATTGGGCCAAATGATCAGCAGATCTGATGGTGCTCTGAGTGTCTATGGCAGTTAGGAATGTTATGTAGAACTTATGGCAAGTCACACCACAGACCTTTGAGATTTGTGTAAGGCCATGCCGTATTCCATAAATAGATACTCTTCTTGTAAGATGCAGCTTCTAGCATGCTACTGGGCCTAATAAGACTGAAAGTTGACCATCCTGAAGTGGGTGTTTTCTGGCACACCAAGCTAGGCACACACAGCAGCAAGCATTCCATCCGATGGAAGTGGCGTATTGGAGATTGTGCTCAAGCAAGCCCGGATAGCACAGATAAGCTGCAATGATTAAGTGGCCCAAATGCCTACTCCTGACAAACTGTGTTTTCTCTCATACAACCATACTCTCTCTTATGGCAATTTCTTTATGATCAATTGACTAAGAGGAAAAAAAAGATGTTTCTATAGATGGTTTTGCACAATATGCTAGTGATACCCCAAGTTAGATAAAATCATTTACTACTATATCTCCACTCTAGGGTGGTTCTCAAGGACAGACATAAAGGGCGATTGCCCCACTGTAGAGAACTTTATTTAATGCACCTGGTGAATATTTTGCCTGCAAATAGTTACAACCAGATTCAGTAATAGTGGTCAGTGGTTTGGCATAATGACCCAGGACATGGGGCAAACACAATACTGAGGGGCCGAGTGTACAAAGGAACAACAGCCAGACCACGCATACAAATAGAACTCTGCCCCACAATCAGAACTAATTTTCCCAGCAAAGGAACCTCTTATTACAATAAACAGCCCAAGATACTAGCCTCTATAAGTCATTTACAGGAAACCAGATTGTTTTCTTCGGTAACAATCTAAGATACAAAAACTTCTGTAATGGTTGACCCAATATGTCCAGGACTTGATTAATGATTGACAGCTTTCCTAAGTTTTGTCTCTACTTCTAACTTAATACCAACCAGAGAAATCCAAATATACACCCCTAACTAATCACATAGGATTTTCCCCTTCTAGGTAACTCACCTACAGCTTTGCTGTACAACCACCTCCAATCAGCACGTACCTGAAGACTTCCAGTTTTCCACTAGCTTTCCTGCTCTTCTGCCTGCCTTTGAGCCTCTGCCAAAACGCAAGTCATGGTGGCTGAGTCCCTTGCTATAGCAAGCTCAGAAAAACAAATAACAACAACAACAAAAATACTTTGCTTTTCTCATTTGGTTGGCATGTGATAATTTCCATAATTCAGAAATTGATAACAAGGAGGCTGGGGAAAAGGTATGTGGATAGACTTCTGTGAATGGATGCAGTGTGTGAAGATATTTTTTATTTCATGAGAATACTCACTGAGGAGCAATCTCAGCAGAACTGGACCTTAACTTATAATTTTCTTTTCCTAGAATTCCTGCACTAAAACATGGTGAATCCCTTTTGTCTTAATACTGAGGCTTTTTTCTCCTCTTTTTTTGGTTAAGCTTTCAATTTAGTTTTGTCCTTTCATTGTTTAGAACACATTATTTTTCATTTTTCTTTTTGTTTTTATCTCGAGAATACTTTTTATATCATTATATAAATTTACATTTTATCACTTCTATTCTTTGTTGTCACCTATGTGTGTCAATTTTATCATTGCATTTTTACATGTGCATTTTGATTCCCCTTGAATTTTGTATATTTGGCAAAGTATCTTTTAAATAGTTTGACCTGTAGTCTTCACAGTTCTTTTTATTCTTTCTGATCTTGTTTTATGAAAGGTATGTCTTCTAACTTGTTAGAGACAATCACAAATAATTTCCATTTAGTTTTTAGTTGTATTTAAAATATACAGCTTTGTTTATGATAACTTTAAACATATATAATTTCATAAATATTATATATTGATATATTTACTTTTCTTTCATAGCTTTTTCACTTTGTACTTTGCCTAGGAATAAATCCCTTACCCTTAGATTATTTTTCTAATATTCTATATTTTCCTTATACTGTTTTTATAGTTTTGCTCTCTATTTGTAATTATTTAATCAGTCAGAAATTTATCTGGGACAAATATATGACTAATAAACTTAATTTTCCCATCCTCATTTTATACAATTGTCCAAATGTTATTTATTGAACTGTATATCATATTCACTGAAAAATATAATAAACTATTATTAATAATTTAATTAAATACTTATTAAAATAATATACCAGCATATAATTTCACTGAATCTAATTATGAGTTAATTCATCTTACAGTTTAAAGAAGAATTTTGTGCTCTGGCTTGTGTGGCTCAGTGGATTGAGTGTCACCTTATGAACCAAAGGGTCACTGGTTTGAATCCCAGACAGGGCACATGCCTGGCTTGTGGGCCAGGTCCCCAGTAGTGGGCACATGAGAGGCAACCACACATTGATGTTCCTCTCCCTTTCTTCCTCCCTTCCCTTCTCTCTAAAAATAAATAAAATTTTTTTTTTAACAAAGAAGAATTTTGTAGCATGAGAAAACAGTTAAATTCCAGAGATAAAATAAATGATTTTCAAAACATAAAAATAAAGCAATTTACAATATATCCTAAAAATTTTGACAATCCTGTATTTCTTCTGCTTAATACTGCTGTGAATCTAAACTCCTCTTAAGCATAAAGCCTATTAAAATAGGTTTGAGAATAATTTTACCTGAATTTTTTAAATGAAGTGATCATTAGTATTTAGGATGACTTGCCCAGAACAAGTGATATCAGACTAAGTTCATTTCTCTTTTTGATTGTGCCTATTGAGTCTAATATCCTTGGTTGCATAACGTTCCAAGGTCTTCTAAGTACTTGCATTATCAATATTTAGTATACTGGAGTAGAATGGACATTTAATTATTATTTACTAAACTGCTGAAGTTATGAATAATTTATTTTGACTACATTTACTACCTTTAAAATGACTAATGACAAATCTGAAGATCATTACAGTAACTGATTAGATTTCAGAAAAAACAATAATTCTTTCAAAATAGATATAATATCAAGTGTCATATACAACTCTGTTGCAAATATGTAGATATTACCAATAAGTAAAAATATATTTAATGCCTTATTACAAAAGATGCTTTTTATTAAGCTGTGAGATATGTGTGCATATGTTGTAAGCCTCAGTGTTTGTTATATGATTATATGGTGCTAATACTGTGTTTCTTCAACTGACATCTGTTTGAAGGCAATGGAAATCACTTTCCCAAACTCTATAATCTCTTTTGCATCTGATTCAAAGTCATGACCTCAGTCAGAATGTCTTAAATGCCTCTGATTATAGTCATGAATAATAGTGAAGTTCATACATGGCCATATATTTACTAACTATATCACTGATTCATTAAATTAAAATAATAGGTTTATTAAAATATTCTATTTTCTAAATTGTACTGCTAAATCTTTGAAAAAGTCAATGCTATCTTTCATTTTTACTTATGCTTATGAGGTTCCAAAAGGGAACAAAGTAAATTGTCTTAAATTGCCAATAATCAAGAATTATTCAAATAAAAAGCAAATATGCAAGCATAGCTCATTGTTGATGTGCTTCCATCCAGAGTTATGGGCCTTGGTATAAATTGTTGTTTAGAATGAAATCAGAGAAGTACAAATTTTAAATATGATTCTACATTCAGCAGATTGCTAACCACTGCATAAATTTCACAGCCAGTAATTCAATTTCTCTCTACTGAAAACCAGAAAAAAAAATTATGAATGATAGGAATAGGAAATTCATTCTCTGCAAATGGTGAAAATTCATTATTTCAATTTATCTTGTTATAATATTATATAATTTTATTTTATATTATTCTTCCTGTTTACTTTAAATAGCAAGTTGAAGTGGTTTGCTCTGGTGGGAATAATTGGGTTTTAATATGATTTGATTTTATAGGTTTTTGTTTTCTTAATTATGGTAAAAACAAATAATTTAAAATCTACCCTCTTAACACACTTATAAGTGTACAGTATTATTAACCAGAAGCACAATGTCATACAGCAGATCTCAGGGATTTATTCACCTTGTACTAAGATAAGCAATAGTGGCAGAAAAGTTCAATTGTAAAAGCAAGTTATAAAATATGTCTTTGTTTATCAAAGGGGAATAAAAAAAAAGAAAGTAGTTTTCAAAGTAAACTGCCAGGTTGTGCCACAGTATAAAAAAATATAGTGAAAAATAAAATTTTAGTGTCACAATAAGTTGAATAAAGGTTGAGGGAAGAATATTTTATTTCACTTGGTTTAATAATACCAGCAAATAACAACCCTGAAAAAAGCAATCAAATGTAAAACCTTATAGGTTTTGATGTTTAATATGTCTTTGGCATGTCACAGTTTGTGAATTTTGGTTTCTTTATCTGTGAAATGGGACTAATTTGTAAACTAAAAAGTGAAATAATGGTATAAATGGTACTAATAAGTAACTTACTATTTACATATAATTATAATAGATAACCTTTCCTAAATACTATGTATATTGCAAATGTAAAATAATTTAAATTCTATGACAACTCTTTGAAATAACTGTTATTATCCTCATTTTACAGCTAACAATACTGAAGCAGAAAGATCTTAAGTAATCATCCAACACTATATAGCTAATAAATGGTGAAACTGGCATTCAAATGCAGAAGTTTGACTCTAGAGTCTATAACAATGTTTGCACCATTGTTATACAATCTCTTTTATGCTACTCAAATGTTTGGTTAAAATAGAAGTTACCTTGTATATAAAAATCACCAGTTCTCTCTCCTTGTGTAGACATGTATTTACTTTATAGTAGTTCAAAATTGTTCTGTCACACTCAAAAACAAATGTTGAGGTCCTTTTCTATAAAGCACAGAATTTCCAGAGAGAATGAAAGAGCTACTTCTATGAGTTTGAAAATGATTGTTCAAAGTGTAAAAATATAAATATAAAAAAATAAAAAAATATAAAATAGATTATCTCCTATTTTACCTTCAATACCTGAACCAAGCTATAGACCAAGTATAGCTAACATCCTATTTATTGTTGTTCCATTTTTCAACACTGTTTAACTCTCATCAGGGATTCAAACTCATTTTGATATTTATTGGCATTGTAGTACTGCTTGTGAACTTGTCTAGTTTGCTATCAATTTTGTTTCTTAAGGGAAATAAGGAATCATTTGCATATGTATTATAGTTATCCAAACTTCTGAGCATATCCAACTTTTCAAAGGGAAAGAAAATTGTTACTGCCTGTTTTTAAATCAATAAAGATATAGTACTTAATATAATGAAATATTAGTGGAAGGACAAATATAGATTAATAAAACATATTACAGTCAAGAATTAGGCAATTTATTTTGAAGTACCCAGAAATTTAGTGAGGAAAGCACATTGTTTACAGCAAATGGTGCTGGAAGAACAGACTATCCTTATAAGGAAAAAATTTAACATCAACCATTACATCACAACTAAAATGATCTAAAAATGGATCATAGACCAAAATATAGAAACTGAAATTATAAAACCTTTAGAAAAAAAACAGAACAAAAACTTTGTCTTTTAAGGTTGTCAAAAGTATACTAAATAAGATACAAAAAGCATGAACCATAAAAGCAAATTTGAATAATTAGGCTTTATCCAAATTTTTTAAAAAGGCTTTTGGCAAATTCCATAAAAAGTCAACCCATATAATGAATGATTTCATGATTCATATATCTGAAAAGCATCTTGTATCTAAATGTAAATATTATCTGTGTCAACATATCAATTAGATAAACCAATAAAAAACAGGCAAATAATTTGCACAGCCACTTTACAAAAGAAGATATATTAATAGCCACATAAGGATGTCCAACATCATTAGTCATCAGAGAAATGCAAGTTAAGCTTATTACACTTCCATTTGGATTACTAAATTAATAAGACTGATAATGTCAGGTATTGGGAGGGAAATGGTAGAACCAGAATTCTTATGTTGTAAATGAAAGTGGCATAAACTCTTTGGAAAACTACTCAGTATTAAATATATACCTTTAAGATGATTTTGCCTTTCCTTGGAAGTATTCACTCTAGAGAAATGAAAACATGCTGACATTCACTAGGAATTTGACTCAATTGACTCCATAACTTTTGTATCCCGTATTAAAAATCCTGTGATGATATTACCCTCCCATAACTGTCCATCTCTTTATCTACTCCTCTTCACAGAAAAAATGTTTAAAAGCATTTTACTTGCTCATCCTCTCCACCTCCTCATTTTTATTCAATTTACTAGTCTACTTCCCTATCTATTCAACAGAAACGGTGCTAATCAATGGCATTAATTAATGTCATTCTGCCAAAGACAATAACCAGTTCTTTGACTTTCCATTATAAAAAGTATCAACAATACTCATTGCAACTAACCATCCTTTGTCCTGAAACACTCCTGTGTCTTTTATTTATTTTTTTAATCACCATCTTAATTATCTTTTCCTTCTTTATTACCTCTCTTCACAGTTTTATTTGCTGGCTTCTTTTTGTTTGTAATACCTCTATACATTTGCCTGCTCCAGTGTTGGTCTTTCTGCTCTGTAGTCTTGCTTGATGTCACTTACCATCAATTAGCTTATAGTTTAGCAATTATTACCTCCAAAATGGACCTCTTCTTAGCTCCAGAACCATATGCTCAATTGCCCACTCATAAACGTCACTTGGATGTCCCAAATATGTCTCAAACTGAAAGTAGTCAAAATATTATTACTCTGGCCTTGGCTGGTGTGGCTCAGTGGACTGAGTGTCTGCCTGTGAATCAAAGGGTCCCCAGTTTAATTCCCAGTCAGAGCACATGCCTGGGTACAGACCAGGACCCCAGCAGGGAGTGCACGAGAGATGACCCCACATTGATGTTTCCCTCTTTTTCTCCCTCCCTTTCCCTCTCTAAAAATAAATAAATAAATCTTAAAAAATAAAAATAAATTTAAAAAACTGTGAAATAAAGCAGAAAAAAATACATGAAGCATGAGGGAATATTAAAAACAAAATACCATTATTCTGTTAATTCCCAATCTGTTAGCCCAAATGTATTTCTTTAATCAATGGCGTATCAGAGGTAGAGGGATGGGAACAGCTTTTCCTAGGTAATCTGCCTTGAATACAAACCATTAAAGAACATTTAGCCTGCCTCCTTTTGAAGGACTCACACACTTCTAAAGGTCCCGCTCAATAAGAGCACAGCAACAATATTAAAAAAAAAATCACAAAAATTATTTTAAAAAATAAGAGTATTGAAAAATTATAAGCCAACAAAAGATTAATTTTAATTTCCTTACTCAAAATGGTGACTGTCAAGATTTCAGAGAACTCCATTTTTGCCCTAGGGGATAAACTTATAAACTGCTTATTACAATGCATGCTTTGCAAGTTTCAATTTTCTTACCACCCTGCCTTTTACAATGATGTTGGTACCATTATAACAGCACATGCAGTGGTGGTCCAAGAAGATTATAATGAAACTGAAAAGTTCCTCTCACCTGGTGCCTTTGTAGCTGTCATAACACTGTATCACAAGGCACTACTCATGTGTTTGTGGCAATGTTGGTGTAAACACACCTGTGCAACCAGATGTACAAAAGTAAAGCAATATAATTATAGTACATAATACTTGACAATAATAAACGACTATATTATTGGTTTTTTGCATTTACTATACTATATTTATATTGTTATTTGAGGGCGTACTCTTTCTATTTATCAAAAAAGTTTGCTGTAAAACACTGTGCTGTGTTGCACCAGCAGCAGCCTCATGCATCTGTTGTTCATGGGGTCTCCTGATTGCATTGTTTTCTCTGTGCTTTAATCTTTTGCTATACTGTATAGTTGTATGGGGTATGGGCTTATAGCCTTGGTGCAATAAGCTATACCATACAAAGGTGTCCAACCCGTGGCCCGCAGGCCACATGTGGCCCAGGATGGCTCTGAATGCAACCCGACAGAAAAATCATAAATTTACTGGGTTTTTTTGCTCATCAGTTTTTGTTAGTGTTTGTGTATTTAACGTGTGGCCCAAGACAACTCTTCTTCTTCCAGTGTGGCCCAGAAACACCAAAACTTTGGATACCCCTACCAACTGTGAAATAGGCTATACCATCTAGGTTTGTGTAACCTGCATTTTAACACCATACTCAGTAATTCAATAATTCTGCCAGTATTATTACATAAGTATTTTTCTCCTCTACCCCTTTATTTATTTCTTTTGCCAATGACAGTGTCTGCATCCTCTATAATCTGGGGGAATTGCAACTGGCATGTAACTAACTTCTTGTCCTGCGCAAATGCAATCTTCCTCACTCTGCACTTGTCTATTCTTTTATTTTTTTTTAATTTATTGTAGTTCAGTTACAGTTGTCCCACCTTTTTCCCCGTTGCTCTCCCCTGCCCTTTCCCCCTAACTCCCAGAGTCAATTGTCCCCCATTTTCCATGTCCATGAGTCCTCTATTCATGTTCCTTTGCGTGCCCCTTCCTCTTCTTTTTTCCATTATCCTTCTCCCCTCTGGTCTCTGACAGTTTGTTCTTTATTTTCAAGTCTCTGGTTCTAATTTGTTCATTTGTCTGTTTTGTTGATTAGGTTCCACTTGTAGGTGAGATCCTATGGTATTTTTCTTTCATTGCCTGGCTTATTTCACTTAGCATAATGTCCTTCAGTTCCATCCATGCTGTTGAGAAGGGTAGGAGTTCCTTCTTACTTTCTGCGGCATCGTATTCCATTGTGTAAATGTACCACAGTTTTTTGATATACTCACTTACTTATGGGCACTTAGGCTATTTCCAGCACTTGACTGTTATAAATAATGTAGCTATGAACATTGGGGTGCATAGGTTCTTTTGAGTTGGTGATTCAGGATTCTTAGAATGTCGTTCCAGCAATGGGGTCACTGGATTGAAAGGTAGTCCCATTTTTAGTTTTTTGGGGAAATTCAATACTGTTTTGCACAGTGGCTGCACCAGTCTGCATTCCCACCAACAGTGCACTAGCGTTCCCTTTTCTCTACAACCTCATCAGCATTTGTTTTTTGATTTGTTTATGATGGCCATTCTGACCAGTGTGAAGTGATATTTCACTGTGGTTTTAATTTGCATCTCTCTAATGGCTAGTGATGATGAGCATTTTTTTCATGTGTCTATGGACCCTGTGTCCTCCTTGGAAAAGAGTCTGCCCAAGTCCTTTGCCCATTTGGTGTGGAGTTGTGTGAGTTCTCTATATAGTTTGCAGATCAAACCCTTGTCTGAGGTATCATTGGCAAATATGTTTTCACATAAGTCAGTTCCTTCTAAACATTCAGAGTGGTCTATTAAAAATGAGAATATGATCATTTTATTCCTGTACTTAGTAGGTTATCAATGCTTCTGAATAGTTTAGAACATAAACTTAAGCTTGTTATTAAACCATGTAACAACTCCAAGACCTGATACCTCTCTTACCTTACTCATCTCTTCATTCTTAATTCCTTATGTGCCTTTATCTCTTTTTATTGAACTAAATGAAATTGCCATTTTTAGAGTCCTAAAATGATAAATATGGGCAATTTTATAATGTTTAATGAACCTTAAACTCTAATAATAATGAAATGACTGGAGTTTCCAGACTATGAGGAGGACCCCCCACAAAACGGAATTATCTTCTGGAGGGTGGGCCCCTCGTAACACAGGCTTCCCCCACTAGGTGAGTGTTCCAGGAACCCATCTGTATCAGTGTACCAGCAGGCCTTGCTGTGAGAGGCTGTGTTTAGTTTCAGTGAAAAATTTTTGAAGACTCTTTCAGCGTGTTGGCCCATCCTATTTCATGATGGATGTTTTACGAGCGCACCTGCCCACACTGTGCTGCGTGTTCAGCAGTTTTTGACCAAAAATGTCGTGACCTCCATGCCCTGCCCTCCTGTTCACCCAATCTTGCCATGACTGACTTAGTTTTCTCTCCCTGGATGAAAAAGTCCTCAAAGGTGAATGTTTTGCTAATGTGGAAGAGTTGAAACAAAAACAGCGGAAGCACTAAAAGGCACCAAAATCAACAAGTTCAAAAAACTGTTTTAAGTGATAGGAAAAAAGTCTCAATAGCCATATTGCTTCAGATGGAGAGCGCTTTGAAGGTGACTGAGGTTTAAAGATGTAATAATAAATATGCAATTTTTAAAATAAATTTTGGGGTTTTTTGGGGTCCCCTCTCATATGTTATTCCTTGACTCTATGATTCTGACAGTCTTGTTAAGGAAAAAAAAAATCTATCGACCCTGGCTGGTGTGGCTCGACTACAGCATTGTCCCATAAACCAAAAGGTTGTGGGTTCAGTTCCTGGTCAGGGCACATGCCTAGGTTGTGGATTCGGTCCCCAGTCAGGGCACAGGTGACAGGCAACCCTCCGATCCATGTTTTTCTCTGGTACCGATGTTTCTTTCCCTCTCTCTCTCTCCCTCCTTTTTTCTCTCTCTCAAATCATTAAGTCTGTCCCCAGATGAGGGTAAAAAAATTAATGAAATTTAAAAATCTATCAAATTACTGATTTCAGAACCTTAAACTATTCTGGTAGCTTTTGCTTATTCTTCATTGTTAGACTTCTCAATGACCTTTGCCACTGAACTATTCCTTGTAATTAGTCTTAACTATAGGAAGTCAGATGAAAATGGAAACTTGTAAAACATGCAGATTTTGTACTAACTTACACCAGAATAATTATATAGATTGGGAATAGAAGAATGATTGTCTGTTCTTTTGCCCCTTTAGTTCATGAATCTAAGTGTTGTGAGGTCTCTGAAATTGCTTTTCTTTATTATAAAATGAGAATAATAAAAAAATCTTAATAGTATAATTCATTATAATCATAACAACACATAAGTGACAAATATTGTAAACTTTAAAATTTATATTAATATTAATAATTAGTGTTAGGGAGACTTCCAAAATAAAGTTAGGGCCAGGTAATTATCATCTATATATTAAAAGTCAAGTTTATAAAAATTAGGGAAAAAAAGATTGTGTTAGGCCTCAATTTTAAATAAAAATATAATAAAATATTGCTATAAGTAATAGTAATAAGCTATAAAATCCCACAAAAAGTTATGATATTCCCCAAAATAATATAAACAAATTTATTGCATTAATATAATTTTGTGTCTCTAAGCTGATCCTATAATACCATTTAAATTATTACAGGTTAAAAATCTTTGAGAAATTTACTTCTCTTATCATTATTATAGTTCTCATTTTCTCCTGTATTAATTCCAAGAAGGTTTTTGAAATAAAAAGATACATTTATATTGTGGTGTCTCCTGAATTCTTCAGATAGCTTACAGATTATTTTAATGTAATAAAAAGCTGCTTTATGTAGTATTGCTACAATTAAAGTAGACCTTAATCATACTTTTCTTTGGAACAAAACTGATAAGGAAGTGGGATTGTTAAAATGAGCACATAATGCAGTGATTTTTCTGTAACTGTAAAGTTAGCAATGTTTAAACGATGTCACAGTGAAATATTGTGTAAGCTGACGTTACAGTAGATAATATTTATCCAAACTCCTGTTTCCTTCCATCTATTTCCTCAGTCACTCTTAACATACTGTGAGGTTTCTTAGGGTTCTGGCATGGTTTTCGCAGTTACAGGTATTGTTATGTCATAGAAAAATACACATTGGTGGAAAAGGCAATTTCTCTTTTATCATGGAGGAAAAATGTTTTTAAATTTAAGTATTTTTAGAGAGGGAAAGGAAGGGAAACATCAGTGTGTGGTTGCCTCTCGTGTGCCCCCTACTGGGGACCTGGCCAGCAACACAGGCATGTGCCCCAACTGGGAATCGAACCAGTGATTCTTTGGTTTGCAGGCTTGCACTCAAAACACTAAGCCACACCAGCCAGGGCTCACAGAGAGAAATTTTAACAAGTGTAAGGGAGGCAGACTTTTTTAATACGTGCTTGATGACACACAAACCAGTCATTGGTACCAATAAAAAAAATACCTTGATGATCTTGAATAAATAATACTCACTACCTCTGGCTGGGGAGAGGCAGGCCACATGTCCATACATGGATAAAATTTGTTTTCTTAGCCAGGAAAAAGGTAACTAGCTATTGCCCAGGTGTGAGACATCAGAGCCTTGCTCTAAAGTGAATTCTCTTCCAAACAATAGAGTGAAATTGTAGTTTGAAGATGTGTGTCTGCATTGTTATCATAAAAGGAAGCTATAGCCCTGGCTGGGTGGGTTGTTTGGAGCGTCATCATGTATACCAAAAGGTTGTGACTTCGATCCCTGGTCAGGACACATACGTAGGTTGCAGGTTCGATCTCTGGGCAGGTTGCATATGGTAGTCAAGAGCTTAATGTTTCTCTCTCACATCAATGTTTCTCTCCTCCTCTCTCTCTCTCTCTTTTCATCTTCCTCCTCTCCATCTCTCTTTCCCTTCTTTCTCAAAAACATATCCATATTCTCAGGTGAGGATGTATAAAAAGGAAGCTATAGAGTTGCTAACATAAGAAAGAGTTATTAAAGAACAAAAAAGGAAGAAAGGAGGAAGAAGAGAAATGGAAGAAGAGTGAGTGCAGAAAGAGAAGTAGCTTGAGTAATATCACAATGCAGTAAAAAGTAAAATTCCAAATAAGGCATTCTATTGAAAAAATTCAATTTGTGGGTCTCGGGTCATGGCAGGCAACAGGTTTATTACAGGAAATCTTCAAATTCATAGGTTCCACACATTATTTTCAAAGGTATTAAACACTTTATCTTGTATTTTTAGTGATAATAGGTGCTACTGGAATTAACAAAATTCACACTAATTGTTACTGGAATCATTATAGCTTTAGTTTTAAAACAACTAGAATTGAATATGTAATGATTACCATATTGGGATCTGTGAACTTTTACTTTAAGGAAGAAAAGGCGGGGACCACAGATATTGATGGTGTTTGATAATGATAAAGTGAGAGTTTCAAAGTGAAAAGCTAAGCATTGTACCCACAGTACCTTCATTTGTACCTCCATGTCTACAAGTCTCTCCAGATAAATCCTCCTGTGGGATTGAGGCTCTCCATTAGGTGAGTCACTGGACCCACAGGGCCAATGATTTATTCTCCTTCTGAATCACCACACAGAGGGTTATAAATCATAATGTGGGTCACCTCTAAATCTCCTCATGCAGTGCATGTGATAAAGGGCATCTCACCCAGTGAATGGAAAATATTCCCAAGCACAGGGCTATTTCTGGGAAATTAAGGTATATAAGAGCAGAGAGGGGTTTAGATTTTAGTCATCTATAAATTTAAGATTTCCTCAGATTGAGTTTTTAAGATACTCCTCCCAGGATCAGAAAAAGAAAAAGATTACTTTGCCCTGGAGAGATATAAAAAATATATATATTACAAAGAATTTGAGTGGGATGTGGAACCTTGGCTATGGTATCAGTATGTTCCAAAACAAAGCAGTGTGTTCACGTGAGTTAAGCAATGATTTAGAGGTACCAGAAACTGCAGAAAGGGAAGTCACGAAAAACTGAATTACTGCAGTGTAGTTTGGAAAAATACATTGAAACAAAACTTTGGTGTGTTTGGAAAGCCCCTACCTCCCTCTTAAAGACCTGCTTAAGGTGAGAACCCTTTTGCACTGTTGGTGGGAATGCAGATTGGTGCAGTCACTATGGAAAGCAGAATGGAGATACCTCAAAAATTTAAAAATGGATTTGCCTTATGACCCAGTGATTCTACTTCTGGAAATATATCCAAAGGAACCCAAAATGTTAATTTGAAAGAACATAAGCATCCCTATGTTCATTGCAATGTTATTTACAATCACCCCGATATGGAAGCAGCCCGAGTGTCCATCTATAGATGAGTGGATAAAACAACTATGGGACATTTACACAATGGAATTCTACTCAGCTGTGAAAAAGAACAAGATTTTACGCTTTGCACCAGTATGAATGGACCTAGCGAACATTATGCCAAGTGAAATAAGCCAGTGAGGGAAAGACAGATAGCATACAATTTCACTCATATGTGGAATCTAATGAACAAACCAAACTAACAAGCAAAACACAGACAGACTCAAAGATGGAGAGCAGGATGACAGCTAGCTGGGGTTGGGGGTAGGTTAGGGGGTGGAGGGATTGAGCAGAAAGGAAAAAAGGCTCATGGACATGGACAGCAGAGTGGTGATTGCTGGAGGGAAGGGAGTATAAGGGGACTAAATGGTAATGAAAAAATACAATAAAGATTACATTTAAAAGAGAAAAAGAAAAATGACATGCTTAAGGTCATAATAGCCTCAACTAGAGATGTGGTTGTGAAAATGAAAAGAGGGAGGAGGTTCGGATGTCATTTCAGGTTCGGGCTCTGGAATGAGACTGCGCAGATTTAAATCCTGAACCCTCTACTGCATGATCACTGGCCCATTACTTCTACTTCTTTGTGCCTCAGTTGCCTCACCTATCAAAGCACGAACATAAAACTGTTTACCTTATCAGTTTGTGAGGGTTAAATATAGAGCACTTAGGAGGATGTCCAGAAGTTAATAAATACTCAGTAGATGTTAACTAATATTGTTTCTAGCTCCCTTAAGTTTAATTTCGAGTTGGGAGAAAGAAACCCTTGATGAAAACACTTGAAATAGATTAATTACTAAATATACAGCAGCTTGATATTCACACAAGTACATTATCATGTAGTGTATATTATTATCATTATTTATTCAATTCAAAATATTTTTAATATCAGTGTAGGATGCCAGCTATTAATGTCAGCTATTGATAATTATATCAATGTACCTCTTTTGAAATTGATTAGTTTGCAAAGAAAATTTTTAAGAGAGGAACCAGCATATTTTATACAAATCACATATTTTTCTTCAGATAATAGAATGATACTAGCAAATAGGATTATGTAAATGGAGACCTATAAAAGCAGCTTAGTTCAGTGGACTCATTTAAGTTCATGCATTAACAATTTTATAAGCAACCCTATAACAAGTAAAGGATTTAAAATATTAAATGATGACATTCAATTGAATTATGTTCTTTAGGAGGCAGTTCTAAAGTTCCTTTTTGAGAGCCCTTTATAGGAAAAGGCGTATTACATATTTTTCTTAACAACTTAATATTTGTGCTAAACAAAGCAGACATACCTTGTGGCAATGGTATCCATTGCTAAACATAGATTTCTTTTTTAAAAAAAGCAAGAACAAGGGTCTAAGTAATTATCAATGGATAAAGTGGCATTGCTATTCATGTAAGCATGTGATTAACAGGAAATGTGTAATATAATAAATGTCAAGGAAAAATAAAATCACAAAAACAATAAAAATTCCAATCACTATCATCATTTACTTTCCTGAAAATCTTGCCAGAGAATATTCACACCATTTAGACTTAGTTAGGGAAAGTAATATAATGAGCACCATTTATAGACATGCTACCATGTGCTAGACATTGTTATTCTTTTATATGTTAACTGCTTTAGCCCTTGCAGCTACCAGCTTTAGGTCATATTCCTCCATTATATTGATTTAGAAACTGAGGCTGAGACTTCAGGTCTACCTCAATACTATCTTAAGTACTATACTCTCGAAATTGCAGTATAAAGACTTTGGACCAATAGGTGAATTGAGACATACTCTCTGGTGATCAGCTCAATGTCCATTTTAATAAGCTCCTAGATTATTCTGATATTCAACAAAAACTGACAAACATTTTTTATTAACTAGCAAAATCAATTACCCCTAACTTTATTTTGAAATCATACAACACTTAAAACTATTTTACAGATTCAGAAATTGGATTTTTACAGATTTCATTAATGTGAAATTAGAATAATATAATTTGAAATTATAATAATGCATACTAATAAAATAATCAAGATTATTTCTGAATATTTATAAATAATTAACTAATATAGCTAGCAAATAAGTAACTGATCTTTAGAATAAATCTCCAAGGACTTATTATGAGTCTCCAAGGACTTATATATTTTATGATGGTGATGAAAGTGGTGATAGTATTTATAGGAATGTAAGACATGCTATCTGCTTTCAAGTTTCTTACAAATTGTATTGCTCAATTCTGGTCCCGTAGAAGAGGTCTTCCCTCTGCTGACAAAAAGAAGAGAGAAACAAGTTTTAATTAGTCCAACTTATTCTGCTATTAGGATCTCTGCATTAGTCTTAAACTTTAATTTTGTATATTGTTTATTTTACATTTACTCTTTATCTGAAAGTAGCAAGCATGATTTGGTCCATGCATGATAAATACTATAATGCATAGAAGTACCAAAAATCATAAAATATATCATGAGTTTATCCAAAAATTATTTTTGGTGGCTTTAGAAAAATGTTTATGCTAATATATTATGGCTTTAGAATAAGACTACTATTAATTAAACATCATAATATGTTGGTGATTAAATGTATTTAGTGAATAGGTCAGAGCTGAATTGCATGGGTGTAAAGTTATCAAATTCAGAGCTCATGGGATCATATAGAATTCAATATAAAGAACAACAACTTATACACATACTAAGAGTAAAATAGTGTCTTACACATTTTTTTTATTCTCTCAGGATATTACTATACTAGCTCTATCTAGTGGTCACATACAAATATTACACTTAGCTCATAAACATGAGACATTCTAATTCACAAATGTTATTGTTAATTCTTTTTTGATTTACAATTTTAAAAAAAATTATGATGAGAACAAAACATGATACAACAGTGTTAACTGTAGGTAGAATATTGCAGCACAGCCACCTCTGGAATTTAATCATTTTGTGTAACTGAAAGTTTATGGCTGTTGAATAGGAACCCCCATTTCTCTCTGCTCCCAGGCACTGGCAGCCACCAATTCAACCCTGTTTCTGTTTGTGACAGAAGTTGTTTTTAAACCAGGCTTAGTTATTAAAATGGAGACTTTTGATTTGTATTTTTTTAGCATTGATTTTGATGTATAACAATCTAAATAATGAAAGAACAGAATATTTTAAAAGCTCAAAATAAATATACAAATTCAATGAGACCATAAAACATTATCTTAAAAACTTTATATGATTAGGTAATAATGACCATAGCAGCATGTATCATTTTGGAAAAAAATTGATAAGAAATATTTTAAAGTACCTATTCAGCCTAGATTTATGTCTTCCAATGGAATAAAATTTCATTTGCATTTTATTGTGGAATACTACACAATATTAGTAATAATATTGTAATATTCCTATTACAAGTAATGTAACATTGTTATCAAAGAACTTTATATATTACCTAACACATTATCTAATTTTTCATGCATCTATGTAAACAATGACTTTAAAAACTATTACTTAGCTGTTACCATAAAAACTAATCAAAGCTTAATGTCTTTGAACAACAATTTTTTTTATCTCAAGAGGGCGTGTGTCATCGGAATTGTTCTGTTGATCTGGGCCACATGCAGTGACCCTCCACTAAACTCACTCAGGCATCTGTGGTGAGATGCCAGATCATCTGATTGGTCAGCTGGGGGCTGGCTTGGGTGATTCCTCTTCCCAACTCCTATAGGCCAGCCTGGGCTGCTTCATACATAGGGTGGGTAAGGCTTCAAGAGAAAGGACAGAAGTACACAAAGCTTCTGTGAGGCCTAGAACTGGAATTGGGACCACATTACCTTGCATTTCATTATCCGACCAAGAAAAGTCACAAGACACATTTATGCAAGGAGATTCCTCTCTGATCTGAGTTTCTGGGAAGCCACATGGCAAAGGGGATGAACAAAGGGAGAAGTGAAGAATTAGGATCTTACTTTCAATCTACCACAAGAATTAAGGGATATAATACAATAAATAATATATTTTTATATATATATTTTTAATTCAGATGTTCTATTTCTATAATTTGACATGAGGCCATTTTTAAGTTGAACAAACATACCTCTTTTCTTCTCAGTTGTTAAAGAGTGATAATTACCCAAAGGGTTAGGTCAATAAATATGTGTTTATAAATGTAAGAAGATAAGTTGCAACTTAATTTATTTTAGCTCTATGTTTCAAATCAATAATCTTCAGTGGAAATAAAAGCTTTGGACTCAGAGTCAGAGGACCTGGTTCTGGCTCCCTCAGGGTACGCTGACCAGTTCCATGGTCTGAGAAAAATTACTTTTTCTCACTTGTACCTTGTGTGCCCCTCTGTGTAATGAGAATATGGAATTGAGTAGCTTCCAAGTTTTCATCCAGCTCTTTTTTTAAATCTTAGGGTTACTTCTAACACTGAAACACCCTCCCAATCCAATGTTTTCTTTGCTACAAGCAATCAATCAATAATATTCATTTTAACTAGCAATTGTCATTCAATTAAAAATTGAATTCAAGTAAATACTGCCTAGGCTAGGAGATAAGCATATCATTTAAAAATATTTTTAATATCTCTGTGACAATGACCATCTTGGTTCATAGTTTTTTAACATGTAATTTTAGGTCAACATTTTCTGAAGACAAAACAAACTTGCTCTTATTCCTAATGTCAGTAGGAATGGCTGTGTAGAGAGTGTATTAGTACATTATATTTTCAATTATTCACACTTAAAAATACTAATCACACATCTATCCTTACATCCATCTATCTATCCATCTGTCTACCTACCTATTAGTTCTTTGATTTCTATAGAATGCCTACCAGAAATAGAATTATTGGATCATTATATATATATATATATAGAGAGAGAGAGAGAGAGAGAGAGAGAGAGCTTTGTTTTCAAAAATAAATTTGTGGTAGTAATTTTTTTTGAAGTTTTATACATGTACCTCTGTAATGTAAAGGGTTAGCATTAGGCAAAATTTAAACTGGGTGATGGGTATTCAGGGCCTCTGCACCATCCTTGCAACTTAGTGTAAATTAAAAGTTGTTCCAAAATGAAAAGTTTATACAAATAATTCAAAAAGAAAAGTCAAGTATCAACCTACACCTTTATTTTTGAGCAAATTAAAAATACATTGTGGTATATTCAGACTGTATAAAAATTAACAATGAGTTAACCAGATTTACATACATCAATGTAGATAGATATCATGACATATATTTCTAGAAAACAAGTCACAGAGAAATAGATTTAATTTAAAATTAAAGAAATGCTAAAATATCACATTTTTCTTGCATATGTATATATACATGGTAAATTTTTAAAATCCTGTCCAGAATGCGCACTGCATTTATGATAGTAGCAATGCAATGTCACAGGGGAGGGCAACATGAGACAACACAAACTAATCTGTAATGCTTGCTCCCTTAAAGGAAATCTGAAGCAAATTTGTAAACAAAATCAGATTGCTTCAAAAATACTCATTGTGTACCTCAAACTAATACAATGTTATGTGTTAATTACATCTCAATAAAACTAGGGGGAAAAAAACACCTATTGTAAAACCATTAAAGAAAATTCTCATTAGATAATCCCAAATTTTCACTTTTTCCCTCTGTGTTTTATTTAAAGCTCTGTATCGGAGTAAATACAGATTATCGCTTAACAGCAACTATTTTGTGTCTGTCAGTATCTTCTAACTCTCTAATCCAGCTTCTTTCTATCCTAATTACTTTCTTTTAAAAATAATTGTATTTTATTAATTCTGCTATTACACTTGTCCCGATTTTTCCCCCTTTGCCCCCTTCCAGTCAGCACCCCTCACTCCATCAGTCAATCCCCCCACCATTGTTCATGTCCATGGTTCATGTGTATGAGCTCTTTGGCTATCCTATTTCCTACACTGTACTTTACATCCCCATGACTATTCTGTAACTACTTATTTGTACTTCTTTATCCCCTCACTTCTTTACCCATTCTCCCCCTTCCCCTCCCATCTGACAAGTTTCCGGGAACTAACTTCTGTTGCTTTTAAGAGTCTCTCTTTATATTTAACCTTTGGCCTTTTAATAATGATGTGTCTTGGAGTGGGCCTCTTTGCATCCATCATAATTGGGACTCTGCACTTCCTTTTCTTTTACTACTTTTTCAGATAGATTTTCAATTTCTAGCTCTTTCTCTTCCCCTTCTGCCACCCCTATGGGTGAATGTTGGACCTCTTAAATTTTTCCCAGAGGATGTTTATACTATCCTCATTTTTTTTTATTCTTTTTTCTTCTTGTTGTTCTGCATAGTTGTTTTTTGCTTCCTTATGTTCCAAATTATTGATTTGATTCTTTGTTTCATCCACTCTACTGCTGCTCCCCTGTAGATAGTTCTTTATTTCAATTAGTGTATCCTTTGTTTCTGACTAGGTCTTTTTTATGCTGCTGAGGTTCTCACTAAGTTCATTGAGCATCCTTATAAACAGTGTTTTGAACTCTACATCTGATAGGTTGCTTATCATTTAGCTGTTTTTTCTGGAGTTTTGATCTGTTCTTTCATTTGGGCCATGTTTGTTTGTCTCCTCATTTTACCAGTCTCCCTGTGTTTGTTTCTTTGTATTAGTTAGAGGTGCTTTGACTCCGTGTCTTGGTAGTGTGGCCCAATGAAGTAGGTATCCTGTAGGGTCCAGTGACACAGCCTCCTCATCACCCAAGCTGAGTACTCAAGATATGCCCTTCGTGTGGGCTGAGTACACCCTCTTTTGTAGTTGAGACTTGGTTGCTGTTGAAAGGTCAATGGAAGGGATTTACCCAGGTCAGTCAACTGCAAGGAGTAGCTGTGACCACCAACCACAAATCTCCACCCTGCATGGAGGATCAGCTGTGCAGGGGCAGGGTGGTGGTGCTCCAATGTGGTCTGTAGCCATCCACTGAGTGTGTGGGCCCTGGGGTTCCCCAGGTGGTGCAGGCCAAGGTCAGCCCCGACCTGTGTTTTGCCCAGGGCACCCTGCCTGAGCTGTAAAGCAATCTGAGATGGCTGCTACTTGTGCTCGGCTTGGAGATTCCCAGGTGAAGCCAAGCTGCGGCTCTAATCTGGCTCTGTCTAGGGCTCACTGAAGCCAGCTGTTGCTTGTTTGATAGGATTTAGGAGCTGAGACCAGCCATTCTTATGGAAAAGCAGCTTGGGTGATCCTATAAACTGGGTGAGGTGGAGCCTCTGTGGATCTCCAAGGTGTGTCACACAGTGTTAGCCAGGTTGATGGAGTCTCAGATATGGCACCAGCCTACAGGCTCTGTGGAGGGAGGCCTCAGCAAAGGGACAATGGCCTGCTCCCATGAATGCCAGACAAGTCAGTCTTTCCTTTTATACCACTGGTGCCCTTCAAGCTGCCACCCTGGTGCTCGAGCACAGAAGGAGCGAGTCTGAGTGGGTGAGTCCATGTGTGGGTTCCCCAAAAGGAATTGTTTAGGTCTCCAGCAGCCTCTTCTACCAACTCAATCCCCACTGGTTTTTGCAGCTAGAAGTTGTGGGGAATTATCTTCCTGGCAGTGGAATCCTGGGATGGGGGACCTGGTGAGGGTCCGGGACTCCTGGCTCCCAAGATATGCCTCCCATATTTTTTATCCACGTGGATGTGGGGCCAGCTGTTCTTTGTCGATGTCCCTCCTACCAGTGTGGTTGGATGTGCGCTCTTCAATTCCATAGTTGTCAGACCTCCATTCATTTTGATTCTGTAATTGTCACACTTCCATTCAACTTGACTTCAGACATTCCTGAGCGATGGTTTTTCTATATTTCAGTTGTAATTTTGATGTAGTTGTGCAAAGAGGTGTGCCATGTCTACCTACACTGCCATCTTGCCTGGAAGGCTGTCCTCATTACTTTCATTCCAGTTTTAATGAGACCCTCTAATCCTCTCACAAGCTCGCTGCCTATTGCCTTTACTTAATTGGTATTTCTGTCTCTGGCTCATCCACACTCTAGCTGATATTATGGCTGATCAATGTTTTCCAAGTGCAACACTGATTTAATTATTAACCTGCTCAATCACTTTAAATGACATCCAAGTATCAATTAAATTAAATACAAATCCATTTGTCTGAGTTTTAAATAATTCCACCTGATAGCCTCAACCGAACTTTGCAATCTATTGCCCGCTTATGCTGCACACTTACATAACGTTGTAGTTACTCAGTCCTATAGCTCTGTCACCTTCATTCTTCGGTACTTGTTATTTCTTCAGCCTAGAATAACTTCTTCAAACTCTTTGCCTCATGAAATTATGTCCAGTCTTCAAAAGGAAAAAAAAAATTACATTCTTTCATGATATTTTTCTGATCCTAAATTACTCTTACTTTCCCCAAAGCGTGACCTTTATTTTAAGTGTTCATAACACTTAACTTCTACCTTTTAAAGACTCATGAATATAGATAAATATACACTTGCTTTAAGCCTTTGTAAACTGTTACCTGTGAGAAGTTAGGATTTATGCTAATCACATCAGTTGGTAGGAAATCAATTAGGTCTTAATATAGATGTATTTGGATATGTAATTTATAAATTTGAAAAAAAAGTGTGAAAAATTAGCATCAAAATCTTTGATATAATTATGGAAATAACTGAAGGTGGAAAGGTAATAATATAAAGATCAAAGTGTGGCATCTATTGATAAGTAGCTCAATACTTGAGTAACCACTTTAGCAATCACCTATTGAAGGGAACATGTAAAATTCCCAGGTCAGAATTTCACAAAGAAAAGTACAACTTTTTTTTTTAAAGGATTTGTTGTATTTTTTTTTTAAGATTTTATTTATTTAATTTTAGAGAGAAGGGAGGAGAAGGAGAAAGAGGGAGAAAAACATCTTGTTTGGTTGCCTCTCACATGGCCCCTACTGGGGACCTGGCCCACAACCCAGGCATGTGCCCTGACTGGGAATTGAACCAGCGACCCTCTGGTTCACAGGCTGGCACTTAATCCACTGAGCCACACCAGCCGGGGCACATTTTTATATTTATGAATGTAGTTCAATAAGGCTATTGAATTGAATGAAAAAAAAGAACTGTTCAAGAAACTATTATTTTAAGGAATACTTATATTAACAATATCTTAACATACTATGTATAGTTATTTTTACATATGCTATCATGGATTTTACTATATGCTCTTGACACTACTAGAAAATATAGCTTTTGTTATTAACTACATTTCCTTATTTTAGAGAATCAAGTGTCATCCCTTTACTCTTTTTACAATGATATTAAAATAAAGAAATAGAAAGTTTTAGAAATTTCAAGAGGTCAAACATTGGAGAAGTTAAGGTGTTGTACAAGTAGAAATGCTAATTTAATGCCCCAATTGTATTTTATTTGTGATTAATTATGGTGAAATGGTAGAGAGCTTTAGAAACTTCCCTCTCTCTCTCTCTCTCTTTCTCTCTCTCTTCCCATTTCTGGGGAAAGAAAATATGTTCCAGCATGCAATAGCCCAGCTTTCACAAAATTGTGTTCTAAAAAATAACTTAAAATGTTAAGTGGAAAAGAGGTTCTGAGACAAATTCGACCAACACTCTAGTGGTTTCTTGGAGAGCTACAATGTGAATTATTATATATTTATAACTCTTAGAACTCTTGGTATAAATATTATGTTTAAAAGTATTTAGCCTGGCATTTCCGAAATTAATAATAACCATTTTTTATACATAATGTTTACTACCTTATCTCTTATAATGTTTTGGAAAGTGCAATGCAAGGATGTGATCATCAGTCATTCATGCATCAAATATTTATAGAGCATCTTCTGCAATCCAGGCACTCCTTAGGTGCTGAGTTTATAGAAATAAAGGGCATGTAGAAATATAGTTCTCACAGTATAAGATATTATAACACTTCATCATGTGATATCAGTAGATATAGGCAAGTAATGAGGGCCATTAGTATTTGTCTTTCTCTTTCTGGCTTAGTTAATTTAGCTTAATGCCCATAGACTCAACCATGTTGCAAATGAAATGGTTTCCTTTCTTCTTGTGGCTGAATAAAATTCGTGTGTGTGTCTGTGTGACATTTGCTTTGTCCATTGACATATCAAAAGACATTTAGGTTGTTTCTGTATCTTAGCTATTATTAATAATGGTGCAATTAACATGGGTATGCAGATATCTTTTAAAAATACTGATTTCAGTTGCATCAGATATATACCCAGGGGTTGGATTGTTGGATCATATGATAGTTCTATTTTTAATATTTTGAGGAAACACCATGTTGTTTTTCCATAGTGGCTGTACCATTTTACATTCACACCAACGGTGCAATAAAGGTTCCTTTTTCTCTATATTCCCACCACCAATTTCTTATGTTATCTCTTATAGTTAGTTATTCTAACAGGTGTGAGGTGATATTATATTGTGGTGTTGATTTGCATTTTCTTGATGATTAGTGATGGTGAACACCTTTTCATGTAGTTGTTGGCCATTTGTATGTCTTTTATGGAAAAATGTCTGTTCAGGTTTTTGTCCAGTTTTAAGTTGATTTATTTATTTTCCTATTGAGTTGAGTTCTTTGTATAATTTAAATATTAACCCCTTATCTGACACATGGCTTACAAATATTATCTCCCATTCTCCAGGTTGCCTTTTCAATTAATTGATTTTCTTTTTTATGCAGAAGCCCTTTAGTTTAATGTAGCCCCACCCATTTTAGTTAGTTTGTGCCCTGTGCTTTTGTGGTCTTATTCACAAAATCATTGCCAAGACCAATGTCAAGGATATTTTTCCCTATGTTTTCTCATAGGATTTTTATAATTTCAGGACTAACATTTAAGTCTTTCATTCATTTTGGGTTAATTTTTGTGAGTGGTGTTAGATAGGGGTCCAGTTTCATTATTTTGGATGTGGAAATTCAGTTCTCCTTGTACCATTTATTTAAGAGAATTTCATTTCTCCATTGTGTGTTCTTGGCATCATTGTCAAAAATTAGTTAGCCATATGTGCATGGACTTATACCTGAACTCTCTATTCTAATACACTGATCTATGTGCCTGGCTTAATGCCAGTATCACAACTGTTTTGATTCCTACTGCTTTGTAATATCTTTTTAAATCAGGGGCTGTGTTATTTTCAGCTTTGTTCTTCTTTCTCAGATTTCTTTGGCTATCCAGAGTTTCTTGTGGTTCCAAACAAAATTTAGAATTTTTTTTCTTTTTTCTTCAAGGAATGCTATTCAAATTTTGATTAGGAATAACATTGATTTGTAGATTTCTTTGGGTAGTATGGACATTTTCACACCTTTATTCTTCCAGTCAAAAATCTCAGTTTCTCTGCTCATTAACTTTGTCCCCTTTAATCTATTTTATTAATGTCTTATACTTATCAATGTACAAGTCTTTTACTTCCTTGGTTAAGTGTTTTAATGTTGAAATGCTATTATATGTGGGATTGCTTTCTTAATTTTTCCATTAGACCGTTTGTTAATGTATACAAATGCAACTGATTCTGTATGTAGATATTGTACCATGTAAGTTTATTAAATTCATTTATCAGTTCTAAGTTTTTTGGTGAAGTCTTTAGAATTTCTACAGAATAGAGCAAAAATAGGTTTATAGTTGAAAGTACACAAAACACAGAGTTTATTATATTATTTATTACTACATTACTTTTTCATACACACAACTGTAAAATTACTTTCATTATTCCATATGAACAACTGTAAAATTACTTTTGCCCCACATGGTATATAAAGTTTATATCATCTGCAAACATAGTTTTCTCCCTGTCAAATATAGATCTAATTTATTTATTTATTTATTGCCTATTTGCAATGGCAGGACTTGAGTACTATGTTAAATAAAAATGGAAAGAGTGGGTATCCTTATATTGTTCCTGATCTTAATGTAGTGTCATTTAACATTCCACCATTGACTATGATGTTAGTTTTGATTGATTACTTGTTTTGTGATCCATTATGCAATCAATCCTGGAGAACGTTCTCTGTTCGCTTGAGCAGAAAATGAATTTTGCCACTCTTGAGTGGAATATTCTATATATGCCTGTTAGGTATGTTTGATCCAAATGTCTTTCAAGTCCATTATTTCTATGTTGATTTTCTTTTTTTTAATCAATTTTTATTTTCAATTGCAGTTAGCATACATTATTATTTTAGTTTCAGGTGTATGCCCCAGTGATTTGACATTACATAACTTACTAAGAGATCACTCTGATGAATCTTGTACCTATCTGAGACCACACATAGTTATTAGAATATTATTGACTATATTCCTTTTGTTCTACTTTATGTACCCATGATATGGGTACTATATCATGGGTATGTAAACCCATGATAACAACCAATTTGTTATTGGTTGTACTATAACAACCAATTTATACTTCTTAATCCCTTTACCTTTTCCACTCATTCTCCAAAGCCCCCTCCTATGTGGCAACTATTCAGATGTTCTCTGTACCTATGAGTCTGTTGCTGTTCTGCTTGTTCTTTTATTTTGTTTTTCAGACTCAGTTGATAATGGTAATGGACTTATTATCATTTTATAGTTCATACATTTATCTTTCTTTAAGAAGAATGAAAAATAAAGAAAACCCTTTATAATTTCATATATGGTAATACTAGTTTGGTGGTGATGAAGTCCTTTAGCTTTTTCTTGTCTGGGAATCTTTATGTCCTTCAATTTTAGATGACAGCTTTTCTGAGTAGAGTAATGTTGGTTGTAGGTTCTTGTTTTTCATCATTTTGAATATTTCTTGCCAATCTCTTCTGGCCTGCAAAGTTTCTGTTAAGAAATCTGTTGACAGTCTTATGGGAGATCCCCTGTAGGAAACTGCATTTTTCTTGCTGCTTTTAAGATTCTCTTTTTGTCTTTAACCTTTTGCATTTTAACTATGATGTGTCTTGGGTTTGGCTTCTTTGGGTTTATCTTATTTGGGACATCTTGTGCTTCTTGGACTTGTGTATCTATATCCTTCACCAAGTTAGAGAAGTTTATTGTCATTTTGTTTTCAAATAGGTTTTTAATTTCTTGCTCTTTCTTCTCCTTCCAGCATCCCCATGATGTAAATATTGGTATGCTTGAGGTTACCCCAGAGGCTCCTTATACTATCTGCATTTTTTTTATTCTTTTTATCTTTTTGCTCTTCTGTGAGAATGTCTTTTGCTTCCTTATATTCTTTGATTTGACCCTTGGCTTCATCTCCATTATTGAAAGTTTGTTCTTTCTTTTAGTGAAATAAACACATATCAGAGAAAGAATTTTTTTAAAAAAAAGTAGAGCTATTCTAATAAATGTCATTCAAAATTCTAGCAGTGGTTTTCCCTACACCTTATAATTACATGGTTTTATTGTTGGTTTTTTGTTTTAAATCTTATTCATTTATATTTTTCTGTTTTCTTGTATATTTTTTCAAGTAATATAGATTACTTTTACAATTAGGCAATATAGTAAAGCTTTTTTTTTATTGTGAAAAGCAAAAAGAGAATCCTTGTGATTCAAATACTGACACCATTGAGAATATTTTAAACCATTTCATCACACTAGTGATTTCTGAGAAGCAAAGGAGACAGAACAAAATAAAACAAGTAAAATTAAGACCTGATCATACTGCAAACAGCATATGGATCTTTGTGGTAAATGCACAATTCATGTATACAATGTACTGAAAGGGGCAAAAAATGGAGGTGACACTTATATTTGTTACAGAAATAATTTTGCCTTTAGGGGCAAGTGTGTATGTATGTGTGTATGTGCATGTGTAACACACATACAGAATTGTTTTGGGATTTAGCTGCAAAAACCTAAACAAAATTTCATTTATAATGACACAAGAAAAGGGTAAAATCAATGAAATACAATGAAATATAATACAAAAATTGTTAGATTTATAGAACAAGGGGGAGATAATTGCTCTGTAGATAAGCAAAACTCTAAATGTTGTTTTGTCCAATATATTTACAGGTTTTGGAGTATTTTCTTTTTGTTTTTCTATGTCTCATAGTAGAAACTCTAACAGTTTGACATTAGAGGCTCATCAGTTTTAAACCATATTTTGCTATTATACCATCTATACACCTTGGGGAACTGTACTACATCATAAAAATCAACTTCTCCTAAGGTAATATTATCATTATAAGACCTGTCTTACAAGGTTGAAATGAAAACTAGAATATATAAATTAAAATACTTAGGATTATTTTTTGTTATAATAAGTTATTTATTGATTTTTTTCTTTAGATACTCTCTCATGTTCATGCTAATAAAATTACAAACTTCAAAATGTAATGCTGGTAATTCAGAAAAACATTTTTAAAAATCTTTCAATAATAATCATAGAAACTGAGCTTATGGAGAACAGGGATTGTTATTTGTAATTTTTTCACAACCACCTCAGAAATATTTGATGAAGACTCATATATTAGGTAAATACATATTTTAAAAGTTAAAAGCACCACTGTGACTTAGCACAATTCAAATGGTGATAAGATACTCTCTTCTGCTTTTCAATTGTAGACAAATACAATTATAAAACAGGAAAAAAATATGGGTAAACATACCAACTATTAAGGAAAAAATCCCAAATATTTGCATTGTGATATGTTATCTATCTAATTTATTTCTAACATGAATTTCTGTGCTAATATTCTTTTCTGATTGTCATTATAAATATATAATAATTTATATAAAAGCAAATTTTAATGAGCTGTTCTTATTTCAGAGTGCATCTTCCATTGCTGCTTGAAGAGTTGGATCCAAATGGAGACAATTGTACTTGAACAACAATAAAAAATGCAAAAAATTAAAATTAAAAACACTTTTCTGTATAGGAAAAATAATATCAAACAAAAATTCAAGCCACATTTTATATAAAACATAGTTTTATGCAGTTGAGCTTAGTTATTTCGGTCTGTGCTGAAGCGAGACTGCCTGCTTTGTACTTTGGCTCCAGCTTTTATTTTGTTACCTTGCTTAACTTTCAAAGATTCTGTTCTTTCATTTATTTAAATATTAATCATTCTCATTGGTTTAATGTATCATCTAAGGCCAAAATTTATTTACTCACATTCTCTCTGGATTACCTATCCATTGTTGTCAATGGGGCATTGTGGTCCTCCATTATGATTGTATTTTTGTCAGTTTATCCCGTTAGGTCTGGTAGTGATTGCTTTTGTTACTACCAGGTTGGGCACATATATATTAATGAGTGGTACAACTTCTTGGTGAATTTATCTTTATCTTTATAAGATGCCCACTGGTCTCTCTTGAGCTTTCTTATTTCAAACTCTATTTTGTCTTATAAAAGTATAGCTACACCAGCTTTTCTCTGGATGCCATTTGTCTGAACATCATCTTTTACACTTTCACTCAGAGCATATGTTTGTCTTTGTAACTGAGTTGAATCTCCAGGATGCAGCATATACTTGGGACATGTCTTTTAACCCATCTCACTACTCTGTCTTGTGATTTGTTAGTTTAGTCCATTTACATTTAGGTGAGTAATGATATATGAGGTGTTACTACAACTATTTTATATTTTGTTTTCTGATTATTCTGTATCTCCATTGTTTCTTTTTCCTTGTGTTTATGTCTGCCATATTAGTTTGGTGGTTTTCTATGATTTTTTTTTTACTCTGTTTCCACTTTTTTAAAAATTATTTATCAGTGTTAAATTTTTGTTCTGTAGTTACCATTTAAGTAAAAAAAAAATCATATAATAGTCTTTTTTCTTCTGATTGCATCTTATTTTCATTCACCTGTGCAAGTTCAGTCCTTTCCCCTGCCCCCCTTTTTTTGGTCACAAATTATCCCTTTTTATGCTGTTCATTTGTTTCTAAATTACAGAAGCTAGAGTCTTTTTAAATGCCCTTCCCCCGTTAGCTTTGTTATAATTGTGTAATAACCTATTCTGAAATAGTTGCAATTCCCTGCTTTCATTTGTGTGTCGTCATACAGTTTTGCATCCATTTATCTTTTTGTTTCAGGTAAAGAATTCCTTTAAATATTTATGATAATGTAGGCCTTGTGGTGGTACATTCCCTCATGTTTTATTTCTCAGGAAAAGCCTTTATTTCTCCTTTACGTGTAATGTATAACTTTGCTGGACATATTATTTTCAGTCAGTGTCTTCTCCTTTAAATATCTTGAATATTTGATTCCCCTCTTTTCTAGCTTGTAAGGTTTATGCTGAAAAATCTGATGATAATCTAATGGGGTTTTCTTTATAAGTTAGTCTTTATTTTTTCCTGACTACCTTGAGAATTATTTTTTTGTCATTATCTTTTGACAGTTTTAATATACAATTAAAATTTGGAAAAGAACTTTTTACATTGAGGCATTCTGTTACCTTCTTATATTTGAGGTTGCAGCATTTCCATAGGTTTGGGAAGTTCTCGTCAATTATTCATTGGAGCAGGATCTCTGTTTCCTCCTCCCTCTCTAAGACTTCCAGCCTATCACTTGTTATGTTACTCTTTATAGAGTTATCTGAAGAGAGTCAGACAATTCTCAAAGAATTCTTTCATTTTTATTAAACTCTCAGTTCTCTCTTATTTTTCCACCTGAGTTATTTATAGATTTATATCTTTAAGATAACTAATTCTCTCTTCTATCTGTTCTGTTCTATTTCTCATGCTCTCTAATTCACTCTTAATCACATAATTATTGAGTTATTTTGTTCCAGAAAGTCTCTTTGAAATTATAAAGAAGAAACAATCTCTTTGGTAAAGTACTTCTTTTATTTGACAATTTTCATTCCTTAGCTCACTAAACTGCCTTTTTGTGTTTACTTGTATCTCATTGAGGTGTTTTTTGTTTTTTGCTACAATGTTGAATTCTCTGTAATGTATTGTTTTTAATGTTTCTAAATTTTTAATTGTATTTTTCCATTCCTCTCACAGTTACTACACTGTTGTCCATGCCCATGAGTTCTTTTTCCTTTTTGTTCAATTCCTCCATCCCATAACCTTGCCCTCCTTAGTTGTCATTCTGCTCTCTATGAGTCTGTCTCTATTTTGCTTATTAGTTCAGTCTGTTCATTAGATTCCACATATGAGTAAAATAATATAGTATTTGCCTTTCTCTCACTACCTTAATTCACTTAGCATAATGTTCTCTAGATCTGTCCATACAATCACAAAGAGTACATACAATCACAAAGATGTTAACAAATATGTTCTTCCATTCTGTGGGTTTTCTTTTTACCTTGTTGATGTTTTCCTTTGCTGTGCAAATACTTTTTGGACTGATGTAGTCCCATTTGTTTATATATTTTTTCTTTTGTTTCCCTTGCCTGGGGAGATATATCCATTAGAATATTGATACAAGCAATGTACAAGGTATTGCTGCCTCGGGTATAACACTTATGTTTTTAATTCATTTTGAATTTATTATCATGTGTGATGTAAAAAGGCTGTCTAGTTTCATTTTTCTTGCATGTACCTGTCCAATTTTCCCAACACCATTTATTGAGTAAATTATCTTTAGCCCATTGTATGTGCTAACTTCCTCTGTTGAATATAGTAATTGACTGTAAAGGCGTGGGCTAATTTTGTGGGCTTTCCTTTCTGTTCCACTGATCTATGTGTCTATTTTTATGTGTGTACCATACTGTCTTGATTACTATGGCATTATAGCATAGTTTCATACTAAGTAGCATGATTTCTCCAATTTTTTACTTCTTTCTCAGGATTGCTATTGCTATGTGGGGGCTTTTTGTTCTATATACATTTTAAAAATATTTGTTCTAGTTCTGTGAAGTATTTCATTGGACTTTTGATAGAAATTGCATCTATAGATTGCATTGGATAGTATAGACATTTGAAGATGTTAATTCTTCCTGCCCATGAAAACAGTATGTGCTTCCACTTATCTGTATCTTCTTCAGTTTCTTTCTTCAATGTGTTATAATTGTCCAAGTACAGGTCTTTTACATCCTTCATTAGGTTTATTCCTAGGTCTTTTATTCCTTTTGAAGCAATTGTGAAAGGGATTCTTTTCTTAATTTCCCTGTCTGTTAGTTTGTTATTGGCCTATAAAAATGCAGTTGATTTCTGGATACTAATTTTATATCCTACTATTTTGCTGAATTCATTTATCATTTCTAGTAGACCCTTGGAGGACTCTTTGGTGTTCTCTATGTGCAGTACCATGTCATCTGCAAATAAGAAAGTTTTACTTCTTCCTTTCCAATTTGGATGCCTTTTATGTCCTCTTGTCTGATTTCTGTGGCTAGGATGCCCAGTACTATATTGAATAAGAGAGGTGAAAGTGAACATGCCCATCTTATTCCCAATCTTAAGTGAAATTCTTTTAGTTTTTGCCTGTTAAGTAAGATACTAGCAGTGGGTTTGTCATATATGACCTCTATTATTTTGAGGTATGTTCCCTCTATTTCCACTTTGAAGAGAGTTTTTATCATAAATGGGTGCTGGATTATATCAAATGTTTTTACTACATCTATTGATATAATCATGTGGTTTTTATTCTTCATTTTTTTATGTGGTAATCACGTTTTTAAATTTGTGAATGTTGTACCATCCTTGAATCCTCTGAATAAATCCCACTTGATCATGGTGTATGACCTTTTTGATGCATTGCTGTATTCAGTTTGCTAATATTTTGTTGAGGATTTTAGCATCTGGGTTCATCAGAGATATTGACTTATAATTTTTTTTGTAATGTCTTTATCTGGTTTTGGAATTGGTATAATGCTGGCCTCATAAAATGAGCTTGGGAGTCTTCCCTCCTATGGAATTTTATGACATAGTTTGAGAAGGAGAGGTGTTAATTTTTCTTGGAATGTTTGGTAAAACTCACCTATGACGCCGTCTGGTCCAGGGCTTTTGCTTGTTGGGAGTTTTTTGATGACTGCTTCAATTTCTTTAGCTGGAATCTGTGTATCCAGACTCTCTAATTTTTCCTGACTTAGTTTTTGAAGACTATATGTTTCTAGAAATTTATCCATTTTATCCAGGTTTTCCAGTTTGTTGCAATATAGTTGTTCAAAATATTTTCTACAATCCTTTGTATTTCTTTGGTGTCAGTTGTTATCTCTCCTCTTTCATTTTTGATTTGATTTATTTGGGTCCTCTTTCATTTTTTCTTGATGAATTTTGTTAAAGATTTGTCAATCTTGTTTATCTTTTGCAAGAACTAGCTCTTAGAGTCATTGATCTTTTGTATCATTTTTTTAGACTCTATTTTGTTTTTTTGCTCTGATATTTATTTATTTTTCCACTCATTTTGGGGTTTGTTGTTCTTTTCCAAGTTCCTCTAAGTGTAACATTAGACTGTTTATCTGAGCTTTTTCCTGTTTTTTTTTTTTGTTTTGTTTTGTTTTTTTAGGTAAGCCTGTAATGCTATGAATTTCCCTCATAAGACTGCTTTTCCTGTGTCCCACAGATTTTGAATTATTGTTTTTATTTTCATTTGCTGCAAGGTGTCTTTTGATTTCTTTCTTGATGCATTCATTGTTTAATGTTATTTAGCTTCCATGTCTCTGCATGTTTTTCATTGTTTGTCTTGTGATTTCTAGTTGCATAGCATTGTCGTCACAGAAGATGCTTGATAGGATTTCAATCTTCTTAAATTTATTGAGACTTGTTTTGTGTCTTAACATATGGTCTATCCTAGAAACTATTCCATGTGCACTTAAAAAGTTTGTATATTCTGCTGCTTTGGGTTAAAATGTACTGAAGATATCAATAAATCTATTTGATCTAGTATGTCATTTAAGGCCTTTGTCTCCTTGTTGATTTTTTGTCTGAAAGATCTATCCATTGAAGTCAATGGGGTGTTAAAATCCCCCACTATGACTCTATTTCTATCGGTCTCCCCTTTTATACCCATCAAGATTTTCTTTACATATTTAGGTTTTCCTATTTTGGGTGCATAAATGTTTACTAGGGTTACATCATCTTCTTGGATTGCTCCCTTTAACATTATGTAGTGTCCTTCTTTGTCTTTTACTGTAGCCTTGGTTTTAAAATCTATTTTGTCAGATATAAGTATTGCTATCCCAGTTTTGTGTTCCTCTCCATTTGCACAAAATATATTTTCCTATCCCTTTACTTTTAGTCTATGTGTATCTTTAAATCTTAGATGGGTCTCTTGGAGGCAGCATATACATGGGTCTTACTTTTTTATCCATTCAGCTACCCTATGTCTCTCGGTTGAAGCATTTAAGCCATTTACATGTAAGATGATTATTGATAAATATATATTAAGTGCTACTATATTGTTAGACTATTTTCCTCTTTTTTATTCCTTTTTATTTTATTTTATTTTTTTTTTTTTTGCTTCTTCTTAAGCAAGCCCTTTAACATTTGTTGCAGTACTGGCTTGGTGTTAACAAATTCCCTTAGCTTTTTCTTGTCTGGGAAGCTCCTTATTTCTCCTTCAATTTTAAATGATAGCCTTGCTGGGTAAAGTAGCCTTGGTTGTAGGTCATTGCTTTTCATCACCTTGAATATTTCACACCACCCCCTTCTGTCAGGATTTGTTTCTGTTGAGAAATCAAATGACAGTCTAATTGGTGCTCCCTTGTCTTTAACTATCTGCTTTTATGTTGTGGCTTTTAGGATTCACTCCTTGTTTTTAAGCTTTGCCATTTTAATTATATGTCTCATTATACACATGGGCCCAACTTGTTTAAGACTCTGAGCTTCCTGGACTTGTACGTCTTTTTCACTCACCAGATTAGGGACATTTTCAGTAATTATTTCTTCAGATATGTTCTCGATCCCTTGCTTGCTCTCTTCTCCTTCTGGTATTCTCATGATGCAGATGTTGTTCTGCTTCATGTTGTCCAAAATATTACTTAAGCTCTCCTCATTTTTTAAAAATTCTTTTTTCCTTTTCTTGCTCTGTCTAGGTGTTTTCTTTTCTCCCTTGTCTTCCAAATCATAAATGCAATTCTCTGCTTCATCTAACCTACTGTTTATTCCTTTCAGTGTATTATTTATTTCAGATATTGCATTCTTTATTTCTGACTGGTCTTTTTTTATGGTTTCTATGTCTTTTTTCATGCTGTTGAGTATCCTTATAATCATCACTACATTAAACTCTCTGATAAATTGCTTGCCTTTATTTCATTTAGTTTTTCTTCTGGAGAATTCTCTTGTTCTTTCATTTGGGGTCTGTTTTTTTGTCTTTCTCTTTTGGCTGCTTCTTTGTATTTGTTTCTATGTATTACTTAGATCGGCAAAGACTGGTTCAGACCTTCGTCAGACACTGCTTGTGATGGCCATAAGCAGCCTGTTTGGAGCTATCAGTGATCCACAGCACATGCCTCCCTCTGCTGGGTCTGTTCATGTGCAGAAAGAACTAGGCTGCACACTAAGGTTGACTTTTACCAGCACTAGGCCTGGGAGAGGGTCAGCTAAAGTCTCAGAGCTCTCCGAGTTCTGCCTTTTTCTTCAGGCTTTCTAATAGGCTTAAAGAGAGAAAGTTTTCCAGCTGTACTCCTCATCAGCAAGTCTTAAGCACCACAGGGCAGTGCAAAAGTCATTCCTGCAGATGGGGCTATTGCCCCCCTTCAGGCAGATGTTACTTGGAAGGGAGTGCACTGCCTGAGAAAGATGGCCTCTGCTTTATGGAGAATGGCTCAGCACAGGGATCCTGCCAGCTGTTCCTTTAGTTCTCTCCTCAGAGTCACCAAACCAAGACTCCCTTCAAGCATCTCTAGTCCACTCTACCATCCCTCTGCTAGAGCCCAGGATAAGTGGCTGCAAATAAAATTGTGTGCGTAGGCCCTTTTGGAGGCTCCCTGTCTCCAGCCGTCTCTTCCTGGCTGGCAGAAACCCTGGTGCTTTTTATAGCTAGATGTCTTCTGGGTTCATTACCCAGCTCTGGTGCTTTAGGCTGGGGAACCCAGCTTGGGGCTTAGACCCTACACCTCTCAGGGGGAACCCCTGGCTGCTGAAGCATTCCTCTGGCACTTCAGCTGCTACCTGTGGGAACCCAGCCAGCCTTCTTGAACCTCCTCCACACTCCCTACCAGCCATGTTCTTGGTGAAGTCATTCCTTTTGCCTGTCTTTGGTTATAAGGCTTCTTTCCAGCTAGTGTTCAGTTAGTTATTCAGGATGACTTCTCTACAATTTATTTAATTCCAGATTGGTCCTAGTAGGACCAATATAGCTTCTACTTACTCCTCTGTCATCTTGGGCCTTCTCTATAATTTAAATCACAATCTTCCATGTCTTTGAATGTCTTTGAGTTTGGTTTCTGGATACTTTTAATTTTCCCCATCTAAGCATTTGAAGTATTGACCTTTTCTTTCTTTTTTTTTTTTTAATGTATTGTTTTTCTTGTAGTTCAGCAGGTTGATAAATAGAGATCTTTCTTTTGTTTTCCAGTAGATGGTGCTATAGTGCAAGTTTTTATTTTTCTTACCTCCACTACTGGGAAGTACTGGATCTTAGTGGGCTGGAATTGTTTCACCCATGAAACATTTCTTACATTCCCTAAGGAAGTGCGCATCTGCTCTGTGACTGGATTGCCTCCATCTCTGTGTACTGCCCTCATGGTGGAATGTGGCTGTGGGCTCCTCAGTTCTTGGCCCCACATCCTTGTAAGCAGAGGCTTCCAGCTGCACTCTACTGTCTGAGGTATACCAGCTATCTCTGCTGGATTCTGTCATGATAGGTGGGAATAGGGTCACTGGGTGGGGCTGATTTGCAGTATCTGCAGGTACTAAACTGTGGCTGCCATATAAGCAGGCATAATTGTACATTTCTATATTTCTTTACCCTTCACTGGGTTTAGCCGCAATGAGTGCTGACTGTTTAGGCCAGAATGTTGCTTCTACCCCTCTGGCCCTTCAGGATGATGAGCATGACTGCAACTTGACATCTCCATTGCTAGCACATCAACTGGGGCTGAAGCAAGTACCGGCTGAGCCTGTAGCTGTGGTCTCTGTCCCCAAGTACTGTCTCCTCTGCTTGTTCAGATATGCCACCTTTAGGTGTCTTATGTGTGGATCTCTCAGATATGGTTATATTTTGAACAGGGAATTCTTTATGGAATTTTAATCCTCTGACTTGTAACTTTAAGGGGAGAAACCAAGAGATCTCTGTGCTCTGCCATGATGCTCAAAACTACACACACACACACACACACTTAATGCTCTTAATATTTTGGTTATAGGATTTTTTGGTATGTAATTTTGTTTAATTTTACATACCATGGGGTATTAATCCTAATGCTTTTCTTTTCATCATTAGGCAATATGTTGCTTGTATATCAGTGTGTGTGTTCATATTTGTGAATGTAATTTCTAAAATTCATTAATAGCACTTCTATTGTAAAATACACTCCATGAAAGCTTTGTAAAAATGTTACACTTTCAACTTATCACTGAGTAGAAAAGGGTGGACATTTACAAAAAATTTTAACATCTGATCCTAGCTTAAATAAATACCTGGTTTATATATATATATATATATATACATTTTTAAATAAGAGCAATTATTATACCACTTCCATTTTAAGTTAAATAAGAACTTTGTGTTCTCAGAATTTGGTATAGTTCTTACAGATATATAATTCTGATAAGCTCCTGCATCATAATAACCAGTGTGGCAACCCAAAATTCACAGTATCTGTTGACAAGGATATAGTAATAGAGAAAGTCCTATCTTAAAGTATATGAAAAACTAGGAGTACATAGTATTGTACATAACAGGTGTTTTAATGTGAGGAAGAAAAAAAAGAAAAATAAACACTCAAGTTATACATGGTAGTATGTAGTAAGAAAGTAGACTAAAGGAGGATATATCAGGGCAATGGGGTCTGAATTGTTTCTTTTAGTATCTTGATTTTACTTTTTAATGACTATTTTTAGAACAGATTCAACAGGGTACTTTCACTGATATTCTAGTGGTATGTTGAATTAGATTGATTTCTATATATTTATATTAACATACCTGCCTCCATTTCCCTTTCAGTTAGGTCATTTTATTTTTGAAAAACTATTTTCTCTCTTTCTTCTTTTTATAATTATGGTGCTCTACTCTAGAACCTTCCATTCAAATCTGTTTGTGGGCAAAACAAATGAAATATAGTATTATAGTTGTTAACTCAGTCCCGCTGTGATCCAGGAAGCAGTCTGTGGGCTCAGTACCTACACTGCATTCAACTATAAGCAATATTATTTCTCCCTTAAAAATAGGGTATATTTTAGGAATGTCATCATGTAAACATTCTTATAATTTTTTCTTATGGCATTTTTTAACCTATACCTTATTGACTATAATTATATCCAAAAGTTTTTTCATATGAGCTTTCATCACTGTACTGTATTTAACCTAACAGCATGTTTTCACTTTATAATCACTTTTCATGATGTCCATTTTTATTTTTAATGTACCTCAAAGGAGGAGTATATTTTATAATTTTAAGGGTGTGTGATGTTTAAATATTTCTCCTGGGATCATCTACTAATGATGGGACCATAAAGAAATTTGAAGTTATTTTTTTTTTATTCAACAAATATGGTGAGTCTTTCTAAATTAATAAAATGAGCAATACAAAAGAAGTATTAGAAAGAAAAATCACCCACTTTTACAAGCCAGAAGAAGAAAATTGCATTCAGCCAGTTTCCAAAGTACTTTTCATATAAATCATATCCACATATCTTCAAACGCCTACTCTTATTTTTCTCCTACATTGTTCGGTAGCTATTAATACTAGTTATGAATGGTGGTAAAAAATTGTATTTCAAAATCTTACTGAATAATGTGTTGGAAGAAATTGGGCGTTTCGTCAGGAATAAAAGCTACTTGTTTTTATAGCATACTGACTAAAAAAGAGAATTTGTCTTGTCAGTTCAAGACTACAGAGATAATAAGATTTATCAGACTTAGAATCTATTTAATGTGCTTTCTAATGAGATGCAGTGCAGGAAGACAAAGTAAGATACATCTGTTCCAAATCCTAAGTGAGAGCTGTGTGTGAGACTAGTTTCCAAAAGGTGTTGAGGAGTTATCAATCAAAATCCATTGAAACTATCAAGTTAACATAAGTATTGTATTCACTGAATCCATTGTGAAGCACAAACTGGAGTTAGGTGTGTGAGAGGTTTACCTAAGGCTAATACAGATAAAAGGGAGGAAATTAGAAAGCTAAGGAGGTCAAAATCTTTGGACTTTACTGCAGATCTGACACCTGTAAAAGGAAAGGAGATGTAGGATTGGGAATGGAGAGATTTAGTGCATTATGCAAATAGGACAAATTCTCAGCAACCTAATGGGCGCTCCAGAGCAAAGACTGCCCATTAGAGGAGTTCTGCATTAAGCAAAAATGTCCAAGACCTAGTACCTCTAACAGGCTCAGTAATTGGTCTAGCAGTCCACCTCACTGGTGGTTCTTTCCTTGACTGAAGTCTGAGCAGCATACCTCCATGTTTAGCAAAATCCATTCTTTGAACCCTACACATTTTGGTAGCAGCTCCTCCAAGTTTCCAATGGACCACTCTTTCTGAGGGAAAACTTAAAAGAGGGAAAATAGTGAGATAAACAATAAAATTTACCAGTGCAGTGAGACCTGCTTTGATACTAGGGCTCACTACCTCCCTTCTCCACTAACCATTCTAAGTTCCCTTTGCCCTTAGTTATTGCTCGCGTTGGTCTCGGTGACTTACCTGATAGTGTTACTCAAATCCTCATTCCTAAGGGGACCATGTTCCTGAAAAGTTATTCTTTCATCAGACTGTGGTAGCTGCATTTGCCCCTTATATCCATAGTTGAGAAGAGAATCTTTTCAGTAGGTTCCCAAGGGCATCACCTGAGTTCTATACGTAGTCTTTCTTTCATCAATTATTTAACAGTAGCCTTACCTCCTCAAGCTGATCAGGATCCATTATTCCTGCTTACATGGTGATTTCTATTCTGGTCTGTAGATCCCTTGGGTGGGGGGGAGGAATGAGTGCCCAGGTGACACCTGTGATGAATAACTCAATGGAGGCCTTTTATGTCACTTGAGAAGAGAAGGGCCACTAACCCTATAGGTCCTAGAGGCTGAGGGATGGGGAAACATAGGTGTCCCTGTGAGCCATGGAGGGTAAGTGCTCAGTGAGGCAGTCATTCCTCCATCTCTGGGTCTCAGACCCATGCATCCTTTCTACTGGGTACGTAGGCCATATAGTTTTCAGATTCAGTGGATACATCTCATCTTGGAGGCTACTGTGACCAAGAAGGCACTGCTGTGGACATTCCATTTGCTCTCTCAGGCCAGTTGCTTCTGGCTGGTACAATATATAATAAATCCAGTGGATTCCATGATCTTAAGCCTATTCCCATTGTTCATTGGCAATAAAGTGGGCTCCATGGCCAGATATTGTTTTTGTGGAATTCTATGTCTTTGGATCAGGTAACTGTAAGTTCCAGGATAGCAGTACTGGCTAGGATCTGCCAGTCAAATCTTTTAGGTTTCCACTTTGACTGAAAGAACTCTTGTCTTCTGGTATTTATGTGTTGCAACCTGCTATCTACAGTTTTGGGACCCTACAGTCCCCATTGCTATCAATGAGTCAAACACATTAATAGCCTCTCCTATCATCGGCATTGGCCTGCAGAGCAGAGCCACCATGGGACCTCTTATAATATTTTTCCTCTCATCAACACATGCATGATGGATTCCATGAGCAGTGTTACCTGCATCTTCCTATGCAACACGATCCTCTGGTTGAATGTTGTGGTCTTACAAAGTACAACGATTCCAGAACGCCCAATTCCCTGAGTCGTTCAATGCTTTGTTTTACAATTTGTGATAGTAATTCTGGCAGTTCAGCTTCATTCAGGGTAGGCTACACTTTCTCCAGGTTTCTGGAAGCCACTACTAGTAAAGAGGCTGTACTATACCCTAGAGTACTTGTCAGCATATTAAATTCTGTGTCTCAAGAGTGGGAGCCCAGGCCTAAATGTTGCTAGTTGGGTTATACCAGTGGTTAACCATAGTTCCCCCTCTGGCAGCCAGGAGAGGAAGTGAGGCAGATGCTGATGGGGCTCCCATTGAGCTCTGGAGTGTCCCTGGATCCTGATATTTTTCTTAGTCTCTAGAGAGTGCTATATTAATAGAGAGGTCTCCTTTTCAAGCTGAGAGAATTTGGAGAAGTCTAGGGAGCCAAAATTCTTGGAGACACGCACCTAGATGTTCCCTTCCCATGTTTTCCAAAAAATCTGGTACAATGAACTTGCCTAAGTTGAATGATTGCCTTTGAAGCTCTGTAATTTTAACTATAAAATTCTGATATTGGCTAAACCTTTATCTGCACTTCTACTGTAACTGATGACAGCCACTTTGGAAGCTACTAAAGAGGTTCTAAGGCCACTACTGTTAATTTTCCATTTTCTAAAAATTAGTAACCTTTATTTTTTAGAGCAGATTTAGAGCACAGTAAAATTGAACAGAAAGTACAGAGTGTTCCCACATACTTCTGTGAAGTGAAGGAACACTTCAGAGTGTTCCCTGTCCCCCAAGTGCACAGCCTCCCTCATTATCACCATCCTGACCCAATGTGGCACATTTGTGTTAACTGATGAATCTACGTTACCCAAGGCCCATAGTTTACATTAGGGTTCACCTTTGGCATTGCATATTATATGGACTTTAGCAAATGTATAATAACATGTATCAAACACAATATCATTCAGCATAGTTTAGCTGCCCTAAAAGACCTCTGCGCTCTGACTATTCATCCCTCTTTGCTGCCTAATCCCTGGTAAACACTGATTTTGTTACTGTCTCCATAGTTTTGCCCTTTAAAATTGTCACATAGCTGGAATCATATTGTATATAGCATATTCAGATTGGCTTCTTTCACATAGTGGCATTCATTTAAGATCCCTCAATATCTTTTCATTACTTGAATAATATCCCAATATCTGGATATACCACAGTTTATCCATGCACCTACTGAAGGACATCTTGATTGCTTCCAATGAGCAACTCTGACAAAATTGCTATAAACAGCTGATTGCAGGTCTTCACGTGGACATAAATGAAGCACAGTTGGAGTGCAGATAAGACATATGTTTTAGATGTGCATTATAATTTGACCTCTGTATGCACTAAAAAAGGTCAACCTTCCAAAATCTATTATTATTATTCATTACCATGCAATTGATCCCCTTTACATCTTCTGGTAACCTGTTTTCTGTATAAGTAAGTTTGTTTTTGTTTTGTTCATTTTTTACCTTAGATTTCACATATTAGTGAAATCATATAGTATTTGTCTTTCTCTTTCTGACTTATTTCATTTAGCATTATACCTTAAGTTCCATCCATGTTGATGCAAATGGTAAAATTTAATTATTCTTTATGGCTGAGTGATGAGCAATGTTGCATATTTTATGTTTGGACATACATACAGAATATATGTATACACACATATATAGCATATATACATATACATTCTACTTTTTTATCCATTCATCTATCAATATGCTTAGGTTGTTTCTGTAACTTAGATATTGTAAATAATATTGAAATAAATACAGGAGTGCATATATTACTTTGGGCATTTTTGTATTCTTCAGATAAATATCCAGAAGTGGAATACATGGATCACATGATAATCCTATTCTTAATTTTTGGAGTGACCACCATAGCATTTTTCACTGTGGCTGCACTAATTTACAATCCCTAATAGTGTACGAGTTCCTCTTCTCCATATATCCTCTCCAGCACTAATTTTTTTTATAATAACCAGTCTAATAGGGGCAAATATGAGGTGATATCTTCTTGTGTTTATTTGCATTTTCCTATTAATTAGTGGTGTGGAACATCTTTTCATGAGCCTGTTGACTATCTATGTCCTCTTTGGAAAAATGTTTATTCAGATCCTCTGTCCCTTTTCAATTGGACTGTTTTGTTGTTATTGAAATATATACATTTTTTTACATAGTTTGAATATTAATCCTTTATTGGATGATTTGTAAATACCTTGTCCCATTCTGTATGTTGCCATTTCATTTTGATAATGGCTTCCTTTATAAAAATGAAACCATTTGAGGTTTTTTTGTAGTACCATTTGTTTATATTTTTGATTTTATTTTCCTTGCCTTTGGGGTGAATTCCACAAAAACATCATTAAGACTAATGTCAAGAAGCTACCTCCTATGGTTTCTTTGAGGACCTTTATGGTTTCATGTATTACATTTAAGTCTTTAATCCATTCTGAGTTCATTTTTATGCATGATGTAACATAATGGTCTAGTTTATTTCCTTTGCATGTGGATATCAAGTTTTGCCAGCACCATTTATTGAAAAAACTGTCCTTTCTCTACTGTATGCTTTTGGCTCATAAGTTAATTGTACATTTACATGTGGATGTATTTCAGGGGATTCAATTCTATTCTATTGGTCTGTGTGTCTATTTTTGTTCCAATACCACATGGTTTGGTGACTATAGATTTGTAGTGTAGTTTCCAGTAAGGGTGCATGATAGCTCCAGCTTTGTTCATTCTCTGGCTTGTGTTTTCCATTTTAAAGACAATTCCCTCAGCTCCTCATTACCCCTCTATCAGGCATCAGCACTACTAAAAACAGCCAGTAAACTCCGTTTCCCTAGTATGCATGATTCTCTTTTTATTTTTCAAAATGCCAAATCACTGAGATAATCAGCGTAGTCCCTACATCAAAACATTTTCTAAAGTCACTAAGTCACTGCTAGTGAGTATTACAGCAGTTGAGGCTACAGCAACTATGCTATGCATTATTCATGTCTCATTAACCCCATATCATTGTCCTTATTGGCAGTACAGCAGTGAGTGATGCAGTCCTCACACCCTACTCTGAGACTCCTATGGTAGATCTTCCAGAAAAAAAAATGTGGATAACAGAATTATGCACAGAAGAGGCCTATTGTGGGTTATGCCTGTGAAAGACAAAGGGAGAAGGAAGCAGAAATGGTTAAGGAGAACCTCAGATTATGATACAAATGTATGCTAACCCAGCAGAGATCTCTGAAGCCACGATTAACCAACAAAGGAGGTCTATGATAGGCAGAAATGGTCAGGTCCTAGAAATCCTGATATGCTTAACGATTGGCTGAGCATGTCAGGAAAGAGCACTGCCTCATATGGAAAACCATGAAAGCAAGTGGGTGTATGCTATAATCTTTTGAGGTGTTGGGAATGCTAAATTTCTTGGCTCTGTCGTTGAGGGAAATCAGGCAGAAGGCCAATAGGCACATTCCATGGTGACTCCTGGCATCATTAGTAGCTGGACACTGTCAGCAGTTGCGCTCCTTAAAACTACGAGCAAGTGTTTTCTGATGGAATGTCTGAGCAGAGTGCACTCCTTGGCTGGGACATCCAAGGTCATGAAAAAATAGTTGAAACTAGTTAACTGCATCGTATACAAAACAACTAAGTTATTTGGCATATATTTTACAATTTGTTAATTAGTATGGCATTTACAATTAAGGTTAGAAAAATCCATTAAGAAGTATAATTCTATTATTATGACTGTGTTTTACACTTATTTAGCTGTATAAATAAATCACTAAGCACGAGAACAATTACCATTTTTAATGTACTTAAGGAATTCACACAGGACCAGGAAATGACTGTGGTACTTGATTACTTATGGCAGAAACAGCAAAACTGGTCCTAGATATTTAAATATGTTTTTCTAATACCCTAGAATCATTTTTGTATGCATTTAGAGAAATCATTCTATGCTTAAAAAAATTCTGTGTTAGCTTGAAACTGATTATAAACTGAACTAGAGAGTTCTTGGCTTTAAATGATACTAAATATAACTGAAGGTCAGCATTGACTTTAATGATTTTTTTAGTTCATTTTAACAAGCACTTTTCCAGATTTTTATGGAATAGGCAGAGTGCTAGGATTGAAGAGTTAGAATGAAATCATAATGAAGACATTGATTTCATTTGTCCAATAAGACATGTACTTACTGCTATGAGGCCTCAGCCAGAGACCAAAGGTATCCAGGGGACAAAAGCTTAACAAAGGAGGTGGTATTTGAGAAGTGATGGGATAAATGTATCATATTTCACTGGTAGAAATAAAGATAGAAAACATGTTTAGAGGAGATGACAAGGACAAGATAACATATAAATTGCAAATGGAAATTTTGTAGTAAATACAAAAAATCCTTGTCTTAGATTCTAAAAAGATTTGATGTATAAAATAAAATGAAAGCTTAAGGAGTAGAGCATCAAATTACATGCTGATAATCTTTCCACAGGGCATGTTTGAAGTCATGCCTTTGTAAAAAACATAATACAAATGTTTTTTAAATATTTTAAAAGATAAAGAATTTAAATGCTCTTACACTGAAATTTGAGCACTAAAAGGGTGAAGGGCTCAGCCCTATGTAATCATAATAGATATATTTTGGACACATAAAAATATCACTGTGTCCCTTCACCTGGCTGGTGTGGTCATTCAACCAGAGCACATGCTAGATGCGGGAACTAAATCAGAATATAAATCTAGGGGTGGACAAAAAAGCTAAGAGTATTCACATAAAGTTGGAATGCAATAGGAAAAGAGGGAAATAACTTTTTGTTTGCACTAGAAAAAAAAAAATCCCACTAACACACTACTAAGAACCACTAGAAAATATTAAACTGAGAGAGTACAAGAAGATTACTAATAAAATATTTAACAGTTTTATTACATATATTGTCTATTATTGCTTATTGGATTTAAAATAAGTTTCCATAAAAACTTAATTTCTACTACATTGAAATTAATTAGAAATAATGAAAGGGTTGGGTTTTCTAATGTGGGAAGATGGTAGTAAAAAATCCAGAGGAGGATGTGTTCCTAAGTTCAAAAGTGTTAGTCGTAAGGTCAATCTTTTCATTGTGGAATTTTGAAATTCTTTAACACCGCTCCAAAGAAAATATTTCGTTTCTTTATAAAGAGCGTTAGCATTAAGTCATTTATTCAGGACTGAAATATGCCTTTTCCATTTGCCTATAGTACTCAAACAAGCACCACTGATTACATCCTTACACCTCACAGAAATAAAGACACATTATCTTAAAGGAATTTTCAACTACTTTAAGATGAATAGAAAGTCTCAACAGGTTAATCAATCTTCGTTCAACATAGAAAAGAGATAAAAACAAATACAATGGTGTGATGACAGCAATGTTTTACTGAGGACATTCTTAATTGCCACTGTTTAATATTTAATGTGGTTCGTCACTCTAGGCATCTCAATATCAAAGCCCATTCTTTGTCCTTCAAATAAAGAAGTCATGTACAGTAAAACTGAGCTGGGCCACGATGGTCACACAATTATAAGTAGTAAGACAAGAGAGGACTTAACTGAGCCTCACCCCGTGTGTCCTGAGTTCAGCCGTGATCCACCATTACTGGGCTGTGCTGCAACAGCTCTGTGTCCCTGCCACCTGCAGCCATGCTGCCGATGTAAGACCCACTGAGCCCAGACTTCCGCTGCACCCTGTCATTCTTGGCCTGTGCCACTATGGATCCTACCCCCTGCATGTCCCTGGGGCCCCAGTCATAGCAATGAAGGCCAAAGACAAAGAACCTAGTTCCAGGGGCTATCTGCATATACCTACAACCTCAGACACCTGCACACACACACACACACACACACACCTCAGACACCTGTGCCACTGCTGAAGCTGCTTGGTGCCCCAGATGCCTTGATAGTTCTATATCGCCCCAATCTCAGGACACTAGCTCATGGCTACTCTTACAGCCGTGCACCAGACCTAACGTCAAGAAGAACATCCTTAACAAGAAATTTTCTCCATGAGCAGAAAGGAGAAAAGGAGGACCCAAGCAACTTTCACCATCAAGGACGCCAACAGCCCTAACCATCACTGCCACCATAGACATCTGTAGCTTTGGTCACGAAAAATCCCCTTAGTCTTCAGCAACAACAACTTCACATAAAGGATCTGAGAGACTATGCTGTTGTACTCATCTCAGAAGCTGAGACACTAGACCCTTGCAGTCACCTGTAGGTGAAAACCTGCCCACGCTGAAGCGGGTGTGAATAGGTAAGAAGGTTTGGCTATGTTCTCACCAAGGCTAACATCAGCAAAAGCCACTGGAAATGTGAAAAGGCAAGAGAACATGACATCACAAAAAAACACAATAATTTTTCAGTAACTTGACCCCAAAGGATGGAGAGCTACAAGTTACCTGAAAGAGAATTCAATGTAATTTCAAGGAGCCTCAGTTCAATTCAGGAAATACAACAAACTCAGGAAAACAATACATGAAAATGCAAGGATTTCAACAAAGAGATAGGAATCATAAAATTGAACTAAACTGAAATATCTTGCTCTTTGTTCTGTTTGAAACCTGACAAGATTTCAAAAAAGTCAGATACCTTTATATAGAGAATTTGGCAAAATTAGAAATCTAATCAGATTTTCTATGCCTCTGTAGCCTTCAAGGCCTTCTTACCGAAAATAAGAAACATAAACACAACCCACAGCTTCCTGAGACTAAACAAACCAAAGGAAAATGAAAAAAATAGAAGAAAAACTTTTAAAAAAGTCACAAGTAGCTGAAAAGATTTCTTTGTCTAAGCAACAACTCCACTCCAATTTCCTTAAAGCTGCTTTATCAAGGACAAATAAAAATCTTAAAGCCTTAGCAATCTGAATGAATAAACTTAACTTACTCCAAATATTATAAATTAATAGTTATTTTGGTTGTACCTTGCCTCATAGCTAAAAAAAAAATCAATCACACAATCAGACAAAAACAGTTTCTAATAACCATTAAGGGAAAAAAATATGCAGGTTCCTCAAAAATTAAAATAGAACTACTACATGAGCCAGTAGTGCTACTTCTGGGAATATTTGCAAAGAAAGTGAAATCATTATCTCTAAGAGATATCTGTGTTCCCATGTTCAATGAAGTATTATTTACAATGGCCAAGATATGGAAACAACCTAAGTGACCATCAACAGGTGAATGCACAAAGAAAATATGGTAAATGTATACAGCAACATGTTTTCAGCCATAGTAAAAAAAAAAAGTCTCTAACATGGTGGACATAGAGCATACTACGCTAAGTGAAATAAGTCAGACAGAGAAAGATAAATACTACATGATTTCACTATGTAGAATTAAAAAAAAAGAAAGAACTCATGGAAAGAGTAGATTGGTGGTTGCCAGGGACTGGGGGATGGTGGAAATGAGATGTTGTTAAAAGAGTACAAATTTCCAATTACAGGGCCAGTTATTCCCCTTATAACAATACCTGGGAATCTAATGTAGAGCTCAATGACTACAGATAACAGTATTATACTGTAGACTTGAGAGTTGCTATGAGAGTCGAGCTCAAATGTTCTCACCATACCAAGAGCAACAACAAAAAAAGTGGTATGTGAGGTGAAGAACATGTTAACTAACCTTATTGTGGAAAACATTTCTCAGTATATACCTGTACTAAATCATCTCTGTACATTTTATGCTTAAACAATGTCATATGTCAATTATATATCAGTATAGCAGAATGAATACTAAATGAAAAGGTTAAAATGGTTAAAATAAAAGGTTATTCATGAACCATGAATAATTTCTAAAAATATTTTATTTATTTATATTTAGAGAGAGTGGAAGGGAGAAAAAGAGTCAGAGAAACATCGATGGGTTGCCTCTTGGCCTGCAACCCAGGCATGTGCCCTGACTGGGAACCAAACTGGTGACCTTTTGGTTTGCAGGCTGGTGCTCAATCCATTGAGCCACACCAGCCAGGATGAAACATGAATAATTTTTATAAATCTTCAAAATTTCAAAATGCTCTTCCAGTGGTTTCTCTATTATAGTGGCTATTGTCATAACACCAAACTAGAGTGTGAAGGAAAACTCAGAGAACAATCATTCCCTAAATGCCTACTCTAATAACATTAACTAACAGTTAACATTTACAATGTGTTGGTTGCTTTGAGAGAATAATTTTATTTAATCACCATATCCTTTTCCTTTTGCCATTGGTAAAACTGATACTTTGGAAATTAGAGGTTATTCAAGGTGAATTCAGAGTCACATTCTGATGCCTTCCCCCTTTTTTTCAAAGCTTATATATTATATCTTCACTATGTGGCAAATACTATGTTAAGCTGTTAGGAACCTTCATGTACATTAATTTAATCCTTACAATAAGTACTTTTGAAAAATTTTTGTTACAAATGCGGAAGTGGGCATTTGGGTAGGTTATACATCCAGACACTAATGGAGTTGAGGTTCCCAGCTGTATTATGTTAATTACTAAAACTCAAATTCTTGTTCAAAAGTAAAATAAAAAAATCCAATCTTACAAAAATCATCACATTTGTTTCTATCTGATTAGGCAATTATTTCCCTTTCCTAATTTTGTCTGTGCTATTGAGACACTGTACACATCAAAAATAGAAAAGAATTTCATTTATTTAAAATTCAGCAATCATTTTTAATCTTCTCCCATGTTACAGACATCATGCTATAATATGCATAGAGTCTACCTTTAATAATAGTCAAAATAATAGATCATATAAAATCAGTTACATGTGACAGGCTAGCAAAAGCACAACCAAACATAGAGGAAAGCTATATAACTCAGACTAAGAGTGTTAGCCAAGGAAAAACGTCTAAAGAAACCAGAGTTCATATTTGAAGGATGGAGAGAAATATGCCAGATGAGGGCATTTCAGACAGATGCAACAATACGGACAAGAAAAGATCTGTCAAACAATGAGGCTGAGAAGTAAGTGATGGTAAGATGGTTCTAGACTCTAGAGTTTAGAACCTTCTGTACTATGATAAGAATATTAGGCTACATAATAAATAAGTATGTAAATAAATAAAAAGTTTTTGAGCAAAATATTACATAATGAGAGGTGTGTATCAAGTAGATGACTTTCCTGGCAGTGTAGAGAATAGACTGAAACAAAGACTTTGGGGCAATAATTTAAGCAAGAAAAGAGGTCCCAGGCCATAGGATTGCAGGGAAGATGGAGTAAATGGAATAGATTAATGGACAATGTTGCGATGGAGACTTAGCATATTTAAAATTAGGGAAGAGAAATCAAAATGACTTTTCTATTTTCTGGCTTGAACAACAAGAATGACTGCTCAAGCCAGAAAATTCATAACTTATGGAAAAAAGGAAGATTTCACTAACAAATATAATATACAATTATATCCCATCTCATGAATGTGATTCATTACAGAATCACAGAAACATGTACAAAAGTGAAGCATGATTCATTCAACTACTTTTTAAAAATAGCTATATATCATTTCCCTAAATAAACTGATCAAAAATCTTGTGTTTATGGAGATATTACCAATAAGTATGAAACATGGCCTAAGCCTAATATTAATTATCTTCATGCTCTGAAATTGTCTTAATTTATCTTGACAATTTTCATTAATTGAAATTTGGCAGGGACCCCTAGCTATCGGTTAACCTCAATTCATACTTGAAAATTCTATACCAGTCAATGGACTGACTATATATAGTTCCTATACTCTCAGCTTCTTTAGTTCCTAGTTGCACAACCTGTTTTAAATATATTTGTAATGCTTAATGAATATTGCCAAGGATCATTAGGCCATATCTGCATTAAAATTCACTTGAGGATTCACTGAGAGTATTCTTGTTCAGATATACTGTAATTTAAATATTTATAAAATGCTTTACCTAAGAACACAGGTCTATACTTCAATGTAAAAGGGCCAGAACAGTTAACATAAATGAGTAGAGAAGATGTGGTGACAGGACTTGGGCAACTGTCATTAAGGCACAAAATTTGGTGTTTGTACATTAGAGAGAGAATCCTCATGCAGTACCAAACAAAACAGATTCGTTGGCAGAATTAGGCCAGAAGTGTTCTGGGAGGTCTTACATATAGGCTTTGGAATCCCAGGATCACAGATTTCCAGAGTTTTAGAAGTGAATTTTTCTCTTTAAAGATATTTTATCTACAATTTTCCTGAAGCCTTTTAGAAAGAGTAAATTACCTCATTAGTATCAAAGAAATAAAAGTACAAAAGTTACTTATTGAAATGTTATTTGTAAAACTCTTCAGAAACTTATTTACTTTTTACATTTACCAAAGTGACTTTTAGAAGACAGTAAAAAGCCATAAAAATTATCAACTATGATTGTATACTGTGCATGCGCGCATGCGCGCACACACACACACACAAATGGAAAAATAGGAGAGTTAATTTAGGGAAGAAGCCATAGAGTTAGCATATAATCAAATCACACTCCTCATGCCCTTTTAATATAATGTCTATTTTCCCTTTTCTATCTAAGCAATTCTCTTGAACTCCCAGATAAAAATGTAAGCAATATGATAGGGATTTATAACCTTCAAGAAATTGTTTCATTGTATCAATAAAAGGAGGAAGTTTTAGATATTTTATACCCTGGAAATCCAGTTTCAGGGGTGTCAGTGAGCATGCCTTTCAGCAGGAGATACTATGTAATAGTTAAAATAGCCACATAAATATCAAGGCTGAAATCCTTAGGGTAAAAAATACATTTGTTATTAATTGAAAAGTAAATTCATCCTGTGGGGGCAGAGAAGGAATTGCATAAGGACATTGTAAGACACTAGAAGAATTGATTGTCCAGAATTTATTACCTCTAAAACAATATTGCAATGGATTCTAATGTTTTTTAGTGTTACAGTAAGTTATGTGCTTTTAGAACACAGAAGTAGAAACTACTTTTAGAGTTTTTCTAAAATTAAAAGCAAGTTGGTTACTAAATTTTATCTACTTAAGCTGATTTACTTTTATGTGGCTAACCAGGTTATATTTTAATATTAGTCAAAAACAGTAATTGGGAGAGCATTTTCCCAAGTATTAACTTACAGATCTGCAAATGGTTTCTGATTTTAGCTGGATAAATCAGTGAAAAAAGCCAAAGGCAGAATTGAGACTGGAAGTAAGTAGTCAAATAATAACCTGGGGAAAAATAAAAGGGTCTGATAGAATTTCAATCTAGATAGATTTACAATCGTTTCCCCTTGCCCTGGCTGGTGTGACTCCATGGATTGAGTGCTGGCCTGAGAACCAAAGGGTCGCCTGTTCGATTCCCAGTCTAGAGCACATGCCTGGGTTGCAGACCAAGTTCCCAGTGCGGGGGCGGTCGGGGGTGGGGATGGCGTGTGAGAGGCAACCACGCATTGATGTTTTTCTCCCTCCTTTTCTTTCCCTAAAAATAAATAAATAAAATCTTTAAAAAAATAAAAAATTGCTTCCTCTCTAGGAAGTGTGTGTTAACATTTATTCATTAATTAAATATTGATTGAATAAGTGCCATAGCCAAACGCCATACTAGGCACGGAGGAAATGATGCAAACAAAACACACAGTTCTGGATTCAAGATTATAATTTCAAAGTGAAAATGCTTATTTGATAAGTGACTGAAAGAATGGAGAAAGCTTCATTAATTATGTAAAAATCTTTAATTCTCTCAGTTTAACCCTGGGTGATATGAAATCAGGTGAGTTATAAAAAAATAAATTAACCCTGGCTGGTGTGGCTTAGTGGATTGAGTGCTGGCCTATGAACCAAAGGGTTGTCAGTTTGATTCCCAGTCAGGGCATGTGCCTGGGTTGCAGGCCCAGGCCCCTGGTAGGGGGCGCACAAGAGGCAACCATGCTATGATGTTATGTTGCTCCCTCTCTTTCTCCCTCCCTTCCCCTCTCTCTAAAAATAAATAAAAACCTTTGAAAAGAATAAATTATTTTTAAGAAACAAATTTTAAGTAGAGTAAAAGGAAATCAGACGAGATCAGGCGCGTTTAGGGTGGTATGGTCATAGATTAAACGTAGCATAAACAAGTGGGACCTCATCAAAATAAGAAGCTTCTGCTATATGTTCCTTGACTTTCCCCTTTAGCATATCTTTGAGTGCTGGTTTGGTAGAGATGTATTCTTTTGGACAAAACCAAAGGGGAAGAGTTGAGGGAGGAAAGAAAGGAGGGAGGGGGCAAGGGAAAGTGGTGGGAGGCAGGCAGAGACAAATGTATTTGAAAAAATAAATTAATTAAAACAAATACAGATACAAAAACTTATTTTTTTTTTTAAAAAAAGGAAGCTTCTGCACAGCTAAAGAAAACATCAGCAAAACGAAAAGGGAGCCAACTGTGTGGGAAAATATATTTGCTAATGATACATCAGATAGGGGTTTGATCTCCAAAATATATAAAGAACTCACATGACTCCACTCCAAGAAGATAAATGATCCAATCAAAAAATGGGCAAGGACCTGGGCAGACACTTTTCCAAGGAAGAGATACAGAGGACCCAGAGACATTTGAAAGGATGCTCGGCATCACTAGCCATCAGAGAAATGCAGATCAAAACCACAATGAGATACCACCTCACACCGGTCAGAATGGCCATCATAAGCAGCTCAACAAACAGGTGCTGGCAAGGCTGTGGAGAAAAGGGAACCCTAGTCCACTGTTGGTGGGAATGCAGACTGGTGCAGCCATTGTAGAAAGCAGTGCGGAATTTTCTCAAAAAGCTGAAAATGGAACTGCCTTTGGATCCAGTGATTCTCCTGCTGGGACTATACCCTAAGAATCCCAAAGCGCCAATACAAAAGAACCTATGCACCCCAATGTTCATAGCAGCACAATTTACAATAGCCAAGTGTTGGAAGCAACCTCAATGCCCATCAGTAGATGATTGGATCAAAAAATTATGGTACATTTACACATGGAATACTACGCAGCAGAAAGAAAAAAAAAAGGAACTACTACATTTGGCGACAGCATGGATGGAACTAGAGAGCATTATGCTAATCGAAATAAGCCAGGGGGTGAAAGACAAATACCATATGATCTCACCTATAAGCGGAACCTAACCAACAAAACAAAGATGCCAGGAAGATAAGACCAGAAACACTGAAAGAAAAAAGAAACTAACAGAGACAAGAGAGGAGGAGGTAGGGGTGGGTGGGGGAAATAAAAGGGAAGGAGCAAGTCAAGGAACATATAGCAGGGACTCATGGACAAAGCCAAAGTGGGGAAGGATTGAGGGAGGGAGAGATGGAAGGGGGCAGGGGAAAGTGGTGACGGGAAGGCGGAGACAAATGTATTTGAAAAAATAAATAAAATATGAAAAATAAAAGCAAAATACTTTTTGCTGAATAAAGATGATTATTTCTTATACAAATTTATTTCAGGATGATAGTACTATTTACATGTGAAAAGTAGAATACTACTTTATTCTTTAACTTTATTTAAGTTACTGTTTTATTAAATATTAATAATGTACATATTATGTCCTATAATGTACCTTGTTTATGAATAACTAAAATTTAACTTCTGTTCCTGGAATTTACCTTGCTATAGATGTTTAAGATTTATAAGTATTTTATAATTAAAAGCTTAGAAAGCAGAGGGATTTTAAAATATTCTTATGCTATATCTATTAAATTAACAGACATGGATTGCTTTTGATTTTTGTATTACACACCAGGCAAATATTAAAAAGCTCATCAATTTCTAATGAAGTTAATCAAAGTGAAAATACAGACTTCTCTGCTCAGTAAATTCAAAATTTCTGTGAAAAGTTGATAAACAGAAAAATAGGATATCTTGATTTTATCATTCTCACAGAAACACCACAAAACTATATCTTTCTAAGTCATGTGTATTAACCAGAGGGGTCAAAAATTTTGCCCTAAAATTTCTAAGCACCAATTGAAAAGCCAAAATGATTGCATATATAAATTTAGTACACAAATAAAGTAGGGAAAGTCATTTACATAAAAGAAGCATAATTTATTCTTGGTCAGAAGGATGGAGAGATATCTAATGTATCCTCCTGAAGAAGATAACTCTGTGAAAATGACATTTATAAAACTTTAATATTTCAAATAAAATGCTTTCTGCAAGTAATATTATTTGCTAGCTAAATAGGGAGCCAGAAAAATAAACATAAAGGTGAAAAAAGACTATGAATAGGTGACAATGAAAAAGTTGTACATTTAATATAATAGTCTGCATACCAAAGTGATTCAAGTGAAACAGTAAAGAAAAACCACATGTGAATAAATCAATGTGTAAAAATTTCATGTGAACAAAATAATTCATGAAGATATAAATTTTTCCTGCTCTGAAAGAAAATTAAAAAGGAAGTTGATGTATATGAGTAGAAAAACAGGATAATTACTTCAGGTAGAGAGAAAAAAATCAGAGGATGCACTGAAGATTACTGTGTAATTATTTAGTCAAATCTAAAATATAATTTGCATTATTTGAAAGTGACATAAACTAGCTTTCTTTAAAAATATTTTTTATTTATGAACACATACTATATTTTAAAAAGAATTAATGTTTGATCAAGAACACAAAACACATCTTTCTCACCTATGTAACCACTGCCTCAGGTCTTCACTAAATATCAAAAACAGCTTGAAAGATTTGGGAGATAAAAACATTATTACAGACAACAATGCCTGTACATAAAGACCAAATACACTAGACAGGCTTGATATGTGCATTGCATCTTTAGTAAAACAAAACATTTTGTTGGTTGTCTTTGCTTCTAGCATGGGATCCAGGCAAACTTGTTATATGTTAGATAAAAATACTTTTTGTCATTCCATCTACCCCCGACTTCTTTGGGAGTGATTATACCAACGTTATCCCAAGAATTCTCAAGGATTGTACCATGACTTCTTTCTATATCTTTCCTCTTTTTATTAATCCATGCTCACTCAGTAACACTGCCTAAGAGCTATATTCTTAAAAATCTCTATTAGCTGCAGTTTGAGTAAAAATTTTATGAGCCAATTGCATGCTTCATATTATGCTAATCATAATGGGTTATGCTGCACTCCCTTAATGTGAAAACATCACAAGTGGGAAAAAGTGATCTAGAGTTCAATTCCTACAGAGTTTTAAGAGATAATAGTATTAAAAGATGATATCTTATTTTAAAAGTTAATATTTATATAACATTGCTGTGTTTTCATCATTGGCAAAGATTTTATTGTGCAGTACCTTATATAATACTGATAACAATCTTATGTACAAAAGATAGCCATTATCCCAATTTTATATATGAGAATTGAGTTTAGAAATGTAATTTGTCCAGGGTTACATATGTATTAGGTTGTAAAACTGGCATTTGAAATACACAGGCTGAGCCTAGAGTTTTAAAAGTTTAACTACTGTACACCCTGCCTCCAAGCTAGAGAAATACGATATAGGAGATAAGAAAAAGTCCAGAATACACCAGATTATAAAATGCTTGAATACTCTTAGATATTGTCTTCAACATCCCAGCAACCAGCACACTATCTAGTATCGTTATGATGCTATTAATTATCAAAAAAATGTAGGTGGTCAGTAAAGACTTTTAAAGCTTAAATAAAATAATTTATATATCAAGTAGTTTTAGAAAGCAACATGGAAAATATAAGCTCCAAACTCTGAAAAGAAATATGAATGAAAACTGTTAGCTGAAAATGTACACAAACATTTTAATAAGAAAACAGATTGTAGTGTTTGAATAACCTGGAAAGTGGAAAGTCTGCCTCTTTTTTTCTTTCAAGAATAGTCAAAATACTAAGGAATAGCTCTTGGACATCAAAGAAATAGAATTAAAGAGGAAAGTCTTGTACACATTGATAATTAAGAATCTCGATTTTGAAACAAAAAGGAAAAAGAAAGCTATGAAAAAAAATATAGAACATGTTTCTTCCTCTAAGGATGCAGAATGCTGGAAAAAGTGCCAAATTCACTTTAATAACCTGAAAAAAGATGGATAATCTGCAAAATTATCCCTTATATTGAATCCATTAAAGAGTTGAAGTTGCATGGCAAACAACTAGGCTAATATCTAAGGGAAAACAAGGGCCACCAAAGGCAGGGTGTGAGCATGGGCTCACTGAAATCAGACTGTAGGAGGCAGAGATACAAGGCAGTAGGGCAAATTTAGATAAAATACCCAATGATCTAGCAAAGGCTGAGTGAAAGTGCATAACCCTGAGTCACCGATACACAGCAAGTTCAAACGTAAGCACAGTGTCATCTATGAACCTCCAGCAGGAACTCACAAGAAAATTTAGAAAATTAGAGATCAGAAAAAGTCTTTGTTGGTAAGTTAGGCTTGGGAGAGACAAGCAGAACTGAAAAGAAAAAGATACAAATCCTCAGACCCTTCTCTTCTAAGGAATGAAAGCATGAAGTTATTGTAGGAAGGGTATAAAACCCTAGGTACCCCCAGGACACAGGTAAAGACCAACTTAAGCCGAAGGAAGGGGAAAGAAAATCCTTTCAACCCCGAGATGGGATAAAAAGTGGTCCTGATTTCAGGATCCTAGTTCAATATTATTAGAGATCTCTTAACAATGAAGAAGAAGAAGTATCACTGAGGAAGCCTAGTTCCTGAGACATGGTGAAACAGAGCCAACAAAAAACAGGAGAGAGGAGAACTCCTACCCTCTTCCCCACAGGAATAGGCTAGCAAGCACATGTAACCTTCAAAGAGCAGTTTCCAACCAAAAAAGGGACCAAAGTATGGAGAAACATTCTCTGTGGAACATCAAACAGATTAGGCTTAAAGGTAAAGATAGAGTAGGGACACTGAGAAAGATTTTCCAGCAAACCAGATCCATCCTAAGGAAAAGGTAATTCAAGAGAAATGTAAAGAAGGTAATTATAGGGAAAACATTCTTAAACCCATCTCAACCCCTGACTCAACTGACTCAATTACTGCCCCCTCCAACATTAATGGTTTAGCAGAGCGAGGCATGCCTATCTACATATTATTTACCTTAGTCGTTACTATCATAGACATGAGTCCAGCATTCAATAAAAATTTAAGAGACACCTAAAAAATCAACTGAATGTTACACAAACAAACAAATATTTAATAGATGTGGAAGCAGATGATGCAGGCGTTGGAGCTCCCAGGAAGTGAATTTAAAATGTTAAAGACTCTAGCAGAAAAGCGAATAACATACATAGACAGCAGAAAGATGGAAACTATAAAGAGAATTGAAGGGAAATGTGAAAAATAAAAACCACTGCAACAGAAATGAGGAATGCCTTTCACAGGTTCAACAGGAGACTTGACAGAGCCAAGAAAAGAATCCATGGACTTGGAATCAATACAAATTGCCCAAACTGAAAAGCAAAAATGAGAGTAAAAAAATAAATAAATAAAAGAACATCCAGGAGTTGTACACAATATCAAACACTGTAACAAATGAGTGATTAGAAGCTCAGAAGAAAAGGAAAACTGTGCTGAAAAAGTATCTGAAGAGATAATGGCCAAGAACATTCTAAAAGCCATAAAAGACATCAAACCACATATCCAGGTCCAAGAAGCCCAAAGAAGAAAAAAATTAAAGCCATAGTATGCTTCCACTGCACACCATTAGATAGCAGCAAACATGGCAATGCCAAGTGTTGGTGGGTACACACAGGAATGTTGTAAACCTCAAACACTGCGCTGGGGATGGGAAGTAACATAGCAGAAAGTAGCATAGCAACAATTTTGGATGGTTTGCTTTAATAGGAAGCCTACACTTACCATATAGTTCAGTAATCCCTATTTTATGAAGTTACCTCATTGGAATTAAAAAAAAAAAGAAAGAAAGAAACAAACCTCTGTTTCCCCAAATCGATGTAGACTCCAAAGCAACTATGTTCATACCTAGCCATACTGGAAAACAAACAAAATATCCTTCAAATATTAGAAAAATAAATAAATGATGTTAAATTAATGCAATAAAATACCATTTAACAGTTACGAACAAACTTACAAATCTCAGGCCCATTATACTAAGTGAAAGAGGTCAGACTAAAAAGGTTCCGTGTATATGACATTCTGGAAAAGACAAAACTATAAGGACAGAAAACTGGTCAGACATTGTATATGAGGAGTGAATTCACCCCTTGCATACCCTAGGGAAGCCTAGAAGAAACACAGGTGAAAATATCGTTGTAGAAGGGAACTTTGCTGTGGATCAACAAATCACAACTTTTAACACAGTTTATATTTTCCTCATGTGAAACATCTCTCCTGACTGCTTTAGAAGCAAATTCATTTAACATTGTGATATAAGTCGTCTCTGACTTCATTGCTAGAGTCATAGTGAATAGGCTTAGGAGAAATGATTAGGAGAAATCATTTTAACTGATGCAATGACTTTTCGGAAAACCAAAGTGTATGTGTGAGGAGGGTGTGCTGAGTGCTTTGGAGGAGATTCATCTTTGTAACTACACTTTCCCTTGCCTAGCCTTAAAAGTATTTTGCAAATACTAGCATACACAGACTAATAAAAAGCATACTTGAGGAATATTTAGGAGTTTGTGAAAGTGAGCATAGTATTAAAATAGTCTCCATAAATAAAGCCCTGGGAAAATTCATAAATACCTAATATTGTATATATAACCTTAGTAGCTTAGTCTTTTATTATACTCAACATCAGGGCACAAAAACCTCCTTTTCTGTAAATGAAAAATATCAATGTTTTATAACGACTCAAATATATGTTTAAACCCCACCATTCAAGGTTACAAGTTTATAGAATCAGAATTTATAGTCACTGTTCACTATAGACATATTAATGTAACTAAAAATAAAAGTACATAACAGACATTCACATGGAAGTCCAGAAAAGGTAAACCTACAAGAACAAAAAGAGATTAAGTGTTGTCTGGGGCCAAGAGTGGAGTGGAAAGGGAATGGAGAGTGAATGAGTGTCTATGGGTTTCTTTTTGGCATGAAAATGCTTCAACATTGTAATGGTGGTGAATATACTAAAAGACACTGAACTGTACACTTTAAATGGGCATAATTTTATGTTATATAAATATCTCAATACAGCTCTCTTTAAAAGTATGTAAAGGAAATTTAACTAAATACTGTCCAGCTGGGTGATGGGACCATGGTCCAGCGACAGCTGCCAACTTGAAGACCCTTTTTGCCGCTGCTTCTCAAGAGAGATCCTCTCTGCCTTCCACATTATTTCCATTCAAGATATGAATCTGGTTTCATAGCAAAAGCTTCCAACAGAAGTCATGACTATCCATACCTTCCCTGGAATAGAGCGGGCAGCCGTTTGAGAACAGGAATCAGCACCTATTCTCATTGCTCCTGGGCTCTGGCCAGTTTGCTTTAACAGCTTGCGGGGCAGCTTCTAGAACCATGAGTTCAAATGCATGCAGCACCAGGCTAACCGCCTGTGCTCAACCAGAGCTGGGCCCTCTCGGATTCCCCACCTCAAATCAAGGGACATCATTCTAGCTGGCCACAGTGTCCTTGAAGGCCACATCCAAATTCTCTTTTCCACCTGTCCCTGCCTAGTCCTGGCTTTGGTCCCATAATCCCTTTTGGGAGAGTCCATAGTGGTCCTAGGCTAGGAGAGGGGAACAGGGAGGGACAATCTGTGGTCACTTGGCCAGGCTTCACCCTGCTTTCCTATAGCCTCTAACCTTGTCATCTAAATGCTCCACTGTTGAAGGGTGTTTTATAATTTTGAATTTTTGCAGCTTTAAAACAAATGGACATATTTTTTAAAAAGGTGATAATTTTTGTAGTGGAGATAACGCAATAAATACAAACAAAAATTTCATGTTCTCCTACTAAACTTTTGTAAGAAAGTCATACTTAAACTCTAAATTTGCATGAAAATCATTTTAAGCATATCAATGTTTATAAAGTTAAGAATTAGTAATAAAGCAAGAAAAAAGGCTTACACCATTATGTCAGAGAGTCCAGAAGTGATGTAGAGAGAAATGCTATCACAGATTGATTAAAAACTTCAATTATACAAGAAGCTGTAACTGAACTAGAGGAGGGTATAAGACTTTATAAACTTGGATAAAGATAAAATATTAAAATGTCTAGTGTAATTATGTAATGTATAAAGTGCATGAAATGGCAAAAATGTAGCTTAGAAAACAACCAAGTTCTTAAATCAATGAACAAAAAAAATAGTCAAGCTTAAATAAGTTAAACAATTATGAATTTCTGTATAATGCCATAAAGAAATTAAAAAAAAACAAGTAATAAATTGGAAAAACATTGCCAACATATTAACAAAAATCATGGGGGCGGAGGAGGAATAGCAGAGACTCAGTTTTTTTCCTCTCTGCTGTTGAAGTATATTCCCAATGCTACACATTTCTGAAGAACTAACACACAGCATTAGTGTTTTGTTTAAAAATCAATATCCATGTTCACTTAACAAATTTCAGTGGTATATAGGTGTGGGTTAGGGCTAATTTCTCAGGGGTGCTACTAAAGATAGTGATGACAGGTTTAATTGAAATAGCAATATTTCAGTGACAACAATGTCTGATATTTTAAATATTCAGTTTATGCCCAACATTTTTACATGGCTACCATTCATATTTCTGTGCTAAGAATAAATAAAGTCTAATGAAGTGAATAGCACAACATTGTTTTAAAAACTGCTGAGAAAGCTTGCACACTTTATAGAAATTAATTTTTATGTGTTTACTTTTTAAAGCCTTTATTCCTTTGTGTGTGTATAGGTGAAGAAAGATAATGATAGAAATTGATTCTTAGAAAGATGTGCTAATTTGTTTAATGTGTGCTATATAGAATGTATATTATTAGTTTCTGAAGGTGACAAAGAAATAAAATATGCTTTTTACTTTCATAGGGACTTATAATGGGAGAGAATGACATGTCTCCAAATAATAACAAAAGTGACTAGAAGGGAAAATAGAGAAGAAAAAAAATGGTGAGTATATATTAGCCAGAAATCGCTTTGCTGTTTCTTTTTTTATTGTTTCATTCGATACTAACCATTACTGTAAAAATGTCAGCTTATCATATTTAGAACTGTTAAACAAGTTATTAATATTCAGTGACATAACATGGGGAAGTATATTTGAAGCTTTTAAAAATTATGCAGCTTTGAGTCAACATCAGAAGAGTTTGCACTACTCATACTCATCTAAAAATCTAAAGAAGGCTTATGTGCTCGAATGAAGATCATATTATTAAGTTCAGGAAATGATTTCTCCTCAGTCACAGCAGTAGAATTAGATGAGAATGCATTAGGAAAGCATTCTGAGACCTCTCAGCCCCAACAGTAATCCAATCAGTGAACAGTATGCAAATGACCTAACAGGAACACAATCAGAGCTACAAGAGCAAGTAATTTCCATTTCCATTACTGCTTAATGAGATTGTGCTGTAATTTTAAGGCAGTGGAAACCTCCACAAAGAGCTTCTCTTCTTCTTCTCTATTGTAACTACTTCCTCCAATTAGACTGAGTGAGAAAGTATTGCCTTATCTGCTCCAAGGACTATGAAGTATTTCTAAAATAAGTTTTTTTTCCTTATATGTGTGTTTTGAAGACTGCTAAACATAAAAATTCAAAAGAAAATGTGACCATAATAATATTGATTTTCTTCATTCTTACCAGTATGATATTGAAAGATCTAGATTTTGTAATACCTTCTTGCTCTATATCCTATCATCCAGCCCATCAACTCTTTTTAATATTAAAATACCTTCTAGAAAAAGCTACTTCTTAGGCATTCTACTGTGTAGAAAAGCTGTTTTCAGGTTGTTGTAGTTACGACTAGTACAGGGCACAATTAGGAAAATCACTGAACATTTGAAATGAAAGGAAACTTAGAAATCATTATCTACCCACTATATTTCTCCTTCATTCTACAAATGAGATGCAAAGAAGTTAAAATTATCTGCCCCATAGTTCACAGAGAGCTGTTCATGGAGTTACATCTCATGCCTCCCGATTTGGAGTTAATTAGGTTTGTATTTCCATTTTCTTCCCTAATTTCACATTCTTTCCTTTCTTGCATGGTGACCCCACAGTATCATTAATTACTATTTATTATTTAATAGATATGAATTTACTCTATGTGACTTGTGCTTAGTGCTTTTTCTATCTTTAATCCTTAAATCAGCCTGTGAAATAGCTACAATTAGTTACCACCTTTTATACATGAAAGTAATGTGGTCTGGAAAGTTTAAGTGACTTTCCTAAAGTCACACAGCAGGTAGTGGTATAAGAAAAATGAACACATATTTGGATGACTCAAGGCCTAAATAAGCTTTTGAGAACAACTGGAAACTGGGTCCAGTAATATTCTGTACTTAGGTTGCCCTATCTTTTAGATCCAGATATTTCATTTGCCCATAAAGGTCATCTAAAGCTAACTCCATAAAGGTTATCTAAAGCTAACTTTTCAAAATACTTTATTAACTGATTCACCCTATGGAACGATAATTAATGGTAACAATGTATTAACTTTTGGGGAATATTTGATTTTTATCAAATGAACAATGTTATAAGTCCCCAGAATTAAAATATTAGTACTGAAAATTTATTCTTCAATGATTTAGGGTCAAGAGAACCATTTGGTGTCCTTGATTTATTGCCTCTAGTGAACTGTTGTTGGGAACCATCCCACCTGGTTGCAGGGACTGTAGCCTTGCTGAAAGGTGAGAGGGCCCCAAGGCTGGAGCAGAGCAAGGAGGCCTTGGGAAAATTGGCCACTGAGGAGACAAAAACCCGCCCCCCTGACAGGGGCCCAGCCCCTGCCTCCCTTACATCACCCTGTTTGGCCCTGGAGGAGGAAGTCTGGTTAGTCAATGACGTGTAAGGCCCCTCGATGGCAGAGGCAACCTGAGACAGGCACAGTTGCATGGGGGCCATCAGGGAAGGACTTGAGGGGCACGGAGAAGGGGCAAAAGACCCTCACCCCTCGGCTTTGTCATGGCCGGAGTCCTCATTCTATCTGAAAGAAGTCTCCTTAGCTCTTGGCTGCTCTGCTCCCCACACCTGGCTCAGGCTTGAAACAATAATAGAGGCAAATACAGCCCTAAACTGGATCAGGCTGTTCCTGGGGGCAATTTGGCCTGGGAAAGGAATGCATTAAATGCTATGAAACCTGCTTTCCTAAGAATTCCCTTGAGTTAATGAGTACTGGTGTTTGGGGTCCCAGTGCAGGATGCGTTTATTTTCCCCGGTTTCAGGGCCAAATGGGCATCACTCTGTTTACCTCACCCTTACTCAAAAGACTCTTATAATCCCTTTACTGTTATCCTTGAGTCATATCTCTTCCCTTTAATCATTACTATTTAACACTGATTGATAAGCTTTGCATGCATATATGCTGTATACCCCTACACATATTATTCTCAATAAAAACCACTTCAGGAGAAGGGCTCTGGGCATTCTCCACTGGAGGGAATTGCCACGCTCTCTCCTGACAGGCAAATCATGTCTGGTACAGTTTTTATTCAACTGTAGCGACCAGAGAGACTCTGCAGGACAGAGCCTCCCTCAAACTGTGATAAAGAGACCAGGTTTTAGAAATATAGTTTATTTCTAACTCTGACTCCAAACTCAGATAAAAGATTTGGGAAAGCTTATTTTATATTTTGAACCCACTTTTCTTACCTATGTTTTGAAAATAATAATTTGCCCAATATATAGAATTATTAAATGATACTTAAAAACCATCTCCTACCTTTTGCGACAGCATGGATGGAACTAAAGATTATCATGCTAAGTGAAATAAGCCAGTCAGTGAAAGACAAATACCATATGATCTCACCTATAAGAGGAATCTAATGAACAAAATAGAACCACTGACATGGAAACATGGAACAGACTGAAAGTGACCAGAGAGGAAGGAGGAGGAGGTAATGGTGGAAAGAAAGGGAAGGGAATAGACAAAACACATGTATGGATGACCCATTGACATGAACAACAATGTGGGAACTAACTGTGGGAGTGAGGGGGTGGGATGGGCGGGGGGTGGGTAAAGTGGGGGAAATTGGGACAACTGTAACAGAATAACAATAAAAAATGGTTTTAAAACATTTTCATTTAGTGAATGGGGAGGTTAGGGCTACCATGAATAACAATTTTCTAAACTTAAAAGGCTTGTCTTTTACTAATTCATAGACATTTAGATTTGGAAAAAAATAGCCAACTTCTATAGTCTAGTAGTGATAAAATTTTTCTGGGGGAAAAAATCCCTGAATTTCTAAGAGGATTTGATGATGTAGTGGGAATGGAGGACAGATAGTGGGTTGGGAATGACTCTCCCATCTCTGGCCATATTTCACTCAGATAAGATTTCTCTATATATTTTATTCTTACATAAGAATTAACTTCAAGGAAGGAGACTATAACTAAAAACAACGTGAAATTCATTGACTTTGTACATGTTCTTTACAGGTAAGAAAAATGTCTTAATAATTTTCTACACTCTATAATATAACATTATAGAGAATACATGTTTCAACAAAACTGTTCAAAATGGTGCGCTACCAGATTTTAAACAGTATTTGTGGGTATTTATATATGTTATTGGAAACTATTTCCTTCAATACCATTTAAAATGTGTTTAATTCAGTAAATGGTTTGGTACATTACCACTATGAACATATACCTTTAGGAAAGGTATATGTTCATAGTGGTAATGTACTAAAGGACATTATCAATTTCTCTCCTACTTAAAGGAGAGAACTCCCAAATGAGAATACTTAATATCTTCTCATGATTTTTCACCTACACAGACATTTTGTGATTTCTACCTGAAATGCTTATTGTATCTTAATCTTTATTCATTTATCTTAAGACAATAACTTTCTTGTTTATAAGCTTTTTATATCTAATTACAAATATTGTATTAAAATTCATGATTTATATTGTTATTTTGGTCCCAAATATATCACTAGCACAATTTACATTAAATCTACTGAATCTAAATTCCTTAGTTGTTATTGACCATATTTAGTTTTAATTGAGCCAATATTTTTATTATATTAAATTATGTTTTAATAATATACTAAGAACATTACAAAATCTTTAAATCAATTACAGGTTATTCAAATATTTCATGAAATATTAATTATGAATTTGTTATTAAAATCTTTAGGTGAAACAATGAAGAACTAATTTTATTATATATTAAAGAATTCATGATTAACATGTTTTATTAGAAAAAGTGATACAAAAATACTGATTTTGTGTTTTTTTCTTTCTTTTTTGTTTCTTTTATAAATATGTAATGTCATGCTGAACAAGAAAACCTTAGATTGTCTTGAACTGATTAGTGAAAATATGTATGTTAACTATTCTGCTAGGGAGGATTCACAGGGATGAGGAACAAGGTAGCAAAAACATTATGAGCATTATGTTTCATTTTAGGATTCATAAAAATATACCATGTGATCCTTTGTGTCACAGAATCACAGTCTAGTTAAGGAGAAAGATATGCTCATAAAAGTTTCTAGGGAATGAAATAAGTCATGTAAGGATACACAGAATAAAAACAAATATCAATTTAGGAATATCTCAGGCCACTTTTAAATTCACTAATTAGAATAAATAAGGTATCAACCTATGTAGTACAAGAGTTACCTATCAACCTACATCTTGCAGAATGTTATCTATGCCCCAAAGCCCCTTCCTTTAGCTGCTTCCATGAGAGATAATATCAACTACAATGCATCCTTCAGTATAATCACAATGGGTTTGTTAAAATTCTTCTGCTAATCCCAACAAGTGTTTACCTCAGAGTTGGGATCACATTTCTTTTTTCATAATATCAACTACAATACATGATATAAGAACATATTCCTTCTCTTCTATTTGCTTGAGCGGTAGGCTTTAAGCATGTACAGGACCACTTTTAGACCATCTTTAGAGTACTTACTCTCTCTCATCTCTCCCTTAGATTGCCACTGAGCCTTTTTAGGCTACTTTTTAAATATGGCTCAAATAGAAGTTGAAGTTTGACATTGCTTTTTTTCTCCTAAAATTGTATTTTAATTAACATGAAAAAAAAATAAATATGGCTCAAATACCCTTATTTTGTTTTTCATAATTTTTATAGATGTAAACTAAAATCACAAGAAAGATGGCCAATTAAGAGAGCTTATTTTGAAATAAAAAAATCCACAATTAGTGTATAAACCCACTGGAAATACAGCTCTTTAGATACCTGTAATTAAAATGATCAAATAACTGTTTTCTAAGTTTCATGTTACTCATAGGATTTGGCACTTTCAGATGCCATTTTTATTCTCTTGCAAACATTAACAATTATTTTGTAGAGGATAATTCTTTCAAAATTAAATAATTGAGAAACACAAAAAAAGATGGATATTAGAAGTATTTATAAAAATGTTTGGGAAAAGTACCAAGGCTTTTTGTTTTTGTTTTTGTTTTTTGAACTGTGCCTATATTCTATATACACATTATTAAATTCCCATTTTGAAATATTTAAAAATGATCCTTAGGAAACAGTTAACGTTCTCTGTATATAAACATCTTAAAATCTCTTCTCCCCGACTGCGATAACAAGATAAGCATAGTTGGAATCCTAATATGATTATGCTTTTATGCTTTCCTTTTTGTCCACAGTTCATAAATTGCTGTATTATCTGTCACAGTTCTGATTTCATTTGTGAAAGAAATAAGATGCTTTTAGAGTAAAAAAGAAGATATGTATCCTCAGTTCTTTAAACATATGACATTTGATACGGTTAATGGCATTATAATATAACAATACTGTCTTCTCTCTATAAAAGTGACACTGCAGAAATATGCTCAGTAGAGTGGAGACTATAAATTGCTTTCCGGGAGCAGTGCGATGTAGGACATTCCTCACCTATGCTCATTGTTCAGCCCTCTGTAACAAGCATAGCCCTCTTGCTATAATTTTTGTTTTATTTTAGGTGTACCATTGTGATTTATGTACCCCTATAAAGATGATCTCTTAGAACAGCAGGTTACAAAATGTATATTAGCTGTGGAATTCCACTTCCAAATAAAATCTGTTAGAGGCACAACATGTATAGCTCATAAAATTTGGGCTGGCTACAACTTCAGAGGAGATGAAATTCTCCCTCACTCTTCCTCTCTTCCTGTGTATCCCCAGAGAGCATTCAGCCCCAAACCCTGTGAATCACTATTTCAAACCCCATAAATTAACATCTCATTAAAAAATATTCAGGGATCAAAGGACTAGGCTGTAAATGTTTAAGAATTGCATTATAGTCATAATAGCAACTAGTTTTGAGTAACTATTATTTGTGAATCATTATGTTGAGTGTTATAGCTGCATTATCCCATATACTCCTTATTCACATCATCTGAAGATAAGAAGTACTTCTGGGTGGTATTTTAATCCATTTTCTAGAAAGGAAACTGAGCTACAGTGTGTTTAAGGTAACTTTTGTATATAATGGCTAGCAAATGCTAATGGCGGGATTTCAAGTGAGGTAATCTAAATCAAAAGTCTATGTACATGTAGATATATATTATTTTATCTCTGACATCGATTTTATTTCTAGAACTACCCCCTTTCCTATCTATATCCATGTGATTCTGTTGGGGCTGAAAGTAGAGACCCACCAACCTACCAAAAACCAGGCATTTTACCTAGGGTGGCCATTCAAAATAATTCTCCTTTGTGTGAAGTGATTGGTCCAGGATGAGATACATAAGCAGGAACAATCTCTTTTGCAGAGATTGTTAGAGACTCAGGGAAACATGTCTTTCTCACAAATTTTAAGTACCTATAAACCTGGGTCTGCTTGGGAGGGGTGGTCTCTCTCACCATGTGGCTATAGTGTACAATAAACCAAAGCCAAGAGGAGAATATGATCAATATTCACCTGAATTTTTCAGGTGTGAAGAAAACAATACATTCTTTAAACTTTTACCCATGGGTTAATTTGAGTTGGATTTTTTTCTATTCCTTTTTTTCCCCATTATATCTATTAGGATAACAATGGTGCATAAAATTATATGGGTTTCAAGCAGACAATTCTATGATGCCTCATCTTTACATTGCATTGTATTGGCCCTTTGTTTCTTGATGTTTTGGTCCCAGTTGCTTCATTATGCCTCTCTTGTTTGTCTTTTAATCTTCAATTATTTTTATATTGAATTAACCCCAAACATATATAACTAAATATAATTTGCAACAAAAATTATTTTTTAAATCATATTTGGTTAATTGAGTCTCACCTCCATAACCTCTGTTTATGTATATTTCCTGTACAGATATTCTAATTTTTTTTCTCTGAGTCAAAATTTAGTAGTATAATTTCACTAATATACTGGTAAGGACAGTGCTGATTTCCTAAAGTCTAATGAAAGAGAAGAGTATGAAAAAACCCTTATTATTTTATGACATATTTTTCACTCTGAGGAGATACTACACACAGGGTCTAGTATTGCAGAAAGATTCTTCATGCCAGTTGATCAATCACTAGTGACAGTTATTGTAGGATGGAAAAAAAAATGAATTTTCCACTCCCCTAATTGAATTTGGAATTTTTTAATTCCATATAAAAACTTTAATAAAGCCTGATTCCTGTAGTTCTATATACTAGGTTCCTGACAACCTAATGAGTTCATGTTGCCAACCTCACTTCTTTCCATTTTACAGACTCAGTTTTCCAAGACTGCCAAAATGCTCCTTGTTTTCTATAGTAGCACATGCATTATACTCTTCTTCATGCATTTTGAACTTCCTCATTCACCCTTTTTATCTTTTTCACTGTTAAAGATATATCTTAAAAGTCATTTATCTAAACACTGTTTTTTTAGATGTATATTTGAAAATCTTACTGCCACTACCACCACTATTTAACTAAAGGCCTGACATATAGTACTCATCACTCAGTCAATAGAGAAACTAGAGGAAAATAAAAGACAACCAACCACAAAACATTCAATAATGACAATGTATAGGAATGCATGCATTTTTATACAGCTACCTCATTGTAGTAGGGTATTTGTGATTTCACTACTTACTTTTTTTAACTAGATTTTATTCATTAATTAATCTAACGGTTAGATGCCAGATATTGTGCCATAATGAAAAATATGACAATTCTACCTTTGAGCACTACAGTTGTATTAAACAAAAAGTTATATAACAAAATATTTTTAGCATAATTACTATAAAATAATAGTTTACAGAGGGCTATGGTAGTAGAAATGAGGGCACATTTAGTTTTAGGTAAGACTCTAATTAATTTGTGATGTACTCTCACAAATATTCAGTTAATTTTATTACTGTTCCTTGTTTAAAATCTTATAATTTACAATGCTATGTTTCACATACTTTTAACTGAAATCATTGTTTTCGAACACATTATATAAAATATTAAACATTAAATATAATCTTTTATATAATGTTTCTTTATCCTGTCACTTATGAATACATTGTATAAAATAAGAAATCAACCAAATTAATTGTACAGACCTACAAGCCCTTCACACCTTTATTTTCTGCTGCACGCAAATGGTTTCTCTGTTACTTCTGCAAGGAGGCCTATATACAGTCTATCTGTGTCAGGGCTGCAGTTTAATTTTCATAAATACTTTACTATTAATCACTTTCCTATTAATTTGTTTTTCCATTAAAATAGTCATGTTCATTAATCATAACTGTATTCCAAAATTTTTAAAAATGAAATGTATATCTGTCTTCATGTAAAATCTACTTTTTAAATCTTATTACCCATTATTATACCAGGAAAACTGTGAGACAATTTGAAACAACTAGTCTCTTTAAATTTTGTTTCCATATTAATAACGTCCTTGGGTATTTCCATCATCATAATAGATTTTGTCATAACATGATTAAGTGAAGAAGTAATTTTCACTCCTGTTAAATGACTTTAGTTATGAAAGTATCATACTTCTCTCTGGTTCCTTTAACCAGGGTTTTGTTATTATAAAGTACCCTAATTTTCATAATGCTAAGAGGTATGGAGGGCTAGGGTCTCACAAAGTACTGTTAAAACATGTAAACTTGACTATCCAGTTTCTTACTTTAGACATCCTTTACAATTTGTGAAATATTTCTACATGAGTCTGAAGTTTGAATTAATGTATACATGTGAGCATAAACAAGATTTGGATAATGATCAATTATTTTATCCATATATTGAGTACCCATTAAAAGCTAAAAATCATTAGTGCCGAACAAAGCACACAAGGATAGAGCTTAAAGGATAATAAACAATGTTGTTTTGAGGTATTATGAACAAAGTCTTAACAAATGATTATAAATGCAATTAAATGCTCTGTATAAACTGTAAAAGAACTGTATAAACAAAGAAGAAGGAACTATTTTAGACGCCTTGTTCAGCCATAACTTCTGTAAGGCACCATTTCTACTGAGGCTTTGAAGGCCAGAGGATGACAAAAAACACAGAAAGGAACTCTAACGGTGAAGAAATAGCACTTGAAAAGGTCTTGGTTTGCAAAAAGTTCAGGTTTCTTGAACACATTCAAAGAAAAGAAATGTATTAGAGTATTTGCCCTATGTTTAAAAAACAGTAAAACTGGATATTTTATTATTATTATATATATTTTGCAGAAAATATTCTGTAAAATGAAAATTGACTCACCCAACAAGTTTGTATAATTGATCCCAAAGCAATGTGAGGCATTGGTCCATTATGACACAGATAAGGGGAAATGTGCAGATAATTATTCATGAATTCAAAGTCAACATTATATTTTAAAGGTTATAGGCGATAATAGTACTCTTCCTATGAACTTCATTTAATTACTAATCGTTGAGTTAATATTGTATTGTTTCAACTGTAGAAATTCTTTATACAAGTTCATATATGTCAGCGAAGAGTTTGCTTTCTTTTCACATCCCCCAAAATGAAGTCAGACTTTGATAATGACTTCAAAAACAGAGGATATTCATGCGGAGAGGAAAATTACACTTAGAAATGCTGAGAGTTCCCTCACAAGCATATGTCATTTTTATGCTGTCTGCATTTGTTATCTTGCCTGCAATACTGTTTATTTAAATTAAAATATTTTTAAAGTGATATTAGGATATAATTTCTGTTTTCTCAGTAGAATTTAGATTGTTTAAAATTTTATAGGTCATAACAATATTGAGAGCTTTTCAGTTAAAATACAAAGTTGTAAAATATATGATAAACCTGCGAGCAAACTTAATGATACTGAATTTATAATAGTGGTTATTTTACTTCCAGCAGCCAGGCTGACCTTCTGGCTGTAGGTCTCTGCTCATTGGGAAGGCTTCCCAAAGTCCTTACAATGAAGTACCTAGAGTGTCTCTCAGGATCTGTCATTCCCCCAGCCTTTCAGGCCTTGCTTTCTACTGTGTTTCATATGCATTGCGCTCTGCTAGGCCAGTCTCCAGTTCAGCTGAACTCTAGCTTAACTCCAACATCAAACCTTCTTCCCCCTGTGACCTCGGTCTCCTGCAATTACCCCCCAAATATCCGCGTGGCTCACTCTCCCAACCCGCATGTTAATTCTCAAACGGCAGCTCGTCACACGAGCACTCCTTGAGCAGCACAGATGAACGAACAGCCTCCGTTGCCACAGGACTGCACCCTTGTCGCACATTATTTTTCTTGTTGTGCCTGATTTTCTTCCCATAATACTTTTCATCTTACGTAAGTATGAGTATATATTAATTAATTTATTGTTTCTACTATGCTCTATGGGAATAGGAATTTTGTATATTTCCCTGCTTTGATTCCCAGTGTCTAGAAAAATTCTATGATTCTAAAACATTGTGACATGTTTAATCAATGAGATAATTTGGGACCCTATTTAATGTTTTGTTGGGCAGTTTTAAGTAATTTACAATTAATTTATGAAAACAGACATTTGAGATTTTGATATTCACAAAAAATCAGAGATTAAAGAAAATTCTCCAGTTTTTTTTAATAGAATACTATTGTTGATGTCTTTTGAAATACAGATACAAATATATTAAACTAGGTTTACTTTGTATGACCTGGTGTTTTGATAATCACACTATTCAAATTTATTTTATAAAATTACAATAAAAAAACCAGAGGACCAGTCTGGGCTGGTGTGGCTCAGTTGATTGAGTGCTGGCCTGCAAACCAAAAGTTCGCCAGGTCAATTCCAGATCAGGGCACGTGTCTGGGTTGCGGGCCAGTTCCCTGGCTGGGGACAAGATAGGCAACCAATCAATCTATTTCTCGCACCTTGCTGTTTCTCTCCTTCTCTTTCTCCCTCCCTTCCCCTCTCTTTAAAAGTAAATAAATAAAATCTTTTAAAAAAGATATTTAAAAAAAAATCAGAAGACCAAATTTGTTAATGAAAGTGAGTTGGAGCATAACTATTAATGCAATAGCTTGTTTTTGAGCAACATAAAGAGAAAAGGGCTAACCCTCTTTTTCAGGCTCATTGATTACCTGGCCTAGGCCTAAAAAGTTTTCCCTTGATGAAAGGGGCAGTGGAGGATGTCTTATAACCAGGGTCAAAAGTTAAGGATCCTGTGCACCAACACTGGAGTTCTACGTGAAATTGAAGGGAGACATGTCTGTTTTCCTTCTCTTTTTATACTATGCTTCATGTTGCTTAACCTTATTAGTATTATTCAAGAACGGTCTCTCCTAAATCTCATGCTTATTCTACCATATTAATGTCTCAGGTCTAATGGTCAAAGTATAAAGTTCTAGTTGTTTAATAATATTCATTGTTGTGTAGATCCACAACTGGGGCTCAGCAGTCCAAAATAAAGCAGAGGAGCTGGTAACAGTGAGAGAAAGTTCCTAGCAACAGCCTCTAGAGCTGTTACCGAAGAGCACGTCTCCGCCCAGGGAACCGGCTTTCTAGGCAATTTCCTACTCAGAAAGATTCAGAAGTTAGAAGTATAAAAGAAGGCAAGCCGCTAGAACCACTGAACAACAGAGAGAATCTAACTATAGAAGAGTAGCTGTGGCCTTAGAGTAAGAGAGAAGCCGAGTTATTGGGTCCGTGTTTTCTGTCTACAAAAATACACCAGGTATTAGCTGTGCCATCATCATTTTGATTAGTAAAATGGACAAGAAGGATAAGAATCTGGAGGGTTGCAGTGAAAACTGAATGAGATTAAATAACGGGCCATGTGATATGAGAGCACTGCCAGTTTCTCATCGTTCTTTTATATATGAACACATAGTACAATCTTAGTTAATACTGGGGAGGTAAATGTCATGATTTTAGATATAGTCACTAAAATACATTTTAAAATGAAAATAATCGCACCTTCTAGAAATATTATGCAAAAAGTGTACAATTAGTTCCATTTTCTGGCTTGATAAATTTTATAAATGTGATTGCCTTTACCCACACCACCACTGCTGGGTTGCTTGATGTTGGTTCTTAGAGATTAAAATGACATTTTTTTTTCAAATGAGAAGAAACTGGAGGACTGATTTAAATGCAATTGAGTCACATGAATGTCCATGCTTTTCAATAATCTTGTGATATATGAATTATATGAAACAAAATTACTCATGGTGGACTAAAATGTGTCTTTAGCCATAAAGAAAACAAATGTGTCTGCACTTAATACAACAATTTGAAAAATGAAGTTAATGAAGAAACTAAGAACATGATTGGTTTTCAATCTTATTGTAAAAAAAAAAAAAGAACCCTTAGGAAATATGATTGATTATCTGAGCCATTCAAAATTGAATGTATTTTTAGACTGAAAAAATATAGAAGGGTAAAATTTACATTTTGGGGAAAATTTTTATTAGTTGAGTTGCTATTATAATAATCCTTTAAAAATGTGTTGTCACTGTGTGACCATATATCTTTCCCTTCAATATGGATATAAGCAATTACAGAGTAGTTGTTTTTAATAAAATTAATCCCTGAAGCACATTTGGCACATACATAATGACAATACTGAAAAACTACCGAATGTCATTTGATATAAAGTAACTCTAGTTTTTCATGTGTGAAATACAAGAGAAAAATAAATTTTGGCTCCAGGGAAGACATATCTTGATGCCTACATAAAAAATATTAACTTTCTTTTTTAAAGTTTATTTTTTCAATTATATTTGACATACACTATCATATTAGTTTCAGTGTACAAAATAGTGATTACACATTTATATACCTTATGAAGTTATTACCCTGGTAAATCTAGTATTCAGCTGATACAATACATAGTTGTCCCAATGCTATTGACTATATCCCCTATGTTGTACTTTATTTACATCCCCATTATTATTTTAATAACTGGCAATTTGTACTTCTTAATCCCGTTTATATTTTTCCCCCATCCTTCTAAACCCCTCCCATCTGGCAACTAACAATAGGTTCTCTGTATTAATGAGTTTGTTTATATTTTTTGTATTCATTTATTTTGTTTTTTAGATTCCATGTACAAAAAAGAATTAACATAAAAAAATGTCCATACTGTCCAAGGCAATCTACAGATTCAATGCAATCCCTACCAAAACACCAATGGCATTTTTCACAGAAATAGAACAACTAATCCCAAACTTTGTGTGGGACCACTGAATACCTCAAATTGCCAAAGAAACCTTGATAAAGGAGAATTAAACTGGAAATAGCACTCTATCTCATATCAAACTATACTACAAGGCCACAGTACTGGCATAAAAACAGACGCATAGATCAATGGAACAGAATAGAAAGCCCAGAAATAAACCCACACCTATATAGTCAACTAAACTATGATGAAGGTAGCAGGAATATACTACTGGGTAAAGACAACCTCTTCAGTAAATGGAATAAATAGTGTTGAGTCAACTGGACAGATTATGCAAAAGAAAAAAAGAAGAAGAAGAAGAAGAAGAAGAAGGAAACAGACCACTTTTTTACACCATATACAAAATGAACTCAAAATGCATTAAGACTTAAATGTAAGACCTGAAACCATAAAACTTCTAGAAAAAAACAGAGAGGAAGATATTTGATAACACTTTTAGCAACTTTTTTTTTTTTGGACATGTCTACCCAGGCAAGGGTAACAAAAGAAAAAGTAAAACTATTGGGACTACATCAAACTAAAATATTAACTAGTTAAACACACACACACACATGGTTGTGGTGACAGCCTGTTATACTGGGTTGCCTTAGTTAAAGCTTCTCTGCCAAAACAGAAAATAACATCAAAAGGAAAAAAGAAATTTTATTTAGTTCTAAAGATTTTACTTATTTATTTTTAGAGAGGGGAATGGAGGATAAAGAGAGGAAGAGAAATATCAACATGTGGTTGCCTCTCGTGCACCCCCCACTGGTGACCTGGCCTGCAACCCAAGGCATTTTCCCTGACTGAGAATCAAACCGACGACCCTTTGGTTCTCAGGCTGGCGCTCGATCCACTGAGCCGATCAACTGAGCCGTACCAGCCAGGGCTATGTAATTTTATTTTTATTTTAAAAAATATTTCAAAGGGGATGAGCTGAGGGAGGGAAGGAGGGAAGGAGGGAGGGGGCAAGGGAAAGTGGTGGGGGGTTGGCAGAGACAAATGTATTTGAAAAAATAAAATAAAATTTTAAAAAATATTTATTTTTGGAAGGGAGGGATAAAGGGAGGGAAAGAAACATCCTGTGGTTGCCTCTCATGCGCCCCCTACTGGGGACCTCTCCCACAACCTACACATGTCCCCTGACTTACTGAACCTACGACAGCCGGTGGATTATTTTTAAAAATTTAGTTCGTAGTTCCGTTTACCAACAAGGAAATTTAGTGGAACATTTTAATTCTTGGTAATATGAAATTACTGGTTTTTAATTTCTGGAAAAATTAAGCAAACATATATGATGAATTTCAAAAAAAATTAGTATTGCATCCAGATTTTATGGAAAGAGATTTCCTTGTTTTACTACTTTGTGAAATAAAAAGTGCTGGGAGAGCTGATGGCCACCTGGTGTGACACACACCCTCCTGCTCCAGGCTTCTTATTTCCTTCCCTCCGTGAGATCTGGAGGGGCATGAATCCCACAAAACAACTCTAAGATTTCATTTAAATGCCATTTCTATTTTCCTTAATTTACTTAATTTTCACCTTAATTTAGAAAAGCAAGTCAATAATCACCAGAACTACTTAAAAGCCAAAATGAATTGCATTAATGTCTGAACAAAACAACTTGCATCAATATCTGCATGTAATTGACAAATATAATTCTATAAACATTTTGATTATTTTACACAGTTCACTTTTTCCTATTGAATGGCATATAAAATTATTAGATTATCATGATAATTTCCTACATAAAACACTTAGTTATTCCCTCCAAAACTTCCTTATCTCAGTAAATGGTATGACCACACAATTGTTCAAGCAAAGGAAAACAAAAACTAAAAATTAGACATTTAGACATTATTTTTAAATCCTCCTATTTTCTAATCTCTCACATTTGATCTCATTAGTTGGTCCTGTTATTTCCACGCTCAAGGTAGGTTTCAAATCCTTTCATTTTTTTCCCCACTCAGTTGTCGACCTACTGTCCAAACCATCATTGCTTTTCTGCCTGAATATAACATTCTTTATACTATGCTTCCTACTTCCACTCTCTTCCTACAGAGATGACAGCATGATCTGTGGTAAGGTTTATATTACTTCACTACTTAAATGTATTTCATGGCTACTCTGAATTTAATGCACAGACTCTAACTGATCTCCTTGGCTCCATATAATTTGGTTTTTGTTTAACCTTTCTCCCCACTGATTATTGAGCCCCTTCTGCATTGCCCTTGTTTCCAGATTGGCAGTTTTTATACCTGTTATCGGAGTGGGCTATTCCACAGGCTATTGGAGTGTGTGATTTCTTCTCATCCTCAGGAATCATGCTGTTCACATGTCATCTCCTTGAAGAGGTTCTCCTTGACGACACTAGCGAAAAGAACACCCATGGTCTCTAGTATTCTCTGTCACGTCATCCTGATTTTTATCTTACAATTTCATTTTACTACTCATATCATTTTATTGTATATATTTGTCCCCCAAAATGTTTCTTGAAGGGGTAATGGAGGCAGGAACAAAAGGATAATGGAAAATCTCTTATTCACCAGCAATTAGAATAATGTTTTTGCACATCATTAACACTTAGTATTTGTTGATTAAATGAAATAGTAAGTTATCATTTTTATTAGTATTATAAAATTCAAGTGTATGAAACCAAAAAGTGTGTTCTCATGTGAAGTATAAATATCAAACGTTTGTAGTGTTTCTTTGTCGGCACTCCCTGACCTCCAACCCGTGGCCAATCAATCACTAATTTCAGGGGACTCAAACTAGTTAATTTCTCTTAAGATTCTTCTCTTCTTTTGTTAGAACCCCCATTTTTGGCCTGTAGGTAAGCACCTTAACCAAAGTTAAAGTCTCTTCATTGATTAAACTATTTTTATTTTTATTTCTAAATTGTGATTCAACATTTTAAATAAATTTTCCAGGGTACCGCTTTCTTCTTGCCATTCTCCTACTCAAAATGTTCTATCAGTTCTCTGTAATTTATTGGCTAAAGTAAAAACTCCTTTGGCATTCAAGCCCTGTAGAAATATGGCTCAGGTTATCTTTCTAACTCATTTTCTCCCTTTCACTATGTATACCTTCTTTTTCATGTAGAAAAATTTTACATGGTCCTAAGTCTACATGCTTGCTTAGTATTTATCCTTCCTGTTTAAATTTTATCTGTGTCTCAAGAAATATTTTAAATCCTTCTGTAGCAAGCCCAGCCTACAGTCTGGATTCTTTAATAAATCATCTGTAAGTAACCCCAATATTGCTTTGTAGTCATATTTGCATCTACTCACCTTCCAAAACACTTGTTCTCATGACAGGTTTAGGAAGCATTATAATGCAGTAGTGAAAAGGGCAGTTACTTTTGGATTTCACAGACTTGAGTAAAATCCAAGTGCTAATACTTTCATATTGTCTTGGAAAAGTGAACGAGGAATTTAACATGCCTGAGCACTGGAATTAGCTACTCATAAAACTAGACTAATAGAAATTATGTGATAGGATGTTTTGAAGATTAAACAAAGAATACACACTTGTATGCAACTATGGTGACCCAGCATACATAGTTATTCCATCTCTACTTCTTTCACTGGGGAGTAACATTTTTTTATCAAGGTTCAACTCAATTTTCATCTGTTCCAAAGGGGTCCCCAAGATCATGACAGTAGTATTTGCTTTCTTCTCCAAGTGCGTGAAACAATAATTTTGCCATTTAGAATGATTTTGTCATTTACTCTCTTGATACTAGTTTTATCTTTTAGTTTATTTAAATAATATACCAGCATTTACTGAGCATGTGCAACATTTCAGCACTGTGCTGAACATTTTCTTCTACATTAGAAATGTGGATAATATTGTTTTATTGATTAAAAAACTGAATGTAAGATAAATCATCCAGGGTCCCACAGCTTATCAAAGGCTGAGGATTCAAACTCATGTCTGTGAAGTTCATGCCCATGGTTGTTAAAAATGATCACAATTTATGTTTTGTTTCACACCTCATAACATCAAAATGACTGTAAATTTCTTGCAAAAAAAGGAATACTTTGTATAGCTTTTTAAATCATACTATTTGTTCAGAGTTTTACAGTCTAAAATGCTTTTATGGTCCTTTAACTGAATGTACACACCCTAACAGTTTATGTACACTTATATGTAATTTGTACAAAGGTAAAATTGAATATGTGTATATACATATACACATATGTTTTATTAAAAATGCTTGTTAATATATATAAATTTTATATATACAAATTCATATGTGTAATTTGTATTTTTAAAATTAAATTACTATCAAGGCTATTCTTCTTGATATTTCCTTTTAATTTTTAAAACTCCATTGCTAGTATATATATCACCAAACCTTCCCTCTGATATGGACATATTTCAGGAAGTTGAATTTAGCATCTTAACCTAAAGTCATCCTCTTTAATTTTGAGGCAGACCATAAAATCTCAGTGCCCTTCCCTTCTTTCTGTTCTTCCTTCATTTGTTGCTTTCTTTAGTCTTTTGGTGGGGGTGGGGGGAACCTCTAACTATGACTAAAAACTACTGAAAAGAACAGCTAAAATTGTGATCTATGGAGGATCCTAACAGTGAGCCATAACCTAGTCTTAACTTTACAGTCATAGGAAGTTAATTCATTTCTCTCTGCCCAAGGAAATAATTCAAGGAATGGTTCTCTGTACTCCGGTTACATAATATAAAAAAAACGAAACAAAACAATCATTCTCTACTGTTTACAGTTTGAATGCCATTAGGGTGAGAAAATAAGTAACTAAGAAATAGACTCTTTTTCATGGGATACTCTTATCTGCCATAGGAAAATATCAGAGATATGTAAGCTATTGATGTGTCAGGGCAAACACTGCTAGCAGTGAAATGTGCAGTTCCTTGCACTTGTTAAATGCTGCAAATAATGAGGAATACAAAGTAATGATACTTATGTTAACAGAAACCCTAAATTTCAAACATTTAGCTATTAAATATTTGTATGGGTAGTGATCTTATGTGCACTTTTAATTATCTTTTACATTTTAAGTCTAATGTTTGCTGTCTTTATAACCAAAAATATTCATGTTTAAAAGCAGAACCAAGAATGACCAGAACAATGGCTATACAGATTATAAAGCAACAGTATCCCTCTTGATATCCCCCAGAACCACCTGAAAGAAGCACTGATTATGTGAGGACTCTAATTTATTTTATAACTAGAAATAGTCTGCATTGCGCAGAAATAAGAACTATACTTGCAGTCTGAGCAACTGCTGTGAGGAACTTTTGTAATCAACCTGCTGGCTAAAAACTCTGCAATAGAAAGCCTGTTAAAAATAAGATTAAAAGAAGCTTTTATCCATAAAAGATGTGGCAAGAGGTTAACTATTTCCTTTGGTTTTCAAAAAGGTCAGTCACAGAGTAGGCAAATAATGAAAGTAAATATAATTGGTTATCACTGGCGCCGAGTATAGTGGAGCAGGAAAGCAATCCCTGTGAGAAGAATATCCTGGAGCTTCATAGGCCATTCAGGACATTTTCTGAAGGCTAGAACCCTCCTTCTCTGAGAATTTTGGCAAACTGCACCATTTGTAAATGTATGTGAATAAATAGAATGGAAATATTAATTTAGATAAGCTGAATTTACAATTTATTTGTGATCAACTAAATTTTATTCTAAAATTTTACAAACACAAAATTTTAATACTACATAACAGACATTTTGATTGTTTATTAATTTTTTTCTCTCCCTGCCTCACCCCTTTCATTCTGGCAGAGCTTGGATACTTTTTAGATGTATTTTTTCCCATCTGTCACAATTGCCCAGCCCCAGGTTAATCTAGAGATAGAACAGTGATTTTCAAACCTGACTATAAGTTATAATCACCTGGATACTTTTTTTTTTTTGAATGATTGTGTGTGCGTGTGTGCATGTGGATGTGAGAGAGAGAGAGAGAGAGAGAGGGAGAGATTGGTTGTTCCACATCTTTGTGCATACATTGGTTGCTACTTGTTTGTGCTCTTACTGGAGACTGAGCGAACCTGCAACCTTGGCTTGTCGGGACAATGCTCTAACTGGCTGAGGTACCTGGCTGGGCCTCACCTGGATATTTTTTAAAAATTAATAATGCCTGAGCTCTAGCATGAGATATTCTGATTTAATTCTTTTGAGCTGGGTCAGAAGAATTTACAAATTGGAAACCTCCCATGTGATTCTAAAATGTGGGAATGACTGACAATCAATGGACTAGACAGAGTCGCCATGGACATATTATCTCCTTGCCAGTGATTGTCTTTGATATGGACACATGACCAATTTCTAGCCAAGGAAATATGAGAAGAAATTCACTTGAGAATCTCTCATGAAAATCTTTCTTACTTTTTTTTCTTTTTAAAGGAAATTGCGGGAGCAGAAAGTTCATTTGGAACTCCTTGACATTGTGGTCAAGGAAGCAATACTGTGGTCAAGAAGTGAACATGTGTAAGAGAAGCCATCACAAAGCCAATATGGTGACATGGAGTAATGGAATGAATTTGCGTTCTTGAGAGCATTGCTAAGTCGTGAGTGAAACAACTCTCGAATTACTATATGCCTAAACTTGTTATAGGAGATAAGTCATTTGCTAGCATCCGTACTCTTCCTGATCTAAACTTTGAAGAAATCAGTTTTGTCAGCTTCCTGAAAAGAATAAAACTTAAAACATCTTTAAAGCACTAAGTTTTTATTAAGCTCCTGTTATCTGCCAAGAACTCTTCTAGTTGCTGAGGTTTACATTGGAGAACAAAACAAAACAGAGAATCTTGTTATCATGGAATTTTTATTTTTTAATGTAGGAGATATGAAATGATAAATAATTAAAATATATTTCAAAGGAATAAATAATATAGAGGAAAAACAAGTAATCAGAAGAGGGCATGGGAAATGGTAAGTGGTTAGAGTTTTGGGTAAATTGCCAAGAAAAGCCTCATTAAGAAAGTGGCTTTTTGAATGAAGACCTAAAGGAAACAAAGGAATTGTTGGTTGTGGATACAAAGCAATAGAACAGCAATTATGGTGAGTTCCAAGGACAGCAAGTGGCGCAGGAAGGTTGAAGCTGAATGAGTGAGAGGAGAAAGTAGAGATGAAGCTATATAGGTAAGGGGAACCCAGATCTATGTAGAACTCTACGAACCAGAATGAGGACTTTGACCTTTACTTTCAGTGACCTGGGAAGCCAGGGAAAGTTGTTCATTAGAAGGGTGATATGCTCTCACTTGTATTTTTTTAACAGCATCACTCTAAATGAACTTTGATGAATGGATGGGGTAAAGGAGTAGGGGAAAGTGAGGAAGAAGTATATTAGTTAAGAGCTACTGTAGTAATCTGATCTTGGTAATTTTGTTGAATTTTGGTAAGGTTGTTACCTTTAGGGTGGTGAGACTTGACCAAATTCTGGATAAAATTTGGAAATTGTAGACAGCAAGTTTTGGCATTCTACTAAAATTTATATATAGTTTTTGGATAACAAACCTTCTCGGGAAGAACACTAATTACGAATTCATATGTTTTTCCTCTCTTTTTCCTCTTAATTATATCACTCCAAACTACAGACCTACAGTAAGGCTTTCATGAGAGGTGTGATCCTAATCCACAGCTCCCTTTCTCAACTAACAGATCTGATCAAATTCCTATGAAAAGAGGAGACAGCAACCAAGAGGTAAATACCCTCTTAATAATCTAAACCTACAGTGTACAACTCTCTAGCAGGAATCCCGCTGAATTTAGATAGAAAGTCATGTGGTTTTCTAACAATCAAGTCCTCTCATTTAAAAAAAAAAAATCTATCCTAAGATGTTTTTTTGTGTTCTCCTTTTGTCTTCCATTGTAAAAAAAAGTGTCATCATTCCATATATAAACTTCACAGTAGGACATTAGTTGCATTTTATAAGAGAATTCAAAATTCAAAGGTCAGTATTTAGCTTTTTTAAAATCTTCACTTGAAGATATCTTCACTGATTTTAGTGGGGGTGGGGAGAGACGAAGGAGGGAGGGAGAGAGAGATGGAAACATTGATGTGAGAATGATCAATCAGCTGCTTCCCATAAGCACCCTGACCCAGGGATTGAACCTGGAACCTAGGTGTGTGCCCTGACTAGGAATCAAACCTCAAACAGGCAACCCTTTGGTATATAGGATGATGCTCTAAGTAAGTAAGCCTCCCAGCCACGGCTAGTATTAGGGAAAAAAAAATTCCATCTCTTTCATGAAAGAAGAAGACTCCACACATATAATTCCCAGCTAGAATAAATCTTTATCTTGGACTTGGCAACAGTGTTTTTTAAGTGCAAAAAAATACTGCATTAAAAATATATGAGATTATTATTTAAAATGTGGAGTCCCCATAGTCTCAACCTCAGAATTCCAATTAATAGCCACTGAAATTTAACTGGAACTCCAGGTAATATTTAATTACATAAAGAACCATATCTTTAGAGGATTAAATATATTTTTGACTCTATACATTTTCAAAGACTGCATACTCATTATATCCTAAAAGGAAATAGTAACCTCCCAAGGCACAGTTTGTAAAGTGCAAATTGGCTTTTAACCTTGAATCAGTTGTTTACTTTAGTCTCTATTATTTTTAGTAGATAAGTGGAATTTTTGCCTACAAAAATGAAATTAAAAATTAGAGAACAAAACCTGATACCTCTATGGAACTCTCTGGAGGGTTTTAATCAGTTATGGTGAGATAGCATTATTCTCACTTTTTTTTTTAGTGTTAGAAAGTAATTTTTTGTATATCTTTCAAACGTCAATAGACAATGAAAGTCTTTCATATATTTATGGATAGTCTGTACCCTAGGAAACTGAGTGACGTCACTTTACATATTGATTGGTAAGAATGAGTAATGATACAACAAGCTGTTCTGAAAGGCAGTCAAGAAGTTTTAGGTCTTTGACAACTTATAGGACACCAGGAACTCCAGGAATGTAGCACAAATGAATTTATTTACTTATTAACACTTGAGTAATGGGATGGTTGGTTGATTCACCTAATAAAATTTTGAGTATGTAATTTTATCTAGGTTAAATTTTATTTAGAAATGTAGAGGAATAATAAAGAGTGATCCAGTGTATCTTTCTGCAGTTATTGTAACTTATATACTTCCACATTTAGATCAAACACATCAAAACTTACAGGATGCAGTGAAATTAGAACTAGCAGGAAGGTGGTTAATGCTTACATTAAAAAAGAATAAAGTTCTCCATAAATAACTGAAACTTATGGCCTCAAGGAACTAGAAAAACAAATTAAGTCAAAGTAAGCAAAATGAAGTAAATAACAAAGTTAGAGAAGAAATAGAGAATAAATAGAAAAACAATTGATAAAATCAACAAATTCAAGTGGCAAAACACAGGGCCAGCCAGGAATTGAAATGGTGACCCAGAGCAAGACTAAGTTGTCCAAGAATCTGCTGCGCAGGAAGTTCATGCAAAGGGGACTGGACTCTGAAACTAAGAAACAACTAGACTGGGAAGAAATGAAAACCATTATTGAAGAGCACTGGTCCTTGGATTTGTCGGAGCTTAAAGAGAAAGAGTATTACAAAAGAGCAGAGTTTATTGTTTCTGAAAATCTTTTCTATGGAAAAATGTCCTTCAGAGAATTTAAACCTGAGGCTGAGAAATGATTGCTTCAGATGAACACTAAAAACAAAGGAGAATTGAAGATGAAACAGGGTGTATCAGATGAAGAAATGGCTAGAAGACATGAGACCATAGTGGGGACAACTGGAAGAAAGTGTGCAAAAAAAGAGGCTGTGTTAATCATAAAGAACATGAAAATGGAGTCATAAATCCCATTAAAGTGAAGAAGATGTTGCCCCAAGATTATAATGGATATGGCTCAAGGATGTCTTGTGAGAGTTAAAATATTTTAAAATTCATTCTGATGGTTTCTCTGTAATTGTTAATATTGTAATGTTTATTTGTAAAGAAATATATAATTTTTGGAAAAAGCTAGTTTTGAAACAACTTCATAATGAATGTTGTACATCCTTTGCTTAAAATGGTATTCATCAGGAGCAAATTTTTAGCCCTTGATCTTCAAATGTACATTAGTTCATGGTTGCTTCCTACAGATTTTTTGACCTCAGATTCTTTTTTAAAAAGTCTATTTCACTAACCTTGAATTGACTAGTAAATTAATAGCAGTGTTTTAATTGTTCTTATGTTTATATTTTACATTAAATTATTAATTATGTCAAGACAATTCATACATATGTTTTGGAATTAAATGTTATGAGAAGTTTTTATATGTAAATTTATCAAGAGCAAACATGCCTCTCTAGTCTAAAGCATTTGTGTGCTACCAAGTCATTGTGGAATTATGTTTTCTCTTTTTGTTTAAAGCCTTTACTCAATAAAAAATGATAAATGTTCTCATATGGGCGTCCAACCTTTTGACGTATTTGGGCCACACTGGAAGAAGGAGAGTTGTCTTGGGCTACACATTAAGTACACAACACTAATGAAACAAACACAAAAATTAATGTTTTAAGTTGATTTACAATTTTGTGTTGGGCCACACCTATAGCCATCCTTGGCCGCATGTGGCCCGTGGGCAGTGGGTTGGACACCCTGATCAATAGTTAGTGTTTTGAAAAGATCAATAAAATCAACATACCCTTAGTTAGACTAACTGAGAAAAGACGGACTCAAATAATTAAAATTAAAAATGGTAGAGGAACATTACAACTGATGTCATAGAAATAAAAATAGTTATGAGATTACTATGAACAATTGCACACAAGTTGGATAGCCTAGAAGAAATGGATCAACTCCCAGAAACTTACACCCTACTAATGATGAATCATGAGGAAATAAAAAATCTGAACAGACCTATAACTTGTGAAGGAAGTGGATAGTAATTTTAAAATACCAAAGAAAGAAAAACACAGAACCTGATGGTTTCACTGAATAATTCTACCAAACATTTAAGAATTAACATCAATTCTTCTCAAACATTCAAAGAAAATTCTATTACATGATACAACATAAATGAGCCAGGAGAACATTATTCTAAGTGAAGTAAGCCAGTTAAACACATGCACACATACACATACGTAATCCCACACAATATGATTCCACTCATATTAAAAAAAATATAGTACCAATTTTAGGAGATTTGCCTATTTTCAGTTTCAGCTATATCTGTTACATTTACATTCCTGGGACCCAAATCAGAACTTATGTTAGACACGGAGTATATTTAAGAAAATTCATCTTGTACAGGGACTACTCTTGCCTGTACATACATATAATAACACTTGCTTTCTTCTGTTCTTTGGCAAGAAGGAATATATTCATTTCATCTACAGTCACCTTTTATATTCTTATTTGAAAAATTAAACACTTTCTATGACTATTCTGGATTCTTCATTTCTAATAAAATGCAAATTTGGGTGGCAGGTCACCAAGGCACTATATTTCAAGGAAACCATTAATTTTCTAAATGTAATGTAAAATATTAAGTGAATTTATTTGTTCCCCCTGGGGAAAGAATATAATACCTTCATTAGATTCTCAAACAGAATTGTGACATAAGGGGAAAAAGGTCTTTAAAAACCACTAATATATAATTTTTTTAAAATAAATCATTTCCTTTTATCTAAGCTATCCCATTGATAGTCAATTGCCATCAAGATTGGAAGTTTACAGTGCTATTAATGATATACTGATAGTTCTGGTTGATAATGTTTATCTCATTTTAAGTTAAACTTAGATGTCCTCTTCATTGTTTCACATTAATTCAAATATGATGTTACTGTGATATTCAATCTCTTTATTCTACTAATTTCACACTTTCCTTTTCTTAAATCACAATACTTGAAAAATCCTTTGTGATAATATGTACATTAACAGAGAACTGAATGGAATTTATGAGGGTTGAAAAGAAAATTCGGAGATTGATAAAGATTATTGAAAGTTCATTTAAAGAAAAAAAAGGGGAGGAGAGAGCGGGTAATGGGGAAAAGATGGGGAAGGATGAAGTCAAGGAACATATAAAGGACCCATATAAAGGACAAAGCCAAAGTGGGGAAGGATTGAGGGTGGGAGGTAGGGGTAGGTGGGAGTAGGCAGGGGAACATGGCGGGAAAATGGTAACAACTGTACTTGAACAATAAAAGAATAAATTTTAAAAAATGTTAAATTATAAGGTTTGGAAAAAAAAGAAAAGAGTTGAAAAAAAGGAAAGAGTTGAGAAAAAAAGAAAAGTCTCTGCTTTTTAAGTAGAGAAGAGAAAGGAAATGGTCAAATCTTGGATTTCTCTGCACTGGGGTTCTTGTTTTTCTGTCTCCTGTGGTGATTTGCAGAATATCTGCCTCCTCTCCTCAAATAGGAAGCTGGTGTGGATGATGCCAATGGCACCAAATACACAACTGGATTTTTAACCCACAGCGAGGGTTCAAAGAAAAAACAGGCGGCCATTTCTTAGAAACTAAGTGCATTCTTCTGGAGATAGTGTTAAAAATATTTTAACATTGCACTGGAGCAGATAATGCAGGTAATCAGGGTAATTACAGCTCTCCAAAGATACAAGGCATAGGTCTAAGCCAACTTCTTCACTTCAAATTGTAAAAATTATGAAATTCTAAGGGGAACTTTGGCAAAGTAATCATTTTATAAGATGCAATAATATTTACAATGGTGGCATGTGAGCTTTAATAGGTTGTCTACTTCGATGTTATGTTCGAATGTCAATTATATAATTAAGGGAGTAAAATCAGGTGGCTTCTGCTTCACATGAAAACTGACAAGTTGGAAAGAAAAGCTGTCATGCTAGTTTACACATACAAAAATAAATAAGTGCATAAGCATACATGCAGATACCAAATAAGCAGAAATACTAAGTGATTTAATCTGATGTCATTTTAGAATATGTCAGCCTTTCATTATGGATGACCCAAATGGGCTTTCAAAGGACACTAGCCCTGGCTATCACCTGACAGGAATGACACATAGGATGCCTGGCACAAACAGCCCAGCTGACCCAACTCAACCCGTAAAATTGTAAGAGAAAATAAAATTGTGTGAGACTGAACCACTCGGTTGTGGAGTGATTTATCGTACAGCAGTAGATAATAGAAAGGCCCATCATGGCAAAATTGCTTGACCCTGCTCTAAGTTTCTTTTTTACTCACCTGCAAGATGACTCAGTTGAGATGGCCTGAACAGTTGAGGGCTGGCTGAACGTCTCAATCTCTCTTTCTACATTTTATCCTCACATGGGTAATTTGGGCTTCCTTATAATATGTGGCTTCAGTGTAGTCCAACTTCTTACATGGTGGCTCAGGGATTCTAAGAGTATGAAAATGTAAACAAATATAGCATCTTAAAGCTTGGAACTGACACAGAACTACTTCTATAGCAAATTTGTTAATTGAAATATAGTAGTAGAACCAGCTCAGATTCACTAAAGGATGTGACTAAGCAAGAAAAATTAACTAGGCTAATTTATTTGACAGCATACTTTGAAATCTAGCCACCACGCTGGGCTCCTCTACAAAATATAAGAAGCAAAAACAGCAACAAAAAATTAACATCAATGTTGAGACCATTGCCAAGTGATAATTTACTTATTAAGTCATTATGTTTTAGATAGATATGTGAACAGTTATTAATATTTGAAGGTAATATAGTTCATTAAAGGACACAGGTAGTATTTATGGTACAATAGCCAGAGGACTTGACTCGATTTGATTTAAAAATGTTTATGTGTTCTCGACAGGCAAAGTGTGTTGCTATAACTGGGAAAGCCCTGGCACATTTCTTTGATCTACTGTAGACCTTGTTGCTTGCTCACTGGCTTGTCATAGAAGCACAGTTTTGAGAACATAATATACATATTACCAATTTAAAAGATTTTAGCACAAGTTCCTGCATTGTATCATAGCTATGTCTTTATGGCAATACCAAGATTGTGATATAAGCACTAACCTTCTGACTAGATACACTGAATTTATTATATTCAAGTTATCTTTTCAGATCCTTGAAACAATCGTGGGAAGATAAAACATATAACAGCCTTTTGATGACAAAATAGAGCTAAATGGTGTCTTTTTCTTGGATTCGTATGAATGATAATGTATGTGTAAATAATTGATGAAGGACCATATGTAAATGATAGATTTCTACCCATTTTGTTAGAGGAAGGAAAGAACAAAAATGTAGTTAGCAACAGAAACAGAGGAAAACCTCAATAGCTTTCCTTGCAAGCAGGAAACCAGAAAATATCAGACAAACTTTCCAGATTTCTTAAAATGGTTTTCCTCAAATGTATCTCATGGATAAGTCTGATGACATTCAGTTGAATATAAGGGTAAATGAAGTCCTGGATTTACAGAGGATTCTCTAAGCTGTATCAGGAAACTACAGGGTGACTATTCTTCACTTTTACATAATTTTGAATTTTAGAGACTTCTTATTAAATATCCTAACTTAATTTCACTTCTGGGTATTTATCCAAAGAAACCAAAACAGCATTATTTACAGTAGCCAAGGTATGGAAGCAATCTAAGTGTTCATGGATATAACAATGGATGAAGAAGATAAAAATATCACTCAGTCATAAAAAAGAATAAAAATCTTGCCATTTGCAACAACATAGATAGAACTAGAAGCTATTATACTAAGTGAAATAAGTCAGAGAAATACAAATACCATGTGATTTCACTTATCTGTAGACTCTAAAACAATAAACAAACAAACAAAACAGAAACAAACTCATAGACAGATACAACACTTTGTTTGCCAAATGGGAGGGGGTTGGGAGGATTGGTGAAAATGGGAAAGGAATAAAGACATACAAGTTGCCAGTTATAAAAACAGTCATGGCACGTACAGTACAGTATAGGGATATAGTCAATAATATTGTAGTAACTATGTATGATGTTAGATAGGTACTGGACTTATTAGGGTGATCACTTAGTAAGTTATGTAAATGTCTAATTGCTATGTTGTACACTTGAAACTAATATAATATTGTATGTCAACTGTAATTAAAATATTTTAAAATATATTAAAAAGGACTGTAGAAGGTCCCAGGTACTCTTACTGTGGGTTTTCCAGCTTACCTCATAGTGAACATATTAAAAGCTATCTGCATCCCACATTGAATATAAATGATATGTAATTATGTGGAAGCAAATTGACTTGTGGTTGATGAGTTGGCATTGTTACATTTTCTAGACATTTAATTAAACATTTATTAATCCTGCATAATATATTTGGGGAAATTGCTTTGAGCCAGGCACTATGCTAGATACAGAGGAAGGAAACATCAGTGAGAACAACAACAATAATCTGGCACCAAAATTAATTTTTAATGGAAGAGCAGATACTAAAACAAATTTAAAATGTAGTATCACAAGTACTCTACAAATGGTATGTATAGCATTCCCCAGAACCACGGAAAGTTTAGAAAAATATTTATTTGGGGATTTCTTGGCAGAGGATATTCTTGAGTATATTCTTGAACTATGTGGTACATCTGTACCTTCTACCATTTTATTTGAGGAAGGGAGAAGATCGTGTGGAAATGTCTTTGAAAAGCCACACTTTATCAAACTTTTGATAAAACTTTTCCTGTTGTCATGTCAACTAATGTATTAGTTTCTAATTATTGTCATGACAAATCACCACACAATCAGTTGCTTAAATAACACATATTATCTTACGATGCAGTAGGTAAGAAGTTCAATATGACTCTTACCAGGCTGAAATTAAGGCATTGGTAGGGTAGCAGACATTTCCGGAGCCTTTAGGGGAGGGTCAGTGACCTTGTTCATTTAGGTAGTTGGCAGAATTCAATTATTTCCAATTGTAGGAATTAAAGTCTCTGTTTTTGCTGATGGTTTTCTGAGGGCCTTTCCTACTTTGTAGAAGCAACCTTCATTCTTGGTCCATGGCTTCTTCCCTTAATCCTCAAAGCGAGCAAATGTGGATTGAGTCCTTTGGACACCTTACATCTCTTCTGTATTATTGTTCAGATTTAATGTGTTGCCTACTTCCAATTTTTAGGATATATGTGATTCATTTGGTACCACAGGGGTTATCCAGCATAGTCTCCCCAATTCAACATCCTTAATCTTAATCAAATTTGCAAAAAGTCTCTTTTGCCATTAAATGTAACATATTGACAGATTACTGGGATTAGGCCTTGGTTATCCTTAGGGGACCATTATTCTACCTTCATGACTACCTTCTATTGATATCAAACATTTGACATGCACACTCCACAGAGAACAATAATCATTTTTAAGTAGCAGGTAATTCTTGTTATGTTTTATAAATTTCAATGGCAGGGGTGCTTTAAAGCATCCTCTCTGGAAGATGAGAATGTTGACACAGAATTAAAAAAAAAAATTAGGTGGCACTGAACACAACTACTTTTTATGAACAGATTTAAGAATTAAATACTGTGTTTTTGTTTACTTTATAAAAATATCAAATAATAGTCATTATTTATATTTGTCTTGCAATTTACCATAACCTCAAACTATTTGATCTTATCTGAAACTCACCGTAAACACATAATGAATCTACCATAGCTACTATTTCTTCAATTGTATAGATTAAATAAGTCAGCTTCAGAGAAACTAGTGGTTTTGTCACAGTTGGTGGGAGAGCAAAGTAAAAATCTGTAGGCCCAATATTCTAGCCATATGAATGCGTGGAAATAAATACCTTAGGTGTTTATAACTTCCAAATAAACTCTAAACTTTTTATGATTTTGGGTATAGTCGCTCTGGTTGTTGTTTTAGGGGAAGGAGTGGGGACAGTAGTTAGGGATAAAATCTATTTTATATATTGGGTGAAGAACAGAATAACATTAAAATATTCATTTAATAATAAATTATATTCTAATGAGAACCTAGTATCTTAAATATATAATAGAAGGTACAATACATCACTCTTGTATTTGAGAGAAATGCCTGTGATGAAAATGAAATATTTTATACGTAAATATGTAACTTTGTAGTTAGTGAGTTAAATAAAAAATATCAAATAAAGTCTTCTTTTAATTAATTTTTTTTTCAAATACATTTGTCTCTACCTACCCCCCAACACTTTCCCTGCCCTCCTCCCCCCTCTCCCTCTCTCAATCCTTCCCCACTTTGGCTTTGTCCATGAGTCCTTGCTATATGTTCCTTGACTTGATCCTTCCCTTCTTTTCCCCACCCACATCTCCCTCCTTCCCTCTTGTCTCTGTTGGTTTCTTTTCCTTTCAGTGTTGCTGGTCTTATTTTCCTGGCATCTTTGTTTTGTTGGTTAGGTTCTGCTTATAGGTGAGATCATAAGGTATTTGTCTTTTGCCCCCTGGCTTATTTTGCTTAGCATAATGCTCTCTAGCATAATGCTCTATCCATGCTGTCGTGAAGTGTAGTAGTTCTTTTTTTCTTTTTGCTGCGTAGTATTCCATTGTGTAAATGTACCATAATTTTTTGATCTAATTATCTACTGACGGGCATTTAGGTTGCTTCCAACACTTGGTTATTGTAAATTGTGCTGCTATGACAAATAAAATCTTGAATAGTTTTACTTTATTCAAATTGGTACATAGTGCATGAAACAGTGAACCAAAGAACATCATTTAGGTGGATAAATGAAAGAATTTAATTAAGGAAGCATGAAACATTTGGAGTGAAGCTCTCACTATTTTTCTTTCTATCTTCATCCAAAGAAATCAAAATTGCTTGGGCCTTATAACCACAAAGAGTCACTGATAAAGATGAAAGAGGGCATCATAGATCTTTCTTTAAGAGTCATTAACACAGAGATTTGGACTTGTGTTGTATTGAAAGACATGGCTAGCTTAAATGTCCTTTAATGTGTCTTTTAACTATGAGATACTAACAGAATATTTTTTCCTAACCCATTGCCAGAGAAGTTCTTAGACATTTTCCTTTTCTTCTTTTATAAAATTAATTTCTTTCTTTTTTTTTTTTTTTTGGTCTCAGGCTTCTGTTTTTATTTTGAATAGAGTAAGAACAGGAACTTGAAACATATCACAAAGGGTTTTTATTTTTGTTTTATCCATTATGAATTGGAAGTCTCCTTTATAATGAGAATTTTTGTTTATTTGTTCAAAATAGAGCTTCTTAAGTGGTTTGCAAATAGCAGTGATCCTGGAAATGACATATACAAAGAAAAACTTGTCTGAAAGGAAAGTAGACTATTTAGACTTTGTTTAAGTATAATCAAAGTGGCTTCTTCTGTCTGGAACCATGAAAGTGAAAAAAATCCATTGTTTGGTGAATACAGGATACAGCTTTTGATACCACATAATCATAGTAAAATTGCTTCAGAGATGTGTTGGTGAAATAATGGATTCTGAAATGATGTAATCACAGCAAAGGGAATTTCTGGTCCTTGGCATAATGCAACTTTATTAATAGCCTTATACACTTTGATAAAATTATAAGTTTTAAGTGGAAATGGAGAATAGTATATAAGCAAGGAGGATTTTAAATATCCTCCATGGATGACTATAATAGAATTATTATGATCAGAATTCCATACCTTTACCACTCAAACCATGGGCATATAGCTTTTTAAATGTATATTAACAGAATTATAAATCCTTTTTTTTGTTACTGGTAATGGATTTTATATTTTGGACTTTAATTTAGGTAATGAAACTAAGGCACCTATTTGACCTTTAGAAACAAATTTTGACAAATGTATATATTGGTAAGAAATATCTACTCTCATATAACATAAATCTTCATTGTATAAAATACAATTTAACTCTCTCCCAGATATTTCTTTTTCAGATAGAGCTTTAAGGAAGGTTTCACTTTCATGTTTTTAAACATTATTTGTTTTAAGTTTTACATTTTTAAAATATGTAATTTTCTGCAGTGAAAGATTTTCCATTTTCTATTATTTTTAATGGTTAATGGAGCTCTTACAATGACTTAATTTGCACATATTGTTTGGTTAGAAATGTGAAACACGGTTCATATCAGATTTAGTCTGCTAAACTGGGGATAACCCCTCCACTTTATTGATATGTTTTTCTTTTTGTGCTACTAAATCATTTCACAATAAACTGTCAAGAAAGAAGACTTTTGAGATAGCTTTTACCTCTGCACTACATATGTTGCTTTATCATCTTGTCAGCTTCAGATAGTTTATGCCAGGTTATTCAATAATGGAAGAAAATTGTTAAGCTTTTTACAGGTTAGAATAATGATCAATTCATACTTCATAATTTCTTTTTCAGTGCAAATCAATATCAACCTGAGCTTCAAGTTAGGATCTGTAGGTCAGTTTCAAATTAGATATCTCAGTGTGGAAAAAAAGTTGCGTTGGGCTAATTACCATCTCTAAATTAGCCACAATACATCAGATTTTCTTATCCTCAATACTCTTGATTTTTGAACTGGGTCATTCTTTGTTTGGGGAGGGTGCTTCCCTGTGCATTGTAGGATTTTAGACCTAGTCTCTACCCACTGCATGCCAGCAGGCCCCTCCCCTGTCCTTTATTGTGATAGCCCCAAATCTTCAAGGCTCGGTCAAATGTCCTCCTGGTGGGTAGAGGGGATTGTCCCTAGTTGAGAACTACTGCTGTGCAGAAAGATTTGTGTGCTGTTATTTAATAAAATTTAATTTTTAATAATATAGGAATTTAGGATTTTACACTTTACACATAGATTCTAGTAAGTTTGGAATTATAATGTTAGTTATCTTTATATTATGTTTTAGAAAACACTTTCAGAACAGGCTTTGCTTCTTTTCTGATTGGATTAATAATGAATTCTGTTGGTTAGACAAAATTAAATGTGTTTATATTGGTATTTGATTAGTCATAGTGCCATATAAGTAGTCTAATATGTATAAGAAACTATAAATATACTGTTCCTGGGTTTTTCTTCTACCTCTATGAAGCATGTGACTTTATGTGAAACTCAAGCTTTGTTTTACCTGATATCCTGAACCTTTTATAAAATACAGCTGTGAAAAAAAAACTTCATTCCTAATTTAATTTAATTACTTTAGATCACTTTGGCTTGATATATTTATCCTCTATTCTATTTTTTTAAAATAATTTTATTATATTTCTTAAAAAATAAATTTCAATAATAAAACTGATGAGAGTTGGTACTTTTATTTTTAAAATATTAATTGTTTTTCTCTTTTTGTTATTGATTCTAGAGAGAAGGGAGGGGAGGCAGAAAGAGGAGAGAAACATCATTGTGATCTGTTGCCTCTTGTGCACACTCCAGCTGGAGAGTGGACCCACCACCCAGGTATGTGCCATGACCAGGAATCGAACCAGCAAACTTTCAAATTGCAGGATAATACCCAACCAACTGAGCCACACCAGCCAGAGTGAGAGTTGGTACTTTTAAGCAATGAAATATTAGCAGTCCTTTGCTGAGTACATAATCAATTAAAAATAACTGAAAGGTGTAAGGATAAGTAAATATTTTAAACTCGTGGACTGTGGTCTCAGAGGGGTTTTGTGAACTTGATCCCCAAAGGAGGCAAATAAAAACAATATAAATGAATGGGACTACATCAAACAAAAAGCTTCTACATAGCAAAATAAACCATCAACAAAATAAAAAAGCAACCAACTGAATAGAAGGTATTAGCAAATGATCCATCCAATAAAGGGCTAATATACAAAATATGTAAAAAACTTATGCAACTCAACAACAAAGAAATAAACAACCTGACTAAAAAAATGGACAAAGGATTTGAATAAACACTTTTCCAAAAAAGACATGCAGATGGATGGTCATCAGAGAAATGAAAAGATACTCATCACTAGTTGAAAAGAAATGCAAATCCAAGCAACAATGATATACTACTTCATACCTTTTAGAATGGCTATTATCAATTAGACAAAAAATAGCAAGTGTTAGGAGAATGAGAAGAAAGGGAAGTCTTGTACAATGCTGCTGGGAATGTACATTGGTGAAACCAGTAGGGAAAACGGTATGGAGGTATCTCAAAAAATAAAGAAAAGAGACTCCTTATGAACCAGCAACCCTCTTCTGAGTATCTAATTGTCTGCAAAAATGAAAATACTATTTGTAAAAATATATGTACCTCTAAATTTATTGTAGCAGTATTCACAATAATCAAGATGTAAAAATAATCTAAGCATGCTGCAATGGATGACTGTATTAAAAAAATGTGGTACATATATACAGTGGAATACTATACAACCATAAAAAATGAAAACCTGTCATTTGCAACAACATGGAAGGTTCCTAAGAGTATTATGCTAAGCGAAGTGTTAGACAGAAAGGGACAAGCACCATAGCAGACAGATTTTACTCACTTGTGGAATATAAACAAAAAGATACAAATAAACAAACAAAACATACATACAAATAAAAACAAAACTAACTTGTACATACTGACAACAGGATGGCTACCAGAGGGTAGGGTTGTGGGGGAGAATGAAGAGGGTAAAGGAGGTCAAATATAGAAAAGTAAACTTTGGGTGGCAGGTACACAATAGAGTATACAGGTGACATGTTACAAAGCTGTGCACCTGAAATTTATATAATCAAGGTTACCCCAGTAAATTTTTTTTAATTGAGTTTTAATTCTCCTGATCGAAAATAAGGGAAAAACTTCTCTCCCTTTTCTTAGAGCACCTACATTAGAATATTTACAATTGTTAGTAGTTCTCCTTTTGAAATATATATAAATTCTTTTGAAATCTGGATAGAACTTTTGTCAGCTTCAAGACCCAGAAATGTCATTCCCAGGAACATGGGGGCCATCTCTTGGAAATATAAACATCAAGGAAGATAGTAGCCCTATCTTTCAGATTCCACTGAAGGGTAGGAGCCTTAATATGCTCCAAGTTGAAAAACTATCTTGTTTCATAAAATATGAGAGGTTGTTTTTCCTCTGAATTAAGCCAATTAATTAACACACTGATCACTACAATTACCAAGTGTGTCTAGGATGAACTATATAAAAAATGGTACTGCTAATCCTCTTGAGGATTATGTTTTTCTTGAGGACCTGTATGTAATGGATTGTATCTGTCTGGCTATATAAAAGGTAAGATTTTTTTGCAATCTCTTAGGGGACTTGTTTTGCATATCACATTCTGGTGTAATGTTTATTCAATAATAATAGTGTTTTCTTTCATTACTACATTTGTGGAGAGGATTTGTGTTGGGAAAAGATTTCATTTTTAATTATATTTCTCCAACAAAGCAAAAAAGAAACTAATAAAACTTGGATTGAATAAATATATTTTCTGGCTTTTCTTTATTGATCTCTGGCTACAGCAAGGTTCTGGGAGACCAGAATTGATTTTTATTAAAAACATTTTAGTTTCAACCATGCTTGATTTTATTTTATTTTATTTTTTTTACCTAAAACCTGGGAAGAAAGAAGTTAGAGTTAGGCTTACTTCTTCCATCATCACTAGTTGCCTAGGTCCAGGTGATTATATCCTGGTTTGGAGTAAATATTGTGGTAGAGAAACATTTTGAAAGAATCTTCATTTGGTTAAACAGGCCTTCGATCTTTACTGCTGCCATAGTCTAAAATAAGATGTACTGGGGGAAAAAAAATATTGGCAGATATGCCCTGGAGAGTAACTCTCCTAACTCAGTCCTCTGCCACCTCTGCTTTTCTGTTAAATAAGTCCAGAAATAAAGTTATAAAAATAGTGCAATTGGGCCTGGAAACAGAAAGTTAAAAAGTAGAGCTTTGCTGATGTCAAGGGCCTTTAGGCAAAATACCGTAAGAAGTTTTCTTCCTATTCTCCTCCTTTCTCTTTTCCTTCCCTCTCTCCTTTCTTCCCTCCTTGTCTTTTATGTGAAATTATCTTTGTGGTTATTGAAAAGCCAGCCATAAATTAAAGTTCATTAACTTGCAGCATGTGACAATTTAACATTAAGGTAGTGTCCTTGAGACTATTTCCTGTGGGTAGGTAACAAAGAATTATTGAATCGATTTAAGTAAAGGCAAAGAACACTTATTCAAGCAATTCTGATAAAAGCCTACCTAACAGAAGTTCAGCTGGCTGGACTTCTACTGTTTTTCTTCACTATTTCTCTCTGTCTTCAGTATCTGCTGATACACTGGTTTAACTAATGACTTCCAGCAATTTTTCAAAAATAATTGTAACACCTTTAGAGTACTTATAAAACTTTTATAGCATCTTTAAAAACCACAATAAATACAATGCCAAGATCTATTTCTATATTCCTCAGCAATATTGCATCTCTTTCTATTTTTCCATGTTAGTCTGTCAGCCATTTTCGCTTCCACCATGTTGCTATTAAAAAAATAGATATTAATGGTGTCAGTCTGACCATGACTTGTAACTAATTATCGTGAGGGCATGTTCCAGCCACACATGTCCTATAAAAACTAAAAAATAATTTGTGCAAGTTTGCAGAGACTATATGTTAATTTCCTCAGTTGGAATGTATTGAAGATTATGTTCAATAGTTCTCTAAACTTTTAAAATAAAAGCAGAAGGAAAAGTGCATATTCCACAAAGCAATTGGAAGTAATTTTTAAAAATATTTTTATTACAATGGGTCCTCCATTATATGTTAACTGTTCATATTCATTTCTTAAACACAATTGAAATGCTGTATGCACAGCCACTGTAAAGCACACACAAACACAAAATCGCTTGCCATCCATTTGGGCCTCCTGTGCTGATTCTGACACTGTTACCCTTTTGGAATGTCTGACCCATGTTTTTATAGCTTTTGTTTTCAAACTCTTCACTCCCATAAAAAGTTAAAGTTCAAATAACTGTTGATACCTCTTATCCCCAAATGTTATAACTTATCTCAGTATATTTTTTCTTATATTTCTTCCCTGTCCAACATCATTTTAGAGTTCTCATATTAGAAATTTAAAAATAAAACAAAAAACTATATTTTTGCATGACCGTTTTTTCTTTGAATGTTTTTATTATAAAATTTGAGTTTCATCGTATTACTATTTGACATTTGTCAGTTATAAGGAAAATATTCAATCTTTGTTTATAGTTTATGAAATCACCACATTGTATTAGTTTCCATGAATAATTTAGCATCATCTTGGAATTTTATTTCACTAAGTATAACAGAAAAGGGGTTATCTTGATTATGTCAGACAACTATACATATTTCTAAAATTCATTGAATGGCACACTTATAATTGGTACAGTTTATGGTATACAAATTTGCCTCAGTGAAGCTCATTTAAAGTATAAAAAAGATTATACTACTACTGCCTAAGCATGTAGGTGGAAGAATCTTAGAAATGTATATATTGAGAAAAAAATAAGATCAAAAGCAAATTCCAAATGAAATTGAAGAACAGGTAAAGTAATTTAGCGGTATCGCCCTCTCAACAGTAGATTCTGAGGAGGGTAGGCAGTGACTGAAATAGCAGCGAGAGCACTGTCTGGGAGGAGGAGAAGCATCTCGCAGTTTGATTATGTTGATTTTATTTATACAGATTGGTTGAAACTCATTGAATTATGCATTTAATATCTGTGCATTTTACCTTAACAAGCAATTTAAGTAATAACAATATGTTTCACCCAGGTACAACGAGAACATTGCCAATTCCTTTAATGCTTCTGCTAAATCATATTTCCTGTTGATTTTGATGCCAGACAGGGCTTTTGAGAAGATGCTGTTCTCCAGTCTCAGAGGCACGGAGCCAGCACTTCCAGGACTAAATGTTCCTTCAAATCCCTCCACAAGGGCGGGAGTAGCCTCTTTACGCCCATGACATTCTAAACGACAAGTCCTTGGTGTTGGAGTGGCATCTTCCTATGACTTTTACAACGGCAATATAAAATTATAGCTTCAAAATAAGGATTTCCAAATCCTGTTTGTAACAGTTAATGCTCTAGTCACGGGGATAAAAGAGGGACTACTGTATCTACATTGGACGTGAAACAAATTTCCTCATGAGAGACTTGTAACTACTTTAAATCAAACTGCCAGATTTTAGTGGGGATCCATTTCAGCTCAGAGCCAGAGGTCCCAGATCTAAATATTACCCGAACGAACAGTGCTGTTATGCTTGTGTGATTTGTGCTGAGTACAATGAGTAATTTCCTAATTATAATTTTAAAGATTCCAGGGTCAGAATTATGCCTTTTTTCTTTTTTCTTTTTGAGATAAAACTAAAGAATAAGTTGCATGGTTATGGTCAAAATTTAAACAAATGTACTGTCCTTCATTGGGCCCATAGGAGAGGTCCCTGCTTGTATCCCCGCCCCGCCTCCACCAGATTCTCCAAATGACTCTGACTTTCTATGCTTGAAATAAATCTCATATCATTTGGCCTGCAGAGAGCCTTCAATAAATCTCACCCCTCCAATTTGACAACTGAATTCTGAAAACATTGTGATACAAAACAAAAAAAAAAAAAAGAAAAAAAGAAAAGAAAACACGTAAAAGGAAGTAACACCTATTGTACTCATGAGGCACAGTTGGAAAATGCAGCTGAGTGCAAGAGTCAGTGGGGCCATGCCCAGTGCCCAAAATGGCTCACGTTTAACCATCAGGCTCCAAAACCACTGCACCAAGCAGAACCCTTATCCGCAGGGAACAGCCTGAAAGGGAGGCGACAGTGATCTTGGAGAGCACGTGCTCCTGTGAGAAATGAAGTAGAGGAGAGCTGGAGTGAGTGCGCCTGACCAGGTATAGCTCCCAAATGTATCTATTTTACCTTCCTGGAAAAAAAAAAAGAAAAGAAAAAGAAAAAGAAAAAAAGAAAAGAAAGAAATCTGAGTGCACTAACTGGAGTTAGATTTCCTTTACTGGGAGGGAATATCGAGAGAGGTGATAAGCATTCCACAGTAACATCTACTACCATGTTATAATTCCCTAACTGTAAGGTAGTAGCTCCTAATATATACAGAAGCTAACATGGTATCTGGTAATAGTACATATTCAGCAATATTTGTGCTATTTACTCAAAGAATTTACTATTTGATTACCATGATGTGATAATCCCTTATCATCATGTGATAAAAATGGGAAAGCACATTAATGTAGTAAAGTTGAATTAAGTATCTGAAATACACTTTAATGTGTTAAATAGAATGCATAATGTTGTGCTTTATTATAAATTTGAATATTACTTCCTAAAAATTCAGGATATGTTTATATTTTAGTTTAATAATCATTAGACTTTATTCTTTTTGTGTTTTGGGATTATTTTGAAAAGTTCAATGGCAATATAGGTACTTTTTCAATTTCATTCTAATCCAAGAAGTAATCCCTAGGCATCTTTCAGAAAAAAATGCTAATATCTCTGCTGGAAGAGCCACTCTAGGGTACAGGTATAAAGTAAATGATGATATGATTAAAAAGGGAGACGAAGACCGCTGATAATACAAGACCTTCTGTTCAAAACACTATGATTAGGATAGTGATAAAAGATTACTGCAGTATTTACCTTTCATTATCTATTCTGTGTTACATTTTCTTATTCAATCATCACAATATCTTGTTTGTGGCCCTTAGCCATTAAAGTAACTTCTGAAAATAATGCCATTTTATCCATTTTAGACTATTACATGCAAGCAGAGTTTTTCTATAAAGTGTTTTATAATATATAGAATATTAATTCAGTCTTTCAGATCTGTTTTGTGAATATTTACCTTTATTAACTCCAAGTATTTTTATTACAAGGACTGAATTTTGAAGTCCAATGGATTTATTTAATAGAATTTTTAAGTGAGTGGAAAGCATTATTATTATCAAGCACAGAAATGAGTAATAAATCTAAATTTGACATTTCTTCTTGTCTAAAATAGAGTTATGGGTTTTGCGACCAAAACTTCACCTGCCATTTGCTACATTTTGTCAGCCTGATTATTTTTGGTCACCTGCAGGTGAAATTTCCTGTCTCAAAGCCTTTCAAGTAGCTCATTTTGCTTTTAGCATCTTAAAATAACAGTCGAGTCTGCCTTGAGATGACTTAACTTGTGAGCAAATGTGTGAACGCAAGTATAAATGACGGGTTTCACTTTTCATCCATAATGGAAGTAACAAGCTGAAAGGACAAGCCAGGATACATGTGATGTCCAAACACTCTCAAAAGCTAATCCAGTGCTTTGCATTCCTATAGCAGTAATTTGTAGGGTTACATTATTTTTTTTTTCTGTTCAATCTCTGAATCCTATCATGAGTTGAAAGTCCTGAGATGATGATAAAAATAGACATGTTATATTCCAAACTCAGCAGTAAGCCTCCTTTTCCTTTCTGACTCAATACTTAAGGTACAGGTATAACAGTATAATGAGTTTGTGAGTCTGAAGGGAATTTGAACTTGCTTTAGAATTCAGCTGAATGAAAACAGAATTGTAATTTCTATACCCACTGGGCAAAATAACAGTAAAGGAAAAGGAATACCTAACTGCCAACCTGCATTTTGCCTTTTGGGCATAAATCAATGATTTTTTTCTAAGATTATCACAACTTTTTTTTCCATAAGCCTAACATGTTAGTAAAGTTTAAAACAAACCTCAGTAAATTTAATAAAAGTAAATCTGACTCCACATGTGTCTCTGTCCATATTCATAGTAAAACAAACAAAAAAAGAGGACTTTTTATTAGTTATCTCTTACCTAATTTAATTTTATGAGCCTCATAATTTGTGAAAAACAATAGCACACAAAACTGGTAAGTGTATAATGGCCAGACGATACCAATATGGGACGTTTCTGTGTTTAAAATACATTAAAACCTCTATTATCTAAGTGCTAAAATTTTCACACTGAAAATAAATATTAATGCAGTAACTAAAGTAATTTTATTTCAGTTGCCAGTATGACTATGACAAGTTTTATTAAATTATTTACAAATATTTTATTACTTTTAATTTTGTGGTTGCAGTAGTGCAATATTAATAATAGTTGGTTTGCTGAATAGGACTGCTATGATATTTATAAAAAAGAAAAATGGTCTCTGCCCTACTCTTAGGCATCATATAACTAACTGTTCAACTTTCAAGATCTCAGGGTTGCCAAAGCGGTATTACAAAGCTGAAGAATCATATAGCTAAAAGGTTTAAACATCATCTTTTAGATGCAACCCACCAACTGATTCTTTAAAATGTTCAAGTGTATTTTAATCTTCTCTCTGAATTTTTTAACTAATAAAAAGCATAGATCAGATGTTATTTGCTGCATTACTGATTTAAAACAATGATTTTTTTAAAAAAAATTTATTACAGTTCTGTGGGTTGGCTGAATGGTACCTTGCTAATGGTTTTTTCTGGGCTGATTCATTGGACAGGGAAGTCCAAATGTCCTCCCTCATATGTCCAGCAATGCATGTGGCTGTCAGCTGGGGCCCCATGGCTCTGCTCTACGTGGCAGAATTTCAATAGGTTAGATTTCATGACAGTCTCAGAGTAGCATTCCAAAGGAGCAAGAGTAGAAGCTTCAAAATATCTTAGGACCCATAGCTCAAAAATTTCTTTTTCAACATCATTTTGGTCAACACAAGTCACAAGGCCAGCACAGTTTCAGTACAGAGAAACAGACTCAGTCTCTTAATAGAATCTAAGAAATACTATGGCCATGTTATCAATAATCAGTCTGCCATTCTACACATCTTCCTTGACTGGTTTCCTCCCTCCCTCCCTTCCTTCCTTTCTCTCTTTCTTTAGGTTTTACAGCTTTATTGAGATATAACTGATATCTAATAATTGTGTAAGTTTAAGGTGTACAAGTGTTGATTTCATACAGTTGTATACTGCAAAATAATTACCATAATAGCTTTTACCTAACACCTTAATCATGTCCCATAATTACCATTTCTTTTGTGTGGGTGGTGAACCTATCTAAGATCCATTCTCCTAGCAAATTTCAAGTCTGTAATATAGTACTATTAACTACAGTAACTATAATGTATATTAGATCCCTAAACTTATTTGGCTACATATTGAAAGGAAACAAAAACAAAGATTAAAAAATTGATTTTATAGAGAGGAAGAGGGAGAGAGAGAATGATAGTGGAAGGATGAAAGAGGGAGAGAGACAGGGACTGAGATTTGTTGTTCCCCTTATTCATGCATTTGTTGGTTGGTTCTTGAATGTGCTCTGACCAGGAGTGGAGTCCACAACCTTGGAGTATCAGGGCAATGCTCTAAATAACTGAGCAACCCAGCCAGGGAGAAAACAACATCTTGAAGAATTATCTTTACTCCCATGTTCAATGCAGTATTATTCACAATAGCTAAGACATGGAAAGGATCTAAGTGTTTATCAATAGATAAATGGGAACATAAAATCTCTCTCTCTCTCTCTCTCACTCACACACACACACACACACACACACAATGGAATAGTATTCACCTATGAGAAAGAAATCTTTCCTGTTTCTCATGAGCAAGTATTTGAGTCATTTAGAGTTTGTCACTTGTATGAAGGGGAAACCTTGGGAAAAACAGTAAGATTTTCATTTCTCCCTTTATCTAGGAGTAAGAATAGTCTACCAGACTTTCTCCCTACTTCATATCATTGCAGATATTTAGACTCCTCTAATATATAGAGACTTACTCACTACAAATTTCTGAGCCAAGACTAATTAACATAAGCAAGGTATTAATGACCCAACTGCATGTTACATCTGAGAACTGTATTTCTTCCATGTGTCTAGTATGTGGCATCCTTGTATATTTCTTGAATAAATTTATTCCACACTGTTTCTGTTTTTAGCTTTTAGTTATTTGGCTTAACAGTTCTTTGCTGGGATAAGAATTTTATCATAAACCAAATTTTTTGGCTTCGGTACTGAGGAACCGCCCAAGTCCATGTACTATCCTCGCCAGCTATCTCTCTCCACTCAACAACATAATACAATATTTTTACCACTTTGTATTGATTCCACTGCCTACGAAGTTTGCGAACTTCTAGATTCCAGAAGAAATTTGGCTTAAAATTGTGTTTTATTTGACCAAATCTGTAATTGAAAACTACTGCATACTAACAAAAAATATGGAAACTGAAATTTAAAACTATGACACTGTTTACAAATCATTTCAGATAATAATTGACCAAGAGCATGAATAAATTTTGTCTAAAAATAAAAAAATGCTGAATTATAAACCTGACAAAGAATATATGTTGACTATTACCAATGCTAATGAAAGAAATTAAGAAAACAAACCTAAATAAGTATAAAGACATATCATGTCTTCTGTGGACTTGAAGATTCAACATAGAATATTTTTTCCCCAAATTGAATTATAGGCTTTATATAATTCCTATCAAAATCCCAGAGAAATTTTTTGGTCAGATAAGATAATTCTAAATCTTATATGGAAAAGCACAAATCAAGAATGGTTCAATATCTCTTGAAAAGGAAGAATAAGATGGGAGGAATCACTACACCAATATAAAGACCAACTACGCAGGTGCAGTAATCATGGCAGTAGGGGGTTGGTAGAATGGCCGTCACATATCACTAGAACAGAGTAGAGAACACAGATATAGAATCTCACAAACATACCCAGGTAATTTTTTGGCAAAATGGCAAAAGCAACTCAATGACTGAATGATGGCTTTTTCAAAAAATGGAGATGGTTAGGTAACAACAGAAAAAAAAAATTGAAGTTCATATTTTATACAAGAATTAATTCAAGATGGATCAATGACTTAAATATAAAGATTAAGACTATACTTAGAAAAAATAGCAGAAAATCTTCAGGGCCTAGGATTATGGATGTTCAAAATATTTTTAAATTAAAATAGCAATTTTAATATAAACTCAATAATACTACCTTTAAACACAAATGCTATGCAGCATGAAAAAAACAATATTAAAAAATAAAAATATTTGTTATACATCCCTAAGTTGAATTACTCATATTAAATAATGAATCAAACATGCATTTCTCAATGCCCTATTCATGCTACTGAAGAAAAGTGGTACATGTAGCATACTGTGCGCTGACAGTGATGAAAGTCTGGACAATCACTAGGTGGTACAGTGAACATGGATGCTCTCGCAGGTTAGGGACTAAGAAACCACAGAGAGACGCAATGTGAAGCCATCAGGCACCTGAGGGCTGCCCATGAACTTCTGCAATGTTGATCCCACAGAATTTGAAACTTGGTTTGTCTTTTGCAATAGATAAAAGGTTAGAATCTCACTTAGCAATACTAGAAGCTTCTAGAGAAAAAAATCTTTTTTCTGTAATTAAAAAAATTATATTCTCCAGGAAGCCACTGGTGCATTCTGCTAGAGTCTGCAGAGTAATATTTTCTTGCCTGTGACTTTCTTAGAGTCTGTGGATTTATTATTTAGCCTTAAATTTATATCTTGCTTTCATTGTCGATCTGTAGACCACCAAAAATGATTGATATTCACCTTCCGAAGCCTTAAGACTTAAAGTTCTAGTATATTAACTCTACACAAGTTCATATGCCATCTAATGTTTGCATGACACTATGCCTGGCATGACTGTTTCTATACAATATTTAATTTTCTTGACAAAATGGCTTCTAATGGAGATGGTACCAATGCTTTGAGAGTTTAAATGATCACCCAAGATTCTGAGCCTGAAAATGTTTTCCTTAATATAAGAATTATGTTTAAAATTTTTCTGTGAGAGGCTTTGTGATCATAGATACAGTTACCATGTAATGTATTGTCTAAACTGAGACACCTCATCTCAGAGACAAATTCTGAACCAGATGGGGTGCTGCAGCAGCAGATGTAAATTAGAACTATTTTGTACACACTGGAATGTATATTTACTCCATTGGAGATAATGGAAAACATAAAAACCTAGACAAATAGGTAAGACTTTAAAAAAATCTTTAGCAAAACTGCTAAATTTTTGATATAGTAACTGCATATGGTGCAGTGTAAAACAAGGGGATATCATGTAAATTGCATCATTGTCTATGCCAATGTGCAATTATGTATCAACTTGCTTAAATGAAAAGGATTTTCTGTGCTAAACCTGTGGGAAATTGTTCTCTCTGGCATTCCCCTCTTTAGTTGAGGTAACTCTTTTTTTATATCCGTACACAAGATTATAACTCATTGTGCAATGCCAGTGGCAATGAGGAGGGATGAAGAAATTCTGTATGGGAATAAGTAGTAATAGATTTTATTCTGAGACATAAAGATCCCTCTAGTGGACAGAAATTGTGAGTTATGCATTGTGAGTTTTTTTTATTTTTACTCAAAGCATCCAGTCAAGTAACACTGCAAACATTGTGAATACCTAGACATTGTCGTTTCTTCTTTGTAACCAGAGAACCACTGAATAGGAGGAGAAGTAAGCCCTACCAATTAGTACTTTAGATAAAGGCCTACCAGAAAACATGAATTGGATATGGCCACACACAAGCTCTGGTTTTAGGTCTGAAATAAAGCAACTGAAAAGCCCTAGCAGTCTATTAGCTTTCCTGACAAACCTAATTCCTAGGTTGATTTCCGCACATCAAGCATTGTGGGACCAAACAACTAACCAAACAAAAATAATGAAAAAGACAATGACAACAAAAGTGCGGCAAGGGAAACATCCTGAAAAATGAAAGAAAACATATTTTTGGAAGTATTTACTTCAGATATCAAAGAAAATATATTAAATGTTTATTTTGTTCTTTCAAAAAGAGTTAAAAATAGACTTCCTTGAGACAGAGTATATTGATTACAGATCCTCAAGTTCTGTATTCCTAATGTTACAGTGTTTGAGGCCATGATACTGCAGAGGAAGCCCTTTATATGCCAGCTCATTCTGGGTATCAAACGATTCTCCTCAGAGCACGCCTTTTATATATAAACAGCCAACAGCCTCCACCCAGAACCATCGCTTTTGTCAAATGCTCATTCAATCCGCCAGTTTACTCCTTTCCCCAAATCACTCCAGGGCCAGGTCCTGGACAACCAGCGACCATCACTATAACTCAGATCCCACTGAAATTACTCAGACGAAATTATCCAATCCTAAACTTGCAAAGTGAACTTGGCCTGCGTCACTCCCTTCTTTCCTCCTAACCCCCAATGAAGTCTTTGGGCCAAGCTCTCACTTCATGTGCCCCTGACCCCTGCCCTGGTCCTGCCCCAGGTAGCCCTGCCCAGCATGGCAGGTCTCTTGTTTCTGGGGCTCTGCGACTATAAACTTCTTCCTTCATGACAATTATTTCTGTGTCTGCATGTCTTGTCATATCTAGGTAGAACAAATCCCAGGTATTTTAACACATTGAGACGTAAAGGAATTTAAGAAAGTTTAAAAACAGTAAGTTGACATAAGCAGGAGGAAATGGCTGCAAATAAAAAGACAAAATTAAAATGTGCATTGAAATCCATGCCAAACATAATTAACACTACAGAAATGGAGTTGGAGGCCTTCCCTTGGATAATGGACTCATCGAACCACCCTTTAACGAAGACCAGATCTACTCTGATTGCTTGTGTCAATTTCCCATACGTTCACCTCTCTAGCCTCTTCCATGAAACGCTCACTGCTCTATAGGCTTTCATGAAAGTAAATTTAATTATGTGAATAGATAACTTAGCCAAATGTATGGCATATAGCATGTGCTAGATAAATTGTAGATGTGTTATTAAAATAATTAAAAAGGTATGACAGATATGGAAAAAATCTGCCTATGAATAGTAGCCAGACTTCAGTAGAAAAATTTTTAAAAAACACTCAAAGTTATAACAGAATAGTGTTCCAAGATTAAAAATATAACTGAAAATGTAAAAGAACTCACTATATTTCAAGGAAATTTATTGAAAATAGACTCATTCTTATGCTTAGATTTGTGAATTTTTATATCAAGATACAAAGCGTTTCCAACAATTCTATCAGAATAAAAGTATATATTTTAATTTGGAATAAATTATCATTATAATAATGAAAACTTCCTAACACTAAGTGCCAGGAGACAATAAAGAATTGCTTTTTAGATTTTAAGAACCTAAGTAAAAAAGCTTGTGACCCTACACAAATGACAAATAACTGAATTGCCCTTTGGTAAAAGTACAGAAAGTTATTAGATACAGTATATGAACTCAGGAAATGCATTGCTTAGCTATGTCCTTGAAACATTACCTAAAAGCAATGCTCCAGCAAACAAGAAAAGAACCAGAGTCATGGACATCTCAGAAAACCTAGATAGTTGTAATTAGGTAGAATGGGCTAGAGGAAATGACAGTTAGAGAGTGGTCCCAAGATATGTAGCTAGCTTTCCTCACTAGTGGATCCAAAGGAACATGGAAACTTGCCTTTAATCCTGTGCTTCAACATCAAAAGTCCAATCAGGCATGTGGTGTTAAAAAGAATGAGTCTTTTGGCAAAAAATGGTGTAAGTAGGTGAAAGATTCAAGTGAAAGAAATAGTAGGAATAACAGTAAACCTAGCAACTAGGAGAAACGTGTCTTGCATTGAAGGGCAGCTGCACTTTGAATCTATCCAAATTTGTCATAAAAGAGTATATGTGACATGTTTCCAAATCTTCTAATTCTATAATAGATCAAAAATTCAGATTTTATATAAAATATGATTTTCATGTATGGAATTTATTTTGCTTTAATATTTTAATAAACTTGTTTTATTTTGAAGTAAGTGTAGATCACATGCAGTTGTTAAGAACTAATACAGCAAGATTTTTTTACCTAGTTTTCTCCAATGACAACATCTTGCAAGACTACAGTGCATTATCACAACCAGGATATTGCTGTGGTTACAGTTAAGATACAATTTCATCTCAAGGATCCCTGCTGTTGCCTTTTTATAGCCATGCCCACCTCCCTCCCAAGATATCTTTCCTCACAATGTTCCAGACAACCTCTAATCTGTTCTCTATTTCTATCATTTCAAGAACGTTCTACAGTGATATAGTACGTGACCTTTTGGGATTTGCTTTATTGACTCATAGTTCTCTAGAGATTCATCCGAACTCTTGTACGTAACAACAGTCTGTTGTCATTGCTGAGTAGCATTCTGTGATATACTTCAGCTTGTTTTATTATTCACTTGCTGAAGGATATTGGAACTATTTCCAGATTGGGGCCACTATGAATAAAGCTTCTAAGGACATTTGTGTACAGGTATTTGTGTGATCCTAAGTTTGCATTTCTCTGGGATAAATGTCCAAGAGTGCAATTGCTGGATCACTTGGAGGTGACACACCCAATGTGTTTTCCAGAGCTGCTGTAGCATTTTATGTCTCACCAGCATCGAGTGAGTGATCTCATAGGTCTACGTTTGGGACTGCATTTGGTGCTATTATTTTTATTTTAATAATTATGATAGATGTGCAGTGAGAACTTACTGTAGTTTTCAGTTGGAATTTCTCTCATGAAACTGAACATCTTTTAAAGTGTTCTGTATATTCTTTTTAAGTCAGATGTGCATTAACCTTTGCCCATTTTCTAGTGGATTTTTTTACTGTTCATTTATGAGAGTTCTTTATGTAGTCTAGGTACAAGTCCTTTACTGTATATAAGGTTTATAAATATTTTATCTCTAATACTGCCCTTTTATTTTATTTTATTTTTTATTTATTATTTTTCAGTTACAGTTGTCCCACCTTTTCCCTCATTGCTCAACCCTGCTCCATTCCCCGACTCTGAGAGCCAATCCCTCCACTGTCCATGCCCATGAGTCCTCTATTCATGTTCCTTTACTTGCTACCTTTTAAATATGATTTAATTAATAATAATTCAAAGAAAGTTTGTTCATTGATTTTTCATTGCTAAATACATCCACGTATAAATTATAACTGTTACATATTCCAATATTACTATACAATTAGATAGTTTTCAATATTTTAGGCTCACATAAAAAGTCCTTTTCTGTTTCTTGTGCATATATGTTAGAAATTCTGGATAATATAATTTTTATATCTTTAAGTATTCTCGACTGATATTTCCAAATTGCTTTTCTTAATGCTAATGCTATTTCAGTTTCCTTGGCAGTACACAACAGGTCCTATTTCTTATCCAAGCTCACAAAACCAGAGGTGTGAAGTGTGCTCACAAACAAGATTTATTATCCTAATAACACAATTTTTTTCAGAGTTAATCTCTAAATTAAATGCAAGTCCAATCGGAATCATAAGGCTTGTTTTTAGCAATTGATGTGTAGTTCCTAAAATCTAGTTGGCAAAGAAAAAGTTCAAGAACAGAAACATTTCAAATAGTTGAGGATGAGAGATTTTCTACCATTATCAAAATGCACTATCTAGCTTAAATAAATAACTCAGTGCTACATATTGTAGAGGTATTTTCACATTTATTTCTCCAGACCCACTGGAGCTAGGCAGCTGCAGACCCAGTTCACAGCCTCTTGTCTCCATCACTAGTGTCCTTCGAGTAAGAGAGCCCTGTCTTTGGTTTTGGTTCTAGAAGATACTGTGTAGCATTCCTTTCCCTGCCTTTCCAAGAGAATGTGCCAACGTGGAGTCCATGCTCCTCCCTGCTTAGGGTCTTCTTCTGGGTGCATGGAAGTACAGAACTTCCTTCCCAAACTGCCCATTCTAGAGCGGGTGTGATCTTTCCTGGGGTTTCATTCCCAAGAGTGCGGGACACACTACCAGTGAGCGTAACTCTAGACTATAGTGATGGCTATCATGTGGCTGTCTGTAGTCAGAACACACAGAATTTTAATGTGTACATGGAATATGCCAATACCAAGTATACCTATGCAAGTTGTACATTCAAGGACCAAATAAATGACCACTAGATGGAACCTTACACCCAGTGAACTCAAAATGAACCAGACCTGGGACAAGATACTACTTATTTTCTGGCTTGCTGTTTTTCTCTTCTAATAAGATGGAAACCATGGAAGTTTGGGTTCTTTGTTATCAAGTCAGTTTGGACCCTGTATCCAGAAATCCTCAGAAATGTTTGCATATTGTCCTTTTTTCTCCTGTGCACAGTTGTGTGAATAAATTTTGTGAATAAATGTGAACAGGTCCTCATGGGAAAATCATTAACACATACAATTGGCATATATATTGTTGTACGATTCTTTCTTTTGAAAACCTGACTACTCCTTCAGTTACTAGGTTCCAGATAAGGAAGCTGATTCAGTTCAACAAATTGGGCAATCATGCAGTCTTGATTTTTTTTTTTTTTAATATATAGACCAAGCATGAGCCATGTTAGCTGTCCACCTAAATTGCCTCTGTGTTCCATGAACCATCTTTCAAAATTCTGTGCAGGCCAGCTGCCAAATAAGTCTTGCCATTCATTAGATTATTTTGCCTCCTTGCTTCTGATTATTGAGCACTACCACTTTCTATTATTTTGGAATTTTATTATCTCATTGCTGTGGTGATTCAATTCATTAAAAGTATCTCTTACTGTTAATCAATAGCAACAAAGGAGAGATTCTAAGTGAACTGATACCACTCACACTAATTTCTTTCATTTTTCTTTTAATTCTTTTTTGGGGGGTATGTCTTATAGTGTTTCCAAAGTAATATTCATTTATTGGTTTCTGGACTTGAATAGTATATCTACTGTAGTATGCCCAATTCTCTGGAATTTTATTTCATTTAACAGCATTGGTTTTTTTTCCAGTTTCTCGGAGACATCCTTGCATTAAGTCTTTGCACTAACTCACAGCATGTTTGCCTGAGTTTGCCTGTATCTTGAGAGAAAGCTCCTATATCAATAAAGTCTCCTTTTCACATCAGTTTATGTTCCATATATCTTGATCTAGTACATTCTGAATGCAATTCTAGATGTACTATCCTGGCTCCTTCTAGTACATATTGATTAGGTGCTACTGCTTCTTTGGGGGTAATTATCCCTTGCCTTCCTAGGTGAGCCAAGCAGTTTTTCCTTTTTTTAAAAGATTTTATTTATTTATTTTTAGACAGAGGGGAAGGGAGGGAGAAAGAGAGGGAAACATTAATGTGTGGTTGCCTCTTGTTCACCCCTTACTGGGGACCTGGCCCGCAACCCAGGCATATGCCCTGACTGGGAATCGAACCAGTGAGCCTTTTGTTCGCAGGCCAGCACTTAATCCACTGAGCCACACTAACCAAGTCTGATAATGTTGTTATTTAACTTCATTACAAACATAATAGAGAGAAGGTGAAAGCAGATTTTGGAAGGACGGGAACATACTATCTTGCATGATGACAATGACTGCATCATCTTAATGTCCTGTAGAAGAGAGAGTAAACCCTTCTGCAGGCTTAGAGGCTTTGGGAGGATTGGGGAATTCAAGATTCTTAAGTGCATCAACCGAGCCATCTCTATCACATGCTGATGGCCCCATTGTTTCCCAATCAGGGCCATTATCTTGCCATAGCAGACTGTTTGAATAAGAATTTAATGCTTTCTGGCACTCTGCTCTTTATAATCAGTTTCAGCCCTGGCCCTGAGCTCTCCATCCACAAGAGATTGGTATTTCTTTATATACTGCCAAAAAGTCTCTCTGGCTTTCACGCATAGATTTTAACTAATTAGCTTTACATTATCATGGTCTCAAGCATCAATTAACCCCAATAATAGCTATCTAATTTTAGTATCCTTATAATTAATATTTTCCCCATATATTTTTAATCCTCATCCGAGGACATTTTTCATTGCTTTTAGAGAGAGAGGGAGGGGTGGGGAGAGAGGGAGAAGGGAAGGGAGAGAGAGGGGGAGAGAGAGAGAAGAAGAGAAAGAGAGAAAAACATTGATGTAAGAGAAAACATCGACTGGTTGCCTTCTCATATGCACCCCAATCGGGGATCAGACCAACTACCTGTGTACCTGTCCTGACTGGGAACCTAACCCATGACCTTCAGTCTATGGGATGATGCTCCAGCCAAAGGAGCCACACAAGCCTGTGCCCCTCCATATTTCTTAAATGCCTGCTACATTTCACTCACTAGTGCAGGGTTAAGCAAAGTTCTTCTGCAAAGGGTCAGATAATAAATAGTTAAGCCTTTGTGGATAATAGAGTTTCTGTAACACCTACTGCAATCTGCTGTTGTAGTGAAAGAAGTCATAGACAAAATATGGCTATTTAATTAAAAGCGTTCTCTCTCTCTCTCTCTCTCACAACTGGTGACGGACTATATAGCTGTCTAATCCCTGCACTTCATCAACACTTCTTTTGGTTCATCATACCAGTTCATGAGGTATGACATGTTTAACAGCACGCCAGGGCTCTGGTCCTCCCCAACTCACAGTAATCACAGTTAAGTCTAAGTCTGTTTTCAGCAGGTTGGAAAGCAATTCAGCACCAACATTTCATTTCACACTAATTATTCAAGTCCTTCTTCTGATACCAACTCTGACCCCAGGACACAGACTCTAGGATGGAGGTCAGCATGCAGGGAAGGAAGCAATATCATTCAAAGCGAGAATTGGGTTTGTCATAAATTTTCAAAATGTTCGGTCAACCTCTTGGGGATGTTAAAAGCTAGGTTTTTCAGAATTTTTCTGGGTTGGAGCAAAGGAACAAGGTATTTATATTCTCATACAGACTGATCATTAAAGGAAGATTGTCCTTGGGAGCAGAATATAACTTTTGGCAAGATGGCTCTCTTCAGTTCAGTGAAATTCCCAAAGAAGGCTTTCAGCTGAGGGCTGTCAGCCAACAGAAGTCCTTGCAGCCAGAGGGATGTGTCCTGAAGGGGACTCTGGGTAACACATAAAGGCTTCCACTAAAAATATGGACTCATGATGAAGCAGAAATTCTGAGTTTCAGCTTGTCCTCACTCTCTGCTTTCTGCAGCCCTACAAAGAGGCAACAGTTCCTATAGATCGCTCTTTGCCATTCTGTCCTGTGTTCTGCCTTTGGCAACTGGGCAGCATGACTTCTCAGGATTGGGTTGGAAATTTTTTTTTTAAGATTTTATTTAGTTTTAGAAAGGGAAATGGAGGGAGAAAGAGAGGAGAGAAACACTAATGTGCGGTTGCATTTTGCATGCTCCTACTGGGGACCTGGCCTGCAACTCAGGCATGTGCCCTGCACTGGGAATCGAACTGCTGGCCCTTTGGTTTATAAGCTGGTGCTCAATCCACTGAGACACACCAGCCACGGCTGGAGATTTTTTTTTTTTAATTCTTTATTCCCAATGTCTAGACCTCTACCAGCTATACCAACAATCATGAAAAGTATAATTTATATGATATATTGTTATCCCATATTCCTCTGACTGAATCTAACTGGCAATTGTAATAGTAATTTTTTAGTTCTTTCATATAAATATATGCATATACTGATCCCCTTTTTTCTATTTTCCTACTTGCTTACATAGATGTTCTAATTGTGGTTAATCTTACATACCTGTACTTAAGTATAGATATCAAAAATGTAGTGTGGAGTATACATTTGGAAAAAGGATTCACATATTTTTAGTATTACAAGTATGTCATGCTAGGTGAAAACATGCTTTTACTCTTATTTTATTTTAAAATTAAACATGATTAAAAGAGGTGTATGTGGAGGTGGACTCTGGTGTACAATGTCTTGGGTAACTTGATAAACTGGGAAAACGTATTTCCCAGTGTCACTTCACTAGAGTGCTTCTGTGTTAGAGGAGAAATATGCACAAAGTTTGGAATGTTGGCTGACAGAACTCTCCAGTCTTTTTACGCTCAGAGGAAGTGGGATTTCACCAGACTCAGAGGTGCCCAGTGGACCCCATCACTCTCCACTGTTCTGCATCTAACTTCTCATAACTGTTGGCCCTATTGACCTGCAATGTTCTTCCGCCAACTACCAGCTGCTTGGCTGAGTTCCACGGGGACAGCACTAGAATAGAAACAACAGCCTCCCGCAGACCTCTCACTTTCATCATCTTTCATTCGGAAGCATGCTAGACCAGACTTCATCACATGGTGGCAGCAGAGTTCTAACAGGGCAAGCCCCAGAACAAAAGGACTTAACTAAGTAGGCACACACCACTTTGCAGACATTCCCATTGGCCAAAGCACCTCCCGCCAAGGTTAGAGTCAATGTGGGAAGAAGACACAAAAAGACATCATGCTGAGAGACATGATTCAAGTCCATCTCAGTTGAATTTTTCATTGGTTGTAACTGCATGTCTTGTTCAGCTTTCAGTGTACTCTCATCATATATGGATCATATGTAATCTTTGGTTTACATGCTGGTTTTATATAGGCTATATTAATTACTACTCCCCTACATCCTTAGCAGAGATGTCTTCTTGTCTTTTTTAAATTTGTTGGCTCTTAGCACAGTATATTGGAATTCAGTATGTTTATAAAGAATACAATATAAAAAAATGAATGTGCTGTAAGTTATAAGTTCATCATATACATTTCCACATCACTCTGTGAACTTGATGTATCTATAAGCTGCTTTGCTTTTTAAGTATTTAATATATGGATAAGGAAATTAATGTTACTTCTGTTAAACAAATAGAAATATCTTTTTTTCTTTCCTTTTTTTTCCTAATCTCACCTGGGGAAAATCTACTCAGAACTAGATTGATTCTCATATTTTAACATGAGGACTTTGAGATCACTTCTGCAGTTGACATTAAGTACAATCTACAGCTGAAAAATACAGGTTAGATAAAATAACAACTTTTTAAAAATGTACTCCTAAATGCCCTATATTAAACGATTAAATCTAAGGGATATATTTTTAGGGTATTTTGCCATAGTTATCTAAGTGACCATCATTAAGATTTTTTAGACTTTATTAAATATTCAGACTCAAAAGACAAAGACCACATTTATCATCGGTCTAGTCGAAGAACTTTAGGGGAGGAGACACCCCCTTGCCATCAGGACAATGTTGGACATTGTTGTTTTTTTTTTTTTTTTTTTGCCTGAGTTATTGCATTACACTATGCTAGCATCCCATGTGTATCAATATATTTTTAATATCTCTATAGGCAAATCTTTCAGGTCCTCAGAAGAGACATGGCCAGTTAAAATAGTAACAGCAGTTGGGGATAAATAAAATAGTTTCTACCTAACACGTTTTTATAGGTTTCCCAGGCTAGATGCAGTACATGAACCAGGAGGTCATTTTTGAGCATAAGTGATGTTGCCTAGCAATTTAGTTTTCATTTTTACCTATGGTAGGTTTCCAGGGGAACAGGAACAAAGTTCATTTTCTTTATACGGCATGGAAAAGGGTTTTGTTAACCCTTTGCCCACACTGTCAAGTGTTGCAACTATATTTTGTGTAAATTTATAATAAACAAGTGAGCTTAATTCCATGCAGATTTTCTTAAATGCAACTTAATTTACTGAACATAACAGATAGTCCATGCTATTTAAGACACAATAGGTAACAGCTACTGTTTTATATTCTCTAGTGGTGAAAATACTGATGAAAAAGTGTGCCTTTAGAAAAAAATACCACTTTCTGATTGTCAACTACATGCCAAGCCTGTGCTCCTTGTTCAATAGATATGCCATTACCTATTGGTCACGGTAATGCTGATACCAGAGGAATTAAGAGCACTGCTTATGGGCGAAAAACTAAGACTAAGGACATTGGCCAGCTCATCTCTAGATTATTACTAAGCACAGTTTAGAAACAATTATTAAATTATTCCTGTTGATTTCGAACTGTCCTTTAAAAAGGGCATATTTAAATGGATACTGGAGCAAGCAGTGCCTTGGTTTGTCTTTGTTTTCATTAAGACACACTGACTACTTGAAAGTTATTTAGGGCACAAAGGAACAGGGATTTTTCTAAGAAGCAAACAATGAAAAATGAAAGCATTTCATTAAAAGAATAACTCTTTTGCATAATTTTTGAAAGTTTTGGTTGAGGAGCTGTCAGAAGCCATGAAGATGCAATCAGAAGCAATAATAATTTTTCATATATTTTATTTTCATAATATAAAGATTGGTTCTGCTTCATTAAGTGATGATACTTTTATTTCAAATTAGTAGAGATTTCACATATTAAGGAGTATTATTATACAAAAATTTCAAGATTATATGATACTGGGAAAAGTTTTGTATGTTCGCTGCTCTTTTTCATATTTCCAAAGGTTTCAAAAATGAATAATTATGTTACTATGTCAGTAAAACTAAGACATTTGGAAGTTTATACACTATTTGCAACCTTTTATACACTTAAGCAAACTGATGAGACTATTAGAAATGACAATTAAGTTGAAAATGAAACTGAGTTTGCTTTTCCACTCCTGTGTTTACCATCCAGAAGTAAAAATCAAACAACAAAAACACTTGACCTCAAAGAAAATAGTTTATGATATATATGTATATGCACACAAACATGTAATTTTTATCATATGTATAATTTCTATTTCCTTCCTTTTATTTTTGGCTGATATTATCATGATTTGAGGGGAAAAAATAATGACCTAAAGGCAAGAATCTTAGCAGCTAATGCCCTGATGAATAAAATGCGATACACTAACTACACTGTCACACAGGAAGCAAAACTAGAGAATAAAATGGACTACTTTCCCCAAGTGATTGGACAGGTATTGATTCACAATTGTACAAGAGGTAAAGAAAAAAAGACTTGACTCACTCCAAGGTCAAGGAATACTTAAATTACTGTCATTTAAGTTCTAAAGAATATGTCCATTGATGAATTTATGTACATTTATATAAATGTTTAGTTGTCATATAGAGATAGAAAATCATTAACGCAGATAGGAGAATTATGCAATAAAGAATAAGTTATTTTTGTTTCAAGTTTTTAGCAACAGCATACATTTAAAGAAATTTCTTCATAGTTTTACAAAAATTGTGTCATTTGAGATATATATTTTAAAATGCTTCAACATCTCCTATCAATGAATTTGGTACCATATAACAAAATTTTTGAGATTCCAACCTTTAAAAATCATTCGTATAGCCAGATAATAATCATCCCTTAATCTAAATCCATATAAAAACTCAAAGACATTGCATTATTTTTTCATGTGAGATATGAATAGGTTTTCACTTAAAATTATAATTGTCTATAATGTAATAATGGACAACGATGACCTTTATCTTCATAGCACTGACAGGAGTGTAGCTATAGATTTCAACTTTACACTTGTAACCACTGAGCTTATAACTGTGGGCCTTCTCTGACTTTTCTTTCTCCTTTGTCTCATACATGAGAAACATTGTGAGGGACAGCTATTCTGTTCCTCAACATGCTACCTTTATTGTGTCTCTTACTTTGTTTTGCTAGAATTTGTATTCAATTTTTTTAATAATGGGTCTACATAGTGTATATATGTATCTTGACTTCTTATGTTTTTCCAACTTTAATATGAGAGAAAGGAGAAATATTTTCTGAATTTCTCAATACTGTATGCTAAGTGCCTAAAAGTGTACTTTGCATATAGTGGAGACTCACTAAATATTTTTTATAATAATGAATTTCTAATGTATTCTCCTCATGAACTCAAAAACAATTTTTTGCATTATATGCTGAAGCATAAAACAGTTACCCAAACTGAACCATATTGTGGTAGTTTTTGTGTACTAGTTTGTTAATGCCCCAAGTCCCTGCTCTCTTTAGTTCTAATTTGGTCTCCTAGACTACTTAGAGTGAAGTAAATGTGGTTTAAATTTTGCAATGCGGTCAATGCTATATGTGATGGTTAGTTGTATGCCAACCTAACCTGGCCATAGGGTACCTAGGTATTTGGTGGAACATTCTGGGTATTTCTGTGAGGGTTTATTTTTATACTGAGATTAACAGTTTAATTGGCAAAGCAGATTACCCTTTATGATGTGTATCAACCTCATTCAATCAGTGGAAGGCCTGAATAGAACAAAAATACCAGCCTTCCTCTAAGAAAATTAATTGTCCAGCAGAATGGCTTCGGGACTCATTTACTGTACATCATTGTCTCTCCTGGGTCTCCAGCCTGTTGGCTTATACTGTCAATTTGGATTTGCCAGCTTCCATAATTGCACGAGCCAATTTCTTGTAAGTCTCAAACACACTTACACACACATACATGCACATATACATATACATCCTATTCCATTTCTCTCAAGAACTAATATGCCATCCCTCTCATAATAACATTTCTCCCTTGACCTACATGCACATATACATATACATCCTATTCCATTTCTCTCAAGAACTAATATGCCATCCCTCTCGTAATAACATTTCTCCCTTGACCAAACCAACCAACCCATATTTGTTGTTATTTATTGTGTGACCTCTGGATGTCACCAGCAGAGGTGCTTTCCTCAAAAACATCATCCCTTCTGGTTACCTGCAATACCTCAAGAAATTCCTGCCCCTTTATAATATAGAGTAGGTATGTGAGTAATGATGTAAATCATCCAAAAACAAAATGTTGGTAATTAAAATAACTAAGAATCGAACAAAGATCTCACCCCAAACTGTTGTTTTCCTTAGTGACAAACTGCTGACCACTTAACATCTCTTCAAAAAATGAAGTATTTATTTATGATTTAAGGAGATTTTAATTTCATGATTTATTAATTTACTTTTTTATTTATTGACTGAAAACCTATGACATAATACACGCTTACTCAGGCATGCATGAACATTTTTCCCTTCTATTTACTTCCTTGATAATGGGGACACTTGCCTCTGTGGTACCGACGGACTTTCTAAGATGTAAAATTAGACCAAATTTAGGTGTGGCAAAGTGAACTCTCAGAGGCTCTGCTCTTACTGAAGGACCACTATATAAAGTGTGATTGTTAGAACAAAAGTTACTCCTAAAATGTGATCGTTTTGTTTCTTGTTTTAACAGTTCATTATTTGTCTGCATTTTGTGATTTAGAAGAGGGCAAATAAAACAACCAATTTATAGGAGCATTATTTATTTGCATATCTCATTTTAAGCTTTTCTAATTGCCATTGAACATATCCAGATTGTTTATTAGGCATTTATTTTGTTGAACAACTTTATTTGTATAGACATTCTTAATAATACAACTATCGTCAGAAAAGCATGAAAACTATATCAGAAAATCAACAACATTTATTTTCCATAATGAATTTCCCTAGTTTTGAAAGTCTATCTCATGGAATTCTGACATAATTATATGTAATATTCTGCATCATTTTCAAAGTATCATAAGTGACCATTTAATGCCCCCTGAGTAGTCTTATTAAGATAATTACTTTCAAAAGGTAATAAATCTTTCTTTATCAATGCCTTATGATGCTTTATTGTTGTTCTCAATACTGTATGTGTTTATCTTAAATAGCATAATGAGAACATCACAGATGAACCTGGAATATGACTATTTATTGAATTATAAAAGTATATAACAATCTGATTAATTTAAATATTTATTCAAAAGCCTATTTTAAGTAAATAGGTTAATGTAGGGTTGTTGTTTTTTTAAATAGGAACAATGACCTATCAACTCCCACTCTATTATAACTGTATTTAAGAAATTCAGACCCATCATCATGAACATATAGAGCAATGCAAAAATGTTAACTGGTGTCTTATTCTAAAAGTTGTTATTTGAAAATACATCTGAATGTTATCTTATGTTTTAAGAAGGATAAGTAACAAAATAAAACTTCACCTATTTTTGGTGAGATAGAAATCCTATTGTCTCCTTATCAAGTTATATTAAGAAAGGGACTTCTCCACCCCTTTCCCAAGGAAATGACATGCTGAAGTGAATAGTTCTTTCTCTCTTTCATCTCTTACTCCTCTCCAAAAGTCAAGTTTTCACCATGTTGCTGAAGTTTATTGAGTAACAAGTGCCTGTACAGGCAGGATACTAAAAGTTGCAGCCTGTCCTAATCCAATGGTACCTATGTCCCTATAGTCTGCCTCCAGAGGAAGCTCCAATGCCCCTCATCTGGAATCCTATGTCCATTCATGTCTAAATATGCCCTTATTTGATCTAATCTCCCAGCCATCCATAACACCAGCACTATTCATCAAAAACTTACACTATCCTATGGAATTTTTTTTTATCATGAGAAGAAATTCTATAGTTTATAGCTCATCAGCTTCTCCTGCTATGCAAACCTGGCTATCCCATGAAGTCAATTCCTCCCCTGTGGCATCTGCAATGATGGTTGTGGTCTTCTTATAATGCATGTGCTCCTGGGACTTGGAAAGGGTTTCAGTGTTCACATCATTCACAACACCAACTGACTGATTTAAGACATATTTCTTAGATTATATCATCAGCTACCTTTCCTTTTTATAGTTATTTATGGATCTGGTCACTGTTCCTCATTCATTAAAGATTTTTACAATATGATTCACTGCTGTGTTTTCTTTTTCTTCTTTTCCAGTTTTGATTAGTCTATTATTGCTTCTCTCTTTCATCTAAGGATCTCTATGTTCTGTGCTTGTTCTCTGTGCTCCTCTGCTATCAGCCCCCTTGGACATACTGATCATGGCCTCTCCAAAATTTCACATTTTAAGCCTCCACCTTTATGGTTATCACTTCTTATCTTTAAGTATTTTTGCCTCCAGTATATGAAGCCAACTGTTGTTTGACCCCAATGGTACGTCCAATATCCTCACTACATCCCTTGCCACTGCCCATGATTATTCTCTCATCTTCAGTTCCCTGATTACCTGGCTTATACTCCATGGGCTGTCAAAATTTTTCACTTGCAGAGGCCCTCAAGTCACTTGTTTCTCTCCCCTTGTGAAGCACTGACTTAGAGCGCCTGGCATCTCCCTGTGCTGCATCAGAGCAACTGAAGATAAATAAAGAAAAACACACAGCCACACTTTAATTTCATGAGCAGCAAAGGTCAACTGTATCCCCAGAATTTCTTGGAAGCAAGGGAACATTTTCCTAGGTAATACACTCATCTAAAGTGTTTTCTGGTTTTTGATACTATGGTAAGTGATGTAGTTTTCCTTATTTCTTTTTCAAATGTTTAATTATTAGTATATAGACATGCAACTGATTTCTGTATGTTGATTTTGTATCCTGCCACTCTACTGAATTCACTGATTGGTTCCAAAAGTTTTTTGGTTGAGTCTTGGGGATTTTCTCTATATAAAATCATACTATTGGGGGCATTTAAGATCTTGATCCCTGGCATATGTTATCAGTTTGGTTCAAATAAACTCATAAAATATTATATTATATTGTTGGCAAATAATGACAATTTTGCTCCTTCCTTTTCAATTTAAGTGACTGGTTCTGTCTTGCCTAATGGCTCTATCTAGGACTTCTAGTACTATATTGAATAAGAATGGCAAGAGTGGACATCCTTGTCTTCTTCCTGATCTTAGAGGAATGACTACCTGGAAAGTGAAAGACCTATATACATTGAAAACTACAAGACTTTGTTGAAAGAAATTAAAGATAAGAACAAATGTAAAAACATCCCATGTTCAATAATCAAAAGAATTAATATTGTTAAAAGTCTATACTACACAAAGCCATCTATATATTCAACACAATTTTAACACAAAGCCTAAATGACATTCTTCATAGAAATAGAAAAGAAATATCCTAAAATCTGTAGAGAATCACAGCATACTCTAAAATCCAAAGAAATCTGGAGAAATAAGAAGAAAGCCATAGGCATCACACTTCCTGATATCAAACTATACTAGAAAGATATAATAATTAAAAAAGCATGTAACTAGGATGAAAAAAAGATGCCTAAACCAATAGAACACAATAGATCCCAGAATTAAACATAAACATTGATAGGCAACTAATATTCAACAAGAGAGCCAAGAATACCCAATGAAAAAGGTTAAACTCTTTAGTAAATGATGTTTGGAAAACTGAATAAACATGAGCATAAAAATAAAAGTGAACTCCTATCTTCCACCATTCACAAAAATTAACTAGAAATGGATTAAAGACTTAAACATAAGATCTGGTGCCATAAAGCTCTTAGAACCCATTATAGAGAAGAACTACAACATTGGCGTTGGCAATGATTTTTTTGAATATGACATTAAGTTCACAAGCAACAAAAGCATAAATCAACAAGCAGGACTCTATCAAACTTAATATCTTCTGTACAGCAAAAAAAAAAAAAAACAAAAAAACAAATAAAACTCCAAAAACAACAAAAAAACCACAAATAAAATAATGATAAATATCCAAAAAACAAAAAACCCAAAAGGTAACCTAAAGAATAAAATTTTTGCAAAGGATATATTAAATAAAGATTAATATCCATAGTATATAAAGAACTCATACAACTCAATAACAAAAGAAAAATAAACACCACACAGTCTGATTAAAATATGGGCAGGGGAACTAGACATTTTTTCCAAAGAAGACATGCAAATGGCCCATAGATACATGAAAAATCAGAATCTCAACATCACTAATAATCAAGGGAATGGGAATAAAAAACACAGTGAGAATTTATGTTATACCTGTTAAAATGGCTATCATCAAGATAGCAAGATGTGTTGGTCAGGATGCTACAAAAAGTGAAAAGTTTTACGTTGTGTTGTGGTGGGACTGTAAATTGGTCCAGCCTCTATGAAAAACAATATGAATGTCCTTCAAAAAAAATAAATCTACCATATGATCTAACACAATCCCACTTTTGCTATATACCTGAAGGAAATGAAAATAGGATATCAAAGAGATCTATGCACTCCCATGTTTATTGCAACATCATTCACAATAGCCAAGATATAGAAACAACGGTAGTATATCCATACATAGATGTCTCTTTATAATAGAGATGCATATACACACATCTCTTTGTATATATGTGTATTATAATTGTTTATATGCATATAGGCATATATTTGTCTACATATATACTATATACATTGTATATATCTATATATATATATATATATATATATACCTAGATAAATAGATAGATAGAAAGAGGTTATGGACAATGGATGAAGGGGAAGCATGAGGCATAGACACATTGTCTAGAGAATGGGAGGTAGGGTAGTTCTAAGACTGCTGCTTAGGTCCAGCAAAGAGGGAAACTGGAAAAGGCTGGGAAGGAAGACCTGGATTTCAGGGTTGCGATACAGAGACACACTTGGGGGCAGGGGTGCATGGCCAGGCCTTCTGGGAAAGAATGATTTCATGAAAGCAGTGAACAGCTTTGTGAGGGGAGGGACTGTATAAATCATCAGGAATTTGCAGGCTTTTAGGTTTGCTCCACTAACTGGTGTGGAGGAAGAGGTAAGCCACTACTCGTTTATGTGTTTATAACTAGTGTTGTGCCAGATACTCTGACCCTGGACCAGAGTATGGGGAAAGCAGAATTTGGGTTAGAAGAGCATAGATATATAGTTGTTTCACACTTGTTGAAGCCACACCAAATCTTGATGAAGCAGTGGCTGACTCTTGATTTCTTCTTTGACTAATTGGTTGTTCATAAATCTGTTGTTTAATTTTTTATATTTGTGAATTTTCAGCTATTCCTTGTCATTGATTTCTTTTTCATACCATTGTAGTCAGAAAAGATACTTGGTATAATTTCAAACTTCTTGAATTTGGTAGGATTTGTTTTATGACCTGTCATGTGAACTAGACTGAAAAATGTCCCTAGTGGACTTGAAAAATGTGTATGTATTCTGCTGCTTTTGGACAGGATATTCTGTAGATGTCAGTTAGGCTCAATCAGTTAAAAAAGTATGGTTCAAGCTCATTTACTTGTTGATTTTCTGTCTGCATGATTTTTTTTTCTTGGAAAGTTGGGTATACTCTTGATGCTGTGTTACAGGGAAGTCTTTTCCATCCATTGATTTTTTTTTTTAATTCTATGAGATATGTCAGTATCATAGCAATCTATCCTTATCTTGTACTTATTAAACTTTGGCAGGTTGCAGAGATATTTAAAGCAGAGGAAGGAAGGTGCACACAGCATAAAGGAAAATATTTCTATGCCTTTTTTGCTATATATCTCAAATGAACACTATTTGATAAATATATGTGCAATTTATTCAATTTTACCTATGTTCCAAAATGCAAATACAAGAACACTTCTTACACAACTGTAATAGCAAAGAATATAAAAACAGCCACTCAGAGAATTGAATACTATAGTCTCCTTTTAAACATATAATGTGGATATATATATATGATAAAAAATATAATTCTAGAACCATGTTTATATTTCATTATTGTGCAAAAATCATCACACTGAAAAGTAGTATAAAAGGTAAGTTTTGGGAAATGATATCCTTCACTTTTCACATATCTGGTAGTCTTATTTGCATATATATTTCAGTAAACATGAGTCATGGTATACAATTTTTATTGACACTTAATACAAATACACAGAAATGTACAAGACATGTACTCATGTGTTCAATTACCACAAAGTAAATACATCTGTGTCACAACTACTCAGGTCACTAACTAAAGAATTACCAGTATTGCAAAATCCTCCATCCCCCTGATTCCTAATTACTGCTCCTTCTCTCATTCCCAAAGTAGTAATTCATAACATTATATATTTGCTTGCTTTCGTTATATAAATTCGATTTTCACTATGCATTTTTTGTGTCTAGCTTCTGTTGTGCAATTTTACTTCTGAGATAAATGTACATTGTTCTTTGGAGTCATAGTTCTTATATCTTATTGATCAGTAGTATTGCATTGTATGAAATCTCAATTATCAATTTATTCTATTGTTCATGACTAAATTTTATCCCAAGTTTTGGATTTTAGAAATATGCTGCTATGAGCATCCTTATACACATACTATTTGAACATATGCATACATATTTTGGCTATATATTTAGAAGTAGAATTGATGTATCATATTTTGTGCTTATTATTTAACCATAGAAATAGTGCCAAAGTTTTTTCTAAAGTGTGCTGTTTATAAAAATGTATGCATACATTAGCATTGCAAGAGTGTTCTTACTGCTTACTTCTCTTGTCATTTGGTATTGTCAGTCTTCAATTTTTGACATTCTAGTATGCATTCAGGGGTAGCTAATTACTGTTTTAATGTGCATTTCCTTGATGACTAATGAAGCTCAGGACTTTTTTAATGAATTAATGACTTTTGGCTATTATCCTATGTGAAATTTCTATTTCAATCCCAAGATGATTTTTTAATTGTCTTCTTGTTATTATTTGTGGGAAAGTCAGTTATATGTATCACAAATATACTTTCTTATATGTGCATTCCTAAAAAATTCTTGTTTTATTTCCTCAAATGTTAAATATAATTACTTTCAAATGCATGACTGAAATCTCCATTATCTGAATCCCTTATAGGGTGTATTTCTTTTGCCCAATGATGAACATTCAGAAGAAAGTTGGACAAGATTAAATAGTTTAGTATGACTCTGAATCCTGAAGAAGGAAGAATATTTTAAAGAAATAGAGACTAAAATAGTAAAGGAACATGATATTAGGATTACTTTTATTCTTTAAGCTACAAACTTGAAACAAAACATAACAAGCAATATGACTAAGTATCTGAGCAAGACTTTTCTGGGACTATACTATTTTGGATTATTCTGTCAATAGACCACACCTCTGATCCTACCCCTTCTTATGAAAATGAAATTACAATGATGGGCCTGCAGTGGCTACTTAGACATATAGTAAATACATTATGTTGTAGTTTGTTCAATTTTGTCCAAATGTGGACACAAAATTGGTAGAGCCTTTGTCAGAGACAAAAGAAGAAAATAATATATATGAGGTTTTTAGTTTCTAAGAGCTTTTGGATTTTGCTAGCCTATTGCATTTCCCACTGATCTGATCAAGTTAGTGTAGTTAACAAATTATGAAGATAGATGTTTATATTTTCCCCATTATACTCATCAGAACAACTTTGTTGGGGAAATTAATGCCTGGTAGAGCTGAGAATTTACTGACCTCCTGTGCGGTGTAATTTTTACTGCACTGAGAGTTATTTAGACAGCCAAATTACAGATAACTCTGTCTACCCTCATTGCTCTTGCTGATGTGGCCTGTGCAATACAGAGATCACAAAGAGACAGTATCAAGAGACTTAGCATTTGAATTCTCTTATGATATTTACTGTTAACAATAATTAATAAGTGATCATTCATGAAACTGTAATTACCTAAGGGATTTAATCTAGCTGTTTCTCAGGAAGATTAATATTAGTTTCCTACAGAAATGTCTTGGCAGATGTGAAGGACAAATTATAAAAATAGCTGAGTTTTCTTTGGAAACCTTATGGTTGCCATATACACACATGCACATCCACACACACAATATGCATGTGTGTATACATGTGCACACATGTGTGTATACATGCATGCACATGCATGCATACATATGTAGTTTCTGTTGGAGAACTTTAAGAATTATAGAACAATTAAGAAGATAATACAGGGACCTGTCATTTACTCCACACCAGTTCCTCCTGTTAACATCTGGCAGTAGAATAGTACATATGTTAGAATTAATGTATCAATACTGATAGGTTATTAATTAATTTTCACACTTTAAATTTCCTTAGTTTTTATTCAATGCCCTTTTGATCTTTTCGGATCTCTGTAGGATACCACATTACATATATCAATAAGCAATAATGTGACTTTAGGCTCCTCTTAACTATGATGGTGAATATGTCCCTTGTTTCTGATGTCCTTGATGGTTTTATCAGGCAGTTTGGACAAGTATTAAGGTATTTTACAAAAATATCCCTCAAATGGGATGTGTCTCATGATTTCCTTACACTTGGATGGAATTTGAACATTCTTAACCATAGTGATAGGGTTCCACTTTATTTTACTGTATCAAAGGCATATAGTAATAACCTGACTTATCATTTGATGTTAACATTGTTGACATGGCTGTGGAATCACATGACATATGCCTCAGATTTCTCCACTGTAAAGTAACTTGTTTTCCCTCTTTCCATAATGTACTCTTTGGAAAAAAGTCACTACGTATAGTTCACATTTAAGGAATGGAGAATTATGCTCTCACTCTTTGAGAAGGAAAGAGTTACATAAATAATTTTGAATTCTGTATGGAAAATTTGTTTCTTCTACCTCATATATTTATTTATTGAGCCATTAATTTCATTCAAATTAGTTCATGGTTGTCATAGTTAGAATTACAATTTACTACTACTTTTTTTTTTTTTACCAAATTATTTTATTTTGGGATTTTGGGAGCTATTTTAGTTGGCTACTGTGTCCTTTGACATACTTCCATGATTGTGTGAGGGGGGGGCTGGGGGGAACATATATGTGTGTGTCTGAGCACTTCATTATTTTTTGGTATTGCAAGATGCTCCAGGTTTATATCGTATATTTCCTGCCCCAGTCCTAGGATCAGCTATCCCTCCCAAGAGCGCTGGTTTATTTTATTGATACATGATATTAGACACCAAGATCTGGGTTTTAGGTGTGCTAATTGCTATTGGGTACTGTTGCTTCTAGGCCTACCTCAGCAGATAAAGCAAGAAAATAGATGTGTGTACATGACCCCATACATGTACACCCCATAGTAATTTCTGTATGTAATAATCTTTACCTTTAAGTTAAATATGAGCTTACTCTAATTTATTGTCACATAAGTCACTCTACTCTCTTTCCCTCACTTGTCTGTAACTTCCCTCTAACAGTGAGAAACCTGACTCCTATCATTCACTATCCACTTAATTAATTGGTCCAGTAAACATTTATAGCAGGATCAGAATTGTTAATCCACACTCATATGGGAAATCACTTTTAATTACACTCAAGTGCTTATGTGTAACTTTTACATTTCATCTTACAGAATCCACTCATTTCCAAAGTTACTGAGTCAGCATATCCCCTCCTCTACTACTACCACCATGCCTTTCAATGAAATTCTTTACGCATTTATAATACAGCTAGATTATTTTATTTACGTTTTTTTATCCTAGAATATCCTGACCTTCTAAGTAATCTTTCCAAAATTTGTGCTCATTAATGTTTACTGAGGTTTTTCATACATGCATAAGGCATAGTGTTATATACTTTACTAGTCATTTAGGTCTGTAGACAAGACAGAAAAGAAAGTGTATTATTATTTATAAAGCCATCCTAAAAATTTGATGTGGACTGTGAATGAATTTAGGGATTTGGTTAATAGTAGTCCGTTGAGTTGTAGAAAAGCATTCTTGATACTAGAACTACTTTTATATTTTCATTTCCAATGGAATTCTTCCTGAATGATTTTACTGGTTATATGGCTGAGTTAATGATATTTCCATAAGGGTATAGTATTGTTTTGATACATATATTTGTTTGATTATGCAAGTGGTATTGTACTAAGCATCTCATTATTTTATCAATCACAGTTTATAGGCTTTGTTCCTCTTAATATAGATCATCTAGATCATTGATGCCAATTATTCCATTGTCTCTTAGATTATTTTTAATCATTAATTCAGAAATAATGATGAAATAAACACACGTGTGTATAATTTTTTGATAGTTTTACACACAACTGGGTGTTCTTTGTACAGTTACAAATTTTTATTTCAGTAAATATATCTAGGTTGTTTTTACACTATTGCCATTAATGCATGAATGCTCATTTTTTCCTGTATCCTTGATATTGTTTGGCATTATCTCATGTTGTATGAATAGCATTCATAATTCTTTTCTCCTGCCACACCTATGCTTTTTTTCCTGGTGACTCATTTCTTTCTTTCAAGTACCAATATCTTTGCAAGAGAAAAGAAGGTGAGAAATGTTTGGACTTACGCTATTTAATTTTCCTTCTCTTAGGATCTTGACTCACATCCAGGCAACCAATTTGCTGGCTTGCTGCTATCAAAGAACTATTTTTATATCCAGCCATTATAAATCTTCAATGGGAGGGTCCTTGTAATGCAAGCAATTCCATTGTAGCTGGAAGCAACAGTCAATAGTAATGCATACCTCGCCCTTTTATACATTTCCAAAGTTCATTTTGACTCTCTTAAAAAAGAAAACTGATGCATGGAGAAGAGAGAACAAGAGCAGGAAGAGTCAAAGATAGGAACAAAGGTAACAGATCTCTGCAGACTTCGTCAGAGAGGGTGAGAGTTTGGAATATTTCAGTTCTTGGAAAGCAAACACCCTATTTTAAGTTTATTTACGTGAAGAATAGGTTTTCTTTTTCTTCCCCAAGAGGACAGGAGAGATTATGAAAATATTTGGAAAACTCAAGGATTAGCAGAAGTCAATGGTACTGACATGGAAGAAGCACAGCTGAAATCCTGCTTTTTACTTTTCTAGACATCATTGCGCTGACTCCTGTTCAGTTTGCAAAGGCTCAGAAAAGGAACAGTCTATGCGCTGAGCTCAATCTACAAGTTGATCAAGATGACAGGTAACCAGAAGATATCCTTTTATGAAAATGCACACATAAGTCCTTCCCAACTTTAGATGTGTAAGCAATATAACTTTCACATTTTTTCTGGAACTCAAGTTGTGTATTGTGTGCCTCCATTCAGACAAAGTAACAAAATAGCCTGGGTCATATTAAATGGTCTACTGTTCTGTTTCCTCTCACGTTCATGTTTCCAGTGTAACTAAGTAGGGAAAAGTTACGAGGGAATTTCAATTTTAATCTCAGTTTTGTCTGGGTCACTTTCATACCCAAGTGAATTTGTCCTTTATCACACTTTAAATCTGCTTAGTCTAACAAAGTAATTGAGTAATTGAGGTTTATTTCTCCATTGGCAACTTCCATCAGTGCTACCACTGGCTCTGTCTGTTCCTTCTTGGCCCTTGGGAAATTCTGTGGAGTCTTAGAAGTCTGGGGTCTCTTAGACGCACCCCTATGGGCAAGGCAGCATTCTGTTCCTCATTAATCTGCATTTAAAGTATAATTGTGTTTGGTCTTATTACTTACATTGCCTGAGCAAAATGGTCCATCCTTTTTTATTTCCTGCCTTTCTATTGGTTATTCCAAAGTATAAGGAAGTTATTTCTTATCCTAGGCCTCATTCTGAAAGTTTTAGCAAGACAAGCCTTACTGTATTAGGGTTTTGAGATCTACATATCAAAATATAATGGATCAATTATAATACATACAATTGGTCAAACATGATAAAGTTTCATTTATTGATTATATTAAATAATGATTTATAGCTTCTTGAATAAATTTCACTTTTACAGAAACTAGAAAATTATGCCTAAAAAAGTTGGTCATGGAATAGGATTAAAAGGTGTTATCTTAAAGTCATAATTTATCTAATAATTAACGTATTGGAGACAGGAGGACATATCCCATAATAATAACTCTCACAGCAACACTAGTAGTGACCTGCTATTTAACTAAACCAGTACATCTCTAAATTAATCATATATGTGGTGACCTAAAGTATACTCAAAGACACAGAATATAGGGAAGAAATGATCAAACAAATTGCTAGAAAAACCTATTGCATTGCAGGGAAGGATAATTTTGAATGGCAAATGTATAAGACAGAAATATTGCCCACCTTGCCCATGCAAAAGTGGGCATGTGGGCAAAGAAAAAGAAAGGAAACAGTATAACTTTTAAAACATTAATCAGCATTGTTTTTATTTTCCCCATTTGCCAACTCTACCCTCACTAATCTCATGCTTCTCTGTTTTCATCTTTTCATGATAGTAGTAATCTAGAATGTCTCTGATCTTTGCCCTGGAATAGCTTATTTCAGGAAAAAAACTGACAAATTAGGTAAACTTCTTCTGAGTTTTCCCTTTTTTTTAAAAATAGTAGGTCCTACAGGAAATGTGAAGACATTTGTCCCAGACAAATATGAGAACGCACGTGATGAGTACCTGTCCCTCCAGGGTAACAGGGCTTTCTCAGTGGAGGGACAAACACACATCAATGACAGGTAGGTTCCTAAACATTGAGCCTCTAGCCGTCCCCATTTTGGGGAAACCAGTCTCAGCCCTGGGGTTCATTGATAGACATATTTTTAGAAAGAGATTCAACAGAAGAGACGCTCTTTAGCTTGTATTCTGAGGAGAAATCACATAAAAGAGCATAATCACAAAGATTTAAAAAACTATGTTGGCATAATGTGTGCAGGCAAAGTGGGTCATAGATGGCCTCACTGTGTTACTACCAGTGTAAAGTGATGCAGAGAATAATACCTATGCTTAGTGAAAGACATGTACTATTACTATAAAATTTGCCTAGATTAATATATTTTTTAAATATTTAATATTTTAAAAAATGTGGTAAAGATTGGCCAACTGTTCCGGAACAAAAACAAACTCATTTATTTCTACTGGCAATATGAATAGAATAACATTTATAGTTTTTCTTATAAATACGTATTGCTGGGTATTTAGTTCTAGCTAATGGAATATGTATATAAGTGATAATTAACCCTGTTAGACCTGGCCAATACAAAACCTCCCAAATGCTACTCTACATTTACTCTGCTATTTACGTTAAGGAACGGACTGTTCCTAATAAATTACAGTGCACATTGGACAACACATCTTAAAGTTGGAAAAGTTGTGTGATGGAAGAAATCCACCCATTTAATAATTGCCTGTAAGGGTCACCTACCAAGTAACAATACCTTTTGTATAAGAATGATAGTGAATATTCACAACTTCAATGCTCTGAACATAATACTCTCTGGGTTAGAATCCTGTGTGGTATGTCCCCATTGCCAGTGTGTTAGAAAAAGAACAATGACATTGAAGTTTACTTTGAAGATGATGAAGACAAGCGATTTTAACAGCCATGTCTTTGAAATGAGCCCCCCCACATACCAGTTATACAAATTTCAAGTTACTGTAAGAGAAAAATAAAATACAATCAAATTTTAGCCATTATAGATTATGGAGTATATTTGTTAAAGACAATGGTGATATCTTAACTAATATGAATGTCTTTGTCTTTAAGTGAATTTATGTGAGATTTGGACAATTTAAATTTTTCAGCAGATTGAGATATGATCATTTATTTTCTCCTAGTTGCCTTCTGCCAAATATCCTCTAAATATCTAAGAAATGTAAGCCATTCTGAAGTCATGTCAAAACATAGCAAATGTATTCAGAACTGGAAAGCATCCCTGTTGTACAGAGTACTGTTTGATCCCTCCTCCGCAAAACAACTTCTACAAGAGCACATTTCAGAAATAACGGACAATCCAAAATGAATAAATATAGGAGTTATACAAGATTAACATGACCAAAAAGGAAAAAAATAAACAATAAATGCAGCATAAGAACATCCATCAGAAATTAATGTTAAGATAAGACAAATTTTGACTAAAACTTTTTTAAAAAATCTGAATCAGGCCCTATGGCCATAAATGCACAAAGGCTGAATAAAGAAATCAAAGCAGATATACACTGGGTCTAGTAGATGTATGAAATAACATAAAGAAATGAAATATCATGAACAAGGATGAAATGAGAATACAAAGGAATTCTTTCAAATAAATAAAATAATAAACAAAGAGAAAATAGCACAGAAATGCATAGATACTGCTCAAAGGAGGGGGAAAAGTAATGTAAGAAAAAGGGTGAGAAAATCCAACTAAGAGACAGAGACAAAGAAAGAGAATAGCTAAGGGACAACAACAAAGGAAGAGATGTAAACGTGTTAAGTTAAATTAAGTTCAAAGAAGAAATTAAAAAAAAACCTCCAAATTGATATAGCCCCATTTGTTTATTTTTCCTTTATTTCCCTTTCCCTAAGAAATATATCAGCAAAAATATTGCTTTGTGTGAAATCTGAAATTTTACTGTTTATGTTTTCCTCTAGGACTTTCATTGTGCTATGATGTATATTTAAGTCTTTTATCCATTTTGAGTTTATTCTTGTATATGGTGTAAGTTGGTAGTCTAGTTTCATTTTTCTTAAAGATTTTATTTATTTATTTACTTTTTAATTTTTTTATTTATAGAGAGAAGGGAGGGGAAGGAGAAAGAGAAGGAGAGAAACATTAATGTGTGGTTGCCTCTCATGTGCCCCCTACTAGGGACCTGTCACACAACCTAGGCATGTGAACTGAATGGGAACAGAACCAGTGGCCCTTTGATTCCCAGGCCAACACTCAATCCACTGAGCCACACCAGCCAGGGCTAGTTTCATTTTTTTTGCATGCACTGGTCCAGTTCTCCCAACACCATTTATTGAAGAGACTATTTCTATTCTATTGCATGCTCATGCCCCATTGTCAAATGTTAATTCTATTCTGTTTCATTGATCTATGTGTCTGTTTTTATGCCAGTACCAGACTGTTTTGATTACAGTGGCCTTGTAGTATAGTTGATTTCAGGTATTGTGATCCCTCTTACTTTGTTCTTATTTTTCAAGATTGCTGAGTCTACCTGGGGTCTTTTTTGGTTTCATATACATTTTTGAATTATTTGTTCTAGATCTGTGAAATGTGCCATTAGTGTTTTAATAGGAATTTCATTGGATCTATAGAGTGCTTTGGAAATAAAAAGTTTCTGCACAGCTAAAGAAACCATCCTCAAAATGAAAAGGGAACCAACCATATGGGAGAACTATTTACCAATAATTCATCGGACAAGGATATGATCTCCAAAATATATAAATAACTCATCTGGCTCCACCAAGGAGACAAACAATCCAATTAAAAAATCGGCAGAAGACCTGAAAAGACACTTCTCCAAGGAGGACATACAGATAGCCCATAGACATATGAGAATATTCTCAACATCACTAGCCATCAGAGAGATGCAAATTAAAACCACATGAGATATCGTCTCATGCCAGTCCGAATGGCCATCATTAATAAATCAACAAACAAGTTCTGGCAAGGATGTGGAGAAAAGAGAACCCTAGTGCACTGTTGGTAGGAATGCAGACTGGTGCAGCCACTGTGGAAAACACTATGGAATTTCCTCAAAAAACTAAAAATGGATCTACCTTTTGACCCAGAAATTTCACTGTTGGGATTATACCCTAAGAATCCTGAAATACCAATTCAAAAGAACTTATGCACCCCAATGTTCATAGCAGCACAATTACAATGGCCAAGTGCTGGAAGCAACTTAAATGCCCATCAGTAAATGAGTGGATCAAAAAACTGTGGTACATTTACTCAATGGAATACTATGCTGCAGAAAGAAATAAGGAGCTCCCACCCTCGTGACAGCATGTATGGAACTGGAGAGCATTATGCTAAGTGAAATAAGCCAGGAGGTGGAAGACAAATACCATATGATCTCACTTATAAGTGGAACCTAATCAACAAAACAATAAGCAAGCAAAATATAACCAGAGACATTGAAACAAAGAACAAACTGACAGTAACTAGAGGGGAGAGGAAGGGGAATAACGGAGGCAAGAAGGGGAAGGGTCATCAAGGAACATGTATAAAGGACCCATGGACAAAGCTAAAGTGGGGTAGGATTGAGGGTAGGAGGGTGGATTGGGTGGGGGAAAGTAGTGGCAGGAAAATGGAGATTCACTTTAGATATAAAGACACACATAGGCTCAAAGTGAACAGATGGAAAAATATATTCTATGCAAAAGGAAACCAAAACAAGGTAGTTATTCTTATAGAAGATAAAATAAACTAATCCCAAAACAATAACAAGAGACAAAGAAGGTTGTTATATAATGATAAAAGGTTGTTATATAATGAGAAAGTTATATCTTTCTTTCAATTAATCAAGAAAGATATAACATCACCCAACGTCAGAACACCAAAAATCATTAAGCAATACTAACATATTTGAAAGGAGAAATAGACAACAATACAATAAGAGCAGTGAACTTCAATACCTCACCTTCAGAAATATAGATAGATCATACAGACAGAAAATCAACAAGGAAATGTTGAACTTGAGTCATAGTTTAGAGCAAATAGATCTAACAGACATTTATAGAGCATTCCATCCAACAGCAGCACAATACATATTCTTCTCTAGTGCACATAAAACATTTCCAGGATAGATTATATGATACGCACAAAATAAGTCTTAGCAAATAAAAGAAAACAAATCATACCAAATATATTTCCCAACCATAACAGTATGAAACTGGCAATCAACAAGAGGAAAACTCGTAAAACTACAATGTGAAAATTAAATAATATATTCCTGAACAACCAACCAACCAATGGGTCAAAGAAAAGATCCAAAGCAAAATAATATATATAATATATCTCTTATATATATATTCTACATATATATTCTACATATATATAAATAGATATAATGAACAAATAAAAATGGAATACACAGTAGCCTAAAACCAATGAGATGTTACACAATTTTGAGAGCAAAGCAATATATGCATATATTAAGAAAACAGAAAATCTCAAATACACAACCTAACTTTACACCTCAAGGACTAGGAAAAGAAAAACAAAGGAAGCTCAAAATTAACATTTGAAGGGAAGAACAAAGATCAGAGTGAAAATAAATGAAATAGAGACCAGAAAAGCAATAGAGAAGATCAACACAACTAAGAGCTGGTTTTCCAAAAACATAGTCTCCCTTTATATTTTCCAAACAGTAAGTCACAATAATCGTACTGTCTAAATAATTCTCTAATTAGTGGGCTTTACTTCATTTCCTCTGGTACGCAAACCCTCCAGACATTATTCTGGTCAGATACAATAGCTTTCTAATTGAAGAGATTACTTGTGTTTCTCTTAGTAAAAAGAAGAAATTGACATAACTTTAAGAGATAACCATCATTTATCAGATTGTATCAAGTTTATCAGATTTAACAAATGTTCTCAATATTTATATTCCAACCATTTTGTTTCCTGAACATATTGAGCAGCATTCATTTCTTCTTTTTCTGCCTGATATGCTCTTCTATTCCTACACTGCATTCCATGTGGATAGATCTTACTCATCTTTCAGATCTCCATACCAGAACTATGTTAATTTTTTGAAGATATGTATGCTGTCTGTTGATATATTATTATCATGGTATAAAAATATGTAATCTTCAGTAATCTTAACTGAAGGTAGTTAAACTGTAGTATAAATTACTTCATGAGGGAAACAATTTCAGAACTAATGTACCAATGGATATTTATCTTGAGTGCATTGTGTTTATTAATATTTCCCCCCACATAGAGCATATCTGCTTTTTTCAAAACATCGGTCATGTCTTCATGTTCAAAATCAAATTGTGCCTAATCACCATGCTGTACACCCAAAACTAAAACAAAAGAATGTTGGATGTTAAACTGACTTTAAAAATTAAAAAATATTCAGTGAAATCACTACGTTGAAAGCACCTACATGAAGATACCTATGATGTTGTTATAGTCTTTTTGAATTTTCTCTTGTGCGCAGTTTATTTTCTCTCACAATGAATCAGATCATCCACGAAGCATTATAATATGACACCTCTGATGGGCACACATACACAAAAAACATTGGAATCATTGTGCACAAGTTTTTATCTCATACTCTCATACACACCATACTGTACACCCCCCCGCCCCAACATAAACATATTTATCCCAAGTCTAAGATTATATATTAAAATCATGGAAATGTATCAGGCTTTTTTCATAGTGCTCTCTTTTCACAAAAGAGTAGCCACTTTATTCTTATGCTTACAATCTCCACTAGCTTACCATTAGCGTTTTACAGCATCATTTTGGCTCAGTGAATACTGTAAAAACCTCTAAATAAAGAAGTCAGAAAGACCAGGAACTTTGTCATCTTAGGAGAGATGAGTTCAAGTTCCATGGTGGGCCCTCAAAATAAACAAATAAACAAGCAAATACAGACTTGAACAAAAGCCTCAAACCATTAACAAAATAAGCAGTTACTCCAAAGGGCAAATTCCTTATGAGGATGACTGGTTGTCTCTGCTCCTAAAAATGTTTCATTAATTATAGATTAAAGATATCCATGATAAAGTATTTGGAGGGGCATGTACTAATATCTATAACTAATTTTGAAATGCATAGGACTAAGATGAATTGATGGATGAGTAGAGGGATAATGGATGGTTATAGATAAAACAAGAATAGCAAAATATTGATTATAAAATCTGGTGTTACCTGGGTCTAAATATCTTTCAACTTTGCAGTAAGTTCAAAAAATTTCATAATAATATGCTGGGAAGAAAAGGTATCAAGAGTGACATTTATAAAGAATCTGTTTGGATGCTCAATTTTCTCTTTCGTTTGAAATCCCCAATGAGACTAAAACATGTTTATGGAGAACAATTAAGGAATATCTAAATTTTGAGATTTCTCTGTAGAGTAAATTTAAATACTATATTTTCCAAAGATATTCCTAATTTCCATGTATTTCAGCACTGAGACACAATACTGTATTAATCAGGCAGGAATACAGTCCTGTATCTAAAATGATTTCCCCAATGACATGCACATATTTATACTCCATCTTCCCATTGTTTCCCTAAAGCTTTTAAAGTATATCATAAATATGCAGTTTTGTTTAGCTAGCATTGCACCTTATACTAATTCAACTTTTAGTCATATCCCACCACTATTTCTTGAAAGTACTACCAGTACAGAATTATATTAACAAGAGTGGTATTTATTAAATCGATGAATGAACAAAAGAATGAATGAATGACAAAAATCCCTCTTATGCCCCCTCCCCTTTGCTTTCCTACTCCCATCCATAAAGCCATTTTTTTCCCTTGGTGTCCTTGCACTCTCGTTGGCAGACTACTGAGGGTCTCTTTAATAAGTCCTCAAACCTGGACATCTGCTTATTACTCCCAGTGCCCTTTCCCAGGGTGGTTTTTTGCAATATTAAACTCATATTATACACTTTCTATTACATATTATCCTTCATTACATAACGTGTTTTAAATTCACAGCTAGGGGTTTATCTAATGTTAATTTTATTTTGAAATAATTTATTACTAATTTAGTTGTTATGATACATACCTCTTACCTATCTAGCTCTAAATTTGGCTCTTTGGCACTGTTTTTTGTTGTTGTTGTTGTTGTTCATTTGTTTCTCCCCCCATGAGCCAGAGAGTAACTAAGACTGCTTCAGCACCCAATACCTTGAAATCTGGAGTTCTTTTTTAAAGTTCATTTTGAACTTCTCATTCAAACCTAATACTAATATTTCTTGCTCTGCTATTGAAATATGCCATTTATCTTCGATGGCAAAATGTATTTCTGTCAACACAGACACAACAAACAAATCTGATTCTTTCTCAATATTTTGTCCTCTGCATGTTAAGCAAACACAGTATTCACACTGTCATAATGCCACAGTGCTGTCCTCAAGCCAGCCTCATTGTCTGAAACCTGGAATGTCATCGCTATCACCTGCCTTCCCAGCCATCACTTTACTTTTGTTGCAATCAATTGGACTTGATGATTGAGAAGTAGGTGATGATTTCAGTGATATATATCAATGGAGGGGCCAGGTGTCAGGGCTGATAATGAAACTGATTTCGTCGGGTCAGATGAATATATAGAGTCAAAGGCTAGGTATGTAAGAGAGTGTGTTTTCATACACAAAGTCAGTGACTCCTCACTCCCTCCATTTCTCTAACCACAACAGATTATATCACTCCCTCCATTTCTCTAACCACCACAGATTATATTATTTGTCTAGGACAACTTCACAGAATAGACAGATAAAATAATTTGGTGGGCCATAAACATCTAATATATCTTTCTGCATTTGTGCCTTCCAAATAAGTAGACATGATCCTGAAATAGAATGTGACTCCTTACCTTCTCTCTCGCAGTTGTTCTACAGTGTGGTTAATCAGCAGCAGAAAAGAAAATGGGGAAGGATGGGGGTGATGTTAATTAACTTTGCAACTAGAGCTCAGGCTGGATGTTATTACGTGTACAGTTAGGGGAAGAGTTTGCTTCTGTGTGTGTGTGATGACTAGACATTTTCTTTGTTTTTATCTTTTAATTCTTTATTGTATTTTTCCCATTACTATTTATCCCCCTTACAGCCTCCTCCCCCCGCAATCCTCACGCTGTTGTCCATGTCATGAGTCCCTTTTCCTTTTTGCTTGATCCAGTCTCTGAGCCATTTGTTCTGCAGCATCGCTTAAAGTTCTCCTTAAAAACGTTATTTTTTTACTGAATTTTTTTCTTCATGCTGACACTTTTTTTTTTTTTTTTTTTTTGCTTATCACCTCACACTTTCTTATTGGGCTTCTATTCGTCTTCTAAGCCTCAAAAGATGTTAGCTCCATCTGGGAGCTTTCCTTGACTCTCCTAGTTTGGTGGAATAGTTTTTCTGTATCTTCAGACGAATCTGTATAGTTTACTATTATTTCATTTAATAAGTTACGTTGTAATTCTTCATGCATCTGTATATTCAGCATTCCGGTTTTATATCTAGGCCGGGTTATTTTATTCAGATTTCTCACCTGTAATAACCAAAACACTTGACATTTACTGAACACATATTTCCAGCAGTTGTGTTCCTAGCATTATGAAATTATCTCATTTAATGTTCTAAAAACATTGATTGAGGGAGATAGTCTTATTACCCTGTTTGTATAGGCAAGGAAGATGAGGCATAGAAATATAATATTCTGCCCAAAAATACACGAGAAATGTCCTCGGTCTTTCAGTTCTGAAAAATGTGTCATTCCAATGTATATTTGTGTGCCTACTGCAGCATTAGTGAAAAAAGTGAGACTTGAGAAACAATGAGTTTGCACACCAGAAGAATTAATTATAGCAAACGGAGCTACATGTCAATGATTAACATGGCATCTTGAAGATAATTTTAACACAAGGAAATACCCACGACAAGTAAAACACATGACATTAAAATAATCAAAGACAATGGTTGCTCAGTTTACATTAGGTACTCAGTGTTTGCTAAATATTTTAAACCTAAATATAATAAATAAATCCTATATATTGGGCTGGCAAAAAAGCCTATATGATTTTTTCCATAGAAGACACTATTTTTTTATCTTCACCAAAAACTTTATAGATTTGGGTATCTTGAGTATGTCGGCTCTCTCCTGCATGGTAGACCATTGATCTCAATTAATGTCTCAACTTGATTGCTGTCAACTTCATCTGGTCTACCCGCATCATCCAGCGAGAAATCTCCAGCATGAAACTTGGCAGACCACTTTTGATATGTTTGACCAGTAACAGCACATTTTCCATACACTGCACACACCTTTTATTTTTCTTTTGTGTTGCAGTTGCATTTTTACCTTTCCTGAAATAATAAAGCTTTATATGCTGAACATGTGGCATATTTTCTTCCATCTTCAATATTAAAATGACTATACAAAAAATCACCAATATTAAGTGTTTTTTTTTAATTCACACTAATATGACATTGTCACAATACAATCCAACAAAATTGTTTCAAAGTTAAAGACAACTAAACACTACCGGAGGCATCTTATGGAAAAAAATAAAAAAAACTTTTTGGCCAACCCAATATATAAGTGCTACAAAATTAAAAGACTTACAAAGAGATAAGCATTCTAATGGCTATATAACATTTTAAGTTATTTAAAAATATAGATTTTTTATAAAAACCTTTTTAGTAATTGTATAACTGTATGAAAAATTCAAATACTAACCTAAAAAATATAGCAGAATGTCTACATCTTCCCATCCTGAATAAAGTAGTACATTTGAAAATGTAAGCTTTTTTTTTGGTCATTGTAATAGGTTTAATTATATTATTTTCTAATCTAAAAATCTTATTAAATTTACTTAATTTTCCTTAATTTTCTTACTGCTTTAATTTTATCTAATTTTTTTTGGTGGGGGGTTTGTTTTGATTTTTTCTTAGTTGAAAAAAAATTTTTTATTGTTCAAGTACGGTTGTCTCCATTTTCCTGCCACCACTTTCCTTTGCCTCACCCACCCCCACCTCCCACCCTCAATCCTACTAACGTTTGCTTTTATCCCTGTGTCCTTTATACACGTTCCTTGACAACACTTCCCCTTCTTTCCCACTTATTCCCTTCCCTCCTCCCCTCCAGTTGCTGTCAGTTTGTCCTTTGTTTCAGTGTCTCTGGTTATGTTTTGCTTGCTTGTTTGTTTTGCTTGCTTGTTTGTTTTGTTATTAGGTTCCACTTATAGGTGAGGTCATATGTTATTTGTCTTCCACTGCCTGGCTTATTTCACTTAGCACAAAAAAATCAAATCAGAAAGCACTCAAATTATGAGTTCAAGATCAAGAACTGTTTCCCAAAAACCAATGCAACTTCTTATATTGGGAATGTAAAATCTGAAAGCAACTACAGGCTGTGTTTTAAGCTATTTTCAAAAATTCGTATTTCTTCAGGTTTGATTCTTTGATGTTTTGGTATTTCAAAACAGGAAATAAGTAGTTGCACATATCTTGGTATCTTCATAGTACCATTGCTTTTAAAAAAATCCCATTTTATTGGCTGATTTAAGGACTCTCTGCTAATTATTCTTCACTTCTTTATGATTGCAAATGCTAAAAATAATGTAGTAATAGTTTTATTTGTTCAGAAATATAATAAAAACAAAATCTCTCACCTCAGAAAACCTCTCCACCAACAGAAATGAGAATGAAAAAATTTTATTACATAAGCATTAAACCAGATTGTGATGTGCATCACAGATAATCTGTTAAGAGATTTTAAAGACGGGGATATTACCCTTTTCTGTAGCCAAGAAGATACAACCCATTACACTATACATTCTCAAGATAAACAATAACTAGTCCTCAGGTAAGATGGCAACACCATTTGTCACAACTTACTCCAAATTTACTTGGTAATTGGGGTGACTATTTGTGCCCATTAACTGGTTTTATACCAAGGAAAAATTTAATTTTCATACATTTATGACATGTGGTAGTTCTGTAACTTGGAGGGAGCCATCCTCTGAAGTTATGCTCCTACCCTCTCACAAACTGGAAGACAGGAGGCCTATCTATTCCCCAAGAGATGATCCAAGGCCTCAAGAAAGGCATTCCTAGGTCTTAAAGCTGGCAAGAGAGGTTTAATGAGCTTTAAAAAAAAACTTCATACATTTGAAAAAGGTAAGAATATTACCAATCACAAATTTTCTAAAGTAAATGCTCTAAGAAAAAGGAAGGGGTAAGTTTCCTCCTTATTTGCAACAAGAAGAATTAAGCTTATTGTTTGCACGTTGTTTTTGTCTTTAAATTGTTTTTTTCTATACCTACAGATATGGCAAACTTAGCACCAGTACTAAAGCAATTATCCAGATGAAGCCCGATTACAGAGTTATTACTGAAGAAAAACTGGTGGGCTCAATTCACCTGATTGTTGTCATCACTTAATGAGTAGCCCAGAAAAGCACTTAGCTTATCAATTAAGTCTGCCGATGCAAGTCACAAAGCCCTGAAATAAAACCTTGTGTGATTTTTGATGAGCAGTTGGTGAAATTTTTCCAGGAATAATAAAACTTAATTGTTTTAAAATTTTGTTTGCAAAAATGCTCTGTTTATATCATTTTGGTATTGACTGTTGTATAATTACCAACTAATTAAAACTATCCAAGTAAGTAAATTAACCATACTAAATGCCTAGAACACTATAAAATTTGAGCAGACTAGAAATGAAACAACATGTTGTTGATATGGCCAATAAAATAATTATTCACACAGAAGAAAACAATATTCAATGAGCCTTAAATTAAGTAATCGTTTGAATTTTTTTTTTTTTTACTTCTGTATGGCTTATATTTAATGGTTAATTTAGCTTAATTTACTATATCATACCAGGTTTATTTCCATATTTATGTGTCCCTGCTTGTTGAAATGTCTGTAGTGTGACCGTGGTAATAAAAATAAAACCCATAATTTCCTTTTATAATCTTCAATTAGTAAATATGATAATAAACCTGGCCACACCGTATGCAATATTTCAGTTAGTGAGATAGATGTCCTTTTCTGTTGGTACTCAGTCAATATGAAAAGCCTGCCGAGGTAGGTAGCCCTGTCATGAGAAGACCTGAAGAAAATCCCAAACAATAAACCAAATAAATACAGCATTGATGGAAGAATTCTAAGCACGACAGGTAAGCTAGGCAGTTAGGCATACAGTACAGAGACAGTTTAAGACAGTTTAAAGTACATAATAAGGACAGGCTCCAGAAGAGAATAAAGCATGTCAAGGGACTTCCAGTTTCCAATCCACATGTGAGAAGATTGGAAGTTCCTGTTCTATTCAAACAAGTAAAAAGCTGAACAACTCTTCTGTCAACAGCTCTTCTGGGATCCATAAGAGAAGTGAGGACACAGGGAAAAGGTGCTGCCCCCAGGAATAAAGAGATAGGTGAATGCAGGGAGCCATGGCTTACCTCGCAGAGCAGGGACACACACGGGTAGAAACCTCCATGAGGACCAAGGCCAGGACAGGAAACCTGAACTGTAAATTTAAGAATTTCTTCACACTAGGTATGGACAGCTCTGAGAGATAAGCTTCAGGAGGACCTAGTCGTAGAGAAGCTTCCACAACTCTATAATTTACCTTCAGATGCACAACCAGGTTCTCCCACTATATATTGGAAAAAAATCCCCTCATGGTTCTGGAGCGGGGGGCAGGGGGCAGGGGGCTGGGAATCTGTTCTTCTTAACAAGGCCTGTCCTCAGGAGAAAAGAGTTAATGAGAAATGAGCCTGCTGGGGTATATATTATCAGAGCCCACCTGGGGGTGGAGAGAGTGAAGTACCCAACTCCAGCTCACCCTAGCCATCCTTTTCTACCAAAGGAGGAGAGGGGGAAAAAAACTGAGAAACTCTTGTGAAGTTCACAGAATAGAGGCAAGAACTCAATTAAAAAGATCCTGGGATTAATAAATGATTATAGCAAGGTTGCAAGATACAAAGTTAACACCCAAAGTCAATTGCCTTTCTAGAAATTAAAAGTAGAACTTGGTATTAAAAACACAGTGCTATTTGTATTAGCACTCCAGAAATGGAATACTTGGGTATAAATTTAACAAAACATTTACAGTATCTATATGAAGAAAATGACAAAACTCTGATGAGTTTATTTATTTATTTATTAGCTAAGATTTTTCTCTTTTTGATGAGTTATCTCTCAAAAGTTTGTATTTTAAAAGATGGCCTAGACACAAGTTCTTGAAGAAGACCAGGTGTTTGCATTTGCAAAATGCAGGGAAAGAAAGCAAACTTTTCCTAGAAAGACTTTGGTTTCCTTTTAAGGAAGGTTTTGGAAAGGTAAAAGAATTTGGTGGGCTTTGAAGTTCTGGAGCCACACCGCAGGCCCTGTAAAATTTATAAAACAAAGAGTTACTTTTAATACCCCAACAGTTGGGTCACTACCCAAATGTTTGTAAAGGACTGACAAATTCACCCATCCATTTTTTAATGTTTTTCCATCTGAGTATCTTTTTCCAGTTTAATGACAGCATATAGCTTAGGGTCATTTCTGAGGGACAAAAAGGCCTAAATATGTGCAGTTCTCTCCATTTCCCAAAGAATAGTAAAACGGGTCCAGTTGTAATATAACATTGAAATTAATGGTGTCATTGACTGGCCAGACCTCTCCATTGCCTACTTTATACTGAGACCAGACCGTTACAAAAGTAGAGTAGCCTCTTTCTTGAGGGACTCAGGGTCAAATTCCTTCCAACTGGTGAGTATGTACCCCAAAAGGGGACTCTTCAGGCACTGTGGACTGGTTCCCAATCTACAGAGAGGCAGGTATATAGCAAGATATATGTAAGAGTTAGAGGCATCCTTGTAAGTCTTTCGGTTGTGTTGGGCCATTCTGAGTAGAGCAGGTACTCTGTTAAGCTGACCCTGAAGCTCTCATGGAAGTTAATAATGAAGAAATGATGGAGCAAACGTTCAGTTAGTCTCAAGATTAGTTTTCTCTTGGCAGGGTCCATTAAAATCATTATTTTCCCATGTGGTCTAGTATCTTGTTTATTTAGTTCTAAATACATTCTAGTAATACCGTTTGGCATCATTGGTTTCAAGATAGTCTCACCATACTAGGTGAATCAGGACATATTTGATTGGTAAAAATATATGTTGCCCCATAACATTACCTAGTTAGGAGGGAACAGGTTTTGATTTAAAAAAGACTTTGGATAACTATCTCTACCATTTGTATAGAAGTTTACTCTGAGGGAGGGTGACAGTTGCCAGAGGTAAAGGGGGGATTAAGTGAGTAAGGGGAAGAGATTAACATCAGGTGAGGTCCTGCTGCCCAAAGCCACCCTCTAGGCAAAATTCCAGAGGCTTGGTGATAAAGGAAAGGAGGCTTTATTTGAAAACTACACAATTTTGGAACAACAGCTTTCCACATACATTAGTCATGTAAGCCTGTCATTTAAGTCTAAACTCTAACTCTTTAGTTAAAGCTTTAATCACTTAAGCCTATCAATTAAGGCTAAAATCTTTAACTACTGATTTCCCCTATCATTCCCCCTGTTAGGTTTTTAGGGTTTTTATTGTTTGTTTGTTCTTTAAGATTTCACTTATTTATTTAGAGGAAGGGAGGGAAAAGGAGGGGGAGAGAGACCTTGATGTGTGATAGATACCTTGATAGGTTGCTTCTCAAGTACCACCACCCAGGGACAGGGTCCGCAACCCAGATATGTGCCCTGGCTGGGAATTGAACCAGCAACCCATTGGTTCCCAGGCAGGCACTCAATCTACTGAGCCACACCAGCCAAGGCCCCCATTGGTTTTAATTTTCTTACTTCTACTGGATTACTTTACAAACTAAAACAATGTAAACTACAGAAGCTATGCAATTTTAGAAAAATGGCAGGCTTCTGCCTCAGAGCTCCTCCCCTCTAGAACACCCAAAGAAAATAACCCCGTCACCCTCTGCCAGGCCAACTTGATCCTAGGCTGCACGCAGAGTTCCTTCTCCCATCCAAAATACCGTCCATTGGGAAATGCAGGCAGCTGCATCATGGTCATCCAGGGATCCTGGAGGAAGATCCAGCCTCTGCCCTCCTTTTAGTCTAAATCCAAAACTGATGAATTTAAAGAAGAATTAAATAAATTGAGAAACATTGTGTGTTCATGGATAGGACTGAACATGTGTTCTCATTGCACAATGAAACGCTATTTTTCTAATGCAAAGGAAAATTTACATTAGCTAAAAGAGTAATTATTTTTGCTGCAGTATTAGTACTTTTGTAGATCCAATGGGGATTTTTTAGGTGAAGAAAAGGAGGAAGTTTTGATTAAAAACTTCCAGATAGAGAGTGCAGCATTTTAAAAGGAAGATGATTGGTTAAGGGCACTGTAAGTAGTATTGGATAATCAAAGAACCTAATTTGCGTTGATGTCTCCATCAGGGAGAAAATACCAACCTGAAGGGGCAATACTCAGGCGTTCGGTGTAATTCGGGTTCCTATTACATTTTCAGAGTTTCTGTTTTACAAGATTGATTTGAAAACCTGAAGACCTAATTTCCCAAAAATTTGTAAATAAAAATTGTAAAAGTATGGGTAAAATATAGCTTAGTGAAAATACAAAGAGATATAATTAAATGAAGTTCTATTATAAAATGATGACTTTTTTTTAAACATAAGGAGTTACCTCAAATTACATGCAAATGAAATATTCGATTATTGCGTGGTAATCACAAGTATTTTAAGGAACTTTGTAGCATGTTTTGAGAGTAGTGTTACAAGTTGTTTAAGAATACTTTGTTTTTAAGAGTTAATTTTTATTCTAACTAAATAACTAGAAATTCAAGTTCATTTTGCTGAATAGACAATCTTCTTTAGAAGAAAATATAAAACCACACCTCTGACACTTTAAAGACTCTTCAGTACCTTTCCAAGCAGGATTATTACTATAGTGTCATTAAGACTTTGATTAATTGTACTGGGTAAACCCAAAATTCTCCTACAATTGTTTTTGACATTATTTTTTTTCCAGCACCCCATTATATAAATAGGCTGCTAATGAGAAGTAATGAAACAGTTCATTCCCCCATATAGAAAAATGAACAAATGCTGTCAGAAAAATACATTCTCATTTTATGTTTGAATATGTGAAAAATGAACAATGAACCAGCTCATTTCGCAGTTTATTAAAGAAAACAAATATAGAAACTGGTTATTTAAGGAGTTCAATAGCTCCAGCCTTATGTACAGAGGTGTAGCCTAGCATACTCAATGCCTAACAATATGAAAAGGAGTTCAGGTAGCCACATGTAGGTTAACACCGAGAAATGCAGAACTTTACAGTTAGCATGGCATTGGCTGAAAGTCTGAAAATGCATGAAATATGTTGAAGCAGCTATATTGGTCCCCTGAGACTTTCAGAATTAGTTTGTTATCTTTCTATTCTCCCTAAAATTAAGTTCCATAAGAACAAGATTGATTTTTGTTTTCTCTATAGTTCAGTGGCCAGAATACCTGACACAGAATAGCCACTCAGTAAATATCTGCTGGAGGAATTAATAAATATATGAATGAAACTTATGAGATTAATTGACAGAGATAAAAAAGTTGATATACTATATTTGGGAAAGGTCACGCTATATTTACAAAAGGCAGCTACCCAAATAAAAACGCAAGAGATAATCAGAAGCAATCCAAGATTCATGTAATTTACAGATGTTCCTATGAGCAGGCAGAGCAGGCCAACATAGATCCTGAGAAACAGAGAGAGAAGCTGGTAAACTACTGCTGTTCCTAGAGGATAAGCAGAAAATGAGGACATCAATGATCACAGTGCTCGGTGCATAGTGACAATTCACCTGGCACATGTGTATTTTTACATGTGAGTTGTTGAGATATTCCTTTGCTTTTTTCCATTGCTGTACCATGTGAGACTGCAGTTAGACTATGAAAAATAGTGATTGGATCTGTGAGGTCAGTTTGAAAAATCAGTTGTATTTCCATATATAAGCAACAGAAAAAAATTTTAAATGTCATTTAAAATGGTATTCAGAACATAATAAGTGATGGGCAAGAATTGTATCAAATACAACTATACAAACAAATTTAATTTTTATTTTAAGGACCCTCAAATGTGTAATTTTATAATTAGGTAATAGATTTCCATACTAAAACATTTCTGTTATTAAAAATAAGATAGAATTTGAAATTTAATACTTGACGTTAATCAAAAATTATTTATTAGGTGTGCTCTCAATTCTTGCATATATATTCTATTCAATTGCACAGTAAAATTCATAAGCTAAATATCAGTGGTGATGTGCCATCCTCCTCTCTTCCTGTCTAGATCTTGCACTTGTAAACTGAACAGTCTCCTCCTCAACCGTAATTAGTGTAAAGTCCACTTTTATACTAGGTCACCCTATCTTTTCTATACCTTAATATGCTTTACAGTCAATCCATTTAGCTATCACCATTCAGCCTAGTTCCCTGAGGTTACAAGACTGTGTTGCCTTGGGCCCTCACCAGTTTACAGAGATTTAAGTGAAGAATCATATTTTCCTAATCCTTTCTGTTCAGACTGGTTCAAGCCTGTACCAGATGGTAACTTGAGTGACAGCTACCTTTATATGCACAAAAACTCTGCCTTCTTTCTCCTGTTTTCTCATTTTCTTTGAAATAAGTATATTTTTGTTCTTAATCCCTTTTATATGAGGCAATTAAGTTCCTGATAGTCCTTTCTCACACACATTCAAGACCTGTGGACAAGCTAGGGCCCCCTCACCTGCTGTCCATCACCAAAAAATAGGAAAAGTTTTTCTTTTTGTCTGACTTTTAGCCAACTTCTACAAATAGATAGTTGTTGTAATTCAGGAGTATATATTCAATTTTTTTCAGTTTTAAATATAAATAGTAACTTTTAAAAAGTCATTTCCTGATATCGTTGTTGTAGATGATATATAAAAGAAGGTTTTATATTTGTTCAACTGAATGAGATAGTAAAATGTTGAACTCATTTAGTAATTCAGAAATCTCATTGCTTGTGAGAGCGAAAGAGAGTTATGACAAGAGTTTATTTGCAAATTTAATTGAATTTTATCTGATAAAGTAAGAAAAGTTATTTTTGATCTATAAACATAAAAAGCCTTAGAGATGTAATAGATATTGTGCTACACAATTCCACTTCAATATTAATTTCATTGACTTTATGGTGCCATACATTATAACCAGCAAGATTAAAAATTGTTACATGATCAAATATTTAATTTTATTATTTAATTGGATATATTAAATTACATATTAACGCAGTTGATGAATTGACTGACAACACTTAAAAATACCATTATCATTTTAAAAATAACTACAATTTGTGACCACCAAAGTTACAAGGGTTCTAACATTCTGATGGTTGCTATAAAACCACCACCCAAATGTGGGGTGGGGTTGGCGGGGGGGAACGGAGACAACTGTGTTTGAACAACAATAAAAAAAACAGTCGAAATGAATAAATTTTCCAATAGGTATGTGTGTTTCTGTGGATAGATGTGAACATATAATCCAAAAAAAGTAAACTCAAACTGAATGAGGACAAGAATGATACATACAAAAAAAGCGTAACTATGGAATAGTGTTTTTTATAATTTTCAACAGAAAAGAAACATCTTGTCATTCAAAGAATGTTTTATTTCTTGGTGATATAAAATATTAAATATAATCTGGTAGTTTTTATTCCAATTCTATAAACATTCATTGGACTTAGGTCAAACTACATACACATGAGATGTAAGGCTAAATTTCTCACATTTGGTACGATATATTTTGGACTATTTAATCCTCTTTTGTGGGGCTGTTTTTTGCAATGTTTAGCAGTATTCCTGGCCTCTATTTAAAGGATGACAATAGCTCTCCATCCTGTATCACAGCAAAATGTCTCTAGATATTGCCAAATGTTCCCTGGAGAGAAATCAACCCCACCAAAAACTATTGATTTAATGAACTAAATCACCATTGTAATCTGCGCTCACAACAATTGGCAAATAGCAATTAGGATTACTCAAAAAATAAATAAATAAATAAATAAGAAACTTTTTCCAAGAAGTCAATCCTGGAAAAAAAATATCTTATGGGGATTCTTTATGACTACAAACTCCCAGAACCCAATCCTGACACACATATAAAACACATACACATATAATTAAGATCCACTAATTTATCCTGAAGTACTATGTATAGTATAGAAACAGTATGATTTTGAAAAATTTTACTAAGTACCCTATGGAAATGATCCATAGGTCTAGTAAGATTTAATTTGGACTTTAAAAGATAGGTGGAATTTCAATATTATTAAACATAAAAGGGCACTCTGGGTATAGGGAAAATCTTGAGTAAGGCTTCTGATGTATGACTGTGTGGAAGGTTTTACAAGACCATTAACAAGGCTAGTGAATTTAGAACATAAGATATGAGATAACATAGCAGAGGGGATGAGGTGGAAAAATACCAGGACCTGAAGGACCTAAATATCAAGTTACAGAATTAGAATTTCATTTAGTAGCAATTAGGTAACCAAGTGTTTTTATGTGAATTATAACATGACCAGATTTATTCAGGTTAATACGACAGAATTATGGAATTGAAACTTGAGATATATTAGTATCTGGGGACGCTAGAAACATTTAAAAAGATCATTGCAACCATACAGAAAAGAAATAAAATGAATGACAGTCAACATAGAAAAATGGAGAGCAGTGGTTTATTGAGGAGGCTTTTGAGATTTAGAAACAATAGGATTTTGTGATAAATTAAAAAAAAAAGTTACGTTGAGTAAGTTGAGAGATTGATAGATGGTGATGTCAATATTTAACACTGGAAACAGCATTGAGGTAGAAAACTCAGGAAGTGGAAACAATGTGTTTTGAGAATGTGAAAATTTAATATCTTAGACAGCTCTTTTTATTGTGCCACATATAGTGGGGATATTTTGGAGCTCAGGAGATTGATGAGGCTTAAGTTGTTGATATGGCCGTTATCCACATGTAAGGCAGTACATTGGAATTAGATGAGATGAAATATAAAACTGTTATAAAAGCAATGGCTAAGGAACAAATTCTTCAGAATAGCCACACATCTTTAGGGGATGCATGAAGTCAGTCTCTACAATTTTACATACTGACTAAATTGACAAACAAGTAAATAAAAAGTGTATACCATATAATGAATGAAGAAAGTGCTTCATCAAACTTCATTACATATTGAGGATTTTATGAAGTTTAAGCACAAGTTAGTTTCCAAACTTATTGAATTGTATACATTAAATATTTACAGCTTTTTTACATGCTAGTCATACCTCAATAATATGGTAAAAATAAAATAAATAAACAAGTAGAACAAAATGACAAAAACAAAATACAATTGTGAATAATTGATGCAGTGTTGATCAGAGTTACAGGCTGTAATATAATTAAAAAATGAATTAGATATAGGACAGGGAGAAACTGATTTATTCAAAACAGTAAATATATCTAGGGTAAATAAAATATGTGCAAATAAAATAAGTCTCATAAAATAACTATACTTTATTGAGATTTTAATATTTGCCAAGCATTGTGAAAAATAATCTTCTATATATAGAAATACACATATAGGTATAAACGAATGTGTGTTTATATAATCCATGTATATTATGTGTATGTCTTCATAAATGTTTGTATTGCCATTTAATATATGAGGTCTTCAGGATCAATTGACTCTTGACTTGCTGTGTTAGGGAAACCGATACGCACTTATTCATTGTCGAGGTTGCAGCTATTATTTTAGTAATAACACAGCTTTGTCTAAATTTCCATATATATATATATATATTTTATTAGTGCATGAAATTACTGAAACCCTACTATGTACCAGGCTTTTGAGATAATGATGAATATGCTAGACAAGGTCCATGTGAAGTTCTGGTGAGAGTAAACTAGACCAATGGATAATAAGAAAATTGCCAGGTAGTTCCACATAGAATTATAAATTATAAATATGAATTTCCATATATATTTAAAAATTTGAAAAAATACAAAGGCTAAGTTCTTTACACTTAGTTTCCATTTCCAGATCTTGTAATGCCCAATTACTCAAACTAGAAAGGAATGCATTATATTCTTTGATAATGAATTGCCTATTCACTCAACAAAATTTATTTTGGAAAGAGAAAGAAACATATATTTAAGAGAGTATTTGTTCCCTGTTATGAAAAACAGTACCAAATAAATTCACCTCTAATTAATTTATCCATAAATGATTCAACCTTCCAAAAATACAATAAGTTTCCCCAAGGTCAAATCCCCATGCTAGGTGTTTATGAGGGTAAAATGAATTACACAAGGCCTTTGCTGTCCAAGTCTTTGCAGTCTAATACAATAGAAGGAAAATAAATATATGACTACAACAGATTATAGTCTAATAAATTCTAACATGTTTAAAATTACTACTGTTATTCAAAAGGATAAGAACAGTAGTGACAAAAAATGTGTTTCCTGTGTCTTTCAGGCTCTTGGGAGAGAGAGACAATGCACACAAATTAATTTGAAAAGAATTTATTAATGGCTCTATTTAACAAAGGCGGGAGGGAAGTCAGAGAGACAGTGCAGGTCATGGGGCTGGATGAACTGGGCACCGTTGGCCCTTTTAGGACTGAAAGGACGAGAAGAGGAATTATACCCTGAGCCAGAAAAAAGACAGGAGCTCTGGCTTTAGTGTGTGTAAAAGAATGACACCCACCCCCCGCCCCCAACTCGAGGACACTACTGTAGAGAGAAGGAATCAAGGGAATGAACAGCCCAGTTTCAATCTCCCTTATTTTGATATCTTGCTAGTGCACATTATTCAAACACAGAAGAACCTGGTGGGCAAGATTGCCCAGGGAAGCGGCCAGCTATCCCAAGCTCTCCACAGGGAGATGGGTAGGGAATGAACCTGAAATGGCAAGAAAAACTATTCCACACACTCCTATTTCTCCAATTAATCATATTACCCTTGGCCTGGGTGTTTCTCCTTAAAACAAAAACAAAGCCAAACAGTTACAACAAAGACAGTATTTCCAGAAGTAATGCTAAAATATTAACTATAACACAATTCAATAAATGTTTTCTATAGAAGACATTTTTGAAATAAATTTTTAGATCAAGATGCAATGCAGTGAGGGAGTGTCTTACAAGATCAAGTTAATGTTCTGAGTCAAAAGATAGCTATGTGGTGAATTATTTAAATATATATATGGCAATTTAGACAAAGCTGTGTTATTATTAAAATAATAGCTGTAACTTTGACAATGAATGAGTACATACTGCTTTCCCTAATACAGCAATGTCTCTCTTTCAGAATAAGACATTAATTATCTCTGTTACTACAGCAGGATGTCAATTTCATCCTCCTAAAAGAGAAAAATATTTGTTCAGAAACCGTTTTTATTGAGTATAAAGCTCTGTGAGCAGAAGCCATGTTACTGAAGTGAACTTTGTAAAGTTGAGTGGGAATAAAGAGCAATGACGTTTGGAGATTGTCTGTTTTTATTTGTTTGTTTCAGCAACTTTGTAGAATTAAGGACTCAGAGTGGGGAAGTGCATCATTTCTCCCTCATTTCTCCCCTCCTTACAGCTCCAGGGACACTAATTAGCCACCGCGATCCCATGAAAAACAAACTGCCAATTAACACCAAGAGAGTTGCCTCTAAGCCTCTGTGGAGGATTGCCCAGGGAGCTCAGCTGGTTTCTGATAAATCTCGCCAGTATTTATTTGAACACACTCAGAACCATAACAATGTTGAAAAAAACTATGAAATTTATAACGCTCTCTTTTTAAAGGATTTATCTGAAAATTTAAAAATAATTAACTAGATAAATTGATTTACTATGTTGAAATATTGTTATTGTAATAGTTTATACTAAATACATAGCACCTTGATTATGAATAAAATATATCTATATTTGAGCCAATATTCAAAACATTGTATGAAATCAGTTTACTCTAACCTCCAAAATACAATAAGCCACTTTTCAAGTAAAGAAGGAGACTTAAATTGACATTGCAAGAGTAATTTCTGTTTCAAAAGACAACAGAATATATTTGCTATTTTTCAGAAGTATCACAATTAATGGATGACTTCATCATTAAAATATTTCACATTATCCAGTTAAATGTATAAATAAATTCAATATGATATATTGTGTTAACACAATAAATATAACTATAGATACAGCTTTCAACAATAACATGCAATATTCCTAAATGTGTTGAGCTATCGTAAATAACTGTTCACATTATCAGCCCACTACAGAGCCTCACATAGTGTATTTAGTTTAACAGCATCATTTATTTGTAATTCCAAGTGATATTTATTGACAATAATGTATATAATAAAAATGTATGAAGCTAACATCCATCCATAAATTACAAACTATTTCTGTCAATTCTCCTGGCTTGATATTTAATGTGCTAATTTATGGATGAAAGATAAATTGTCAGTCACATTTCTTTAGACAATTTGATTTGCTTCAAGACTTATATTACCTCAGATATGTTTAGTCTTTGCTTATAATGTGTTATTGTATTGGTCATGTGGCTTATATGATGTTGCTATGGCACTGATTACCCATATTGCAAGGAAAATATTAATTTTAATCTTAATTTTGTACCTGTGGAAATCATAGATAATAAATTGTAATGTTTGTACTTTTTAAAATATGTATTCTTCTCCTTTTTTATTGTCTGTTTATTCAATCCTATTCACCGAAATGTAAGTGAAATGAGGACTGTTTGATTCCTCTCTATAAACCTGGTTCTGAGAAATGTGTGGGTAACATTATTTGGGTGCAATAATGTTTGTTATATGAAAGAATCATTTGTTGATTGCTTTATACCATATTAATTCATTCATGAAATATATTCCCTCCTTTAATACTGTCTTTTTACCAACACTTAATGAATGTCCTATCCATTATCAAAGCCCAAGGTAAATATAATTTCATTTAAAAAGCTATCCCTGATTTTTTTTAACTCTTCCAGATCACCTGAAATGTATCATTTTTGCCATTTTCTCCACCTCTAGAAAACTTTGCTGGGATTTTTCATATGGTAATCATCCTCTATGATATTTTTATCATAAATATATACATATACATCTCTCTCCCGATGGGGTTGAAAGTTTTGAAGATAAAAACTACACCATTTCGTTCCTTGTATTTAAAGGTAAGGAACATATATAAAAGACACATGGACAAAGCCAAAGGGGACAGGATCGAGGGTGGAGGCGGGGATGGGTGGTGGGTTGGGTGGTGGTGGGGCAGCGGAGACAACTGTATTTGAACAACAATAAAAAAATGATGTTGCCAATATGAGGCTTAACACAGCAGGCATTCCAATAATTTGTCCCAGTTTACCTTTGTTTACTCATCTGTACACTCATTCTCTCAAGTCTTGTTTTTGACCATTTGCCAGCCACTAAATTTAGTGATTTAAGGTTATGAAAAAAAAAATGTATCTTCAAGTTTCGACAGTGAGAGCTTTATTGTTCCCATCCCTGCAATAATATAAATATTAAATTTATAGCAGTTTCATCTCTTTTATCCTTCGTAGTTAAGCTATGACAGACAAAAAGTGGTTTTTCATTTTTTTTCTTTCTAAATATCATGTGTTGAGCATCTACTTTCATCAGGTTGGCATCCCTCGCTTTTTTTTAAAACAGCTTCCGTGCCATGTCAGCTTGTCTCACCTTTCTTGCTACAGGTGTGGAGATAAAAGTTAGGTAATAAAAATTATTTTCAGAGATTAGTATGGATGCTGGAGGAGAGAGACTTCTTTTTTATTCTAGGAATAAGCACTAGTGGCAATGGTTACAAAATCCAAAACCATCGGAACCACCTTCATTGATACACGGAGAAAGCACACTTAAGAATAAGAGAAATGATAAGAACACAGAGAAGACAGTGGTCAGTAAAAATATCACTTGTTAAAAGAAGAAATAGGAAGCTTGTTGGTAACTAGAGAAAAATAAATCTTTGTTCCTTAAAGGTTCTGTATTGTTTTAGTGCACAATACTATGCAATTACTTACAGAACTTACTCATGTCCTTGTATTGTTTAAGTGTTTGCGTCTTGCTTCTAGATTTCTTTATCAAGTTTCAATATTCTGCCAAAGGTTATTCAACTAGTCATAGTGCATTTTATGTCAAATACAAATTTGCCTGCTTATTTAAAAAATATTCCTATCAGCTTTGTGTCACCTGTTCTTGTTACTCTATAAACTCAATGACAGTAAATACCTTGCTTTTTTTCCCCCCCTTATACCATGTACATACTTTAAAGAATGCTCAATCAATGCTTACAGAATGATTGACATAAATAATTACTTAGATATCTTTAAGAAAATATGTATTAATTTTATTCAATTAATGAATTAAAAAAAAAGTAGTACCAAAGAAGATAATCTCTGTGAACAGAACATGCTGTCTATGTGGCTTATCTCCTTGGTCCATGTGATGACTTTATCGCAGATATTTATATTTAAATCATTAGCGGTAAGTAGTTGACATTGGATTTATGAATAGTATTGCAACATATATTTGGGACATGTCTTTAAGTTTTATAACAGTTAGTATTTATAAATACTTTTACTCACTTTAGTATAGCTTAGATATAAGTATAGTGTAGTTTAGAAACTGTTCATTGCCTACTTGGCACTCTGGTCTCTCTCTTCCTTGCAGAACCTAAACTCTTCATGTCTACAACTCTCCCACCAGTGGCCTGTATTAGGGGTGAAACTAAAAACCTAATCACTCTCATATCAAGCCTGAAGTTAATCCCATTTATCTTGTCAGGAATCATTTCAGAAATGGGCACATTCCACTGTGGCCAACGAAATATGAGGGAAATTTTATGGGAGGCTCTCTTGATTCTACCAAATTTCTTAAGAAGTCACTGTCTTCTTCACTGGGATGCAATAAGGCCTTGATTTGCTAAAGCCATGTTACAACCAGCTGGAGGATAATGCCAACATAAGCCTTTTATTGAAGCTCTGTGCATAGGCACATCAACTTCCTATAATAATTTTCCATCTGAAGTATTATAGTATGCTTGATGCACACCTTTATAGAGTGTATATCCACAGAATAAACCATATTCATCTCCTCTGACTTTAAGTGAAGGTAAAAGGAAAACAAACATAAGCTAGACTGCAAAAATTTGTAACTCATGATGACTTCCCATAAGAAAATGATTTATTTTATAAAAATAGTTCCCTAATCACTCTATTCTCAATGAAAACATGTTTTGATGATATGCATGGGCATCAGAGAATCGTAACATTCATGCAGACTAGAACCATGTGAACATAACTGCCAGTAGACAACTGTTCCTTCTGTTTTATTTGGTAAAAGTCATATTTCTACAAAATATGATAGCTTTGAGAAATATTTCCATTCTGTAAGTATCTACATTGAGCTTATAATTATGATTCCTCCAGTACATGGATTCTTGGCTTTTAAAAAAATGTTTTGATTTAAAAGATTATAATTTTTTTGAAGATTACTTATCATATAATAAAATATATGAATATAGATAATAGGTGCCTTAATTTTTCTTCAGAGATTCATAAAATCTTTTCTAAACTCTTCATAATATGATTCACAATAAGATGCAATATCATTATGGTACAGGAATGAATGATACAATTTTGTTATAGAAATGTGAATGAGAACTGTTGCTAAATGTTATGATTTAATAGCTTTTCTCAGATAGATTTTAAGAAATAGACCTGTGGTATGTAAAACATAATGAAAAACATATTGAAGTTGTTACCCAAAGATTACAGACTAAATCTGCTTTGCTAGGAAAACAGAACTTTAACTCTTTCTTATATATGCTCTAAGTGTACTGTAATCTTTTCTAAGAGGAATTTTCTAATACAGAAAAACAGTCAAGACCCCTCTGAATAGTTTTTAGAATTCCATATCATTTTTGAAATTTCATATCATTTTGATTTATCTATAAAGGTGTACCTATAATGTGCCATTATATCTTAGAATATCTGGGTGCACAACTCATTGTGACTAGTTTAACAATAACAGGAAATTAAATTAATCAAGTCTTTTAATCTTTTCAATTAGAAATGGCTTTAAGTTAAGTTTTTCTTTAGAAGCATGGACTAGTATACATGCATTTCCATTAGGGTAGTTTTAAAATTAATAATTTCATCAGTAAATAAATAGGTATATCAAATATACTGAAAGGGATAACCTGGCTATTCCAGCTTTTATATGTGGCTTCTTTAAAAGTAAATACCTAGTCTCTTTTTGAATGTGTAATTAGAATAATGATGGCTGTAATATCATCTAAATAAAATTATTTTTATGTAGCATAGATTTGAATATTTATAAAAGGCAAATATATATTTATATCCTCCTCTTAATTTAGTAATATTTTAATAAAATGACAGTAATTATTATTTAATTCTTTTATTTGAGCGTATGTATTAAAATAAAAATATTATCTGCCTAAATATTAACAGAGAACATTCATTCATTTTTTATAAAAATTTTTCCTTTAGAGTTAATATCCATATCATCTATTAGTATTCCATAGTGTTATGACCAATTGATAGCCTTCTAATCTACCATGTTATAAAGCATTTGGTTTGAAAAAAACTCTTTTGTACTTTTTCTTCTATGGAAGTTCAGATAGTCAAATATGATTCATTTGTTTTAATGTGGAATAATTTCCAAAAGTCTGTCTTAGGGCAATAATGCATTCAGCATGAGGAAGTATAGTCTATATTTTTTTCTTTTAAATATGTATTATGTCACATACAATTAGATGTTTAATTATTCTCTTTCTGTTCAGTGTTTCCAGTGTAATATGTTCCTCAAAAATTAAAGAATAATTCAATAAGCAATGCTATTAAACTGTTTGATTTAATGGATCACAAATGCTATTTGACATACCTTACAATTCCAATTAAGCATTTCAATTAAATTAAAAATGGATGATGGTGGGGATCCAAAATGCATTCTTACAGTAGACTATATATTTTTTCCCACAAGGAAGAAAACATCGAGAAAATGAAGAGAAATCCTACTAAATGGGAAAATATATTTGCCAATGACACATATGATACGGGGTTAACCTCCAAAATTGATAAAGAATATATACAACTCAACACCAAAAAAAAAATCAAACAATCTCATTAAAAAATGGGCAGAGGACTTGAATAGACACCTCTCTAAAGAAGAAGTCAGATGGCCAAATGACATGTAAAAATATGCTCAACATCACCAATTGTCAGATAAATGCAAATTAAAACCTCAATGAGATACCACCTCACAGTTGTCAAAGTGGCTATCATCAATAAATCAATAAATGACAAGTATTGCGAGAATGTGGGGGAAAGGGAACCCTAGTGCACTGCTGGTGGGAATGCAGACTGGTGCAGCCACTGTGTAAAACAGCATGAAGTTTCTTCAAAAGATTAAAAATCGACCTGCCTTACGACCTAGGTCCTGCATGGAAGGACCTAGATGATATTATGCTAAGTGAATTAAGTCAGTCAGAGAAAGACAAATACAATGTGATTTCACTTACATGTGGAGTCCAAAGAACAAAATATACAAATAAACAAAATTGAAACAGACATAGATACAGAAAGAGAACAGGTGGTTGCCAGCGGGGCAGGGCTGTTTGGGCACGGAGTGAAAGAGGAGAAACACAAAGAAGCACAAAGTGGTGTTCACACAATAGCCACAGGCAAGTAAGTAAAATATAGAAAATACAGTAAATGATAGTGTAATGACTATGTGCTGTGCCACTTGGTGTACTGGAAATATTGTGAAGAACACTATGTAAAGTGTATGATTGTCTAACCACTAAGCTGTACGCCTGAAACCAGTGCATATTAAAAAAATAGAAAGTACTGATATATGCTACAGTATAGGTGAACCTTAAAAATAGTATGTTAAGTGAAAGCAGCGAGACATAAAAGACAACATATTTTATTATTTCATTTATGTGAAACAGTCAGAATAGGCAAGTCCATACAAACAAGCAGTAAACTTCTGGTTGCCCAGGGCTGGGGAAAGGAAGAAAGGTGATAGCCAAAGGCTATGAGATTTCATTTTAAGGTGATGAAAATGTTCAGAAAATGACTGGGAATGTTGGCACAACTCTATTATTATAGTAAAAAAACCAATAAATTGTACCCTTCAAGTGGATAAATTAGATAGTATGTAAATTATATCTCAATCAAGTTATTAAAATGAAAATAAAATAAAATTGAAGGAGAAATTAAGAGCTTCACAGATAAGAAAATACTAAAGGAATTCATTACCACCAAATCACTATTACAAGAAATGTTAAAGGGTCTTCTTTAAAAAGAAGAAAAGAAAGAAACTGGAGGAGGAAGAGGGGAAGAAGAACATGGTTATAAAAAATAAAATGACAATAAATACATACCTATCAGTAATAACTTTAAAACGTAGACGGCTTAAATGCTCCAATCAAAAGACAAAGTGTAGCTGAATGGATAGGAAAACAAGGCCCATATATATACAAGCTACCTACAAGAGACACACCTCAGAATGAAAGACACATGAAAGCCAAAAGTAAAGGGATGGAAAGGCTATTTCATGCATATAAAACTGAAAAAAAGAGCTGGGGTAACAATATTTATGTCAGACAAAATAAACCTTAAAACAAAGGCTGTAAGAAGACATAAAGAAGGACATTACATAAAGATAAAGGGGTCAATCCACCAAACAAAACTGAAACAGATTCATAGATACAGGGAATAGACCGATGGTTGCCAGAAAGTGGGAGGGGTGGTTTGAGGACTGAGTGAAAGAGGTGAAGGGATTGAGGAGCACAGATTTGTAGTTACAAAACAGTCATGGGGATATAAAGTACAGCATAGGAAATATAGTTAATAATATTGTAATAACTACGTATGCTGCCAGATGGGTACTGGAAATATGAGGGGGAATACTTTGTAAGATAGTATGATTGTCTAATCACTATGCTGCATACCTGAAACTAATAATAAATAATGCTGAATGCATTAATAGATCTTAATAGATAGTGGGTATTAAATGTATTAATAAATTATGGGAAAAATTTAAAAAAAAACTAAAAAATAGAAGCATAATTGGTAGGTACAAAATAGACAAGGGGAGGTTAGGAACAGTTTAGGTAATGGAGAAACCAAAGAATTTATATGTACGAGCCATGGACATGAACTAAGGGTGGGGGGAATGCTGGAAGGAATGAGGGTACCAGGCAGCAGGGCCTAAAAGGGAGACAGAAAAGAAAGGGACAACTGTAATAGCATAATCAATTAAATATGCTCAAAAAATAAAAAAATAATGCTCAATGTAAACTGTAATTGGAAAACTAAAATTTAAAAAATAAAGTAATGCTCTCTTTTGGTTTTATTGCTACTAGTTGATAGCAGTTTATTTATAAATATATAATTATAATAAATACTATATTTATAAGTTAATAACACTATCTACATTATACCAAGCCTGGTGGTGTAGATTTGTGTGTGTCTTGGATCTGAAGATTAAAGAAATTCCTGTGGAAAGATGATTCAAGTGGGCTGGTAATGAGTCTTGGTAGGTCACACACATATAGACACTTGCTTCATAATCTTTAATCAAAACTCAAGCAAAGAAAAAAAAAGAACTATTGAATAATAATAGTATAGTTTATATTAGTCATAAATTATATTCTAAGCCTTTAAAGGCAAAGTTATTTTACTTATTTTGATAATAATATGTATCTTACTACTTAACCATTGTATTACAGAAATCATTTCTTTTTAAATTACTATTACAGTTCTAGACTTCCTAGAATCTCTTTTTTAAATAGTTCTAAAGAAAGAAAACAAGGAGGATGCAGTATATAGTTATTCTCTTTTCTCTGACAGAGTCTTTTCTTTGAAATATAGTATGTTAAATGAAGTAGAATGGTACCTAGTACAGAATAAAATCTTAATATATACAACTTTAATGTCTGTCTTACAAATTGTCTTAAATTTAGTTATATAAAATGTTCCTCAGTGAGAATGCTAACAGAGAATAATTTTGTGTATAAAATTGGTGGCATTTCCTTCTGTCATAAATAGCCCTAACCTAGAGTTCATGGCTTAGGAAATGAAGCTCTGATCTGTAAGGCTGGAAACCTGTGTCTGCTAATGTGTATAGAAGTCTACAGTAATACATTAGAGCAATTCATGAGACATTGAGGCAAGATTATAACCTACTTTGGTCAGACATAAAATGTTCTATGTAAGAATGTCCCAGCTCATGAATTAGATATTCAAAAATTAATGAATATGAGAGAATCATAGCTCTGCCAGGACCATAATATATCCCCAGTCTTGCATCACCAAACCGCTGTTCTGTTTCACATGCCTGAAACAATGCCCTAGGAGATTTGATGGATTTGGATTAGGAACTGATAGATTCTGCCCCTGCAGTTCTCCACATCAAGCAGAAGTACTTGGGCGATGCCATATCCTAGACCACTCGCAGAAAATTGTATCCTAGTCATCAAAAGGGATGAGTCACATATGCATATGTGTTCCATGTATCACTCAGTACACCAAACCTTATGCAGGTTTTTTTTGCAAAACTTATGCAAAAAAAAAAAAAAAAAAAGAGGGGGGGCACCTAATTAATGGGATAATTACATACAAAATTTCACTTCAGCTTTATAAATTTAGCAATTGAATTTAGGAGTTGATTCACAAATGTTTCTGTTCACTTTTATTAGAGTATAATATAAAGTAAACATGGGCTTTTTCAGGAGCATCAGTGTAATCCACAGGGAAGAGTCTGTGTGTGTGAAAAGGTGAAGGGATTAAGCAAAAAAAAAAAAAAAGAGAGAGAGACAGAAAAGAAACAACTCATAGACGGAGGCAACAGTATGGTGACTACAAGAGGGAAAGGAAGTGGAGGAAAGTAGAAGTGGTTATAAAGGGGATAAATGGTGGTGGAAGGAGGTTAGACTTGGAGTGGTAAACATACAATACAATATAGAGATGATATAATACAGAATTGTGCTTCTGAAACCAACATAATTTTATTAACCAATGTCACCCCAGTAAATTCAATAAAAAATAAGAGATGGTACTTTCTATAGAACTAGAAAATTTGGTTTATCTATTCTTGACTAAATCCTCATATGTTCATTATCTTAGACACTGTCTCACACGCCTACATTTCATTCGCTCTGGTATTTCTGCTATTGCAGTTGATAACCAATTATGCTGGGTTTTTTTTTTAAATTTTGTTCCTGTCAGTCTTACGATGTAGAAAGTTTCTGATTAACTTCTTAGAACCCAGCCACAATGCAGTTATTCTTCTCATCTTAAGTGTTGTTGCTTATATCTCTATATTTGTCAGAATTTGAGATGACATGATTTTGCGCGTGCTATTTTGGGACAAAAACGTGTTCTTCAGATGCCCTCTGCCTGTGAATGCCCTTGGCGAGTTGCCTGATATACTGCAGATGGGCATTTGGGAAGGTGGTGCAGTTAGTGAACATACCGGCCTTTATGTGACTAAAAAAATCCCATCTGACTGATGGATTATTATATGTAGAAGAACATGACTCAAAAGTCTTCTTATTTTTTGGTTGTTTTATGAATTTCAAAATTTAAAGCATACTCCCCCCTTAATATTGCTCTCTTCCTCATTCCTACTTACCATGTGCTTGCCCCTCACCCTCATAAAACACTACCGTTTGCACCCAGAAAGTTTCCTCTATAAGGTTGCACAATGTAATGCTCATAGCACATGGGTTATAACATACTGTGATGGTCCTCATTGGAATGAAGTTGTGTTTGGAAGCATTCTAAATGGCATAGTAGAACTTTTTCATTGAACTATGTATCACTACAGATAGTAATTCTTGAAATAATTAAAGCATTCTCCATCTGTGAATTAGGGATTACATCACTGTAATCCAGATGCCAGTGTTTCCCTTTTCTAAACTCACTTCCCTTTGATAGATTTGAGAAAAGGAGGCAGGTCCATGTAATGTCCTGCATTACTCCCAAACAGCAGCTTCATCGCAACTCTTAAGCTCAGTGGTAAATACTGTTCACCTTGGTGATGGACAAACTGAACCTTCAGAATCTACTTTCTATAAAGATGAAATGATTTTACATCAGCACAGGCATCAGAAATGTTTCCTTACTGCCTTATTATCTTAAGTCTGAAGTCACTACAATTATGAGTGTTAGACTTACTGAGAGTTGAGACAATCAGATTTTACCGTACAGGAAAAGTAGCGAATTACTATTGTATATTAGACTTCCCCACTCTGGCAGTACCTGTGGCCATACCAGCTTTGTGAACTGAAATTGGCCAATGCCCTCTACCTACTGGTTCTTGCCTCCTTACTTTTTACCCATCTCTCACTCTCCTACCTACCCACCCCGTACACAAATACACACACACACACACACACACGCACGCACACAATTTTTTTGTGTGCTCTACCATTTTTCTTCTAAGAGTATATTTTTTATGCAGATAAATTATGCTAACTCTTTTGGCTCACATTTTTCTTTCAGTCATTATTTCTCAGAACCTCATCTTCTATCTCCATGTAGCTCACCAACATATTGTCATAAACAATGGCAATCCCTCCCCTAAAGCAGAGCTCTATTTTTCATGTTAAAATAGTGCATTTTCAACCTTCTGTTTCACTTATGACACAGTTATCATTACTATAATTATGACTATCTATTCATATTAACAGTTTATATGTGTAAGAGAGAACTTGGGCTATACAAAATAGAAGAATACAAATTCTGGGCATGCCTAGGTTAGTGATAATATAGGAACAATTATGATATTTGTTGGTGACCTATTATATTTTTTTTATTTCTTTAGGTTTCACATTGAATGATCATAAGAATTACACCTGAAATCTCCTTAGATTTTAATTCTGAATAAATCATCTTCTCCCAAAAGTTAATCACAGATTTTGAGGATTTTCTACTCTATTCTATTTTTTAATTTTATTTTTATTGTTGGCACTATTACAGATGTCCCCATTTACTATCCCCTTTGCTTATCCCCATGAAGCCTTCCCTACCCCTTCAGCTTGGACATAACTGCACATACAAGACTCAACCAATGAATGTGTAACTAAGTGGAACTGATATTTCTTTCTCTCTCTCTCTCTCTAAAATCAATCAATCAATCAATCAGTGAAATTTTAAAAGTTTACTCTATTTAAAAAATTCAACCTTTCAATGAATTCTTTCAGAGGTTGTTTTTATAATAGAATAAAAATATTTTATATTAAAAATGCTTTGACTTTTAAAATAATTGAACAGATGTTTCATTTATTTATTGAATAGGTACAATAATTTCCAAAGACATTTTTCTCAGAGTTAAATGTGTTGATCAAAGCAGTGAGTCGAGGTTTTGGTGTTATTATTTTTTTCTAAATAAAAGTAAACATTATGTTATTCAGTTTTTAAAAGCCATATGGTATTATTTTATGGATATATATTTCTTTTATTTAATATTCTTTTTATACAGGATACAATATTTTTCATAGAGAAGAACAGATAGTTTCATTTTTTTCTTTGAAAAGTTTATTATGTAAAACAGTAATTATTATCCTTAATAAGTGACACTGACTCACTTTTCTGTATTCTATATAATATGTAAAATATATATTATAAAATTCTATAATTATAAGGACTTAGAAATTGTTCTTTTTTTTCATTTTGTTTCTTATGGTATCTAGGCTCCTGACTACTCCAATCCATTCATAGTCTGCTTTTATTTATTTTAGAGGTTTTTTAGTTATTTTTAATACTATCATAAACTCCCATGGCTTTCATTCCATCAATTAAAAAGAAAGTTAAAAGCTGAACAATGGAATTAATTATGTAGCTTCTCAATCACAGCCACTTTATTCCCTAACATGAGATAAAAGTTAACTTAAATTCCATGTTCTTTATACCTTTGCTTCATTTCCTAAAAATTATTAAATTGTTTGTGTTTGTGTCTAGTTGTTTTTAATTTTAGAACTATATTATGTTGCATGTAGATCTTCAGGCTTTAATTGTTTCACTGATATTGTTATATTACTGCAAGTAACTAGATTTATTTTATTTTTAAAGCATTTTTTGAAATATTATTGCCATGTAAAAAGCTGTATATATTTAATGTGTAGAAAATTCTATGAGTTTGGGAATAATTATATACGCTTGAAATCATCACCATAATCAAAGCCATTGAAGTATCCATCACCTCCCCAAATTACCACCTGCTATTATTATTATTTAAGAATAATTCATGTAAGCTCTACCTTTTAGCAAATTTTAAGTATTCAAAATAGTTTTATGAGCTGTAGGCATTATGCTGTATAAAGAGCTTCAAACGTTATTTACCTTGAGTAGTGCTAACTTTGCATTACCATGACTCGTATGTATGGAGGGATGCTAACAGCACCTCGGAGTGAGGCCTCTGGTACAGGTGTAATTAAAACAGCTCCTGATATTTCTTGTTTTATAGGCAGGAGAGATTGTGGACTCTGGTTTTAGAGAATAAAGTTGCTTTTCTATGGATATTAAAAATAACTAGATCTTAACATAGAAGCAGCAGAAAAGAACCTGTATCTTATATGAGATACCATGGTATGTACCTAGGAATAAAGTCTGGAAATGCTGTAGCCATTTGTAAACCCTCTGAGAGCAAAGCCACCCATAGTAGTAAACTTTAGAGAATCACAGAGAAATAAAGTTGATGCTCTGGGATTAAAGTAACCAGAAGTCAGCATTCCAGTATAGCATTTAGACTGAAATCAGCATCTAGACTTCCAGTATAGGCCAATAGATTTCTTTAATTTATAGGAGAGTACGAATCAAGTTTATATTATTTGTAGATAAAAATAGATTCCATGATGCAGACTGCAAGATGAAAAATGAGAGGACTTTGTAAAGAGCTGGAGAAAGAATAACAGCATTAGAGGAAATGGTATGCAAATATCCTAAATTTGAAAGGTTTTGGCGTATTTAAAGAAAAGAGAACCTCCTACTAGTAGCCAGGAGCACAACAGGTAAAGAGAGGCTGGTATTAGGTGAGTGTGGCTGTCAAGGCAGAACCACATGATGCAAGCAAGGTCTTACAGTCCATGATAAAGGGTTTGAATTTCATCATAAAGAAGCAGTTGACATAGGTTTAATGTTTTGTTCTGTTGCTTTTGTTTTAATAGATTACTTCTATTGTTCTGTTATAATCTGTTGGAGGAGTGTAAAATAACTTGGAGCAGGGAGGATGAATCTGGAGGGATAATAGATAACGGTGGCTTGGGCTAAAGTTAATGTCAGTGGGAATCAATAGAAATGGTCAGAATCAAAATATATCTTGGGATAGAAGGAATAGAACTTTATTTTTAAAAGTAAGGGTAGGATAAGAAGTGGAAACAATCTATTTCTGAGTCAGGGGCTTGGTGATGCCATCTTCTACTGGGAATCAGGTGCCCTGTTTTGGATGTGTTACATTTTAGATTTTCTCCACAGTTTCAAGTAGAAAGATACCAAATGGATAGTTGGATGAAAAATATAACTCAGATGAGAGATATTGGCAAAGGACACGTTTATGAAACACTGTTTCTTAACACTATTGCCAGCTCTAGCATTTGTAGTAATCTCATAGGGAAAGATTCTGGACAAATCAAAAGGAAGCATTCCCAGGATAAACCCTTGGGAAGCTTCAGTGTACAGAATTAAGAATAGAAGAAAGAGCTACTAATGGATACAGAGAATGAAGGCCCTTGTGAGAGAGTATACCTCAGAAGGTAAGTGTCCGAATGAAGAAGGACTTCTAACAGAAGGGAATGGCCCCTAGTATTAAATGCTGCAAAAGAGTCTGAGAATCTGAGGATAATCTGAGTTTGGTAAGTGGAACAAAGAATTTTAATGATAAGGAAAACAAAATACAAGTTTGCTGTTTTTTAAAACAAAGACTATAGGTAGTCAAGTGAGAGAGTTTTTAATACAGAACATATTTATTTGAACATTTGTCTGGAATGGGAGCCAAATTAATGAGTAATAGGAGATACGTGGGATAATTTTTTTCTGTTTTGTTCTCCATGAGGAGATTTAATAGAACATGATGACATATTTATTAGAATATCGGTGTATAGAAGAAAAGATTGGCTATATGTGGGGACAGAGAAAATAGCTGAGGGAGGTCTATAAGAGAATAAGAGCCACTGAGACCAGACTCAAGAAGAAGCCTTTGTCATTTATAAGAACTTGGAAATACTCCATTTTAACAAGAGGGAAGCCAGAGAAACCAAACAAAGGAACATATGATTTCAGAAATATCCAAATAGGACCTTTTGAGAACTTTCATTTTCTTAATGAAATGTGGGAGGAGGTTATTGGCAAACTATACATAATTGAAAGTTGGAGGGCAAAGGAGGAGTTATAACATAGGTATATCAGATCACCAGAAAGTCAGCTTAGGTAACTGATGTCGATTCAATGTGGTTGAGGTAATGAATTTAAAATTAAATCATCATAAACTACTTGTGAGATTTACTTCAGCAAAAATCAGCTCCTAAGGTGCATGCATGGAGAATGCATAAAAAATTTAACTAGGATTGGAGTTTGATCCTGTGAATAAAATGAGAAAGATGAGAGACAAGAAAAAGGGCAGTAGAGATATAGAAAGAGAAAAAATATTTCAGGATATTTGCAAGGGCAAGTTTATAATTACGTGACCTGAGACCTATACTTGATAAAGAAAAATAAATAAATAAAAGGGCACTAAAAGGAGATGAAGCCAATGTAACTGAAATCCCAATGAGATTATTTGTCATAGCAGTATGATAGAGTGGTGGGGCAATGATCAGGAATCAGTGCTTGAAATGATTTCTGAGATGGCGTGCTTTCTGGAAGAAAGCAAGGCCTTGGGTCTTATCACAAAGTGACAGAAATATTTTTTATGGGTAAGGAGTTAGTCTCTTACCCTGTCTTTTGTTTTTTTCTCCGTGTTAGCAACAACAAATACTCCTTTTCATTGTATAATATTCTATCATATGATTTTACATAATTTATTTCACTAATCTACTATTTTGTTGCTCCCAGGTTCTTTTTTTCTCTCACAAATTGTATAACTCATTAAAATGTCAGAACAATTTTGCTACTTTGTCCAAAGGATTCATTTAGTAGTACATTTTGGTTTCCAAGAGTAAATGTCCTCCAGAAAGTTGAACAAAATTGTACTCCTAAAAATATTGTATTAGAGTGCAGGTTTCCCAAGACCCTTACCTAAAGAAGTATCATAAAATTTTAAAGTTTTCCTATTGAAAGTGATATGTCTCTTTGTTTCAATTTGCATATTTTCAATCATGAAAGAGTGGGGGAATCTACTCTAATTTACATATATTTTCTATAGCAGACTTGCTCATAATCTTTGTTCATTTATTATGGTGGGTTAGTCTTATTTTCTTACTGCTTAGGATAGTTGTCACTTGTAATATTAGATATTGTTGACATTATTGAAATGGTGCTAGAAATATATCCCATGGCTCAGGATTTAAAAAAGGATCCATTCCTGAATACTATCACTTCCACTGGGTAATTTCGATCTTAATGTTGTCCCACCTGAATGCAAAATTCAGATTGTTTAAGGTTTGTCTCTTTGGCATTTAAAGTTCTCAGATAATGCACACCTTTCTCACTGGAATAATTACCAAATAAAAATACTATTTTATTTAATACAACCCTAACTCTAACCACATTTTCTTGACAGAAACTGAACAAAACTAAGCAATGCAGAGCTCTTTTCTGGGCACTATTTTTTCCCCTCCAGAGAGCTGGTTCAGCTGCAGGTCAATAACTGAAGAGGGGAACCCAATGCAGTTTCAACTGTGCAGACATCTGAAGTGTGAAGAAAATCAGAAAGAGAGAAGCTCCCCGAGAACCTCTAAATGTCTTTTTCCAAGTCTTATTGAAGTTCAGCAGAACAGCTGCCCCTTCCTTAGTAGGACATCTTTCAAGAATATTAGACCTTCTAAGACACTCTTTGATTTACTTAAGCTTTCTCCGCATTCAATAAAAATAATTTTAACTAACACAGAAATAGAAATGTCCTTCTAACAATTACACTGTAAACTGAATTTTCTGACAAACTGAGAGATCAAACACTAAAACAGGGGATTTGTAAGAACTGAAAGAGTTTTCTCTGAGGTAACAAACTTAAAAGGTGAAGTTCTTCTATGAACAGGCCTATCTTTCCTAAATTGTGCAAGATATATTATATACAACCCTACCAAAGCTCTTCTAGAGTCTAACTCTTATTTTATATTCTAAACAGCTGGATCCATTAAGTATATTTCTCTTCATTTTCATTTCTTAAGTTCCCAATGATGCCCTCTTTTGATTTTACTGAAGATGCTTAAGCGGTATTCCTGTTTCCTTTATTATTGTCTAAACTTCAAAGTTATCTTTCTTCAGGTTTGCCTTTCAAATTGTAAGCTCTGTCTAATGATGCTGCTTCTTAAAAATAAACTCTTGCATGCCTTTTACAACCCTTTTGGGCTATTTCTGATTTTCACATCTCCATATGTCTCACAAAAAGTCTATCGACAAATATGTTCATAATTCTCTTATGTCAATATTTTGCTTTGTTTTTCAATCCCATTTAGTCTAGAAACAATTATGAGTTTACATCCTCAGAGACAATATGGGAACCTAAATATAATGTGTACATGAACGGTGTAATTGCATCCAAATACAGATACATTTAAACATAATGGGTCTATTGATGATGAGTGAAAGCCTGTTCTTTGATGTTTGCATACTGCAAAGCAAAATATAAAAGAGAAAAATATAAAAAATAATTAATTATAGCATCTTAGAACTCCATAACTCTTTGGACCATTAAGGGTGATGTCCTCTGGGAGTATCAACAATAATTTAGACTTTATTTATAGACAACTTGAGATCTAGTGCTATAAACATGACTTGCAATTTAAGCAGATTAACCTCAGTTCTGTAATCAAGCATCACTTTAAGATAAAACCTCTTTGGCAGTTTTCAACCAAGTTAAGCATGGTTAATAAGGAAAGTGTAACATTGTCCATGCATCTGTACTTTTTGCAATATTTGGATTCATAGAAGGAAAAGTTAAAGCAATGAGCTACAATTTAGCCACAGCTGGATATAAATCTTTTTTTGTTTGTTTTTTGCTTTCTGCTTTGAATTTGTATTACGCAGGTTGCTGGCTGAGTTATAGGAGTCCTACAGAGGCTCTATGATGAAACTTTACAGATCACTGTTCAGACTGAATAGAAATTTTAAAGATTACTTACCTCAAGCCAGTAACTGGTGATAAATCCGTGTTAAACAGATGGTAGAATGACAAATTAGATACAATCCAAAGCTTTGCCTTGATCTTAGACAATCTGCATGTTCTAGCATGAGGTTCATGATTTCCCAGCATGTGAACTTTTATAGAATGACAGCTATAAATGGCATATTAAATCTATGAATGTGTTTAAATCCTGTGCAACGGTTGCCCTTAGTTCCTGGAAAACTGTCCACTCCAAAGTCTTAATTAATTTTTGTTATAGCAAAACGTTTTTTTTGATTGTTAAACAGTTGAGTTGTCACCTGGTAAACAAGTTTAGGGACGACTTTTCAGAAATTAATCTTTCTTTCCCCAGAAACCCCACAGCTACTGCAGGAGGCTGCTGACACAAAATACAGACCAGCTGCTTCTCTAAGTATAGACAAGGGGAGGCGGCTTGAAAGGTGAAAGAGCAAAAGTGATACAGAAATGAGTCTGAGGACAGATGAAAAGGAAAGATACACATTTTTAGTCCCAAACTTGCTTTTCCTACATTAGCAGTAGACAAACTTACTAGTATCTTGAGCTTTTATAATAAATCATATGCTATAATGCTAAACTTGTACTGAAATATCCTGCTTTTCTTACATAATAACTTAAAGTTCTGAAGTCAAATGACACTTTCATTGTCATTAAATATACGTATTAACGTGCAAAGTGCACTTAACCTTTTATGCTGGGAGGCTTTTTCTGTCCATCATGAGAAATATGTTTCTATTTTTGAGTCTGCTTTCATGAAGCTGGAAATTGAAGTTAACACTATGTTAACTAAATTTAAATAAGTTATTACAATTCTTTTCCCCAAAAATTTAATTTTGGGAGATGAGGAAGCTATTGAGAAATAAAGAGAAATATTAATAAATATCTTTAAAATGATATGTTGCAGCATCCTGTTCTTTAGACAGAAGTTGGAGTGTCCACTGGAAGTACAAGAATATAGCAAGAAAATTAATATTGAAGTTACTTAACAATACCAAAGAATTAATGATAATAGATCTATTGATTACCTTCAAATACAGTATATCAGGACTTGTAGTCTTTAAGCAGATATAGGTAACAGGTATTTTGGGGGCTGGATGTGGTTTAATATAGGTTTAGAGTTGGGATTTATAAAAAGTTAGCAAATAAAGTTATTCCAGTATTTTTATTGTTGGGAATGAGGTATTACATTATAACTTTGCTCACAGCTTTCTCTAGTTTTATAATGACAAAACAGGTTATTGATTTTAGATTTTTTTTCCTTAATGTATGCTTTTAATGCTATAATTCCCTACAATGCTTTGGCAGCATTTCACAAACTTTGACATATTACACTTTGATTTTTGTTTAGCTCAAAATATTTTTTTTTATTTCCTTTGTATTTCCCCCTTGGACCAATAGATTATTTAGCAATGTGATGTCCAGCTTTCCTTCTGTACTTGATCCCTGCTTCAATCATACTATAATCTGAGAACATACTTTTTATTTCTTTTTTTTTATTTTTACTACTGATACTATTGCAGATGTCCCCATTTCTCCTCTTGTGTCCCCTCTTCCTCAGCCCATGCTCCCCTTTTCCTGTGGCCATCACCACACTGTTGCTGTGTCTGTGGATACACATGCACACACATGCATATATACATGTGCATCTATATGGAGATATATATATATATGTGTGTGTGTGTGTGTGTGTGTGTGTGTGTGTTTATTCTATAAATGTCAGGGTTTGTTTTATGGCTCAGAATGTAATATAATGTATCATGGTGAATATGCCGTTTGCACTTGAAAAAGTCTTTCAATTGTCATATATTACTTATCAGACAATCTATCTGTTTATATAACATAGATTTTTGGGGGAGTTCAAGGTCATGTGTCTAAAATATAATATTGTTTAGATTTTCCGGTTATCAAAACTGTGCACATTTTTATATGCTTGTTTTCATTTTTAATGATAATAAATTTACTCTTAAGAGCAAATTGCAGTCATAAATATTGAATACATTTTAAAAATATTTTATTTATTTATTTTTAGAGAGAGGGGAGGGGAGAGAGAGTGAGAGAACATCAATATGTGGTTGCCTCTTGTGCACCTCCTACTGGGGACCTGGCCCACAACCCAGGCACATGCCCGGACTGGGGAATCAAATGTGTGACACTTTGGTTCACAGATTGGCACTCAATCCACTGAGCCACACTAGCCAGGGCTTGAATAAATTTATACAAAAAGTGAAATAAAAAGAAAAAATATATTCTATTAACAATGGCCTATAGATAGATTTTCACTAGGTCAAAGTGTTTGATGGTATAATTTAGATTAATGATCTCCTTGTGTAATTGACCTCTTTATCATTATATAAAATCCCACTTTTATCTCTTATAATATTTGGTATACAGAGCATACTTTGTAGAAATTAGTGTTATTTCAACCTTCTTTTTTTTTTTGATGAGCTGGTATCATGTAAGATTAAAGCACTTATTCGAAAAGTCTGAATAGATGCATTTACTAATTTTATCTATTTGGGGCCAAATTATTCAAATTTTATTATAAAATATCTCAGTAAAGTATTCATAAGTATTACCTGGGCCCTTTAGGCAACAGAAAAGATTATTAAACTGCTGATCCCAATTTAAAAAGAAATTTTCAGCTAAATACTCAAAAATATAATTCTGAATAAAGAAGATTGTCATGTTTAATATTATATATTTAAAAGGAATTTAAGTTATGTAATATCTTTAAAGTATTTTATTATCTATGTTAAAGTATTTTTTTCTAAAAAAGGTAATTTATAATTATTAGAATATTTTAGTGATGAAGACTCTCTACACCATCCCTAGTCAGGATTCTCTGAACTCTTTGTCAGCTAAACCCCATCACTGGGCATGTCCCCAAGAGCCCAGTTTTAGGAAGTACCTAGCAAAATGGATTTAACCTGAATTCCCCACCCTTGATGTCTAACCACCATTAATATCTGCCAAATTCCTCATCCCATCTCTCCTGAGGTAGCATCTGATCACCCAGGTCTGCCCGCAGCAAAGACTCCTGTCTGTTCTGCTTAGCCAGAATCCTCCCTTACTCCTGATGTTTCCTTTTAGCATTTTTCCATCCACCGACCCTCCCCACCCTGCTTTTTGGCTTTAAATGCCCTCTTTCCTTGTTTTTGTTAGAGTTGAGCCCATCTTTCTCCTACTGCAAACCCCATTTCAGTAATGCTTATCCTTCTCTCCTCAGTCCTAAATAAAGTCTGCCTTTCTGTTCTTCAACAAGTATCATGAGTAAGTTTTTCTTTAACAGTATACAATTGCTATGATAGATGCAGTAGATACCTATTATACTGTGGCTGGTTTCATCCTACTATACATAAAAAGAGGCAAATAATCTGAATGCAATGATGTGAAAACTGCATACTACACCGTGCTAAGTGCACAAGCTGAGAAATCCTTCTAGCATATACCATTTGTACAATCTTCAAATATGAAGAAAACTATGTAGAATGAGAATGTGATTTAAAACATGTTCTAAATTTCTACCACTGCAATATTATCTGTAAGACCAAAATAAATAATGAAATAACACCATTACAATATAGAAAAACTGAAGGCCTTCAGATATGCAAAAGTAAAGTTGCTAGTGAAAATAGCCCTGAACACTTCCCTGATTTATATCAGGTTTGGGATCATTAAATGGATCTTTTCTAATTTTCACCACAATCCTCAATTATCACTCCTTTGCATGTGAGGACACTGAGCCATGTCACGCTTAATTGACTTGCTGAGTACTTCACAGCTTGAAAGTGCCTGAATGAGATTCAAATCAAGGTGTATGTAACACTAAGTCCCTTGTCTTTTTGCTTTAACATTCTAGCTTCTCATTATCTATGTGCACTCTTAAAATTCTCATATGCAATTTATCTGGGAGCCAGACTATCTGGCTTCAACAATCCGCTCTGTCATTTGCTTGTTGTCTGAACTTGAGCAAATTATTTTACATTTTTTCAGTCCCAATTTCATCATCTCTAAAATGAGAATAGTAATGCTAATAATTGTTTCATATATTGTAGTTTCTTTGAGACCCAAATGAGTTTATTCAGGGAATATCGAGTTAATAGATGTAAAGAATATAGAACCGTAGATGGGCAGAGTAAGCACTGCCCAGGTGTTGCTATAACTCTGACCTATTTGGACCTTGATTTCCTTATGCAGCTTGGTCTGTAAGGGGTGTAATAACAGAATTGTTAAGGCCTTTGGGTAACACCAAAGATTTTAATAACCTTGAAAACATTAAGAGATTCTTGCATAACAACAAAAGCAGTGAATGTGTGTGTGTTGATATTGAATATTTAATTTTGAGATAAATAACTGAAAACTTAAATGGGGAAAAAGGTGGGACAACTGTACCTAAACAACAATAAAAAAAATAGGGAAAGTGGTGGGGGGAAGGCAGAGACAAATGTATTTGAAAAAATAAATAAATAAATTTTTAAAAAAAGAAACATTTTATAAAAGGAGCAATAAGCTAAGAAAAGCCCCTTTTCCTTATTTTCTGCATTGTTCATCATTATATTTATCCAATGTCTAATAAAATACCTATTTTAGTCACTCAGTATATATTTGTTAGGTTGTGTTAAAGGGTATAACATTTAGTTGTCCTTGGAGAGAAATGAATCAATGTTCATATCCTTACATTTTCGTCAGTGAAAATCTATCCAGGGTAATTATTTTAATTTCAAATGTGTCACAGATATAGGTGCCTTTGTGACGTTAGACCATAAATTGAAACACAGATGTTGCCAAAGAATAAGAACCCTGGCTTAGTGAGACTTCAAGTTTATCATGGTTCTATACTTTGCCTTCAGGTAGGTAAATTTCAGTATTTGAAACCACTGGATTATCTTTTTAGTAATAACATTATTTTGTTTGTTTTACTCTAAGTCTTCTCCTAAAAAAAGTGTATTTTCAGTATATTCACATTTACATAGTACTCACTTTTGTGCCTTCCATGTTAAATTAGGAATAAATACACTGGCAACCCAATTCTATTGACAAATGGAGATACCTGCACTGTTGCCTAGTAATCAAGGAGTTTTTTGTTTGTTTGTTTTTTAATGTGCCTTATTGTAGTAGCAACAAAGTATTAATGTAACTCAGGTCAAATGTATATGACATTAAAAATAATTTTTAAATGTATTAATGCAAAAATAAACTACAATTATTGAAATACTTAGGTTCATATCAATGACCTTAGGTCTTAAATTGCTCTATTTGGGATACCCTCCTTGATAATCTATGTTTATGCATCATCATTCTCTTTAAAAAAAATAGTTTTAGGTTCACAGCAAAACTCATATAAGATACAGAAGTTACCCATATACCCCTTGCCCTCACACATGCATGGCCTCCGTTATTATCAACATCGTCTATCAGAGTGGTACATTTGTTACAATTGATGAACCTATATTGACACATTTTTATCACCCAAAATTCAAAGTTCATGTTAGGGTTCACTCTTGGTGCTGTACATATTATGAGGTTGGACAAATTTATAGTGATATATCACCATTAGAATTTCATACAGAATAGTTGAACTATCCTAAAAATCCACTGTGTTCTATCATCCTGATGGAGCACAGAGAATTTTCATCATTCCTGATGGTTGGGATTCTTTGACCTTCTTTTTGAAATTCTGGTACAGATATAAAGTTTTCTGCCTTCTGTGTATTAACTACATAGTTGGAAAATCTCAACACTCTTTCCCTCTGATGCAGCATTATTTAAGGACTAATTATCGACTACTGTCTTTGACCACTATGGTATATTTTATTTAGAAATTAAAAATTCTTTTCAAAATGTAATATGTCAGTTATACTCATAAAAATTTAAGAAATATAAAATCATAATGAATAATATCTGTCATAACCTCCAGCACAGATAGAACTACTGCTAACATAATGGTGTCATAAATTGTCCTCTCCAGTGACACTGAATATTCTTCACAAACAGTATTTTTGACAATTATATAATCATTCACTGCTAAAGTATCCATTTCCTGTTTCTAGCATTATTGTAATGATAATGTTTGTACATAAATCTTCAATATATTCTTACTTATTTTATTTTTCTTTTTCCTTAGAGCTGATTCCTACAAGTGGAATTTCTAAATCATAGGTTTGAACCAGCTTTAATCTTCTGAAGGAATATTTCTGAAATCTGTAGTATTTCTGATTTCTAAATTTAAGACAGTTCTTTGACTGAAGGAGAAAAAGCCATTTATAATAAGTGACTCTGGGACAATATTTTATTTTATTTTTCTTGCCTTCCAGTCTACTGTAAAGGCACAAGTTTACCTTTAAGGGTCTTGCAGCTTCTCTGACAGAGATATCTAAAATTAATCTCTTTCTGAGATACACTCCATTCTCTTCAGAGGAACAGTTTCAAGTTTTAGTAAGTGAATGACATGTATGAATAAAGCAGGTTAGTAAAGAGGGAAGAAAATGGACTACTCTGCTGTTCTTACTGGATTTAATGATGGCTCTGAGGTCTCTCCATTACTCAGACCTATTGTTAATGAATTTTACTCCAATCTGGTTCTCCTCTGTGATTTCTGTGAAAAAGACTTCTCTTTCCTCTGGGATTTTAGGCTACAGACCTTTATACCCATGTGTCAACTCATGCCACACCTGTTCTGTGTGTTCCAAGATTTCTTTAACTTTTTGGTTCCCTTGCCATCATCTCATTTTATCTTCGACACTACTATGTGTTTAGTGCTATGTTAGTCCTTTGGGGCTGCTGTGACAAAAATACCAGACACTGAGTAGCTTATGAAAAATGAACACATTTCGTACAGTTCTGGAGGCTGGCAGCCCAAGATCAAGACACTAGCATTGATATCTTTTGGTGAAGACCTTCCTTCCTCCTGGCTCGTAGTCTGCGCCTTCCAGCTCTGTCCACACATGATGGAGGGGGAGCTCTGTGGGGTTTCTTTTATAAGGCATTATTCCCATTCATCAGGGACCTACACTCATGAGAGAATCACCTCTCAAAACCCTCACCCCCTAACACCATCAGCTTTGAGGGTTGGGATTTCAATACATGAGTTGGGGATGGGACACAAACTTTCAATACTTAGCAAATGAGTTACAAAACGATTGGGAGAATGTAGAGATTTTGGCTTGCTTTAAAATCTAGAACCAACAAACTTTACATATTTTAACTTTAATATTTAATATATTTTTCTCAAGAAGTATTTGTTTCTATTTCCCGTGATTATCCTATTTCTACTTACTATTAAAATGCATAATAAAGATATTAAGTACTCCCTTTGACAAACCTACAAGAGAGCAGTCATAGTCTCTATGATCTCTCTACCTTGTCAAAGCCATGCTCATTTATATTTTTGATTATGATAATTAACTGGACAGTGCCAAATGGCAATGTCTAATGAAGAAGCTTGCAGCATAATTTGAAATCATGAATCATATTTTTCTATATGGGTGTATGTGAATTTGTATAGGGCAATTCAGTTATAGATCCATTTTACATCCAGCTTCTCTTAACCATATATACAGTTAGTCATGACTGTAAGAGTATCAGTCAAGTATTTGAATAGAATTAAAAATGCAGTAGAATACTACTTGGCCATAAAAAATAATTACCCTTTGTGACAGCATGGATGGACCTGGAGAACATTATGCTATGTGAAATAAGCCAGTCAAATAAAGACAGTTAATCACCATATGTATTCACTCATATGAGAAATCTAATGAACAAACTGAACTTACAAGCAAAATAGAGACAGATTCAGTGATTAAAAACAGGCCGACAGCCCTCAGGCATTCTGAGAGGAGTGGAGGGATGGAGCAAAACAAGAAAAAAAGAGAATGTACTCATGGACATGGACAATGGTGTGGTGATTTTAGGGAAGAGGGCAGTTGGGTGGAGGTGGAAGAGAGGATGGGGAGATAAATTGTAATGGAAAAAGTATAAAAAAATGCATGACATGAATTTCTTCATTTATAAACATGAGGTAATTTTGAAATTATCTTATTTTTAAGGCAAATATCCTGGGGTCAGAGAAAATAATACATTTTACTTCAGTCATTTGAAATTTACTGAAACTTGCTTTGTGGTCAAGAATTTGGTATTTTTAATAGAATATCTTTGTACATTTTTAAAAGAATGAATATTGTGAGTGTTAAATATTCTATATATGTCAATTGATTATTAGTCACATTGTTTAAGTATTCTATATATTTACTGGTTTTTATTTGTCAGTTTTATCACACATTCAGAGAGATGCCAAAATATCTCATGATTTAGGATTTGTCTATTTCTCTTTATTTCTGACAAGTTTTGCTTTATGTATCTTAATGTGTGTTAGTATTTGTCATTATTATGACATCTACTAGAATAGCAAATCTATTAAAAGAAAATTGGATTAGTCTGTCAATATTTATTTTTATTGCAGAGATACTCAGAAATTATAATTTAGTGTAATAAACAGAAATATTTTAAATAGTTTTATGATTGTGCACAAGTTTTAGGTATGTCATTTTTAGGTGTCCTTGATTTTTTTATTTGTTTTCATATTTATTGATTATTTCTATACATTTTCCTATAATTAATTTTTCACCTGAAATTTTTGGGTAGTCATAAAAAGATAGGTGATTTCTATTTTTCATTTTCCTATCTATCTCTGTCCTTCACTATAAATATATCACCCAGAAAAATAGAAACAGATAAATCAGAAATATTTCTTGTACTAATGTTATAAAGTATCAACATAAATCTAGTAAGCAATTAGTCACATCTAAGTATCAAGTGAACTTGTGTTGATTGGTTTACTTGAATCTGCTTTGGAGATTTACAAAGCACTTTATAATATTCTGTAACCACTATTAATAGAGCAAATAAGTTTTTTAGGGTATTTTATTTGAAACTTTCTTTGTAAACTAAAATAACTAAATTCCATCAGTTTTAGTTTTGCTATTCTGCATCATAAGTAACAACGGGGCATGGCAGCCTATGGAGACACTTGAACTCTGAATTTGTACAGACCTGGGTTTCAATTTATCTTCCACTACTTATTGACTCTTTCAAATTGAGGGAGTCTTAGTTTTCTCATGTGCAAATGGGATAAAGTATGTATTATATAAAATGGTTGTTATAATAATGAAAGAGGGTAATTGTTAACTATTTGAATTTACACTATCAACTGTTTACCATAATAAACAAGTGGCATCTTTAATGTCATCCAATGATAAAGATGTTTCTTTCATAATACACATACGTCAAATTAAAAATAGGATTCATCTCCCTTACTAGAAAATTATATATTTTTCCTTAAACTTTCATAACTTCAGGAGTATATGCTTATATAAAATATATAAAAGCATTTTCTATTTGTGGTATTTTAATATTTGGCAGGAATATAATCAAATTTGAAATAGGTTTATTTCTCCCATAATCTTTAGGAGGGAGGAGTTTAAGACCCAACACAATTTTATATACTGAAAGAGTTGATTCCAGTGGAATGTAAAGTGTGTCCTAATACTTATGGCCAAGATAGTAAAATGTCTAATTTTGCAAGGTTTAGTTCCCTAGGATAAATAGTTGGGTTTTATGTCTTGGAGTTTTAATACTGATTCTATTTTACTTTAATTTTAAAACTACATTCGATGTCTTCAATGAGTACCTAGGAGAATTTCTTTTAATACACAAAGGGAAATCCATCAATTAGGGGAGCTTATTTGCAGTAAGTAACAGTAGAATAAAGTCCTAATTACCGTATATTGTACAAAATCCATAAAACCACAGCTGCATCCCACCAATGATTTGTTTTTAAAAATCTCTAAGTAATCAGATTTGTTCTTGCTATTAATTTAAAGGCTTCATATGCATAACATATGCCTCACTCTGATTGGTAAACATAGCTGGAGATCGCCATACATTTAATTATCATTAGAGTCATCAGGGATATCCACGGAGTGCTACTCCCTGAATGGTGAAATTTTCATACTACACCATATATAATAAAATAATAGAACATTTTACTGAATGTTAACTCTGTTCCAGATAATTATAGTTCTTCATATGCAGTATCTTATTTGTTCTTATAAAAAACATTTTGCCACTACTGTCATCACTTTATTAATGATGACACTGAAGAAGAAACAGGAAAGCTACGTTGCCCCACAGCCCCGACCTATCCCACAGCTACAGAGGATTCCAGGCGGCTGTGCTGATGCCACAGACCTGAGGGACTGACGATTCACTTTGTTAAGATTGAAAAAGTATCTTTAAAAAAAATAATGTAAATGTTATACATAAGCTTTTTCATCATGCTTAAGGCAAGATAGTGTGGTACTTGGAAGAGAGATCAATTATCTTCACAGGGAAAAGGTCATTAGCTTTGAATAAAGAGATATGAGAGAAAATCACGGACTTCAAAGTTGATCTAATATACCTAGTATCCCTGGACCGTATGACTAGTGCTACTTTTTTCTCATAGAGACGGCAGGTGTGAAAGAATGATAAGATGCTCGCCACTGAGCAATTTAGCCTTATGAACTTTAAAACCTTGTTGGGAATTGCAGAAATTGGGTGGGGCAAGGGAGAAGATGTTACAAAGCTAGAAAGTAGAGATCCCAACTTAATGCCCACGGGAGCATGAAGTGAAGTAAATAAGTGAACCAGGTGTAAGAAATCATATAGAGTGCGTTTTAAGGGGGAAAATTGCTCTATGCAATTATTTCAAAAGCCATGTACAGCAATATCAAAATTCTACTAACAACATCATTTTTGGAGAAATGTTTTCTTTTATATAATATAAATATATGTATATAGAAATATATGTACATGTGTGTTTTTATGTAAATATGCAGACACATAATTTTCATGTGTCAGGCTTATTCTTAATGAACCGTGTGTGTGTGTGTGTGTGTGTGTGTGTGTGTGTGTGTGTGCGCGCGCGCGCGCCTATACAGTCATTGCAACAAAGGACAGGGCATAAGCTTTATCTGAGGCTGTAAAAAGAATCACTGAATGGAATGAAATTGGTTTGGCAAAGCTGAAATGTGTGCCTAGTGTTCTAGTTAGAGTTGTTGAAAACTGAACATCAGAGACGTGAATAGTGGAAAAAATTGGCTACTGTTATAAGAATACAGGCTAAAAGTTAGTTATGAAAACAGTCATTTTACAAGCAGGGCCACACATAAGAGAACCCACCCGGAAAGATCAGGACCATGGGATCAGTGAAAAACCATATTCTATAACCCAGGCTTTTTCTGTTTTATGTCTTCAATACTTATTGGTTTTTATTGAATTATTGTTAAAATCTAGAGGAAAGTTTTATCTGTGCTGGGGAAGTATTTTTTGAGTGTCCAATTTGACTTGGGAAATTAAAGCAAACACAATTTTCCCCTCAAATGGTGCACGGTACATTGGCAGTAAACCACATGAGGGTGCACAAGTCTGCAGCATGGAACTAAGTGTTAGTGAATTCTAAGCTGTTATCAAGACTGATATAAGAGGAAATGTGAGAGACACTGTGCTGTTCTGTCTTATAGGAGAATACAATATTTCCTGAATTTAGGAGGAATATCTGTGAAGTAGATTCAGAGTGTGTAGTACATACCATAGAAGGAATTCACGTTTTAAGTATATAAGTATGTGAATGTATATGCAATCTATAGTTAACGCAGTAAAATATGGCTATGACATGTACATTCTTGCTCAGTGGTTAATCAGGTAACCACTTGAAGAAATGCAATAAGGATCTTCCAGATTTCAGGATATTCCAGATTTCAGATACAAACTGAACAGAGCACTAAGTTTCTATCCTAACAGATACATAAAAAAGTGGAACAGTGATAACTTTACGCTTGTTAGCATACTTTTCCAAGATAAATATGACAATGAACCTAATTTTTGTTGTAGTAGGAAGTCAAACTCACCACTAGCTCTAAAGTTTTTATTCAAATACTCTTAATTCTTTAGTCTGTCAAGTGACCCTTGTAATAAATAGTTGATAAAAGTCCTGAGTGAATGAGAAAAAAAAATTGAAGAGATCCTTGGCACATTTTAACATGTGTTTGGAAGTATTAATAACTAATTCATTAAAAACCTGTTTATCCATCCGTGTGCTAAACCACATAGATCTGATTCTAGAGACACTAAGAATAAGATTTAATAAAATTTACCCACAGAAAAAGCAATAAAAAATTGATTTTATGTAGTAAAAGTAAAAGTAATATTAAGATACAGGGTTTTACAGAAGCATAAAAATAAACCCAGTTAATATGCTGACAGAGAGCATATCTACAGAAACCTCTATACCTAAACTGTAAGAATAAAGAGAAATGAACTAGCTAGAAATCACTAGCTAGAGGATGTAAGATGACAGAAGATATTTAAAGCAGAAAGAATAGCTAATGAATATATTTAAAGATGAGATGATATTGTCAAGAATTGGGAGGAGTGTGAGATTTTACCATCCTTGCCTTCCATAGTGTCCTGGATGTTGCTCTTAGGCATGACTCTCTGGAGTTATAGATAAAGGCCTATTTATCTCTCACAACATTATCATTTGCCAGAAAAATCAACATTTTTGCACTGAATCTTCAAGCCCCGGTTCCCACAAGAAGAGGTAAAGAGGGGCCAAGGACACTGTAAACACAGTGGGCTACATTATAGGAAGTGAACGCCGATTTGGGGGAATAGGAACATCTTATAATAAATAATGCCCATGCCTCCCCTTCCCTCTGGCGGGGTACACTGTCTCCATCTCCAGCGTTACAAGCAGCCTTCCCTTTACTCCCGGAGAGAGACTAACTCTACCTTACATGACGTTCAGAAGTTTTCTGCTGCAGAGTGTTCATGTGCTCTAATGGGTCAAGTGACCCCACACAGAGATTTTTCCATTCATTTCTGTCTGGAACCTATAGTTTTTAATAGTGACACTTTTAATAATCCCTGGGATTTGAAATGGGCAGCTTGCAGAAAATATGAATTCAGCTGCAACATCCCATATGGTAAGAACATGTTCTTTTTTTTTTTTTTTTTTTTGCTTCTGGGTGATTTTTACCTACTGTAAAGATGAGGCATTGAGCTTTGTAAGTACTTCATAAATTTTGGATATTAACCCCTTACCAGATATATTAGTAAATATGTTCTCCCATTTTGTGGGCTGTCTTTTTATTTTGTTTATTTCCTTTGTGGTGCAAAAACTTTTTAGTTTGATGTAGTCACATTTGTTTATTTTTTCTTTTGTTTCTCTTCCCTGGGGACATATATCCAATAAAACATTGTTATGAGCAATATGTGAGATTTTATTGCCTGTGTTTTCTTCTAGGATTTTTATGGTTTCAAGTCTAACATTGAAGTCTTTGATCCATTTTGAATTTATCCTTGTATGTGATGTAAGAAAGTGGTCTAGTTTCGTATTTTTTTTGCATGTAACTGTCCAATTTTTCCAACAGCATTTATTGAATAAAGTATCTTCAGCCCATAGTCTGTGTTTGCCTCCTGTGTCAAATGTTAACTGAATGTAAAAGTATGGGTTTATTTCTGGGCCCTCTATTCTGTAACATTGATCTACATGCCTGCTTTTGTGCCAGTACCAAGCTGTTTTGATTACCATGGCCTTATAGTAGAGTTTGATATTAGGTAGCATATTCCCTCCAATTTTGTTCTTCTTTCTCAGGATAGCAGTTCCTATGTGGGGACTTTTGTGGTTCCATGTACAGTTTTGAAATATTTGTTCTAGTTCTGTGAAATTTTTCATTGGAATCTTGATAAGAATTGCATTGAATCTATAGGTTGCTTTGGGTAATATGAACATTTTAATGATGTTAATTCTTCCTATCCATGAACACGGTATGTGCTTCCACTTATCTGCATCTCCTTCGATTTCTTTTTTCAGTATCTTATAATTTTTTGAGTACAGGTCTTTTATATTCTTGGTTAGGTTTATGCCTAGGTATTTTATTCCTTTTGAAGCAATTTTGAGTAGGATTGTTTTCTTAATTTCTCTTTCTGTTAGTTCATTATTTGCATATAAAAATGCAGCTGAAAACCCAATTAAAAAATAGGCAAAGTACCTGAATAGACACTTCACCAAGGAGAACATACTAATGGCCAATAGACATATGAAAAGATGCTCAATGTCACTAATCATCAGAGACATGCAAGTTAAAACTACAATGAGATATCTTTTCACATCTGTCAGAATGACTATCATCAATGAATCAATAAATAAGCGCTGAAGAGAATGTGGAGAAAGGGGAAGGAACTCCTTTGCACTGTTGGTGGGAATGTAGACTGGTGTAGCCACTGAGAAAGGAGTTTGGAGATACCTCAAAAAATTCAAAATGAATCTGCCTTTTGACCCAGCAATCCCACTTCTGGGAATATAGCTGAAGGAACCCAGAACACTAATTCAAAAGAATATAAACACTCCTATGTTCATTGCAGAGTTATTCACATTCTTCAGGACATGGACGCAGCCTGTGTCTATCAGTAGATGAGTAGATAAAACAACAATGGGACATTTACACAATGGAATACTACTCAGACATAAAAACAGAAGAAAATTTTACCTTTTGAAACAGTATGGATGGACCTAGATAACATTATGCTAAGTGAAATAAGATAACATTATGCTAAGTGAAATAAGACAGAGAAAGACAAATACCATGTGATTTCACTCATATGTGGAACCAGATGAACAAACTGAACAAACAAGGAAAATGGGGACAGACTCATAGATAGAGAGCAGGATGACAGCTAGTGGAGGTGGGAGGTTAGCGGGTAGAAGGTCTGAGCAAAAGAAAAAGGACTCATGGACACGGACAACAGTGGGGTGATTGCTGGGGGGAGGGTGTACAAGAGGACTAAATACTAATGGAAAAATAGAATAAAAATTTTAAAAAAGAGATGAAGCAGAGGACATATAACCTTGCTCTATTTCAGGAAACAGGAACAGTTTTCCTAGGCCCTGTTTCACAGATGGAGCCTTCTTAGCATAAACAAGGTTTATACAAAAGTCTCAGTTCCAACAACCTCTATTCTGAGCGGTCCATTTAACATTCACATATGGATGTTACGTAATCAGACCTCTAACTTCTAGAACCTATGTTAGGATCTGGCTGTTTCAGCATTAAATCTTGCTTACAATTTTGACACTGTTTTCTCTTTTTATTTCTGATAATCCTAACAGTCCATTTTATTCTTTCCAGTCCCGGATTCATTTGCTGTTGGTGGTGGCGTTATACATTTTTTACATGTTCACTTCCTAGATGATTTCATCAATTTTATGAGTTTAAATGGTATGTGTAAGCTTTGTTTTATACACCTAGCCCAAATGTAGACCCTGAATTCTACTCATGTGTCCAGTCACTTTCTTGACATAACTATGCAGATGCCAATGAAATTTCTCAAAATTATATGAAACTTAATTGTCTTTCATATTTCCATACCTTTTGTCCTTCCTTGAATTTCCCCCATATTAGTAAGCTGTACTCTTATTTTTTAATTTGCTTAGGCAGATGTCTTTGGAGGCATACTTGACTCCCCCTTTTCTATCACATTCATGTTAAATAACCCCCAAATTGTTGCCAATTCCTTTTAATGTATCTAGAATTCAAATACTTCTCAACACCGCAATAGCACTTACACATGTACAAAGTCCAAGGATCGTTGTTGTAATACAGAATCTGGCAGAAGTAACACCTGCTTGAGTGTGGCCGGTAGGGTAATAATATGGGTGTAGTAATTTATAGTTTAAATTTGAACATTTTTCCTAAAATGTCATATGGTATACTTGAGTGTGATAGTGTTACGTTACAGAATTACAAACTCATGATTTTGTAATAAAAAGGGGTGTTATTTGTGCCAGACCCTGTAGCTTACAAATTTGTCTCCCTACTTTCACTTTACTTCTCTAACAAACTTCATTCAGCAGGGTGGTCTCAGTGACTCTTGAAATCCAAGCCATATGCTATTATTCCTCTTCCCCAAATCCTCTATTAGCTTTCCAGCTCTTTCAGAGTGAATTCTATTACATGTCTCAGGGTACACAAGGTGCTAATGGATATATTCCATGGCCCTGTATTTCTTAACACTGACTGGTCTCTTCACACTTCCTCGTCATCTAAGGTTGAACCATATAAAATTCGTATTTAGGTAGGTTAAAAAAAAGTTGCTTTTTGGCTCTTTTATATGACAATTTAATAAAAAACTCTCATTTAAGGGTATTTGTACTTGATCCTGTCTTTTCTCCTAATAATAAGTTGACTTCCATGCTTTTCTTCCAAATGTAGCTTAAATAACATTTTAAAAGATAAGCCTTCACTGATCTCCTTTATAGCAGGGTAGTGCTGTCTACCTCTCTTTATTCTCACTTCACCTTATTTTTATTCATCAGAGACATCACCTCCCACCTCCTGATACTATATGTTTATTTGTTTATTCACTGTACTCTTCTTCCAGAATATAAGCTCCCTAAGGGCTATACTACACAAACTGTAGTGCTTTCAAAACTGTTTACCTTAGTGATGTCAGCAAGATGGCCAAGCAAGACATGTCTCAGTGTATTCCTCCCTAAAAAACAATAATTTGGCTTCATCTATGGAAAAGAAACATAGCGTCTTTGTAGGAGATGTGGGAACCAACACCACATGCCAAGGGACTGGGAAGGAGTTTTGCCCCCCTGTTTGAAATTAGGCACAAATTGCTTAAATATGACACCAAGTGTGTAATCAATAAAGGAAGAAATGGATAAATCAGACTCCATTACAATGAAAAATTTGTATTCTTTGAAAGACACTTTTGAGAGAATAAAAAGAAAAACCACAGAGTGAGTCAATATATTTGCAAATAGTACATCGAATAAAGGTATTGTGTCCACACCATATGAATGACTCAAGTTCAATACCTAAGCCAATAATACATTTAAGAAATATGCAAAAATATTGGAACAGGCCCTTCACCAATGAAGATATGCAGTTGGCAAACATGTACATGAAATGATATTAAATCATTATTAAATGTCATTAGCCATTAAAGAAATGAAAAAAGTAATACAATAGTGTAATTCTATTTTTTAAGTTAAATGGTTAAAATTAAAGCCTGACCACACCAAGTATTGATGAGTAGATGGTGTAACTGGAATTCTCATTACTTTTTGGTGAGAATAAAAAAACCGTACAAGCATATTTAAGTCGAATATGGCAGTTTCTTAGTATTTAAACACAAACCTACCATATCACGCACTCATATAACTGCTAAGTATATAATCAAGAGAAATAAAAGCATATGCCATGCAAAGACCTTCATACAAATCTTCTTAGTAGCTTTATTTTAATGGTGTGAAAATAGAAACAATCTAAATATTCATCAACAGCCCAATTAAAAAAACAGGCTATGGTTTATCCCTACAGTTCAATCTTACTCATTAACAAGGTATTAATTATTAATGTATGTTACAACATGAATAAGTCTTTAAATAATTATACTAAATAAAAGAGTTCAGACTGAAAAGACTATATAGTGTAAGATTCTATTAACATTAAATTGTAAAGACTCAAACTAATTTACATAGGGGTAAAGTAGATCAGTGGTCGTAGGGCAGTGCAGTGGGGCAGTGGTTTCAGGAGGGGAATGACACATGGGCAAGAGGGAACTTTTTGGGGGGTGATGGGGTTTTTTTTCTTAACATTTAATGAGCTGAATTTTTCACAAATATACCCATGTAAAATTTATAAATTTGAAATCTTTAACAAAGTGCAGTTTATTGCAGTCAATTATAACTCATTAGAACTTTTTAAAAAAGAAAATTAAACAAAATAAAACAGTATAAAGAATAAGACATAGATGAAACAGTCACCTGAACTCTGGCGGCTACTATTGGTGAACAGTTAATGCTGAATTTCCTGGCAACCTAAGCTTACATGGAAACATGTTTCATTATACGTTTTCTCTATCTGCTGAAAGAAAGTAAATATGTTTATCTGAATGGACAAACTTTTTCCAGTCACAATTGAAAGTGGAATTTATTATGTGGATTCTTATCTAAATGCTAATGTCTTCAGCTACAGATGGACAACAGATAGAGCAACAATTTTTTTTCCAATCTAAAATTCTCATATTGGCTTTCTATTTAAGCTGAATGCCTAGGAATTAATTAGAATTTGGTAGAAAAATTTCTGCAGGACACTGAACTATGTATATTATTTCCAGATACTATAACTGAAAAAAAAATTAGGAAAAGTACTTAAGAGAACAAAGACAAATGAATTGTTAGCATGTCCAATATGTCAATTACCTCAAACATGAAATATCTTAGGCAATTATCTTTCAAATGTTGCATCATAATCACTTTCTAGTTGTAATTTCTCACAAGAGCCAGGAGTGTGACTGTTTCCTGACATTGCTTTAAAAAAAACATTACCATGGATTCCCAAAGGAAGAGTGTGAAGGTGTTTAGAAATGCTACCTGTGTTCTTCCTCATGCTCTATGCTACCATATATATGCATTAACACATACAACTTAAGAGAGATATCAGGAACTTTGTGGAAGGATTTCTGTGAGGCTTATATGGATTTCATCTAAGATAATACCATTGTATAAAGTTAATAAAATGTAAAATTACATAAGAAATCAAGTTTTTACTGAAAAGCAGAATGAGAAGTACTAATGATCATGAAAATATGAAGATTGGCTTAATGTATATTAAGACTTGTAAGTGGAACCTAATGAACAAAACAAACAAGTGAGCAAAATAGAACCAGAGGCCTGGAAACAAGGAGCAAACTGACAGTGACCAGAGCGGAGGGGGGAGAAAGATAACGGGGGAAAAAAAGAGAAGGGTCTAGTCACGGGACATGTATAAAGGACCCGTGGGCATGGACAACAGGGCGGGGACTAACTGAGGAAGGGGGGACAGTGGGTGGGCAGGGCAGGGGACAGCAATGGGGAAAAACTGGGACAACTGTAGCTGAAAAATAAAAAATAAAATTAGTGAATAAAAAATAACACAAAAAAGGAGTTGTAAAGGCAAGTAAACCTCTAGCTCTCTATAGTAACAGGTAATTTTCTGTTACTACCCCTGGACGCTTTTTTAATCAGATCTTTTATGGTTATTCTGTCACAGCTATCTCAATTTTTCCCCTCTGTCCTCCTCAACCCATCCCACCCCTGACCCCCGCAGTTAATTCCTGCACGGTTGTTCATGTCTGCGGGTCATTCATACACGTTCTTTGCCTAGTCCCTCCCCCTTCTTGCCACCATTTTCCCCCTCCCCACTTTCTTCTGGTCACTTTAAGTCTGTTCCATGTTTCCATGTCTGTGGTTCTATTTTGTTTGTTAGTTTATTTTGTTCATTAGATTCTTCCTATAGGTGAGATCATATGGTATTTGTCTTTCACTGACTGGCTCATTTCACTTAGCTTAATATTCTCCAGTTCCATCCATGCCGTTGCAACAGATAAGAGTTCCTTCTTACTTTCTGCTGCATAGTATTCCATTGTGTAAATGTACCACAGTTTTTCAATCCATTCATTTACTGGTGAGCACTTAGACTATTTCCAGAACTTGGCTATTGTAAATATGAACATAGGGGTCACACGTTCTTTTGAACTGGTGACTCAGGATTCCTGGGGTATATTCACAGCAGTGGAATTTCTGGGTCAAAAAGCAGTTCCACTTTAGATTTTTAAGGAAACTCTACAGTGGCTGCACCAGCCTGCATTCCAACCAACAGTACATTAGGGTTCCCTTTTTCTGCACCCTTGCCACCATAAACTCAAACAGATAAAATACTTAAATACAAGTTGTGACACAATAAAAGTCCTAGAGGAAAACATAGGCAAGGAAATTTCAGATATCCCACATAACAATATATTTGCTGATATATCTCCTGGGGTAAGGGAAATAAAAGAAAAAGTAAACAAATATGACCACATCAAATTAAAAAGTTTTTTCATGGCTAAAGAAACCATTCAAAATGAAAAAGGAACCAACTGTATGAGAGAACATATTTGGCAATGATACATTGGACAAAGGTTTGATCTCCAAAATATATAAAGAACTCATATGACTCAACACCAGGAAGACAAACAATCCAATTAAAAAATGAGCAAAGGATCTGAGTAGACACTTCTCCAGGGAGGACATACAGAGGGCCCAGAGACATATGAAAGGGTACTCAACATCATTAACCATCAGAGAGATGCAAATTAAAACCACAATGAGATGTCACCTCACATCTGCCAGAATTGTCATTAATAAATCAACAAACAACAAGTGCTGGCAAGGATGCAGAGAAAAGGGAACCCTGGACATTTTTAAGAATAAGAAAACTATTAAGTTTCTTGATTTTTAACCTGCTAGAATTAAGCCCCAAATATGCTTACAGATCTTCATTTTACCCATTTATATATTTGAAGTAGCTAGAAAATCTAATCAATAACAGCTGATTAATTTAAATATCTATATATCTAATATCCTGTTTGTCTATGTTTTTTTATCCTGCTATTATAAAGTATTATTGATTAAAACATGATTTCTTTTTATAGAAATGATTGATGTAGTGACTGGGGATTCATAAAATCTTTTTTAAAAACTGTAGTGATAAATAAGAAAAATTTAATAATTATTTGGATCACCTAGAAAGAACAGCAATAAATAATGAGCAACAAGAAGATATTTTAAGTGAACAAAACTTATATGTCACTTTCAAATGGCAACAATAAACTAGAAAATTATACCAAATTGAAAATACTGCATTAGATAATATAATAAATCATCTACTAAAGACTATTAGAGTTTAAATTAAATTCGTCTATAATTGAGTTCAAAGGAACTTATACTGTTTGATTTCAAAAGATGTTTGATATAAACTCCAGTATTTGTAATACTTAGCATTAATACTTCAAAAACATCTTTAAAATGTCACATGAAGATTGGTGTACTGTGTATAAGAATTGAGTGAATTTCAGTAACTTTCCTTGGTTAAGCAGTTTAATGAAATTGAATAATGACAGTTTTATCTTTCTTCTTCACAAGAAGAAGAACATAAACAAATTATATTACTGAATCTAAGGATTATTGATCTTCACTGTGCAATAACACTTACGATCAAAAAAATTTCACTAAAAATCATTTAGTCAAGTCCCCATTTTACAAGAAAGGATTTGACTGATACCTCCAATTCTTACATGGAAACCCTTTTTCATTTAGAAGTACATAGTAGTAGGAATATAATCAGAGAGGTTACTCTGTTTGGTTACTGTCAGTTTGTTCTTTATTTCAAGGTCTCTGGTTGTATTTTGCTTGCATGTTTGTTTTGTTGATTATGTTCTACTTATAGGTGAGATTATATGGTATTTGTCTTTCACCGACTGGCTTATTTCACTTAGCATAATACTCTCCTGTTCCATCCATGCTGTAGCGAAGGGCAGGAGCGTCTTTCTTTCTGCTGTGTAGTATTCCACTGTGCAAATGTACCATAGTTTTTGATCCTCTCATTTACTGATGGACACTTAGGTGGCTTCCAGTACCTGGTTATTATAAATTGTGCTGTTATGAACATTAATTATATTCACAAGAGAAATATATTGTGCAACCATCATCACAATCTATTTTCAAAATTTTTCATTAGACACTCTTTAATCATTAAGCAATAATCCCCACACCCTCCCTTCACAGCCCTTAATAACTTCTAATCTATTTTTTGTCACTGTGAATTTGTCTATTGTAGGTAGATCATGTAAGTGGAATCATACAATATTTGTCCTTTTGTGTCTGGCTTATTTCATTTAACATAATTTCTTTAACCTTCATCCATGTAGGATCATATCAGGCTGAATAATATTATAATATATGCATATATCATATTTTTTTTACTCATGTTAGGTTGTTTCTACCTTTTAGCTATTGTGAATTATGCATCAATGAATATTGGCATACTATATCTGCACTTTAAATTCCTTCAGGTATATTCCAGGGAATAGAATTGCAGGATCATATGGTAATTCTTTTTAGTTATTTAAGAAACAACCAAACTCTTTCCCATAGTGGTACACCATTTTATGTTCCCACCAGCAATATACAACGGTTCTAATTGCTTGCTAACTTTTGTTATTTTTCCAATTTGTTTGTTAGTTTAATAATAGTCATCCTATAGACGTAAAGTGGAATCTCACTGGATTTTGATTTGCACTTACTTAATGACTACTAATGTTGAGGACTTTTTCATGTACTAATGGATATTTGCATATCTTTTTTTTGCAGAAAGGTCTAGTCAAATCTTCTGCCAATTTTTGAGTTGGATCACCAGAAAGAGCACTTTGAAGCAAGCAAAGTAAATTAAATATAATTTTAATGAAAGACCTGCTTCCACTTCGGAAAAGGAAAAAGATTTTATTCCAGTAGCATATCAATTGGTAATAGTAACAATTTTGATTCCTGTGTCTGTTCGTACTTGTACACACACACACACACACACACACACACTCATCTTCCATGGACATAGTCCCAATTAACTTATTTTACCTTCATTTTGAAATCAGCAAATATCAGCATTATAAAGGTTAAAAACCTTAACCAAGATTTCACAACCTTATGTAATATATACATTCCAATAAAAAATAAATACAATTACTATAAAATTCAGAATGCCTGAAAATCAAAGAGAAAATAATAGCATTTTATAAATAATATTCCATTCTATAGTCTGAGTAAAAAGAGTAACAAAAATAACATGTACCATAAAATAATAAAAAGTAAAAATTTAAAGCCCATAAAACATAGGCAGTAAAATCTCAGACTCTTTCTTAGTAATATTATTTCTAATATACAGTACCTCCTCAGGCAGGGGAAAAAAGAAAAAATAAACAAATGTCACTACCTCAAAGTAAAAAGTTTCTGCAAAGCAAAGGGTATCATAAACAAAATGAAAAGACAACCTACTAACTGAGAAAACATATTTGTCAATGATATATCTGATAAGTGGTTATTATCCAGAATTTATTAAGCATCATACAACTCAACACTCTAAAAACAAACGATTCAATTAAAAATTGGGCAAAGGACCTGAATAGACACTTTTTCCAAAGAGGGCATACAGATGGCCAATAGATAAATGAAAAGATGTTCAATGTCACAAATCATCAGAGAAATGCAAATTAAAACCACAGTGAAATCACCTTACACCAGTCAGGATGGCTTTCATTGATAAATTAATGAACAAGTGTTGTTGAGGATGTAGAGAAAAGGGAACCCTCATGCACTATTGGTGAGAATGCAGATTGTTCAGCCACTTTATTTATTTTTTTAATTAATTTATTTACTTTTTAAATACATTTGTCTCTGCCTTCCCCCCACCTCTTTCCCTTGCCCCCTCCCACCTTCCCTCCCTCAGCTCTTCCCCTTTGGTTTTGTCCATGAGTCCTTGCTATATGTTCCTTGACTTTCCCCTTCCCTTCCCTTTCCCTGCCCCCCCCCCCTTCCCTCTTGTCTCTGTTGATTTCTTTTCCTTTCAGTGTTGCTGGTCATATTTTCCTTGCTTCTTTGCATTGTTGGCTAGGTTCCACTTATAGGTGAGATCATATGGTATTTGTCTAAACTTTGCAACAGCATGGATGGAACTGGAGAGCATCATGCTAAGCGAAATAAGCCGGGGGGCGAAAGACAAATACCATATGTTCAGCCACTTTAGAAAACAATATGGAGTTTCCTCAAAAAAGTAAAGATAAAACTATTATATGACCCTGTGATTCTACTACTGTGAATATACCTAGAGAAACCTGAAACACTGATTCAAAAGAATATACACACCTCTGTGTTTATTGAGGTGTTATTTACAATAGTCAAGCTATGAAAGCAACCCGAGTGCTCATCAATAGATTAGTGGCTAAAAATGCACTGTACATATATACGATGGAATATTACTCAGCCATAAAAGAAGAATTAAATCTTACCATTTGCAACAGCCTGGAAGGATCTAGAAGGCATTATGCTAAATAAAATAAGTCATTCAGAGAAAGACAAATCTCATATGATTTCACTTATATGTGGAATCCAATGCACAATATAAACAAATAAACAAAAGGAAAGCAGACTCCCAGACACAGAAAAGACTGAGAGTTGCCAAAGGAGAGAGTGGTTGTGGGACTGAGTGAAAAAGGTAAAGGGATTGAGAGGTAGAGATTTTTAGTTACAAAATAGTCATCAGGATGTAAAGTACAGTATAGGAAGTAGAGTCAATAATATTTTAATAACTATGTATGTTGCTAGGTGAGTGCTGGAAATACCAGGGGCAACACTTTATAAAGCATATGATTGTCTAACCACTATACTGTACACTTGAAACTAATACAGATTTATATTGAATGTCAACTGTAGTTGGAAAAAATTGTTACTTGAAACTTGAAACAAATGGTACTAGCTCAGTTTCATATGTCCATGATTAAAAAATGACACTTCACCCCTATTTTATTTATAATAAAGTTTATTGCATATGGGTTATTAATAAAAGCCTATAAAGTAGAACAAAGCATTATACATTTTATATAGAAGAGTACTTTGGTCATACTGAGGTAAGGAAGTATTTTTTACATATGACATCAGAAGGACTAACCAGGGATAAAATATATTGCGAAAATGTCCTACCTGAAAATTAAGAAATTCTGTTCATTAAAAGACACTATGGATCTAATGAACAAAACAAACAAATGAGCGAAACAGAACCAGAAACATGGAAAAAAGGAAAAAAATAACAGTGACCAGAGGGAAGGAGGGAGGTGAAAAATGGGGGAATGGGAGGGAAGGATCTCGTCAAGGAACATGGATAAGGGACCCGTGGTCACGGACAACAGGGTGGGGATGGACTGAGGGAGCAGGGCTGGGCAGGGCAAGGGAGAGCAACAGGGGAAACATTGGGGCGACTGTAATTGAACAATAATAAAAAAATACACTTAAATTGTAGATTCTGACAAGGTATTTGCATAACACAAAAGCACAAAGTATCCAGGATATATGAAGAGCTTTTATAGGTAGGACAATGAAGTAGGAAAGTGAGCAGGAAGCTAACATGAGGTGAGAAATGAGCTAATGTCCAGTACTCGGATTAAAAATTATTAGCCTCGTTTATACCTAGCAAAATACTAATTACAGCTAAAATGTAAATTAAACCATGTTAGTAATATAAAATTAGAAAAAACTAACATGATAGTACCAACTGTGAAAAGAATTGTGGCATATTCATAATGTGAAATGGATAAACTGTATTTGACACACAATACATGACAAGGTGAAGGCAAGCACAAAACATATGCCAAGAATGATTCCATTTAAGTTTAAAAAAAAAAACTGGCCAAAACTAATGCATAAAAACAACACAATCTGTAAAATAAAAGATTACAGGCATTGGACACCGACCAATTAGAAGCTTCCCTACTCGAGAGAAGGAGCGCGGACAGGAGCCTGCCTCCCCGTTAAGTCTGCCTGTCCTCCGGGCACTTCAGAGCTGCCGCAGAGGGACCGCAGCCCAAGCACTGAGCGCCGGCCGCGCCGGGAACGGAGCGGGTCTGAGATCACAGTGAAAGGCACCAAGCAAAGGCAGATGCTTACAAAGGCCCCAAAGATTCTGGGTGCAAAAGTGCTGAGGATACTCGGTTGCCTTCTGAGCTACCCAAGTACAAGGCGAAATTCTAACCGAATAGCTGCTGGGAGGAAGAGCATTAAGCAGAGGAAAAATTACAGAAAAATATGGATAGAAGACATTAAATCATGGCTAATTTTAACAGATGATTAACATGTACAATCTTCAAATACACTTTCTATCAAACGCTACTGACTACAATTAAGAAAACCTTGGGTGTAATTAACAACAGGCTACAGAGGATGGAAATTTGTAAACCCAACAGTCAAACAGTTTAAAATACCTACACAGAAACATGGGGGACAGGTGGATAAAAGAGATGTAAGACATTGTTCAAAAATGTAATAAGTGTGTGGTTAGAGGACAGAGGTTGTGGAGTAATGGGAAGGATCTGTATGTTCGTCTAGATGGCAGTTTACCGCTGTGTTCAGGTGTGTAAAATTTTACTGAAGTGCATACTTAAAATTTGTGTACTTTAATAAATGCAATTTATATTCAATTAAAATAAATAAAAATAAAATAAAAAATAGATACTTAAGGTAAATATTCCCATCTTACCTTTTAAGGGGATACAGCTTGAGACAGCAAATCATTCAGTTTCTGAGATAAGTACTTACTATCCAGAAGCTGAAAAGATACAGAAAGAGTAAGGTAAATTTTCTAGAGTAAGAGAAGCAGGGTATAATTGTGAAACTGACAGATTTAATATTGACTATGTTTAATAATCACAAGCAAATCTTATGGCTGACAAACTAGAGTAATTTATATGATTAATGAAGTCTGCATTTGAATTGCAAAATACTGATGTATACTTAGTGGACCAACTCACTGAAATAAAGAATAAGCTTAATTACGGATATTAATACTTCACCTGGCTCTATTATTCTCCTCTTGCCCTCACGTATTTGCAAATTCTCATAGTGAAACACCAATATTCTTTATGTTTGAAAATGTTCATAAGGTGAAAGGTAAACCTGTAATGGATGATGAAATAGCAAGCATTCATGATATGAAGGTAAACACAGAAGATATGACTTGAAGAAAAGACCAGATCATATTTAAATATATATTTGTACACTCTGTGAAATGCAAAGATCTTAGAATATGACTTTCTTGAAAGGCAATAGCCTGTTCTAATATAAAAATCCAGGACAATGCAAGCACAAAAGAAAATAAAACCATGAATACATTAAAAATATGAAGGAAAAGAATATAAATAGAGGGTGATTAGAAAAGACTTCACAGAGGTGATAATATTCCATTTGAATATAGGAAGTTCAAGATAGAAGCTGGTATAAAGTTTCAAGGTACAAAATTAGTTTCAAGGACAATCGTAATGAAAAACAATGAGGTATTTACAGGGAGAGACTTAGTAATACTGGAAATAGGTTAGTAGGAACATTTATTATCCTCAATGCCTGAAAATATGGAATATTATTTTGTGTTTCATATTTTGTTCTATTTTAGATATAAATCATAAGTGTTCTTTTTGCATTAAATATAAATATTTGTGAATTTTATGTAAATAATTTTATGCATATGCATTTGGTTGGCTCTGTCTCAAACTAAAATATTTGATAGGAATATTGACACTTTTTTCCAATAATGTTCAATTTTCCCTTCCATCTGAGCAATTTTAGAGTTGGTTTTGTGTTTGCTCAAATAGGTAGAACAAATACAGTAGTTAGTTTTGAATGAATTGTGAATGGTATTCACCTAACACTAGAAAATTTTTCATGATAGATAATCAGTTAGTTGGCCTCAGAGGAATGACTAATTCAATAACTTAATTAGTTTATGTAGGAAGTACAAAATATGGAAAAGTGGGTGGTCACAGGGAACTACTTCACATAAAGCAGGGGGAAGCTTTTTACTGGAAAATTTTTTTTTTTTAACATTACATTTCTGAGGCCATTTGTTTCTCCACTGGGAAAGCAGTTATCCCTAGACTAAAATTCTTACCTTGGAGGAGAGAAAGACAACGAAAACAAAGAAAGAAACAAAACAAACCCACGCATTTGTTAAATTCTTATTGTTTGCCAGGACCCGACCAAGTGAGTTGTAACATAGTTCAATATTGTAAAACATTTCATTGAGTTCTAACTATGTCTTTGGGAAATAGGGTTCATCTTTTCCATTTCACACAAGAGAAACAAAGAACCCCAGTAGGAATAAAGCTGCTGAGACAAGCACAGTTTAATGTCCAAGTGCCCAGGCGTCGGTATCATCTGAAAGTCTGCAGTCGCTTAAGGCCAGGAGCTTTTCTGACTCCTACCCAGGCGCTCTCCTGTGTGTCCCCATTCCGTAGATATTTTCCAAATTTTTAAAGTAAGTGGGAAAATTAATAAAACTCAATATATCTGTACATTATCTTAGTATATTAATAGGTCGCACAAGCCTGAAAACTTCCAACTGACTTGTCTTCCACTTCACTAATTTCCCTCTTTTATTTCTGATTATGTATGCCTAATATGATAATCAAATTGGTTTACCAAATTGTTATTTTAAGTTCTAGAAAAATCTATTGACTCACAGTTTATGGATTCTGCCTTCTTTTAAAATTACCTATGTTTACCTCTGTTATTATAAACATATAACCCATAGTTATTTTAATATTCCTGTAGAAAACTTCCATAAATTAATTCTCTTTGAATGTATTTATATTCTATTTTTCTTGTTAGTAATTTCAACCAATTTTTACAATGTTGCATAATTTTATTTTTCTATTGAATGTATTGGGGTAAGATTGGTTAAAAAAACATACAGTTTTCAAGTGTACAATCCAATAAAACATTATCTGCATACTTCACTGTGTGATCATTCTCCAAAGTCAAGTCTCCTTCTGTCCCCGCTTATCCGCCCTTTGCCCATTTCCTCCTCCCCTACTCGCTTTCCCTCTGTCTATCACTATTCTGTTGTCCATGTCTATGTGTCATATATATGGCTGTGTCATATGTATATAGAATGTATATTGCTTAATGTCTATGTGTCATATATGTGTGCATGTGTATATGTGTGTGTGTGTGTGTATATATATCTTAATCCCTTCACCTTTTTTACTCAGCTCCCAAACCCCTCTCCCCTCTGACCGCTGTTATTCTGTTCTATGTATCTATGCATCTATGCTTCTGTTTCTGTTTATAATCACATACAGGATACTGAGTCTGAAATCTGACGGAGGTTCTGGAAGATACTATCTTCTTCCCTCGAGGTGAATTTTTCTTCTGCCATGAAGAAAGAATATAGGTAGGTCATTTTTTTCCTCAAAGGCTGGTTTTATGCTTTTTAATGGTTGTCATATTTCATCTTAAGCATTTCTTCTTAATCTTTTCTTTATTATATTTTATCTTAATCCATTAATTCTATTAAGATGTGGCCTTTCTTGGATTTCAAATCATAAAATGGGGCACTGATCAAGGCCTCCACCCTGGTAGGCTCTGAACTCAAACTCTGCCTCCTTAGCATCTGGTCACTGCTGAAATTTGTGCTCAGCACTTTAACCCCTCAAATGCCTCTTTCAGCAAGAAACTGGTAGATTCCTACCAGATTCCTACCAGTTTAGCTCTGCACAGTTGCATTTTCGGGATCAGTAAAAATCTTGGGGGGAATTTGCACACAGAATTGGGGACTTACGTTGCTGAATTCCCTCCTCCCTGTGATGTAACCTTTCAAGTGTCAGACTGTTAGGCAGCCCTCTTAAGAATTAGGCATTCTGCCGTAGATCTCTTCTGCTATGCTGTCTACAACAACTTCCCTCAGGGATAAAAAGCAGAACGAATGTGAAGCTGACCTTTTCTCTCCTCAGGGATCGCAGCCTGTCCCACTCTGCTGCTGGTGGTTGCCCTCCACAGCCCTCAAAAGTATGTGCTGTGTGTATTTTTGTTCTTTCTATAAATGTTTTTCCAATATAAGCTACTTAGCCATGGCTGATACTGGAATTTCCATCTGTAAGCTATTCTAATTATATGCACTTCAATTACTAGAAAAATGATTAAAAACAGAAAGGGAATAACACAGAAATAATAGCACTTACGAAGAAATATATGAACTTTGGAGGGGAATGGTGTTCCGTTGGTGGGAATTAAATTGGAAGTTGAAAGATGTAGCTCATTCTTATTTTAATAAAATAATTTTTGGCCTGGTTCTTATGGCATTAGTGTGCTACAATCAGAAGAGCACTAACAAAGTATCAAAATAATCATCCTTATTTACCTAATTATTTTTTGACCTGGGGCAAGTATCAATCCTTAATGTTCTAATGAATTAAATATTCATACTCTACAGTTTTGTTTTGAAACTATAATAATTCATATTAACCAATGCACTGATGTATTCAATAATGCTACCTATTTTGTGCTCTTTTAATTGTGGAGGATAGAGAAGATAACAAAGAAATAAAATCCTCCCTTATGTCATAAAACTTTAAAAATTTCATAAAAGAGACAGAGCATAAATAAGGTCAAATTAATAGATAAGATCACTTTACATTTTAAATAAAATAATTTGGTAGAACATCACAGGTCCATGTGGAAAGGAGAGTAACATTAGATAGGAAGCATCACCTACGCTTGGAATTTCAACTACAAAAAAAAATGCAGGAATCAAGACATTTTCAAGGAAGTATATTTTAGAGAGAAAACAGCAATTATAAGGTTTCAGAAAACTTTTTCTAAGAAAGAAAATAAAATGGTGAGTGTGGCTACAATATAATAATTTAGGAAAAAAGTGATAGAATTGTAATAAAAAAGAGGCCAGGTGAGATCTAATAAGATATTGCAGACCATGTTAAATTTTTTGGTTTTTATACAAAATACAATGAAATCCATAGCGGGGTAGTAGACAAGTGAATGTCATGAAGTGATTTATGTAAAAAATAAATAAACTGCTGCTGTGTGAAGAAGGAGATGAAATGTAGATAGGTGGATATGAAGACAGTGAGGAGATTCGTTAGGAAAATATAACAGTTCCTGTGAGAGTTGATGTTGTTTTAGATTTAGCTAAAGATATTAGAGATGGAAAAATACAGATAATTTATGATATATTTTGTAGTTAGAACACACTTTTATTGTTGAAGTGAGTATAGAAAGCAGGGATATAAAGAGAAATCAAGAGTTATTTTTAGCTATAATTCATAAAATTATATTTTAATACTATAAAACCACACTAAAAATATTGCAATTTAATAAGAATTCTAAGCATTGAGAAAAATTGCATTGGAAAAATAAAAACTTTACACTTGTGCCACTGAACTGGAGAGATAAGCTAATGTTGTGTTCATTTACTGTTGACTTTAAAATTATTCTTATTAAACTACTCTAATATAAAAATATGCAAGCATTTCCATTTGAATGGTTAATTGCTATTCAATATAATCAAACAAAATTGATTCAAATTTTTGACTTGAAATGAAAAACATAAAATGTAAATTGTGTATTAATCATGTACAATTCATCATTAAGTGCCATCTTCCACAGTCCACCAAGGTCAGATTTCATTGGTGATAGCTGCCTCTGTTGCAAGATCTGCGTCTTTCTTTGAGAAAAAAATAAATAAACTTTTTATGATGCCATGTTGTAAAGCATGAATTAAACGGTGTTTGAATAATTAAAGATTATCTCCCTGATTTAAGGTCTTTGAACAATTTTGGGAACTTCAAGTCTTGAAAAATTCAGAGCCAATTTAATAAACTTGATTTATTTGAAAACTGTTCTATAATGGGGAACAACTAAATTAATAGGTTCAAAATCATGCTAATAATAAATTCATTATTCCTTATAAGCATCTCACTAATTTCTTTTCCTCCCTAGTTCTCATGTTCCCCCTTGACTCTAAATTATCTTTTTCTTTCCAGTCCTCTTAAACTCCATTATTTTAAATTAATAGGAGGAAGTCACAGGTTAATTTAAGTAATGTGGGTATACAATGCAGAAAAGATGTCCTGGATAATCTTTTTGATGCAGAACTCATTAGTCACAGGACAAAGAGGTTCCAAGAAATGCTTGCCACCAGGCTGGGAGCCAGGTGGGTGAGAGGCAGACAGAAGACTTCCAGTTGATGTGCTTAAGAAATCTAGAAAGCATGGCTAGGATCCAAGTGGCAGGATACCAGTTACAGTCTGTGGATGCTTCAAGTACTAGTAAATTAGCCAATCCAAGACTCAGAAACAGGAACAAGCAGAGTGATCCAGGTCCCAAAACTAAAGTGTGGAGAAAGAATCTTGGAATATAAAATAAAGCCCACTTATAATTGGAGGCCAATAGATATAAAGGGTAATTCAGTGCTAAAGAGGTAATTGAAATGTACTTAATTAACTCTTTGGTATAGGCTAGCTCTGCACAAGCTTACGACTTGCAGGTGAAAATTAAATTGTCCCAAATATATTATTTTTTTCCGCTTGCATTTTAAAATATTTGCTGAGATTACATTGGTAAATGAAATTATGCGCATCTCAGGTGTACAAATCTATAACACATCATCTGCATATTGTATGGTATGTTCACCACACAAGTCAAGTCTCCTTCCCTCACTCTTCATTCTCCCTTTACTCTCTTTCACCTCCTCCTACCACATTCCTCCTGATAATCACCATACTGATGTCTGCAAGATGAGATTTTTTAAAAAGATTTTATTTATTTATTTTTAGAGAGGAGAAGGGAAGAAGATAGCAAGGGAGAGAAACATTAATGTGTGGTTGCCTCTCATGTGCCCCGTTCTGGGGACCTGGCCAGCATTCCAGGCTTGGGCCCTACACTGGGAATCGAATCAACAAGCCTTTGGGTCACAGGCCGGTACTCAGTCCACTGAGCCACACCTGCTAAGGCTTTTCTATTAATACATTCACATTCTTCACCCGGTCACCCAAAACCCCTCCCTGCTTGCGGCTGTCAATCTGTTTTCTGTACCTATGAGTCTGTTTCTAGGTTGTTTGTTAGGTTATTTTGGTCATTAGATTCTAAATATAACTGAAATCATATGGTACTTGTCTTTTACTGACTGGCTTATTTCTCTTAGCATAATATTTTATGCTCCAGTTCCATCCATGCTGTCACAAAATGGATGATTTTCTTCATTTTCACAGCCAATTAGTATGCCATTGCATAAATAAAAAGATTTCAGATTCTTTCATGTTAAATTTCAAAGAATAAATGAAACTCAGAAATGTCTAAGAATATATTCAAATATATAAATATATATTTAAATTGGCAACAAAATAGATAAAATGTTGACTAAATCATGAAAGAATTTTTACTGCTTACAACCAGTGTTAGAAAATTTCATTTTTAGTCATATGCCTGGCAAGGTATCTTAAGACTGTCTCCCCTCTGGAAAAATAACACAGAATTCTGGCAAAAATATCTCATGTAATTTTGTGAAACACATAAAACAGCTGGCTGGAGGGTAAATGAAAGTTGGAGCACAAGGAGGAAAGAACAACACTGAACTACAGAGGTTGACAGAGCACTAAAGTTGCTATTGCTCCGATGGCAGTTGCAAAACCTGTTCATGTTGCGCTTTGAGCTTGCTTTGCAGACACCAGGCCCAGGCTCTACTGTAGCAGAGGGGCCTGTAGGAAGCCATTTTCTAAATAGCTGGGGTTTCAAAGTCTAAGCGCAATGGTCCAACCTGGAGTAAATGCACCCTGAATTCTTATCCCAAAGGGAATGTATTCCAAGTACTAAAGAGGTTAAATGCCAAATTGGAATCTTACGTTTAGCCAAAATATATTTCAGGAACAAGTGTAAAGAGAAAGACAATTATAGGTTAAAACCATTAGAGACTACAATTAGTTGACTTTACTAAGAAAATTCTACAGAATATATTTTAGACAGAAGGAAAGGGAATAAAGTGGAGAGGTTTGAGATACCAGTGAGGGAAAAAAGCTAATTATGAGGTAGGTATTTTGATGTATCTAAATGTATATTAACTATGTAGAAAAAATTAATGATTAATTCATTTTATAGTCTTTAAAAAGTAAAATTAAAAATAAGATAAAAAACAAAAATAGAAGAATCAGGCAGAGGCTAATGCTCAGGCTATGTTACAATACAAGGATTATAATTAATCAAAGTCTCTGTTCCAAAATGAAAATAATAAAAATCAACATTGTTTATGTAAAATTTTTCACTATAGTATAAAAATACACAATATATTATTTACCATAGCACACAACTGTGATGTTTAATAATAAAAGAATTATATAATTATAAATTATTATGAATATATAAGTAATTAAGTATAAATGAATAGATGTACCATGTTCAAGACTGAAAAGGTAATAGACACTAATTTCCATCAGAACAATGTCTGTATTAATATACTTTCAGTCATCCTTACCTCAGGTGATTTTGTGGATGGACTTTGACAGGAAGATTCTAAAATTCTTCTTGGATAATAAAAATATAATAGTGCTAACTTTAAAAAATGTCAGGACATTATAAAATCAATTAATACATAGGAATAGTAAATAGAACATTGGGACAGAATAAAGAACCACAAAGCAGATTTAGTTAATATACGAACAATTATTTATACAGATCAATGGGTAAAGGATACATTTTTCAATGAAAAGTGCTGAAATAACTAGATGTCAGTTAAAAAATAAGTGACCTAGCTTATATAATATATCAATAATTTTGGATGAAATAAAGATATATATAAAGAAACTTTTAGAAGAAAATGGAAAATATGTTTATGTGTTCAGGTTATAATTGTATTTTAAAAGACACTCATGCACTAACAATAAAAGAAAATGTTGATAATTTGAGAACATTAAGTACTCCTCTTTATTAAATGGCATCATTACAACTGTGAAAACAAGTCAGAAATTAGAGAAGATATTTGATTAAAAATGCTTAATAAAGGACTAGTATGTGCTATAGAAGAACTCCTGTAATGCATAATAAAAATATAAAAATAAATTGATATGTTTATAAAAATGTTATCTAGCATTTTAAATGAATGACCTATAATTACATATGTCAACATGGATGAATCTCAAAAAGCATATTTAGTAAAAAAAAAGGAGGTCACAGAACAATTCATAAAGTGTAATTTTAATTGTTGAAAGTTAAAAAAAGGTCACAATTAAACTATATTGTTTTAAAGTTGAATCCATGGATTCTAAAACTCTAAAGTAAAGCAATAGTATAAATGCCACAAATAACAAACAATGGAAATATTGGCTAACTCAGAGACAGAAGAAAATGTTCTGTGTTGGGATTTGCAGGAAGAATTCTAGGACATTCTCAACGGAGTTGAGATCTTTCCTTAATTGTTTTTTAAAATATTTTAATTTAAAATTATATTGATTTTATTTATGAATTTATGACTATTATTTTTAAATAGAAAATAGATGAATTTAAATAATAATATTCATCGTCACATGAATCTGAATTTGAAAACCTGTAATATTTTTCACTAAATGTGAATCTAAAATAATTCTTTCATATTTTAACATTTTCAATTTTGTCACATGCAAATTGGATATAGTGATAACTGAAGAAATAGATATAGAGACATCACATAAATGGTAGTTCTCATTATTGTTTAAATGTCTTAGAGTATATGTAGGGATTTAGGAAAGAGGAGACGTTCATATACAGTTAATTTTTGTTCTTTTTTTTAACCAATTCAATGTACTGTAGAAGCTCACAGGAAATAAAGTTCATCTCCTGCTGGAATAAGGATATTTTAATGAACCATATTTCTTACCTGGGTCTTCTGCTACATAAATAAGTGTTTTTTGCATGATTATTGCAAATGTATATCTAACTGCAGATTTCTATAATTGGCTTATGTATAGTCTGAATTACCCAAACATCACCTTTTGGTAGTTAATTATTTTGCTTACTTGAAGCACTAACAAGGAACATAAATAGCAGTAAAAGAGTTCAGAAAAACCTTTCTTTCAGACAATTAAATTTATATGAAGAACTGTGTTTTTCATTTTATTCTATAAATACAGCAATGGAAGTTTATCCTGTGAATTAGACATTTGACTACATCTGCCCATCTATCTTCTGTAAAGTGAGTTTTCCTAGCTTTTCACCTCTGCCCTCTCATAATTGCCCTTCATTATAGAATAGTTTTCTCATTGTCTTCAAACTGCCCGGCAATTTAGGAAGCAGTAATAAGAAGGCTGGAGTTTATCTGTTAAATTGTTTTCTTGAATTATGCAAGTGCCTTGCTGTGCTTTAATTTAAACTAATAGCATTCCTTCTAATGCTATTCCACAAATAAGACACTAATAATTTAGCCTTTGTCTGCCCCCCTCTTACTTAGTAAGTGTGAGGTTATATATTTAAGGTGAAAAAAGACAGAAACTTCCATATTTCCTTTAGCTAAGTAATATTATGAATATTGGAAAAAATTGCTATTCTTCCCCAATATCTTCAGGCTACTTTATATGCAAGAAATATCTAAATTATAATGCAGTTTTTGTTGTTCATAGAAAATACAGCTAGCGGGTTATGGGAGTCTGCTGTTAAAATAACTTTGTCTTCGCTCCCACAAGTGAATGCAATTCAGACATCTTAGTTTCCCCAAAACAGAATTATATTCAGTTATATATTGATTTATAGTTTATGAACCACAAACTTTACTTATGTTTAATTACAGTTCCGTAAGTTCTGATATGTACAGTTATGTAACTACCACCACAAACAAGATGCGGTTACCCAAATAATTCCCTCATGCTGTCTATTCTAGTTAACTGCTTACCCCACAACCTCTGAAAAAAAATACCAACATGGTCTCCTTAAGTCAAAGGTAAGAAGAAACTTTTTAAATCATAGATAGATATGTGTTATAGGATACTTCTATTTCTAGTCTGTTTAAATTTTATACATTTTGCCTCCTTTTGCATCTAATCCAAACCCAGTAATTTTTATGGAACTTTTTGATTAGCGTTCCCAGACTGGTGCTTTATAACACATTTTGGTACAATATGACTACATATGCAATGAACAAAAATGTTCCATGCTCAAGTAAGTTAAGGAATCTTTGCATTAAACAATACAACTTTTCAGAATCTCTCTCATTTATATTCACAATAAAATGCTTGTAGCATTGTTTCCATTAATCATTTGAATGCAGTGTAAGATAAGGAAATAACAACTAAGTGTGAGACACAGATCTATTCCATTTAGACGTATAGTAGATAAAAAAACAAGGCAGTTGGCACACACTAATTGAAATTTTTATTTTGTGTGTAAAGATTACTGAAGATTTATGCAAATTCAACCAGAAAGTCACAGTCATATATAACATAAACAGATAACATAAAGGGTGTGGATAAGAAGAAATTCCTGTAAGTTCTTGACTATGGAGAATCAAACATAGTATTTGAAACTGGGACTCATAAAGTTAGAAATCAGGAATGACCTTGAAATCCAGCAGCCCATTAGCACAATACAGGCTATAGATAGGTAGGGTTGAGAGCATATATTGCATTGAATGGAGTCTTATATCCAATGTGAAATGTTGCAATTGATTTATTATTATTATTATTCATATTATTATTTTAAAGATTTTATTTATTTATTTTTAAAGAAGGAAAAGCAGGGAGAAAGAGAGGGAGAGAAACCTCAATGTGTGGTTGCCTCTCATGCTCCCTCTACTGGGGACCTGGCCCGCAACCCAGGCATGAGCCCTGACTGGGAATCAAACCAGCAACCCTTTGGTTAGCAGGCAGTGCTCAGTCCACTGAGCCAGATCAGCCAGGGCTGATTTATTGTTTTTATCTGACATGAGCAAATGCCTGTTTCATTACCATAGACTAGTAAATTTACACTTACATGATTTTAGTGAATAAAGTTTTTAAAGTGCATTTTCTCAGAGTGCACATAAGAGTTTGCATATACAATCATCAGTTTAAATAAGCTGGAAGGAATGAGCAAGAGTCTGGCAGTACAATCTGATGCTGTACTTTTGATAAATCAGTATTATTTATCTGGTATATTAATATATTTGATAAAAATCAGAAGCATTAGTGCAGGCTTTATTATTATAGTAATACATAGGTGTTTTTAATATTAATCATAGCAGGTCAATTACAAGTCTAGTCAACTTTATTATTTGCAAATTCCCTCAAGAAGGATAACTGCTATGAGAATTACTCTCCTGCTGTGCTCAATAAGAAACAGGACATTTATGAAACAACAGCTTTCAAATGTTGAACTACAGGCAATAGAGGACTTGTTGGATTCGATTAAAAAGATAAAAGAAAATAAGATATATCTTACTTAGTATTGTCATTGCCTAATCATTGGAATCAGTTTTTAGGCCACAGAGCATAGGACTGAGATAAAGATTAGAGCTTCGGAGGGCCAAGGCAAAACCTACAGGTCATAATACTGGGTAAGAGGAGTTGCACAGGGAGGAAAGGATGGAGGGGGAGAACAGAAGGGCAAGCGGCGGGGCGGGGTGGGGGGGAGGAAGGAGGAAAAAAGAAAGAAGAAAGAAGATGGAGAATGAGAAAGAGAAGAAAAAGAAGACCACAACACAAGGATGAGAAGGAAGAATGAGAGGAGGATGAAGAAGGGTGAGAGAAGGGAAGAGGGAGCGAGAACATGTCTAGCTGGACATGGATGGGAGGGAAGCATCCAGCAGCTGATAAAATAGAATTAGTTTTCAAGATCTCAGAAACATGGAGAATGTGTCATGACCCCTCCATGTGGAATGGAGAGATCTCATAATACGTGACTTTGGCTAGAATAGAACAAAGCTTAGACAAGTTTCAAAAAGATAGAAACTAATGTGCAAATGACTTAATTGCATTCTGGAACAAATTTCAGCACTATTTAAAAGAATCAAAAATATTGTAGCACTCAAAAATGCTAAGTCCACAATATCTGCAATGAAATCAATGCAAATAGCAGGCATACAAAGAGGCAGAAAAATATGACTCATGAAGATTTAAATCAATCAATAGAAATTGACCCAAGAAGAATAGAAACTATGGAAAATAGATTGGTAAGTAAAAATATTAAAACATTGAATGTACATGTATTTAATGAGGTAATAGAAAAGCACAGTAAAAAAAGGAATGGGTATTTTTTAAAATGTATATTTTCTAGAGATAAAATAACAATAATTGAAATTATTTAAAAGTATGCTAGTTATTTTTTTTGATTGATACAATGGTAATTTATTTTTTTAAATTTTATTTTAATTTATTTTTTCAAATACATTTGTCTCTGCCTCCCCCCCACCATTTTCCCTTGCCCCCCCCTTCCCTCCCTCAGCTCATCCCCTTTGGTTTTGTCCATGAGTCCTTGCTATATGTTCCTTGACTTTCCCCTTCCCTTCCTTTTCCCCGCCCCCCTCCTAGTTATAACTGAAAGCAAATTAAGTACTATAGAAAAGATCAATGTATGTGGACATATAGGGATGGAAAATACAAGAACTTCTATTCTCACTACTCCAATCCTACATTACACAGAGGATTCCACACACTGTTATAAGAGAAGGAAAATACAAAACATACATATTTTTAAGAAAGAAGAAAAATTGTCTTTCTTCACAGGTTTTATTATTGTTTATGCAGAAAACTGTTCAAAAACCTACCAAAAAGTGGCTAGAACTGAAAAGTGAGTTTAGGAAGATCATAAAATGTCAATTTTATTTTTATATGTTAACAATAAATAATTGGAAATTGAAATTATTTAATACCTCTTGTAATAATTTTAATATCACATATTTTAGCATCTAAATGCAAAAATAGTTAATAAAAAATGTAACAAGACTTATATAAAACTATAAACTAAAAACTAAAATAGCATTGTATAGAAACTTCATGATGATCAAAAGAGGTGGAGAGATACACCTTGTAAATAAATTCAAAATTATTGTGATCAATTCTCTCTACATATATTTAAAGATTCAATTCAAAATGAAACAAAAGTCCTTATGATTTTAAATTTTGGGTTAAAAATTTTAAAAATATGAAATTTATATGGAAATTCAAGCATCTGAGACCACCCAAAACAATTTTGTAAAAGAAAAAGAAATCAAACTTACATTCCCTGATTTCAAGCCTTAATATAATGCTGCAGGAATGAAGATGGTGTGGTGTTGGCCTATAGATTAAAAAAATGGGTCAATGGAAGATAATGCAAGTCTACAGATTAATTCTATATATAGCCAAATGGCTTTTGACAAAGGTACCAAGGGATTCATTGTACAAAGTGTAGTTCTTTTAACAAACGGTGCTGAAAAAATAGAATATCCATATGCAAAAAGAGAGCTTCAATTATTGACTGATATCATATAAAAATAAACTCTAAGCAAATTATATATCTAACTAAAAGTGATAAAATATAAAACATTTAGAAGAAAATACAGAAGAGCTTTTAAATTTATGTGAATTTTTATGTGATTTCTTAGGTAACTCACAAAATCACAAAACATGTAAAAATAATTCCTAACATTTCTTTCATCAAAACTCATATTCTGCTATTCAAAAAATGCTCTTAGGACATAAAAATAATATACTTGCAAACTACATACGTGACAAAGGATTTGCACCTATGGGATAATTAAATTTATGTATCAATTTGACTGGGATAAAAAATGCCCAGATAGTTGGTACAATATTATTATTGGATGTCTGTGAGGGTGTTTTCAGAAGAGATAAACATTTGAATCAGTAGACCAAGCAATGTGAGCAAGCATCATCCAGTTCCTTGAGGTCCTGAATAGAATAAAAATGTGGAGGAAGGGTGAATTCTCTCTCACTTCGTGACCTGGGACATCCATTCCCTCTTGCCCCCAGACATAGAAGCCATTTCACTTTAGGAATCCCACCAGTGGCTCCCCAGTTCTCAGACCTTCACTGTTGTGCTGGGATCTATGCCAACATCTCCCTTGGCTTTTAGGTTTCCTGACTTGAAGATTTATACCAGCTGTTTTCCTGGCTCTCCAATTTACAGATGGCAGATTGGGGAACATTTTCGCCTCCCTAACTGTGTTAGCCAATTACTTAATAAACTCTGTATATACATGTATACAAAGTTGACCCTTGAACAGCAAGTGGGTTAGAGGCACAGATCCTTGTGTATTAAAAAATCCACATATAAATTTTTTTTAATTGTTGCCCAAGAACAGTCGTCTGCATTTTCCCTCACGTCTCCCCACTGACCCCAATCTCCCATCCTCAAGCCTACCCCCCTTTGGTTTTTTCATGGGCCCTTTATACATGTTCCTTGATGACCCTTCTCCTTCTTTGCCCCTTAGCCTCCTCCCCGCTCCAAGTTTTCATGCTATGGTTAACCATTTGCATCCAAACCTTCAAATACTGCAAGTTGAAATCATGGTTTGGAATCCATGGTTGTGAAACTGGGGTTGGAAGACTGCTGTTGGGAGTGTAAAAATACTGTTTTAATTCTCAGTTTGTTGAATCTGCAGATGTAGCACCTACAGATATGAAGGGCCAAGTGTATTTATTGAAAAAAATCCTTGTATAAGGGAATCTTCACAGTTCAAACACATGTTGTTCAGGGATCTTTATATCCTTTTGGTTTTGTTTGGAGAACTGTGACTAGTACAATCCAGAATATGCAAATTTAACACAACTCAAATATGAGCGAAGATAAAAATTGTGTAGAAAAATGAAAAAGCTCTTTACAAATGGGAAATATGAGCAACAAGTAAGTACAAGAAATAACTCTCAACATCATTTGCCTCGAGAGAAAAATGCACCTTAAAACTACAAAGACACACCAATAAATACTCTTTAGAAGCCCATGGTTAAAAATCTTGAAAATGCCAAGTATGTAAGAGGGTTTGGAGAACTGAAGCTCTCATACATTGCTTGTGGGAATGTAAAATAGTACATTCACTTTGGAAAGTAATTTAACAGCTTCTCATAGGTTAAATATAAATTCACTGTAAGACCCAGGAATTCTACCTGAAGGTATTTAGCTTATAAGAATGAAAAAACATATCTACATAAAGTATAATATGTGAATGTTCAAAACAGCTTTATGTGAGAGTCCAAAACTAGAAGCTTCCCAAAATGACTGCCAAATTCTAAAATAAAAGATTAAAGGAAAATTGTGGTAAATACATCAATATAAAAATCATCAGCCTTAAAATAAACTATGGATACACATAAACATTATAATGAATCTCTAAGTGATTGGTGAAATTAAATGTTATACTCATGTAGTATGATTTCATTTATATGAAATTCTAAAAAATGAAAAACAGAAGTCTAAAGACAGAAAGTAAATTAGCAGTTTCCAGAGTCCAGAACTGGGGACTGAGGATTGAATGCAAAAGTGCTCTGTAGAATTTTTTTGCTGTGATGGAAATAATATATATTATAACTGTGCAGTGGTTACATGACTACATAGATTTGTAAAAGCAATTAAATTATATACCTATAATGAGTAATTTTATGTACCTAATTTTTAAGACTATTTTTAGAGCACTTGTGGGTTCACAGAAGAATTGAGAGGAAGGTGAAAGGATTCCTACTCTATATATTTCCTGTCCAAATGCATCTTTAGTCTTCCAAATGATCAAATTTACTCGTGAGAGTGGTACATTTGATACAATTGATGATCATGCATTAACCCATCTAATCACCCAATGTGCACAGTTTACATTAATATTCATTCTTGGTGTTGTATTTGAACAAATGTATGTATTCATCATTATGGTATCATACAGAGTAGTTTCACTGCCTTAAAAATCCTTTCTGAACTGCTTATTCATTCCTCCCACCAGCCCCAACCCCTGGCAACCACTGATCTTTTTACTGTCCCCATAATTTTTTTTAATCCTAACCTAAGGATATGTTTATTGATTTTAGAGAGAGAGGAAGGTAAAAAGAAAAAGAGAGAGAAACATTGATAAATTGCCTCCCATATGCACCCTGACTGGGGATAGAACCTGCAACCTTTTGGTATATGCAAAGACACTTCAACCAACTGAGTCACTAGGCCAGGGCTGCTGTCTCCATAGTTTTGCCTTATGCAGAATGTCATAGAGTGAAATCATACAGTATATATAGCCTCTTCAGATAGTATTCTCTTTCCGAGACTAATTAGTATGCCTGAAGTTTACAAGACAGTGCTCATGGAAACAAGACCTGCAGAGGGAAAGGGGAAAAAAGCAAAATCGGGCAAAAGATGGCTTGAATAACCCCATGAAGAGCTCTAGGATGCCCTTCAGGGTTTTCCTGAGATTAACAAAGGGGTAATCTTGCGCAACCTGTATCGAATCATTGGATGTGGCACACCCAAGGAAAGGGTTTGCAGTTACCTTGATCTTGGACTTCCCAGCTTCCAGAAATGTGAGAAATAAATGTCTCTGTGCTTAAGCCACCTAGTCTATGGTATTTTGTTATAGCAGCCTAAGTTTATTAGGACAAAATATTATTTGTGCCATATTTCCTATTAATGTGGAAAAGAATACATATTTTCATAGGAATAAAAATTTTATCCTCAGTTATATCAGATTATCTTTCTCAGTTTTATTAAAATTAAGTCAGACAGTTATAATTGATCCTGTGTTATAAACAAGAAAATATAGTATATATAATAATTATATTTCAAATTTGTTTTCTTTTATTTTTAACCTTCTTGAATGAGTCATAAATCTTCCTAACACAGTTTAATATAAAATTATCTTAATTTTTAAATCTTGCCTTATATATTTCAGTGCAGATGTTCTTAGGTATATAAGTTTATATTTGTTTTTACTTATAAATAAAAAATGCTTTTATCACTAAAATTATTTCTCTTTGCCTTAAGAAAAGACATGAGTTGTACAAAAATATTTACAAATCACATATATTTTAACATGTGTCCCCAGAATATATAAAGAACTCTTATAATTCCATAATATGGTAAAAAGAAACTTTAAAAATTAACAAAGTAAATAAACATTCAAACAGAAAATATATCACAGGTATAAAGTACAACAGTTCAACATCATTAATTAGTGAGGAACTGAAACTGCATATTAAAACCGAAATGAATATTTTTATACGACACACACACCAGAATGGCTATAATTTTTTTTAAAAGGATATATTAAAGTGTGACAGATTTGGCTTACACACTTCTAGACATATTATAATTAGGCATTTATGACAAGTTTGATGCTTACTTTTGCCCCCTATATAAAGCATTTTTTTCCTGGCCCAAAGTAGAATATGCCTCTGCAATACAGCATATATCAGCATATTCCTTAAGCAGAGATTTTTTTTTATTTCCCATGCTAAGTACAAACCTGATACAGAAGGTTAACATTTTTATATAGCAAACAGGAACATTTTCTATGTATATTACTACTTCAAAATAATGTATGCTCTTGAGGACATTAATAAGATGTTCTATACATACTGTCTTTGACAAAAGAGACCAAAGAGTATATAGAAATCATTCATACCCAAAAGGTTTAAAATGTTGAATTTAAGGCATTATGTTTAAAAGAATAGAAAAAGCAAGGTCTACTTATCCTAAGACAGGGGAAGTTTATACATAATCAGGGGGAAGAGTTGGAATATGGAAATAAAACAACCAACTGTATCCCTGAGAAAGATGCTCCCTATTGTCAGCCACTCTATGGTGATTACACTAAATTGCAGAAGAATGAAAACCCTGAGTACTTGGGTGCGGTAGGCTCATTAATATCCTCCCCGAAGATGTCCACATCTGAGATTCTAGAGCCTATAAATATGTTACCTTTCATTGTATATGGGGCTTTGCAGATGTACTTTATATGGTCCCTGCATTACCTGGACTGGCCAAATGTAATCACAACGGTCCTCATAAATGGGGAGGCAAAAAGATCAGTCAGTAGAAGTTGTTGTGACAATGAAATGAGAGGTTTGAGAAATGGCCATGAGCCAAGGAATGATGATCTATAGACACTGAGAGAGGTAAAATAATAGATCATATAATATAATGGATACTCTTGTGAGCCCCCAGAAAAAAACTCTTTATATCTTGGTTTTAGATTTCTGTAAGAACTGTAAGTGAATAAATCTATGTTGCCTTAAGCCAGTAAATGTGCTATAATTTTACATCATCATTAGGAGCTAATTCACTTGGCTGTACCTTGATTTTAAGTAGAACTTGTTTAGGAGACAAGAGCTTGGAGATGCCCTATGAACTGACTTGGGGGAAGAAAAGTACAATAAGAAATTATAATTACAGAAAAACAATGTCCTGAGATTTTGTTTTGCTACCTGGCCATGTGGATGTTAATAATAGAAATGAAGTCTAATTATAGACAAAGGGGGGACTTTGAATTACTTAACAGTTTTATTTCTACTAGTATGGCTTATACTTTTTTGAATTTGTCAATTTAAGTTTGAATTTAGAGAAAACAGATTGTTTAGCTTTGTCTTAAACAGTCAATTTTTTCTCAGACATTTAAAAAAATAAAAGAATATGTTGAAATATTTAACAAAAACAGACTTTTCCAACAGTGAAAATTTCATTTCTCATCAGTAGACTAAGACAACTTAGTGCATTTTGGTAAATAAGACACTTAGAATTTAATTTCCAATTAAAAGAAGAATCCCCATGAGTTCCCTGAATGTCCTGTTAAGATTAAATCTTCAACGACTGTTTGTATTTGCTCTTTATTGTGTTATGGAAAGCTAAGATTGCTACAGTGAAGTGGCAATTTCCAGACCAATGCAAACACAACAGCTATCAGTAACAAACTGATTTAGGACCAGAAGCCAATCAATATGTATAGACACTATTAAGTAATTAATAGCTCTATTTATTTTAGGTTTTGTAAAATCTATATAAGATAATATATGAAATATTTGTTTGTGAATATCCCAACACTATATTTATTCTCATCAGTAAAAAATATGATATCCAATCATTAGAAACTTAGACTTATCAGCATTATTTATGTTCTAGGCTTTAATTTGCATCTTTGAAACAATAATGCTCTGTTGTTTGTTACTAACCATATTATTGGTTTGTTTATCCTCCCTCCCATCTAAACCAATAGTCTACTTTTTATATAAAACTAAAAATAAAGGACAGTGATATTTTAAAAACAAAATCCTAGTTCCTTTGATGGTTTCCTAGCTAATAAAATTCTAGATTATTTGCTTCATGCCTGAAAATTGCCTCATCCTGTACTACCTAACTAGTTTTCTAAACTTTAACCACGCTGATCTACCTGCTAATTTTTAACTCGTGGTTACATTTGCCCACTTCTCTGTGTTGAGATAATTAAACTTTATTGTTATACATCAACCTTTTTAATATTATCTAAAATATTAATTAATGAATTAATTACAGGTGAACACTATATACCACTTTTTTGTATATTGGAATATGAGTTTCTGAGTGTTTTAAATATGTCCTTGCAACTATTCATTTTATTTTGCTCAAAACATTATAAAATAACATTGTCTATTTTTAAGTTTTGGTAGTGTTCTATTACTAAAGGTAATACTGTCTTAATATAGAATCAGATTACTTATGGAAATGAAAAAAATCAAGAGTCTGTTCTGTATGTAAGAATATATACTTATACATTTGTTTTAATAATACAGACTGTTAATTGACAGAGGTATATGTTATATCTTATGGAATAAAACTTTCTTTAGATTTCAGATACAATTATTTTGCCTAGATTCATAGTTAACATGCCAGAAAATATTCAAATGGATGGTATCTTAGAATTTAGTTAACATGCCAGAAAATATTCAAATGGGATGGTATCTTATAATTTCTGTATCTGTTAACAAACTTCCAGAAAATTTCTAATGTATAGCTTAAAATTAAAAATAAAATATTGTAGTATTCTTCCATATATTTTAATAATTTCATTTAAGCTTCAAACTCTGGATATAGTCCTAAATCAGGACAGGAAAATATAAAGTCAAAATGTTCTTGTATTAACTCTTTGTTAATAAATTCAATATGTTTGTGGGACTCTAAATAATTTGTTTCAAGCTTTCTAAAACTTCACTGTAAGTAGCCAAATGTTTTTAAAACACACTTGTGAGAGGTTATAATATTGGAGACCATTATAAAAAGTATCAATAAAAATAAAAAGAATAATCCTAAAAATGAACAGCAATAAAATTTATATTTAAGTACTACATATATATAATGTTTACAACTAAGAGTCAAACTTGTTTCACTGTCCACTTAAAATATATAGGTATGATAAGTATGACTACTATTTACATATCTTTTAGACCACTCTATTATCTACATATCTTATTTTTTATCATGAAAGTATTGGTGCTCATTTTAATCACATACCATGTAAAAAAAAGAAAATGTAAGTGGTGAACACAATTTTAAGCACAGGGGAGGCAAAAGTAGGTTTTTTAGCTGTAAAATAAATAAATAATGGAATAATTAGCAAGTAGTATACAAGAATAAACTGTTTTTCAAGTATTCACATCTATAAACCTACTTTTATCCACTATTGTATTCTTCACTGATAATTCTCTTTTTCTTTTTTTTGGTCCTCATGTAAATTATAACATTATCGTTTATGGGATTTTATTGGGACCATACTTTGAACATAATAAGTAATAATAAACACAATTACTATTTCCATTTTGGTGTATTACGTTTGTTCTTTGTTATGTATTTAAGATATTTAATGACAAACATATCTTATCATGGAATATATGATCTTATAAACAAAGGAGAGATAAAACAAAATAAAAATAAGTATGTAAAATTGTTAAAATCTATGAAAGTACCTGGAAGTAATCACGTCTTTTCCAAATGCAAAATTCAGCAGCTATATAGGAGATACAATAGAGTATTCAACAGGTATCTCCTCAAAAGTCAAAAGTAAAAATGATCATAATCTATACGCTTAATTGGTAGTTATTGTTAAATCATAAATAGCTTAATAAAAGTAACTTTAAACCATATAATTTAATCGTGAAGCATCCCTGGATAAAAATGAAAAAAATGCTAAATCTAAATTTGAGGTCACTATAGATTCCAGATGCTCTTATTAAATGACAAATGTTAACTGAATGAAGGATAATACTATAATAAGGAGCTGGAATCTAACTTCAGATTGAAATTTCTCCTAGACTTGCTCTCTTCCCTGTGGTTTTCTACTTGGAAACCACAATTAGTTTATTATTGCTTAACAGCAGGAAGCCTTCTGAAGCTCAATTTTGTGAAGGTTGGAAACTCTCTTTGATTATTCTCCAGGGCCCGAGGACTATTTTATAAAACTTTGTTTTAATATTTTTATCTTGATTCAATTCTACAAATTAAACTACATATTAAGTGCATTATGAAAGTTTATTATTTAAGCAACTCGATATGATCTTTTGGGGAGATATGTATTTTTCACAGCAATGCACATAGTTCCATGGCAAGTTGCAAGTGATAAATATAATTATTGTGTTTACCTTTTTAAATCTATACATCAGATAGTGTTTAAAATGGTACACCCTCTATATTCAGTGTGTGAATTACCAATATTGATGGTGTTTGCTGTTACCACCCTTAACATAAAATATAAACAACTGGTCTTAACAACAGTCAAAATATTGCATATGAATCAAAGCAGATTGTTTTTCGTTTGAGGTCATGCACTATAACCCCAAATGGTGGTTATTATTATGTGTCAACTTGGGTGGTCGACAATACTGTTATCTAAGGTATTTTGTAAATGTGGTTAATATATATCTACAGTGACTTTAAGTAATGATTACCCTCAATGATTTGAGTAGGCCTCATTCAAACAATTGCAAACCTGAGAAACAACACCTGAGGTATCTCAGAAAAGACATCACGCCTGAGCTTCCAGACTACAGGCTGACCTTGTAGGTTTAAAGTCATGACCGCAACTGGGGTTAAAGTCATAAAGCCTCTGGGGTTTCAAGCTTGCCACCTTTACAATTGCATGATTTTGAACTTCCTGTGACTTCTAATCACATGAGCCAATTTTTTAAAATAAGTCTTTCTTCTAATTTTCTCGCCCGTCTTCTCTTTCAAGATATATAAATATTTATGTGTATATATATGATGTATACATATACTATTCATTATAATTGTTTATATGTAAACATTATACATATACACTATACATAGTTTTATATGTCTATTCTATTGTACATATAATTTCTTATACATATATGTTTCTCTGGAGAATGGAACCTCCTCTGGCAGTCACTAATCTGTTCTTCATTTCCATAGTTTTATAACTTTATCATTTCAAGCCTGTCATACAAATAGAACCACACAATCTGGAACCTTTGATTTGTTTTTTTTTTTTTTACCCAGTATAATTCTCTGGAGATTTATCCAGTTTGTTGTGTCTATCAATATTTTGTTCCTTTTATTGCTGAGCAGATTTCCATGGCATAGGCATACTAATACCATAATTTATCTTTTCACCTACTTAAGGACTTCAGTCTCTACAATTTAGCCTAGGCCTAGTTTATATATTTTCAATTAAAAAAAAAACAACTTTGGGGAGGCAGAGACAAATGTATTTAAAAAGTAAATAAAAAAAATAAAAATAAAAAAAACAAAAAAACAACTTTTGTTTTTCATCTCAAGACCTTTGCACTTTTTGACAGTTATTAATTTCTCTAGGATTATAAGGCTAATTTCTTATTATACTTTAACTGTTAATTCAACTATTGATTATTGAGTGAGGTCTTCCTCGACCATCCTATCTAAAGTAATTTTTATCCCCTGTGCTTTGTTTTAATGTATTAGTTTCGAAGACTTGCTTCTGTTTTAAATTAACATACTCACAGGTTTAAGGCCTCTCTGCACTTATAAAATGTATGTAATATAGGAGGAAAACCCTTTCCTACTTAAGTTCTACATATCTAATTACTTAAAATTTTTCTAGCACAATATACTCTATGAAAAAAATAAATAGATGAAATGAAAGTAAATAAATAAATAGCAAATTATGAGGTGCCTTGTCTATCCTATCAAGGAGTCTGGAATATTCTTTTTTGTTTAATGGTAAATGATGAAAATGACATAAATATTAAAACATCAAATTGACTTGTAGATAATTATTTTAGTGATGTGGAACGTGGAACAGAAGAGCAAGTATATACTCAGGGAAATATTTGAGATGTTGTTTATATATATTTTTTGCGGTACCTGACGCATGGCTAGTCTTCTATAACTGTTAGTTATTTTTATTAATATTTTCAGGCAGCATAGTAGAATTTCATCTGGAGAAGTTGTAATATCTATAATAGCTCATTATTTGTCTTTAATTAAATTGCCTTTAAGGGCATTTCCCAAATTGATGTGTCTTGGGACACTGAAGCTATGGGACAATAATTGAGTTTAAATCAATTTTTTAAAAATCCCTGGTGTTAAATATATTTCTAAAATGTTTTGAACAAAGATAAGCTGCTTCCTTAAAAGTGGACCACTATGGGTAGTTTATATGCTAATATTTAATATAAATCTTTACAAACTGGTATTTTATAGCATATTTTTTAAATTTGTGTGGCCATTAACTCTTCCTCTACCCAGGACTAGTTATAAAATTACCATTCTGCAGGACATCGGTAGCTTGGAAAATACTGCTTCAGAATTGTGTTTGCATTCAGCTAACATCATGAAAATCTTGGTTTTATCCTTCAGGGGGAAAACAAACCTTTTAGAATATTGGGAATTTTGATTTCAGTTTTACTTGATCTTCTTCAGTCTTGAGGTGATTTTATCACTGTTATAGTTTTTTCTTTAAACTCAAATAGCTATCATACCATTTTTATTATAATAATACACTAGAACCTTTCATAAAATATAATGTAAAAACTGACTCTGTTGGCTTTTAAAAGCATTCACCTAAAACTTCTCAAATATATTTTAAATTTAATTGCAAACTTTTGATTTATTCCTAAGCAATATTATCTGACATTTATTTTCCTTTTACATTTAATACTTAATGTAGAAAATATACTTTACATCATTGAAGCCATACAGATTAATATAGAAAACAGAAACTTTTTAATATCAATGAAAATCAAGTATAAAACAATTCAGTTAATTACTAAAACTTTTATTTAACTGCATTAACTATCATTGTATTGATAGAAATTTCTATTTAAATAAAATGGAATAGTTAATTAACCTATTGATAGAAACATAATGCTGTAATGCAGTTGTTTTTTTTCTCCAAGTTCCAAGTAGTAAAAATGTATTGAAACAGATGTAAGTGAATTCAGCTATGTAACCTTCAAGATATATTGGTGATCAGTCCTTAATTAAGAAGATTTTCAGCAATGACAGTCTCTCAATGGAACATTTCTTTAGAAAGCAGATTAATTTGTTTTATACACCTTACACAACATATGGGATAAATTAGACTATGACAGAGTAAAATCCATTATGTATCAAGCTCAGCATTTCCTCTATCTTTGTGAGATGTTGAGAACTTTAAAAACAAAGTGTAAGACTATATATTTAACACCACTACATGTACATTGCTTAATTACACATAAATAATTAAAATGTAAATTAGAAAATGGTAAATGTGACTAATGATTGTCAATAATATGTAAGAACACTCAGAGGATGAATAAATTAATGTTTCATTATAAAATCTCATAAGACATTTTAAAAGAAATGATGTATATGTAGTTAACTTTCCAAAAAAATTTTAGTCTTTTAATTTTTACTTTCACCTACCTTCCTAGTTACCTAGCTAGAAGTAAGGTTTAAATATAGAGCTGTGCTTTTTGTATTTCCAAATACTTAGTAAAAGAAACAATGATATATTTTTTTTAACTGTCAAGGTTCAAGTGATTTTGTGAAAAACCTTTTGATTGAAAACCAAGAGCCAGTGTTTTAGATCCAGATTTGCCTCTTATCCCTAATCTTTTAGAGGGCTGTCTTCTTTCAGGTACATTTTTCTTTTTAAGTCAAAATGATTTATTTAGGACAGATGGTGTCCATCCTTTGAATTGAGGATTTGAGTTATTAAGTAGTCTAGAATATAGTGTAAGTTCAGATCTTGTGACATGAACATGAGATAGCTATAAAATAATCTCTCTCACCAAATGTCACTGATCTGGAAAACTTGGTTTAGGCATGATTTGTATCTAAGAATGAGTCTTCTTGATGTAGAAAGAATATCCTTTGGCTAAGTAGATATTGTCCAGAAGGCACATGTGGTGTATTAAAGACCGTGCAATGTATGTCTGACAACTTTACTGATTAGTAGAGCCAAATAGGGACAATTCTATTTTCTACATATCTCAGTAACAAATTTATGTTATGTTATGTTATAAATTTGTGTTAAATACACGATATGAAATACTTGAATATCATCTTTTTTCTTCATGTTTATCAGATAAGAACCATGCTAAAGTATATACTTTTACTGTATGTTAAATATTACTGAACTAATAATAGTTTACATAAGACTATTAGAGAATTATAACACAGTAGCATGGATTAATATTTTAATATCAGTTGTAATAGATAATGCTTTGTTACTTTAATTATTATGAGTAGTTTATATGAATGGAAAATATTTAAATGATTTGTATAAACTAAAATTTATATCTTATAGTAATTCTAATTGGTTACCTATACCATTTAACCTATATTTATTTTCTTCCTTTATTTTGTTAAAGACCAGTTGGGTTGTTCGAAGATTGACTAGAACAAATAAATATTTGTTTATGATTTCTTTCTCCTTAACTTTTCTCATAAAATGTTCATGTTAAATAACTTTATTAAAATATATTTTTTCCTGTACACATTCTTTTTAAATTACAGAAGCATTTTATAGGGAAAATTTGCATATCAGAAAACAGTGCTTTTCCCAAAATAATAATGAACAAAAACTGTAATGAAGAAAGTTAAAGGAACTGAGTTTTTTCAAGAATGATAAACTGTCTGACCTAATATGCAACTACTTCTGAGAAAGCAAGGGGTGTTAGTGATGTCATTAGTTCACTTTTATCCTGACTATGAAAGGGGTCTTGGTTA